>NC_064623.1:27660105-28989272 GCF_023898315.1 Schistocerca nitens | reverse complement strand
TTTTTACTGTCATAGTCTATTGTAACACATGATGGCAGTTTTTGCAATTTCTAGATGGGTTTTAATGTTCATTGGTGGACAAGATCAAGATATGGATACCTCTTTCTCTCATTTCTCCAAAAACGCTCACACAAAGTCTATACCGTAGCATGCCATACAAAAACACTGAGGCGCTGCTGTTGCTGAGGTAAGACTACATATTTGTGTGGGTGGCCCAGTGCCAGTAGGAGGCATAAAAATATGAGCAGCGACATCCGGTCCACAGTCCATTAGTGATTGTTGTTGCATTGCATGAATAATGGTGTTTTCTCTCTGTTTTGGTGAAATGAGTACACATCACCGCTTATACGATGGTGTGAGATGGAGAATCGTCAGTAGGCTCGAGGCAGGGCAGTTCTGATCTCAGGTTGCAAGAGAACTGTATATAACAACGAGCGTGATCTCGAATTTGTGGAAGCTGTTTAAAACCAGTGCGACAGTGACCAGAAGACCAGGACAGGGTTGCTGAGAGCCACAATGCCTAATGACGACCGATATTTGATGCTTTCAGCCAAGCACCAGAGGATGTCTACAACAGCTGCTCTCTCGTGACCCTGCTGCTGCTGCCACAGAAACATTAGTTTCCAGGAAGACAGTTGCCAGAAGTCTCCATGAGACAGGGCTGTATGCCAGAAAACCGGCCATGTGCATCCCATTCACACCTTCCCCCAAAAGAGAGCATTTTCAATATTGCATACAACACAGACAGTGAACACAGCCTAAAATGGCTAGTGTTGTCTTCACGGAGGAGTCCAGATTCAGTCCACAACCTGATTCTTAGTGAGTCTTCATATGGAGGGAACATGGGACATGACATCATCCTCACAACATCACGTGAAGGGACACATATGGTGGTGGACATGTGCTGATTTGGTAAGGGATCATGCATCATACCCACACTCCACTCCATGCGTTTGGCAGTGGTTCTGTGAACGCCCACAGGTGCAGGCAGGAGATCCTAAAGTCCCAAGGGCTACCTCTCAGTGATGCTGTTGGCCCTCAGTTCATCTTTATAGACGACAACACAAGACTGTACAGGGCCCAACTGCTCAATGAATATCTGCAAAGCGAGGATGTTCACCATATGGCTGGGCCACTAAATCACCCGACCTGAATGCTATTTAACATGCTTGGGATGCCCCTGGGAGGGCAGCTGCAACAAGTCACCCCCCCCCCCCTCCCGCCCAAAATCATTCAGGAGTTAAAAAATGCTCCATAGGAGGAGCGGGCGTGACCTGACCAGGCACTCTTGCACTCGCTTGCTAACAGTATGGCCACTTGTGCATGCTGTGTGTCTCTCCGGAGTGACCACATATCGTATTAGCCACGTTTTCACAGCCATTATGCAACCTCTAATTTGGACATCATTGGACAATTGGCCATTACTCATGCTAATTAGTAGCGTTTCAATTGTTGTTATGTACAAATGATTGTCATACAATAAATTGTGTCCATACTTATTTTCCTTTGTGGCTCTCCAGTATTTCCCACATTATTAGGGTAATGTTACCCATCTCTCAATTTTGTCCACCATCGTATTACAAGCAAATCTGCGTGCGGTCTCAGCCATCGTCCTACGCCCCTCACACGAGATTGTGATGCTGATACCTCGTTAGGGTGCTGATGATCATGCTATTGAGCACCCCACATCCGACAGCACCATCATCGTCATCCTGAAGTGCTAGTCCAGCAAAGTATCCAAGAGAACGTGTGTGAAGTTTGAAAGGCAGGAAAGAGGAACACCCCCATCTCTGAGGTTTCTCTTTCTAAATGGGACCTACAGAACATTATGCACGAATATATGAATGAACTAATGTAGGTAAGTCATGCATTATGTCTGGATATCTGTGCCCTCAAAAGCCAAGAGTTTGTATTCAAATCCTGGCCTGACACACAGATTTAATCTCTCAGAGAGTTCCATACCACTCTGCTACGGAATGGGAGATTCACTCGGATGGAACCACCTCGGGTTGCCGGCCTAGCACTACCGTTGAACTTATCCTGTCACTATTGTAAGAACGACAGAATGCTGAGCGGCGTCACCCATTTGAACCTGCACAGAGGCTCCTTCGCATAGGTGTCTACCATATTTCCAGTTGGCTGATAACCCAAGAAGATGTAATGAGGCGAATCACTCGTTTCACACAAAATGGTGCTGTTACGTTATGGGTACTGGGTGCTTCAATCATTCATTTTAATAAAGATCTTTAGTTCCTATAAGATACGGCAGTTAGAAACATCGTGGATTAGCTGTGAATGAGTTTTAGAAATAAATTATACTCACCTTCGAATGACCGTATTTTTCTGCAATTCTCACAAGCAAATCCTGTACAACAGCACTGACCCTCAAGCCGCTCTTCAGCAGGAGCAGAGACACAGCATCCTGTGAAGAACAAAAGCCTGCAGTAAACAAAATGCCGAATTCTTCATGCTAACAGTAATCAGTTTAAAAATAATGGAGCTAAATGTAGATGAGAAATTGGCTCATACAAACTTTTTCATTTGCAGTAGTGACAAAACCGTTAACTACATTCGATGCCATTCTTCAAGTAAAAACCGAAGTTACAAATCGAAATAGATGAAACAAGCCAATGTCTAGAACGCAAGACACGGGACAAATAACACTTCAAAACACACTTACAGTTAAAAATTTTGTTTTATAGCGTAGAACATGCTTGAAATCCACTAAAATAAGTGTAATAGTCTGGTACGTCGATGGCGTTGCTGTTGCCGTCATCTTCAGTCCAAAGGCTGGTTTGACGGAACTTGTCATCCTAACTCGTTCAAGTCTTTTCCTATGTGCATATCAACTACATTTTACATCCATTTGAATCCGTTTATTTCAGTGGAGCCTTTGCATTCCATTACAGTTTTATGTCTCAGAATGTTTACTATAAAAAAAATGGCTCTGAGCACTATCGGACTTAACATATGAGGTCATCAGTCCCCTAGAACTTAGAACTACTTAAACCTAACGAACCTAAGGACATCACACACATTCATGCCCGAGGCAGGATTCGAACCTGCGACCGTAACAGCAGCGCGGTTCCAGACTGAAGCGCCTAGAACCGCTCGACCACACCGGCCGGCGTTTAGTATCAACCAAGCTTTTCTTCGAATCAAAGTGTGCCATAAATTTCTTTTACCCCCGTTTGGTTAAGTACTTCCTCATCAGTTATTTGATTTACCCATCTATTCTTCAGAGTTCTTGTGTATCACCACATTTCAGAACCTTATATTCTATTTTTGTTTGTGCCATGTATCATTCTCTTTTCACTTCTGTTTAAGGCCAAGCTCCATACAAATACTTTCAACTGAGTAATTTTTATTCGTTATTAATACGAGGTGTGACTAAAGTTTTAAGAATGGGCTTGTAATTGTACAATGGTGGTACTTACATGCTACTGTGATGCATCTTCTTCAAAATAATCCCCTTCTGACCGAACACAACGACTCCAACGGTGTTTCCACTTCTGGAAACATTCCTGGAAAATTTTTCCCTGAAGTGTGTTAAGGACGCTATCCGTATTTACCTGGATGCCTTCAATCGAGTCAAATCGCTTCCCATTCAGTGAAAATTTTAGTTCAGGAAACAGGTAGAGGTCCGCAGGGTCCAAATCAGGGGAATATGGCGGTTGTGGAAGCACAGGAATTTCGAATTTGGTCAAAAATTCAATGATGGAGAAAGCATGATGAGCCAGAGCATTGTGCCGGCCGTAGTGGCCGAGCGGTTCTAGGCACTTCAGTCTAGAATCGCGCGAGGGCTACAGTCACAGGTTCGAATCCTTCCTCGGGCATGGATGTGTGTGATGTCCTTAGGTTAGTTAGGTTTAAGTAGTTGTAAGTTCTAGGGGACTGATGACCTCAGATGTTAAGTCCCATGGTGCTCAGAGTCATTCGAACCATTTTGAACAAGAGCATTGTCATGGTGTACCACCCAAGTCCTGTCTCTCCACAATGCAGGTCTTTTCTTCTGCACCTTTTCGCGCAAACGCTCAAGGACTCATTTGTAGTGTTCCAGGTTAATTGTCTGTCCTCCAGGGGTAAATTCATGATGCATAATACCGATAGAATCGAAAAAAGTCACCAACATTGTCTTCACCTTCGACTGACTTCGCCGTGCTTTTTTCGGTCATGGTGAAGCTGGAGTCTGCCACTGCGAATTCTGCACTTTTGTTTCAGGTTCATATCCGTATACTCGCGATTCATCAGCTGTAATTACCCTATTTAACAAATCTGGGTCATTTTTAGTCCGATTAATGAGTTCCTGGCACACTTCAAGTCGGTATTGTCTCCGGTCACTTGACAACACTTTTGGAATGAATTGGACACTCGACATATATTCAGATCTTCAGTTAAAATTGTCTGAACTACACAGAAACTTAAATTAAGTTCATCTGCCATTAAGTCGCGAACCTTGACAACATTTTCATTGGTTTTTGAGATGGAAGGGCAGCCAGACCGTGGTTCATCTTCAAATGATTCGCGGCCATGTTTAAATCTGTTGAACCAGATAAAGGCATTTGACTGGCTCATACAATTATCTCCAAATGCTGTTTTTAATAGTTCGTAAGTCTCAGAAGCTGATTTCCCGGTTTTAAAACAACATTTCTCACAAACTCGTTGATCCGTTTTTATGTCTATTTTTATTCAGACAGAATCTGGCAACAAGCCCCTAACAGACCCGCACTCAGCCAGCTGCCACAACGAACTGAATGCAGGAGATGCAGTTTCCTGTCAGAGGGCGTTCAAGGACAATGCACAGACTCACTGTCCACCCTCCGTGTACCTGCCCGCCAAACCAGTAAGCAGTAGCGGATCCATTCTTAAAATTTTCCAATCACACCTTGTCCATTCCTGCTTTGCAGAAAAGATTTTCTTGTTACTGCAAGTCTGTATTTTACGTCTTTATTTTCTTCCATTTTTCTTCCCAACTAATAAAACTCGACCAATACTTTATGTGGTGTCACACACCGTCGACAGCATACCAAGTAGTCAACATCAAAAGGGTGAAGCAACACATATGACTGCCCTGACAATCTGCAGCTGGCTTTAAGGCCCAGCCTTTGCTGCATGAGCGAGTAGCTACACCATACAGTCGACTCACCAATGCCACTCAGTCGAAAGGTGGAGTTCACTCGATGGCTCGGAAGCCCACTTTTTCTACAGCTATTTGTAGTTATCTTTTTATAGTTCCCTCTTTGCGTTGTTGTCTACGACAAACTGGCTCCTGTCAAGGGACTGTTGGAATACAATTGGACCTGCTGAACTGAAGTTAACTAAACCAAATTGACATGCATATTACGCCGGCCGGAGTGGCCGAGCCGTTCTAGGCGCTACAGTCTGGAACCGCGCGACCGCTACGGTCGCAGGTTCGAATCCTGTCTCAGGCATGGATGTGTGTGATGACCTTAGATTAGTTAGGTTTAAGTAGTTCTAAGTTCTAGGGGACTGATGAGCTTAGAAGTTAAGTCCCATAGTGCTCAGAGGCACTTTTGCATATTACGTGTGCTTCTCATTATTTCGTTCTCTGTCCCAGCACCTACCTATTCCTCGGCGTCCACCCCGCGACTAACACAATACTTCCAGTCTCTCATTTGATAATCTACACTCATGTTGTTCAGAGAAAACAGAACACCTTGCCCGACTGGAGAGGGGACGTTCATAGTCACAGGACATGCACATTAGTATGTCTGTAGAAATGATTAGCATTTCAGTAACTATGGTTCAGGATGTGAGCTGTTGCCTCGTAGGCACAGGGTCTGCCATGGACCCTGATAACTTGCTTGATGCATGATGGCATCGATGCATGTAACCTCTGGTACAGCCATCCACACCGAGCGAGGTGGCGCAGTGGTTAGCACACTGGACTCGCATTCGGGAGGACGACGGTTCAATCCCGTCTCCGGCCATCCTGATTTAGGTTTTCCGTGATTTCCCCAAATCGCTTCAGGCAAATGCCGGGATGGTTCCTTTGAAAGGGCACGGCCGATTTCCTTCCACATCCTTCCCTCACCCGAGCTTGCGCTCCGTCTCTAATGACCTCGTTGTCGACGGGACGTTAAACACTAATCTCCTCCTCCACAGCCATCCACGCTGCATTCACCTGGTTGCAAAGTTGATCTGTAGTACTGTCATTAGGTCACAGCCCTGTACCTGTCGTTTCACCATATCCCACACATTTTCGACTGGCGACAAGTCTGCTGATCTGGTGGGCCAGGACGAAAGGCTGACATACTCTGACACCAAGAAGGCACGTGTTCGTGCAACAACATGTGGTCGTGCATTGTCTTGCTGAAAAATGGCGTCGGGGGTGTTGTGCAGAAAGGGTATGGCTACAGGTTTCAGGTAGTCATTCACGTAGGTCAAACTGGTCACAGTGCCATGGACACGCACCAACTGTGATTTGTGGCTGTGCCCAACAGCACCCCACACCATATGGCTTCGATTTGGCACTGTATGTCTTGTGCGAATGCAGTCACTGTGATGCCGCTCCCCCTGTCTGTCGTGAACCAAAATGTGGCCATCATTTTCAAACAAACAGAACCTGAATTCGTCCGAAAACACTATCTGATGCTATTCCTGTCCCCAGTGACGTCGTTCCAAACCCCATTGCCATCTAGCACGTTTCTGCACTTTTGTCAAAGGCAGGCGGAGAAGTGGACGACGCTCACGTAACCCATGCGGTAACAAACGGCGACGGACTTTCACCCCTGATAGTGTACGATCGATGCGCTAGAGCCGAGGAGGTCGTGGACCTGTCCTGCAATGCCGTTCGGATGAGGGGTCGATCTTCTCGGGGGGTGGTCTGGATGGTACAACCTGACCCATCTCGCCGGCCGGTGCGGTCGAGCGGTTCTAGGCACTTCAGTCTGCAACCGTGTGACCGCTACGGTTGCAGGTTTGAAAGCTGCCTCGCGCATGGATGTCTGTGATGTCCGTAAGTTAGTTAGGTTTAAGTAGTTATGGATGTGGACTCGGACCACAATCTATTGGTTATGAACTGTAGATTAAAACTGAAGAAACTGCAAAAAGGTGGGAATTTGAGGAGATGGGACCTCGATAAACTGAAAGAACCAGAGGTTGTACAGAGTTTCATGGAGAGCATAAGGGAACAATTGACAGGAATGGGGGAAAGAAATACAGCAGAAGAAGAATGGGTAGCTTTGAGGGGTGAAATAGTGAAGGCAGCAGAGGATAAAGTAGGTAAAAAGACGAGGGCTAGTAGAAACCCTTGGGTAACAGAAGAGATATTGAATTTGATTGATGAAAGGAGAAAATATAAAAATGCAGTAAGTGAAGCAGGCAAAAAGGAATACAAACGTCTCAAAAATGAGATCGACAGGAAGTGCAAAATGGCTAAGCAGGGATGGCTAGAGGACAAATGTAAGGATGTAGAGGCTTATCTCACCAGGGGTAAGATAGATACTGCCTACAGGAAAATCAAAGAGACCTTTGGAGAAAGGAAAACCACTTGCATTAATATCAAGATCTCAGATGGAACCCCAGTTCTAAGCAAAGAAGGGAAAGCAGAAAGGTGGAAGGAGTATATAGAGGGTCTATACAGGGGCGATGTTCTTGAGGACAATATTATGGAAATGGAAGAGGAGGTAGATGAAGATGAAATGGGAGATACGGTACTGCGTGAAGAGTTTGACAGGGCACTGAAAGACCTAAGTCGAAACAAGGCCCCGGCAGTAGACAACATTCCATTAGAACTACTGACAGCCTTGGGAGAGCCAGTCCTGACAAAACTCTTCCATCTGGTGAGCAAGATGTATGAGACAGGCGAAATTCCCTCAGACTTCAAGAAGAATATAATAATTCCAATCCCAATGAAAGCAGGTGTTGACAGATGTGAAAATTACCGAAGTATCAGTTTAATAAATCACAGCTGCAAAATACTAACGCGAATTCTTTACAGACGAATGGAAAAACTGGTAGAAGCTGACCTCGGGGAAGATCAGTTTGGATTCCGTAGAAATGTTGGAACACGTGAGGCAATACTGACCCTACGACTTATCTTAGAAGAAAGATTAAGGAAAGACAAACCTACGATTCTAGCATTTGTGGACTTAGAGAAAGCTTTTGACAATGTTGACTGGAATACTCTCTTTCAAATTCTGAAGGTGGCAGGGGTAAAATACAGGGAGTGACAGGCTATTTACAATTTGTACAGAAACCAGGTGGCATTTAACAGTCGAGGGACATGAAAGGGAAGCAGTGAGTGGGAAGGGAGTGAGACAGGGTTGTAGCCTCTCCCCGTTGCTATTAAATCTGTATATTGAGCAAGCAGTAAAGGAAACGAAAGAAAAGTTCGGAGTAGGTATTAAAATCCATGGAGAAGAAATATAACCTTTGAGGTTCGCCGATGACATTGTAATTCTATTAGAGACAGCAAAGTACTTGGAAGAGCAGTTGAACGGAATGGACAGTGTCTTGAAAGGAGGGTATAAGATGAACATCAACAAATGCAGAACGAGGATAATGGAATGTAGTTGAATTAAGTCGGGTGATGATGCGGGAATTAGATTAGGAAATGAGACACTTAAAGTAGTAAAGGAGTTTTGCTACTTGGGGAGTAAAATAACTGATGAGGGTCGAAGTAGAGAGGGTATAAAATGTAGACTGGCAATGGCAAGGAAAGCGTTTCTGAAGAAGAGAAATTTGTTAACATCGAGTATAGATTTAAGTGTCAGGAAGGCGTTTCTGAAAGTAATTGTATGGAGTGTTGCTATGTATGGAAGTGAAACATGGACGATAAATAGTTTATACAAGAAGAGAATAGAAGTTTTCGAAATGTGGTGCTACAGAAGAATGCTGATGAATAGATGGGTAGATCACGTAACTAATGGGGAGGCATTGAATAGAATTGGGGAGAAGAGGAGTTTGTGGCACAACTTGACTAGAAGAAGGGATCGGTTGGTATGACTTGCTCTGGGGCATCAAGGGATCACCAATTTAATACTGGAGGGCAGCGTGGAGGTTAAAAATCGTAGAGGGAGACCAAGGGATGAATACGCTAAGCAGATTCAGAAGGATGTAGGTTGCAGTAAGTACTGGGAGATGAAGAGGCTTGCACAGGATAGAGTAGCATGGAGAGCTGCATCAAACCATAGTCACAGGACTGAAGACCACAACAACAACAACAAGTAGTTCTAAGTTCTAGGGGACTGATGACCTCAGATGTTAAGTCCCATAGTACTCAGAGCCCTTTGAACCATTTTTTGACCCATCTCGTCGCGTTCTGCGCCCTTCCGTGAATCATTCTGCATACACCCGTCGCACTGCCGAAACGCTTCGTCCCACACGAGCAACAATTTCCCAGATGGACGCATGACACTCTCTCATGCCAATAATCCTACCTCTTTCAAATTCACTAATTTGACGGTTCGAGGTTGGAATAATAGAGAATTATTGAGATAGTGGTCCGTTGAACACCCTGCTAGGCACTTAAGTGTGATCTGTGGAGTATCCATGTGGAGGTAGATGTAGAAATCGCTTTACAGCATAACCTCAATGTTTTATACAGGGTGTTTCAATTTGAATATACGGGTTTTAAGGCTTTGTAGCACGTATCACATTCACCTTACAGTTATAAATAATACACCGGATGAAAGAGAAACACGAACAGTTTTCCTTACAATTATTCAGTGTGAACACCGATCACACATCGAGTTGACAGGCGAGTTGTTCTGAAACCTTGATCAATATGTAAGGAGTAACTGTTGCAGTAACGTTGTTTCTAAAGTCGGATAGATCAGCTGGTATCGGAGGCACGTTCACACGATCGCGTGAGATCGTGTGTGAACGTGGAGGTCATGCATAAAATGCTGTGTCAACCGGACCCTTGCGCCCAGTCCACCGGTCGGATACAACGTACTGAGTTATGCCAGTGAGGTGGCGCACTATCTTGCTCCCAAATATGGATGTTCAGTTTCTTCCCAGGGAGGCACGGGCCACAGCTGTAGCACATCAAGGTAAGAAACATTAGTTACAGTTGTTTCACCGAAAAAGATAGGGCCTTAAACATTCTGCGGGGATATTTCTTTGGGCTAAGCATGAAAGACTCGCACTCGTTCAACACGTTTTTCAGTCACTCTTTGTCATTCCGTATTCTTCCCATTGCGCACAGGCATACAAACAAAACCGTTTCAGCTGCTCTTTCATTTGGTGTATTATTTACAATTGTAAGCTGACCGTAATAAGTGGTACAACGCCTTAAAACCGGTATGTTCATTTTGAAACACCCTGTATAATCAAACACACACGGTCCCCAACTGTCTACCGTCTACTAAAAAGAGCAAAGTTTCCCATTGAATGAGGGAAGCAATGCGCTTAACGCTCGGCTTCCGTTTCCAGAAAATTGCGCATGCGTAGTTGTCCTGCTGGAAATTTATACCGAAGCGCAAAGTTGAACTGAAGAAAGGCATCGTGTGGACGCACCTTTATAATCACTTTTCAACGCACTATCCATTTCATTCAGCTGATCTTACAAGTGCCTCAGCCACGTAATGCCTATTTCTTCTGCCTGTTATCAGCAGACTGAGATAATCCACGATCGCACTGTTGCTTTCTCGGACCACAGCTTACACAGCCAGCCTCCCTGGCAGCCCTAACAGCAAGTTCATTTCCCTGGACTCCCAGGGGATCTAGTATCCAGTAGATAAATATTTCTCCTTTTGGCTTTTAAAAAGAAGGAGAGCGTCTGGACCACCTCGTCTAATGGCAAGAAGTGAATTAGAAATCAAAGCGGATGAGGAATTTCTTGCCACGATGACACCCTGTGTGTTCCAGTCTTTGTACACACATCAGAAAAAGTTTTGCATCACCCCGGTTCCCAGAACTCCTGAAGATAGACGTTGACTGTGCATATCGTATCACAGAGACAGTCCCTTTAACTGTTCGATTATGTCACTAAGGGCTGCTGCTGCAGTGGATGGCCGCTACCTACGGATTATGGCTCGTAGGAACCCTGGCAGCAATGGAACAGTCTTTACGCTGCGAAAACATGAAGCTGCAAATCCCAGGCATGTTCGATAGGGTTCATGCCTGCAGAACATGCTGCCCACTCTATGGAGCGGATTATGGCTCGTAGGAACCCTGGCAGCAATGGAACAGTCTTTACGCTGCGAAAACATGAAGCTGCAAATCCCAGGCATGTTCGATAGGGTTCATGCCTGCAGAACATGCTGCCCACTCTATGGAGCGGATTATGGCTCGTAGGAACCCTGGCAGCAATGGAACAGTCTTTACGCTGCGAAAACATGAAGCTGCAAATCCCAGGCATGTTCGATAGGGTTCATGCCTGCAGAACATGCTGCCCACTCTATGGAGCAATGCCGTTCTCGTGAAGGAAGTCGTTCGCAAGATGTGCACGATGGGCGCGCGAACTGTCGTCCACGAAGACCAATGCCCCGCCAATATGCTGCCGATATGGTTGCACTGTCGGTCAGAGAGGATGGCATTCACGTATCGTACAGCCGTTACGGCGCTTTCCATGATCACCAGCGGTGTACATCGGCCCCACATAATGGCACCCCAAGATAGTAAGGAACCTCCACCTTGCTGTACTCGTTGGACGGTGTGTCTAAGGCGTTCAGCCTGACCGGGTTGCCTCCAAATACGTCTCTGGAGATTGTCTGGTTGAAGTCATATGCGGCCACTCATCGGTGAAGAGAACACGATGCCAATCCTAAGCGGTCCATTCGGCGTGTTGCTGAGTCAATCTGTACCGCGCTGCATGGTGTCGTGGTTGTCAAGATGGACCTCGCCATGGACGTCGGGAGTGAAGCTGCGCATCATGCAGCGCATTGCGCGCAGTTTGAGTCGTAACATGACGTCCTGTGGCTGCACGAAAAGCATTATTCGACATGGTGTCGTTGCTGCCAGGGTTCCTCCGAGCCATAATCCGTAGGTAGCGGTCATCCACTGCAGTAATAGCCCTTGGGCGGCCTGTGCGTGGCATGTCACCGACAGTTCCTGTCGTCGGAGACGTGTTTGGAGGCAACCCGAACAGGCTGAACGCCTTAGACACACTGCCCAGCGAGTGAAAAATGGTTCAAATGCCTCTGAGCACTATGGGACTTAACTTCTGAGGTCATCAGTCCCCTAGAACAGAACTACTTAAACCTAACTAACCCAAGGAAATCACACACATCCATGCCCGAGGCAGGATTCGAACCTGCGACCGCAGCGGTCCCACGGTTCCAGACTGTAGCGCCTAGAACCCATCGGCCACCCTGGCCGGCCAGCGAGTGCAGCAAGGTGGAGGTTCCCTGCTGTTTTGGGGTGCCATTATGTGGGGCCGACGTACACCGCTGGTGATCATGGAAGGCGCCGTAACGGCTGTACGATGCGTGAATGCTATCCTCTGACCGACAGTGCAACCATATCGGCAGCATATTGGCGAGGCATTGGTCTTCACGGGCGACAGTTCGCGCGCCCATCGTGCACATCTTGCGAACGACTTCCTTCACGAGAACGACATTGCTCGATAGAGTGGGCAGCATGTTCTGCAGGCATGAACCCTATCGAACATGCCTGGGATTTGCATCTTCATGTTTTCGCGGCGTAAAGACTGTTCCATTGCTATCCACACCGGGTACCTCTAATACCCAGTAGCACGTCCTCTTGCACTGATGCCTGCCTGTATTCGTCGTGGCATACTATCCACAAGTTCATCAAGGCACTGTTGGTCCAGATTTTCCCACTCCACAACGGCGATTCGGCGTAAATCTCTCAGAGTGCACGCCTGAAATTTTATAAAATCCCTGTATAAAAGGGCTGTTTATGGCCGACGTGACCCACCAACCACTCTGAGGGATCTACTCCGAATCGTCGTCGAGGAGTGGGACAATCTGGACCAACAGTGCCTTGATGAAATTGTGGATAGTATGCCACGACAAATACAGGCATCCATCAATGAAAGAGGACGTGCTACTGGGTATTAGAGGTACCGGTGTGTACAGCAATCTGGACCACCACCTCTGAAGGTCTCGCTGTATGATGGTACAATGTGCAATGTGTGGTTTTCATGAGCAATAAAAAGGGCGGAAATGATGTTTATGTTGATCTCTATTCCAATTTTCTGTACAGTTTCTAGAACTCTCGGAACCGAGGTGATGCAAAACTTTTTTTTAATGTGTGTATTTTCATCCTTGTAACAGATGGTTCAGTTGTTAACATTGAAATGAAAATTAAAACACCTGTAGCCATATCCTTTGTATTTAATTTATTAATTGAAGCAGTGTACCATTACACCATCTTCAGGGCCCTTGGGAACGTAAATTGGGAGGAACCCAGTCGCATGTGCAGCGGTAAGAGGAAGCAATATTAAATAACCGGTGTCTATTTATCTCTGGTTTATGTGACACTATCCACTTCATTCACCAACAGGCGATTGGTAGGACAACATTCAAACAGGAACGTCCAAAAGTAAGAGTCAAGGTCATGACACTGACTTTCATCTTTGGACGTTCCTGTTTGAATGTTGTCATAACAGTGGTCTTTCGGTGAACGAAGCGTACACTGTCATAAAAAATTTGAGATCTATGGACTTCATAAGACTGTGAAAACTCTCTGAACCGTTGTCAGGTGAGCGATAAAGTGAAAGAAAGTTTGTCCGTATCGGAGAATTGTTTGAGATATTCTGTTCTACTCCAACAGATGAATACACTAAGCAGACTCAGAAGGACTTAGGTTCCAGCAGCTACTCGGAGATCAAGAGGCTTGCAAAGAATAGAGTAGCATGGAGAGCTGCATCAAACAAGTCTGCGGACTGAAGTCCACAACAATAACAACTCATTTGTCACGGTGGAAGCGCCAGAATCATCAAACGATTACATACACTTTGGAAAACGTAACTCAAGTCCAAATAAAATTGATTTTGGATTTATGCGAACCTTGTAAACAAAAACACAAAAGTGCCGAGAAAGGGATTGTTTGTAAAGTCGATTATTTCATCGCATTTCAGTAGCAGATGCCAGATGGATGTAACTGATTACCAATCTCAGCCAGATGGAAAGTTTATTTTTCTTCTCGTATACCAAGATCTCGTAACAAAATCTATTGAAGCTGCTCACATGAAAACTGGCGGATTAAGTAGCCTATAATTTGCCTGATATTTTTCTCCTCTTGGGTGCTCGAAGTATTTTGAATTCTTGAAAAAAGAGACAGCATTGGTCGTATATTTTTTACTATTGCAAAATCGATTCTCTGTCACTGAGTGACCATCTTCAGTGCTATATTGTATAACTTAAATTGGGATGCACTGTTGTCACTAAGCTTACGGCAATCACATAGACTATGTGATTGCCGTAAGCTTAGTGACAACAGTGAATCCCAATTTAAGTTATACAATATAGCACTGGAGATGGTCACTCAGTGACAGAAAATCGATTTTGCAATAGTAAAAAATATACGACCAATGCTGTCTCTTTTTTCAAGTATACCTGTTATCTGGTCGTAGTGCACAAGACAACATGGAGTCGCCAATCAATATAATTTTGAATTCTAACAACGGACGCGAATTTTGTAATGAAATCTTAGCGAGTGTAGCATAGTTCTGGCCAGGAATCAAAATGATAAATGGCAAACCTTGACACGGCTAAAGTCCAGGTAGTGTAGAACGAGCGAATCAAAACCTTGAAAACATACCCAGTACTTGGGTAGCTGATATCCAAACTAACAAGTGAGTGGGGGCGTACGATTTATAAAGATTCGTGCTCATCATTCTGTAACTAAAGAAACTGAATACGAACCCACATTCGGCCGGCCCCAAAAATGAGATTGTCTTCTTGTATTAAACCACAATGTGTATTACACTCGATAAATACTTAAGAGACCGTGAAAAATCAGAAGATTGACAATAGGCTGTGATTTTGGGCCATCAGTCAAATATTACTCAAGAGAGCATTTCTTTATCCCCTGCTTTAACAGAACTACCTATACAAAAAGAAGAATTTTTTCAACAGTGATCTTAAACTGCCTTCTACAGCGTTGATTAATGATGCAGTCATGAAGAATATTCAGTTACCCTGCACCTTCAAGGAATCGATTCTACATGTTGAAGAAGTCATCACAGACTTACACTCAACTTCAGCAGAATCGCCATCACAGTTTCGCTAAGAGCCTGGAAAGAGGACTATACAAGAAATTGTCTGTATTGTTTGCTCAAAAGCAGCATCAGGTGCCAACAAGTGTAAATCGTGTGTTCTTTTTGTTCAAGTGCTTTGTTGTGAAATACGTGCTAAAGAGGAATGGTTTGGTAAGAATGTGTTAATGTGTTGTGGAACAGCTTTAAACACAGTTGTTGTTGTAGTCTTGAGTCCAGAGACTGGTTTAATGCAGCTCTCCATGCTACTCTATCCTGTGCAGGGTTCTTCATCTCGCAGTACCTACTGTTACCTATATCCTTCTGATTCTGTTTAGTGTATTCATCTCTTGGTCTCCCTCTACTATTTTTAACCTCCACGCTGCCCTCCAATACTAAAATGGTGATCCCTTGATGCCTCAGAACATGTCCTACCAACCAATCCCTTCTTCTAGTCAAGCTGTGCCACAAATTTCTCTTCTCTCCAATCCTATTCAATACCTCCTCATTAGTTATGTGATCTACCCATCTAATCTTCAGCATTATTCTGTAGCACCACATTTCGGAAGCTTCTATTCTCTTTTTGTCTAAACTGTTTATCGTCCAAGTTTCACTTCCATACTTGGCTATACTCCATACAAATACTTTCAGAAAAAACTTCCTGACACTTAAATCTATACTCGATGTTAACAAATTTCTCTTCTTCAGTAACGCTTTCCTTGCCATTGCCAGTCTACATTTTGTATCCTCTCTACTTTATATCCTCTTTGTTCCCCGAATAGCAAAACTCATTTACTAATTTAAGCGTCTCATTTCCTAATCTAATTCCCGCAGCATCACCCGATTTAATTCGACTACATTCCATTATCCTCGTTTTGCTTTTGTTGATGTTCATCTTATATCCTCCTTTCAAGACACTGTCCATTCCGTTCAACTGCTCTTCCAAAGTCCTTTGCTGTCTCTGACAGAATTACAATGTCATCGGCTAACCTCAAAGGTTATATTTCTTCTCCATGGATTTTAATACGTACTCCAATTTTTTCTTTTGTTTCCTTTACTGCTTACTCAATCTACAGATTGAATAGCACCGGGGAGAGGCTACAACCCTGTCTCACTCCTTTCCCAACCACTGCTTCCCTTTCATGCCCCTCGACTCTTATAACTGCCATCTGGTTTCTGTACAAATTGTAAATAGCCTTTCGCTCCCTGTATTTTACCCCTGCCACCTTCAGAATTTGAATGAGAGTATTCCAGTCAACATTGTCAAAAGCTTTCTCTAAGTCTACAAATGCTAGAAACGTAGGTTTGCCTCTTCTTAATCTAGCTTCTAAGATAGGTCGAAGGGTGTGTATTGCCTCACGTGTTCCAACATTTCTACGGAATCAAAACTGATCTTCCCCGAGGTCGGCTTCTACCAGTTTTTCCATTCGTGTGTAAAGAATTCGTTTTAGTATTTCGCAGCCGTGGCTTGTTAAACTGATAGTTCGGCAAACACAGTATGGAGAAGAAAATACGGGGTGATGAAGCCTAGAAAGGTTTGGAAAAGCTAGAAAATAATACCTTAGCAGTCTTCAATGCAAAGCACCTAAATGTTGTAGAAGGTGTCGCAGGAACATTTAAAGTACCCGAAGCCGACAGAGGAAAATGTGATGCCCTCTAGATTGTACCTGTATTTCCTAGAAAAACAGAGGCTGTCTTTAATAAACTTGGTACTAAAACGGTTATTTTAAACTAATTTTACGCAAAATTTGGGCAAAGAGAGATTTTTAACGAAAGAAGATGTCCCTGCTGTAGTCAAACAACAATAAAAGCACGGTTTAAGAAGATGTGACTGAAAATCTAAATTACCACAAAGAGGTGTGCTTGTGGCAAAAACCAATTGCCACATAAGCCTAATTCAAAGTGTCACCACTCTAGATTGCACTAATAAGTAATAACGTTCTGCAAAATCATTTCCTTAATTGCAATGATCGACGTGAGGCCCTAGTCACTCAAGTTTTCCGTTTCGCAATTGCAATAATGTTTTAAAGCATTTTATTCTACACATTATAGCTTTCTAATTGATTGAAATTAGAATTATATTAATGCTTTCAGCTGCTGACGGGCGTTGATATATATCAACGGGGACACGTAAAATATGTGCCCCGACCGTGACTCGAACCCGGGATCTGCTGCTTATAGGGCAGACGTTCTGCCCATCTGAGCCACCGAGGGCATAGAGCATAGCGTGACTGCAGGGACTATGTCGCACACGCCTCCCGCGAGACCCACATTCTCAGCTTGTATGTCCACACACTACATTCGTAGTGTCCCACCCCAACACACTCATTACTCGTGGAAGACATTCTTACCAAGTCCCGTAAGAGTTAGGGGGAATATGTGTGCACCCACATAGAAGAAGAAGTGTGTGGACATACAAGGTGAGAATGTCTCTCTCGCAACAGGCGTGCGTGAGATAGTTCCTGCAGTAGCACGAGCCTATGTGTCCTCGGTGGCTCAGCTGGACAGAGCGTCTGCCATCTAAGCCGGAGATCCCGGGTTCGAGTGCCGGTCGGGGCACTCATTTTCACCTGTCCCCGTTGATATATGTCAACGCCGCTCAGCAGCTGCAGGTATTAATACACTCCTGGAAATTGAAATAAGAACACCGTGAATTCATTGTCCCAGGAAGGGGAAACTTTATTGACACATTCCTGGGGTGAGATACATCACATGATCACACTGACAGAACCACAGGCACATAGACACAGGCAACAGAGCATGCACAATGTCGGCACTAGTACAGTGTATATCCACCTTTCGCAGCAATGCAGGCTGCTATTCTCCCATGGAGACGATCGTAGAGATGCTGGATGTAGTCCTGTGGAACGGCTTGCCATGCCATTTCCACCTGGCGCCTCAGTTGGACCAGCGTTCGTGCTGGACGTGCAGACCGCGTGAGACGACGCTTCATCCAGTCCCAAACATGCTCAATGGGGGACAGATCCGAAGATCTTGCTGGCCAGGGTAGTTGACTTACACCTTCTAGAGCACGTTGGGTGGCACGGGATACATGCGGACGTGCATTGTCCTGTTGGAACAGCAAGTTCCCTTGCCGGTCTAGGAATGGTAGAACGATGGGTTCGATGACTGTTTGGATGTACCGTGCACTATTCAGTGTCCCCTCGACGATCACCAGTGGTGTACCGCCAGTGTAGGAGATCGCTCCCCACACCATGATGCCGGGTGTTGGCCCTGTGTGCCTCGGTCGTATGCAGTTCTGATTGTGGCGCTCACCTGTACGGCGCCAAACATGCATACGACCATCATTGGCACCAAGGCAGAAGCGACTCTCATCGCTGAAGACGACACGTCTCCATTCGTCCCTCCATTCACGCCTGTCGCGACACCACTGGAGGCGGGCTGCACGATGTTGGGGCGTGAGCGGAAGACGGCCTAACGGTGTGCGGGACCGTAGCCCAGCTTCATGGAGACGGTTGCGAATGGTCCTCGCCGATACCCCAGGAGCAAGTGTCCCTAATTTGCTGGGAAGTGGCGGTGCGGTCCCCTACGGCACTGCGTAGGATCCTACGGTCTTGGCGTGCATCCGTGCGTCGCTGCGGTCCGGTCCCAGGTCGACGGGCACGTGCACCTTCCGCCGACCACTGGCGACAACATCGATGTACTGTGGAGACCTCACGCCCCACGTGTTGAGCAATTCGGCGGTACGTCCACCCGGCCTCCCGCATGCCCACTATACGCCCTCGCTCAAAGTCCGTCAACTGCACATACGGTTCACGTCCACGCTGTCGCGGCATGCTACCAGTGTTAAAGACTGCGATGGAGCTCCGTATGCCACGGCAAACTGGCTGACACTGACGGCGGCGGTGCACAAATGCTGCGCAGCTAGCGCCATTCGACGGCCAACACCGCGGTTCCTGGTGTGTCCGCTGTGCCGTGTGTGTGATCATTGCTTGTACAGCCCTCTCGCAGTGTCCGGAGCAAGTATGGTGGGTCTGACACACCGGTGTCAATGTGTTCTTTTTTCCATTTCCAGGAGTGTACATAATTCGAATTTCGTTCTAGACAGCTGCAGGTCATGTCCGAAAGAGCAGACATCATATCCATGTTAGTTTATTTTAATTGATTGGTGGTTGATTCTATGAACTAATTTGTTGATTCTTTGACCGTATTAACTTGATTCTGTAGATACCGAAAAATAAATAAATAATATCATGTTAATTATGCGTACAAAAACATTGCTGTTGTTCCCACAGAGATCTCATTTCCACTTTAGCGAAACGGGTAATGTGCAAATTACCTATGTAATAGGAGAACGGTTTCGTTTTTACGATATTGCAGTGCCTATGTTATTTTGAATTAGGATGCAGAATTCCTTTGGACGTACGTGCATGTCCGAAGGAACAGCCACTGCGGCGACTGCCGTCATTACGAAATACATTAAATGTTTTCACAGTTGTGAATATGGACTGTATAATGGAATGACGACAGTGAAAATTTGTGCGGACCGGCCGCGAACCCGGATCTCCCGCTTATCGCGAGCGATCGCCTTACCATTTGGCTACCCGAGCACGACTCCAGGCCAGATCCATGTCGTCAGCCATGTGTCTACAACCTGGCGAGACTTCAGAATTAGAGAGACAAATGATGGAAGCGGAAGAAATGAATTAAAATTTGTGCTATGTCCAGTACCTGAACCCAGGTCTCCTTGCTTAAGGGAGGTACGTCAGACATAACACCACCACAGCATTATACACCAAAAAGCCAAAGAAACTGGTACACCTGCCTAATATCGCATAGGGCCCTTTCGAGCACGCAGAAGTGCTGCAACGCGACGTGGCATGGACTAATGTCTGAAGTAGTGCTAGAGGGAACTGACACCATGAATCCTGCAAGGCTGTCCATAAATCCGTAATACCACGAGGGGGTGAAGGTCTCTTCTGAACAGCAAGGCATCTCAGATGTGCTCAATAATGTTAATGTCTGGGTGTTTGGTGGTCAGCAGAAGTGTTTAAACTCTGTAGCAATTCGGGACGTGTGGGGTGTGACATTTTCCTGCTGGAATTGCACAAGTCCGTCGGAATGCACAATGGACATGAATTGATGTACGTGATCAGACAGGATGCTTACGTACGTGTCACCTGTCAGAGTCGTATCCAGACGTATCAGGGTCCCATATCGCTCCAACTGCACGCGCCCCACACCATTACAGAGCATACACCAGCCTGAACGGTCCTCTGCTGCCATGGAGGACCCATGGATTCATGAGGTTGTTTCCATGCCCGTATCCATCCGCTCGCTGCAATTTGAAACGAGACTCGTTCGACCAGGCAACATGTTTCCAGTTACCAATACTCCAATGACGGTGTTGACGGGCGCAGGAGAGGCGTAAGGCTTCGTGTCGTGCAGTTATCAAGGGTACACGAATGGGCCTTCGGCTCCTAAAGCCCATATCGATGATGTTTCGTTGAATGGTTCACACGCTGTGATTTGTTGATGGTGCAGCATTGAAATCTGCAGCAATTTGCTGAAGGGGGGTGCGCTTCTGTCACGTTGAACGATTCACTTCAGTCGTCGTTGGTCTCGTTCGTGCAGGATCTTTTTCCAACCTCTGCGATGTTGGAGATTTGAAGTTTTACCGGATTCTACATCTACATTTATACTCCGCAAGCCACCCAACGGTGTGTGGCGGAGGGCACTTTACGTGCCACTGTCATTACCTCCCTTTCCTGTTCCAGTCGCGTATGGTTCGCGGGAAGAACGACTGTCTGAAAGCCTCCGTGCGCACTCGAATCTCTCTAATTTTACATTCGTGATCTCCTCGGGAGGTATAAGAAGGGGGAAGCAATATATTCGATACCTCATCCAGAAACGCACCCTCTCGAAACCTGGCGAGCAAGCTACACCGCGATGCAGAGCGCCTCTCTTGCAGAGTCTGCCACTTGAGTTTCTTAAACATCTCCGTAACGCTATCACGGTTACCAAATAACCCTGTGACGAAACGCGCCGCTCTTCTTTGGATCTTCTCTATCTCCTCCGTCAACCCGATCTGGTACGGATCCCACACTGATGAGCAATACTCAAGTATAGGTCGAACGAGTGTTTTGTAAGCCACCTCCTTTGTTGATGGACTACATTTTCTAAGCACTCTCCCAATGAATCTCAACCTGGTACCCGCCTTATCAACAATTAATTTTATATGATCATTCCACTTCAAATCGTTCCGCACGCATACTCCCAGATATTTTACAGAAGTAACTGCTACCAGTGTTTGTTCCGCTATCATATAATCATACAATAAAGGATCCTTCTTTCTATGTATTCGCAATACATTACATTTGTCTATGTTAAGGGACAGTTGCCACTCCCTGCACCAAGTGCCTATCCGCTGCAGATCTTCCTGCATTTCGCTACAATTTTCTAATGCTGCAACTTCTCTGTACACTACAGCATCATCCGCGAAAAGCCGCATGGAACTTCCGACACTATCTACTAGGTCATTTATATATATTGTGAAAAGCAATGGTCCCATAACACTCCCCTGTGGCACGCCAGAGGTCACTTTAACGTCTGTAGACGTCTCTCCATTGATAACAACATGCTGTGTTCTGTTTGCTAAAAACTCTTTAATCCAGCCACACAGCTGGTCTGATGTTCCGTAGGCTCTTACTTTGTTTATCAGGCGACAGTGCGGAACTGTATCGAACGCCTTCCGGAAGTCAAGAAAAATAGCATCTACCTGGGAGCCTATATCTAATATTTTCTGGGTCTGATGAACAAATAAAGCGAGTTGGGTCTCACACGATCGCTGTTTCCGGAATCCATGTTGATTTCTACATAGTAGATTCTGGATTTCCAAAAACGACATGATACTCGAGCAAAAAACATGTTCTAAAATTCTACAACAAATTCCTGATATTCACGTTACACTCGTGAAATGGTTGTATAGGAAAATCCCCACTTCATCGCTGCCTCGGAGATTCTGTGTCCCATCGCTCGTGCGCCGACTATAACACCACGTTCAAACTCAATTAAATCTTGATAACCTGCCATTGTAGCAGCAGTAACCTATCTAACAACTGCGACAGACACTTGTTGTCTTATATAGGCGTTGCCGGCCGCAGCGCCGTATTTTGCCTGTTTGCATATCTCTGTATCTGAAGACGCATGCCTATACGTTTCTTTGGCGCTTGAGTGTAGCTAACAGAGCTGCACGCACCACCCCAACATAAACTTCAACTCACATCTTCAGTTTACCCTCCCCTTCTTAGATCGTCACTATTGCTGAGGCTCTCCAGTACTGGAATAGCAGCCCAGCGTTGGACGTAATGGGAAAATCCTGCCTGTACCTCAGGTGTGGGTGATCTATAGATCTGATATAATTAAATTTTCCTTGAGAAATTTGTGTCCCATCTTTATCTGCGATCTAAGAAGGGGAAAATAAGTTGAAGACGCTAATTTAGGATTGTGTTACATTGGACTAAAGTAGTCCGTGTAGATCAGTAAATTTCAATTGTGTGGTGGTGTAATGGATAGCATACTTGCCTACTAAGTAAGGAAAAGTGGGTTGAAGTCCTGCCGAGAGCAAAAACTTCAATTCACTTCTTTCGCTTCCATCATTATTGTAGATAAAGATGAAACTTAAATATTTAAAGAAAATTTCATTATATCAGATCTAGAGAGATGACTTTGAGAAAAGCGTTCTGGGATACGAGTTCACCGGAGAATACGTTCAGGTTTGGATACTGGTGTGGACGGCTTAGGGGATCCAACTCGGGTGCTGTGAAGGATGGTACGTTTCCTCTTCGTTGTTTGAAATTAACCGAAACTGGCACAGTCTGAACATAAGAAGCGTCATAATAATGTTAGATGTTACTTAAACGCTTATTCGTGACTTTTATCCTTGTTATTTCAAGTCTTTCGCGATTTGGGAGCGGCAGTTTATTACAGCGAATCTTATGTTACCGAGTCTTGCTTGTTGGTATGCCAAGTGCACGCATTAGCTGCTGCGTGTGTGTGAATACCACCTCTCCCCATACAAGGCGTTTCACAATGTTTTGACGCTGGGACCGATGACCGTGCTGTTTGGTCCCCTCCCACACATCAACCATGCAACCAACCAACCAATGTTTTTTGACGATTTCAAATCGAATAACGCGAATTAACCAGATACAATGACTGTGAAAGCATAAGCGGCCAAAGACACTACTAGCTAGGGTTATAACAGCCTATGGCAAGCTAACGTACACCCACAAGAGACAAACGTCGGCAAGCAGCTGCATGTAAGCAACGTTGACTGGATATGCCAGCTGCCATTAAAGCCGACCAACAGGCTACAGCAGGGAGACAGGCAAGCTCGCACACTGACGCGCAGACAAACCGCCAACATTACCCTAGAATGTGAATCTGATATATGGCCTATCGCACACAAAACGATGACGGACTTAACTGTTACACAGGTATGCTGACGCTGACCGAGAAACCAAAACGGGCACGCAGCGGCAGCCGCTGAGTAACAGCACTGCACAACGTCAAAGGCATCGACCTGTATGGCACCCACTACTAACAAAGCACGACCTGTCGCATGCAGCAACAAAACCGCTACTGTTGTTACAACCAGACCCAAATACGGCAGAGGTTTTTTTCCCTTTTCTTTTGCCTTGGCACTTTTTCCGCTCTGCCCTTCAAAGCACTAGCCTTCGTTCAACTTTCCACCAAATCTATCTCCAGATGAAATGGCCTTGAGCACTATGGGACTTAACTTCTGAGGTCATCAGTCCCCTAGAACTTAGAACCACTTAAACCTAACTGACCTACGGACAGCACACACATCCATGCCCGAGGCAGGATTCGAACCTGCGACCGTAGCGGTCGCGCGGTTCCTGACTGTAGCGCCTAGAACCGCTCGGCCACACCGGCCGGCTATCTCCAGATGAGAGCGTATTAATGGTTAACCTTAACCAGACGTACGCAAACATCTCAGTACCCACATCCTGCGAGACATCACTCTAGTGAAAACTAACCGTTATGCAGGAATGACAGAAGACCTTTCGTGTTGGCCATCATGCCGGTGTGGGTGTGGAGGGGCTCCACCTCTTAAAAAAACCTTATTAGCAGTGCGGAGTGTCAAGTTTCATCCCACATACTGATCAGTAATCGTATCGTACTGGTGGCAGCAACATCGTCCGTTCGCGTCGGGGTGTTATTTTCTCTGCGGTGAATCTGTCGTGGCCGTGGGACGTGCCTGTCGTAAGCATTTCGAGATTCAGCCGCGATGTCCAATTCCCGCTCGTGGGACAATATTGAACTGGATAAGAAACTTTCGTGAAACTGTCAGTGCATCGAATCGAAAGTTAACTGGCCCTCGTACAGCCGTCCGAAAACGTGCGCAAACGACCAGCCGAGAAGTTTCCAACAGTCAGAACATCTAATTCACGACGAAATTTCGAAAAATCCTCCAGTAGTTACGAAAGATGTGTTCAAAATCTGGATGAAACAGCTCGAGTATTGTGTAGCCGCGAATGACCGTCGTTTATCCCGTATCGTACTTCAATAAGTAAATTTGGATTAATGTTGCACCTTGTGTAATGTTTAACTTAGTTTCGCGATTAGTTTGTGGGTTATTAAATTGGAAATTGTCAAAACATTATAAAACACCCTGCACCATGGAGCCGGCCGGTGTGGCCGAGCGGTTCTAGGCCCTTCAGTCTGGAACCGCGCGAAAGCTACGGTCGCAGGTTCGAATCCTGCCTCGGGCGTGGATGTGTGTGATGTCCTTAGGTTAGTGAGGTTTAAGTAGTTCTACGCTCTAGAGGACTGATGACCTTGTCATTAGGTTAGTTAGGTTTAAGTAGTTCTAAGTTCTAGGGGACTGATGACCTCAGATGTTAGGTCCCATAGTGCTCAGAGTCATTTGAACCATTTCTGCACCATGGATGAAGTAATTACTTCTGCTACTTCATTTAAAATCAATTCAGTTGTGCCTTCTGATAGTCACGTCTCTTCTATATTATGTTTTCCATTATTTTGCAGGCCAGTCATCTGTATATTACGAGGGTAAGTCAGTTATTATCCGCAATTTAGTTACATTTTTGTTTATTTTGGTAGTACTGTCGTTTTACGTTGATGACGCATGCTTTGTTTATTTGTTGTTATATTTTGCAATTTTCAAGCTGCTAGGTTAGTTTCGTTATCGCTGCCGTGTTGTTATTCATGGCTGCTCCGTTGTCTATTTGCACCAAAGAAGAGCGACGTCCAGTGATCCGTTTTTTTGTGGTCGGAAGGCGTATCAGGGGCCGAAATTCATCGGAGACTTTTGGTACAATACGGGAACAGTGTTTTGTCACAACGGAGTGTCTACGAATGGACTCAAAAATTCCGAAATGATCGAACAAGTGTTGCGCACGATGAAGGAGCCGGACGACCGCTTACCGCCACAAATGAAGAAACCATTGAGCGTTCACGTGAAATGATTCTCTTCGACAGACGATTAACTATTGACGAAGTGGCATATCGTCTGCAAACTAGTCACGGTTTTGCCTACGAAATCATCCACAACAGACCTGGGTTTCATAAAGCTTATGCAAGATGGGTCCCAAAACAATTCACACAGTTGCATAAACAAACGCTCTTGGACATCTGCAAAACAACGTTTGGATCGTTATGGTAACGAAAGGGACAACTTCTTAGACAGGATCATTACTGGTGACGAAACATGGATCCATCATTACGAGCCGGAGAGTAAACGGCAGAGTATGGAATGGAAACATCCACATTTACCGTGCAAGAAAAAGTTCAAGACCCAACTGTCAGCAGGAAAACTGATGCTTACGGATTTTTTGGGACGCACTAGGTCCAGTACTGGAACATTATGGGGAACGGAGCAAATAATAAACAATGTACGTTACAGTGAGATGCTTACTGCCAGGCTAAAGCCTTCAATTCGAAACAAACGCAGAGGATTGCTGTCAAAAGGTGTTGTGTTGTTGCACGACAATGCCCGTCCGCATACTGGTGCCCACACTGCTGAAACACTCCAGAAACTCAAATTTGTAGTACTGGATCATCGTCCACATTGTCCCGATCTTGCCCCTTCTGACTATCACTTGTTTGGTCCAGTCACAGAGGCATTAAGGGGCCATTGATTTGCCTCGGACGAAGCAGTAAAAGAAGCGGTGCATTCCTGGCTCGCAGCTCAATCGAGAACTTTCTTTTATGAGGGTATCAGGAAGCTTGTACACCGATGGACCAAGTGCTTTGAAACGCAAGGAGACTATGTCGAAAAATGATGTACTTGTAAGTTTCATATTTCATTACAATAAAATTGTATAACTACTTTGCGGATAACAATTGACTTACCCTCATATATATAACTGAGACAGTTCAATTCTTCACGAGCATTTTTATTGATTTGGAACGAAGACTTCGGTTGTGTTTAGTTTCTCTCCATGTGTGTAGATTCTTGTGAAATAAATGTGCACTAAGTGAATTCCTTTTGCGTAGTTGGTAAGCTCTGTCGTTCTTTTGAGTATGGACTAAGCCGGGCCATAAGCTATGCTTATAAGTGAACGACATTTTTCTTTGACAGTTCTGTTGTGCAAACTTTTCTGTAAATGAGACACAGAGTTTCAATCAACTTTCCTTGTAACACTAACCAAAACGGCCATGCTGTGCTTTTGTCCAGACCCGCTCCCTCTCCCAACTAATAGACATCTTTCAGTAACCAGGTGATCCTCTGCCCCAATTTCGTTAGCTACAAGTAATTCAGCCCCCTCATGAACCATGGACCTTGCCGTTAGCGGGGCGGCTTGCGTGCCTCAGCGATACAGATGGCGTACCGTAGGTACAACCACAACGGAGGGGTATCTGTTGAGAGGCCAGACAAACGTGTGGTTCCTGAAGAGGGGCAGCAGCCTTTTCAGTAGTTGCAGGGGCAACAGTCTGGATGATTGACTGATCTGGCCTTGTAACACTAACCAAAACGGCCTTGCTGTGCTGGTACTGCGAACGGCTGAAAGCAAGGGGAAACTACAGGCGTAATTTTTCCCGAGGGCATGCAGCTTTACTGTATGGTTAAATGATGATGGCGTACTCTTGGGTAAAATATTTCGGAGGTAAAATAGTCCCCCATTCGGATCTCCGGGCGGGGACTACTCGAGAGGATGTCGTTATAAGGAGAAAGAAAACTGGCGTTCTACGGATCGGAGCGTGGAATGTCAGATCCTTTAATCAGGCAGGTAGGTTAGAAAATTTAAAAAGGGAAATGGATAGGTTAAAGTTAATATACTAAGCAGATTCAGAAGGATGTAGGTTTCAGTAGGTACTGGGACATGAAGAAGCTTGTAGAGGATAGAGTAGCATGGAGAGCTGCGTCAAACCAGTCTCAGGACTGAAGACCACAACAACAGCAACAAGTAATTCAGCTACTGAAATGAGGTAGACATAACAGAACCCTCAGGGATCCCTAGTCAACAGTGAGACAAGACTTTACTTTAGCCAAAGGAAGCAAATCTATTGCAGATACCATATGTGACCCTAAAGCAAATGTGGGGGGATATTCATATTATTTTGCATAAATACTGTACCTACCTGAATGTTGCCCAGTTGGCTGAGGTTGGCGCCAGCCTGTAGCAGCACCTCCACTGCCCCCCAGTGGCCTCTTTTGGCTGCGTACTGCAATGGTGTCCAGTGCATGAGTCTATCCTCCTCTGTCAGGGCGGACGTCATGTGCTCGCACAAGAGCCGCAGCAGCGACGACTCGACCCCCTGGGCGGCTGCCAGGTGAAGTGCATTGCGACCGCACGTGTCTCTCTCTGCCAGTCCCTCAGGGTCTCGAAGCAGGGCCCTCACTCTTCTCTCATCACCATCCAGCACTGCGCTCAGCAGGTGGCACCCCCGACTCACCATGCGATCAAAGACTTCCAGGAAAAACTCAAGGCTCCTCCCTGAATGTGCACTACGGTAAACTGTTGCACACGCATTTTGGCTGACATCTGAGAAATACCACTTGGCGAGAAAATATTCGCCGAAAGACCTGTGAACGAACAGTGGCATTTCTCCAGTGACTCGACGCACTATTCCAGCTTTCACAGAGATATCATAGACAGGCGGCCACTTTTGTTGCAACGAGATTTCCTCATTTCGCTCCAGAAGTAAGCGTGCTAAACGCTTGAGCTCGGCCTCGAGGAACCTCCATATGTTTTCCAATTCCTCTCTCTCTTCAGCATCAGACAGGTTACCCCCAAATTGTTCCTTGTTCAGTTTTCTAAGCTTATTGTAGAAAAAGGCTTCACACAAAGTCACGATATCATATGATCCAGCGTCCACCAGCTCCATGTATATTTCAGCCAACTGTGGGATTCGGAGCAGATTGTTGAGTGGCTTTGTGAGGGTATCGATTCGCATTCTGGGCGCCCTATATCGGAACTGGTCAAAGTATTTCTGGAGTTGGCTGTCACTGAAGGCAGGTAGCGAGTGTGCCAGCGATCCCAGATGATCCTCTAGCAACCTTGCAGCGGCCGGCCGCGTCGTCACCACCAGCTTCCCTTGACGAGGTGAGAGCAGCCTCAGAGCCTGAATAAACTTCTCTGCGTAGTCTGGACACACTTCCTCGAAGCTGTCCACCAGACACACCATGTTTTTGTAATTCTGAAGACAGTGCTGGAGCAAGCCGATCTCCAGCTCAGCCAGTTCCCCTTCATTGGTCACCACACTCTGCAGGAGAAGTTGCCTGACTTCCTCAGCACTCATATGCTTCTCAAACTTCTCGTAACATTCTCTCAGATTTATCTGCACGACCCAGCTGCTTGGGTTATTCTGTTTCACTTCTCTAGCCAGATACAGCAGCATGGCTGACTTACCAACTCCAGGTCTTCCTTCCACAATTAACATGTTGTTGCTGGAATCCAGTGCCTCCAGAAACTGTAATTTCTGTTCTCTGGCATAGCGTCGAATCCTACCACTTCCAGCAAGAAAGTTCTGTACATTCCACCCACGTTCATTGTGCTTTACTACATACACATGTAGTCCTTTGTATTTTCTGCGTATCTCCTCAGGAGTGATAATATCAGTCCTTTCAACTTTAGCCAAAATGGGCATTAAAGTAGGTGCAGCAAGGTACTCCTCCAATTCCTCAAAGCTGCACTCTTTGTAATGCTTCATAAGGTGGCTCAGTTTGTCAGTAAATATGCTATAAGTACTATTATCCATAATGCATACATCTCTTACAGCCAGAGACGAGAAGAATTCGTCCTTCACATACCGTCTTGTAACCAACTGCTGTGGCACATAGTTGGCTGGTAGAGGATCCATTGTTTGGCCCAGCTTCACATAGCCTGAGTCCTTGGCGAGGGCAACCAAGCAGGGCAGCCTGTGTTTTAGCAGGTTCTGGAGCTCTGCTCTACTGGATACGAGCTCATCTAGCTGGCATTTCCGCTTAGCCCCATTGAGCCTGATTTTTGTAAGCAGGAGATCGTCCCAGCTCTCATCACTGACGTCACCACACCGGAATGAGTCCTGGAAAGATGCCTCTTCTCTCATTGACACAACAATCAGACGATGGTCACCTTCTAGCTGCCGTCTCACCTTGCTAAGCAGGTTAGAGAACTGTCCACCTTCCTCTGGATCGTCGTCCACAAGGACCTAGACATAAAACACATACAATCGATAGACTATGTACATTCGTTACAGATGATAATACAATCAACTTACACTGAGGTGAGACGAGTTATGGGATAGCGATATGCACGTGTACAGAGGGGGCTAGTATGACGCACACAAGGTTTCTGATGTAGAGAAACATCTGCAGGACTTGAAAGAAATACACTCATGCTCATAAATTAAGGATAATGCTCATACATGGTGAAACAACGCTCTGTTGGGCGGTTTGCGGCTCTAAATCACCTCGGGGCATGACCATGTGGTGCATTTGACCTGCGGTCGTCACACGGTGGCGTTGGCAGCAGTCCACATACGGAGAGGTGTGTTGGTGCATGTCAGAGTACGGTGCAGCGAGTAAGTGTGCAGACGTTTTCAGACGTACTAATGGTGACTGTGTATTGAAAATGGCTCAAAGAACACATATTGATGACGTTATGAGGGGTAGAATACTAGGGCAACTGGAGGCTGGTCAAATACAGCAGGTCGTAGCATGGGCCCTCTGTGTGCCACAAAGTGTGATCTCAAGATTACGGCAAAGATTCCAGCAGACAGGAAACGTGTCCAGGCACTACAGTACGGGACGTCCACAGTGTACAACACCACAAGAAGACCGATGTCTCACCATCAGTGCCCGCAGACGGCCACGGAGTACTGCAGGTAGCCTTGCTCGGGACCTTACCGCAGCCACTGGGACAGTTGTCTCCAGACACACAGTCTACAGACGACTGAACAGACGTGGTTTATTTGCCTGGAGACCTGCAAGGTGCATTCCACTGACCCCTGGTCACAGGAGAGCCCGTAAAGCTTGGTGTCAAGAACACAGTACATGGTCATTGGAACAGTGGTCCCAGGTTATGTTCACGGACGAGTCCAGGTATAGTCTGTACAGTGATTCTCGGCGGGTTTTCATCTGGCGTGAACCAGGAACCAGATACCAACCCCTTAATGTCCTTAAAAGGGACCTGTATGGAGGTCGTGGATTGATGGTGTGGGGTGGGATTATGATTGGTGCACGAACACCCTTGCATGCCTTTGCCTGAGGAACTGTAACAGGTCAGACGTATCGGGACATCATTTTGCACCATTATGTCCTCCTTTTTAGGGGTGCAGCGGGTCCCAACTTCCTCCTGATGGATGATAACGCACGGCCCCACCGAGCTAAACCCCATCCAGCACGTCTAGGATGCTCTCGGTCGACTTATCGCTGCCTGTATTCAAAGCCCTACGTCACTTCAGGAGCTCCGACAGGCACTGGTGCAAGAATGAGAGGCTATAGCCCAGCAGCTGCTCGACCACTTGATCCAGAGTATGCCAACCCGTTGTGTCACCTGTGTACGTGTGCATGGTGATCATATCCCATACTGATGTTGGGGTACTTGCGCAGTAAACAGTGGCGTTTTGTAGCTCGTGTGCTTCGGGACGGTTTTCTCAACTTATCACCAATACCGTGGACTTACAGATCTGTGTCATGTGTGTTCCCAATGTGCCTATGCTATTAGCGCCACGTTGTGTGGCATCACATTCTGCAGTTATCCTTAATTTATGAGCAGGAGTGTAAATCACCAGGTCCGGATTGAATCCCAGTTCGATTTTACAAAGAGTACTCTACGGTATTGACTCCTTACCCAGCTCGCGTTTATCGTGTATCTCTGGCTCAGTGCAAAATCCCAAGCGACGGGAAAAAAGGACAGGTGACTCCAGTACGTAAGAAAGGTAAAAGAAAGGACCTGCAAAATTACAGACCAATATCCGTAACATCTGTTTGCTGCAGAATCTTTGAACATATTCTCAGTTAGATTATAATAAACTTTCTTGACATTGAGAACCTTACATGCACGAATCAGCACGGTTTTAGGAAGCATAGCTCGTGCGAAACTCAGCTTCACCTTTTCTCACATAATATACTGAGAAGTACGGAAGAAGGGCAACAGGCAAATTCCATATTTCTATATTTCCGGAAAGCATTCGACACGGTGCCCCATTGTAGGCTGTTAACGCAGGTACAGGGTGTTTCAAAAATGACCGGTATATTTGAAACGGCAATAAAAACTAAACGAGCAGCGATAGAAATACACCGTTTGTTGCAATATGCTTGGGACAACAGTACATTTTCAGGCAGACAAACTTTCGAAATTACAGTAGTTACAATTTTCAACAATAGATGGCGCTGCGATCTGGGAAACTCTATAGTACGATATTTTCCACATATCCACCATGCGTAGCAATAATATGGCGTAGTCTCTGAATGAAATTACCCGAAACCTTTGACAACATGTCTGGCGGAATGGCTTCACATGCAGATGAGATGTACTGCTTCAGCTGTTCAATTGTTTCTGGATTCTGGCGGTACACCTGGTCTTTCAAGTGTCCCCACAGAAAGAAGTCACAGGGGTTCATGTCTGGCGAATAGGGAGGCCAATCCACGCCGCCTCCTGTATGTTTCGGATAGCCCAAAGCAATCACACGATCATCGAAATATTCATCCAGGAAATTAAAGACGTCGGCCGTGCGATGTGGCCGGGCACCATCTTGCATAAACCACGAGGTGTTCGCAGTGTCGTCTAAGGCAGTTTGTACCGCCACAAATTCACGAAGAATGTCCAGATAGCGTGATGCAGTAATCGTTTCGGATCTGAAAAATGGGCAATGATTCCTTTGGAAGACATGGCGGCCCAGACCAGTACTTTTTGAGGATGCAGGGACGATGGGACTGCAACATGGGGCTTTTCGGTTCCCCATATGCGCCAGTTCTGTTTATTGACGAAGCCGTCCAGGTAAAAATAAGCTTCGTCAGTAAACCAAATGCTGCCCACATGCATATCGCCGTCATCAATCCTGTGCACTATATCGTTAGCGAATGCCTCTCGTGCAGCAATGGTAGCGGCGCTGAGGGGTTGCCGCATTTGAATTTTGTATGGATAGAGGTGTAAACTCTGGCGCATGAGACGATACGTGGACGTTGGCGTCATTTGGACCGCAGCTGCAACACGGCGAACAGAAACCCGAGGCCGCTGTTGGATCACCTGCTGCACTAGCTGCGCGTTGCCCTCTGTGGTTGCCGTACGCGGTCGCCCTACCTTTCCAGCACGTTCATCCGTCACGTTCCCAGTCCGTTGAAATTTTTCAAACAGATCCTTTATTGTATCGCTTTTCGGTCATTTGGTTACATTAAACCTCCGTTGAAAACTTTGTCTTGTTGCAACAACACTGTGTTCTAGGCGGTGGAATTCCAACACCAGAAAAATCCTCTGTTCTAAGGAATAAACCATGTTGTCTACAGCACACGTGCACGTTGTGAACAGCACACGCTTACAGCAGAAAGACGACGTACAGAATGGCGCACCCACAGACTGCGTTGTCTTCTATATCTTTCACATCACTTGCAGCGCCATCTGTTGTTGAAAATTGTATCTACTGTAATTTCGAAAGTTTGTCCGCCTGAAAATGTACTGTTGTCCCAAGCATATTGCAACAAACGGTGTATTTCTATCGCTGCTCGTTTAGTTTTTATTGCCGTTTCAAATATACCGGTCATTTTTGAAACACTCTGTAGGAGCATGTGCAATAAGTTCACAGATACGTGAGTGGTTCGAAGACTTCTGAAATAATAGTAGCTAGAATATTGTCATCAACGGCGAGTGTTCGTCAGAGACAAGGGTATCGTCAGAAGTGCCCCAGGGAAGTGAAATAGGACCGTTGTTGTTCTCTATAGACATATATGATTTGGCTGACAGGGTGGGCAGCAGTCTGGGGTTGTTTGCTGATGGTGTCGAAGTTAGGTGACTGTAGGAAGACGCAAGATGACTTAGACAAAGTTTGCAGTTGGTGTGATGGCTGGCGGCTAGTCCTAAATATGGAAAAATGTAAGTTAATGCGGATGAGTAGCAAGATCAAAGCTGTGATGTTCGGATACAGTATTACTAGCGAGGTGGAACGAGCATTTGGGAACTGTTCTAGGGAAGGAGAACGGTCGACTTCGGTTTATTGGGAGAATTTTAGGAAAAGGAGGTTCACCTATAAAGGAGACAGCGTATAGAACGCGGGTGCGACCTAGTCTTGAGTACTGCTCGAGTGTTTGGGATCTGTACGGGGTCGGATTCAACAAAGATGTCGAACAATTCAGATGTCGAATAGCCGTAGGTTCGAACAACATGTATGTGTTATGGAGTTGCTTCGGAAACTCAAATGGGAATCCATGAAGGGAAGGCGATGTCCTTTTCGAGAAACACTATCGAGGAAATTTAGAGTACCTTTGTAGCTGACTGCCGAACTATTTTACTGCCACCAACATACATTGCGCTTAAGGAAGACGAAGATAAGATACGAGGGTCACTTCAAAAGGGATGCACAGTATTTTTGTAAAAATTCAGTTTTCATTCTGCACGTGTGAAAGTTTTACAGTGTGTACATACATCCTTCCCGCTTGTTTTCAAACTTAGTTCAACCTCTTCCCCCTAGTGGCGCCATCACAGCATGTCTTCAAGATGGCTGCTACACTTCACGTTCGTCAGTGCAACGTGCTGTCATAGAATTCCTGTGCTGTGAAGACGAGACAGTGGGAAACATCCACAAGAGGCTGAAAAAGGTGTATGGAGACGCTGCTGTCGATCGCAGTACAGTTAGTCAGTGGGCAAGCAGGTTACGTGATGAAAGTGGGCACGGAAATATTGAGGGTTGTCCTCGCAGCGGCAGGCCTCGTACTGCCCACACTCCAGACAATGTGCAGAGAGTTAACGAATTGGTGACTGCTGACAGACGCATCACAGTGAACGAATTGTCACACTACGTTGGGATAGGGGAAGGAAGTGTATGCAGAATACTAAAAGTGTTGGCATTAAAAAAGGGTTGTGCCAGGTGGGTTCCCAGGATGTTGACAGTGGCTCACAAAGAAACAAGAAAAACGGTATGCAGCGAACTTTTGGAACAGTACGAGAATGGTGGAGATGAATTTCTTGGAACAATTGTGACAGGTGATGAAACATGGCTCCATCATTTTTCACCAGAGACGAAGGGGCAATCAATGGAGTGGCATCATGCAAATTCACCGAAGAAAAAAAAATCCAAAACCACACCTTCTGCTGGAAAACTTATGGCTACGGTGTTTTTCGATTCCGAAGGACTCTTGACAAGAAGGGTGTGGACAAGTGGAACCATCATAACTTCTGATGCATATGAGACGACATTGGAGAAACTTCAAGCTCGACTGAGTCGTGTTCGACCACATCTACATCTACATCTACATTTATACTCCGCAAGCCACCCAACGGTGTGTGGCGGAGGGCACTTTACGTGCCACTGTCATTACCTCCCTTTCCTGTTCCAGTCGCGTATGGTTCGCGGGAAGAACGACTGTCTGAAAGCCTCCGTGCGCGCTCTAATCTCTCTAATTTTACATTCGTGATCTCCTCTGGAGGTATAAGTAGGGGGAAGCAATATATTCGATACCTCATCCAGAAACGCACCCTCTCGAAACCTGGCGAGCAAGCTACACCGCGATGCAGAGCGCCTCTCTTGCAGAGTCTGCCACTTGAGTTTATTAAACATCTCCGTAACGCTATCACGGTTACCAAATAACCCTGTGATGAAACGCGCCGCTCTTCTTTGGATCTTCTCTATCTCCTCCGTCAACCCGATCTGGTACGGATCCCACACTGATGAGCAATACTCAAGTATAGGTCGAACGAGTGTTTTGTAAGCCACCTCCTTTGTTGATAGACTACATTTTCTAAGCACTCTCCCAATGAATCTCAATCTGGTACCCGCCTTACCAACAATTAATTTTATATGATCATTCCACTTCAAATCGTTCCGCACGCATACTCCCAGATATTTTACAGAAGTAACTGCTACCAGTGTTTGTTCCGCTATCATATAATCATACAATAAAGGATCCTTCTTTCTATGTATTCGCAATACATTACATTTGTCTATGTTAAGGGACAGTTGCCACTCCCTGCACCAAGTGCCTATCCGCTGCAGATCTTCCTGCATTTCGCTACAATTTTCTAATGCTGCAACTTCTCTGTATACTACAGCATCATCCGCGAAAAGCCGCATGGAACTTCCGACACTATCTACTAGGTCATTTATATATATTGTGAAAAGCAATGGTCCCATAACACTCCCCTGTGGCACGCCAGAGGTCACTTTAACGTCTGTAGACGTCTCTCCATTGAGAACAACATGCTGTGTTCTGTTTGCTAAAAACTCTTCAATCCAGCCACACAGCTGGTCTGATATTCCGTAGGCTCTTACTTTGTTTATCAGGCGACAGTGCGGAACTGTATCGAACGCCTTCCGGAAGTCAAGAAAAATAGCATCTACCTGGGAACCTGTATCTAATATTTTCTGGGTCTCATGAACAAATAACGCGAGTTGGGTCTCACACGATCGCTGTTTCCGGAATCCATGTTGATTCCTACATAGTAGATTCTGGGTTTCCAAAAACGACATGATACTCGAGCAAAAAACATGTTCTAAAATTCAACAACAGATCGACGTCAGAGATATAGGTCTATAGTTTTGCGCATCTGCTCGACGACCCTTCTTGAAGACTGGGACTATCTGTGCTCTTTTCCAATCATTTGGAACCCTCCGTTCCTCTAGAGACTTGCGGTACACGGCTGTTAGAAGGGGGGCAAGTTCTTTCGCGTACTCTGTGTAGAATCGAATTGGTATCCCGTCAGGTCCAGTGGACTTTCCTCTGTTGAGTGATTCCAGTTGCTTTTCTATTCCTTGGACACTTATTTCGATGTCAGCCATTTTTTCGTTTGTGCGAGGATTTAGAGAAGGAACTGCAGTGCGGTCTTCCTCTGTGAAACAGCTTTGGAAAAAGGTGTTTAGTATTTCAGCTTTACGCGTGTCATCCTCTGTTTCAATGCCGTCATCATCCCGGAGTGTCTGGATATGCTGTTTCGAGCCACTTACTGATTTAACGTAAGACCAGAACTTCCTAGGATTTTCTGTCAAGTCGGTACATAGAATTTTACTTTCGAATTCACTGAACGCTTCTCGCATAGCCCTCCTTACGCTAACTTTGACATCGCTTAGCTTCTGTTTGTCTGAGAGGGTTTGGCTGCGTTTAAACTTGGAGTGAAGCTCTCTTTGCTTTCGCAGTAGTTTCCTAACTTTGTTGTTGTACCACGGTGGGTTTTTCCCGTCCCTCACAGTTTTACTCGGCACGTGCCTGTCTAAAACGCATTTTACGATTGCCTTGAACTTTTCCATAAACACAACGGCAAAAGCAGGATGTTTTGCTGTTGCACGACAGTGCACGGCCACATGTCAGTCAAAAAACAGTGGAAGCGATCACAAAACTCGGATGGACAACACTGAAACACCCGCCTTACAGTCCTGACCTGGCTCCATGTGAGTATCATCTCTCTGGGAAACTGAAGGACTCTCTTCGTGGAACAAGATGATGACTCCCTTGTGCACGCTGCCAAACAGTGGCTCCAACAGATTGGTCCAGGATTTTACCGTGCGGGTATACAGGCGCTGGTTCCAAGATGGCGTAAGGCAGTTGAGAGGGATGGAAATTATGTGGAGAAATGAAAATATTGTTCCTAAAGGAAGTATATACACACTGTAAAACTTTCAAACATGTAGAATAAAAGACGTATTTTAAAAAAAAAAAGTTGTGTGTATTTCTTTTGGAGTGCCCCTCGTAGGAGAAATTAGGACTCATATGGAGGCATACAAACAGTCATTTTGCCCTCGCTTTATTTGCGAGTGGAACAGGAAAGGAAATGACAAGTGGTGGTACAGACCATAGCCAACCACGCACCCTACATTGGCTTGTGGAGTGTCTGTACAGATGTAAATGTAGATGGGAAAGGTCAATGCATTGGCGGACCTGTCGTTTGTACTCAGGTGATTCATGTGAAAAGGTTTCCGACGTGATCATCGCCGCACGAAAGGAATTAACACTGAACACCCATGGTACATACCTTTCCGGAAATCGTTATGGGAGTCAATATTCCGAGAATTACAGCGTCAAGAGTGTGCCGAGAATACCAGATTTCAGACATTGGCTCTGAACACAGAGAACGCAGTGGCCGACGGCCGTCACTTAACGACCGACAGCAGCGGCGTTTGCGTAGGGTTGTCGGTGCTAACAGACAAGCAACACTGGATGAAATAGCTGCAGAAATCAATATGGGACGCTCGACGAACGATGCGGCAAAATTCGGCGTTAATGGGCTATGGCAGCAGACGATTAACGAAAGTACCTTTGCTGACAGCACGACATCACCTACAGCACCTCCCCTGGCCTCATGACCATACTGGCTGGACGCTAGACGACTGAAAAACCGTGGCGTGGTCAGATGAGTCCCAATTTCAGCGTCGTTGGAGGGTGAGGCAGACCCCTCGAAGCTATGGACTCAAAGGCAGTGAGCAAACTGGTGGTGGCTCCATATTGGGGTGGGCCGTGTTTACATGGACTGGACTGTGTCCTCCAGTCCAACTGAATCGATCATTGACTGAAAATGGATATGTTCGGCTTCTTCGAGACCACTTGCAATCATTCATGGACTTCATATTTCAAAACAATGATGTCACGTCACCAGGCCACAATTGTTCACTATTGGTTTGAAGAACGTTTTGGACAGTTCGAGTGAATGATTTTCCCACCTAGATGCCCGACATAAACGAGATGTGAGTTTGTGCACAAAATCCTGCAACAACAATACTTTCGCAGTTATGCATGGCTATAGATATAGCATAACTCACTGTTTCTGCAGAGGTCTTCCAACGACTTTTTGAATCTATGCCACGCCGAGTTTCTGGACCCTGCTGGGCACAAGGAGGCCCAACACGATATTAGAAGGTATCCCATGACTTTTGTCACCTCAGCATAGCATAAACATTTAAGGCCAGTTGTTGTGATTTATGTACTAATATTACCTTTTTATCTCCTACAGTACTCCTGTGTTTCTGGTAGTGTTGTTCGCTAGCTTGGCTGCTATTGCAGTTCTGGACTGATGTTCAATCAGGCAGAACTTTATATGCTTGCAACGACTGAAAACTGCCAGCGCTCGATCAGATAATGCAGCATCTGAATATGTACAAGGCACAGATACAACTGTTTCTTCTGGTATCGTGATGGCATTCAGTGTTTGGGAGCAAAAGTCATCCACTTGGTAGAGGAGCAGAATGAATCACAACTTCCATAAAGAGAGCTGAAGACTGTAAACCAATGGAAACTCGTAATGTAGTTGACTCTGTTCTCTTCTTCTGGAAAAGTTTGCACATGCAGAACACCGGGGGAAATGTACAATCATGGACTCCCTTCTTTCAATGATGAAGCATGATGGTGATCTGTGGTTCTCAGAGTTCGTATACTGAGATTCAAGGGAAATTGGAGTGCATTTTAGGCGATTACGGTCATTCAGTGTGTGCTGGATGACAATGACCATCGTGATATAAACTGCTCAAAAAATACGCACATAAAAGAAAGTTTTGCATTTCCTCGGTTCCGAGAGTTCCGGAACCTGTACAGAAAATTGAAATAGAGATCAACATAAACACCATTTCCGCCCTTTTTACTGCTCATGAAAACAACACATTGCATGTTGTACCACCATACAGCGAGACCTTCACTGGTGGTGGTTCAGATTGCTGTACACACCGGTACCTCTAATACTCAGTAGCACGTCCTCTTCCATTGACGCAAGCCTGTATTCGTCGTGGCATACTATCTACAAATTCTTCAAGGCACTGTTGGTCCATTGTCCCACTCCTCAGAGTGGTTTGTGGGTCACATCGTCCATAAACAGCCCTTTTCAATCTATCCCAGGCATGCTCCATAGGGTCCATGTCTGGAGAACATGCTGGCCACTTTAATCGAGTGATGTTATTCTGCAGGAAGTCATTCACAAGGTGTGCTGGATGGGGGCGCGAATTGTCATCCATGAAGACGAATGCCTCGCTAATATGCTGCCAATATGGTTGCGCTATCGGTTGGAGGATAGCATTCACGTATTGTACAGCCGTTACGGCGCCTTCCATGACCGCCAGCGACGTACGTCGTCCCCACATAATACCACCCCAAAACAGCTGGCAACGTCCACCTTTGCCGGCCGCGGTGGCCGTGCGGTTCTAGGCGCTGCAGTCCGGAACCGCGGGACTGCTACGGTCGCAGGTTCGAATCCTGCCTCGGGCATGGATGTGTGTGATGTCCTTAGGTTAGTTAGGTTTAAGTAGTTCTAAGTTCTAGGGGACTGATGACCTAAGATGTTAAGTCCCATAGTGCTCAGAGCCATTTGAACCATTTTTTTGAACCTCCACCTTGCTGCACTCGCTGGTCAATGTGTCTAAGGCGTTCAGGATGACCAGGCTGCCTCCAAACACGTCTCCGACGATTGTCTGGTTGAAGGCATATGCGACACTCATTGGTGAAGAGAACATAATGCCTATTCTGAGCGGTCTATTCGGCATGTTGTTGGACCCATCTGTATCGCGCTGCATGGTGTCGTAGTTGCAACGATGGGCCTCGCCATGGATGTTGGGAGTGAAGTTGCGCATCATGCAGCTTATTGCGCACAGTTTGAGCCGTAACACGACGTCCTGTGGCTGCACGAGAAGCATTATTCAACATGGTGGCGTTTTTGTCAGGGTTCCTCAGAGCCATAATCCGTAGGTAGTGGTCATCCACTGCAGTAGTAGCCCTTGGGTGGCCTGAGAGAGGCATGTCATCGACAGTTCCTGTCTCTCTGTATCTCCTCCATGTCCGAACAACATCGCTTTGGTTCACTCCGAGACGCCTGGACACTACCGTTGTTGAGAGCCCTTCCTGGCACAAAGTAACAATGAGGACGCGATCGAACAGCGGTATTGACCGTCTAGGCATGGTTGAACTACAGGCAACACGAGCCGTGTACTTCCTTCTTGGTGGACTCCCTCCGTCTAATAGGCCCTGCTCATGCATGGTTGTTTACATCTTGAAGCTGGTTTAGTGACATATCCGAACAGTTAAAGGGTCTGTGCCTGTGATGCAATATCCAGAGTCAACGTCTATCTTCAGGAGTTCTGGGAACTGGGGTGATGCAAAACTTTTGTTGATGTGTGTAGTTTGCAGCCCCAGCATATCTACGAATGTGCGTGTGCTTCGATCTGAGGGAGGAGTGGGGTAAGGAACAAAGAATATTCACTGCTATATTCTTCTGTTTTCGCATCCTGTAAGCAATATGATCAAGATGTTGCTGCGAAATCCTTTCCCACTCTTTAACGTCCATCCTCTAGAGTTCACCGAAAGTGTGGACTGGTTTCAGGTGACAATGCACTGCAGGTTTTAACTGGTCTCAATCTAGTCCAGTTAGGTACTTGTCAGAAGATATTGCAAGACATTCTATGCAGTACCTGCTTGAGGAAAGTGTTCAAGAGGTAGTCCCAAAGTGCTCATGCGTTTCATCATGTTGATTGTAGGGTTGGACGGTACGCTAGAAGATCCTACTCTGATACTATCCACCCCACAAATCACTCTCGTTAATGATGAGTGACATCAAAGATTTAAACGCCGCCACCCAAAGCGTGACTGCTCCCACCTCAATAGTGAACCAGTAATACTTCATACGTGGGATGGCTATTGGTACCCTGTGGATGCACACCATTCTATGACGATCATGAGATATCAGACAATTCCTCAATTCACTGGTAAAGAGAACAAACGTCGTTAACCCTGGTTCCAATTTAGGAGTTCCCTTGTCCTTCATGCACCACGATGGGTGAGACAGGAGGGGGGATGATAAGTTGAATTGTTGTTTGTGTTGTTCGTCATGGACGCCTAGAAGCTAGACTCATCAGGAGAAGACTGTGGTGTAGTGTCACCTTGACGCAGAATTGCTAGGTAATTCCAAAAACGCATTACACAGTTATTTTACCATCTCCCTAGATCACATACGAGCCAGAAGTTGTAGACAGTGGTCATTAACTGCTGCTTTTCACCCTGGGAGAACAGTATGATGTGTACCTTCAATGTTTTGTGTTTCGCGATAGTGATTAAATGATCAAATGACGCCGCCTTCGTACAAACCAGTTTGACAGAGCTCTTCCCATATTAGCTACTTGTTTGAGAAGTAGGGGCTACCAGAGCAAGAAAGGAAGGAAGGAAGATTGGGTTTAACGACCCATCGACATCGAGGTCTTTAGAGATGGAGCACAAGTTCGGATCGCGTCAAGGACGGGGAAGGAAATCGGCCGCGCCCTTTCAAAGGAACCATTCTGGCATTTGCCAGGAGCGATTTAGGAAATCACTGTAAATCTGGATGCTTGTTTCAACAGCCGCCCCCCCCCCCCTAATGCGAGTCCAGTGTGCTACCACTGCGCCACATCACTCGGTCAAGGTCAAGAAAGCTGACAACTACCGGGAAAGCGGTGTGCTGACCATAAGCCCCCCTCTCCACTGCCCAGCTCCAAAAGTGCACCCAAATGACGCCATGGGCAGAAGATGACATGGCTGTCTTCAGTCCCAGCTGGTCCGTCTTGACCAGAACGTGGAGCCTTACTTGCTGCACTGATAAACATTCTTGCTATAAAGTGAGAATGTGTGCACATCTTAGTTTGAAAAGACCATTAGAGGCGTGTCAATAGACCTTTGCACAAAGGTAGCATTGTCCAGTTCACGATTATAGACACAGCCTACTCTTGGGTATTAATAAACCGCTTCAGCTGTATTTAGTCCACTTGCTGAACAGCACTGAAAATGCAGGCCTGCTTTTAAATAGAGTTTACTGTAACCGAAAGAGTACTAAGGTAGAGGTTTCCGATCGAAAAGACTAACTACACAAATCAAGAAGGTGGGCAGACCAATTTTTAGCAGTTTTGTTGTACCTATCCTGGACTGTTTCGATAAACATGATTTATGTGGTCTCTCCAATGCTGGAGAAGCGCAAAAGAAGGCAACTGTACCATCCAGAACCAACCACTACATATGCAACTTACGCACGTGAGTACTTGACTAAGACACACATATCTAACCAGCTTAGCGCCCACTGCTCCGCTCGAGTGGACCGCATGGCCTACACAGGCTTCTTTTTGTTTTTCTTAACCGATTTTTAATGTTGTTCACATATTGCAACACCTTCCAAACTTTTCACTCTAATTAAAGTCACGAAAGAATGGTCTTTTCCGAAAGTACTTCTGACCAAAAAGCGATTCTGTTAGCTGGAGTGTAAGGTCTTGTTAATCATGCCTTTTGAGTTCTTGTAGCGATACTTCCATAGAACCTATTATGCCTTAACATTTATTTCTTTATATCTAAGTGTGAACTGAAATACCAATTTTCGTAGAGCTAACTTTAAATTTTTTAATGTAACGAAATATTTTCTTGAAAGTTTTCATTCCCTAATTCACCCCTCTGGGGGTTAAATTCCAAAAGCAGTGCAAGATGTATTTTTGTATTTCTAAGGAACAAACCAAATACTAACTGTCATACATGTAGCTTTAAATATCCTTTAGTATTGAAACTTCCTGGCAGATTAAAACTGTGTGCCCGACCGAGACTCGAACTCGGGACCTTTGCCTTTCGCGGGCAAGTCCTCTACCATCTTTAGTATTCCGGGATAACGCGCGGCTGGCACTGTGAAATACGCTAAGTCCGAATGAAGGTCTCGCGCTCTGCCGCGTGTTAAGCGAGCGATCGCCGCGCAGCGGCTCATTCGCGCTGCTGCTGTCGCACAGGCAACTGCATTGAACGCTGCCACGATGCGCTACCGACGACAACGGCGACGTGCAAGACAGACAATATACAAAACTATTGAAGACGTCGAAATGACAACATCAGCAGCTGACAAGAAGAAGAACACCGTTAAATCTGTCGCTGCGCACGCTCTTCTAGATGGACCAGCAGTATTCTGCGGATGCAGACTCAATTTCAGCATCGACATTAACGATACATTCACCCATGGCAACGGATGGTTGACAGTTGCCATTGTTCGAGGAGGAACAGGGGTTCCCAATGTTTCAGGCCTGGAAAGTTTCGTGGACAGAGACATCATTGCCTACAAGACCTACCATGTTACTGAAAACGCAAATAAAGACTTTGGCAAATCTAATTATATGTCACCCTCACTTTCAAAAAATTTTAGCCCACTGTTTTACTGCCTTGGTGGTTGAATTTCCAAAAGTGCTAAAACAAGTCCTTTTTTCTGTCTGAGAAACGGCCTTAACAACGACACATTTCAAAAAGTCTTCCATCCTATATTTCACCAGTTTAGGAGTGGAATTTCGAACAATCCCTTCTTATACAATGCGTAAGCGCAAGACGAACATGTTGTGTCGATTCCCTAAAGTCTCGACACAATGAGTGGCTAGAAGCACGCGAAACTAACGCAGACGGGCGTAAATTCTGAAACAGGAGACTGGATGAAAAACTATAAAGAAAAGAAGAGAGATTGTCATATACTTAACTTTAATGTAGTCTTGTTGAAATACATCTCTTGCATAGTAGTAAGCTATTAGCACAGATACAACTGGCGCCTTGCTAGGTAGTAGCGATGGACTAGCTGAAGGCTATTTAATCTGTCTCTCGGCAAATGAGAGGAAGACGTGATACGTCTTGTCGCAAGCTATGTCGTCCGTACAACTGGGGCGAGGTCATGTCCGTGTCTTGTGACCTGCCATGTGGTGGCGCTAGGATTGCGATTACACAGTGGCGACACGCGGGTCCGACATGTACTACAGGACCGCGGCCGATTTAAGTTACCACCTAGCAAGTGTGGTGTCTAGCGGTGACACCACAGAACACTGTATGCAAATTTCAAGTTTCTGTCTTTAGCGGTCTGGGCTGGGGGATGATCAGTCAGTGAATTGGCTTGGCCCCATTTCAGCCTCACAGGGACTGAATTTCCAAAAAGACAGTGAAACACGGATTTTTCCGTTCTAATCTAAAGGCCAAATAGCAGTTCCCAAAGAGCTAACTTTAAAAATGCTTTCACAGGCATACATTTTCATAAAACATTTGACCTCCTATTTCAAGCCCTTAGGAGTTGAATTTTCAAAAACAGTGAAATGTGTGTATTTTTTAATTCTGACACAGAATCCAAATTAAAACTTTTATCGATTTAGCTTCAAAAATGGTACCGAAATGAAGTATTTCCATAAAAACTTCCATCCTCTATTCCACCAATATTGGGATTGATATTTTTATATCTAATCGAGAAGCCGGATTCAGATTTTGGTAGATTTAGCATTAAAAATACTTCCATAATGAACTATTTTCATAAAACATTTCATTCCCTATTTCACCCCCTTGGAGGTTAAATTTCCAAAAATACTGAACCACGTTTTTCACTTTTTATTTTTTTTAACTGAGAAACCAAACACCAATTGTTATAGAGTAGCTTCGAAAATACATTACCAGTTTTTTAACAATGATTTATTATCAAGGAAAAAAGTTCACCCACTGCTTCACGGCTGTAGGGGTTAAATTTCCAAGAACGCTGGAACATATATTGCTTTATTTCTGACAGGGAAACCAAACACCAGCTTTCGTAGGTCTAGCTTAAAAGTTGCCTTAATAGCGACATATTTTCAAAAAAAACCTTTCATCGCCTATTTTACCACGTTATGGGCGGAATTTTGGAAAATCCCTTCTTAAATAACGCCTATTGTATAAGATGGACACCCTCTCCAAATTTCAACTTTCTATCCTTAGTGGTTTGGGCTGTGTGATGGTGAATCAGTAAGTCAGGACATTGCATTTTATGTAACTGTTTAGACACCATGTGGCTCCTGGCCCTAAGTCATTATAGTTTGCCATTTGTTAATGTCGTGTATGTGAGCAGAGTTCTCCACATACAGCCTGTCTCGTCGTTGGACCGATTCCCTATTTCTTTTCTTCATTGTTACCTCAGTTGTCGGCGGTGGGAAAGACTGTCAGCCAAAGGCTATACGCGGGGCGATCAGTAAGTAATACTATACATTTTTTTCTGAAAGCAGGTAGATTTTATTCAGGATTCCAAAACACCGTATTACTCCCCACTCTTTTCACTACAAGGTCCTATACTACAACATAGTACCCGTTCAATGTGATGGCCTTACGCCAGCTTACTGGTGGGCGTATGTGCCAGCATGATACCACTCTACTGGTCAATGTCAGAGCGAACGTCTTGCTGCATCGATAACCATACCATCATCCACGTATTGCTCCCCTTGGAGTGCATCCTCCATTGGGCCAAACAGGTTGAAGTCGGAGGTCCGGGCTGTAGGCTGGATCAGGAAGAACAGTCCAATGAATTGTTGTGTTCGGGTGCGCAAACTGGCGTTAGGCCTTGCGTTGTCATGACGAAGGAGAAGTTGTATTTTTGTGGCAACGCTAAATTCTAACATTGCAGGAATCACAGCTACGGTATGTGTGCCCGGCTGGAGATCTGACAGGTTTGCACGACCTTGTTGCATTGGTGACAGACACTTCGCCCAACGACTCACTCTGCTTTTGTTCTGTGTCAGGTCTCTGTGAAGATTCTCCAAGCGCCTGTAAGTATCTGCGACGCTCTCATTTACCACAAGAGCAATGTCAACGTCAGCTCACTGCTCTGAACGCATCTTCATTACGAATGGTATTTTGAAGGCTATGTATAGCACTCTCACCTGTTTGGAACTATGTGAAACTATAAGGGCTGAACCGGGAATATTCCACGATGTCCCACAACAAATTCCACATTTTTTCAACCCAAAATGGCCGAGAAATAAATGTGTGCATTATTTAGTGAACGCCGCCCGTGAAAAAAATCTTCCACAAAGGACCCGATCCAATGTTCCTCCTGTCACCGTCCTGCATTCTTTCCACTGCACCAACCGCTGCTTGGAAACTACGCTAACATAACTGACTCGCGTCTCGCCCAACCCGGGCTAAAAGCTTGAAGGTCAAAACGAGGACAAGAAAGAAGATTACAGTTGACAGAGAACACGAAGAAGCAGTTCTGCCCGCGAAGCCAATGAGTCCGCACATAGGCATGAGACACATGTGGAATCAACCAGACTAGTCTCATTCGTATTCTCTGTAAATGCTTGGCCATCTGGAGCCCCCACAACTGTCACTTTCATTTCTGGCCAAGCCCTGCATGTACCGTAAAACAGGACGAAATTGCTGATGACGAGTAGGCGCGGTCCAGTTGATAGCCACAATGTTCCAGAAGAGTGCGAAAGTATGCAAAGTGTGCCAGCAGCTATGTCTGTAGTCAGCACAGTGAGATTTCTGCGTGTGAAGCTTCCGCAACTGGAGAAAACACACTAACAGTGCGAGAGGCCGTTCCTGACCTATGCCAAGTTCCTCGCTCAACACATATCTGTGCTCAGACATCAAAACTCCAACTGTGTATACTCTGAGATGACAAAAGTCAGCGATATGCACATACGCAGACTGCGGTAATGTCGCCTACACAAGGTATGAAAGGTCAGTGAATTGGCGAACCTGCCATTAGCACTCTGGTTACCAACGTGATTATGGTCACATGACTAGAATTAACAACAGACTGTGAACGCGAAATGGTAGTTGGAGCTAGACGCATAGGACATTCCATTTCGGAAATCATTAGGAAATTGAATACAGGGTGTTACAAAAAGGTACGGCCAAGCTTTCAGGAAACATTCCTCACACACAAATAAAGAAAAGATGTTATGTGGACATGTGCCCGGAAACGCCTAATTTCCATGTTAGAGCTCATTTTAGTTTCGTCAGTATGTACTGTACTTCCTCGATTCACCGCCAGTTGGCCCAGTTGAAGGAAGGTAATGTTGACTTCGGTGCTTGTGTTGACATGCGACTCATTGCTCTACAGTGCTAGCATCAAGCGCATCAGTACGTAGCATCAACAGGTTAGTGTTCATCACGAACGTGGTTTTGCAGTCAGTGCAATGTTTACAAATGCGGAGTTGGCAGATGCCCATTTGATGTATGGATTAGCACGGGGCAATAGGCGTGGCGCGGTACGTTTGTATCGAGACAGATTTCCAGAACGAAGGTGTCCCGACAGGAAGATGTTTGAAGCAATTGATCGGCGTCTTAGGGAGCACGGAACATTCCAGCCTATGACTCGCGACTGGGGAAGACCTAGAACGACGAGGACACCTGCAACGGACAAGGCAATTCTTCGTGCAGTTGACTATAACCCTAATGTCAGCGTCAGAGAAGTTGCTGCTCTACAAGGTAACGTTGACCACGCCACTGTATGGAGAATGCTACGGGAGAACCAGTTGTTTCCGTACCATGTACAGCGCGTGCAGGCACTATCAGCAGCTGATTGGCCTCCACGGGTACACTTCTGCGAATGGTTCATCCAACAATGTGTCAATCCTCATTTCAGTGAAAATGTTCTCTTTACGGATCAAATTGTAAATTTTCACAATGAACATGTGTTAGCTGACGAGAATCCGCACGCAATTGTGCAATCACGTCATCAACACAGATTCTCTGTGAGCGTTTGGGCAGGCATTGTTGGTGATGTCTTGATTGGGCCTCATGTTCTTCCGCCTACGCTCAATGGAACACGTTATCATGATTTCATACAAGATACTCTACCTGTGCTGCTAGAACATATGCCTTTACGAGTACGCACAACATGTCTTCATGCACGATGGAGCTCCTGCACATTTCAGTCGAAGTGTTCGTAAGCTTCTCAACAACAGATTCGGCGATCGATGGATTGGTAGAGGCGGACCAATTCCATGGCCTCCACGCTCTCCTGACCTCAACCCTCTTGACTTTCATTTATGGGGGAATTTGAAAGCTCTTGTCTACGCAACCCCTGTACCAAATGTAGAGACTCTTCGTGCTCGTATTGTGGACGGTTGTGATGCAATACGCCATTCCCCAGGGTTGCATCAGCGCATCAGGGATTCCATGCGACGGAGGGTGGATGCATGTATCCTCGCTAACGGGGGACATTTTGAACACTTCCTGTAACAAAGTGTTTGAAGTCACGCTGGTACGTTCTGTTGCTGTGTGTTTCCATTCCACGATTAATGTGATTTGAAGAGAAGTAATAAAATGAGCTCTAACATGGAAAGTAACCGTTTCCGGACACATGTCCACATAACATATTTTCTTTCTTTGTGTGTGAGGAATGTTTCCTGAAAGTTTGGCCGTACCTTTTTGTAACACCCTGTATACGAGGTGTGGCTAGAAAAAAACCGGACTAGTACTGGTGAAACAATAAAACGAATGCAATAAGGCTGAAAGTCGCGTGGCCTGTCACGTGACTCTCGCTCCGCCTACTGCTCGAGTTTCATCTGCCTCCTGCACTCAGTCTGCCCGTGGCGTCTGTTTTAAGTAGTTGACGTTTTGTCTGTGCGTCGGAAAATGTTGAGTATACAGAAAGAACAGCGTGTTAACATCAAATTTTGTTTCAAACTAGGAAAATCTGCAAGTGAAACGTTTGTAATGTTACAACAAGTGTACGGCGATGATTGTTTATCACGAACACAAGTGTTTGAGTGGTTTAAACGATTTAAAGATGGCCGCGAAGACACCAGTGATGACACTCGCACTGGCAGACCATTGTCAGCAAAAACTGACATCAAAGGGATTGTGCACATTGATTGGGTACCAGAGGGACAAACAGTGAATCAGCATTACTACATTAGCGTCCTGGCTACCCTACGTGAGCGAGTACGGAGAAAACGGAACGATTTGTGGAGAAAAAAGTCATGGATCCTTCACCAAGACAATGCCCCAGCTCACAGTGCGTTGTCAGTGAAGACGTTTTTGGCAAAACACAACATTCCCATCTTAGATCATCCACCCTACTCACCTGATTTGGCCCCCTGTGACTTTTTTCTTTTCCCTAAAGTCAAGTCAGCTTTGAAAGGAACTAGATTTGAGACTGTTGAAGCAGTAAAAGAAAAAGCGACGGAAGTAATGTATGGACTTACCGAAAATGATCTGCAGCATTGCTATGAACAGTGGAAAATTCGTATGGAGCGGTGTAGAGACCGAGGAGGAGAGTACATTGAAGGAGATAACATGAAATTGTAAATAATTGTAAATAAATGTTTTTTCCAGCATCAGTCCGGTTTTTTTCTAGCCGCACCTCGTATCGAGATCCACACTGTCAAGAGTGTGCCGAGAATACCAAATTTCAGACATTACCTCTCACCAAAGACTACACAGTAGCTGATCGCCTTCACAGAACGACCGAGAACAGCGGCGTTGGTGTAGAGGGGTCAGTGCTTGCAGACAAACAATACTGCTTGAAATAACAGCAGAAATCAATCTGGGGCGTACGACGAACGTATCCGTTAGGACAATGCAGCGAAATCTGACGTTAATGGTCTACCGCAGCAGACGAGCGACGCGAGTGTCTTCGCTAACAGCACGACACCACCTGTAGCGCCTGTCCTGAACCCTAGATGACTGTAATACCGTGGCCTGGTCAGATGAGGCCCGATGTCAGTTGGCAAGAACTTACGGTAGGGCTCAATTGTGTGGACACCCCACGAAGTTATGGATCCAATTAGTCAACAAATCACGGTCCAAGCTGGTGGCGGATATACAGAGGGGTCCAAAAAAATGTATCCACTGTTTAAAAGTCCATAACTTGCAAACTAATTGACGGAGTTGTCTCATTTTTGGTGAAAGTGTAGCTGAAAGTCCAACGTAAAGATATCACTGTAGGTGTTCGAAATGGTCACCATTAACATCCACACACAAACGATGCCGCCGAATTGCAGCACGAACTACTGACTGCAACGTGTTCAGTTGGATATGTGCACATGTACGTACGATGGATTCTCGAAGTTCATCCAATGTGCGTGGCTTTTGTCGATAAACGACGTCCTTTAGTGTTCCCCACAGGTAAAAGTCAAATTGGTTCAAATGGCTCTGAGCACTATGGGACTCAACTGCTGAGGTCATTAGTCCCCTAGAACTTAGAACTACTTAAACCTAACTAACCTAAGGACATCACAAACATCCATGCCCGAGGCAGGATTCGAACCCGCGACCGTAGCGGTCTTGCGGTTCCAGACTGCAGCGCCTTTAACCGCACGGTCACTTCGGCCGGCCAGGTAAAAGTCCAGAGGAGTTAGGTCTGGGGAACGTGGTGGATACTCCACACCACCTCTACAGCCTATCCAGATAGATTTTCATCGAGATACGCCCTAACACGATTTTGGTAGTGGGCTGAGGCACCATCTTGTTGAAAGTAAACTCTTCCGTCTCCATACAAGTCTCGGATGGCAGGTAAAATGGATGTCTGAAGCTTCCGAAGGTACACCTCACCCGTAACTGTGCCGTCAAAGAAGAATGGCCCAATCGAGCACCGGTAAGACAACCCTCACCACACATTCACTCCTGGCAAATTCACGGCTTTGTCTACATGGATGTTCGGATTTCCGGCGGCCCAGTAGATGCAATTGTGGCGATTTACTGTACCATTGAGTTTGAACTATGCCTCATCACACAATCATCTCTCCAAACTCTTCGTCGTTGCGCACCATGTTAGAAAACCACTCGCAGTACACCATTCTACGATCTTGGTCGAGCCGGCCGCGGTGGCCGCGCGGTTCTGGCGCTGCAGTCCGGAACCGCGGGACTGCTACGGTCGCAGGTTCGAATCCTGCCTCGGGCATGGATGTGTGTGATGTCCTTAGGTTAGTTAGGTTTAAGTCGTTCTAAGTTCTAGGGGACTGATGACCACAGATGTTAAGTCCCATAATGCTCAGAGCCATTTGAACCATTTCAAACTTGACTATAGACTGGTACAGACTAATGTCGACTGGTACAGACTGGTGCAGACAAATGCAGACTGACTGATTGGAGGTCTGTACACTCGTTATAATACCGCGCGCGTTCAGGTATCACTGCGTGAGTGTGATCCGCAAGGAGAAAAGGTTCTATGTTAGCAGCAAACTCATTTGCTGCGAGACATATTAATACACGGATCGGCGGAAGCAGAATTTGGTCCGTCTCTAAGACAGCGCCATCTCGTAGTGCGGAGACGGACGAGCGCTGGGCCTGCGCAGTTGCTTAGCGGGGCGCGCTCTATTGGGAAAGTTGTGTACGTGCTGACTACTCGGAACTATGTACACAACAGAACTGTTCCTCCGGTCATTGAAATGCTTGTTCTCTTTCTGTAGTCATGCCACACATTGGTTATAGAATATGAGTCATGTGGTAAGAATACAGTACCATTATGAGTAAATGTGATGAATAGTGAGAGCAGATGTGGTGCCACAAGACGTCTCACAGACACGAAAACAACCAACAAGGGCGTGTGAACTATGTTGCAAGAAAGGAATTCAAATGTCAAGACTTCTAAAACAGCACACAACTTCAAAAACTTTAAAAACAAATGTTTTGAGACAGCACAGAGAATGTGTGCGATTGTGAAACTGTTGCGTTCGTTTGTTGCAGCTTATGTGAAAAACTATAATGCTTTAGTCATTTCCTTGGGAGTAATCACATTCACATTCATACGAACACCTATACTGGACAAAGAGGAATATCTAACTCACTTATCAGTTGTACAAATTACGAAGGTGAGTCAAATGAAAACCTTAAATTTGTAATAACAAATCGAAATTCCGGGCCGTTATCGTGTAAGTTGGTAAGCGTGCTACAAACAGCGTGCAGAACGGCCTGTAGGTGGCAGCATAGTGCAGATGCACACATAGCGCTGCAGTATCAGTATAAAGATGGCCGGCCCACTTGCGACTTGCACCAGGGAAGAACAGAGTTCTCTTATTCGGTTTTTTCGTAGTGAAGGTGTGAAACCTATTGAAATTCATCGAAGAATGAACGTCCAGTACGGTGATGCGTGTCTGTCACAGCAGCAAGTCTACGAATGGAGTAGGAAGCTCGCAAATGGTGCGACTTCAGTGGAAGATGCTCCTCGTCCAGGTCAGGCACAACGAGTTGTGACTCCACAGAACATTGCAGCAGTTGAAGCCATAGTGAAGGAAAACTGCCGAGTGACACTGAATGACATTCCAGCATGTTTACAGATTAGTCATGGGTCAGCACACCACATTGTGCACGATGTGCTCCAGTTTCATAAAGTGTCTGCAAGATGGGTACCACGGCAGCTGACTCCTGAAATGAGAGAACGACGTGTTGATGCTTGTGAAGAACTACTTCGGCGCTTTGAACGAGAAGGTGATGGCTTCCTTGCAAGAACCGTTACTGGGGACGAAACCTGGGTTCACTTCCACCAACCGGAAACGAAGAGAGCGAGCAAGGAATGGCGCCATTCCTCATCACCAAAACCAAAGGAGTTTCTAACCATCAGCAGGGAAGGTTATGCTGACTCTCTTTTGGGACAAAAAAAAGGCGTCATTTTGGAGCATTACATGCCTATAGGGACCACTGTCACCAGTGTATCATACACAGATCTCCTAAAAAAATCATCAGCCGCCTGCAATCAAATCAAAGCCACGTGGATTGCTGTCAGCAGGTGTCCTTTTGCAACATGGCAATGCAAGGCCCCACACTGCCCGTGCAACAGTTGCAACAATCACAGACCTGCATTTTGAGTGTCTTCCTCATCCATACTCACCAGACCTTGCCCCAAGCGATTTCCATATGTTTGGACCGTTCAAAGACGCAATGGGAGGAAAGAAGTTCCGTTCTGATGGAGAAGTATGCCACGCAGTGCATGAGTGGTTGCACGGACCACCAAAAGAATTTTTTTCTAAAGGAATTTATGCAGTTTGTAAGCGCTGGAGGACTTGCATTGAGCGTGGGGGAGATTATGTTGAAAAAAGATACAGCTTTGTACCACTTCTGCACAATAAATAATATTTAAAAAATATATTTAAGTTTTCCATTTCACTCACCCTCATAGGTGTGTCAATAAGAGATTACTGTCATACGATACACGTACTGTCAGTAATGCCGTGTATAACACACCAGACGTGTTTTCCGGTGGAGGATTCGGTTGACTTACCGCCTTGATATCAAACGTTTGCGGTTACCATTCGAATGCCACTTCCTTTCGGCTGCTAATAGAGTATTCTGCAGAATCAGCTGTCATTGCAGGTCCCTACCTTACACCTTGTTGTTGCAAACGGACGTTACGCCACGTCACAGACACAAATTTGAATAAAGCGAACAGCGTAGAAAAAAAAGAAAAATGATAGGACGAGAGAGATTTTCACTCAGCTCGTCCGCCTGGCCGTCCAACACCGGAACCACTGAACTACGACGGCATCTCTCCCCCCTCACTATATTGCACTTCTTGTTCTTGGACCGTTCAGTGTCTCTATTTTGCTTTTTTTCCCTCCACTATACCTTTTCTTCCTGTTCTCAAGCTCGGTCTGTGATCAGTTTTTGACAGGCTGTCCACTGGGTCATCTTACCACTAAATCTGAGGGAATGATACTTAAATCAAGATCCTAAGCTGTCGACAGGCGTTGATATACATATACAGTTGAAAATGTGTGCCCCGACTGGGACCCGAACCCGGGATCTCCTGCTTACATGGCAGACGCTCTATCCATCTGAGCCACTGAGAGCACAGAGGATAGCGCGATTGCAGGGCTTTATCCCTTGCACGCCCCCAGTGAGACCCACATTCCCAACTGAATGTCCACACACTACATTCGTAGTGCCCCTCTGCATTACACTCATTACTCACGGCAGACAGTCCTATCGAATCCCGTAATAGTTCGGGCAATGCGTGTGCATCCAGCACAGAAGACGAAGGTCAATGGCCGGTTAGCATTAACTATATGAAGATGGTATCTGTTCTTTCGGACATGTGGGAGGGAGGGAGCGGGGGAGGCGTCTCTCCTGTCAGTACTCAGGCTATGCAGTAGGCAAGAAGCCTGTGTAGTTCTGTCCTATGAGTCTCCCTGTAAGGACGTAGAGACCCAACAAGCAATAACCAACAATGGCAGCACAGATGTCAATAGAGAACGTCTGTTGGCGAGACGGTTGGATAGTCGCATAGCGATTTGCTTTGGCTCACACAAAATTCTGGAGTCTGTGCCTCGTGAATATCGCTGAGCTGCAAAGCTGGGCGTGATAATGCATTAGCAAGCACGGGCAGAAAGATTCTCTTGGATGATAATCCGCAGGAGACAAGGCCTGTACACGCTGCAGGTGGTATGGCTACAGAACGTTTCCACATAAACGCCTCCAATCGTCATTTGTAGCACATTCCTGTGCAAGCCTAACCGCCCTCTGCTGATTGCAGGACTTTCCTCCACAGCGTTGAGTGGACCATCCTCATCCTCTGGTGTTTTACGTCTTGGCCAACACCCGCTACCTGGTAGACGTGTGAAACTCCCGTATTCGCAGACGCCGCGATTTCAATTGTCGTTCGGTCTAGTACGAGGGTCGTTCAATAATAGTAACGCCCCACAATAAAAAAAAAGCCATTAATGTACATAGACGAATGTCCTTGTTGGTGCTTCACATTTGATGCTTGTTCTGTCCGCCGATGAAATTTCGAAGCATTCCGGCAGATGGCAGAGCCGTAGTACAGCGTCAAAATGGCGTCTACATACGAGTCACGTTACAAGGAGCGTGCTGTTATTGAATTCTTGTGTGGACAAAAAGAAACCGTGGTGAACATCCGTAAACGTTTGTGTGCAGTGTATGGCGATGCTGCAGTCATTAGGAGTACAGTTGGGCGATGGGTAAAGAAAGTTGCAGCCTGAGGAAATGCAGGAACAGAGCTCCATGATCAGACATGCTCGGGACGTCCTGCCACAGCCACTGCTCCAGACGTGCTGAATCGTGCGGATGCCATTATTCGTGCCGACCGGCGCATCTCAACTCGACAATTGGCTCTACAGTTGCCGGTCAGCATTGGGAGTGCGTCTGCAATGATCGGGACTGTCGGATATTCAAAGAGCTGCTCACGATGCATTCCACAAACGCTCACAGCAGACCACGAGATTCAAAGAAAGGCTATTTCATCTGAATTGTTGGAGCATTTTAAGACCGACGGAGAGGCCTTTCTATCACGGACTGTTAAAGGGGACGAAAGTTTGGTGCACCACTTTGCTCCGGAAACAAGCAGGCAGTCCATGGAGTGGCTTCATCCTCATTCACCACAAAAGAATAAATTCGAGACAAACCCCTCTGCCGGAAAAGTCATGTTGACAGTTTTCTGGGATTGTGTTGGGGACAGTCTCGTGGATGTGATGCCAAGAGAGTGAATCATCAATTCAGAGACATACTTGAAGACTCTGAATAAACTCGAGAACCGTTTCAGACATGTTCGATCGGACAAGAATCCAGCAGACATCTTGCTCCAACACGATAATGCACGCCCACAACCAAGTCTGAGAACCCGGGAACACACCGCCAAATTGGGTTGGACATCATCGCCACATCCACCCTACAGTACAGACCTGGCAGCCTTGGACTCCCATCTCTTTGGGCAGCTTAAGGATTCTCTCCAGGGAAGACACTATCAAGATGACGAGGGTGTCAGCCGTGCAGTGAAAGCATGGCTGCACCTACAGGCTAAGACCTTTTACCAGCAGGGAGTACACGCTCTTCCACAACGCTGACGTACGGCCATAGTACATGATGAAGGCTACGCAGAAAAATAGGACATGGACAAGACCTGTTGATGTATATTTTCACCAAATTCTGACTTTTAACAATAAATATGTTCTGAGAAAAAAATGTGGGGCATTACTTATTGAACGACCCTCGTAATTTGCGTTATGGGTAGTATAACTGGTACAATCGGCGTACCTCCAAGATTAGATTAGATTAGTACTTCTTCCATAGATCATGAATAAGACACTTCGTAATGATGTGGAACGTGTCAGGTTAATAAAAGGTGTCCATCCAAGATATTACATTACGCAAAATATTACATGACACTTAATATTTTTGTTTTTTATTTTTTGGGTCGGGTGTGGGGAACTTACCCACATACTATATCCAAAAATTCATCTAATGAGTAGGAGTTGCCATTCAGAAATTCTTTCAATTTCCTTTTAAATGCTATATGGCTGTCTGTCAGACTTTTGATGCTATTAGGTAAGTGACCAAAGACTTTTGTGGCAGCATAATTTACCCCCTTCTGAGCCAAAGTTAGATTTAACCTTGAGTAGTGAAGATCATCCTTTCTCCTAGTGTTGTAGCCATGTACACTGCTATTACTTTTGAATTCATTTGGATTGTTAATAACAAATTTCATAAGGGGATATATATATTGTGAGGCTACAGTAAAAATCCCTAGCTCTTTAAATAAGTGTCTGCAGGATGATCTTGGATGAGCTCCAGCAATTATTCTGATTACACACTTTTGTGCAATGAACCCCCTTTTACTCAATGATGAGTTACCCCAGAATATGATGCCATACGAAAGCAGAGAATGAAAATAGGCGTGGTAAGCTAATTTACTGAGATGTATATCGCCCAAATTTGCAATGACCCTAATAGCATAAGTAGCTGAACTCAAACGTTTCAGCAGATCTTCAGTGTGTTTTATACAGTTCAACTCCTCATCAATGCACACACCTATAAATTTTGAATATTCTACCTTAGCTACCGATTTCTGATCGAAGTCTATATTTTTCAATGGTGTCATTCCATTTACTGTGTGGAACTTTATATACTGTGTTTTGTCGGAGTTTAATGAGAGCCCATTTGCAGAGAACCACTTAATGATTTTCTGAAAAAACATCGTTTACAATTTCACCAGTCAATTCTTGTCTGTTGGGTGTGATGGCTATACTTGTATCATCGGTAAAAAGTACCAGCTTTGCATCTTCGTGAATATAGAATGGTAAGTCATTAATATATATTAAGAACAGCAGAGGACCCAATGCATTGCCATCTTCAAAACCGTACATTAATCTCTTGGTCTCTCACTACGATTTTCGCTCCCCACGCTTCCCCCCAGTACTAAATTGAGGTAGCGAGCTCTTGGTTCGCCTACATTTCGAGACTGCAAATCACAGGGCACAGACAATTGCAAACCACCCTCTGCACACCTTTGCTAAAGGCTACGAATGTATTTTATGTTCCCAGTGCTTACATATTGCTTCAGAGCAGATTGCACACCCCAATTACTGACTACGGATATGCCGACGGGTACGTATGTAACTGGCGATCACTGCAGTTCACCTGCGCGTGTTGAAGAATATTCGGGCCCATATCACATTGATTCAGTATTTGATTACTTTTAGGGAAAGCTTTTGGCAATGTTGACTGGAATACTCTCTTTCAAATTGTAAAGGTGGCAGGGGTAAAATACAGGGAGCGAAAGGCACGAAAGGGAAGCAGCGGTTGAGAAGGGAGTGAGACAACGTTATTCAACCTGTATACTGAGCAAGCAGTAAAGGGAACAAAAGAAAAATTTGGACTAGGAATTAAACTACAGGGAGAAGAAATTGTAATTCTCTCAGAGACAACAAAGGACTTGGGACAGCAGTTGAACGGAATGGACAGTATCTTCAAGGGAGGATGTAGGGTTTACATGAAAAAAAGCAGAATGAGGATAAGGCAATGCAGTCGAATTAAATCAGGTGACGCTGAGGAAATTACATTAGGAAATGAGACACTTAAAGTAGTAAATGAATTTTGTTATTTGGGAAGGAAAATAACTGATGATGGTCGAAGTAGGGAGGGTATAAAATGTAGTCTGGCGAGGGCAAGAAATGCGCTTCTGAAAAAGAGAAATTTACTAACGTCGAGTATACGTTTAAGTGCGAGGGAGGCCTTTTTGAAAGTGTTTCTATGGAGTGTAGCCTTGTATGGAAGTGAAACATGGACTATAAATAGTTTAGACAAGAAGAGAATAGAAGCTTTTGAAATGTGGTGCTACAGAAGAATGCTGAAGATGAAGTGGGTAGATCATGTAACTGATGAGGAGGTATTGAATAGGATTGGGGAGAAGAGAAATTTGTGGCACAACTTGACTAGAAGAAGGGATCGGCTGGTAGGACACGTTCTGAAGCATAAAGGGATCACCAATTTAGTACTATGGGGAAGTGTGGGGAGCAAAAATCGTAGTGAGAGACCAAGAGATGAATACAGTTAGCAGATTTAGAGGGACGTAGGTTGCAAGAGTTACTCGAAGAAGCCTGCATAGGAGAGAGTAGCATGGAGAGTTGCATCAAACCATTCCCTGGACTGAAGACCACAACAACAACCTAACTTTTGTAACCGGCGTCGTACATCTTCCTCTGGCAAAGACGAATTGCCAGCGAGCACTGCTTAACAGTAACATGCTAGAATAAGTCGGTAACTGTGAATTACGGACCAATCTTCTTGTTACTCGAGGAATCAGCCCATGAAATTTTGCCATCAATTTTTGGAAACCCCCTGCACAAGCTTAAACATATAAAAGAATGAGTTAATGAATAAAACTTCACTCACCAGCCATCTGCAAAACGGTCCCCAAAGTCGAAGGACACTCTGCTGTGACTCCTTGAATCGATTGAGATTCACCAGGATGTGCGTTTCCGGGCGTATAGCATGGCTGATCTTAGTGACTGTCAAAGCCATTGTGTCGGCTGACAAGGGCCTCACGTAGGCGGGGTTAGCCCTCTCCATGTACTGCCGAACAGTTTCCACATTGTGGAACTTAAGTCTCGTAACCAAGCCGCGACACTCAGTGACATTGGTCTGTATGTGTTGGCGTACAATGTCTAGCCACCTGGTCCAGCTGCTGGTTAGGGCATCGGGGTCGCTACACTTTTTTTCAACTTTCCATTCCTTCACACTCTTTCGTAGTTCTTCGCAGACTGTTTCGCAGCTTTCGGAAGGCCCTAGCAGGCGTTCGAGTTCGAAGCAGATGTCCTCAGGTATTTTTTTGACGTCCTTTTGTCCACAGAACAAGAAGAAATGCTTTATAAAATCTTGGGCGTTTTCGGCTCCCTGCTGTTCGTCTTTAACTTTCTCCTTAACCCTCTCGTTGTCTGGGTTCAGTTGGTACACCACACCGCCCGTCTGTAGCAGGTCTGCCTCCCCCACGACTGAGCTCGCCTCACCGCCCGTCTCTAACAGGTCTGCCTCCCCCACGACTGAGCTCGCCTCTGGCTCCCTAAAAAAACACCTCGCGTTTTCATGCAGGGAGGCGTTAGTTGAGAGCACTAGCGCATATTGCCTGCCGTTCAGACTCCCCTTAATCTCTTTAAAAGATTCGTAGTACTTCTCAATGTTGAAGCCCTTTTCTGCGTAAGTAGATGAAAAGAAATGGGCTTCTTTGAGCTCTTGAAAATCAGGCGACGTCTTGTGTTTCAACTGCACGAGTAACTTGTACCTGCCAACACTTCCATCATTTCTGGTACATTTCCACTCAACGACGACGTCGTCGAATTTGCCTGCAGCGTCGTACTCGGACCGAAGTTCAAAGCTGGGCAGCTGCTTCCTGAGACAGCGGAGGAAGACAAGAGAAATGGCCATGTGCTCGTAGGAGAAGCCTTCATTGGGATCGCTGTCTCCATCGTTTGGTGTGTTCCTGCAAAGGACAAAGAGAACTCAATCTTTAAGTAATTCTACTACAGGCGGCGACACTAAATGCACTTACCTTACAATTTATCATTCATATACACTGGGGAGACAAAAGGGGTATGGACATACACAGATGGCGGTAGGACTGCGTACAGAAGCTATAAAAGGGCTGTGCGTTGACGGGGGCGTCATCTGTATTCAGGCTGTTCATGTGCCTCGCCGCAGTGTATACACCGGTTCCCGTCATATCACCGAAGTTAAGCGGTGCCGGGCGTGGTCGCCACTTGGATGGGTGACCATCCGGGCCGCCATACGCTGTTGCCATTTTTCGGGGTGCACTCAGCCTCGTGATGCCAATTGAGGAGCTACTCGACCGAATAGTAGCGGCTCCGGTCATAGAAAACCATTGTAAGGACCGGGGGAGTGGTGTGCTGACCATACGCCCCTACTATCCGCATCCTCAGCTGAGGATGACACGGCGGTCGGATGGTCCCGATGGGCCACTCGTGGCCTCAAGACGGGGACGTGACTATGGCCGCGTGATGGGATTTAACAGACTTTGAATGTGAAGTGGTTGGTTGGTTGGTTGGTTGGTTTGGGGAAGGACACCAGACAGCGTGGTCACCGGTCTCATCGGATTAGGGAAGGAAGTCGGCCGCGCCCTTCCAGAGGAACCATCCCGGCATTTGCCTGGAGTGGTTTAGGGAAATCACGGAAAACCTAAATCAGGATGGCCGGACGCGGGATTGAACCGTCGTCCTCCCGAATGCGAGTCCAGTGGCTAACCACTGCGCCACCTCGCTCGGTTGTGAAGTGGCAGTTGCAGCTAGACGCATGGGACATTCCATTTCTGAAAGCGTTGGGGAATTTAGCATTCCGAGTTGCTCAGTGTCGAAAGTGTGGCGAGGATGCCAAATTTCAGGCATTACGTCCCACCACGGCCACCTCCCTTGCTGACGGTCTTCAAGTTAACGATCGAGAGCAGCGATGTTTGCATACAGCTGTCACTGCTAACAGATAAGCAAAACTGCGTCGAATAACCGCAGGAGTGAACGTGGGACATACGATGAAAGTATCTGCTGGGACACTACGGCGAAACTTGGTGTTAATGGCCTATGGTAGCAGACAACCGAGGAGCACGATGTCGCCTGTAGTGGCTCTCCTGGGCTCTAGACCATATCGGTTGGACCATAGGCGATTGGAAAACCGTGACATGGTCAGATGAGTCCCGATTTCAGTTGATAAGAGGTGACGGCGCAGACCGCATGGAGCTCTGGACCCAAGGCACTGTGCAAGCCAGCTATGGCTCCATAATGGTGTGAACTGTGTGTGTACTTTGAATGGACTGTATCCTCTGGTTCAACTGAACCGTTCATTGACTGGACATGGCTATATTCGGCTACTTGGACATCATTTTCAGCCACTCGTGAACTTTATGTTCCCAAACAACGACGTAATTTTTATGGAAGACAATGTGCCATGTCCCCGGGCCACAATCGTTTGTGATTGGTCTGAACATTCTGGAACATTCGAGCACATGATTTGGCGACCCAGTTCACCCGACATGACTCCCATCGAACATTTATGGGACATGGTGCCGTGGTGTACTGTGGACTCTCGAAGTAGAGTGACTTTAGGAAGATACAAGACGACTTAGACAAAAATTCCGTTGGTGTGATGAATGGCAGCTAGCCCTAAATGTGGAGAAATGTAAATTAATGCGGATGACTAGGAAGAACAAACCTGTAATGTTCGGATACACTGTTGGCGGTGGCGTGTTTGTTGCTGTTAGAAGTAGTTCATCTTGTCGCGAAATTGAAGTAGATAGTTATTGTTGCCAACCGCAATAAAATAATAATTCGATCCTTTTACCAACCTCGCAATTCAGATGATACAGTTCTGTATTTTACAGCTGCGCTTGATAATGGTATAAGGCCGAAATTTCAATCGTGAAATAAAGAAAGTGTTAGAGTCACTGGCGTAAATATGATGTTTTTTATAAAGTTCTACATGACTGTGAATCCCAAGTATAAGAAGTTAAGTTGCTGAAAACTTCAAACAAAACTTGAGTTTGATTTCAAACACGTACCCGACTCATACGATTACAGTTGGTGGTGACTTTAATTTACCCTCGATATGTTGGCAAAAATACATATTTAATTCCGGAGGTACGCATAAAACATCATTCAAATTTGTGCTAAGCGCATTCTCTGAAAATTATTTCGAGCAGTTAGTTCCTGAGCCCACTCGAATAGTAAACGGTTGTAAAAACACACTTGACCTCTTAGCAACAAATAATCCTGAGGTAATACGAGCATCTAAACGGGGACAGGGATTAGTGAACACAGGGTTGTCTAAGCGAGATTGAATACTGTAACCCACAAATGCTCCAAAAATAAACGAGAAATATGCTTATACAAAAAAGCAGATAAAAATTCAAAAAAAATGGTTCAAATGGCTCTGAGCACTATGAGACTCAACTGCTGAGGTCATTAGTCCCCTAGAACTTAGAACTAGGTAAACCTAACTAACCTAAGGACATCACACACATCCATGCCCGAGGCAGGATTCGAACCTGCGACCGTAGCGGTCTCGCGGTTCCAGACTGCAGCGCCAGAACCGCGCGGCCACTTCGGCCGGCGATAAAAATTCACTTGACTCCTTCCTGAGAGACAATTTCCACTCCTTCAAAATTAATAATATAAGTGTAGACCAGATGTGGCTTGAATTCAAAGAAATAGTATCGGCAACAATTGAGATATTTATACCAAATAAAATAACAAACGACGGAGCTGATCCTCCTTGGTACACAAAACGGGTCAGAACACAGTTGCAGAAACAACGAAACAAACATGCCAAATTTAAACAGACGCAAAATCCCCAACGTTGGCGTACTTTACAGAAGCTCGAAATTTAGCGCCGACTTTAATGCGAGATGCTTATATTAGTTTCCACAACGAAACTTTGTCTCGAAACCTGGCAGAAAATCCAAAGAGACTCTAGTCGTATGTGAAATATGCTAGCGGCAAGAAACAATCAATGCCTCCTCCACGTGATAACAATGGAAATACTATCGAAAACATTGCTGCCAAAGTACTGAACACAGCCTTCCAAAATTCCTTCACAAAAGAAGACGAAGTAAATATTCCAGAATTCGAATCAAGAACAGCTGCCAACATGAGTAACGTAGAAGTTAATATCCACGGAGTAGTGAAGCAACTTAAATCACTTAATAAAAGCTAGTCTTCTGGTCCAGACTGTATACCAATTAGGTTACTTTTAGAGTATGCTGATGCATTAGCGCCATACTTAACAATCATATACAACTGTTCACTCGACGAAAGATCCGTACCCAACGACTGGAAAGTTGTACAGGTCACACCAATATTCAAGAAAGGTAGGAGTAATCCACTTGATTAGAGGCCCATATAGTTAACCTCGATATGCAGCAGGATTTTAGAACTGTTCTGTACAGAGTTCCGTGTAGTCAGCGCGTACACAACTTTCCCACTAGAGCGCGCCCCGCTAAGCACAACAGCGCAGGCGCAGCGCTCGTCCATCTCCGCTCTACGAGATGGCGCTGTCTTAGAGACGGACCAAATTCTGCTTCCGCCGATCCGCGTATTAATATGTAACGCAGCCAATGAGATTGCTGCTAACGTAGAATCTTTTATCCTCGCGGATCACACTCGCGCAGTGATACCTGAATGTGCGAGGTACTATAACGAGTGTACAGACCTCCGATTAGTCAGTCTGCATTTATCTGCACCAGTCTGTACCAGTCTGCATTAGTCTGTACCAGTCTATAGTCAAGTTTCAGTCTGCGCCTAATAAGATTATCATATTCCTGTACATAGCCACGAAGATAAATGTATAGACACTTTTGGAAAGTATCAGAGATGTATGTGAGAATAAGATTAACGTACCAAGACCAAAGGAACTTCAGATTGTCAATTGTAAATAGCATCCAGAATCACGTTAAGTAAGGTTTATGATTGTTATTATTTTAATAAATGTGCTTAAAAATTAATCAAGTTCTGTTTAAAGTTGGTCACCGTCAATCTGCTACTCTAAGCGTGCAAGTGGCATTTCTATCATTTGACCTAACGGCAGAAGATAAACATGCCACGATAAGACCACGAGACATATTGCTGACACTCGCCTACTTCGTTAGAGCGACAAGTCAAATGGTGTGTGTACCGAAGGTCTTACAGCATGCACACCACAAGAATGTATTGTGTTGACCCCAGAGCATAAGGCCTGGATTGGGGCCAGTGTGTGCACTCTATGAGACAAAGCTCACCAGGTCTACGTCGTAAGCGCAAACGTCCATCACTTGTGTGTAGGCAGAATCTGCTTTCGTCGCTGAAGACCACGGCGCGGCATTCCATCTTCCAAGTGATCTTCTTACGGCACGTCGATGATGTGATGTGAGTGGATGACGGGCGGGGGGGAGGGGGGGATGCGTGCCCGTACTCCCACTGCTAATAACCGGTTTTCAGCCATTCGCGTCGACACGTCTGGGCTCACGGGCCCTCTGACCTGCGCTGTACCATCTGCCCCTGCTGCCCTTACAACACGACGATGCTGGCGGGCGCCTGTGCTGCATGGACACCCAGAAACTCGTCCACGGATGTGAGGCTGTTCACGTGACCACTGGTACCATGGTACCAGGATCGCTGCTCAACTGACTCAGCACGTCCAACATCTGCATCTACATCCATACTCCGCAAGCCACCTGACGGTGTGTGGCGGAGGGTACCTTGAGTACCTCTATCGGTTCTCCCTTCTATTCCAGTTTCGTATTGTTCGTGGAAAGAAGGATTGTCGGTATGCCCCCGTGTTGGCTCTAATCTCTCTGATTTTATCCTCATGGTCTCTTCGCGAGATATACTTAGGAGGGAGCAATGTACTGCTTGACTCTTCAGTGAAGGTATGTTCTCGAAACTTTAACAACAGCCCGTATGGAGCTACTGAGCGTCTCTCCTGCAGAGTTTTCCACTGGAGTTTTTCTGTCATCTCCGTAACGCTTTCGCGATTACTAAATGATCCTCTAACGAAGCGCGCTCCTCTCCGTTGGATCTTCTCTATCTCTTCTATCAACCCTATCTGGTACGGATCCCACACTGCTGAGCAGTATTCAAGCAGTGGGCGAACAAGCGTACTGTAACCTACTTCCTTTGTTTTCGGATTGCATTTCCTTAGGATCTTCCAATGAATCTCAGTCTGGCATCTGCTTTACCGACGATCAACTCTAAATAATAATTCCATTTTAAATCACACCTAATGCCTACTCTCAGATAATTTATGGAATTAAGTGCTTCCAGTTGCTGACCTGCTATATTGTAGCTATATAATAAAGCGTCTTTGTTTCTATGTATTCGCAGCACATTACACTTGTCTACGTTGAGATTCAATTGCCATTCCCTGCACCATGCGTCAATTCGCTGCAGATCCTCCTGTATTTCAGTACAATTTTCCATTGTTACAACCTCTCGATACACCACATCGTCATCTGCAAAAAACCTCAGTGAACTTCCGATGTCATCCACAAGGTCATTTATGTATATTGTGAATAGCAACGGTCCTATCACACTCCCCTGCGGCACACATGAAATCACTCTCACTTCGGAAGACTTCTCTCCATTGAGAATGACATGTTGCGTTCTGTTACCTAGGAACTCTTCAATCGAATCACACAATTGGCCTGATAGTCCATATACTCTTACGTTGTTCATTAAAGGACTGTGGGGAACTGTATCGAACGCCTTACGGAAGTCAAGAAACACGACATCTACCTGTGAACCCGTGTCTATGGCCTCTGAGTCTCGTGGACGAATAGCGCGAGCTGGGTTTCACACGACCGTCCTTTTCGAAACCCATGCTGATTCCTACAGAGTAGATTTCTTGTCTCCAGAAAAGTCATTATACTCGTACATAATACGTGTTCCAAAATTCTACAACTGATAGACGTTAGAGATATAGGTCTATAATTCTGCACATCTGTTCGACGTCCCTTCTTGAAAACGGGGATGACCTGTGCCCTTTTCCAATCCTTTGGAACGCTACGCTCTTCTAGAGACCTACGGTACACCGCTGCAAGAAGGGGGGCAAGTTCCTTTGTGCAGAAAATCTCCGAAGGTACCATCCCATTACTCGAAAGTCCGCCCCCAATAGCTGAATGGTCAGCGTGACGGACTGCCATCCTTAGGGGCCCGGGACGGCAAGCTGATTTACCAAAGTCTTTATTAGCAAGTTCAAACATATCGGTTGTTGGACATGTTCTGAGGCATCAAGGAATCACAAATTTAGCATTGGAGGGCAGCGTGGAGGGTAAAAATCGTAGAGGGAGACCAAGAGATGAATACACTAAGCAGATTCAGAAGGATGTAGGCTGCAGTAGGTACTGGGAGATGAAGAAGCTTGCACAGGATAGAGTAGCATGGAGAGCTGCATCAAACCAGTCTCAGGACTGAAGACCACGACAACAACAACGAGCTGTTGGCTCGATTGCCGCAGGGCGATCTGAATCTGACTGGAGCGATGTAGGCTGGCGTGAAATGTTGGTTGGGGCAGCCACCTAATACGTTCGGACTGCAGTCATCCGCGCGGAGATGGACAGAGCGCTGGGCGCAGATATAGGGGTGAGAGTCGAGAGCTCTTCCTGTGGCATTTCACCTATACGCCTCCCGTGACTGCTACCTGGCAGCAGGACTCTTTTCTTTCTGATTGACTTTTCTACCGACCTAGCCTTAAAGTTGTTTCTCTGGGTCTGCTGAAGTGAAGTAAACCAAGACAATAACAATTGTACGGTGTGTTCAAAAAGTCTCTCCGCAGTGCCATATGATTGTTAGCCGCGCGTGCCGTATGCCGCAGTGAATATACTGAAATGAAACTCAGTGAAATACAAGTTATTAATTTATTGAATAAATTTACATCTACATTTATACTCTGCAAGCCACCGAACGGTGTGTGGTGGAGGGCACTTTACGTGCCACTGTCATTACCTCCCTTTCCTGTTCCAGTCGCTTATGGTTCGCTGGAAGAACGACTGCCGGAAAGCCTCCGTGCGCGCTCGAATCACTCTAATTTTACATTCGTGATCTCCTCGGGAGGTATAAGTAGGGGGAAGCACTATATTCGATACCTCATCCAGAAACGCACCCTCTCGAAACCTGGACAGCAAGCTACACCGCGATGCAGAGCGCCTCTCTTGCAGAGTCTGCCACTCGAGTTTGCTAAACATCTCCGTAACGCTATCACGCTTACCAAATAACCCTGTGACGAAACGCGCCGCTCTTCTTTGGATCTTCTCTATCTCCTGTGTCATCCCGACCTGGTACGGATCCCACACTGATGAGCAATACTCAACTATAGGTCGAACGAGTGTTTTGTAAGCCACCTCCTTTGTTGATGGACTGCATTTTCTTAGGACTCTCCCAATGAATCTCAACCTGGCACCCTCCTTACCAACAATTAATTTTATATGATCATTCCACTACACATCGTTCCGCACGCATACTACCAGATATTTTACAGAAGTAACTGCTACCAGTGTTTGTTCCGCTATCATATAATCATAAAATAAAGGATCCTTCTTTCTATGTATTCGCAATACATTACATTTGTCTATGTTAAGCGTCAGTTGCCACTCCCTGCACCAAGTGCCTATCCGCTGCAGATCTTCCTGTACTTCGCTGTAATTTTCTAATGCTGCAACTTCTCTGTATACTACAGCATCATCCTCGAAAAGGCGCGTGGAACTTCTGACACTATCTACTAGGTCATTTATATGTATTGTGCAAAGCAATGGTCCCACAACTGTCCCCTGTGGCACTCCAGAGGTTACTTTAACGTCTGTAGACGTCTCTCCATTGATAACAACATGCTGTGTTCTGTTTGCTAAAAACTCTTCAATCCAGCCACACAGCTGGTCTGATATTCCGTAGGCTCTTACTTTATCAGGCGACAGTGCGGAACTGTATCAAACGCCTTCCCGAAGTCAAGGAAAATTGCATCTACCTGGGAGCCTGTATCTAATATTTTCTGGGTCTCATGAACAAATAAATATTGGTTTTTACTTACAAATTTTCACATTAAATGTTGAAAGTGTCCCGCCCGTTGTTGAATACACAATTCAATTCGTCTAATCATGTTTCCAAACACAAGCTGTAACATTTCTTCTGTGACAGAAGCAGTGAAAGTGGATATTGCAGTTTTCAATTCATCGATGGATTTTGGGCGGTTTTTATAGACAGTTGCTTTCACTGCACCCCAGAAGAAAAGGTCAGGTTGTGTTAGGTCAGGCGAGCGTGAAATTATGCGATCACAAAAAATATCAGCAAGCAGTGACACTGAAACGTGAGCTGTATGCGCGGATGCACCATCCTGTTGAAAATAGTCGTTCAGTATTTCACTTACGCAAGTTCTCCTATGAAGGGGTACAGAATATCACTGCAGTATCGTTGTGCGTTTATTGTTTCGTTGAAAAACCAAGGAAGGCGAACAATCATACGGCACACGCGGCTAACAATCCTACGGCACTGCGGAGAGACTTTTGGAACACATAGCACATGCTGGATGCTGGTGAAGTTTCGATATCAGAGTGTTAATGTTTACACAGATTGTGTAAAACTGTGTGAAGTGCTGTACCAACTGGCCATAAAAATGGAAGTAGACACATGGACACTTACAGAGAAGAGCCACCCATACTGTCGCAAGACAGCGCCCAGCATTTTGCAAGAAATAGGTGTGTAACTTTCGGAAAACCACCTGAAGATGAACCTGAAAAGGTTCGAAAACCGGTTCAAGGAATAATAAATAACTATTTAAAAAAGTGACCGATTGCAATTTTATGTATTTACATTGTCTTTCATAGTTTCTAAATTATAAGCAGATAAGATATGATAGTGTTTTTATGCAGGTCAGTGAAGCAGGTGTTTTATGAATAAAGGAGATACTCTCTTGATGCACTAGTTTAAAATCTTTGATCCAACAAAATTTCACTGCAGCACATATTTTTCTTTGTACCTGATGATGACATAACAGCCGAAAACCGATTTGTGAAATAAATAATAAATATTATAGAATATTACAAAAGTGTGTATTTACATTCACAACATATAAAATATTCTACCAAAAAGCGATGGAACAGTTAATAATCATCATCAATTTCTTAAGGCCTTTGTCCCATGTCAATGTGGGGTCGGCCTTGTTACTATGGAGTTGGCGATGTTAGGGCCGTAGGGTACCTTGAAGCCCTTCCTGTCGCCATCCCATGCCCGCTGGGACGGAGTCAGTGCACCCCAGCTGTCTGCGTCTAGGGTAAACCATGAAATAGGGCGAACGTTTTCAAATGTCTGCGAGTCGTGTAACTGAGGCGGAACATGGGAACCAGCCCGGTATTAACCTAGTGGGATGTGGAACACCGCCTAAAAACCATATCCGGGCTGACCGGCACACCGGCCATCGTCGTTAATCCCTCTGGCGGATGCGATCTGGGGCCGGCGCACCTACCTGAGTCCAGGAAGCAGCGAATTTGCTCCCTCAGCAAACCTGATGGGTAGATGCAACACTTCATCAATACAAGGAAAGAAACTCTTGGCACAATTTGGTAGGTACAGAATGACAGGATTCGTTGTTGTTGTTGTGGTCTTCAAATGGATCAAATGGCTCTGAGCACTATGGGACTCAACATCTATGGTCATCAGTCCCCTAGAACTTAGAACTAATCAAACCTAACTAACCTAAGGACATCACACGACACCCAGTCATCACGAGGCAGAGAAAATCCCTGACCCCGCCGGGAATCGAACCCGGGAACCCGGGCGCGTGTTGTGGTCGTAAGTCCTGGGACTGGTTTGATGCAGCTCTCCATGCTACTCTATCCTGTGCAAGCCTCTTCATCTCCCAGTACCTACTGCAACCTACATCCTTCTGAATCTGCTTAGTGTATTCATCTCTTGGTCTCCCTCTACGATTTTTAACCTCCACGCTGCCCTCCAATACTAAATTGGTGATTCCTTGATGCCTCACAACATGTCCTACCAACCGATCCCTTCTTCTAGTCAAGTTGTGCCACAAACTTCTCTTCTCCCCAATCCAATTCAATACCTCCTCTAATCTTCAGCATTCTTCTGTAGCACCACATTTCGAAAGCTTCTATCCGCTTCTTGTCCAAACTAGTTATCGTCCATGTTTCACTTCCATACATGGCTACGCACCATACAAATACTTTCAGAAATGACTTCCTGACACTTAAATCTACACTCGATGTTAACAAATTTGTCTTCTTCAGAAACGCTTTCCTTGCCATTGCCACTCTACATTTTATATCCTCTCTACTTCGACCATCATCCTTTACTACTTTAAGTATCTCATTTCCTAATATAATTCCCACAGCATCACCCGACTTAATTTGACTACATTCCATTATCCTCGTTTTGCTTTTATTGATGTTCATCTTATACCCTCCTTTCAAGACACTGTCCATTCCGTTCAACTGCCCTTCCAAGTCCTTTGCTGTCTCTGACAGAGTTACAATGTCATCGGCGAACCTCAAAATTTTATTTTTTCTCTATGGATTTTAATACATACTCCGAACTTTTCTTTTGTTTCCTTTACTGCTTGCTCAATATACAGATTGAAAAGCATCGGGGAGAGGCTACAACCCTGTCTCACTCCCTTCCCAACCACTGCTTCCCTTTCATGTCCTTTGACTCTTATAACTGCCATCTGCTTTCTGTACAAATTGTAAATAGCCTTTCGCTCCCTGTATTTTACCCCTGCCACCTTCAGAATTTGAAAGAGAGTATTCCAGTCAACATTGTCAAAAGCTTTCTCTACGTCTACAAATGCTAGAAACTTAGGTTTGCCTTTCCTTAATCTAGCTTCTACGATAAGTCGTAGGGTGAGTATTGCCTCAAGTGTTCCAACATTTCTACGGAATCCAAACTGATCTTCCCCGAGGACAGCTTCTACCAGGTTTTCCATTCGTGTGTAAAGAATTCGCGTTAGTATTTTGAATCCGTGACTTATTAAACTGATTGTCCGGTAATTTTCAGCACCTGCTTTCTTTGGGATTGGAATTATTATATTCTTCTTGAAGTCTGAGGGTATTTCACCTGTCTCATACATCTTGCTCACCAGATGGTAGAGTTTTGTCGGGACTGGCTCTCCCAAGGCCGTCAATAGTTCTAATGGAATGTTCTCTACTCCCGGGGCCTTGTTTCGACTCAGGTCTTTCAGTGCTCTGTCAAACCCTGCACGCACTATCATATCTCCCATTTCATCTTTATCTACATCGTCTTCCATTTTCATAATATTGTCCTCAAGTACATCGCCCTTGTATAGACCCTCTATATACTCCTTCCACCTTTCTGCTTTCCCTTCTTTGCTTAGAACTGGGTTTCCATCTGAGCTCTTGATATTCATACAAGTGGGTCTCTTTTCTCCAAAGGTCTCTTTAATTTTCCTGTAGGCAGTATCTATCTTACCCCTAGTGAGATAAGCCTCTACATCCTTACATTTGTTCTCTAGCCATCCCTGCTTAGCCATTTTACACTTCCTGTCGATCTCATTTTTGAGACGCCTGTATTCCTTTTTGCCTGCTTCATTTACTGAATTTTATATTTTCTCCTTTCGTCTATTACATTCAATATTTCTTCTGTTACTGAAGGATTTCTACTAGCCCTGTTCTTTTTACTTTCTTCATCCTCTGCTGCCTTCACTACTTCATCTCTCAAAGCTACCCATTCTTCTTCTACTGTATTTCTTCCCCCCATTCCTGCCAATTGTTCCCTTATGCTCTCCCTGAAACTCTGTACAACCTATGGTTTAGTCAGTTTATCCAGGTCCCATCTCCTTAAATTCCCACCTTTTTGCAGTTTCTTCAGTTGTAATCTACAGTTCATAACCAATAGATTGTGGTCAGAGTCCACATCTGCCCCTGGAAATGGCTTACAATTTAAAACCTGGTTCCTAAATCTCTGTCTTACCATTATATAATCTATGTGATACTTTCTAGTATCTCCAGGCTTCTTCCATGTATACAACCTTCTTTTATGATTCTTGAACCAAGTGTTAGCTATGATTAAGTTGTGCTCTGTGCAAAATTCTACCAGGCGCCTTCCTCTTTCATTTCTTAGCCCCAATCTACACTCCTGGAAATTGAAATAAGAACACCGTGAATTCATTGTCCCAGGAAGGGGAAACTTTATTGACACATTCCTGAGGTCAGAACATCACATGATCACACTGACAGAACCACAGGCACATAGACACAGGCAACAGAGCATGCACAATGTCGGCACTAGTACAGTGTATATCCACCTTTCGCAGCAATGCAGGCTGCTATTCTCCCATGGAGACGATCGTAGAGATGCTGGATGTAGTCCTGTGGAACGGCTTGCCATGCCATTTCCACCTGGCGCCTCAGTTGGACCAGCGTTCGTGCTGGACGTGCAGACCGCGTGAGACGACGCTTCATCCAGTCCCAAACATGCTCAATGGGGGACAGATCCGGAGATCTTGCTGGCCAGGGTAGTTGACTTACACCTTCTAGAGCACGTTGGGTGGCACGGGATACATGCGGACGTGCATTGTCCTGTTGGAACAGCAAGTTCCCTTGCCGGTCTAGGAATGGTAGAACGATGGGTTCGATGACGGTTTGGATGTACCGTGCACTATTCAGTGTCCCCTCGACGATCACCAGTGGTGTACGGCCAGTGTAGGAGATCGCTCCCCACACCATGATGCCGGGTGTTGGCCCTGTGTGCCTCGGTCGTATGCAATCCTGATTGTGGCGCTCACCTGCACGGCGCCAAACACGCATACGACCATCATTGGCACCAAGGCAGAAGCGACTCTCATCGCTGAAGACGACACGTCTCCATTCGTCCCTCCATTCACGCCTGTCGCGACGCCACTGGAGGCGGGCTGCACGATGTTGGGGCGTGAGCGGAAGACGGCCTAACGGTGTGCGGGACCGTAGCCTAGCTTCATGGAGACGGTTGCGAATGGTCCTCGCCGATACCCCAGGAGCAACAGTGTCCCTAATTTGCTGGGAAGTGGCGGTGCGGTCCCCTACGGCACTGCGTAGGATCCTACGGTCTTGGCGTGCATCCGTGCGTCGCTGCGGTCCGGTCCCAGGTCGACGGGCACGTGCACCTTCCGCCGACCACTGGCGACAACATCGATGTACTGTGGAGACCTCACGCCCCACGTGTTGAGCAGTTCGGCGGTACGTCCACCCGGCCTCCCGCATGCCCACTATACGCCCTCGCTCAAAGTCCGTCAACTGCACATACGGTTCACGTCCACGCTGTCGCGGCATGCTACCAGTGTTAAAGACTGCGATGGAGCTCCGTATGCCACGGCAAACTGGCTGACACTGATGGCGGCGGTGCACAAATGCTGCGCAGCTAGCGCCATTCGACGGCCAACACCGCGGTTCCTGGTGTGTCAGCTGTGCCGTGCGTGTGATCATTGCTTGTACAGCCCTCTCGCAGTGTCCGGAGCAAGTATGGTGGGTCTGACACACCGGTGTCAATGTGTTCTTTTTACCATTTCCAGGAGTGTATATTCACCTACCACGTTTCCTTCTCTCCCTTTTCCTACTACCGAATTCCAGTCACCCATGACTATTAATTTCGTCTCCCTACACTATCTGAATAATTTCTTTTATTTCATCATACATTTCTTCAATTTCTTCTTCATCTGCAGAGCTAGCTGGCATATAAACTTGTACTACTGTAGTAGGCGTGGGCTTCGTGTCTATCTTGGTCACAATAATGCGTTCACTGTGCTGTTTGTAGTAGCTTACCCGCACTCCTTGTTTTTTATTCATTATTAAACCGACTCCTGCATTACCCTATTTGATTTTGTATTTATAACCCTGTATTCGCCTGACAAAAGTCTTGTTCCTCCTGCCAGCGAACTTCACTAATTCCTACTATATCTAACTTCAACCTATCCATTTCCCTTCTTAAATTTTCTAACCTACCTACTCGATTAAGGGATTTGACATTCCACGCTTCGACCCGTAGAACGCCAGTTGTGTTTCTCCTGATAACGACGTCCTCCTGTGTACTCACCGACCGAAGATGCGAACGGGGGACTATTTTACCTCTGGAATATTTTACCCAAGAGGACGCCATCATCATTTAACCATACAGTAAAGCTACATCTCATCGGGAAAAATTACGGCTGTAGTTTCCCCTTGCTTTCAGCCGTTAGCAGTACCAGCACAGCAAGGCCGTTTTGGTTAATGTTACAAGGCCAGATCAGTCAATCATCCAGACTGTTGCCCCTGCAACTACTGAAAAGGCTGCTGACCCTCTTCAGGAACCACACGTTTGTCTGGCCTCTCAACAGATACACCTCCATTAAGGTTGCACCTACGGTAACGCTATCTGTATCGCTGTGGCGCGCAAGCCTCCCCACCAAGGGCAAGGCTCAGGATTCATCCTGAGGTAAAAGGTTATAGTTAATTTGGTAGTGGACGAAAGTGTGAGCTGTATATATTGTAGACAGATGTCAAGGCTTGAATGTAACAAACAGCTTGAACTAATTGTAGGTTGGAAGTTTCCACAAGAAGCGGACGTTACTATGAAATAAGACGATATACTTATCTCCAGAAGTCGTCCAACGCGACGATACTTACCCATTATCAAATTCCTTCTTAGACAGGCAAGGTGTTAAGTCTAAAGGTAAATTCTGTATATCCGGCATCCTGAAAATAAAAAATTCAACATAAATCACAGCATTGTAGTTTTCGAATGGACATTCCCTTCTTAGAGCAAACATCCACCTAATGCCTTTGAGCGTCAGCTTCTCCGCTTTACAACAAAATGAAATGATAGATCGAATGTATGATTGGAACCAAGCCATAAGGTAATCCGTACCACCGCTCACAAAATACTAGTTGTACTTTTACATGAATTCCTGTTCATGTTTTCGATCGAAATCTCCACACAACGAAGAGCCATGAACTGAGACACTGTTTTGTTTTGTTTTCTGCTACTACACAGTGCCACAAATTTCTCGTAAACCAAGACGCACATGTCGTGTTAGTTTACAAAAATGCGTCTGATGACGGAGGTTTAAACGTCTGAAACGTGTAATGGAAATAAGTAAATAGTGACTGATAGCCGTAAACTTGTTGTTTCGTTCGCTATCAGTAAGTCACCCTAAAGTCTAACAAAAAATGTTTCCGTTTTAAAAACGGATGGAAAGTTTGGAAAAGTATATAGTGAAATCTTATGCTGTAGTTTATAGTTACGAACATCTAGAACTTGTAAGATGGAGTGAGTACTTAATATTTTGAGTAGGAACCCACATCCGGAAACGTACCGTTTGCGTTCCACGGCGGGTTCAGTTCAGCTGTTTAACTCGTCCACATCTGCTTGAGGAACTGAATTAGGCGTGGCGGGTACAATTATTAGGTAACAATTCTAAAGGAAACGTTATGAAACATCCATTTGTCACTTAAGGGGCTCCGGAAAGGCTCAAAATCATGAAAAGTTCAAGTTTTACTTTTTTGCTTTTTCTGAATCTGCAGACTATTACCTTTTAATAGATATATAATTTATTCAATTCCGAAGACTACAACTATTTTTAAATTTTTTTTGAAATGTGTTCTACATGGGCGTGACCCACTGTGGCGCTGTTAAACTGTTGTCAAATGGTGTTATTATTAACGTCCGTGTTCATCAGGTACATTTCAGTGATGTGAGATAAAGTATGTGTTGTGGCTAACCTGTGATGGTTCAATATATATCGCTGGTGTGATTGTCGATTGTTTCATGTTTATTTACTCTGTCGTTATCTCGAAGATATTCGTAATTAATTCTGTTTCTTGAGTCTCTGTTTTGTTGAAGTATAATAATGAGTAAAAGTAAAGTTATTAGAAATCCTCTGGAGGCTTTTAAGAAAAGGAGAAATGTTGGAAAGCCAAAGGTATTTAGAAATATGGGAATGAAGATAGGTTCTAACATGGTACGAGCGATGCTTGCTTTAGACAAGGAACGCCTTCGGGCTGCAGACAGGGCTGTAAAGAGTCTAGAAATACAAGCAAGAGTAAACAGGAGGAGGAACAAGAGGAAGCTGGAGGAGGAGTTTGCAGAGGATGAAGATAATCCATCCTATGGACCTGGAATGCACTAAAAAGTTAATCCAATCTTTGTCGCTCGATTCCCAAAACTTTTATTTTCTCATACTAATTACATGTTTTCTAAGGATCTTCCAAACATATTTGTTTCAAACTTTCAGTAAATGTTACACAGTACCTTCTGCATAATTTAAGACAGCCTTTTTCCAAAAAACTGTATATTTTTGAATATATAAATAAAAAATTGCAAAAAAATGTTGTGAATTTTCATTACAATTGAAAAAAAATCATCTTTAATAACTGAACTAAAATTTTGTAAAATCCCTGTGTTACGTTGTAGCCCATATTCCAATAAATAATCTGTAAAAAGTTCAACTTCCTACCTCAAATACTTTGTGAGGAAAGATGTAATTTATAAGCGTTATTTTAACATTGCAAGTATAGGGCGTTCCGGAGCCCCTTAAGCACATATGTCTGTATCATTTGTTTACATTATGCCAAAACAAAAAAGAACCCATCATACAGTACGTACAGAACAGCACCGATGCATTACAACAGTGGCTCGATGTCGTGACAATCAACGTTGTTACAGACATTGTAATTACGAAGCGTGTTCTGGTACCCATTCTCCATCCCACCTGGTGTCTCTTCAGTTTCTAGTGCGGCTACCGGAAGTCGTGCCTGCAGATCTCCCTCTGTCTCTACAGGAGCCTCGAAAATTAATCTATGTTTACGATCCCAGAAGAAGGAGTCCATACGATTTAAATCCGGCGATTGCGGCGGCCGCGCGGTTGGACCACCTCGGTCTATCCGTATTTCACCATACAGTCTGTTGAGGTGTCTCCAAAACCGCATGTGAGAAGTGCGATGGTGCACCATCATGCTGAAAGCGCGTTTCCCCACGGGCATTCAGTGGCACAGCTTTCAAGAATGGGTCCAACACGTTTCGTACGAAGATCAGTTATACAGGATCAGTTATCTTGAGCCGAAGCAGACGTGGACGCATTACACATCTGAACTGAAACCGTCGTAGAACGGAAACTGTATGTTTCCGGACATCGGTTCCTATTCAATATAATACGTGCTCCTTCCCTTCTACAAGTCCTGGAAGGACTTATACACTAATTAAATTTGAAGTACAGCAGAGTCCCGCTAATCCGAACGTTCGGTTAATGCGAACATGAAAAATGCTATGTTCCCATCATCTTTCGGACGTGCACTCGGGACAGCGACAATTCTTCTTGCTATATTTCTGCTGGAAACCTCCCAGCCATCTTCAAGGCGAGTCGGAGACTGAGTTCATAGTGTTTTTTTTTTTTCTTTATTGTGATTTCATTCCCCTGCCCCATATGGGCAGGGGAGGGCTGTCAGCAGCACAATCCGCCGCTCTTCAGCCGAGTGACATGACAATTAAAACAAGAAGAAAATAATACATACATAAGGAGGTAAAAAAGGGGAACATAAAACAATATAAGGGGAGAAAATGTAGGTAAAAATACACTGATATGTAGACGTTCATTGGGGACAGTTAAAAAAGTCACCAGAAAGTTAAAAAACACAGTTGGCGATTCTTAGAACACATAGAAGTCACTGGATGCGCAGGCACAGTTTAAAAGTCGGCCACAGTATTAAAAGCACTCCGAAACAACACACTTAAAACCCACTTGGAGCACACACGACGAAGAATAAAACTACCAGGTGGGACCTGCCGAGGGAAAGGTCAGAGAGGATGGAAAAGGAGGGGAGAGCATGGGGCAGCTGGGGAAGCGGCGGGATGAAGGGAGGAGGGGCAACTGTGGGTTCACGAAGAGGCAGGAGACACGTGGGGCGGGAGAGGAAAAGGGAAGACAGGGCAGGAGGGAGCGCAGAGACACTGAAAGAAGGCACAAGAGATGGAGGGTGAGTAGGAGGGGAAATCCGCTCAGAAGGAGGGAGGGGGAGGAGAGGGAGCCCTGAGGAGGAGGCAGGAAGAGGGGGTTAGAGTTGGTAGGAAGGGTAGATGTCAGGGCGAAGCTCATCATCCCGGGAGTGGTAGACGGTGGAAGTTGTGTTGGGAAAGGAGATGGAGGGTGTGGAGATGGAGAGAGGGAGGGACACAACGGTAAAGGCGCGGCAACTGGTCGGGAGTGGAGAGGAAGGGAGACACCAGGGGGTGAGGGGGATCAAGGCGACGGACAATATATAGTGTGCGGATGTGTTCAAGGAAAAGGAGAAGGTGGGGGAAGGGGATGAGGTCATAGAGGATGCGCGTGGGGGACGGAAGGCGGATGCGGAAGGCGAGGCGGAGCGTTCATAGTGTTTGCGCGTGCCTATTTATACGGAGAGTCACGTGATACAAAGCTGCTCAGGATTGAAAGCGCATGCGTCAAAGATATCAAAGTCGCCACTACTGCGCTAGTCATAGATAAGATGTATATAGCAAACATAAACATATAAGCGCAGACTGCAAACAAAATAGTGCTGCTGCGAATCCACCGTGCTTGTAAATAAATAATTAATCTTTAAAAGTGGTAACATCTGTCGAAAGCGATGATGCAGAAATTCTTTCCGAACGAAGGTGTGAAATAAGCGGTTTCCAAGCATTGTCGAGATGAAATCCTTCGTCATGGTTGAGCAGGTTGTCGGCTAGTTGTATTTCGACAGCTTCCTTAACGACTGAGTCCCAGAAAGACGAAGCAGTAGTTAAAATCTTAACATCTTTATAATCCATGGCATGGCCAGTAGAAATGCAATGTTCGGCAGCTGCTGATTTGTTGGACTGAAGAAGACGTGTGTACCGCTGGTGTTCGACGCATCGTTCCTGTACAGTGCGCGTGGTTTGCCCTATGTAACGTTTGCCACACTCACAACGGATTTCATAAACTCCCGCCTTTCGCAAGAGCAGATCATCCTTAACGGATCCCAACAAGGTTGCAGTCTTAGCTGGTGGGCGGAATATCACATCCACTTTATTAGATTTTTTTTATATGAACAATATTACGAACAAATTGACGGTGTCGCTATGGGGAGCCCCATCTCTCCCCTGGTGGCTAATTTGTTTATGGAGGATTTTGAAGAGAAAGCCCTCAACTCGGCAGTATTAAAACCGACAGTCTTCTGGAGATACGTGGATGACACTTTCATAGTGTGGCCCCTCGGAGAGGATAAACTGATAGAGTTTTTCGAACATCTCAATTCCATTCACGGAAACATCAAGCTCACTATGGAGCGAGAGAAGAATGGCTGTTTACCGTTTCTGGATGTGCTGGTTCGCCGGAAATAAGATGGATCCCTAGGTCATTGCGTATACCGTAAGCCCACACACACACACCTGTATTTGCAGGCGTCTAGCTGCTACGAACCGTCGCAAATTATGAGTGTTCTGAAAACTTTGGTCCACAGGGCTCATGTACTGTCTGATGTTGACAGCCTGCAGGATGAGCTTGTACACCTGGAGGCAGTTTTTAGGAGAAATGGCTATTCGCAACAGCAGATTAAGAAAGCCCTGCAAATAAAAACTGCAGAAAAATCACAGGAAAAGGATGAGGAAGTGGAAAGGGAAGTTAAATCTACAGCCTTTCTCCCATACGTGGGTAATGTTTCTTCTAAAATTGCTAGAATCTTGAAGAAACATAAAGTGGATGTGATATTCCGCCCACCAGCTAAGACTGCAGCCTTGTTGGGATCCGTTAAGGATGATCTGCTCTTGCGAAAGGCGGGAGTTTATGAAATCTGTTGTGAGTGTGGCAAACGTCACATAGGGCAAACCACGCGCACTGTACAGGAACGATGCGTCGAACACCAGCGGTACACACGTCTTCTTCAGTCCAACAAATCAGCAGCTGCCGAACATTGCATTTCTACTGGCCATGCCATGGATTATAAAGATGTTAAGATTTTAACTACTGCTTCGTCTTTCTGGGACTCAGTTGTTAAGGAAGCTGTCGAAATACAACTAGCCGACAACCTGCTCAACCGTGACGAAGGATTTCATCTCGACAATGCTTGGAAACCGCTTATTTCACACCTTCGTTCGGAAAGAATTTCTGCATCATCGCTTTCGACAGATGTTACCACTTTTAAAGATTAATTATTTATTTACAAGCACGGTGGATTCGCAGCAGCACTATTTTGTTTGCAGTCTGCGCTTATATGTTTATGTTTGCTATATACATCTTATCTATGACTAGCGCAGTAGTGGCGACTTTGATATCTTTGACGCATGCGCTTTCAATCCTGAGCAGCTTTGTATCACGTGACTCTCCGTATAAATAGGCACGCGCAAACGCTATGAACTCAGTCTCCGACTCGCCTTGAAGATGGCTGGGAGGTTTCCAGCCGAAATATCGCAAGAAGAATTGTCGCTGTCCCGAGTGCACGCCCGAAAGATGATGGAACATTATGTCCGCCGGGAAAACTTCAAGAATCACATGAAAAATGTTAATCTAAGTATGGAAAACTGTGCGGTAAACTGCTGTACATACACACTATTTTAATTTTCACGGTACAGTAAACATGTATTAGAAAAATTGGCAAGAAAACTTTAGGTTTAAACAATGCATAACAATGAAAGGAAAGCTTTCAAACTTACTAAAATACAGCGGACATTTCATCACTACTTCTTAGATGACAAAAACTCAGTCATTGTTCTTTGGAGTAACGAAGTCTGTTATATGACGCAGGGTTACACCATCGTATCATAAACACCAAATCAGCAGGTGTAGCTCCAAATAACGTAGCGCGAGGTCAAGGGCTTCTGCTGCGCCACTGTACGGCACCAGCTCTCCTTTGTCGCTTTCAGGCTCATTGTCACTTCCGCCACAGCAGTCCACTTCTTCCTGGTCTCGAGTCACAGCACAAACTAAATCAGCGTCAGTAAGGTTCTCCAGACATGCCCCATCCGCAGCCATCCAGTCAACTACGTCTCCTTCACTAGCTAATGAAGTCACACCATCTTTGCACATTTTAAAATCAGGAGCATGGTTTCCCGCTTTTGATGCCAGGCTTTTCGTTGGCAACGCCCTAAAATTAAGGCCAGTCTCGTCAGCGTTATACATTTGTTGGGGGGAATACTTTTCCTCTCTTATCATTTTTTCAGACTCACCCATGTATTCCTTCGCTGCATCACGGCCAGAAGAAAGCTTCTCTCCAGTAATTGTTAGCTGACGGATTCCATGACAATTTTTGAATCTGTCCAACCAACCCGTGCCCGCACTAAAAGACTCATCACCATTCATTAACTTGTTCGGGTAAACAGCCTTCTCCTGAACCAGTGCTCCACTCAGAGGAGTTCCCCTTCCTCTTTCCTGCGTAAACCACAGGAAGAGAGCTTCATCCACTTTATCGTACTGGGACTGTTCCAAAGCCTGCCGAATTTCGAGTGTTTTTCCCGAAGACGTTGCACAGGACTGTTCAAGCTTCACTCGGTTCTTCTCCCAATCACAAATGGTTGCTTCGCCAACACCCAGTTCCGTTGCCCGTTCAGAGACATACTCACCATTTTCTATCCGCTTCAAAGCATTCAGTTTTTCTTTGAGACTTAACGTTGTATGTTTCCGTTTACTCATGACGAAAATACGTACACCACTACACATGAACGAAGGCAATATAACTGTTAACGCATGCCAGCGATCGATAACTAACATAACCAAGCGATTTGCGAGCCAACTGGCAGTGCACTGACCTCAGACACCACAAACGTCTCAACAATGCACAACAACAAGGGCGGGGAGTGAGAGTGAGCCATTGTTCCCACACTTGTTTCCATTTGTTACCATGGTGTACCTACTTTACTGCTTGGTATATTTCATTCTAGAAAAAAAAAAAAAAAAAAAGTTCAGATGTGTGTGAAATCTTATGGGACTTAACTTCTAAGGTCATCAGTCCCTAAGCTTACACACTACTTAACCTACATTATACTAAGGACAAATACACACACCAATGTCCGGGGGTAGACTCGAACCTCCTCCGGGACCAGCCGCGCAGTCCATGACTGCAGCGCCTAAGACCGCGCGGCTGATCCCGCGCGGCTCATTCTAGAAACTCGTCACCGTAATTCCGGCTAATCCGAAAAAATACGTAATCCGAAGAAGGTTCCGTCCCAGTTAGTTCGCTGGCCTTGGTGGCCGAGCGGTTCTAGGCGCTTCAGTCTGGAATCGCGCGACCGCTACGGTCGCAGGTTCGAATCCTGCCTCGGGCATGGATGTGTGTGATGTCCTTAGGTTAGTTAGGTTTAAGTAGTTCTAATTTCTAGGGGACATGACCTCAGATGTTAAGTCCCATAGTGCTCAAAGCCACTTGAACCATTTTTGAAGCCAATTAGTTCGAATTAACGGGGACTCTACTGTACCTTAGGAGTACACACTTACGAAACTTAAGTCACGATCTGGACAGGAAAGCTAACGGGGCAGAAAATACCGGCGTTTAGAGACCACAGTGACATCGGTTTTTACATATCCCACAAATAAAGAAATTACTATTGCTTTTATTTATTTTGCGACCAATAACATTAATGAAACATAGGATGGGTGGACGCATATATCATTTAACTACAATATAGCAGGACAGCAACTGGAAGCAGTTAATTTCATAAATTATCTGGGAGTACGCATTAGGAGTGATTTAAAATGGAATGATCATATAAAGTTGATCGTCGGTAAAGCAGATGTCAGACTGAGATTCATTGGAAGAATCCTAAGGAAATGCAATTCGAAAACAAAGGAAGTAGGTTACAGTACGCTTGTTCCCCCACTGCTTGAATACTGCTCACCAGTGTGGGATCCGTACCAGATCGTGTTGATAGAAGAGAGAGAGAAGATCCAACGGAGAGCAGCGCGCTTCGTTACAGGATCATTTAGTAATCACGAAAGCGTTACGGAGATGACAGAAAAACTCCAGTGGAAGACTCTGCAGGAGAGACGCTCAGTAGCTCGGTACGGGCTTTTGTTGAAGTTTCGAGAACGTACCTTCACCGAGGAGTCAAGCAGTATATTGCTTGCTCCTACGTATATCTCGCGAAGAGACCATGACGATAAAATCAGAGAGATCAGAGCCCACACAGAGGCATACCGACAATCCTTCTTTCCACGAACAATACGAGACTGGAATAGAAGGGAGAACCAATAGAGGTACTCAGGGTACCCTCCGCCACACACGGTGAGGTGGCTTGCGGGGTATGGATGTAGATGTAGATGTAGAACTCTAGTTGCATAACGAAATTCATCTTAATATCCAAGTCCCCCTCCAAGGTACCCACCAACTCCCTTGGTCATCATGATGACCAGTCTCGCCACCCGCTGGACGTGCGCCGCGCTTGATGACGTCACAACTAAAAGCATCGACGTTACTGGAAACGTTATCTTCACCAAACATGACAGCAAGCAGAAGCTGCGTTTAAACCCGTCTTCCAATATGATATCTGAAATCTCTGTGACTTATTGTATGCCCGATTGTAAAAAGGCATTGTAGCTACAGACGACGATACAAGGTACTGTGAAGGCTGTCTGGAGAGTGTGTTTCAGGAGCAACAGGAAATATTTTAGGATGTGGCATTGTACAGTAACTCGAATAAAACAGTCCGTGTAACATGCATCCAATTCTTGTAGACCAGAGGGATACAGCTGGTTACAGATAAATATTTTTATGTTGGTGCTATAGTTGATATGAGTTCATTTATCGATTGTGATTTTGAAGTTCATGTTCTGAGGTTGTTTGAGCTGAATTTTTCAGACTTCATTGTGACTTGTTGGCCGTTCAAGCATTCCCGCACACCTTACTGAGTTGGTACATAAGGACATAGCGTTTTTCCATAAGTTTAATAAACACAAGAAATACACATAAGTGAGACTTGAGTCATAAATAATATATTATCATTCGCTATTTACAACAGCCTTACAACACTGGGGCGATTTTTCAATTCAGCGGCTGTAGAAATCTCGTGGTTTCGAGGCGAAGGGCTTGTAGAGGCACGTTCGGAGCGCGTTTTCATCGTGAAAGCAAATTCCTTGAAGATTATTCAATAGAGAGCTGAAAAGGTGAATGAAACCTGGTAGTCAAGGGAACTCTGCCGTTACATACACTAACCCCCAGGGCAGGTAACTGGGGCGTTAGCGGCCACCAGGCAAGAAAAATTACTGCTGGTTGAACGTAACAAAAATGGTTAAAATGGCTCTGAGGACTACGAGACTTAACATCTGAGGTCATCACTCCCCTAGAACTTAGAACTACTTAAACCTAACTAACCTAAGGACATCACACATCCATGCCCGAGGCAGGATTCGAACCTGCGACCGGAGCGGTCGCGCGGTTCCAGGCTGAAGCGCCTAGAACCGCTCGGCCGGCGAACTTAACAAATCGCAACAAGTTGAACGCAGTAAACAGTAATAAGAAGTCGAGCAAAGCTGATCAGATCCTCCTTCCCCAAGCTCTCCACTCGCTGCTCTTCGCCTCAGTGACACTACGAGCAGCAACAGGAACCCAAGTCACTGGAGAATCGCTAGATGTCACAGTGGTGGAGATTTCCCTACTGAGATTGAAATTCACTCATCTTAAAGCTTGCTGGATCCGGTTCACGACGAGGTCTTGCACCCTCGTGGCCACAGCCCTTCCATGCGGCAGTCCACGCGTGCCGCCAGCAGTCCCGGCGTGTTCTGGCACTGCCCTCTTGGCTCCTCCTGAGCCCCCAACCGAACTGGCGCTCACACGACCCGGAGAAACAACGACGTCGGCCCAAGGATAGGGCAACAGTTACTACATATCGATAACCGCCGCTGCTGCCACTAGCGGACAGGCAACGCTTGCGAAACGGAGTGGCGCCAGTCTGTAACCTCCCCCTCACTTATCGACCTTAATGACAGTAAAAATTAAACGCGTGTACCTAATGGAAATTTGGGAAAAGCAATCGTCACCGAAGTTAATCTGTCGGTAAAGAGGGAGGAAAGGGTTACATCTAAATTGGTGGAGATTAATTTTGAGAAAACGGTAAAATTAATAAAGAAAGAAAATGTGCGGTCGTTACGTTAACAATTAATTGGCGTTCATTATATACACTCCTGGAAATGGAAAAAAGAACACATTGACACCGGTGTGTCAGACCCATCATACTTGCTCCGGACACTGCGAGAGGGCTGTACAAGCAATGATCACACGCACGGCACAGCGGACACACCAGGAACCGCGGTGTTGGCCGTCGAATGGCGCTAGCTGCGCAGCATTTGTGCACCGCCGCCGTCAGTGTCAGCCAGTTTGCCGTGGCATACGGAGCTCCATCGCAGTCTTTAACACTGGTAGCATGCCGCGACAGCGTGGACGTGAACCGTATGTGCAGTTGACGGACTTTGAGCGAGGGCGTATAGTGGGCATGCGGGAGGTCGGGTGGACGTACCGCCGAATTGCTCAACACGTGGGGCGTGAGGTCTCCACAGTACATCGATGTTGTCGCCAGTGGTCGGCGGAAGGTGCACGTGCCCGTCGACCTGGGACCGGACCGCAGCGACGCACGGATGCACGCCGAGACCGTAGGATCCTACGCAGTGCCGTAGGGGACCGCACCGCCACTTCCCAGCAAATTAGGGACACTGTTGCTCCTGGGGTATCGGCGAGGACCATTCGCAACCGTCTCCATGAAGCTGGGCTACGGTCCCGCACACCGTTAGGCCGTCTTCCGCTCACGCCCCAACATCGTGCAGCCCGCCTCCAGTGGTGTCGCGACAGGCGTGAATGGAGGGACGAATGGAGACGTGTCGTCTTCAGCGATGAGAGTCGCTTCTGCCTTGGTGCCAATGATGGTCGTATGCGTGTTTGGCGCCGTGCAGGTGAGCGCCACAATCAGGACTGCATACGACCGAGGCACACAGGGCCAACACCCGGCATCATGGTGTGGGGAGCGATCTCCTACACTGGCCGTACACCACTGGTGATCGTCGAGGGGACACTGAATAGTGCACGGTACATCCAAACCGTCATCGAACCCATCGTTCTACCATTCCTAGACCGGCAAGGGAACTTGCTGTTCCAACAGGACAATGCACGTCCGCATGTATCCCGTGCCACCCAACGTGCTCTAGAAGGTGTAAGTCAACTACCCTGGCCAGCAAGATCTCCGGATCTGTCCCCCATTGAGCATGTTTGGGACTGGATGAAGCGTCGTCTCACGCGGTCTGCACGTCCGGCACGAACGCTGGTCCAACTGAGGCGCCAGGTGGAAATGGCATGACAAGCCGTTCCACAGGACTACATCCAGCATCTCTACGATCGTCTCCATGGGAGAATAGCAGCCTGCATTGCTGCGAAAGGTGGATATACACTGTACTAGTGCCGACATTGTGCATGCTCTGTTGCCTGTGTCTATGTGCCTGTGGTTCTGTCAGTGTGATCATGTGATGTATCTGACCCCAGGAATGTGTCAATAAAGTTTCCCCTTCCTGGGACAATGAATTCACGGTGTTCTTATTTCAATTTCCAGGAGTGTATTTGAGATTTGGGGAAAATTACGGTTGCCAGTCCTATGGACAGCTACTATAATAACTGAAGATGAAAGATTAATGCACATATAATTAGCACTGAAAGCGTGGCAACTGAAGGTTGACGTGTGTTGTGAGAAAACTGAATGTTTGTCAGAAGTAATAAATTTCGCTACACTCTGACTTAATTTAACAAAAGAATTAATAAAACCGGAAAATTGAAAGTTAATTTAGTGACTGAAATTTGTTTCTGAAGCACTACGAATTCCAATAAAATAAGGTTAGTCTTGGGCTACCTCAACAATCATTTCAAAAGTTACTTGAATCTACGCAATTTACAAATAAGAGATTTAACTTTGAACTTGAATTAAATGATTCTGAACAATTAACAGTAGTAAAATTTAGTACGTACCAAGCTGAGCTGCAGTCACAGGTAAGCTCAAATATTGTAACAAAACTCGCACTCTTTATTTGTGCTTGTGTAATCTAAATACTGTAGCCAGCTATGAATACTTTAACTGAACTTTGAAATTAAAGCAGTGGAATGGAATGATATTACTTTAATGCTGGCGTTTCAATTTCAACGACACTCGGGTTCATTCCGGAAAAGGAAGGGACCCTGCTTGGTAATGCAATTGGGGCAACGAGCAACGAAGGTTCATGCTAAGTTGCTGTAATTTTGTGAGGCAAATGGGACAATTTTAAAAACTGAGGTCTGCCATACGGTTCTAAAACTTTACGTGCTTTTATTCTTCTGTATTGGTTGATTGACTACCAAAGATCCTAAACACTTTGGTTCTCCACACTACCTATCGATGTAATCGTTCGATAGCATAGTTTTCCCTAGGCAAGACCCAGCGTAAAAATACAAATAGTATTTACAAAACAAACCAATTATACATCGACATAAATGCATAAATACATATATACAAATAGTAAAACAATTACAATATATAAAGACACAGAAATGTCATATCTTCAGGTAACAAAATAACGAAAAAAATTATAGTACAATAGATGGAAATAGGAGGATATGCATTTCCGGCGTTGCAAGTCGACACGAGAAGAGGACAAACAAAATCAACCATGTCAACTAAACGATACCATGTGGCCTCCAACAGAGGGCGGGAACCTACAAACAGCAACAACGCGAGCCGCAGCACGGCTCAGTGAAAAATCTGAGGACGCAAGATAAGGTGAAAGGTGGGTACGCAATGACTTCGCAACTCAACTGATGTAGTGTTCTCTGTCAGTTTAGCAGAATGTGGGTGGCCGTTCTCGTGGAGTAGCGTCACTGCACGCATCCTTCCTGGTCGTTGTTCTAGGGTTGCGTCTGCAAGACGCCTCAGTTGTTGACAATAAATGTCAGCAGTGTTGGTTGCAGCTCGGGGAAACAACTCATAACACACGACGCCCGGTGTCGGCGGATAAGTACGACACTGCAGTGCCTATGTTATTGAGAAGTACGGTGCAATGGTCTTTGGGACGTGCATGCATGTTCGAAGCAACCGGCACTGCGGCGCTTATAGCTGATGGCCGTCCATATTCGCAAGTGCGAATACATTTCATACACTCTGATGAGCCAAAGGCAACGGCCTTGCCGCAGTGGATACACCGGTTCCCGTGAGATCACCGAAGTTAAGCGCTGTCGGGCGTGGCCGGCACTTGGATGGGTGACCATCCAGGCCGCCATGCGCTGTTGCCATTTTTCGGTGTGCACTCAGGCTCGTGATGCCAATTGAGGAGCTACTCGACCGAATACTAGCGGCTTCGGTCAAGAATACCATCATAATGACCGGGAGAGCGGTGTGCTGACCCCACGCCCCTCCTATCCGCTGTCCGCAGCTCGTGGTCGTGCGGTAGCGTTCTCGCTTCCCGCGCCCGGGTTCTCGGGTTCGATTCCCGCTGGGGTCAGGGATTTTCTCTACCTCGTGATGACTGGGTGTTGTGTGATGTCCTTAGGTTAGTTAGGTTTAAGTAGTTCTAAGTTCTAGGGGACTGATGACCATAGATGTTACGTCCCATAGTGCTCAGAGCCATTCGAACCATTCGAACATCCTATCCGCCACCTCCATGAGGATAACACGGCGGTCGGATGGTCCCGGTAGGCCACTCGCGGCCTGAAGACGGAGTGCTGATTAGCCAAAACATTATAACTGCCTGCTTAATAGCTTGTATGCTGTCTTTGGAACGAAATACATAAGTGATTCTGCGTATCCGACAGTTTGCTGGTAGGTTTGTCGAGGTATGTGGCATTAGGTGTCTACGCACACGTCATGTAATCCGCGTACATGACGGACCGCTGATTTGCGTAAGCGGTGATACCGCCCTAAGCGACTTAGATGGGTCCCATAGGATTTACATCACTGTGATGGTCCCCTAATCACTGAAGCTCGGACAGTTGTACTGCAGAAAGATGACATCGCCTTTGTGGAAGACATCAAGCGTGGTGGGATGCTGGTAGTTCGTAGCTGTCAGCGTGTCTTCAATTACTACCACAGATCCCGTGCAGCCGCAGGACAGTATGTCCCATAGCATAATACTGATCCCAGAGACTGCGTCCGTGGCGCGCTGCAAATTTGTGGTAAGGACTATGGGACGAAACTGCTGAGGTCATCGATCCCTAGGCTTACACACCTACTTGATGTAACTTAAACTAACTTACGCCAAGGACAACACACATACCCATGCTCGATGGAGGACTCGAACCTCCGACGGGACGGGGGGTGGGGGGGGTGGGCGAGGGGGGGAGGCCGTGCGAACCGTGACAAGGCGCCTGAGACCACGCGGCTGCCCCTTGCGGCACGCGTTTCTACGAGCCGTTCGCCTAGATAACGGCGTTTGTGGAGGCGACCGTCGAACTAGTGTTGCAAAAATGTGATTCACTCGAAGAGCCTGCATGTTACCATTGCTCGAGTACCAATGGTCCCGTGCCCACTGCAATCCTAACTGACGATGTCATTGTGTCAACATGTGAACACGTACAGTACTAGCCATTAAAATTGCTACACCACGAAGATGACCTGCTACAGACGTGAAATTTAACCAACAGGAAGAAGATGCTGTGATACGCAAATGATTAGCTTTTCAGAGCATTCATACAAGGTTGGCGCCGGTGGCCGCACCTGCAACGAGCTGACATGAGGAAAGTTGACAACCGATTTCTGATACACAAACAGCAGTTGACCGTCGTTGCCTGGTGAAACGTTGCTGCGATGCCTCGTGTAAGGAGGAGAAATGCGTACCATCACGTTTCCGACTTTGATAAAGGTCGGATTGTAGACTATCGCGATTGCGGTTTATCGTATCCCGACATTGCCGCTCGCGTTGGTCGAGATCCGATGACTGTTAGCAGAATATGGAATCGGTGGGTTCAGGTGGGTAATACGGATCGCCGTGCTGGATCCCAACGGCCTCGTATCAGTAGCAGTCGAGATGACAGGCATCTTATCCGCATGGCTGTAACGGATCGTGCAGCCACGTCTCCTCCCTGGGGACGTTTGCAGGACAACAACCATCTGCACGAACAGTTCGACGACGTTTGCAGCAGCAGGGACTATGAGCTCGGAGACCATGGCTGCCGTTACCCTTGACGCCGCATCACAGACAGGAGCGCCTACGATGGTGTACTCAACGACGAACCTGGGTGCACGAATGGCAAAACGTCATCTTTTCGGACGAATCCAGTTTCTGTTTACAGCATCATGATGGTCGCATCAGTGTTTGGCGACATCGCGGTGAACGCACATTGGAAGCGTGTATTCGTCATCGCCATACTGGCGTATCACCCCGCGTGATGGTATGGGGTGCCATTGGTTACACTTCTCGGTGACCTCTTGTTCGCATTGACGGCACATTGAACAGTGGACGTTACATTTCAGATGTGTTACGACCCGAGGCTCTACCCTTCATTCGATCCCTGCGAAACCCTACATTTCAGCAGGATAATGCACGACCACATGTTGCAGGTCCTGTACGGGCCTTTCTGGATACAGAAAATGTTCGACTGCTGCCCTGGCCATCACATTCTCCAGATCTCTGACCTATTGAAAACGTCTGGTCAATGGTGGCCGAGCAACTGGCTCGTCACAATACACCAGTCACTACTCCTGATGAACTGTGGTATCGTGTTGAAGCTGCATGAGCAGCTGTACCTGTTCACGGCATCCAAGCTCTGTTTGACTCAATGCCCAGGCGTATCAAGGCCGTTATTAGGGCCAGAGGTGGTTGTTCTGGGTACTGATTTCTCAGGAGCTATGCACCCAAATTGCGTGAAAACGTAATCACATGTCAGTTCTAGTATAATATATTTGCCCAATGAATACCCGTTTATCATCTGCATTTCTTCTTGGTGTAGCAATTTTAATGGCCAGTTGTGTATATACAGATATAATGTACTTACTAAAGTGTTATGGAGATGTGTAATTGAAATTACATAGGAATATGGTGTACTTATTCACATATGGAGGTGAGCGTATAATTCACTTGCAAATATGTACTGACGAGCCAAAACATTCTGACCACTGACGTTGGATGTCGCCTGGTGACGTTGCGGCCACGTGACGCGGTAACATAAGTGGGTAAGCGAAGCGGACACGGACGGAGGATCACCCTAGCGAAGATGTGGGCTCTAAATGGGGAAATCGACTGAGGTAAGGGACTTTGACAAAGGGCAGATTAATATTACACAGAGCCTGTTAACGAGTATCAAGAAAACGGCGAAGTTGGCCGAACGTTCACGTCTACTGTCGTGAGCAACTATGGAAATAGGTACGGGGGGCGTTTGAAAAGTCCGTCCACAAATAAAAACTACACACGTGTTTGGGGTAAACCTCTTTTATTTTTCGACACAGTCTCCTTTTAGACTTATACATTTCGTCCAACGCTGTTCTAATTTTTTGATCCCTTCCGAATAATAGGAATTGACCAAGTCTGCAAAATAGCATTAGTTGCTGCAATCACCTCCTCGACTGAAAAAAAATCTTTCTCCCGCCAGCCATTTTTTCAAATTGGGGAAAAAATAGTAGTCCGAGGGAGCCAAGTCTGGAGAATAGGGGGGGAATGAAACGAGTTGGAATCCTATTTCCATTAATTTTGCGACCTCAACTGCTGAGGTGTGTGCTGGTGCATTGTCGTGATGGAAAATGACTTTTTTGCGGGCCAATCGCCGGCGTTTTCCTTGCAGCTCGGTTTTCAAACGATCTAATAACGATGATTAATATGCACGTGTAAGTTTTACCCTTTTCCAGATTGTCTATGAGGATTATCCCTTGCGAATCCCAAAAGACAGCCGCCATAACCTTTCCGGCCGAAGGAATGGCTTTCGCCTATTTTGGTGCAATTCTCCCTTGGTAACCCATTGTTTAGATTGTTGCTTGGTCTCATGAGTATAGTAATGTATGCATGTTTCATCCACAGTGACGAAACGACGCTTAAAGTCCTGCGGATTCTTCGTGAACAGCTGCAAACCATCCTTGCAACACTTCACATGATCCCGTTTTTGGTCAAGCGTGAGCAGTCGTGGAACCCATCTTGCGGATAACTTTCTCATGTCCAAATGTTTGTGCAAAATATTATGTACCCGTTCATTCGAGATGCCCACACCACTAGAAATCTCACGCACCTTAACTCTTCTGTCGTCCATCATCATATCATGGATTTTATCAATGATTTCTGGAGTCGTAAACTCCATAGGGGGTCCAGAACGTTCAGCATCACTTGTACCCATATAGCCACTCCGAAAATTTTGAAACCACTTTTAAACTGTCCTAATCGAAGGTGCAGAGTCACCATAATATTTATCAAGCTGCTCTTTAGTCTCCTGAGGCGATGCCTTTCATAAAGCAATGTTTAATCACCACACGAAATTCTTTTTCGTCCATTTTTTGTCAATCACTAGTCTTCCTTGATTCCCACGAATGCCAAACGCGAAGAAATAGACCAATATGGATGAAACTTGGTGTGCGTTCTTTCCAAAGATGCTACTAACTACACATGACCTCGGTACGCGCCAGTGGTGCCATCTCTCGGACTTTGCACGGACTTTTCAAGCGCCTCTCGTAGAAGCACACAAATGGCTCGACGTCCACGACTCTTCACAGAACGTGGGGTTCGGAGGCTCGTCTGCTCCGTAAAGTAGGATAGATGCTAATGTGTGGCATCTCTGCCGAATGAGCACAATGTAGGGGCACGTTTCGGAGCACACCAGTCATCGAACATTGTTGAACACGGAGCTCCGCAGCAGACCACCCCTACGTGTTCACATGTTGCCTCAATGACATTGTGAATTACGACTGCAGTGGGCAGGGGGCCATCGGGGTTCGATCAATGGAAAGGTGTCGGCTCCTCGAGTGAACCACATTTTTGTGCTACACTACGTCGATGGTCGTCCCTACAAACGCCGTCATCGAGGTGAATGGCGGCTCTAAACGTGTAGCGCTCCACGGACAGGGCCTGCTAGGAGGCGTATTGTGCTATGGGACACATTCTCCTCCGTTTGCAAGGGACTTGTGGTAACAATCGAAGACAAGCTGACATCTGCGAACGACCTGCATCCCTCTTTGATTGATGTCTTCCTCGGGGCGATGTCGTCTTTGATCAGTATAACTGTCCATGTCTCGCAGCCAGAACTGTGTTACAGTGGTTTGAAGAGTGTTATAGTGAACTCACATTGACGGCTCGGCGACCAAATTCGACTGATGGAATTCCTATGGAACCCAAGTAGGTCACTAACGGGCACCATCACCTCATACGCATATCAGCGCTCCGTTATTAACGCGAATTACATGACCTGTGGGTAGACATCTAATGCCACAGACCTCCAGAAACCTACCTACAAACTGTCGCATCCTTGATACGCAGAATAAGTGACTTATTTCGTTCCAAAAACGGAAAAACAAGCTATTAAGCAGGTGATCATAATATTTTGGAACATCATAGTGTGTATCTTCGTGTAAATGAAAAGCATTCCTTGAAAAGCAGACTGCATGGAAAACGTACTGGTAGGTTAATAAAGATTCTGTCGAATTATATTGTTTCAGGCTGTTCACTTCTGATTCCCGTTAGCATAACACACAATTAGCGTAACACACAGACACACACCGATACTGACTCTGGAACTGTGAAATAACATACCTGTTACTGACGAGATGGTAGCCGCAGTTGTTACAGCAAAAGACGAACTCTGCACAATATGTCAACAATTTCTCCGTATTTTATTCACGGTTGTCTAATCTTATCACCTTCGGGGAACTACACGCCGTTGTCTCGAGTGATTCACTCGTATCTAGCTACATAAGAAGAGAAACCAAAATTTTAAAGCTAAGAAGTGATTCGAATGAAATTTAGTGGGATTAATATTTTCCCACGCTTCCATGCGAAATGAAGAAAAGCACAAAAACTCTCCAAAATACGACTTTGAGTAGCATGCGTAGTATTACAAATAAAACACCCAGTCAACACGTTCCCATTATTTTATCTGTGATAATCTAATATCATCGTTTCTGCTTATCATCTTCGGGGAATCACACGATGTTGACTCGGGAGTTCCACACGTATCTTTCTAGTTAAGAAGAGAAGGCCGAATCTACACCGAGGCGATAGAGGGGAACTGCAATGAAATCGGTATGCACGAGACAGCCTGTTTATCGATATGTTCCAAAACGCCGTGCATTAAAACGGGATTTTCCGGTGCTCATACCTCAGGTTCTACTAATCATAAAACTATGGGGTCAACTGTTTTGGATACCACTTTGGCTAGGAAACATTTGTGTACTCAATAGAATGACAGTCTTAGTGGCACTATTCTACAGTGCAGGTTCAAATTATGAATATTTCACACTTCTCACTGCTTCGGCAAGTGGAGCAAATCGATCGCTTCTTTCTACATTTGATATGGCCTGCGGTCGGTTTGATGGGACTTATGGAGACACCTTTAGTTCAAGGGCGGTCCCTCGGAACGGAGCCGAGCATTCCAAGGTTGCTATTCACAGCACATGGCTGAAATTTTTACGATATATTCGTAAGATCCCGATCTCCAACAGTCTTAAAAATGTTCTTGTTATCTTTCTCCCTTTCCCAGATACAAGGTTTCAAAATTACCCCACTCCTACGTGTAAAATATGCACGTAAAATATAAATAAATTGATTGATGATGGGTGTAGCCGTGATAAACCCGTGTTTAACGAAACTGAAGGGTATACCAGTGGATAAATGAGTAAATGAATAAGCGATGCATTTGCGGAAATTCACGGCCGCTTTCTGAGAGCCCCCCTCCCCCACAAACAAGCGCTAAAATAACAAGTTTGTTTGTGTGGCCATACTCCGCAGCAAGCATATAAATACTTGAAACTTCCTGGCAGATTAAAACTGTGTGCCCGACCGAGACTCGAACTCGGGGCCTTTGCCTTTCGCGGGCAAGTGCTCTACCATCTGAGCTACCGAAGCACGACTCAGGCTGGAATCTTCGGACTATAACTTCGAATTGACAACCATTTGCTGTGCATAGCCGTCTTGGAATCTGTAACAAAGTTTTCAGCCACTCGCTAACAGCTTGTACACCTTTGTACATCTGCCCCCAGCCCATTTAAAAAAAAAAAAAAAAAAAGTCAGCTCTTTCCCCTCCTCTGGCCACTAACTCCTCATCCCCCCAATTCTATTCAATACCTCCTCAATGTGATCTACCCATCTAATCTTCAGCATTCTTCTGTAGCACCACATTTCGAAAGCTTCTATTCTCTTCTTGTCTAAACTATTTATCGTCCATGCTTCACTTCCATACATGGCTACACTCCATACAAATACTTTCAGCAATGAATTCCTGACACTTAAATCTATACTCGATGTTAACAAATTTCTCTTCTTCAGAAACGATTTCCTTGCCATTGCCAGTCTAGATTTTATATCCTCTCTACTTCGACCGTCATCAGTTATTTTGCTCCCCAAATAGCAAAACTCCTTTACTACTTTAAGTGTCTCATTTCCTAAGCTAATTCCCTGAGCATCACCCGACTTAATTCGACTACATTCCATTATCTTCGTTTTGCTTTTGTTGATGGTCATCTTATATCCTCCTTTCAAGACAGTGTCCATTCCGTTCAACTGTTCTTCCAGGTCCTTTGCTGTGTCATCGGCGAACCTCAAAGTTTTTATTTCTTCTCTATGGATTTTAATTCCTACTCTGAATTTTTCTTTTGTTTCTTTTACTGCTTGCTCAATATACAGATTGAATACCATCGGGGAGAGGCTACAACCCTGTCTCACTCCCTTCCCAACCACTGCTTCCCTTTCATGCCCCTCGACTCTTATAACTGCCATCTGGTTTCCGTACAAAATGTAAATAGCCTTTCGCTCCCTGTATTTTACCGCTGCCACTTTCATAATTTGAAAGAGAGTATTCCAGTCAACATTGTCAAAAGCTTTCTCTGAGTCTACAAATGCTAGAAACGTAGGTTTGCCTTTCCTTAATCTATTTTCTAAGATATGTCGTAGGGTCAGTATTGCCTCACGTGTTCCTACATTTCTATGGGGTCCTGATTTGGATTCTCGTCGTTACGCTACTGGAGCCACTCTTATACGACTAGTGCGAAATTTTTGAATAGACATCATTTTCAGATGTAGAAAGACGCCTACCAACTTTCGTCACACAACTCCCTCATGGTGTTGCGACCTTCTTCCGCCAGTGTATTACTTCCATTGTGAAGACGTTGTCCATTAGAGACCTTCATGCTCGCAATCATGCTTGCTCTTCTTACTGGATGTGACTTGTCCCTTTCTCTACTAAAGTGCGCGACATTTACGACGGCGGCCGAGTTTAGGTTCGTTCTGCGCATCTGACGTCACAAAACACAGTCAGCTAATGAACAGAGAATGACGTTGCCATAGCTCGACTGCAGTGCAGAGCACAGACGAGTGTCTTCAGTCAGTTTTAGAAACGTTCAGTCATAAATGAAGTAACTGAACAAAAGCAATGTCTTGATAGCGGACTTTCTTTTATAGAAAGTTTGGAAAAAGCATTCTTTATACCAATTGCTTCATATCCTATCAATTAAACCAAACAAGCAATAAGCCTCCTAATTCAGGTGATAGCAAAGAAAGGTGTTTGTATCATTCTCACTAACCGCTTTTTCGCAATAAAGAACAGTGGTAATTGTTTATTTCCTATTGTACTTAGACGAAACATGAGTAATTCGTAGTCATTCCAACAGTATTTGTCGGTATTTTGGGTGATATTTTAAAGTCTTCCGGAACTAGTATTGAATGACGAGTTGCGTTAGTGTAATGTTTAAAATGTATGGCTGATAAGCGAAAGGTTCTGAGTCCAAACCTTGTTCGATGCTTAATATTTTCTTTATTTAGAAACAATATTGAAGTGTCTTATTTCACGAATTTTATTCGTTTGAATGTAATTTTTGGAAATTTCCAGTGCCAACTAAAATCGACCATACGGAAAGTATACGCTATGGACTTTTACCTCTGCAAACTCTTCAAAATTTCGTGCAATGGTTTACTACATCTAATGCTGCACAATAGCTGCGTTGAACATCGAAACAAAATTAAGTCACTTATGGGGGGAAGGTATCAGTCAAGAAGATGTGTAAAAATCAAATTTTTGGTCCAAGTAGTTTTTGTGAAATCGAATGATAAAGTGCGTCAAAGCAGTCGAAACACCATGTGTCTGCACAGGCGAGCAGTGCAGTGATGACAAAATCGCGCACAGCGCGGAATGCGGGAAGCACGTCTCTGTAGCAGCGAAAGGGTTAATGCGGCCGTGGTGACTTTACTTCATAAACTGCGCTCTCCCCCCTAAACGTTAAGTTTGCGAACTATACTATACTATGGCGCTGCTTCTCTTGGCGCATACAACTGGCAACGCAGCAATCTCCCGCGTCTGGGCGGGCATGCGCGAGCCGCCAAGATAAAAGAATTGAACTATAGATCTTGAAGTATCTTCATGTATGGTCTTCCAATGAATGGCGCCGCTGCCAGTCTCCTAAAATTACTTGTGTACTACGTGACACTTCCTTATGCATCGATGTTAAGTAACATGTTTTCAATTATGGCGCAACATCTTCTCCATTTAACACTTTTTCAAACAGCCTCTTTAGCTACTCCAACAATTTCGGCGGACCAAACTTCATCAGCTGTGCATGTATTGATACACAGCCTGATGCCTTCTTCATCTTACAGCTCCTCACAGCCTGTTGAATAACTTTTATATCTAAACGTCATGACTCCACCTTCTGCACACATCTATGTGAAACTTCACGCCGATTTCCCTAGAACAAATCCTTCAAATACACTACTGGCCATTAAAATTGCTACACAACGAAGATGACGTGCTACAGACGCTAAAGTTAACCGACAGGAAGAAGATGCTGTGATTTGCAAATGATTAGCTTTTCAGAGCATTCACACAAGGTTGGCGCCGGTGGCGACACCTATAACGTGCTGACATGAAGAAAGTTTCCAACCGATTTCTCATACACAAACAGCAGTTGACCGGCGTTGCCTGGTGAAACGTTGTTGTGATGCCTCGTGTAAGGAGGAGAAATACGTACCATCACGTTTCCGACTTCGATAAAGGTCGGATTGTAGCCTATCGCGATTGCAGTTTATCGTATCGCGACATTGCTGCTCGCGATGGTCGAGATCCAATGACTGTTAGCCGAATATTGAATCGGTGGGTTAAGGAGGGTAATACGGAACACCGTGCTGGATCCCAACGGCCTCGTATTACTAGCAGTCGAGATGACAGGCATCTTATCTGCATGGCTGTAACGGATCGTGCAGCCATGTCTCGATCCCTGAGTCAAGAGATGGGTCGTTTGCAAGACAACAACCATCTGCACGAACAGTTCGACGACGTTTGCAGCACATGGACTATCAGCTCGGAGACCATGGCTGCAGTCGCCCATGACGCTGCATCACAGACAGGAGCGCCTGCGAAAGTGTACTCAACGACGAACCTGGGTGCACGAATGGTAAAACGTCATTTTTTTGGATGAATCCAGGTTCTGTTTACAGCATCATGATGGTCGCATCCGTGTTTGGCGACATCACGGTGAACGCACATTGGAAGCGTGTATTCTTCATGGCCATACTGGCGTATCACCCAGCGTGATTGTATGGGGTGCCATTGGTTACACGTCTCAGTCACCTCTTGTTCGCACTGACGACACTTTGAACAGTGGACGTTGCATTTCAGATTTGTTATGACCCGTGGCTCTACCCTTCATTCGATCCCTGCGAAACCCTACATTTCAGCAGGATAATGCACGAACGCATGTTGCAGGTCATGTATGGGCCTTTTTGGATACAGAAAATGTTCGACTGCTGCCGTGGCCAGCACATATTCCAGATCTCTCACCACTTGAAAACGTCTGGTCAATGGTGGCCGAGCAGCTGGCTCGTCACAATACGCCAGTCACTACTATTGATAAACTGTGGTATCGTGTTGAAGCTGCATGGGCAGCTGTACCTGTACACGCCATCCAAGCTCTGTCTGACTCAATGCCCAGGCGTGTCAAAGCCGTTGTTACGGCCAGAGGTGGTTGTTCTGGGTACTGATTTCTCAGGATCTATGCACACAAATTGTTTGAAAATGTAATCACATGTCAGTTCTAGTATAATGTATTTGTCCAATGAATACCCGTTTATCACCTGCATTTCTTCTTGGTGTAATAATTTTAATGGCCAGTAGTGTACGTTGTCCACTGACAATGACTGATAGTACTATGATGGAAATTATCACTAGCAGACACTCACATTGACTTGATTGTTCTCCATGCCTCACCACTACGAGGCCCATCAATTATCCTCTCTACATACTCACATCTTTCTTCCCACAGCTTGTTTCATCTCTTTAACTCATCTCTTTTTACCTCTCTATTTAGTGTCCTTAATCTATCTCTACTTTGACCGCCATTTACATTCAGGAAAGACAAATACTCTTCTTTTTTCCTTTCAATCATCTCTGCTATTTCTACATCCCACCAAACTGGTCCCATTTTCTTTTCGCTGTCTCCAAATGCTCCTTTCGCTGCTTTATCGATGCTTGTCTGGCCCTTTTCCTATGCTCATATTCCTCTTCAACTGTTCTCTCTGGACTCTCCAACTTATTTGGCAGTCGCTGTTGGTGTAAGTACTTAGTACCACCATCCCATAAACCAATGACTTTCAACCATTTTGAATACTTGACACCTTTCCTAGTAAAAAAATTCTGGCGACCCCTCATACTACGCCAGTGACTTCACAGGCTAATCGACAAATCACCTGCATTGTGCTTGAGAAAATGGAAAGTGTTGTTGATGTGCGGTTTCCACAGAATGACCTGATAGTCAGGGGCTCGTGTTGTTACTCAATAAACATATTCTAAATAATATTTAAAATTGTATTTTTTGTGAAACAAACGCTTTTTAAATGAAACTATACCTATTGATCCTGATGAACTAAAAGTAGGGCGAATTAGAATGTCAGCGGTGTTTGTTGTAGGAATCTAGTGCAAATTTTGAAAAGTTCGCATACTGACACTTGTATAACATCTGCAGCAGCACGCACTAAAGAACAGCACAGATGCATATAATAGTTGTGTGGATTCTGATCAGTAACGAGACAATTGACCGTCACAGGCTGTGTTTAAAACGACCACCGGCAGCGGAAACACACGGCTCCAGTCTAGTGTGGAGCGACTGTTGCACTTGTACCAGCGTATCATCGAGTGTAGTTGGTATGTCCTTGTAGACAGCATCTTTCAGCTTTTGTCACAGAAAAAAGTCTACAGGAGTCTACAAGGACATACCAACTACACTCGATGATACGCAACAACATATTACTGCAGCCTGCTCGCACATCTCTGTTGAAATGCTGGTACATGTGCAACAGTCGCTCCACAACAGACTGGAGCCGTGTGTTTCCGCTGCGGGCGGTCGTTTTAAACACAACCTGTGACGGTCAATTGTCTCGTTACTGATCAGAATCCACACAACTATTATATGCATATGTGCTGTTCTTTAGTGTGTGCTGCTACAGATGTTATACAAGTGTCAGTATGCGAACTTCTCAAAATACGATACCTCGTAAACGACTCGCACTAGATTCCTACAACAAACACCACTGACATTCTAATTCACTCTACTTTTAGTTCGTCAGGATCAACAGGTATTGTTTCCTTTAAAAAGCGTTTGTTTGCAGAAAAATACTATTTTAAATATTGTTAGAATATGTTTATTGGGTAACAACACGAGCCCCTGACTATGAAACCAATCTGTGAAAACCACACATCAACAACACTTTCCATTTCTCATGTCGTGAGGATGAAGTTTCTCTCCGACATCGCTTCAACACGAAATAAGATGCTTCTGAGATACGTATTTCAGAGTAGATTTCTGTTTCCTTTTTTTAAAAAAATATGTAAATAAATAAGTATAAAGAATATCGTAAGAGAGAAAAAAAGACTTAACGAGAATTCGTTATTTTGTTATTGAGTTTAAGTCTTGTTCTATTCACTTTGCATACTATTTTTCACATAATTATATTTACTAAAAAAATTGCGAAGTTTTTCTCATAGTTTTTCGTCCTCATTAGACGATGATGATGAAGGAAAAGATGCACGCTGAAATAATCTTTCGGTTTATTTTCTTCAGCCAGAAAGTAATGTATTTTTTTTTTTTTTTTTTACTTTTTAGCCAGTTTACAGCCATTATTCTTGTAAATGGATATGGCACATCACTAGGATTCAAAAAATCGGCAGACAAGATAGTGGGGGTACAGTTCGTGTAATCGTGGCTAACATTCCTCTGATAGCTCGCCAAATGTCCTTCACTTGAGTGCCCACAAACCTATGTTCTTCGCTGTCTATTACGTCGTAAGTTTCACATGTTGGTGCATCATGCAGATGGATTGCATGAAGAATCACTTTAGTTGCTGCTTTCTTCTTTAAGTAGTTTTCACATTTGTTGGTAGGTGAGGGGTGGAGATATTTTCCCAAATGACCTTCCATTTACAGTGCGGGTATTTTTGTTCAGTCGCATTTCTGCTTTTGCTTCCCACTAATTGCACTTATATTTTCTTAACTTTTCCCACATCCGACGCGCGGACTCTGTCTGAATACAACTGAGTTCGATTAAAAAGTGTTGGTAATATAACTAAGTGCGATTAAAAATTGTTGGAAATTATAGAAGTCATTGGGGGGGGGGCGTGCCCTATATCTACGGGTGTATTGAAGGCAAAGGGAGTAATTTCGTCAAGTACGTGCGATGTGAGACTGGTGGGTGTCTTCTTCCACGGCCTGTGTGTGGAACACACGAATAAAGCTTGTGATTTTCTCCCAACGTCGGTCACATATTCCCCCGTGTTTGGCTGAGAGGGTCAACGTGTCAAACCTTAATATGAAAATGTTACCACGAGTTAGAAAATGACCCAAAGCTGAGAGAATTCTTGCTGTTGTTCTACGTGGTATGGGTAAAACGTGTGCCATATATTTGATGTTAGAGATCATGTACGTACTTGCGGGGGCTGTCATTTGGATGTCGTCGAGTCTTCTCACGCTATGTTCTTTGACGCTGACTCTCACGCTGGCAAGCATTTTGCCTTATATACTGAAGAGCCAAACAAACTGGTATAGGCATGCGGTATTCAACACAGATATATGTAAACAGATACAATACGGCGCTGCGGTTGGCAACGCCTATATAAGGCAACAAGTGTCTGGCGCAGTTGTTTGATCGGTTATTGCTGCTGCAGTGGCCGGTTATCAGGATTTAAGTGAGTTTCAACATGGTGTTACAGTCGGCACACGAGCGATGGGACACAGCATCTCCGAGGTAGCTACGAAGTGGGGATTTTCCCGTACGACCACTTTACGAGTGCACCATGAATGTCAGTAATGCGGTAAAACAGCAAATCTCTGACATCGCTACGGCTGGAAAAAGATCCTGCAAGAACGGGACCAACAACGACCGAAGAGAATCGTTCAACGTGACAGAAGTGCAACCCTTCCGCAAATTTCTGCAGATTTCAATGCTGGACCATTAACAAGTGTCAGCGTGCGAACCATCGAAGGAAACATCATCGATATGGACTTTCGGAGCCGAGGGGCCACTCGTGTACCCTTGAAGACTGCACGACACATAGCTTAACGCCTCGCCTGGGTTCGTCAACACCGACGTTGAACTGTTGATGACTGGGAGCATGTTGCTTGGTCGGACGAGTCTCGTTTCAAATTGTATCGAGTGGATGGACGTGTACGGGTACGGAAACAACCTCATGAATCCATCGACCCAGCATGTTAGCAGGAGATTTTTCGAGCTGATGGAGGCTCTGTAAAGGTGTGGGGCGTGTGCAGCTGCAGTGATGTGGGATCCCTGATACGTCTGGATGCGTCTCGGACAGGTGACACGTATGTAAGCATCTTGTGTAATCAACTGCATCCATTTATATTCATTGAGCATTCCGACGGACTTGGGCAACTTGTAAGGGGTCCGCAGGCCCTTACTACTAAGTTTGCATCAGCACAGGTCGACAGGGCAACTATCGATAGTGTGTTGGGTCGCGAGAGCGAGAGTCAGTTCGGCAGTGTGTGTTGTAGGTTCCCGCGAGGCGGGCAGAGAGCTGTGCAGAAGCCAGCAGTAGTTGATTCATGAATTACCGACAAAGGGAGTGGCCATCGCCGCGGTTTAACCCCTTTGTGTTAGTATTATACGGGAAAGTGAAGAAGTTTAATTACAAGTGTGATCAGTGATATTTATGTGCCGTTATTGAGATTCCGCGTCTACCGCGCCGGCATTATTTGGATTACAGTGATTGTATTTTGCGTGTGACGATTATGAATAACGAAGAAACCTGTGCTGAGATTAGCCGTTATTAACAGTGTATGACGAAGGCAGTGGCTGTCTCTTTCTTTTGGTGTTTTTGATACGAATATAGGTCTTGATTAGTGAAGCTGTGTTTGTTGTTCGTCTTGCCAACAGACAGTTCATTATTACAGCATTTGAGAAGGACAGAATGGAATGTAACAACTCCGAAGCAGTCCAATCCGATTGCCAGCCCCATTAGGTACACGGTCATATTAATTAATACTTATGTGGGCTGCTATTCAGATCCCGAACGAACGGGCTATAATAGAATAAATAAGGGAGTGTTACACCCTTGGCTTACCGTGAAAGGACTAGTGCAATTTTCGGACGAATAGTAAAGAACAATAGGTAATTTTACCGTGCTTAACGCAAGATAATATTTTTTCAATTGGATCGGGACAGAGCATAAACTTTAAAATCGCGACAAAGAACAGTGCATTTTTGAACAATACGAAGTAATAGCACCTTACGATTGTGACTAAACTGTTTTTTCTTGCCATATTAAATAGTAATATAGTGTCAATAAACTGTGTTATAATGTGCAAACGCGTAAATCCGCACGAAAAACTGGACACTAAAGAAAGACACGTGTGAACAGTAAAATAGCAAAACGAGCCAAGAATTCGTCACGAAAGTTTTTAAAGAAGTGTTTAGTGATAGTATTTTGACTGAAATTGCTTTTTGAACAGTGAAAATCGGACAGCTTCGTGTGGACCCATAAACTGTTATGCAGACGACAATTTATTGTGGCGACGCAATTGTTGAGTGACGTCACGCAGACCTGTGTAGCAGCCGCGCCAAAGAGTTTCGCTCTGCGAGGTGATTCCACACGTCATCCCAACTACCTGTGCAAGGAGTAGTTCAAGCACAGACGCACTACACCGAGCGCCGACCGGCATCTAGCGGCCGAACTACAAACTACGCCCGCCTGCAACGCCACGGAGCGGCCGACGGAGAACTACGACGACTCGCCAGGGCAGCGCAACTTCACGCAGCTCCAGCGGCACTACAGCGCCACGCCCACTTCAAACGTCAAAACATCGCGACTCGCGGTAACGTCAGTTGGTGAGTGAAGACGACTGGTTGACATAACATTAAATTGCAGTGTGCAGTCTTCGCGATAAATAAACGTTAGCAAACTGATATTTACATTAGGAAAAGTGCCCAATTACAGTAATTTCCGAAAAATTTGCGAAACATACTTTGAAATATAGCATACTTCTTTATGCATACTGCGTTGTCTAAATGGTAATTATACAGATATGCTTATTGTTTTTGGGGATTTTACATTTATAGATTTTATGAGTGTTGTGATTTATCTTGTTTAGAACATTTTTGCATAAGCAGATAGTTGAAATTATTAGGTTTTGAGGGTTGTTATGTTCAGTACTCATGCATGTTGTATCAATTTTGGGATTAACAGAAAAGACTGCAGGTACTGTTTGATTAGTTTCATGATAATTAGGAGTGTTTTGGGTTACTAGAGGTTATTTTGTATTATTTGCCTGTGCATTAAAAATAAACCAGACATGTCTACTGAAGATAAGCGTGTGTGGGGGGTAGTAGTTGAAAGGAAAGGGATAGGACAGGAAGACAGAGATGATTCAGGAATCAGTGATTATGGAGTGTCATTAGATAGCCCATTAGCACATTCAACTAATTATCCCGAGACACCGGGACAAACGACGAGAAATAAGTGAGTTTCAGAGGGTGGCGATATGTGGTCGGTGTTAGCAGACTTGCTAAAGGAGGTTAAGGCAACTAGAGAAAGGGGAGAAATACTCCAAGAATCGTTAGAGAAGAATTCACAAGAAACAAGAGAATCGTTAGAGAACGGTTTACAAGAAACTAGAGAAGAGGGAAGAATATCCCGAGAATCAGTAGAGAAAAGTTTACAAGAAGCTAGAGAAAGGGAAGAAATATTCCGCAAATCATTAAAGGAAGATTTACAAGAAACTAACGCATCATTAGAGAAAGGTTTACAAGAGATCAAAACATCACAAATGAAGATGGAATGTAATTTGAAGAAGGAAATGCAGGAGTTACAAGAACGACTGAAGATGGACATCGACGAGAGAGAGAGGAAGCTACAGAAGAACATAGACCAAATCCAGGAAGACGTGGAGAAGGTGGAAGGAAAGTTAACAAAAAAGATAGAAGACGATATTGAGGAAACGAAAGCCGATTTGGGAGAAAGAATCAACGAAGTGGAAACAAATTGCAATCATCGAATCGCCGAGGTGACGCAGATGCAGAAACAATGCAATGATGCAGTTAAGGGGATAGGAGATAGGCAAAACCAACTGGCTGTCAATCTGAGAAATGCTATAGCCGTGCAACGAGAAGAGGATAACAAGAGGGTGGAAATGGAGGTGAGACAATTACAACAGGGAGTACAGCAATTGGAGAGCAAGACAGAAGAAATTGATAGACGAATTAGCAATGCCACTTTAACCGTTGGGGGAGATAAGGTCGTTACCTTGATGAGCAATGATAATCGGTACGTCCAGAATAATACAGGGCAGAAATTTAGACCGAAAGGAGGGTTGCACCCAATGATATTTATGAAATGGCTAAAAGGAGTTTTCCCAGCACATCTTAAGGACTCAGACAAGATTCAATTTGCAATAGATAGAATGGAAGGTGAGGCCTTCACTTGGGGAGTCAGGAAGAAAGATGGGACTACTAGTTATGATCAGTTTGAAGAGGAATTCTTGAAGAAATACTGGTCCAAAAGTCATCAGTGTGCAGCAATTGAGGACCTACTCCACCGCAAGTCACTTAGTACATGGAGAGGAACGTTGAGAGAATTTGCCGAACATTTGTGGGAATTGAACGAGACCTTGGAACAACCCCTGAGTGATGACGTAATGGTATCTGCGATAAAAAGAAGATTGAATCAGAGAACGCAAGAAACCGTATCTGGGAGCCTAATTAAAGATAGGGAGGCCTTGATGGAGATACTGGAGCAGTTGGAATCTGTTCGATCACAGGAACACAATCAAGCTAATGATCAAAACAGAGAGGGAAGTAATGACCCAAGGAATCATTTTAATCATTCATCTGATTATAGAGGAAGAGGTGGAGGAACCGAAAAACTGAATGACACTCCAGGTGAGGTCCGGTCAAGAATGAGGGCTACAAGGACCCGAACAAACCTGCGAAGATGTATTTAGGACATTTAGTTATAAAATGGACATTTGAAAAGGGGAAATGTTTAGTTACATTGTGTTTTCTGATGTATTATAATTAGAATTGCATATTTCATATCGACGATTATCTAAGAATGAGTATAAAACCTGTAATAACTAATTTGTAGTATAGTAATTCATATGTCATGTGTTTAGGTAATAATTTTTGAGTGTAGGCTGTGTGTTTCATTCAATATTGGACTAGAGAGGACTATTGCTGGTTGATATAAAAATTGTAATTTGGACAATGCATTGTTTATGTGATGTATAACCCTTTGTAAGAATTATTGTGGAGGCAGCCCACTACCGGAGTCGAGGGGTTATTTAGTGAATTGTACTTCCATTAATTATTTGTACAGTGTGTTTTGTTCAAATGTAGCAATGTTTAATTCCCTTGCCGATTCTTTTTCGCCTGCAGCTCTAAAGAAGTTTTCGAGGGTGGGGATGTAAGGGGTCCGCAGGCCCTTACTACTAAGTTTGCATCAGCACAGGTCGACAGGGCAACTATCGATAGTGTGTTGGGTCGCGAGAGCGAGAGTCAGTTCGGCAGTGTGTGTTGTAGGTTCCCGCGAGGCGGGCAGAGAGCTGTGCAGAAGCCAGCAGTAGTTGATTCATGAATTACCGACAAAGGGAGTGGCCATCGCCGCGGTTTAACCCCTTTGTGTTAGTATTATACGGGAAAGTGAAGAAGTTTAATTACAAGTGTGATCAGTGATATTTATGTGCCGTTATTGAGATTCCGCGTCTACCGCGCCGGCATTATTTGGATTACAGTGATTGTATTTTGCGTGTGACGATTATGAATAACGAAGAAACCTGTGCTGAGATTAGCCGTTATTAACAGTGTATGACGAAGGCAGTGGCTGTCTCTTTCTTTTGGTGTTTTTGATACGAATATAGGTCTCGATTAGTGAAGCTGTGTTTGTTGTTCTTCTTGCCAACAGACAGTTCATTATTACAGCATTTGAGAAGGACAGAATGGAATGTAACAACTCCGAAGCAGTCCAATCCGATTGCCAGCCCCATTAGGTACACGGTCATATTAATTAATACTTATGTGGGCTGCTATTCAGATCCCGAACGAACGGGCTATAATAGAATAAATAAGGGAGTGTTACAAACTCCAGCAGGACAATGCGACACCGCACACGTCGAGAATTGTTACAGAGTGGCTCGAGGAACACTCTTCTGAGTTTAAACACTTCCGCTGGCCACCAAACTCCCCAGACATGAACATTATTGAGTATATCTGGGATGCGTTGCAAGGTGCTCTTCAGAAGAGATATCCACCCGTCGTACTCTTACGGATTTATGGACAGCCCAGCAGGATTCATGGAGTCAGTTCGCTCCAGCACTACTTCAGACATTAGTCGCGCCTATGCCACGTCGTGTTGCGGCACTTCTGCGCGCTCGCGGGGGCCCTACACGATATCAGACAGCTATACCAGTTTCTATGGGTCTTCAGTGTATTAGACCTGTAGTCGATACCCAGGATTTGCATATGGGTGACCCACGTTGAGGTTTCCCCTGTTTTGCGAAGATATTCCATGTCCCACATTCATGATGCGGGATTTAGTTTTGCTTAGCTTCCTACTTGATGGATGGTCGTATTTGCTGATGACTTGCAATGCCTTCTCCAAGTCACTTTCACCGGTGATCACGGAACGGTTACCTCATGCACTATCATTTTTAGTCTGTGGGACAGAGTACCCCCATAAGAAGAATAATCGGTCTCACGTTTTTCATTCACACGCTGTGTGGGTGTTTCGGAACTAGCGCCACAATTCCTTCAAACATTCCTTTGAGATCAGAATTCATTAATTCATTACAAACTAAGATACTTAGATTTCGTTTGCTCCTGGAAAACCTGATATAATTCTGCTGGAAGGCCGTCTTGCCCTGGGGCTTTTTTTTTTTTTTTTGTGACTCTGTGTAATTGAAGTTACCAGATCATTATCGTCAATCTCATCTAGAAGACTCCGAGGTGCTGCAGTGCTAAGTCTGACATGAACATTTTGTAACAGGTCTTCTTGTGCTTTGCAATTAACAGCACTGCCCGACATCTAGGCTAGCAAAATGGCCATAGATTTGCTTTTAAATAACGTTCTGGGTTGTCAGAACTGTACCGTCGGTCCTTTTAAGTTCCGTGGTAGTTCTTCCACGTCTTCGATTCGGTTCCCGTATGGTATGATTATGGATGCTTCTTCACCACAACCAGCACCCTGCGTTCTCATATGTATTTGGAATCATTGTATCTGTTTACTTCTCTGAGCCAAAATTTTGGATTTGATTCCTTTGGTCGCAACATAATTTCCAACGACAGAGGCGTACACTTTGTATAGGTCCCGCAGGCACTGCAAATAAAACTCGGCTGTTTTTCTGTGCCAGAAACTTTTCTCCCGCGAACAGCCGATCATTTTCCTCAGTCGCGGATTCGCTCATTTTAGCCACCAGATCAGGGAAGAATTGTAGGATGTGAACTTCCTTTCGCATTCCTGCCAAGTTTTGTGGAAACGCTCGTCGCATTCGGCATCTTGCAAGTGTGGACCGTTTAGCTTCCAATAACTTCCAGCGCTGTAGGTGCCCTTTTTCTCCGTCTTAATTCTGCATATAAATGCAGCGTCGTCAGACTTCTGTGTGCAGTATATTAGTCTTTAAGCTGATAGATACGTATACCCTACCAAAGCGACTTGCCGGGCAATCAGTAATGAACGTAAAAGCAGGCATGTCACCGTCTTTGTGTTCCCACGTGTCAGTTAAATGGAACTCTTCAATTATGCCTTTTAATTCAGCAAACGAGTTAAAATTAGGGACTTGATCTTTGGGACACAGGACACAGTTAAAAATCTTCCGCTGAAATGATATTATCATAATGAACTCCAAAGAGAGGGAAAATTTTATGTATAAAAAACTATGCTTGGTTGCGTCGTTAGCTGCTACATCGAGCTTGTATACACTGGAGAGCCAAAGAAACTGGGACACCTGCCTAATATCATATAGGGCGCCCGCGAGCACGCACAAGTGTCGCAACACCACGTAGCATGGACTCGAGTAATGTCTGAAGCAGTGCTGAAGGGAACTGCAAGGCTGTCCATAAATCCATACGAGTACGAGGGGGTGGAGATCTCTTTTGAACATCACATTGCAAGGTATCCCAGATATGCTCAATAATGTCCATGTCTGGTGAGTTTGTTGGCCATCGGAAATGTTTAAACTCATAAGTGTGTTCCTGGAGCCATTCTGTAACAATTATGCTGAAATTGTCCAAGTCCGTAAGAATGCACAATGAACATGAATGGATGTAGGTGATCAGGCAGGATACGTGTCAGCTGTCAGAGTCGTATCTAGACGCATCAGGAGTCCCGTATCACTCCAACTGCACACTCCCGACACCGTTACTGAACCTCCACCAGCTTGAACAGTCCTCTGCTGACATGCAGGGTCCATGGATTCATGAGTTTCAGTCCATACCACTATACCTCAGTCGGTTCGACACAATTTGAGAGGAGACTCGTCCGACCAGGCAACATGTTTCCAGTCGTCAAGAGTCCAATGTCGGTGTTGACGGACCGAGGCGACGCGTAAAGCTTTTTGTCGTGCATTCGTGAAGGGTACACGAGTGAGCCTTCGGCTTCAAAAGCCCATATCGATGATGTTTCGTTGAATGGATCGAACGCTGACGCTTGGTGATGGCCCAGCATTGAAATCTGCAGAAATATGCGGAAGGGTTGCGATGTTGACCGTCAAACACAAGCATCCCATTGCTAGCACTGTTCACATTATTTTGGCTGTCTCCTGTAGAAACCAACGAAATCATCACAACCTACGATGGTCACTCCAAAAGAAATGCACACTATTTTTTTAAAAAAATCCATCTTTTATTCTACATGTTTGAAAGTTTTACAGTGTGTGTATACATCCTTTAGGAACAATATTTTCATTTCTCTACATAATTTCCATCCCTCTCAACTGCCTTACGCCATCTTGGAACCAGCGCCTGTATAGCCGCACAGCAAAATTCTGCACCAACCTGTTGGAGCCACTGTTTGGCAGCGTGCACAAGGGAGTCACCATCTTCAAACCTTGTTCCACGAAGAGAGTCCTTCAGTTTCCCAAAGAGATGATAGTCACATGGAGCCAGGTCAGGATTGTAAGGCGGGTGTTTCAGTGTTGTCCATCCGAGTTTTGTGATCGCTTCCACGGTTTTTTGACTGTCATGTGGTCGTGCATTGTCGTGCAACAGCAAAACATCCTGCTTTTGCCTGTGTGGTCGAATTCGACTCAGTCCATCTTGAAGTTTCTTCAGTGTCGTCACATATGCATCAGAATTTATGGTGGCTCATCTTGTCGTGATGTCCACAAGCAAGAGTCCTTCGGAATCGAAAGACACCGTAGCCATAACTTTTCAAGCAGAAGGTGTGGTTTTGAATTTTGTTTTCTTGAGTGAATTTGCATGATGCCACTCCACTGATTGCCTCTTCGTCTCTGGTGAAAAATGATGGAGCCATATTTCATCACCTGTCACAATCCTTCCAAGAAATTCATCTCCACCATTCTCGTACTGTTCCAAAAGTTCGCTGCATACCGTTTTTCTTGTTTCTTTGTGATCCACTGTCAACATCCTGGGAACCCACCTGGCACAACCCTTTTTTAATGCCAACACTTTCAGTATTCTGCATACACTTCCTTCCCCTATCCCAACGTAGTGTGACAATTCGTTCACTGTGATGCGTCTGTCAGCAGTCACAATTCGTTAACTCTCTGCACATTGTCTGGAGTGTGTGCAGTACGAGGCCTGCCGCTACGAGGACAATCCTCAATATTGCCGTGCCCGCTTTCATCACGTAACCTGCTTGCCCACCGACTAACTGTACTGCGATCGACAGCGGAATCTCCGTACACCTTTTTCAACCTCTTATGGATGTTTCCCACTGTATCGTTTTGACAGCAAGGAATTCTGTGACAGCACGTTGCTTCTGACGAACGTTAAGTGTAGCAGCCATCTTGAAGAGAAGACATGCTGTTACAGCGCCACTCACGAGAACAGGTTGAACTAAGTTCGAAAACAAGCGGTAAGGCTGTATCTACAGACTGTAAAACTTTCACACATGCAGAATGAAAACTGTATTTTTGCAAAAATAGTGTGCATTTCTTTTGGAGTGACCCTCGTATAATCGCAGATTCTCCAAAAACAGATTCAAATTCATAACAGTTCGGTTTAACATAGTTCCGATCGAAGGTGAGCTTCAAGCTGTCTGCTCTATTAAGTTCACTCATACTTGCGTCTTCCTGTATTCTCGAAAACACGAGCGCTATTGCAGAAAGCCGAAATAAGCGGTCAGACTTACCGCAGGCTAGCGAGACGGCAGCAGCTCGCAGCAGAGGTAGCCGGTGAAAGCAGACTATGAAATAATAATGAAATCCAATGATAATTAAATAGACACTCTAGCTGCAAGCAGGCGTTGATACACTTCATTGGGGACATGTTGAAAATGTGTGCCCCGACCGGGACTCGAACCCAGGATCTCCTGCTTACATGGCAAAAGCTCTATCCATCTGAGCCACCGCGGGCACAGAGGATAGTGCGACTGCAGGCACTTATCCCTTGCACGCTCCCCGTGAGATCCACATTCCCAACATGTCCACAACACTACATTCGAAGTGCGCCTAATAGATGTTTTCCCGTCATATATAGTTAAAAATATGGGTCCCCGGCCTTTGACCTTCTTGTGCGAACGCACACGCTATGCCCGAACTCGTACGGGACTTGGTAGATTAATCTGCCACGAGTACTGAGTATGATGGGCAAACATCTATTAGGCGCACTACGAATGTAGTGTCGCGGACATGTTGGGAATGTGGATCTCACGGGGAGCGTGCAAGGGATAACTCCCTGCAGACGCGCTATCCTCTGTGCCCGCGGTGGCTCAGATGGATAGAGCGTCTGCCATGTAAGCAGGAGATCCCGGGTTCGCGTCCCGGTCGGGGCACACATTTTCAACATGTCCCCAATGAAGTGTATCAACGCCTGCTTGCAGCTAGGGTGTCTATTTAATTATCATTTCATTCCTAGCAAAGCTGCATGGTCATTGACGGTAACTGTTCTTTCGGGAACAGATACTACCGTCATATATAGTTAATAATGAAATCCAGCTGCTTACTGGCGCTGATATATCAACGGAGACAATTGAAAAATTGTACCCCGACCAGGATTCGAACCCGGGATCTTCTGCTTACATGGCGGACGCTCTGGCCAATGGGGACACAGATGATATGCGACTGCAGGGACTTTTCTCTGCCACACTCCTCGTGAGGCCCACATTTCCAACTCATTGTCCACATACTACGTTTGTAGTGCCCCTGCCCACTATACTCATTTCTCGGGGCAGTGTATGTTCCGAATCCCGTAAGAATTTGAGCAGTGGGAGTGCATCCGCACTGAAGACGACCGTTGGCCGGTAAGCCTCATCTACATGAATCTTCATGTAGGAAGCAGACTACGCTACCCGAGGACGACTCACGGCCAGGCCCAACTTCCACATGTCTCAACCATGCTTCCACAACCCGTACTCGTACGCCCATTACGTATATTCCAGTACAAAGGAGACATTTTACTTCTCCACGAGACTCAGAGGGTCATAGACACGGGTTCCCAGGTAGATGTCGTGTTTCTTGACTTCCGCAAGGTGTTCGATACAGTTCCCCACAGTCGTTTAATGAACAAAGTAAGAGCATATGGACCATCAGACCAATTCTGTGATTGGATTGAAGAGTTCCTAGATAACAGAACGCAGCATGTCATTCTCAATGGAGAGAAGTCTTCCGAAGTAAGAGTGATTTCAGGTGTGCCGCAGGGGAGTGTCGTAGGACCGTTGCTATTCACATTATACATAAATGATCTTGTGGATGACATCGGAAGTTCACTGAAGCTTTTTGCGGATGATGCTGTGGTATATCGAGAGGTTGTAACAATGGAAAATTGTACTGAAATGCAGGAGGATCTGCAGCGAATTGACGCATGGTGCAGGGAATGGGTATTGAATCTCAATGTAGACAAGTGTAATGTGCTGCGAATACATAGAAAGAAAGATCCCTTATCATTTAGCTACAATATAGCAGGTCAGCAACTGGAAGCAGTTAATTCCATAAATTATCTCGGAGTACGCATTAGGAGTGATTTAAAATGGAATGATCATACAAAGTTGATCGTCGGTAAAGCAGATACCAGACTGAGATTCATTGGAAGAATCCTAAGAAAATGCAATCCGAAAAGAAAGGAAGTAGGTTACAGTACGCTTGTTCGTCCACTGCTTGAATACTGCTCAGCAGTGTGGGATCCGTACCAGATAGATACAAGAGATAGAGAAGATCCAACGGAGAGCAGCGCGCTTCGTTACAGGATTATTTAGTAATCGCGAAAGCGTTACGGAGATAATAGATAAACTCCATAAACTCCAGTGGAAGACTGCGCAGGAGAGACGCTCAGTAGCTCGGTACGGGCTTTTGTTGAAGTTTCGAGAACATACCTTCACCGAGGAGTCAAGCAGTATATTGCTGCCTCCTACGTACATCTCGCGAAGAGACTATGAGGGTAAAATCAGAGAGATTAGAGCCACACAGGGGCATATCGACAATCCTTCTTTCCACGAACAATACGAGACTGCAATAGAAGGGAGAACCGATAGAGGTACTCAAAGTACCCTCCACCACACACCGTCAGGTGGCTTGCGGAGTATGAATGTAGATGTAGATGCAGAAAGTCGCTTGCCTGACATCGGCGGATAAATACGATGTTGCAGTGCCTATGTTATTCTGATTAAGACCCAAACATGCATGTAAGTCCGAAAGGCACATACTTCGGAATAACACAGACACTACAATATCCTACTTCCAGGTACGTGTCAACGGTAGATCTGAGAAAAGAAACAAAACGAGCCCTCTTTATATAGCATTTATTGGTTCTAGGTTACATCGTCCATACAGCAGCATTAAATATGGTACCTTAATACGGTTCTTACCTGTATCTACAGGCATAATAAAACTCAAAATACGAAGTTATTAAATTGAATTTTTTGTTGGAAAGGTTATAGGTAGCAATGACTAACGCAACGTATCTACAGTAGCAAGACTTTAAAAGCAAAGTTAGTGCTCAAAATGACCAGAAGACCCAAAGAAACACATTTGTGATCTCTCAGGTTTTCGCGGTGTCATTCATTAGACTGTGTTTCCCCGTGGCCCGCAGCACACTGTACCTGCTTTCAATGTCTTTCCACTCAGACCAGCTACTGGATAGCTTTTCCGGGTTTTTACATTGCCCATCTTTCCATTTCTCCACACACTGGCACAGTTCTTCGCATGCCCTGTGTGTTTCTTCAAGTCCAGGATAGCCCAATAGGTGCTGGAGCTCCTTGCAGATGTCTTCCTTTATTTCCTCAACGTGCTTTTGGCCACAATGAAAGAAGAAATGCCCCACAAAGTCGCGGTCGTCTTTAATTGCCTTCGGAACCATCGGACCCACTTTGAGTTTGTACATGTCGCCGCCCAAGTCTAGCAGCTTGTTTCTCTCAACAATGTTTGAACATGGCGCAGCAACCGTGTTCGTGACTATCATCCTTGAAAAAGGACCTGCATTTCGCTTCAGGGGGGCGTTAGTTAATAACACCAGTGCATAGCAGCTGTAATCCTGTAGTTTATTTTTAAATTTATTGAAAGATTTCCAATAATTGATAATGGCGAAGGGGTATTTCTTATAGGACATATCATTGGAGTTGTCATTGTAGCAGTCATTGGAATTGTCATCGACATTATCGTTCTCATTGTCGGAGAAATAGTCATTAGCATAGCAGTTGGCGTAGTTGCCAGCATGGTCTATGTCACAGCTGTTGTCATAGTCATCACCATCGTAGTCGGCGTAGTAGTCGACATTGTTGTCGTCACAGTCGTCAGCATAATCATCATCGTCGTCGACATTGTCGCTGACATAGTCGTCGGCGTAGTCGAAGCCACAGTTCTCTGCGTACTCAGCAGTATAGTCGTAGGCATAAATGTCGGTAGAGTTGTCGGAATAGTCATTGGAATAGCTGTCAGCATAGTAATCGAGATAGTAGTCGGCCTTTTCTTCAGTGTCTTTGTTGCCGCTGTTGTCAGCATAATTGTCGACATTGTCGTCGGCATAGTCTTCGGCATAGTCATCGTCATATTCTTCAGCATAGTCATCAGCATTTTCTTTGACGTAGTCATCAGCATAGTTGTCATCACTTTCTTCAGCATAGTCATTTGCATCATCGACACTTTCATCGGCATAGTCATTGGCATAGTCATCAACACCGTCTTTTGCAGTGTTATTGGCAGTGTCGTCGGCACAGTCATCAGTGCTGTCATCATTACAAACATTGGCACTGTCTTCGGCACTCTCACTGACCCGGCAATCAGTCCATTCATTATTCCAGTCATCAGAACAGTCATCAGAGCAGTCATTAGCACTGTTATTGGCATAGTCATTGCTATGCTCATAGATATAGTCATTGTCACAGTCATCATCATTGACACTGGAACAGTAATTGGCATTGTCATCACTATAGTCATTGGCATAGACATTGGCATAGACATCGGCATTCTCATTGGCTTTCTCATTGACACAGTCATCAGCCCAGTCACCAGAACTGTCACTGGCAGTGTCATTGGCGCTGTCATCAGCACAGTAACAGGCACAGTCATCAGTCCAATAATCAGCACAGTCATTGACAGAGTAACTGTCACAGTCATCAGCATAATCATTGGCACAGTCATTGGTACTGTCAACGGCATGGTCATTGGCCCAGTTGTCAGACCATTCAATGGCACATTCATCGCCACAATTGGCAGAGTCATAGGCGCATTCATCAGCCCAGTCAATGGCCGAGCCTTTGTCACAGTCATTGGAACTATCATCATCACTGTCATTGGCACTGTCATCATCACTGTCATTGGCACAGCCATCATCACTGTCATTGCAACAGTCATGAGTCCAATCATCAGGAGAGCCATCAGCACACTCATTGTCATATTCATTGTGACAGTCATTCCCACTGTCACCAGCACAGCCACTGGCCCAGTCACTGAGCCAGACCTCCTCAGCCCAGCCATCAGCACAATAATTAGCAGAGTCACTGGAACAGTCATAATTACCATCGTCAGCAGAGTCATTGGAACAGTCATAATCATTGTCACCAGCACAATAACTGGCACAATCAACAACACAGTCATTGGCATAGTCATTCTCACAGACATTGGTCCATTCATCAGCCCAGTCAATGGCCCAGCCTTTGTCACAGTCATTGGAACTATCATCATCACTGTCATTGGCACTGTCATCATCACTGTCATTGGCACAGCCATCATCACTGTCATTGCAACAGTCATGAGTCCAATCATCAGGAGAGCCATCAGCACACTCATTGTCATATTCATTGTGACAGTCATTCCCACTGTCACCAGCACAGCCACTGGCCCAGTCACTGAGCCAGACCTCAGCCCAGCCATCAGCACAATAATTAGCAGAGTCACTGGAACAGTCATAATTACCATCGTCAGCAGAGTCATTGGAACAGTCATAATCATTGTCACCAGCACAATAACTGGCACAGTCAACAACACAGTCATTGGGATAGTCATTTGCACAGACATTGGTCCATTCATCAGCCCAGTCAATGGCCCAGCCTTTGTCACAGTCATTGGAACTATCATCATCACTGTCATTGGCACTGTCATCATCACTGTCATTGGCACAGCCATCATCACTGTCATTGCAACAGTCATGAGTCCAATCATCAGGAGAGCCATCAGCACACTCATTGTCATATTCATTGTGACAGTCATTCCCACTGTCACCAGCACAGCCACTGGCCCAGTCACTGAGCCAGACCTCAGCCCAGCCATCAGCACAGTGAATAGCAGAGTCATTGGAATAACCATAATTACCATCGTCAGCAGAGTCATTGGAACAGTCATAATCATTGTCACCAGCACAATAACTGGCGCAATCAACAACACAGCCATTGGCATAGTCATTCGCACAGACATTGGTCCATTCATCAGCCCAGTCAATGGCCCAGCCTTTGTCACAGTCATTGGAACTGTCATCATCACTGTCATCACCACAGTCATCAGCAGAGTCACCAGAAGAATCATTATCACTGTCATCAGCAGAGTCATTGGTCCAGCCATAAGCCCAGCTGTCAAAACAATCGTCAGCACAGTCATCAGAGCATTTATTGCCACTGTCGCTAGCCTGGTCATTAGGGCACTCCTCAATCCAGTCAGCAAAGTCATCAGTGCAGTTAACAGGAAAGTCATTTGCACAGTCATTGCCACTGTCATCAGCACAGTCATTGGCACAATCATTAAGCCAGTCATCAGCAGAGTCAGCACAGTCATCAGAGCATTTATTGCCACTGTCACTAGCGTGGTCATTAGGCCACTCCTCAACCCAATCAGCAAAGTCATCAGTGCAGTCATCAGCACAGTCATTTGCACAGTCATTGCCACTGTCATCAGCACAGTCATTGGCACAATCATTAAGCCAGTCATCAGCACAGTCATCGGCCCAGTCATTGGCGAACGCGTTGGTCCAGTCATTAGCAAGTAAATTATCATTGGATTTGTTTTTCTTCTTTGGAAACAGGTCAGCTTCCGTGAGTATTTTATATTTCTTAGACACCTTATGTTTCAACTGCACCAGCAAGATGTATTTTTCACCCAGATTGTCCACGCTGTTCCATGTAACAACGATGTCGTCAAATATGTGCCAAACACTGCGGTTATCGGACGTCAGCTCGAAGTTTGGGAGCTGATTTGTGAGGCAGCGGAGGAAGACCAGTGCGATGACTTGCTCTTCGTAGCGGAACCCGTGGCCTTTCCTTCGTTTCCTTTGTAATCCTTTGTCTGGATCCCTGTAAAACACAAAGAAAAGTCTTGTTTCAATCAGTCTCTTAGAAAGCTACCAATCATTAGAAAAGTTCAGACCTGTAGACGTTTGATCAGCCATGGCTGTAATTGATTATGGTGTCCGGTTGCAATACTGGAGTGTATCATTTATTTATTGAATACGATCTGATGGGGCATTCAGACTTTCTCTAACAACAGACCATGAAGTGCACACATGAAAATTTCTACAAAACACAGTTTGTCAAGCTTCTCAATGCAACCAGGAGTTAACTTCGCTGCTGTTTCCGCTTCAGCCGATGTACAATTTCTTAAGGAGATCGTATCTCAATACTAACTCATCTAAAGAAGTTTTATTCTTAATTGTGGCTTATAATTACATCATTTACACTGTTTCCAAACACCTGGAGTGCATACAAGAGATCTAAAAGGAATACTGAAAATGCCTTAGAAATAAAATGATCAGTACTCTCTCCTTCTCTCACCCCCTCCCCCTCTCTCTCTCTCTCTCTCTCTCTCTCTCTCTCTCTCTCTCTCTATATATATATATATATATATATATATATATATATATATATATATATATATAATCCTAGCTATAGGCATTTCCTGCCTATAAAGGTCGGTCGTTAGTGGTGGCAGAGGTGGCGCCTCATAGCATACCAGATGTTTCCACTGATCAGATCAGGCGAAATTGTTTACCACAGCAGAAACGCCAGTTCATTATCATGTATCCTCAAACCGCTGTATCACGTTTCTTCCTTGTAACAAGGCATGAAGGGATAAAGATGGTCCACAATAATGTCACATAGTCCATAAATGTCACAGTGCCTTTGATTATTACCGCAGATCCAATGGTAGCTGAGGTGGATGTCTACTATAGTATAATCCTGCCCCCAATAGAATGCTTCCATTCGCCTGAATAATGGCGTGTCCCAACACGACCACTGGAACTGATGTATCAAGAAACATGATTCATCTGACCGTGCAACAACTTTCCATTGATCCACGTTCCAGTCACGATGATTCCTTGCGCATTGCAATTATAAATCTATGGCGTCTGTCGGTCAATTGCAATTTACGCTGAATGGTGTGCTCTGAAACACTTGCACTTGCACCGACATTTATAACATCCACGATATATGTATATTTTTTGTATTACGAGTGGAATATGAACGTGTGGATAATATTCATTCAATTATGTAATTATTTCTTAAAAAGATGATAATTATGTAAAACAGAGAAAATATTTGTCTCACATTCTTTGTTAATCTATGTAATTCTTTTCTTTTGTTTTGTACCCTTTTGTCGTCTTCTTCTGATGTACATCGCCGACGCAAGACGCGTATCGATTTGAGGTCTGTTGAATGAAAAACATTTAATGTAAAATTATTGTACTTTTATGTTCATTTGCTGGTAAAAACAAACAGAGCCAAATGCGTTAAAACTATTTATGATTAATTATTGAAGATTCACTTCCTCTTTTAATTATAATTTTGTATTAATTGTTTTATCATAGCTGCAAGAAGCGCAGCCATTGTTAGTTGCGATTATATAGCAACTTCGTCTGTACTTCTAGTTGAAAATAGCATGGGTTTGTGTTAAACTAATTTGCAAAACAATTTAATATTTTTTTATTGGTGGCATCAATTTAAATGGTTAACTATTTATTGGGAAAAGGAAAATCTTAATTAAAAAAAGAAATCCTTTATCTTTTATTGGCCGCCATCTTAACTTTTATTACAGTGGCAAATTTAAATTACTTGAAACTGCAAACAATATTTGGATATGTAAGAAATAAATGTGCACCGGTGGTACTGAACCCTATTTATAAAAGAAAAAAAATTAATCGAATCAGACTGCATTTTCTAAGAACAGTGCTGATGGTATTTATTGTTGAACAAGATTTCATTGCTGATGTATGAGGCCAAAATTATTTTTTTCCGTGATTCGTCCGTAGTTTATTTTTTGGTAGCTTGCGTCATTGTTGTGTGCGGGTGGTATTCTGTGGTTCCTTTTCATGATCAATTTGCTAAGAATAATGAAATCCATCGAAGCCAAAAAAAATTATAAAAGTTCTGATGTACGATCTGTAACTTTAGTGATATGAACAAAGCTTACAGTCAACATTACTACACTACGTCAGGTGGAATTCTTGTGCAATTTGAACAAAATAATTATCCGGGAGAAGTTGTAGTTTGAACAATGCATTATACATGTGTATAATATTGTCAGTATCATTTACAAAATCAAATCAATGCAACCGCAAAAAAAAAAAAAAAAAAAAAAAAAAAAAAAAAAAAAAACAGAGTGAATTCAAACCGCAGAATACCATAGAGTATCGTATCATCCATATTCATTGCACTTGTCCATGTTGATGATACACAAAAACCGCCACAATTGCATTCTGTCGTGAGATCAGCTAACAGGTCGCCACTTACCCTACTTTACTGAGTGGGCAACTTTCTGATGTCCACATTCTGAGTTGAGGTGTGGGTCGCCTGTTACTGGGTCCACCATCCTTCAACTATATCAACTGTCTTTCATTACAGCAGCACACAAAGAACAGACCAGCTTCGCCATTTCTGAGATTTCCGTTGCAGATCCCCAGTCCATAATAATTTGCTTTTTGTCAAAATGACATGTCTATAAATATCCCCATCTGCCTCCCCTGTTGTCACTAGAATCGTTATGAATTTGACTCTTATCTTCTTATATATGTTCCTCGCCCCATCACGTGCCCACATCATCACCAGTCAGCACCGAGTCTCGCACTGGACTATGTTCATAATGTTTTGTGTCATCGCTTTAGGTATACATCTTGAAATTCAATTGAAAATATCGCATATGATGACTTGCTAAAAGCCCAGATGGCGATGGTCAGGCTGTTGCTAACATGAAGAAAGTGATGACAAAGATTACGATGATGTTGATGCATCCAGCAAGTCCTTGAGGTGACATTACAGTAAATGATATGTGAGTAGGAAGAAGGAATAATGAATGGATGAGTGACAATAAGACAATGGAGACAAATGGGTCATTATGTCTTGGTGTGTGGGGATTTGTAGGACTCAGAGAAGGGTGTGTAAATGGAAGTTGGAGCACCAAGGAGTGAAGGTGGGTCAAGAGCCTGGGAGCACATAGGGACTTGGACTGTAGCTGATAGGACAGGTAGATATCAGGATGGATTTCTGGACCGGAGAGAGGGAATCTGTTGAAGTTTTCTTCTTGTAAGACATGGACAGTGTGGAGGTGGAGGGATGGTGAGGTGTGTTTGGATAGGTGTGGCAGTAACCCAGGATTGGAGGGGATTGGGTAGATTACAGCCAGCTCTATTTTACTTTCACCCTGTTGCAGACCGGTTGGCAATCACCAAATTGTTGCTCTTTAACCATGCACTTGAGAAGATAAAATGAGTGATATCAATGATATAATGATGGTGATATGATCTAAAATTATTTTATAATAAGGATAATATGGCACGATATCCTGCTAGCTGTGGATGGTGGCTGGGAAGTAGTAAATATTGAAGGGAATGTTATATTGAAAAGGATTCAGGATATCTATATGGGAAGGAACTTATGAGGGTAATCCCAAAAGTAAGCTCTCCTATTTTTTATAAGTACATAGACCTGTTTCTTTCTACAATGGTTTACATCAATTTACAGCTTGAACATTTAGCTGTTTTTCGACACATTCTGTCGATGCATTTTTGTAGACGCTGTGGCAGTTTTTGTATGCCCATGTCATACCAGCTCGCCGCCATGCTCTTCAGAAAATTATGAGCCTCTTCTTTCACCTCGTCGTCGGAGCTGAATCGCTTTCCGGCCAAATGTTCTTTTAACCTAGGGAACAGGTGATAGTCACTGGGCGCCAAGTCAGGCCTATAGGGTGGGTGGGTGATTATGTTCCACTGAAACTGTTGCAGGAGAGCAACGGTTTGCCGAGCAATGTGTGGGCGAGCGTTGTCACGGAGAATGTGTACGCCCTTGCTCCACATTCATCTACATCTACATCCATACTCCGCAAGCCACCTCACGGTATAGAGCGGAGGGTACCTTGAGTACCTCTTCTCCGGTTCTGAATTGCCCATTTGAGATTTTTCAGAGTCTCACAGTACCTGTCAGCGTTAGTTGCGGACCCAGCGATTCAGCTCCGACGACAAGGTGAAAGATGAGGTTCATAACTTTCTGAAGAACATGGCGGCGAGCTGGTATGACAAGGACATTCAAAAACTGCCACAGTGTCTACAAAAATGCATCGACAGAAATGGTGATTATGTCGAAAAATAGCTAAACTGATGGTGATTATGTCGAAAAATAGCTAAACTGATGTAAACCATTCTAGAAATAATCAGGTCTATGTACTTACAAAAAAATAGGAGACCTTACTTTTAGGATTACCCTCGTATAACTAACATTTAGATATTAGGAAATGAGTGGGCTGCCAGTTGGGAAACCAAAAAGTGGATGGTGTCTTCAGTTGGTATAGACAGGGTAGACTATGGTTGAAAGGAATAGTAATTTTACAGGGATGCATGATCTGGGAATGAAAAGTGATTGAAATTACACTGGGAAATGATGTGGAGAGCTTGTAAATGAAGGGAAGGTGGGATGTATAGCTGGAGGCAAGTTTCTCAAGAATGGATCACACAATAACGTATTGGGGCTCAAGTTTATGGCAAACGTAGAACAAGTGCAAGTGTTCTAGGTGTATAAGATGGTGTGGGAAGTACATGAGCTGGTACTAAATATGACTAGGAAGAGGTAGTTGGACATGGAGAGTGAGGTGCAGAGAAAGTAATTCCGAGATTTTGAGGCAGCGATGGAACTTGGGAGAAGCCAAGGTAAGGACAGAGGTGACGAGGGTTTTATATTTATGGATGAAAGGCTGGAATGAGTCAAGTTGGATGCGTCAGGACAATAAATCCTTCCGAAATGCCTCTGCTTTCTCTCAACAGCTCTTCCAGCAAATCCTACTCCCATGCCCACAAAGGTGAAAGCCTCATGGCCCCTGGACAATGCACTCTATGAGAGAGCAGCAAACTCAGAGAGGGTGCAGGGCGAGCGCTCATAATGCAACTGGGGGACTGTTATTACTGAGAACCCTTGGAGAAAAGCATGGGATAAAAGGACTGTCAACAAGTATGACGACTGGAAACGTAAACTGATCAAGAGATTGGGAACCAAAGGTCGTCTGAGAATGGTGACATGTCATATAAAACTGTGATCAACAAGACTGAATTGAGCTTTTGTCAGTAGAGGTTCAGTCTTGTTGATCACAGTTTTATATGACATGTCACCATTCTCAGACGACCACTGTTCTGTTGGTTTCAGATTGTGATTTTCATTTTAGTCTGAAGTACTGAGCGAGGCCTTCAGCCGTCTATTAATTTAGTTTGTTTTAATTTTAAAATAAGGCCTTCAGCCATCTTAAATTAAAATTTGAAGATTCATTTGTTTAAAACGATTTTTTTTAAATTTTCTCTATCTGAAATTCTTGTTATCCAGGCCATAGGCCCTGAGTTGTTCAATGTCTTGTGTGTGGCCTTCAGCCTAGTACATACGTGAAATTTTTTTTTAAGTAAGGCCTTCAGCTGCGTGTATTATTTAAAGCAATTTTTTATAACTTCAGGCCTTCAGCCATTCTTGTTTTTGGTGTGGTTTTGGGCCTTCAGCCCAGGAGGTATCTCAAGTTTTCTTAACTAGGCCTTCAGCCATATTGTTTTATTTTGATCCCTTTAAGGCAATTTGTAATTAAGTGGTTCTTAGGAAAATAAAAGTTTGTGTGTTTTGTGCAACTGACAGTAACTGATTACGGACCCCCTCCACAACCATAACCTGATACGCTCTATCTTACGAAACCAGATTTCAACTGGTAGCAGAGCGTGGATATGATTGTGATATTGCCATTCCAGTTACTGTTAGTGTTGCACCATATTGTCTTGGTTGTTGATTGTTTCAGGTGACTTATTTTAATGACGGTCAGGCTGTGCCTGGGGATTGACCTGTTGAGGAAGGACAACCTTGTTTATGAGTTGGCGATAAGGCGCCAGCCTATTGAGGGCAATGTTCCGGACTTAATGGCCCCCTTGCGTACTACCGTTCTTCACCTGGTTGACGTCACACTGGAGGCAGCCTTTGAATTCTTGCTTAAGGCTGTTAGGGGCCTTGAGGGCACCATTTGTGTTTTGGAAGGCACTCAACCTGGTGACAGTCATTTGGACAGGATGTGGGCACAGTTAGTGCATTTAACCAATCGGATAGCGGATTTATGCATGTTAGGTTTGGAGGATCATCATAAAAAATTAACCGTAGAATTGGGATCTCTGGTTAATGCATTGCAGTTTAAGCTTACATGTTTAGAAGAGGACTGAAGAGTGGGACTTGCTATATCAAGGGGGAACTGTGAGCCAGCCTGGGGGGTGTTGTTGTTATATCCTCTGTGAAGTTAGACACAGTATTTGCCAAATTGCCTAATCCTCTGGCGTATTTCTTTCGAGATATTACTGGATTAGTTGTAGATGAACTTGAGCAGGTCGAAAACTTATTATGGTTGTTGGTTCATCTTGAACAACATGCTGCTGCCTTTCGCGTTCTGTGCCAAGTAGTTTTGTCACTGTTGTACCCATTAGCTAGAGGTGAGTTGCGGAACCTCCTATCCCGAACCATGGCAGAAGGGTTTTCCTTACAGCAATAAAGGGAGCTTGTCATTAACCAGAGATTGACCACCGGAGTTCGGAAAGAGCTTTAGTGTCGTTACATTTGGGAGATGCAGCAGGATAAACAGGAGTTACATCAGTATGTCGACAGAGTTCAGACAGCCTGCTTGGCCTTGTTGATCGATTTGCCAGGACGGGAGTTGGTGTCTATTGTTCTTAGGGGAATGCGAGTGGCAGATAAGTCGCACTTTGTTTTTAGTGTTCGTCCTTCAACCCGGGAAGAGCTCCATTCCACTGTTGTAGCGATATCTACTTTTCCGCTTGTGAAGGATCGGGCCACGGTCGTTATCAAGGGAAATTCCGAATTGCCTACATCGGCTGAGGCTGTTAAAAGGGATCCCTGGCGTTGCTTCGTGTGTGGTAGGACGGCTCATTTGGTGCGCTCTTGCATTCAGCCTCATGCACCCAGAGCCAATAAATGACGCCAGGGCAGGGCAGCGACCTTGGGATCAAGCCTTTAAACCTTGGTGCATCCGTTTTGTTGCTCCCTCATCATCGCTCTTGCCTTATATTTGTTCTCGAGTAGGTGGGGAACCAATTTGGGCTCTTTTGGATTCTGGTAGCTCCCTTTCACTATTGAGCTTCGAATGGTTTCTTAAATTTGGTTCAAATGGCTCTGAGCACTATGGGACTTAACATCTATGGTCATCAGTCCCCTAGAACTTACAACTACTTAACCCTAACTAACCTAAGGACAGCGCACAACACCCAGTCATCACGAGGCAGAGAAAATCTCTGACCCCGCCGGGAATCGAACCCGGGAACCCGGGCGTGGGAAGCGAGAACGCTACCGCACGACCACGAGCTGCGGACTTACATTTGGTCATCTTACGAAACTTCAGTAGGGTTATTAGGCCTTCGACATCTGCCTATGCTTCCCCCATATTCCCAAGGATCAGGGCGGGATTTTAGGTCAGTTGTTGACTACCGGCGCCTGATCACTAAGACCGCCCTCCAGTCTGTTCCTCTACCTGATGTTCAGAACTCCTTCACTTAGTTTGCTGGTGCTAATTGGTTTACTGTTCTTGATTTGAACCAAGCCTATTATCAGATTACCTTAGCTGAAGAATGTAAACATGTTACAGCATTTTGTACTGACTGGAATCTGTTTGAGTTTAACAGGGTTTCCTTTGTTTTGGCTACTGGTGCAGCCGTTCTTACTCGTTTTCTGGATAATATCCTTGGGGACTTGAAATTAGTCTCTGTGTATAATTATCTGGACGACTTAGTCATTTATAGCCATTCATTTCAGGACCATTTGGATCATATCTAGCAAGTTTTTTTGAGGTTGCAGAGAGCTCGGTTAACTGTTAAACCCAGTAAGATGACGTTAGCCAGGCAGCAGGTGTCCTTCTTAGGGCACCTGGTATCAGGTCAGAGCATTCGCATCGACCAGGAACGAACTAAGGCATTAAAGAGCTCTGCCTCCGCCCACTGATAAACGTGGAATTGCTAAGTTCATAGGCATGGCGAATTATTTTAGGCGTCTTGTACGTAATTTTGCTCAGTTGGCTGCTCCCTTAAAAGAACTGCACCGGAAAGGAGTGCGTTTTGAATGGGGACCTGCCCAAGAGACGGCGTTTGAGCACATAAGGCAGTTATAGCCAACCCTCCAGTTCTCGGTTTACCGGACTTTAATAAAAGGTTTATTGTCCAAACTGACGCATCTAACGCGGGTATTTCGGTTGTCCTCCTCCAGGAGTTCGAAGGTCGGAGGCAGCCATTAGCGTACGCGTCTCGTAGGTTCACCAGTGCCGAACTTAAGTATTCCGTCTGCGAGTGCGAGGCGTTGGCCGTTTTGTTCGCTGGAGAAGTACATATGTGGCTGACAGAGCGGTAGCCCTTTTCTTTGGCTTACCAACCTATTGCTGGAGGCCCTTGCACCACACTCTCTCTCGACACCTATCCAGCTTTCGCCCTTCTTTTACTTCCGCCACTTTTTCCTCGAACTGAGCTACGTACGTACTGCGATACTACCAGCGCACTTGAGATCCACGAAGGTGATCTATGGTTTCCTTGAGCAGTATAGGTTGAGGGGAAGCATCCCCACATTGACTGGCGTGCCGTCGGGCTCTGGGCTACCCAGAGACCATGGCATGGGCCTCGATTGGCCGCCATATTCTCCGGAGCTGACCATATGCGACTTTTGCAGTTACATTTAAGACAAGGAGTACAGCAATAACTTCAAAACCATTGCTGAGTTGAAGACATAAGTGTCCAAGGAATAGAAAAGCAACTGAAATCACTCAACAGAGGAAAGTCCACTGGACCTGACGGGATACCAATTCGATTCTACACAGAGTACGCGAAAGAACTTGCCCCCCTTCTAACAGCCGTGTACCGCAAGTCTCTCGAGGAACGGAGGGTTCCAAATGATTGGAAAAGAGCACAGGTAGTTCCAGTCTTCAAGAAGGGTCGTCGAGCAGATGCGCAGAAGTATAGACCTATATCTCTGACATCGATCTGTTGTAGAATTTTAGAACATGTTTTTTGCTCGCGCATAATGTCATTTCTGGAAACCCAGAATCTACTCTGTAGGAATCAACATGGATTCCGGAAACAGAGATCGTGTGAGACCCAACTCGCTTTATTTGTTCATGAGACCCAGAAAATATTAGATACAGGTTCCCAGGTAGATGTTATTTTCCTTGACTTCCGGAAGGCGTTCGATACAGTTCCGCACTGTCGCCTAATAAAGTAAGAGCCTACGGAATATCACACCAGCTGTATGGCTGGATTGAAGAGTTTTTAGCAAACAGAACACAGTATGTTGTTCTCAATGGAGAGACGTCAACAGACGTTAAAGTAACCTCTGGCGTGCCAAAGGGGAGTGTTATGGGACCATTCCTTTTCACAATATATATAAATGACCTAGTAGATAGTGTCGGAAGTTCCATGCGGCTTTTCGCGGATGATGCTGTAGTATACAGAGAAGTTGCAGCATTAGAAAATTGCAGCGAAATGCAGGAAGATCTGCAGCGGATAGGCACTTGGTGCAGGGAGTGGCAACTGACCCTTAGCATAGACAAATGTAATGTATTGCGAATACATAGAAAGAAGGATCGTTTATTGTATGATTATACGATAGCTGAACAAACACTGGTAGCAGTTACTTCTGCAAAATATCTGGGAGTATGCGTGCGGAACGATTTGAAGTGGAATGATCATATAAAATTAATTGTTGGTAAGGCGGGTACCAGGTTGAGATTCATTGGGAGAGGCCTTAGCAAATGTAGTCCATCAACAAAGGAGGTGGCTTACAAAACACTCGTTCTACCTATACTTGAGTATTGCTCATCAGTGTGGGATCCGTACCAGGTCGGGTTGACAGAGGAGAGAGAGAGAAGAGCCAAAGAAGAGCGGCGCGTTTCGTCACAGGGTTATTTGGTAACCGTGATAGCGTTACGGAGATGTTTAACAAACTCAAGTGGCAGACTCTGCAAGAGAGGCGCTCTGCATCGCGGTGTAGCTTGCTGTCCAGGTTTCGAGAGGGTGCGTTTCTGGATGAGGTATCGAATATATTGCTTCCCCCTACTTATACCTCCCGAGGAGATCACGAATGTAAAATTAGAGAGATTCGAGCACGCACGGAGGCTTTCCGGCAGTCGTTCTTCCCGCGAACCATACGCGACTGGAACAGGAAAGGGAGGTAATGACAGTGGCACGTAAAGTGCCCTCCGCCACACACCGTTGGGTGGCTTGCGGATATAAATGTAGATGTAGATGTAGACAGCTGTTCAGGAGGTCATCGACAGCATCGATGTTCCGACAGGAGGGTCACGAAGAATTTTGCTAATCGCCTGAACCACATCATCGCCAATGATGGCAGGCATATCTAACATGGTATAAGCTAAATCCGAATATCTGTAGTGACGTTTATGTGTTGAATAAACTGTGTGCTCGCCGTAGTTTGCAACTAATTTACTTTTTTCTTTTTTCTTTGTTTCTTTTTGATGTAGTTCAATAACTGTCACCCTGTATGTGAGTTGCTCGAAGACTTCTTAAAAATAGAACCCCGTACGACGTTCTCGAAGGCGAATGTTCGTCAGAGACAAATGTATCATCAGGAGTGCTCCAAAGAAAATTTAGAATAGCAATAAATAGAATATTATTTTTAACTGTCACTAAGTCTATCCTGAAGGTTTCTGTCTGGAGTATAGCCTTATATGGAATCGAAACGTGTATGGCCAACAGCAGAGGTAAGAAAAGATCAGCAGCACTTCAGATGTGTTGTTACAGAAAAATGCTGATCATTAAATCCAAAGACCAGGTAACTCATGAACACATATGACATCGGTTTGGGGAAAAAAGAGCGGCATGTTAGAATTAGAGGAAAAGATCTGCAAATCACAGTTAAGTGCCTGGCAGAGGGTACACTGAACTACTTTCATCACAATCACCTAATAAGAAACTGTTAATATGGTAGTGCAGTAAAGTGTCGGGAGTAAAAATTGTAAAGTGACAGCAAGGGTTGAATGTAACAAGCTAGTTTAGTTACAAGTCGGTTGCCGGTTTCCAGCGCCTCTCGGTGTTGAAATAACAAAAATAGCTCCCATGTCCTTCACAAAATGACCCAAGTCCCTCCACAAGTAGTAATTACGAAAAATAAATAAAGAACAAATAGAGGGAAATATCTAGTATAGAAAGCAAAAGAAAAGAAAAGGAAAATTTAATTATAAATTTTAGAAACATGGGAAGGGGGAAAACAGTAGAAAATATTAAAATATTAGTTATTCCAATACGTAAGAAAATCAATATTATAGTCATAGAACGTAGGTCTGGGACACCAAAGATAGTGTTTATTAAAGTATAAATAGACATACGTTGTAATTACGATACTCCAGTCTCTAGTCTGTTCTAGTTCGGAAGTTATTTAGGACGTACAGCTTTAGAGAATAACAATTGGGACTTTATTAAACAGGGATCAAGAATAGATGGTGACGAGATTGTTTTTGAGGATTGTCAATTCAAGACTTTAATTTGGACATTTATCAGATTAGATAAACGGGAAGGTGAATACTAATCTCTTTGGCTTTAATGTCAATTCATGTGAATATTTAAACGTTTCACTGAATTGAAAATTTTAACCGGGTTCGGGCTTTGAATTGTGATAGTGGGAAACTTTAACTTCACGCGACTAGTGATCATAGTTAATGACAGTTTGCGGATATTAAATAGAAGTAACTTATTTACCGAAAGTGACAGGATATTATCTAACATCTCTGATGCTAGAGGGAATCCTACTTAGACATCTAATTAAAGAACTTCTTTGAATGAGATCGTATAGTGAACCTATTTATTAATAACTCTTGTCAATAAACTGACGTTGTTTTTATAATACAAGTCTTGAACATTAATTTAACTTAGATTAATAAACGTTAAGGTTTACGTGATCTATGCCAAGAACAAACTAGCGATTCGTAACTAAAACAATTGAACGAAAGGTTAAAGTATCGTCGTCTGTAAACATTGGTAGTTAAGCTACTAAAGATTTTTTCTCTCAGAGTTGGGAAGACTATATGTGTAGTGACCCACCTTTAACATTGGGTTTTAAAAGTAATCAAACTGATACTTAGCAGGGACAATATTAAAGTAAAACCCTTCAATGACAGTCAATGTGTAAAAAATAAAATCAAACTTGCACCTACTAGACGAAAAAGCGAAAGCAGAAAAAGGGCTGCTACAAGAGTCTAGTTTACGTATCTCCAGAAAAAGTTACCCAACGTGACGATACTTACTTATTATCAGAAGGTGAAATTGTTGCGGGTGAATTCTCTAAGCACGGCATCCTGAAAACAAAAAAGTGAGCATAAATCATTGCTTCTGCATGCAAGCTAAAGCGTTGCCATTTGCACTTTGACAATCCCATCTTGCAACAAAGGGCTGCTCTACTTCTTTGACCAGTACTTAGTTAGGGTGCTTCTAATCACTAGTGGTTCCTAGTTCCATAAATTTCTCGGTGTCCTCTCCGCTGTTTTAGCTCTCATGGTTTCAACAAAATGAAGTAGTATATCTACATATGACCATAGTTTAAATGAAATGGACGTGTGCACTGCTGAAACCACTACTTAAAGACAAGATTTACTGCTGATTTTATGGCGGCGTACATATCTAATTAAGAACTGAGGGGGCCAATTTTCAAGTTGTCACAAAAAGGGTTAAATAAAAACATTTTAGGATATACACTGTTTTATTATTTTAAAAATTACATCTAGATCTACCATGACTAACTTTATGTACATGACTACTCCGCAAATCACAGTTAAGTGCCTGGCAGAGAGTGCACTGAACTACTTTCAACATTATTTCTCTACCGTTCCACACCCTAACACTGTGCGAGAAAAAATAACACTTAAGTTTGGAAAAAGCATATTTGTGCCATCAGCTGTACAATTTTTATGTTTATTCTCTACCAGTTTCGATTGTTAGAATCATTTCCAAGGAGAAAACTGTGAGGTACAAATAAACAACTATAGAATATATGCAATCATCATAGCAAATTGAGGAATTAAAGAAAGCCGTTTTTAAACCACAGTACTTACACACCGTGCATTAACGGATTAACCATACATTTCTGTCATATTTGAGCCATACAAGTGTAGAACACATATAATTGTCACTGGTATTTACGAAGCGTGTCACTTAAGGTTGTTAATTAAACGTTACATAACGGATTACATTTATTCGTGGAAGCGCGCTATTAAATAATAAATAAATTCCAGAATGAGATTTTCACTTCGCAGTGGAGTGTGCGCAGATATGAAATTTCCTGGCAGATTAAAACGTAGCGTTGGACCGAGACTCGAACTTGGGACCTTTGCGTTTCGCGGGCAAGTGCTCTCTCTACCAATTTTTTTTTTTAATTGCAGGCGCTCTATCCATCCTTTTTTCCAGCAATCCAATTTTTGTTTAATCACTTTTATTTTTTATTTATTTATTTATTTTTTATTTATTTTTTATTTTTATTTTTAGGATGGTCAGGGCGTGGTACACGCCGCACTAGCAGTGGGGTCTCTTCACGGTACTGCCAGTGCGTCGAGGCCCAAACCTCTCCCACCCCTTTTTTCATGTTCCCTTTTGGGTCATAGCACTAAGTGTGCAGAAATCTTAACACAAAATTCCCATTCTCCGATGTAAGAAAGACAAAGAAACCTCTTCTCTGAATAGAAACTGAACACTGATAAAAACTTAACAATTCTTCTTGGATCACACAAATACTTTCCTTGGTAGTCGAACACGAGTAATCTTGAACAAAATGTTTTGAAAAAAAAATAAAAAAAACTTTTCGTGCAACATAGAAGTTCCGGAAGCAAGGTAATAGCAAATAATAATAAGAAACCAAGTGACTTTTAATTTTCTTCTTTTCGTTCAAGGTGTTGTAGTGGTTCCACATATTTAACCAACACCCATTCTTTCAAAAATGATCTTGATCATGTTGCCGTAGTGCTTCTTGTGGTTGCGATACGTGCTGATTTTTGCATATTGACACTTCATGTAAACACGGAATTCTATCTCGTTGTCTGACCCAAGTTTGTGGATGACATAACTAACATATTTTCCCAGTAACCAGCTAATGGCGTTGGTTTTTAATTTCGGAAAGTGTGTCATGTCTGGTCTCAGGAAGAGCGATGGCGTTATATATTCCGTAGAGGTTCTGGTGAGAAAGGCGATTTGTTGCCTGATCCAATTCCAGTTATTTACATTGCCACCACAGGTGAGTGTATCCACCAGATTGCATTTTCCACAAAGGTGTGTCTGGTTTAAACCAATCCCATATAGTCTCTCGTTGGTGCTGATGACATTGTTAACTGTTTTGTACCATGCGGAAATAGCGTCTGTAGATAGCCCGGCATAGTTGATGTTCCGCCATACAGCTTTCCAGTCACAATTTGGGAATTTCGTTTCAATTTTGTTTCTGCCCTCATTTAACTTCCTTTCAAGTATGATATCGCGCGCTGTGATACGTGTGTTGCTTCTGATTTCGTCACTAAGATAACTTGCTTCGAGGAAAAAGTTCCTCACGTACTGCAGACGGGGATTAATCCTTAGCACATCAATCGGTGCTTGCAGGCTATGGGGTGCCACATCCTCAAAGATCTTTGCGGTTATACATTGTGGAAGTTCTCTGAGTATATGGAAAGTCCGTTTGAGGAACAGAGCAGACGCTTTATTGCGAATATCCACCAAACCGAGGCCCCCGTTTCTGACATCCAGTATAACGGTAGTACCGCCAAACCTGAAGATGTCTCCTCGCCGTAAATAATTGGTAACAGTGGACATGATCCCTTTCGCTACTAGTTTAGGGATTGGAAATATCTGCGCAGTGAAATACGCTTTAGACAAAACGCAGGAGTTGATGAATCTGACTTTTTGCACCAGGTCCATAGTTCGATGGATGTTCTCCATTACAGCACCATGAACTTTCCTCCTAGTTTCCGTCCAGTTAAAAGCAGCCATCCTCATCGGACATGCCATTAAGATTATTCCCAAAGTTTTATGTTTGTTGTCTTGTTTTGCCCATTGCAGTCGAAGGTGATCTAGGCCCCGTAGATTCAATATTTGACTTTTGTTTTCATTTGCTGTCGCTCCCGACGCTAGACAATATCTTTGGATTTCTCTTTCCAGTGTAACTGTCTCCTCCTTATTCCTTATTACAACGCCCACGTCATCAGCATAAGCTCGTATGACAGTTTTCTCACCACTCAATGTTATACCTGTTAATCCTGCGTGGACAGTGCGGAGGAAGGGCTCTAAAGATACGGAAAATAAAAACATAGATAAGGGGCTGCCCTGTGGAACCCCTCGCCTTATCTGTATGGGTTTAGATGTTTTTCGCATTTATACCTGTTGTAATATTTCTTAGCATGTTGACAATCTGGGGGTGGAAAGCCATTCTTGACAGCGTCGCAAAGAGGTATCTATGACTAACGCGGTCAAAAGCTTTGTTGAAATCTATAAAGATTAAAGCACATTTTATACTTATCACTGAGGTAATTGCAATGACGTCTCGGTATGCAGATAGACTTTCGAATATCGTTCTGGTCGGAGAACAAGATTGATGATGACTCAATATTTTGTTGTAAAAGGCAGAGAGTCTTTTGTTGACAATACACGAAATTATTTTGTAATCAGAAATTAGTGGCGAAAGAGGCCGAAAATTGTTTAAGTCGGTTTTGCCTTTACTCTTAGGAATCAGTACTATTTTACTTTCTTTAAACTACTGCATGGACCGGTTTTCTGTTAAGGACCTCATTTCCCATGGAAGTGATCTTGTCCCCAATTATAGACCAGTAGCGGGCATAAAACTCCACAGGGAGGCCATCAAGTCCCGGAGATTTTTTGAGAGGTGAGTTACGCACAGCCTCATGCACTTCATCTTTAGTAATAGGTGACAGGATGTCAGCGTTGTCTGTTCCCGACAATTGTGGACCTAAAATAGTGAGAAAGTCCTCGAGAGCTGCATCTTCCACTGTGGTAGGGGCATATAAGGTTTCATAGTACCTGTGGACTTCGTCCAGTATTTCTTTCTGGCATGTGAGCCTCGTACCAGTATGCGTCTGAACTTCATCAAGTAAAGTTAGACGTCTGTTTTTAGCATGCCGCACCAAGTGATACAGAGAAGCTGTTTCATCTGCTACGACTGACGTGGCTTTCGATTTAATTTTGAGTCCCTCCATCTGTTGCCGTTTAATGCTTAATAACTTGGCTTTTATTTTTTTTTATATCATTCAGACGAATTACGTCATCATGGGCCTGTTGATATGTCTCTTAAAACTTTATAATAAAAACTCCATTGTATTCCTCAACTCCCTGTGCCTCGCTGCACTATACTGCATGACAGCTTTCCACAGCCTTGGTTTAGCCCTCCTAGTCCACCAGTCAGTGACTGTTGGGTGCTTGTCTACTGTGCGGAGGCACATAGTCCACGCTACTCTTATTTCCTGTTCCAGTTCTTCGTCAGTTAAAACAGAGATATTTAAATTCCTTTGGCCTCTGAATCGACGGGTTGGCTGTACACTTAAATTAAAGCAAGTTAAAAGTGTACTGTAATCGCTAAAATACACGGGAATAGAATAAATAATTTTGCAAATTCGGTGACACGTAAATTCTACCTAGTCTGCTGCGGGAATGGCTGGTTATATACGTGAACCCGACTGATGCCAGCTGCTGAAGTTCCCACACATCCTTAAGGTGTAGATCACTTACTAACTTTTTTAACTGTGGCGAGTAGTTGAAATTGGGTTGTTGATCTTTCTGGTTTAAAACACAGTTAAAATCTCCACCTAGTATAAGAGAACACGGATTTTTCCTCAATAAATAAATCAGTTCATCTTGAAAAACTTCGCACGATCCAGTTTGTGGGAATTTCCTGATGGGACGTAAAGGTTAAGCACTGTCACATCGAAAATGTTTATGCCTATGGCTCTTCCTGATTCTAGTCGTTCGTCACCGGAATGCCTTCCCTTATAAGAATGGCTGTAGCGATATTGGCTTCCGTAGAAACATTAACAATTTCAAAAAAGCCTGGGACCCGAAATTCCGTTATCGCAACTTCTTGTAGCAACGCGATATCTGTCCCGGACTGGTACAAGAATTCTTTTAGTGCTGCCAATTTCAAGGGTGACTGTATTTTATTAATGTTAATAGTAGTAATGCTATAAGCTTGCATCACAGACATACCAGAACAAGCTATTTGGGATGAGGATCGGTATGATTATAGCAGCAACGTGCTTCTCTACAAGGCACGATCTTTACAAGCTGTGTTCCCATTACATGTACTAACTTCCTAGAAAAATTTTCACTGCTTTTAAACAAAGAGCTTGAGAAGAAAAGTATCCTGAAATCCTGACAATGCATTGCTATAAGTCACTGTGGCCCTTCTCTTTCTCCTCTTCAGTGTTGGCCCTGATGACTTCATATTTAATATTCTTTTTCTTGATGTCTTTCTTCTCTGGTGTGGCTTTCGCTTGATGACGCGTGACAGCAAGACCCGGTTTCGGTCGCAGCCGCCGGCGGTGGCCGTCTGGCGCAACGGCCGTGGCTTGCGAGTCGTCAATATTTGGTTCCTGCGTGGTGTCTGTTGTGTTGTCTTGCTGGCGAGGCGGTGATGCCTCTTTATTTCCTCCTCCGGCCCGGCGTTGCGCTTCGGAGTCAGCAGGTTGTTTACTTGGTACTTCCTCGTACTGTTCGCACTGTATGGCCTGTGCACTTGATGCGGTTATTGCAGCTGTGACCTCAGGCTCAGGGTCACATTTCCGTGAAAGGTCACTACCAGCTGCGTCACTATCAGTTCGTGGCGGTATAAGTCCTTGTGTGGAAGTGGGAGCCACATCGACCCGCATTCCATCTCCTTTTTCCACTTGCAACAGATCTTCAGGACTGGGCTTCGGCCTCCTGGCAACGGAAAGTCATTAAGTGCAACATTTTCAGAGGTAGTAACAGGATCCACGACAGCCGCCGGCTCTGTTGTGTTACTGGCTGGCAACAAATCGTTGAGTGTTAATTTCTGGCGTTGCGTAAGGTTATTTGTTAGCACAAAAACACGGCGAGGGCAGTCCTGACGGAGGTGACCAGACTCGTTACATACATGACATGTAGGGGTTTGCCCTGAGTACATAACATGCGCCTTGTGCCCGTCAACAAAGATGTGGGAGGGAATGTTTGCCTTCACTCCCATCTCCACGGAGCGAATGCCGTTAAAGCACTACAGCTTGAAATGCGAAGCCCACCTTTCGTTGACTATTTGCCTGACAACCCCATACTTTGAAAGGACATCTTTAATTTTCGAGTTGTTTACTTCTGTGGGAATATTCAGAACCCTAACATTCCTAATTACAGACACGGAATTCCGGAGTTTTACAGTACTTTTAGTACCATCGCGGTGTATAAATTCCGTTTCATAACGAAATTTTGCCAGAAAGCGATCTACACTCACGCAATCGTTAAACTTTACAAAAATGCAGTATTCATTAGAGTCTAGCTGCATGGTATGAACAGATTCAGAATGAAGGCCAATTACCTCGGTAATCCAGTCGTGTATTTCAAGTGCAGAGGGCTGTACTCGTCGGGTGTACTTGTCGAAGGTGAAAATCACGGTGTTTTTTCTCACGGAGTTTGCCATGGTGTTCTGCAGCGAAGAAATCTCGGACAACGCCGAAATCCCAACGGCACTACGTAGAAAGACGACACGAGTGAAGACCAAATGCTCAATTGATAACGCTTAATTCACGTGCAAAACGCCAATAAACGATCACGAAACACGAAAACACTGGCGTAAACACTGAACGTTCACGGAGCAAACTTGAGGAGCGTGCGACCGCTGCGACAGCTAAAGCCAGACTAACTGAGCTACCCATGCACGACTCCCGACCCGTCCTCACAGCTTCAAGTCTGCCAGTACTTCGTCTCCTACCTTCCAAACTTCACAGAAGCTCTTCTGGTAGAACACTTTCCCGCGAAAGGCAAATGTCCCGAGTTCGAGTCTCGGTCCGGTACACAGTTTTAATCTGCCAGGAAGTTTCAATAAATAAATTGCATATGCTAACTTCAGTGACCCATATGTAAAATAGTACCCATAACATCCAGACAGATATGTCCAGAAGTCTACATGTGCCTGACATAGATCGGTCTGTAGAGATTTTACTGTCAGCTAATGGTTACCACAAGGGCAAAATAGTTCTTTAATGAGATTAGATAGTCACTTTTAACACAATTTTAAGGTTCGACTGGTTGAATGGTTGGATGGCTTCGACGCTTCTCATATTTTATTGCCTTTTTGATCTACGTACATAATAACTTCATCGCCAATTATCACTGTTATAATACTTCTTAATATTCTGCTCCGTTACAGGTCTTTTAATTGACTTCTTTCACAATGTTTAGTGCAAATAAATACATTATTTTTCATTTCTGCAACACTAAAGTAGATATACCGCACTATAACCGGTTTTATACTTACGTTGTCGGTCAGAAAAAGGACTCCATGTCATTTCTGTTGCTGTAATCTTGAGCTAGACTAAATAACATTTGTAACCTTGTAGGCATTCACACTGCACATGTGTTTCAACTTGATTTTTTCGTCGATCACATAGTTTTTGTACCTTCCACAGTTATAGTGCATCAGTTACTAAGTCTGGAGTTATCACCATATGTACACTCCTGTTATTGTTCGAAGACATGATGGTAAGAGTCGAAACCGCTAGATAAAAAATATTAAAACTGTACAGCTGATGAGACAAATATTTTTTCAGATTATTTAACAACTAATCACGTCCGAGAAGCTCTTTTAAATATCTCAGTTCGATCTCTGATTTATTTTATTACGAACATAATTTCTGTCTATGTAGGTGGGCTTCAACTAAATATTTTCGCATTTGGAGTAGAAAGTTATTAAAGCTTCGTGAAGAGATCTTGGCGCAACGAAAAACACTTTTATTTTAATGGTTGCCCTTCAACTCTGCCTCCCCTATATCGCCATAATACAGAACGAACTGCCCTTCTCTGAACTTTCTCGATGTCGTCTGTCATTACTGTCTGGTAAGGACGTGACACGACAGTCACTTTTTGTCATTTGGAGAGAGAAGTTTGATCCCGGGTCGCGCTTTATGGGCGCGTGTACGGCGCCCGGTGAGGCCGACTCAACCAGGCAGCGGGCAAGAGCGAGATGGAAGACGGCGGCGAGCGAGTGGTCAGAGGCAGATCGCCCCACGTGGAGCTGTCAGTTTCAAAGGCCTAGCAGTTACCCGACGTCAGGCTGGTTCATCCAACACCGACTGAAAGGATGCCTCGGCGCTTGTTGGTAACGTCACGTCAGCTAGGCACGGCGTACGCCAGGTCTGCTGCAGGCAGAAACGGCTGGGCGTGCTTATCACTACAAATCTCTTATTTTTGGACAAAATGTTTGGTATTGTTTTGGATTCTGCAGTTTTATTTAGATGAAAGATTTTCTTACTATCGTAAAGCTACAAATGAAGATCATAGTTCTGTATTACTGAGTCCTGTCGAAACAAACGTAGATCAATATGAGAAGATGCTTTGCCCCATTGCAAGCTTCGGAAATTTTTCGTTCGAGTAACTATATTTACTTGATCCATTTTGTTATCTAAACTTACCTCAACCCCCTTACAATGAACTCGTTTCTTTTATTTATTTATTTTCGTTTGACATCGTCACTGGAAATTTGAACTAATTTACATGTGTAAATGTCCAAAAGTTGCCAGTCATTAGATAACAGTCGTTTTCAACGAAAGGAATTCTAAACAGGAAACAAAATAGCTTCATACATTAAAAATACTGCTGAGCTTAAACTTTTTTAAACATGCACATTAGAAAAGATAAATATTCCCCTCTGGCAACTGAAAGGAGAAACTTTATAATATAAAAAAATTTTATTTGATATAACAAGTATCTCTCTTTTGCCTCTTATTCTGTCCCCCATCCCCTCCCTCAACGTGTACAATCGCAAGATATTTCATTAACATTCAGTGCTCCTCACCCCATAGTCAACCAAGATACCTAAAGAAGAGCACCAATATGTTCACAATTTCTTGTAAAAGCAACCCAGTACAAACGTAACTCCCTCAGATATAGAAATAATGTAAAGAAGCACGAATTCTGTTGCTGCTGGACCATGAAGTTGTTTTTGTATGTCAATCCTTAAAACAGGTGGAAATTTAAGGTCAGGAGTACACTATTTGTTAAGAAGTGTAATGAATTGCACAATTAATTGATTGCAGAAATCTCTCAGAAAAATGTGTATTGGTCCACTACCGCCAATAGTTTCACATTTTCCTGTGTCAGAGACACCACCATTATGAGTATGCCTGCAACAGACCTGGCGTTCGCCGTGCCTAACTGACGTGACGTCACCAACAAGCGCCGAGGCCTTCCTTTGAGTCGGTGTTGGTTTATCCCGTTTCAGCGCTCGGCTTTAAGACAATGCTTTGTCCACGTTTGCGTTGATTACATACAAATGTGAAATACTACGACAAAGTACGAGGCGGCAAATGAAAGAGAAGTTTGAGACGTATTAGCGGAGACGCTCATGCGATTTATAAGATTTTTATATCGACAGGTATTGAATAAACAAAACCGCAATATGTGCAATTTAATGAATAGAACTTTTGAAACACTACGGGTCCAGACTAGAGCGAGTCACGGGCTTCAACAAAGGACATTAAAAACTTGCTGTCCTTCTGGACATCGAGCGTGCCCTTGAAAAACTGTGGCACAACGGATTGCTATGCAAACTATTTGAAATAGAACTCTCGGCAAAAATTATAAGAATAATAAAATCCTGCCTAACAGAGAGAACTTGCATCGTACACGTAGGAAAAGAAAAATCTGGAGCTTTTACACCACAAGCAGGAGTACCCCAAGGAGAAATACAGCTCCCCTTACTATACACACTACATACTGCTGACATACCAACAGTTGAGACACAAACGGAAACCGTAGGTCTGTATGCAGATGATACAGCCTACTGGTGCACAGAACTAGGGACAACCACTGTAAAACGAAAGACAAACAACTACCTTAAACGAGTAGAGCAATGGATGACCAAATGGCGAATTCGCCACAACCCCAACAAAATACAAACCTCTTCCAACACGGACATTTGACAAGAAAACGACAGCAAGACGACAACGACATTCAACTATCTCTATGGAACACGCCCCTCACACTCAGCAGCTCAGCCAGATACCTAGAAGTACATCTAGACAGACACTTGGAAAACGCACCTATATCACTTACTAAACACAAAACGACTCAGACAAAATTTATTAAGACAGGTACAAGGACGCTTCCGTGGCTGCAGCGACGAAACAGCTCTACATACTTATAAAACATTCATAAGACAATTGCTAGAGTACGTAGTCGCCCCACCCGGGGGAATACAGGCTCACAACGCGGAAAAACTCTTCAAAACAGAGAGAAGACTAATTCGCAGCATCACCAAATTACCTCCCACAACACCCAGTAACGAAATGTGCACAGTCACAGGTGTAGAACCATTGGAAACCAGAATGGCCAAGCTCAGGGTGAGATAACGGCAAACACATACTCTACACAAGATCAATCTTGGACGATGTACTCACTATAAACGACACAGAAAACCGAAAACCTAAGGACAAATAGATACCACCCTCACAGATAACAGCCCAAAACACAGCCAAAACTTTCCCTGACCTCGTGCCAATCCTGCAACCGCTAATCGAAAACACAACACCAACTTACGTAGACGAATGAATAATGGATTATCCACACACACATCACGACGACACACACACGCACGCACGCACACACACACACACACACACACACACACACACACACACACACAACAGACCAACACAAGAAACCAGCAAACAGTCTAATCAACACAGAACACCTGACAATACCGAACACTCGCCTCTCAAGGATCAATTACACTTGAAAATACCTAAGGAAAAGACGCGACATCACCTATAAATGAACTCTACTGTATTCAAAACATACTGTATAGAAACTACGCTCGGAATCTGACATCTACTACAAATTGCCAAAATATATGTATAACGATTACGAAAATCAGCCGTGTAACTTGAAACGCGTACGTTTCATGGGCAGCGATGGCGAGCCACAGAATCTCTGACCAGAGAGCATGTAGTTAGTGCAGTTGCGCTCGACTCGCAGTAGCGAGCGGTCAGTCTGTCAGTAGTGGTAGCCCAGTGCAGTTGCGAGTAGCGTGTCGGAGATGACGCAGTCGCGGTCGAGATGCGACAGAGTTTAGTTGTGTGTGAGGAGTCGGCGGGCGTCGACATCGCACTCTGGTCACGATTCAGGACGAGGTATATTTTTATTAAATAACGTATTCAAGCAGCATTGCGCTCATCAGATAATCTAATGTGTATTCATTGTAATTAACTTTCAAGAATCGCCCCAATAATAATTTTGATTTCAAACCAATTTTTAACAAAAAAAAATCATTTGATTCCCTTGCATTTCCTTAAAGAAAATTTTCAGTTAAATTCAAAAAAAAATTTATTATTGCGATGCATTTCCTCCAAGCTGTGGCGCAGAATAAGAGCAGATACAGTTTTACTAAGGTAAGAATTTCAGTTTAATTTTTTGCACAGGGCCAAAGACCGACATTTCGGTTTAATTGAGTTTTGATTATCACTGTACTTTCATTGTCATGGGATTATCTTTCATTATTTTATAGGAACTTATACTTGAGTCAGATTGCTATTTTTCATTTATTGTCATTATCATTAAACTTGTCTGGGGAGCTTACACTTAGCTCTAGGTCCATTATGCACTTGTAAGAAAAATAAATTGTGATAAAAAATAAATCATATGTAAAACCCCTCTGGCTGAAAAGGGACGCAAACATGCCCTAAAACAACTCCAGGACAGAGTTGTGCGCGCCTTTGCCACGCCGCACCCGTGTTGCTCGATGTCACGATGTTAAGGCCTTGGTGGCCACTTCTTGATAAACCGGCTGTTGGCTTCTGTGTCGCGTTCTTCGGCCGACGTTCGTCTGATGATTTTTCTGACGTTTCGCCAGCACGGGTGGCTGGCACTGTCAGTTTGACCCTCCATTGCTGGCGGTGGACTGCACCATCTTTATCCGTCTCCTCCTTCTCACTCTCTTTGTCAGTCACCACCTCCCTCCCTCTCTGTTCATCTTCTCCCCCCCTCCCTCTCGCTCCATCTCCTCCTGCCCCCTCTCAGTCTACCACCTACCCCCCCTCCAACTTTCTCTGTCCATCTCCTTCTTCCCTCCCTCCCTCTCTCTCTCTCTCTCTCTCTCTCTCTCTCTCTCTCTCTCTATCTATCTCTATCTTCTCCTCCCTCCCCTCCTCTCCTCTGACCACCATCTTCTTCCCGTTTTCTGTGTCCATTTCCTTCCATCTCTCTGTCCATCTCCTCTGACCTTGAACCTTGCGTATTGTTAATGCAAATTCAGATTCTGTAATATTATTCTAATCAAAAGCGAGTAATGCAATTTTGTCATATGATGACATGATGGAGACCGTGGCTGTTGTTTGAAGACAAATGTTGATGGTGTTAGAACAGCAACCAGCCACAAATTTACTTTCAGTTCCTTTATTCAAAGGCTACCGTTACCAGTTTCGAATCGTTGTGATTCCGTCTCAGACGGTTTACATGCTTTTTTTATGACATGTGGTGTGTTTTTTATAGATTAATTGTCGTGAAACGTCGGTTTCGAGTGTTTGTTTTCGTAAAATTCGTCCAGCAGATGTAAATGCATTCCCACTGCATTCTTATTGTTGCACACGTAAATAGTTTGTAAGCTCTTTGTATGTATCAAAACATGTGGTGCGTGGTAGAAATCATCTCAGTGAAAAATCTTAAGTGTTCAGTGAGAACAATTTACGTGTGCAACAATAAGAATGCAGTGGGAATGCATTTACATCTGCTGGACGAATTTTACGAAAACAAACACTCGAAACCGACGTTTCAGGACAATTAATCTATAAAAAACACACCACATGTCATAAAGAAAGCATGTAAACCGTCTGAGGAGGAATCACAACGATTCGAAACCGGTAACAGTAGCCTTTCAATAAAGGAACTGAAACTAAAGCTGTGGCTGGTTGCTGTTCTAACACCAAAAACCAGTAAGCCATAAATACAAATTTCCTGTTTGCTAAGAACGTTTCGTTATTGTATATTCTATATACATATTTATGTTTTAAAAAATATATGACCTGTAAATGTCTAAACGTTTATGATAGTAACCCGTAAAAATTTGAAGTAAATCAGAAAGGTACATCTTGAGATTTTAGATAACAATGTTTTCCATTTATACATTACATATGTAAATTAATGTATTAACTGTACTGAAAATATACTATATTAAAGAATGAGTTGCCTAAAAACACTGCCTTATGAGAGTCCAACGTTGTATCAAAATTTCAAATCAAATGGTCAAGAAATTCTCGATATTAACGATTTTGAACAAACTAACGTTTGTCTCCATAGTTTCGCTGCGCAATGACTGTTCCATAAAATTTCGGGTGTGCAGCTGCATAAATTTCACTTCTGCTGCTCGCCCGAAATTTTATGGAACAAACTAACATTTACATTTTTATAGCATTTGCCCTTTTATTGAGTATATACCAGATAACGTTCCAGTAGATGTACAGAAACATGTGAGTATTAGATTCAGTGTCGTGTAAGATTTCTGGCCGAGCGGTTCTAGGCGCTTCAGTCCGGAACCGCGCTGCTGCTACGGTCACAGGTTCGAATCCTGCCTCGGGCATGGATGTGTTAGTTAGGTTTAAGTAGTTCTAAATCTAGGGGACTGACGACGTCAGATGTTACGTCCCATAGTGCTTAAAAACATTTGAACCTGGAACTTCCTGGCAGATTAAAACTGTGTGCCCAACCGACACTCGAACTCGAGACCTTTGCCTTTCGCGGGCAAGTGCTCTACCATCTGAGCTACCGAAGCACGACTCACGTCCGGTCCTCACAGCTTTACTTCTGCCAGTATCTCGTATCTGGACATTTCAACCTTTTTTTTTTTTTTTTTTTTTTTTTTGTAATATTTCAAAGTTATACGTGAAGAACTTCCACGGATTTCAGATTTTGAAGAAACGAACATCTACGTTTGTACTTATATAGAAACTGTAAATTTTCCTTACTCCAAATCTCCGACACTTCCAACCTGCTACTCATGCTAAGCCTCACGATGGCAATTTGCTCACCACGCCCTTTCCTAGGGTCATAAAATTATCAGAGAACAATATACTTGCACTGGCTCCTCTTCATACGATCGTATAGTTTTTGGATAACAGTAAACATGCATATGGCGACCCTCAACGGTGCGAATCCTCTGAGAAACAGGCAGAGACAGTAGGATGCTTACCTCATGCTTTTAGTATCTTCATGCTACTTCATCTTCAGGTTGTCTATAAACAGTAGGTCGAAGTATCCATGTCAAAGCTAACACACAAGACACCACATCTGCGGTACATGGCTCATCAGATGTGTCGCCATGTAAGTTAGCTTTACATGGGTGTTCGACCTGCTATTTATTAGGGGAGCTGAAGATAGGGCAGATAGTCTGGAACCTGGTCAAGACTTCAGTCACTAAATAACTAGACAACTGTAGCAGTTACTGCAACAATGAACATTACACATAACACTTGTGGATGTCCCATCAGCAAAAATTTGTGATACATTTATTCCAGGTGTCAAAGAAATCACTTGCATCCGATACTATTGCATGAACAGCGTTGGTTGAATGGGTTTAATCTGAAGTGTTCACCTATTTCGTATTTTGAGGAACGTTATTCAAGTGTTACGGTCTTCTTTGTGGCGTTGGTGACCGTATAAAGACAGTACGATGTTCATTTTCAGAAAGTGAAGGGATTTTAATTCTGAATGTGACGATCTATGGCAGGAGCGTGAAATCCAGTAGTATTAGGTGTTGGACCGCTTTAGAATTTCTTTGTTAGTTTGCTTTGTCGCTTTGTAAGGATGATTCTTTGTGCCAATAGAACTAAAGAAAAAGACAATGGCTCCTCGTAACCGCTCAAGAACCAGGTCAAGGGGGAGGGAATACGGAATTAGATGTGGAAGGTGATCCGGCAGCAATACGAACGCGAAATAACAGTTATGATGTAGAATCAGAGGCGTTAAAGAGCATCACGGTCAAATTTTGTGACAGAAGTACAGAAGCAAGAGCAGTTCATTCTCCTGTACGGCAGGTAACGACGGTTAGGGTTCTGGAGCCTGAATTCACTGTCGTCTGGGTACGCTAAACTTTTGGCCGCTTGCAAGCCTCTCCACTTGAAGTTTACGAAAATTCGAGTAATATATCTGGCTTTGCAACCATGAATTCCCCCACTTTAGAGACGCAAATTTGTGAACAGGGGAAGTTGATGAATGTGTCTGATGGTCATTAATCTCTAATGGTATGTCTATCAGTCTCATTACCAGTTTACATGAAAAATTACAGAATCGGAATGAGAGCCTGGAAGGGGAATTAGAGAAACAGAGTGAGAGTCTAAAAGGAGAAATATAGAAACAGAACGGAAGTCTATAAGGAAAAACACAGAAACAGAATGAGAGTCTACAAGGAGAAACAATGCAGCAGAACAAGAAACTAAAAGGGGAAATGAGGGAATGTCGTGAGATAGGCGAGAAACTTGCGAGAAAAATTGATGAGGTACAGGTCTGTCTTGATGTAAAGTTTCAGAATATGATGATTCAAATTCAGGAAGGATTAACTGTGGAATCTGAGAAAATTTGACGAAGTCGAGGATGAGCTGAGTACTATGGAGCAGCAACAGACAAAGATACGAGATTAAGTTATGAGGCACATGGATAAGGCACAGAAGGATTCTGATGAGCTCAGGGAGAAGTGCCAAAAAGATAAAGAGGAACTCTTGATTCAAATCAGTGGTGCAACATGCAAGTATGGTCAATCATTAAAGGACAGTGTCGTGGCAAATAGTGTCATAATACAAAATCTGGAAGATACATTCGAAACTTTGAAATTGGAAGGCGCCGAAAGGAATCTAAATATGAAGGTGAAATTACTAAACAAGCAGGGCGTATAGATGAACTAACGGACGTGGTCGAGCGTAAAAACAGGACAGCTTCAGTATTGATGGAAGGTCTGAATGAAGGAGCACCATGGCCATGTGTCATGAAACAGACAATAGCTAGGACAGCCAAAGGTTCGTGGACTTTTGCGAATGTAGGTGGACGTAGGAGAGACGATGAATATGATTCAGTAGATAAAGAGAAATGTAATAACAGACCAGATTATAGGAATACCACATATGGGCGAATTAAAGGCAGGAACCTTTGAGAACTGTCACACTGTCCGGACTTTGTTACAAGCATTTCGTGTCAGTGCAGAAGTTCAAGGTGTTCCGAATCTCTTCGAATTGAATCCACTGAAGGGCTTGCTTGGGACGGTTCCACTATAGGTCTTCTATCAGCCTACTGGTCAGAAGTGGGTCAGGACAGAGTAAAGCATCGGATCATTATGCTTCCAAAGCACAACAAGGGTGACTTTTCCAGTTCTACCAAAATTTTTCGAACGTACGGTCTAACAGAATCAATTCTTGTATGATCCATACAGTCCTGCAGAACAGCTCTGGATACGTGTAACAAAACTATCGGTACACCTTTGACACATTGTATAGACAGATGCTGTAAAGATGATATTGAAGCTTTCAGGACACTGCTACAAGAACTAGAATATGACATAGATGAGAGTACATCATGTAATGGGCAGTGGCAATGCATCAAATATGCTTCATCACCACAAGAGTCAAGTCGTGCCAGGAGTAGCAACAGAAGCAGATATAGGACATGCAAGCATGGTCGATTTGATAATGGACATTACCAGATCAACTGAACAATTGAGATAGTGGTAAACAGCATAGAGATGGACACAGAGAAATAACAAACAGGTCAAGACAGACCTGGCTAGAGAATGGGAATCGTGACCAGTATGGGCAAGAGAGAGAAAATAATAAAATGGTTCTAGTTCTGTCCCAATAGCTGGACGTGCATGCCAATATCTCGGTATTGTTATATAACATACGGTGACCAGTATCCAAACAATGTTCGGCAAGAGCAGATCTAGTTGGCTGCCGTAATCGTGTGTGCCGTTTACGCTCAGTACATCGGTCCTCCACGGTCCTGACAGTCTGACCAATGTATGCCATGCCACAGCTACACCCGCCTTACGCAAACCAAGATCATCTTTAACAGAACCCAAAAGCACTCTAATTTTAGATGGAGGTCGGAAAACACATTTCACTTCGTATTTCCGTAAAATACTACCGATCTTGTTGGAAGTGCTTCCTGGGTAAGGCAGAAAGGCGGTCACTGTAAATATTACCTGGCTGAATTCCCGTAAGTTAATTGAAAATTGTATAAGCCAGGAGAAACTCACGCGCAAACAAACCGCCAACACTTCCCTACACTGTGAATCCGATATGTGACCTATCAGATGTTAATCAGTGATGATAGGTTGATGCTGGCCGAGAAGCCTATACCGGTACGCGGCTCCGGCTGCCGTGTAGCACCGCTCCACAACGTCAAAGAGAAGCAAGATACGCACTACTAAGAGAACGTACCCTTGCATGGCAAATTTCGTAAATAGATCTCGCCGCGACGAAAAACTACTTTGCTTTAATGACTTCCATCGCAACTCGCGTATCATATCTGCAACACTCTCTCCCCTATTACGTGATAATAAAAAACGAACTGCCGTTTTTTGCACCCGTTCGATGTCCTGCGTCAATCCCACCTGGTAAGGATCCCACAACGCGCAGCAATATTCTAACAGAGGACGAACGAGTGTAGTGTAAGCTGTCTCTTTAGTGGACTTGTTGCATCTTCTAAGTGTCCTGCCAATGAAACGCTACCTTTGGCTCGCCTTCCCCACAATATTATCTATGTGGTCTTTCCAACTGAAGTTGTTCGTAATTTTTACACCCAGGTACTTAGTTCAATTGACAGCCTTGAGAATTGTACTTTTTATCGAGTAATCGAATTCCAACGGATTTCTTTTGGAACTCGTGTGGATCACCACACACTTTTCGTTATTTAGCGTCAACTGCCACCTGCCACACCATACAGCAATCTTTTCTAAATCGTTTTGCAACTGATACTGGTCTTCGGATGACCTTACTACACAGTAAATTACAGCATAATCTGCGAACAACCTAAGAGAACTGCTCAGATTGTCACCCAGGTCATTTATATACATCAGGAACAGCAGAGGTCCCAGGACGCTTCCCTGGGGAACACCTGATATCACTTCAGTTTTACTCGATGATTTGCCGTCTATTGCTAGGAACTGCGACCTTCCTGACAGGAAATCACGAATCCAGTCGCACAACTGAGACGATACCCCATAGGCCCGCAGCTTGATTAGAAGTCGCTTGTGAGGAACGGTGTGAAAAGCTTTCCGGAAATCTAGAAATACGGAATCAACTTGAGATCCCCTGTCGATAGCGGCCATTACTTCGTGCGAATAAAGATCTAGCTGCGTTGCACAAGAACGATGTTTTCTGAAACCATGCTGATTACGTATCAATAGATCGTCCCCTTCGAGGTGATTCGTAATGTTTGAATACAGTATATGCTCCAAAACCCTACTGCAAACCGACGTCAATGAAATAGGTCTGTAGTTTGATGGATTACTCCTACTACTCTTCTTAAACACTGGTGCGATCTGCTTAATTTTCCAATCTGTAGGTACAGATTGGAATTAACAGACTTGGAACGCGAATGGTATTTGTAGCTTGACACATGGTACATTCCTTTTCGGAAATCGTTAGGAAATTCAATATTTAGAGATCAACAGTGTCAAGAGTGTGCCGAGAATACCAAATTTCAGTTACGGACAAGGCAGCGGCCAACGCCCTGTACTTAACGACCGAGATCAGCGGCGTTTGGGTAGAGTTGTGAATGCTAACAGACAAGCAACAATGCGTGAAATAACCGCAGAAATCAGTGTGGGAAGTACGACCGACATATCCATTATGAAAGTGCGGCGAAATTTGGTGTTAATGGGCTTTGGCAGCAAACGACCGACGCGAGTGCCTTTGCTCATAGCACGATACTGCTGCAGCGCCTCTCCTGGGCCAGTGACCCTAGAGGACTGGAAAACCGTGGCGTAGTCGGATGAGTCCCGATTTCAGATGGTTCGAGCTGATCTTAGGGTTCAGGTGTGGCGCAGATCCCACGGAACCATGGACCCAAGTAGTCAACAAGGCATTGTGCAAGATGGTGATGGCTCTATAATGGTGGGCGTCTGTGTTTAAATGGAGTAGACTAGCTCCTCAGGTCCAACTGAGCCAACTGAGACCGTCTGCAGCCATTCATGGACTCCATGTTCCCAAACTACGACGGAATTTGTATGGATGACAATGCACCATGGTACTGAACCATCATCGTTCAAGAATGGTTTCAAGAACCTTCTGGACAGTTCGAGCAAATGATTTGGTCACTCACATCGCCCGACATGCATCTCACTGACCATTTATGTGACATGACCGAGAGCCAGTTAAAGCACAAAACGCTGCACTGCCAACACTTTTCTCATTCACGGGCAGCCTGAGGCAGCATGGCTCAGTATTTCAGCAGGGGACTTCCGGCGACTTGTTGCATCTAGGCCATGTCGTGTTGCTGCTCTACATCAGCCAAAAGGAGGTCCGACACAGTATCAGGAGGTATCCCATGACTTTTGTCACCTCAGTATATAATATTGTGTACAATGTACAGCAGAGGAACAGTCTGGCGACGACCTTTGATTGTATCAGCTTGAAAATGCACCCTGTCACAAAGCAGCATCTGTGAATCAATAGTCTGCTGACAATAACATTCCTGAAATGGACTGGCCTGCCCAGAGTCCCTACCTGGACCCAATGGAACACTTTTGGGATAAGGTAGAAGTTGACCTTGCGTCAGATACCAGAGTCACTATTTTTTTTTTTGTTTCAGCTCTTGATGAGGAGTGGTCTGCCATTCCTCCACAGATATTCACACACCTCACTGAAAGTTTCCCCAGCAGATTTCAACCCATCATAAAGGTAAGGCATGAACACACCCTGTATTGACGTGCACTAATACACTGAAGAGCCAAAGAAACTGTCACACTAGCCTAATATCGTATAAGGCCCCTACGAGCACGCAAACAGTTACAACTTCTAGCCTATAATTTTTTTTGTAAACTGGGAAATGTAATCCCAAAGTTTGTATCACACACGGACATACACTGAAGAGCCAAAGAAACTGCCTAACATCGTATACAGTCCCCGCAAGCACGCAGAAGTGCCGCAACGCGACGTGACATGAACTCGACTAATGTCTCAAGTAATGTCTCGAGAGAACTCACACCATGAATCCTGCAGGGCTGTTCATAAATCCGTAAGACTACGAGGGGTGGAGATCTCCTCTGCAAGGCATCCCAGAATACTCAATAACGTTCACGTCTCGGAGGTTTGGCGGCCAGCGGAAGTGTTTAAACTCAGAAGAGTGATCCTGAGCCATTCTGAAGGAATTCTGGACGTGTGGGGTGTCGCATTGTCCTGCTGGATTTGCCCAAGTCCGTCATAGTCGTCTCTAGACGTATCAGGGGTCCCATATCACTCCAACTGCACACGCCGCACACCATTACAGAGCCTCCACCAGCTTGAACAGTCCCCTGCTGACATGCAGGGTCCATGGATTCATGAGGTAGTCTCCATTCCCGTACACGTCCATTAGCTCGGTACAATTTGAAACGAGACTCGTCCGACCAGGCAATATGTTTCCAGTCATCAACAGTACAATCTCGGTGTTGATGCACCTGGGCGAGGCGTAAATCTTTGTGTCGTGCAGTCATCAAGGGTAGACGAGTGGGCCTTCGGCTCCTAAAGCCAATATCGATGATGTTTCGTTAAATGGTTCGCACACTGACACTTGTTGATGGCCCAGTATTGAAATCTGCAGCAATTTGCAGAGGGGTTTCACTTCTGTCACGTTGGACGATTCTCCTCAGTTGTAGTTTGTCTCGTTCTTCCAGGATGTTTTTCTGGCCGCAGCGACGTCGGAGATATGATGTTTTACCGGATTCCTGATATTCACCGTACACTCGTGAAATGGTTGTACAGGAAAATCCCCACGTCATCGCTACCTCGGAGGTTCTGTGCCCGATTGCTCGCACGCCGAATACAACACCACGTAGAAACTCACTTAAATCTTGATAACCTGCCATTGTAGCAGCAGTAACCGATCTAACAACAGCGCCAGACAATTGTTGTCTTATATAGGCGTTGCCGACCGCAGCGCCGTATTCTGCTGTTTACATATCTCTCTATTTGAATGCGCTTGCCTGTACTAGTTTCTTTGCCGCTTCAGTGTATGTGTCCAAATGCTTTTGATCAGATAATATATGTTCATAACCATTATACCCACCCTGTGTAATGCGTGAACAAAACGATAGTCATAACGGTTTTAAACAGCCGAACTCGAAGCTATACAACGTAGGGCCACAGCCAGTAAAAACTCTTCTGGGGACAACATTAAGCAGCTATTAGACATTTGTTTAGAAAATGAAACATACCATTCATTTGAAGAAAACCTTCGTACTAATTAGAATGAAATAGTGACTACAGGAGTCTAATTATTTTTAGATACAGTAAATGTACTGCGTATTAATCTCCTTATGTGAGGATCCAAAGTCTCCACGTAACTTCTAAGTGCTTAAACAATTTTTTGTTTCCACCATAGGCTGAAGAAATTTTTTTATGCACATAAACTCTATTACATTTCTAGCCGCTTTCGGCCTACGACCATTTCCAAATGGCTGCAGTATCAAACATCAACGAATGTGAGACATTAGATTTATAAACTTCTGTTCCCATGTAACACTAAACTGTTTTCCCATACAACGTCACACATTTCACCTACGCAGCTGTAACTAATGTAACAGCTGTTGTAAATGGTGTAGTGTAGCGTTGCTAAGAAACCTTTGTAACTTGTATAAGCTCGTAGAGTTTTGATACTGCAAGCATTTGAAAATTACTGCAGATCGAAACTGGCCAGAAATATAATAGAATTCATCTGTATAACAATATTTCGACAGCCTACGGTAGAGATAAATATGCATTTAGCTTTCAGTTCTATGTACTAATGAGCGTGTGTGTGTGTGTGTGTGTGTGTGTGTGTGTGTGTGTGTGTGTGTGTGTAATGTGCTCACTAAAGTAACAGGTCGCTGTATAACTGAAAGTGTAAAGGCGAACTGTGTTGTATGTGAAGGTACGCATGCAATGAGGATTACCTGTAATTGTATGTATTTCTGTGTAAATGCATGTATGCAAATCCTTCACTGAAAAAGCTCACTGCGTGGAAAACATGTTGGTAGTCTAGTAAATATTATGTTCCATTCCAATGCTTCAAGCTATTAATTTTTTGATTCCCATTAATACAACGTACACACACCCGATACCGAACCTGGCATTCCGAGTTCACATACCTGTTATTGGCGAGGTGCTAGACGATGTCCTAACGGCATAACATTAACTGTGAACAATATGTCAATAACTTCCTCCTACTTTATTCAGGATAATCTAATCTGAACGCTTGCGCCTATCAACTCCGGTGACCCGCTCACCATTCCACCCGTATCTTACTAGATAAGAACAGAAAGCAAGACTGCACACCGAAGAAGAGACACAGTGGAAATGTTGTGAAAGTAATAATTCTCTCGCGTTCTCAAACTAAGCGAATAACATCACAAATACTTAAAAGCACGAGTTTAGAGGTGTTCATGGTGTTACTAATGACCGGCGGTCATTAATTTCCTCCTGCTTTATCAATGACAATATAATCTTGCCGTCCTTGCCTATGACCTTCAAATGGCTCTGAGCACTACGGGACTCAACTGCTGTGGTCATAAGTCCCCTAGAACTTAGAACTACTTAAACCTAACTAACCTAAGGACAGCACGCAACACCCAGCCATCACGAGGCAGAGAAAATCCCTGACCCCGCCGGGAATCGAACCCGGGAACCCGGGAGTGGGAAGCGAGAACGCTACCGCACGACCACGAGATGCGGGCCTATGACCTTCGATGGAGATTTGGCGGGGGGGAGGGGCGGCGTGGCACATACCATGGCTTCGAGTGTTTTACACATATCTTGAAACACAAGAAGACAAAAGAAGACAATGCAAAAGTGCACGCCGAAGAAGCGATACCAAAAAGATGAAAGTATGTAGTGAAATTAAAATTTCTCTCACGTTTATTAAACCTACTCAAATTCCACGTGTGTATGTACTAGAAAATACGTGTTTATATCACCGTTCACATTTGGTTTTATTGACATAAAACATGTTCAGTGGTCTGCAATGAACATTATTTATAAGTTTGGTTTAATTTCTAGAACTAAAAACAGTTCGTTACGATAGATGCTGATGTTTGATGCTTACGGAAATTACGACTCTAGGAATATAGTACAGCCCACTAGATATCGCTGACAGAGGGATCGTGAGGGCAAGTTTAGAATATTAGCAGCACGCTCCCAGGCATTCATACGATCGTTCTTACCGCGCTCCACGCGTGAATGGGATAGGAAGAAACCCTTATAACTGGTATAATGAGACGTATCCTCTGCCATGCACTTCACGATGGTTTGCAGAGTATAGATGTAGGCGAGGTGTTGACGTAGATATAGTGGTGACGAGTCATCTCCCTAGAGCGATCAAAGAACCCACAGTAATGACCAGACGATTGCAGTTCCGTCAGGTCATAACAAAACTAATTATATTTACAAAAATCGCCGGCCGAAGTGGCCGAGCGATTCTAGGCGCTTCAGTCTGGAAACGCGCGACCGCTACGGTCGCAGGTTCGAATCCTGCCTCGGGCATAGATGTGTGTGACGTCCTTAGGTTAGTTACGTTTAAGTAGTTCTAGGTTCTAGAGGACTGATGACCTAAGATGTTAAGTCCCACAGTGCTCAGAACCATTTGAACCATTTACAAAAATATCCGTGTTTTACAAGGTCGCGTGAGCTATAAGAATTGACGGATTATGAAGTGCCATACAGAATTTTTGCGTGTCAATAAAGTGCGCGTCGCAATTAGAACAGACAACGACAGGGATATATGCTTCTCATGCATGAAATATGTGTTAACATTCTCTTGGTTTCAGCGAAGTAAGTTGGAATTACACTCATACTTGAAAGTATTTGTACATGAGAAAGTGGTAGTTCATATGACTGAATCAGTGAATTTTGGGTTTTTTTAAGCACTGCCGGAAACAGAGATCACAACATCAAAAAATAATGTAGAGCAATGAAATTATGGGAATATATTTGTCTACGTAGTATATTCAAATGATTAACAACGCAAGATCACAGGCTAATGCAAGTCTGTTGCAAATGTGAAATGTTGGTGGGCTAACAACCAGTGATACCACCAGCATGTTGGATGGAAGCATGTAAAGGTGCTTGCATTTTGTTGTACAGGTCTGCCGGATGTCAGTTTGTGGGATGGAGTCCCTTAATACAGGGACGGTTAATGCTGTTTACCAATGACGCTAGTGTTTTCGTCCGATGGTGTCCCAGATGTGCTCGATTGGTGACGGATCTGGTATCGAACAGGTAAAGGAAACGTGGCGATGTATGACAGACAATGTAGCGCTTTTCCATTTTGTCTCACAGGTGCTTGACGATGACAAGTAGTCGAAATTAGCAAAATTTCAAAGGAAACATGTTGACACTGTGTAGAGCATGCTGGGTTACAACAGCGGTATGTGGGCGAGCGTTATTTTATTGGAAAACACCCCTGCAATGATGTTCACGAACGGCAACACTCTGAGGTGTGGGGGGTTGATCTGTTATTCTGCGCAACGGATTAATCTGAGATGTACTCTTTACCCTGTGGCTCCTGCAAGATGCAATTTCCACCCCCACACTACTACAGAAGTCAGACAGACGCTCCTAACGTTCTAACGAGAAATGCCAGAAAAACTTTCAGCAATAAATATCTTCTGGAGTCGTCCGCTATAAGGAAATGACACAAAAATTCACAAAATTTCTTACGTAACTAGTGGGATACTTGGGTACTGGAGTAGTGCTAGTTAGTGTAAGAAGAACGTGAAACTAACGAAAGTTATTATTTATTTTGCAAAAATTCTGAGAAATCACAATCACACTTTTAGTTGTGAATTGAGCAAGTTATATCCTGGTTCTTTTCGGAATGTGAAGTTGCCTTTCAAGGACAGGATTCGCTAATGAAATTTGTACACAAAGTTTAAGATGGTAGTTAACTTGGCAGAATGGCTGACAGGCAGGCCTACTCAACTTGAATAATTATCCTTTAGAATGTTGCTAGGTACGGTCGAGGCTGTCGCGTGTGAAATGCAGTGAAGTGTACTGTTGTGGAGGAAATATGGGGCTCACAAGAGCTGTAGCGCACAATACCGTGAGCTGTGATGACTGCTGTCTGCGCCGCTCGCTGCTGACAAATAAGATAACTCTCGTTCTATCTGGATTGACCTTCGCAAATCAAACTCTCCCTATGCCTTGATGAAGTCAAGGATTCCTGACCTTTGCCAATCAAACTCTCCCTACACCTTCATGAAGGATTCCTATTCGCCCTTAGTCTAACTATTGGCGTGGTACACCGGTCAGATAACCAGTCCACCGCGATGCCACTCAAAATTCGCTCGCCGGCGTTTAACTATAACTCTGTCCGTTCACACCGCACAATAAGGGTGTTGGCCAATACAGTGAACAACACCTAATCGCAAGGACTCAATATAGAGTTGCACTTCGATTCGCTCTTGACAGAGGTGCTCTCCCAGTGAAGTACTGAGTAGAGACTTGTTCCTTGCTCTTTCGAGTACACGTACGAGCGCGCACGCTCTCGTTACGTGTTCTCGCTCCAAGAGCGACAACGGAACGGCGCCTCTCGACGACAAACGTGAAGGGGTATATCTTTCGGTCTCTTCCATTATTCCTTCAGCTCAAGGCGTCAGAAATATCGTCTGCCAATCAGCATTGCTCTTCTAAAACGGGAGAATGACGTTTCCTTTAAGGCGGCCAACCCGGAAGGCTGAAGCTTTGGCATTTGACGTTTGCTGTCTCCCTGTGAAAATCTCTGAAACTGCGTGCTATGTGTAAATAATGCGTAGGCTGGCCGCTCCCACACAATGTAGCGGAATTTGCTTTTAAGCTGAACACGGGGTCATTCCCCCCTTCCACTTGGGCCCACACTGTCCGCTGTGGGCGGTCACCGGCCGACACGGGCTGGGTCGTCCTCTGAAGGGCCCGGCGTCCCGCTGTGCGGTCTCCCTCCCGAACTAAAAGCCTCTGTGACCGTCGTGTCTGGAATGTATATGTGCACGCCAGCCTCGAGTATTTCAACCACTCACTTGCCAATTGCATATCGTTTACATGAATTCATACAACATTGACTTTATCTTATCGAGTTTGGGTTGGAATGAAGCGTCTCGATGTGAGGAATATGATTGTGAGGTCGGAATATGTAAGCAATGAAGGTCGGGAGACCACGACGTCTTACAACACAACAGGTCGAATCGACAGACTGATGTACAAATTTGCAGCCAGGTTGCGTGGGATAACCACGAGAGTGCTCCTGCAGTCATACAAAATCACACCTCAGACAATAACTCCAGCTTGCAGACAAATTGGTTGCAGGCGCTCATCTGACCTCTTCCTAAACAACACACGGCCATCACTGGCACCGAGGAAGACCAAGTTTTTATCAGAAAACACGACACACCTCTACCTGGCCCTGCAGTGGGCCCTCGTTTGACACCACTGAAGTCGCAAAAGCCGGTGGTGTGGGGTCAGTGGAATGGACGGTACAGGACATCTGACTCGGAGCTGTCCTTGAAGTAACCGATTTGTAACAACTGATTGTGTTACTGTGGTGCCAATTATGCTCAGATTGTTGTTGCAGGTGTAGTACTATACGCCAGAGCCACACCCCGAACACGACGGTCTGCCCTCTCGGTAGTTCCACGTGGCTGTCCGGATTCCAGCCTTCTTGTGATCGTACATCCAGTGACCACCGTTTGCCAGCAGTCGTGTACAGTGTCTACATTCCCGCCAGCTACTCATAGCCATATTCTACGACCTCGTTCAAATTTAGTGAGCTGTTGATAGTTGCGTCCTTGTCGCATTAAAGGCGTTCTTGACTAACATCAACGCACTACGTCCAATCCCAAAGGTAACTAACGCTCGCGAGCGTTACAGCGTGTATTTAAAGCAAACCTGATTTGCATCCTAATAGTGTCGCCACTAGCGGCACTCTTAGGCGACTGGTGCGAAATTTGAAGAGACTTCGTCGTTCAGATGTATGAGACACGCCTGCCAACTTTCGCTTATGTCCCACAAATCCTTGGTGTTGTGATTTTTTTCCCGTCATTGTATTTGTTTCACGATAATTCATGTCTTTTGGTTATATAGGGTGTTACAAAAAGGTACGGCCAAACTTTCAGGAAACATTCCTCACACTCAAATAAATAAAATACGTTATGTGGACATGTGTCCGGAAACGCTTAATTTCCATGTTAGAGCTCATTTTAGTTTCGTCAGTATGTACTGTACTTCCTCGACTCACCGCCATGATTTCATACGGGATACTCTACCTGTGCTGCTGGAACATGTGCCTTTACAAGTACGACACAACATATGATTCATGCACGATGGAGGTCCTGCACATCTCAGTCGAAGTGTTCGTACGCTTCTCAACAACAGATTCGGTGACCGATGGATTGGTAGAGGCGGACGAATTCCATGGCCTCCACGCTCTCCTGACCTCAACCTCTTGACTTTCATTTATGGGGCATTTGAAAGCTCTTGTCTACGCAACCCCGGTACCAAATGTAGAGACTCTTCGTGCTTGTATTGTGGACGGCTGTGATACAATACGCCATTCTGCATCAGCGCATCAGGGATTCCATGCGACGGAGGGTGGATGCATATATCCTCGCTAACGGAGGACGTTTTGAACATTTCCTGTAACAAAGTGTTTTAAGTCGCACTGGTACGTTCTGTTGCTGTGTGTTTTCATTCCATGATTAATGTGATTTGAAGAGAAGTAATAAAATGAGCTCTAACATGGAAAGTAAGCGTTTCCGGACCCATGTCCACATAACATATTTTCTTTCTTTGTGTGTGAGGAATGTTTCCTGAAAGTTTGGCCGTACCTTTTTGTAACACCCTGTATACTAATGCTTGCGATAGAAAGTATAATAACTTTTTCGTTAATCTGGTAGAAAAATAATCAAATAACAAATATTATCCTTATGACTCACGGGACTGCTTTCTCACCGCTTGGGGGGGCTAGTTTCGCTCCAGTTGTCAAACGGTGACAACTTTCGCAGCAGTGAGTTTCGCGACTGTATGTGTTAAGTTGTGGAAGTAGTGGCGTTATTGTTGAACAGAAAAGACGTTATTTTCCGCATATTTGTGAGCAGTGCATTACGTTTCTCGATGTTGAAGATCTGCGTCTTGCCACAGTCGAGGCCTACGAGAAAATCAGGCCGCGGCGCCTACGCCACGAAGGTAGTCCTGCGCTCGCTCGTTCAAATCAGCAGACAAACTACACTACTGGCCATTAAAATTGCTACACCAAGAAGAAATGCAGATGATAAACGGGTATTCATTGGACAAATATATTATACTTGAACTGACATGTGATTACATTTCCACGCAATTTGGGTGCATAGATCCTGAGAAATCAGTACCCAGAACGACCACCTCTGGCCGTAATAACGGCCTTCATACGCCTCTGGGCATTGAGTCAAACAGAGCCTGGATGGCGTGTATAGATACAGCTGCCCATGCAGCTTCAACACGATACCACAGTTCATCAAGAGTAGTGACTGGCGTATTGTGACGAGCCAGTTGCTCGGCCACCATTGACCAGATGTTTTCAATTGGTGAGAGATCTGGAGAATGTGCTGGCCAGGGCAGTGGTCGAACATTTTCTGTATCCAGAAAGGACCGTACAAGACCTGCAACATGCGGTCGTGCATTATCCTGCTGAAAAGTAGGGTTTCGTAGGGATCGAATGAAGGGTAGAGCCACGGGTCGTAACACATCTGAAATGTAACGTCCACTGTTGGAAGTGCCGTCAGTGCGAACAAGAGGTGACCGAGACGTTTAACCAATGGCACCCCATGCCATCACGCCGGGTGGTACGCCAGTATGGCGATGACAAATACACGCCTCCAATGTGCGTTCACCGCGATGTCGCCAAACACGGATGGACCATCGTGATTCTGCAAACAGAACCTGGATTCATCCGAAAAAATGACGTTTTGTCATTCGTGCACCCACGTTCGTTGTCGAGTACAGCATCGTAGGCGCTCCTGTCTGTGATGCAGCGTCAAGGGTAATCGCAGCTGATAGTCCATGCTGCTGCAAACGTCGTCGAACTGTTCGTACAGATGGTTGTCGTCTTGCAAACGTCCCCATCTGTTGACTCAGGGATCGAGACGTGGCTGCACGATCCGTTACAGCCATGCGGATAAGATGCCTGTCATCTCGACTGCTAGTGATACGAGGCCGTTGGGATCCAGCACGGCGTACCCTCCTGAACCCACCGATTCCATATTCTGCTGTCAGTCATTGGATCTCGACCAATGCGAGCAGCAATGTCGCGATACGATAAACCGCAATCGCGATAGGCTACAATCCGACCTTATCAACGTCGGAAATGTGATGGGACGCATTTCTCCTCCTTACACGAGACATCACAACAACGTATCACCAGGCAACGCCGGTCAACTGCTGTTTGTGTATGAGAAATCGGTTGGAAACTTTCCTCATGTCAGCACGTTGTAGGAGTCGCCACCGGCGCCAACCTTGTGTGAATGCTCTGAAAAGCTAATCATTTCCATGTCACAGCATCTTCTTACGGTCGGTTAAAGTTTGGGTCTTTAGCACGTCATCTTCGTGGTGTAGCAATTTTAATGGCCAGTAGTGTACGTTTCTACACCTGTTAACGCGTAACTAGGCGTGTCCGTACAAACGAAAACTGGATCTTGTAGTGGAATCCGCTATTATGGATTCTTACTGTTATTAGTCCTATAATGATGGGAAGTCCATGGGCCTACTTGTAATTTGTTACGGCTGTACTGGCGTACAATAAAATAAAACCATGCTAAAATGATTATCAGTTGCATAAGGCACCATTTCCAGCATATAATGAGTAGTGTTCAGCGGAAGAGACTAAATGCTATAAACACGCTGTTATACCATTTATATCGAGTATTGTTCTTAAATTTTGCTGTAGTACTATCAGTAAGACTTCATAATAGCAGAGTCCAGTGGAAGATGCATTTCCCGTTAGTACTGACACGGCCAGCTGCGAGTTAACAGGTTTAGAAACGCATTTTGTCTGCTGAGATGAGAGAGTGAGCGAGTTCAGGACTACCTTCGTGACGTACGCGGCCTGTATTTCTCGTGGGCCTCGTGCCACAGATTTCTGACGTTAAAACTTGTCTATGAACAGCAGCACTATCTGCTAAATGTCTCACAGCGGTCTAGAACCTATCCAGCAAATCGTTTACCTATACCGCAATCCTTTCTTTTTTTTAAGTCACAAGTTTCTGAGCGGCTTGATGCGGCCCTGCACGAATTCCTCACCTGCGCCAACCTCTTCACCCCACAGTAGCACTTGCAACCTACTTCCTCAATTATTTGCTAGATGTATTCCAGTTCTGTCTTCTTCTACAGTTTTTGACCTCTACAGCTCCCTCTAGTACTATGGAAGTCATTCCCTGATGGCTTAACAGGTGTTCTATCATCCTGTCCCTTCTCCTTGTCAGTGTTTTTCTCATATTCCTTTCCTTTCCTATTCTGCGCAGAACCTCCTCATTCCTCACCTTATCAGTCCACCTAATTTTCAACGTTCTTCTACAGCACCACATCTCAAATGCTTCGATTCTCCTCTGTTCCTGTTTTCCCACAGTCCATGTTTCACCACCTTACAATGCTGTGCTCCAAACGTACATCCTCAGAAATTTCCTCCTCAAATTAAGGCCTATGTTTGACTATCAGCAGACCTTACTCTTGGCCAGAAATGCCGTTTTAGTCGTGCTAGACTGACCCCACGACTTATCTTAGAAGAAAGATTAAGGAAAGGCAAACCTACGCTCCTAGCATTTGTAGGCTTAGAGAAACCTTTTGACAATGTTGACTGGAATACTCTATTTCAAATTCTGAAGGTGTCAGGGGTAAAATACAGGGAGCGAAAGGCTATTTACAATTTGTACAGAAACCAGATGGCAGTTATAAGAGGCGAGGGACATGAAAGGGAAGCAGTGGTTGGGAAGGGAGTGGGACAGGGTTGTAGCCTCTCCCCGATGTTATATAATCTGTACGTTGAGCAAGCAGTAAAGGAAACAAAAGAAAAGTTCGGAGTAGGTATTAAAATCCATGGAGAAGAAATAAAAACTTTGAGGTTCGCCGATGACATTGTAATTCTGTCAGAGACAGCAAAGGACTTGGAAGAGCAGTTGAACGGAATGGACAGTGTCTTGAAAGGAGGGTATAAGATGAACATCAACAAAAGCAAAACGAGGATAATGGAATGTAGTCGACTTATGTCGGATGATGCTGCGGGAATTAGATTAGGAAATGAGACACATAAAGTAGTAAAGGAGTTTTGCTATTTGGGGAGCAAAATAACTGATGATGATCGAAGTAGAGAGGATATAAAATGTAGACCGGCAATGGCAAGGAAAGCGTTTGTGAAGAAGAGAAATTTGTTAACATAGAGTATTGTCAGGAAGTCGTTTCTGAAAGTATTTGTATGGATTGTAGCCATGTATGGAAGTGAAACATGGACGATAAATAGTTTAGACGAGGAGATAATAGAAGCTTTCGAAATGTAGTGCTACAGAAGAATGCTGAAGATTATATGGGCAGATCACATAACTAATGAGGAGGTACAGAATAGAATTGGGGAGAAGAGGAGTTTGTGGCACAACTTGACTAGAAGAAGGGATCGGTTGGTAGGACATGTTCTGAGGCATCAAGGAATCACCAATTTAGTACTGGAGGGCAGCGAGGAGGGTAAAAATCGTAGAGGGAGACCAAGAGAGGAATACGCCAAGCAGATTCCGAAGGATGTTGGCTGCAGTAGGTACTGGGAGATGAAGCAGCTTACACAGGATAGAGTAGCATGGAGAGCTGCATCAAACCACTCAGGACTGAAGACCACAACAACAACATAGTCTGCTATTGATGTCCTCCTTGCTCCGTCCGTGATTGGTTATTTTACTGCCTAGGTAGCAGAATTCCTTAACTTCATTTACTTTGTGATCATCAATCCTGATGTCAAGTTTCTCGCTGTTCTCATTTCCGCTACTTCTCATTACTTTCGTGTTTCTTCGATTTACCCTCAATCCATATCCTGTATTCATTAGACTGTTCATTCCATTAGGCAGATCATGCAATTCATCCTCACTTTCACTCAGGACAGCAATGTCATCACTGATATCCTTTCACCTTGAATTTTAATTCCACTCCTCAATCTTTCTTTTATTTCCACTATTGCTCCTTCGATGCACAGACTGAACAGTAGGGGCGAAAGACTACATTCCACTCTTACACCCTTTTTAATCCGAGCATTTCGTTCTTGGTCGTCCACTCTTATTATTCCCTTTCGGCCCTTGTACATGTTGTATATTACCTGTCTCTACCTATAGGTTACCCTTACTTTTTCTCAGAATTTCGAACATTATGCACCATTTTACATTGTCGAACCCTTTTTCCAGGCCAATAAATCTTATGAACCTGTTTTGATTTTTCTTTAGTCTTGCTTCCAATATCACCCGAATCATCAGAATTGCCTCTCTCGTGCCTTTTCCTTTTCTAAAGCCAAACTGATCGTCATCTAGCACATCCTCAATTTTCTTTTCCATTCTTCTATATATTATTATTGTCAGCAACTTAGATGCATGAGCTGTTAAGCACTTGTCTTCTCTTGCAGACTTCGGAATTGTGTGAATGATATTTTTCTGAAAGTCAAATGGTGTTTCGCCAGACTTATATATTCTACATACCAACGTGAATAGTCGTTTTGTTGCCACTTACGTAATGATTTTAGAAGTTCTGTTGGAATGTTATGTATCCCTTCTTTTTCTTTGATCTTAAGTCCCCAAAACGTCTCTTAAATTCTAGTTCTAATAGTGGATCCCCTATCCCTTCTAAATTGACTCCTGCTCCTTCTATCACATCAAACAAATCTGCTCCTCATAGAGTCCTTCAATGTACTCATTCCATCTATCCGCTCTCTCCTCTGCATTTAACAGTGGAATTCCCGTTGCACTCTTAATGTTACCACCCTTGCCTTTAATTTCCCGGAAAACTGTTTTGACTTTCCTGTATGCATAGTCATTTCTTCCAACAAACGTTTCTTTTTCGATTTCTTCACATTTTTCATGCTGCCATTCCGCCTTAGCTTCCCTGCACTTTTCTATTTATTTCATTCCTCAGTGACTTGTATTACTGTATTCCTGAATTTATCTCAACATTTTTTGTACCTTCTTCTTTCATCGATCAACTGAAGTATTTCTTCTGTTACCCAACGCCCGTTTTACTGATCTCCATTCCTCTTCAACTGTACTACCTACTAGGCTATTCTTTATTGCTCTATCTACAGCCTTAGAGAAAGACAAGCGTATCTCGTCTTTCGTTACTACTTCCATATCCCACTTCTTTGCCTACTGATTCTTCCTGACTACTCTTCATCACTAATATATTGTGATCTGAGTCTATATCTGCTCCCGGTACGCCTTACAATCTAGCATATGATCTCGGAATCCCTGTATGACCATGACGTAATCTAACTGAAATCATTCCATATCACCCGGCTTTTTCCAAGTATACCTCCTCCTCTTGTGATTCTTAAATTATAGCGGTCCTATAATTCTCCATTGGTATACATCTGCAGCTACTTTCTACATACGAAGATTTCACCGCTTGAAGAACTACGAGTTTGATTCTGTGTTCTACGAAATCCTGAACTCTGTGTCAAAACCCGATTTTTCACAAGCACGTATTTTGTTCTTTAGATGACAGTTCAGAATGGTTCCGGATGCCTTCCGAAAGTCAATGAGATCACCTGGGACGCCGCTGTCTAAATCCTTCTGCATCTGCCGAAGACAGCGATGTTTCTTTCCCAAGGTTGCTCTAGAGGACGAGTCCATGCAGATGTGCGTGTTAACACCAGCAATACTAACGCATTTTCCATGACAGACGTTACCAAGGAGGGGGCTGGGAGACTGGGGGTTTTGGGGCTAACCTAAAAAAGCTCATAAAAACAAAAGTAGTTAATGATTTTTGTCTTATATTTACAACATAGTTTTTGAAGAGGTACTGATATGTACGGTCCAGAACAGCAAGTGTTTTGGCACACTATTAACAAAATCAACACGTTTTCAGTAACGCGTACTACCGATCTGGGGTCTTTATGACCACAACAAAAAATTTGAAAAACGCAATTTTCGTTAATTGTTGCGGACTTTTAATCACAACATACTTTTTAAAACCATGTTGATGTGCAAGTAAAGTCCTGAACCTTAAAATATTGAATTTGACATTCATTGCGCAAAGTGACAGCTACCACTAAGACTAAAATTTTTGTGTCAGATTTAACTGAAATATTCCACAGTTTCCTTTCTGGTCAATGGACTTATTCCTAGCAGATTACACCCGGAAACGCGATTTTGGAAGATACCCCCTTCCACGTGCCACAGCCTCATTATTAGAATCAAAAAATTTCGGAGTCACAAATTTATTTAGATATGAGAGCTGGAGGAAATCACACGGCGTAAAATCTGCTAACTGATTGCACATTTCCTTCTGCATCTCGATTAATAGACAGCAAACACTGTGATAGGCGATGCACGGGAAACAGATTAGGGGGTTCCCCACATGATAAGCTTCAAGTATTATTTAGCGAGTCAGATACGTTTATCTGTGCAAACATCAGAACCTTATGAGAGGCCAGATACAGGAGCCTGAGAAACGCATTCCTTTTCCGAACAAATTTATTTTATGAAATGGTTTTTTTTAGAACAGTTGCTGAGTATTCGTAGTGTGGACTGTGAGTGACAAATTGTAAACGTGTATCAGCTCAGGGTTTGAACTTAGACCCTTACTTTCCCAGCATACTCACTATAATCGCTGTCTACGTTTAGCAAGCTGTTAATTTTCGTTGTACTTTACATAAAAGTCTGAAGAGACAAAGGGGCAATTAGAATGACGAGGTGAATGAAGAAAATCGGCGAAGCCTGTGTTGTTGACCTGTCTTCAACACGATGATGCGTGACTTTGGAAAGATGATGAATCAGTTTTATGTGTCAGAATTGACTTTGCAATAAAATGACGTTTATACGTCGGTATCGGACTTTGTTCTCATGTAATTATATGAAGATAGGTCCTTTTCCAGGAACGTGGCCGGCCGGAGTGGCCGAGCGGTTCTAGGCGCTACAGTCTGGAACTGCGCGACCGCTACGGTCGCAGGTTCGAATCCTGCCTCGGGCATGGATGTGTGTGATGTCCTTAGGTTAGTTAGGTTTAATTAATTCTAAGTTCTAGGGGACTGATGACCTCAGAAGTTACGTCCCATAGTGCTCAGAGCCATTTGAACCATTTGAACCAGGAACGTGTTGTGAGCACATAGGGTTGCAACGATGGCGGCCGATCCACTGCATTATCCTATTCAGACGACCGACAACGAAAATTTGCTGGTTATTAACTGAGTACAAGGAGTAATTTGAATCACACACATGAATAAAGTAAATGTTCATATTATTCCAGTTCAGCTTATCTAAATGAACATCGTAAGAGACAGCTTTTATTACAGCCGTTCACTGCGACTGCTACGACAGAAGAGAGAGAATACAAGACAATATTGAGACCACGCACGTAAAAAAGGAAAGGGGTTGTAATTACGTCATAAACTTGAAGCCGACGTCCGCCATCTTAAGTGGCCCAAAACATTATGTTCATCTCATTCATACTTCCCCGTGACGTCACTCTGACGTACCCGTGCCAAGTTTCGGTCACGATGGGTGCTTTGATTATTTGGAGACGTAGTTATGTAACCAAAAATCAGGTTGCGTCGTTTACGAGTATACTAATCGATCCATCGTAACCTTAAGTTTAAAGGAACCACATTTAATTCCTAAGCAATATTGAAGCAATATTTTAAGGGTGTAAGCATTTGAGACCATTTCCTTAACATTATTTGAAACATTGTACAGTGCTGGAAAATGATTGAAAAATTAGCCTATATCGTTTTTTACTCCGTAAATAGCTATTATAGGCTACAAACTGAATGAGGCATCATAGTTAATATTTCAGAGTGAGAAGATGTGTAAAGTACAATGAAACTAATGCACTAGCTGCTGTGTTAACAGCAGAGCTAACACAGTGTCGATAGAGGAGGCCGAAATGCGCGCGTTAAGCTCACGCAGATTGGCGAGAGGTCGGGAACAGGACAATGTCTTGAGAATTGCAATGAAGTACGAAAATCTTGTAATACTTAACTTTAATCCATAATCGGTGTACATCGCTCTTGTACAGATATAATCTCCATTTTTATATACACTGGTAATGGCGCCTTGCTAGGTCGTAGCAAATGACGTAGCTGAAGGCTATGCTAACTATCGTCTCGGCAAATGAGAGCGTATTTGTAAGTAAACCATTGCTATGAACGTCGGCTGTACAACTGGGGCGAGTGCCAGGACGTCTCTCTAGACCTGCCGTGTGGTGGCGCTCGGTCTGCAATTACTGACAGTGGCGACACGCGGGTCCGACGTATACTAACGGACCTCGGCGGATTTAAAGGCTACCACCTAGCAAGCGTGGTGTCTGGCGGTGACACCACATTCCTCCCCCGCAAATCGGCGTACGGTTGTGTTATAAGGCTTCCGCCCGCCGTCGGGAGGACCCCATGTTGACGTATGCGACGAGGTGGGGAGCCTAACAACAGGCGAGGCTGTGCCACCCGCACCCGGCCATTCGGTCCGAGGGGAGCTAGGAAACGCCTGAAAACCTAGTCCAAATGGTTCAAATGGCTCTGAGCACTATGGGACTCAACTGCTGAGGTCATTAGTCCCCTAGAACTTAGAACTAGTTAAACCTAACTAACCTAAGGACATCACAAACATCCATGCCCGAGGCAGGATTCGAACCTGCGACCGTAGCGGTCTTGCGGTTCCAGACTGCAGCGCCTTTAACCGCACGGCCACTTCGGCCGGCAAAACCTAGTCCAGGGTGCACGCCAACATGCGGTGTATGCGCCCGTAGAGAGACAGGAGGGGCCGAAGATTCGACATCCATCGCGTCGGGGTACCCGACGGGCGAAGACGACATCTGGTCCGGAGCGGGCAAGAGTTCCATGTCTGAGGACAGCTGGTCACGGGAAGCGAGCGGCGCGTGACCCAGGGAGGCGCTTGGCGGCTGCAGCGAAGCGTCCACTGCGGGCGTCGCCGGCGGGAGAACAGGCGGCGGCTGCGGCGGCGCGTCGCCATGGGGCAAAATGGAAGGCATCGTCGGTAACACCTGGGGATGAGGCGAGCCAGTAGATGGGTCCCCAGGGCGCTGACCGGACGGCACCGTCGCTGAAAGCAGACGGGGAGCGGCAGAACCCGTGCGACGACAGAGGCGCAGCTGATTGAGATGCCGACGCACCTCACCAGAGGCCCCCAAAAGCAGATACATAGCGCGGCCGAGGCAGCGAAGAATGCGCCCAGCGAGCCAACGCCGTGAACCTCGATAGTTGCGATAGTATACAACGTCGCCTGGAGCAAAAGCACGTGGCTGCCACTGCACAGGAACCTGATGCGGCGGATGCAGCAAAGACATCAAGGTTCGATGAGGACAACCGTGGAGCAACTCAGCCGGCGAGCGACCATCTCGGGGCTGAGAGCGATACGAGGACAAAAAGAGCAATAACGCGTCCTCCCGAGAATGCGACTCTTTCAACTTCAACATCTGTGACTTGAAAGTCCTGACCAATCGTTCAGCGGCACCGTTTTACTGAGGCGAAAACGGCGCGGATGTCAGATGTTGAATACCATTGGCCTTGCAGAATGACTGAAATTCTGCGGACCTGAATTGTGGGCCATTGTCGGAAACAATAGTCTGTGGAAGACATTCTATGCAAAACATAGCGGATAACGCTTGGATGGTGGCAGATGACGTCGTGGAAGACATCCGTACAACAAAAGGAAAATTACTGAATGAATCTACCACAACCAACGATCGAGCATTCCAGAATGGACCAGCAAAATCGATGTGTAAGCGTTGCCAAGGGGAAGTGGCTTTTGGCCATCCAAAGAATTTCCGCGGTGGTGCGGATTGTTGTTCGGCACACGCCATGCAAGAAGAGCACAAATTCGTAATCGCAGCATCGATTCCGAACCAAGTACAGTGCTCACGAGCAAGTTGTTTCGTTCGCACTATACCCCAATGTCCTTGGTGGAGAAGCCGTAAGACAGAGGACTGTAACGAACGTGGGACCACGACCCTGGACTGATCATTATCAGAACGCAACAGCAAAACACCACGTCGTACAAAAAGTCTCTCCTTGTGAGCAAAAAATCGGCGAACCGACGGATCCTCGATCCATGACTTTGACAAGGGCCATTGCGTAGCAACAAAACGCAAAACGGTAGCAAGGACAGGGTCGGCAGCTGTGGCTGTAGCTACACGACGAAAATCAATCGGAAACGATTCGACCACGTCATCGGTTTCCGAATCAATGAACATGCAAGCAAGTTCGGAAGAATCGAATGCTCTATCCTCAACAACAGGCAAACGAGACAACGCATCAGCGTTTCCGTGCTTAGCAGTGGACCGATACAAGATATCGTAGCGGTACTGCGAGAGGAAAATGGACCAGCGAATAAATTTCTGGGCTGTACGTGGAGGTACAGGCTTGTTCGTATGAAAAAGTGACGTCAAAGGTTTGTGGTCTGTGAAGATGGTAAATTGATGACCATACAAGAAATCATGGAACTTAGTAACACCAAAGACGAGAGCCAAAGCTTCTTTCTCGATCTGAGAATAATTTCTTTGCGCAGACGAGAGCAATTTGGACGCAAAGGCAATAGGGCGATCAAGCGATCCATCTTTGTGCGCAAGCACAGCACCGATCCCGAAATCCGATGCATCCACCATCAACAAAAGGGGTTTCTGGGGATCGAATGGCGTAAGGCAAGTATGTGAAAGCAACGCCGATTTCAAGTGGCGAAAGGCGCGTGCGCATTCCGTCGTCCCGACGGACGGAACACCTTTACGGCGTAAGCGATGAAGCGGAGCTGAAATGGAAGAGGCATGCGGGATATATCTGGTATAGTAATTTAATTTACCCAGCACACTCTGTAGCTGCTTCAAATTCTGCGGCGAAGGCAAGTCCTGTATGGCACGGAGGTGCGCGGGACTGGGATGTATGCCTTGGGCATTGATTACATGTCCCAAATATGGGAAGTCACGAGCAAAAAACACACATTTGTCCTTCCGCAAGCGAAGACCATTATGTCGCAAAACCTGAAATAATGTTCTGAGAGTGGCTAAATGTTCTTCTTCCGTCTTTCCGGAGATCACAATATCGTCCAGATAGTTTGCTGCAGTAGGGACCGACGCACAAACAGTTTGCAGATACTGCTGAAACAATGCAGGGGCGGATGCACACCCGAATGGCAGTCTTTTGAATCGGTACAAACCAAGATGCGTGTTAACCACCAAGACGCGCTGGGATTCGTCGTCCACTGGTATTTTCAAGTACGCATCTGCTAGGTCCAACTTCAAAAAATATTTACCCGGGCACAGTTTGTCAAAAAGATCTTCCGGGCGGGGTAAAGGAAAAGTTGCAATCACTAGTTGTGGATTCACCATTGCCTTGAAGTCCACACAAAGTCTCAATTTCCCGGAAGGTTTTGGCAAAATTACTAAAGGTGATGCCCAAGAGAAGCCTGCACACGTACAATCACACCTTGAGGTTCCAAACCGTGTAACGTTCGTGCGACCTCATCACGCAATGCGTGGGGAACATTGCGCGCTCTGAAAAATTTCGGTTGCGCGCCGACTTTCAGTTCCAAATGTGCTTCATAGTTCTTAGCGCAACTTAGGCCCGGTGCAAAAATGTCTGCAAATTCTTCACATAGACGAGATACACTGGCTGAAGGCACAGTCCAGTTGACTGATAGCACCTGATTTACTATAGACAAGTTAAACAACTGAAATAAATCTAAACCAAACAAGTTCACTGCAGAAGAAGAACGAAGTACGTAAAATGACACAAGTTTTGTTTGTCCCTTGTATGTTGCAAGAAGGCTGCACTGTCCTAACACAGGGATATTCTGACCGGAATAGCTAGTCAACTTAACATTTGCGGCACGCAAGGGAGGTGTGCCCAGTTGTTTGTACGTGTCTTTATTGATCAATGAAACAGCAGCTCCGGTATCGAGCTGGAATGGTAGTACGTGGCCAAGAATGTCCAAGTCCACAAAAAGTTTATTGGCCTGCTGACGACAAGAGCGACTGTCTCGTGCAACGTGAACAGACACTGGTACAGAATCACTTGCGACTTGACGTGATTTCCGGCGACGTCGACGCACACTGTTTGTGGGACGAACACAGTCACTGTTAGAAAGAGTGGCACTGGGCGGAGTGGAATTAACTACATGAATTTCCATGGGCGAAGGTTCACGAGCCTGCATATTCTTGGTTCGATTCCGGCGCGAAGCAAAGGGCCTGGAATGGTTTTTAGTGTCCGATCTGAGCTTTTCCTGGCAAACACTATGAACATGTCCTTTTTTATTACAGAAAAAGCAAATAGCTTGGCGTGACGGGCAATTCTCACGCGAACGTCTAGTAGCACACCGCGGGCTTGACTTTAGCACTGCATTTGCCTGCTGGCGCGGTAAACGTAGCAGAGAGCTTGGCGGCAACTGTGCGGACGAGCGCGAGGGCTGTTTACTGTTCCGTGCAGCGCGCCCGGCTGGCCGGTTAATGTGACACATGGCTGGTGAAGTTGCAAATGATTCCTGAGCAAAGTCAAGTGTGTCTTGCCTATCCAATATGTCTATCACTTGTTGAAGGGAGGGATTGACTAGTTTCAAAATTTGCTCCCGTATACGAACATCAGAAACGTTCTGTGCAATTGCATCACGTACCATTGTATCTGAATAAGGGAGTCCACATTCACACTCAAAAGCACAATCCCTAGTAAGGCCTTGCAAAGTTGCAACCCACTCCCTATTAGTTTGACCGGCCGTACGTTTGGTACGAAAGAAAGTATACCTTTTTGCAACTACATTGACGGATTCCTTGAAATAGGCATGTAATGCCGACAAAATTTCTTCGTAGGACAGAGTTGCTACGTCGCGTTGGGGAAACAATTTCACTATCACTCTGTACGTCTGGACGCCGACACACGATAATAAGTGAGGCTGCCGCTCATTACCTTGAATTCTGTAGGTGGCGAGATGGAATCCAAATTGGCGTGACCACTCCGTCCAGCTTTCCAGTGCCGCATCAAATTGACGAAAAGGTGGTGCAACTGTGTGTTGTGGCTGCAGTAGCGGTGGAGCGGCGGCTGCCACATCATTTTGCATTACACGTTGACCCTGGACGAGCTGTCCAAGGGCATCCAATAACGCCTGCGTCTGCTGATTCTGCAAGCGATAAAATTCGGACAGTACATCTGGAGATTGTGGCGAAGCCATGACACAAGTAAATTAGACCAATACGACCGTTAAATCGTCGTCGCCAAATATGTTGTGACTTAGCAAGACAGCCAAGTCACAACGAGAGGAAGCCGAAATGCACGCGTTAAGCACACGCAGATTGGCGTGAGGTCTGGAACAGTTAAAAGGAAATGAGAACTTAGAAAATGGACGCAGTTGCTGTAATACTTAACTTTAATCCACATTTGTAGAACATCGCTCTTGATGATACATGCTTCAAAATATTAATTATCAAAGCTATGGCGCCTTGCTAGGTCGTAGCCAATGACTTAGCTGAAGGCTATGCTATCGTCTCGGCAAATGAGAGCGTATTTGTCAGTGTGGCTTCGCTAGCAAAGTTGGCTGTACAACTGGGGCGAGTGCCAGGACGTCTCTCTAGACCTGCCGTGTGGCGGCGCTCGGTCTGCAATTACTGACAGTGGCGACACGCGGGTCCGACGTATACTAATGGACCGCGGCCGATTTAAAAGGCTACCACCTAGCAAGTGTGGTGTCTGGCGGTGACACCACAAGATGTCTATGCACAGGTGATGTAATTCGCGTAAATAACGGGTCACCGGTTTACGTAAGCGGTGATACCGCCCTAAGCGACCCAGATGGGTTCCTGAGGACTTACATCAGGCGAATTTGTTTGCCGAAACATCGACGCGACGTCGCTATAATGCCCTCGAAACACGGCAGCACGGTTCTGTCTCTGAGACACAGATAATTATACTGCTGAAAGATCGTGTCGTAGCGTAACACCTACACAAGGTAAAGAAACAAGTGACGACAGAAGAGGGGAAATGAATGTTCTTGCTGCTGCTGTAGTCGATCCGCACTTTAGCTCCGTGCAATCACACCAGGAACCGGCATAAGTCGGGTAAGTGTCCTATGCGTTCTCCATCGATATAGGTTCCATCCCTATCACAGCTCTCTCCGTCAAGAGCGGCATGGAAACCATTATGAAATTCGTGTTAAGTTCCGTACATGGGCATTAAGACAGGGCAATTACGATGTATCATGTACCTTGTGTAGTGATGAAGTAACATATGCCAATTATGGCCAAGTAGACCGCCGCACTATTGTTCTGTTGACGATCCTCGTTGGCTTCGTCAGGTGAAACGTCACCATCCATGGAGTGTAAACGTGTTGTGTGGGATAATGAACCATCACCTCGTGTGCCCGTTTTTTCATAGATGGAACACAGAACGCACACAAATACAGCAGCTTCGAAGTAGAACATCTTCCACGGATGCTAGAAGACATTCCCCTGCAAACTCGGAGGAGCCTGTGGTACCAAGATGGTGGCTGTGCAGCGCATAGTGCACTAAGCATGTCTTCACCAATTGTTTCCAGATTGTTGGATTGGACACAGAGGGCCTGTACTTTGACCGGCCTCTTCCCTGGATTTGACATCAGACCTCTTTTCTGCAGGCGTAAAAAGATGAAAGAGCTGTCTGCAAGAACATACCAACCACAGCAGACGATATACAACGACGTATTACATCAGCCTGCTCGGGTAACTCCGCTGCTAGCATATCGTTCCATACCAGACCGAAAGCGTGTGCTGCTGCTGTCGATAGTCAATTTGAACATAACATGTGATGGTCAGTTGTTTCGTTGCTGGTTAAAACCCATTTAACTAGAGTATGCATTTGTCTTTTTCTTTAGTATGCCCTACCGCAGGTATTGCAAAAGCATCAGTGTGGAAACTTTCGAAAATACGATATCTCGTAAACCGTTCATACAAGAATCGTGCAGCAAACACCACTGACATTCTAATTGTCCCCCCTTTTAGTTTGTTAATGTCAATAGGCTCTGTTCCATTTAAAAAGTGCGAGAAAATACGCTTCATAGATTTTATTACGCTCTGTTGAATTGCTAACAATGAGAGCAACTGACTACCAATCCATTCTGTGAAAACCGTATGTCAATAACACAGTCCTTTTCCGCAATATTTGTGGCGCAAGTTTAAACTGACTCACCCTGAATAATCACTGCAAAGAAACTTCTAAAGAAACAGAGACTACTGTGAAATAGGCATAAAACGTCAGCATCAGTCTATAGATATAAATAAACGCGTTGTCAGTCAAAAGAGCAATGCCTGGCCTGGAGGCTTCAGTCATTCATGTAGCAGAATATCGTCAAACGATCTTTCACGAAACCCAAAGAAATTCTGGTCATATGTAAAGGCTATTTGTGGCGCCAAACTTAGTGTCCTGTCACTTATGGACGAGACTGGAGCTGAAACTGAGAATCACAAAGCAAAAGCAGAAATGCTTAACTCTGTTTTAAAAATGTTTCCTTTAAAAAAGGAGAAACCAAGAGTGTAGCGCCAATCTCATCCTCGTACCACTGAAAATACACTCCTGGAAATTGAAATAAGAACACCGTGAATTCATTGTCCCAGGAAGGGGAAACTTTATTGACACATTCCTGGGGTCAGATACATCACATGATCACACTGACAGAACCACAGGCACATAGACACAGGCAACAGAGCATGCACAATGTCGGCACTAGTACAGTGTATATCCACCTTTCGCAGCAATACAGGCTGCTATTCTCCCATGGAGACGATCGTAGAGATGCTGGATGTAGTCCTGTGGAACGGCTTGCCATGCCATTTCCACCTGGCGCCTCAGTTGGACCAGCGTTCGTGCTGGACGTGCAGACCGCGTGAGACGACGCTTCATCCAGTCCCAAACATGCTCAATGGGGGACAGATCCGGAGATCTTGCTGGCCAGGGTAGTTGACTTACACCTTCTAGAGCACGTTGGGTGGCACGGGATACATGCGGACGTGCATTGTCCTGTTGGAACAGCAAGTTCCCTTGCCGGTCTAGGAATGGTAGAGCGATGGGTTCGATGACGGTTTGGATGTACCGTGCACTATTCAGTGTCCCCTCGACGATCACCAGTGGTGTACGGCCAGTGTAGGAGATCGCTCCCCACACCATGATGCCGGGTGTTGGCCCTGTGTGCCTCGGTCGTATGCAGTCGTGATTGTGGCGCTCACCTGCACGGCGCCAAACACGCATACGACCATCATTGGCACCAAGGCAGAAGCGACTCTCATCGCTGAAGACGACACGTCTCCATTCGTCCCTCCATTCACGCCTGTCCCGACACCACTGGAGGCGGGCTGCACGATGTTGGGGCGTGAGCGGAAGACGGCCTAACGGTGTGCGGGACCGTAGCCCAGCTTCATGGAGACGGTTGCGAATGGTCCTCTCCGATACCCCAGGAGCAACAGTGTCCCTAATTTGCTGGGAAGTGGCGGTGCGGTCCCCTACGGCACTGCGTAGGATCCTACGGTCTTGGTGTGCATCCGTGCGTCGCTGCGGTCCCGTCCCAGGTCGACGGGCACGTGCACCTTCCGCCGACCACTGGCGACAACATCGATGTACTGTGGAGACCTCACGCCCCACGTGTTGAGCAATTCGGCGGTACGTCCACCCGGCCTCCCGCATGCCCACTATACGCCCTCGCTCAAAGTCCGTCAACTGCACATACGGTTCACGTCCACGCTGTCGCGGCATGCTACCAGTGTTAAAGACTGCGATGGAGCTCCGTATGCCACGGCAAACTGGCTGACACTGACGGCGGCGGTGCACAAATGCTGCGCAGCTAGCGCCATTCGACGGCCAACACCGCGGTTCCTGGTGTGTCCGCCGTGCCGTGCGTGTGATCATTGCTTGTACAGCCCTCTCGCAGAGTCCGGAGCAAGTATGGTGGGTCTGACACCTCGGTGTCAATGTGTTCTTTTTTCCATTTCCAGGAGTGTATGAGTGAGGTAGATATTAGTGTCAGTGGCGTTGAGAAACAGCTGAAATCATTCAAATTGAAGAAAGCTCGATGGAATCCACATCAGGTTCTACACCAAACTCGCGGCTGAATTAGTCCTTCTATTAATGATAATCTATCATAGATCCCTCGATCAAAAGACTGCTCAGTAACTGGACGAAAGTACAGGTCGCATCTGTATATAAAAAAAGTGTCAGAACTGATCCACAAAACTACCGTCCAGTATCCTTGAAATCCATTTGTTGTATGATCTTAAAACATGTTCTGAGCTGAAATATAATGATGTATCTCGAACAGAACAACCCCCTCCATCCCACACAGTAGTTATCTCTAAAACCTAGATAATGTGAAAACCACCTCACACTTCTCTCACATGAAATGCTGAAAGCCATGGATCAAGGCGGTCATGCATATGCTGCATTACTCATCATCATCATCATCATCATTATCATTTAAGACTGATTATGCCTTTCAGCGTTCAGTCTGGAGCATAGTCCCCCTTATAAAATTCCTCCATGGTCCCCTATTCAATGCTAACATTGGTGCCTCTTCTGATGTTAAACCTATTACTTCAAAATCATTCTTAACCGAATCCAGGTACCTTCTCCTTGGTCTACCCCGACTCCTCCTACCCTCTACTGCTGAACCCACGAGTCTCTTGGGTAACCTTGCTTCTCCCATACATTTCTCGATTTGTAAAAATCATTTGACTCAGTGCCATACCTACTTTTATTAAAGAAAATGTGGGGTATCAGATGAAATAAGTGAACTGACTGAAGGTTTCTATGTAGGAAGGTTGCAGCATGTTATCTTGGATGGTGAGTCATCGAGACGTTGAAGTAATTTCGTTTGTGCCCCAGACAAGTGCACTGGGTTCCTTGCTGTTCGCAGATGATGCATTTGTCTACAACGAAGTACAGTCTGAACGAAGAAGAACAAATATTCAGTCAGACCTTAATAAGATTTCAAAGTGGTGCAATTATTGGCAGCTTTTCTTTTGTTGTTGTGGTGGTCTTCAGTCTAGAGACTGGTTTGATGCAGCTCTCCATGCTACTCTATACTGTGCAAGCTGCTTCATCTCCCAGTACGTACTGCAACCTACATCCTTCTGAATCTGCTTACTGTATTCATCTCTTGGTCTCCCTCTACGATTTTTACCCTCCACTCTGCCCTCCAATACTAAATTGGTGATCCCTTGATGCCTCAGAACATGTCCTACCAACCGATCCCTTCTTCTAGTCAAGTTGTGCCACAAACTTCTCCCCAATTCTATGCAATACTTCCTCAATGGTTACGTGATCTACCCATCTAATCTTCAGCATTCTTCGGTAGCACCACATTTCGAAAGCTCCTGTTCTCTTTTTCCTTTAAATGTTCATAAATGTAAAATTGTTCACTTCGCAAAATGTAAACCATTATATCCTATGAATACAGTATTAGTGGGTCACAGTTGGAGTTTGTAAACTAATACAAATACTTTGGTGTAACACTCAGAAGGGACATGAAGTAGAACGATTACATAGGCTCAGTCTTGTGTAAAGCAGGTCGCAGACTTCGGTTTACTGGCAGAATACTAATGAAATGCAATCACTTTAGAAAGTAGTTTGTTTAAAAATCACTCGTGCGACTCGTCGTAGAATATTCCTCAAGTGTGTGGGTCCTGTACCAGATGAGAGTAGGCAAGGGATATTGAATGTATGCAGAAAAGGGCAACACGAATAGCAGCAAGTTTGTCTGACCCGCAGGAGAATGTCACTGACTTGTTGAAAGAACTGAACTGGCAAACTCTTCAAGATGAATGGATACTGTTCCAAGAAAATTTACTCAGAATGTCTCAAGAACAGGCTTTTAATGATGACTCTGGGAATGTACTGCGACCCCCTACATATCGCTCCCATATGGATCGTGAGGACAAGATTAATTACAGCCCGCGCAAAGGCATTCATACAACCATTTTTTGCCACACTCCACACACTCTAACCTAATCTACATTTAATGAGCTTCTGATGCAGTTTCTTTTTGCCATGTCATTTTACAGTTTGAAAGAGTTTATGAAACACAGTGAGAAACTGGCTTAAAATAAATTAAGATGTAGTATCATATAAACTGAACATTAAGCTGTACATTCTTGTCACGTACGTAACTCTTTTAGTGTTAACTGCTTATATTTAACTCTCTGGGTTATATGACGTTTTCATATTTAGTTTACTATGTTTTATACTTTGTAATCTGTAGGCCAAAGGTTTCTCATTTCATCATGTTGTGTTACAGATCATTGTAGTAGTTACGTAACTTTCTAATCTGTACTTGTAAACATTGAGAATCAGTACTTGTCATTGACAACGTAAAAATTGACACACACTGCATCCATGTGAAACTCTGACAGTTGGATCCATGGTGTATTAAATAAATAAATAAAACGGAAAAAAGCTCTAACAGCTGGTACAGTGGTATGTACCCTTCTGCCATGTACTTCGCAGTGGTCCGCATAGATATAGATATACGTGTAGGTTGAGTGTGACCCACATGTCCTTTGAAGGCGTATGAACAATAATAATTTACGTACTATTAAATCATGTTAAGTGTAACATGTTATTTTCTTAGTTAGATATACATTTACAACAACTTTGTACAAATTCGTATATACAACAACTACAAATTAAGATCGGTGCATCTAACAACAGCACTAGTATGGAATACACGTTCAATAGCTGGAGACTTTCACATACATATAGTTTGGATAGGTTTATTTCTACTCTGTATGGTAAACCTTTGAGACGTTAAGACAATGAACTGGCATTTTTGTTCAACCACTTTGGTTACTCTGGCTGACGCCTGTCCTTCAAAGAGATAGCCTATACTCCCGCAGCTGTGTTAGGCTATGTAGTATAGGTCAACTTCCGCCAAGCTATGCCGAGTTTGTCTGTCCTCTCCCCTGCGCACCTTAACCTAACACCACTCGAATTAGCCTTGCTACTGTAGTCGTTTACCTTGCACCCTGAGGCGTCTATCAACGATTTCTCAGGCGAATAGATAAGTAAAAGAATACTTTTTATATACTGTTTATTCTCTTCGTTCCCTTGGTATGCATATATGGATATTCGTTCATTTTTTCCCCCTTCCATAAACAGATCGATGTTCCGTGGATGTAGACCTTCCAGTTCTTAGTTTTAAAACCAGGGCGCAGCACCTTGCAAAGGTAAAATTCGTGTCAAACTGCCTATTGGCTTGTGTCTCGGGTTCTTCGGCCGACGTTCATCTAATGATTTTTCTGACGTTTCGCCAGCACGAGTGGCTGGCATTGTCAAAGTTTCACCCTCCATTGCCGGTGGTGAACTGGAGGCGAGCTCGCGGCCGCAGACTATATGTACCTGGCGCGCCAACGTACGAGGGCTTCTCCGCGGTCATTTCCGGTGCGCGCAGCCGGCCGAAGTGGCCGTGCGGTTAAAGGCGCTGCAGTCTCGAACCGCAAGACCGCTACGGTCGTAGGTTCGAATCCTGCCTCGGGCACGGATGTTTGTGATGTCCTTAGGTTTAACTAGTTCTAAGTTCTAGGGGACTAATGACCTCAGAAGTTGAGTCCCATAGTGCTCAGAGCCATTTGAACCATTTTTTCCGGTGCGCGCCAGGTACATATAGTCTGCGGCCGCGAGCTCGCCTCCAGTTCACCACCGGCAATGGAGGGTGAAGCTTTGACAATGCCAGCCACTCGTGCTGGCGAAACGTCAGAAAAATCATTAGATGAATGTCGGCCGAAGAACCCGAGACAGAAGCCAATAGGCAGTTTGTCAACAAGTGGCCACGAAAGCCTTAACAATTTTGTAAAATTCGTGTGCTAGTTTACAACTGGTCGTACGGAGACAGTGGTTACTTCTACAAATCAAAAAGGTATGTAAATAATTAGTGCTCAAGTGTGATGATAACTGGGTCCACAGCCTTTGTGAAATTTTTGAATGAAATCATTTTCGTCTTTTGCTGTAAAAACCTTTATTCCTGTTACAATTTCGACATGTTGTCATTTTCAAGCGCTGTGGGACGTTGTAACCCACTCAATAATACAAAGCTGTACCGTGCTGTGTAAGAGCATTTGCACGAAGTGATGCAAATTTATCAGTTGTTCCATATACTATCTACATTGCAGAGATGGTGAAATAAAAATGACATCAACACTGAAGTTTAAATTTCGTGTAGTAGGCGTTGTAACTGGATCACAAAAGCTGAAATTACCGCGCCTACTACACGAATTTAAAAGTCGGTGTTTACATCATTATTTCGCCAGCTATGCAGCGCATATAATGTATGGAACAGCTAATAAATTTACAACACATCATGCAAATGCTTTCGCACAGTGTGGCATAGTTTTCTATTTTTGAGTAGGTTACAACACACCACAGTACTTGAAAATGACATTTCTTAATAAGTTTTAACAGTCAAAAGCTAACTCTTCTAGATTTGTGTAGATTTAGTTCGTTACCATAAAATAACCCATTTTCTGAAGGTCCTCATATGTGGACCTCAGGTTGAGCCATGCATGGCTCGTGTTCATGCCATATCTCATTTGACATCCTGTTTTTACTGTACTGCCACCTCTTTATGTTAATTTCAATTACTGGTGTCACTGAGTTGCCGCCTTGCCTGCCCTTTAGCGGCAGCAGCAGCGCTTATCGATATAAGCCCTGGCTTATTATCTTTGCTGACTGCTATTACGTCCCAGTTGTCATGTGTTCGGAGTTAGTTCGGATCTGCCAGTGAGTCGGGAGGCGCTAGCAGTGGAGTACGTACCTGGCAGTGTTTGACTTAGGACGTGGCAGAAGTTCAGTCGGGGCGCCGCAGCAGTGAGGTCCGGACCACCATCACTCGCCCGGCAGTTACCGACACACACGATTGGAGTGGAGACGACTTTGGTTGGTCGTCGGTCGGTCGTCTTGCCGGATGACGTGTGTGTTGGCCGGTGATCGCTTATGGGTTGCCTGCACGTGCAGGCTCGTGATTCGTCCCTGTTATTGTACAGGCACTGCCGTTAGCATTGTCTAGTTCTTCATGCAAGTGTTTGCGTAACTGTGTGTAATTTGAGTGATTTTGGCTGACAAGTTATTTGAAATGTTGTCGCCATACTGGTTCTGAGCAGTCAGTCGGTTGGTGTGGATCAGCCAGGAAATCTCCGCGCGGCGCAGTGGACCGGGCCTGCTGGCACTCTCTATGCAGTGTCAGAACGTGTGGGATTGCTAAAAGGTCCGTGGCTCACGGACCCAGGACATCAAAGTTGAGTGGTGATTTACTTACCGAAGCCAGGCTGTTCACATTGTGTGGACGGCTAAGACTTTTATGTTTTGTCTTTGGAGTTCCTTGTGTACTGGTCAGGTGGGACCGTTGACTGTCTCTTGGTTGGGTTGCCGGCAGATCGGATATAGTTGGGCCGACTACCTGCCTACCCTAAGCAAACATTAGTATTTCAAGTGCAGACCAACACCCAGAAACTTCTGAGTGCCGCTGGCTGTACTGCCTTTTCTTATGGGTGTTTGATTGTGTATTTTAATGGCTCATAGCCGATGGTTTGAATTTGTATGCTTTCAGTTGGGTTTTAAATAATGCTGGCCACTGTGACCAAGAGGTTCCAGGCGCTTCAGTCCAGAACCGCGCTGCTGCTACAGTCGAAGGTTCGAATCCTGCCTCGGGCATGGCTGTGTGTGATGTCCTTATGTTAGTAATTCTAAGTCTAGGGGACTGATGACCTCAGATGTTAAGTCCCACAGTGCTTAGAGCCATTTGATTATTTAAATAATGGGCCTTCGCCCATTTTAAAATTGAAAGTTCCTTACTTGTCAAGTCTTGCATTGTTTAAGCTTTCAGCCTCATTTAAAATATATATTTTTCTTTTTTTATAAAGCTTTGGTTCTTCTACCTTTTGAAAATTCATTGTAGTTGTGTTTTTCAATCATGGGCTTTCAGCTGTCTTAAAATTAAAATTCCTTATTTGTTAAGTCTTAGATTGTTTGGGCCTTCAGATTCATTTAAAATACTTTTGGGTAAAGCTTTGGGCCTTCTGCCTTTTGAAAATTCGTTGTAGTTGTGTTTTTCAATCATGGGCTTTCAGCTGTCTTAAAATTAAAATTCCTTATTTGTTAAGTCTTAGATTGTTTGGGCCTTCAGCTTAAAAATTCAACAGGTTGTGCCCTTAAGCCATAAGATTGTGTGACTTATTCAGTCGATAGTTAATCTCGGAAATTTTAGCTGTAATGTTTGGGCAACTAAATAAAGTTATATGTGTTCGAGTGTAACTGACGGCCGCTCATTTTTGGCCCCTTTCCACATTCCCAACGACCTGTTCCGTCCTGCGGATTTAACCAGGCTTTTCACAGGCCATAATACATTTTCGCTCATATCAATTTGGTCTTTGATAACGCAATACTGAAATAACGGATATTTCTGCTCTAGACCAGTGCATGTAATATTAACTGACGAGCAATTAGAAGCTCTTTTTAATGCAGTGCAGAATTATATAATTAGGAAGATGACAGTTTCTCTGAAGATCGCACTGCTCAGCTTGATGAAATTAACTGCTAAACAACAAGAATTTTAAGGTGCCCTGCTAGTACCTAGAGGAGGACGTCCTCACACAGTGAATTGCTCTGCCAGTGAAGATGTGGATAAAAAGCCAACAAGAGCTATGTTGCAACAAATTTCAGAACTTAGGTTTTAAAATTTTGGCCAACTACAAAAATTTGTTGAGGCAAGGAATGCTTCAATAAGCAGAAAACCTGGCTGCAATTTCAGGATAAGAGACATGTCTATCAAAGGTGGAATGTATATATGTTTTGTGAATAGTATATTGCTTGTACCTTATCATAAGACGTAAAGTAAAGATTTATTTACTGGCAGTAGCAAATTGGGAGGTAGCGTTGCTCACGTCCGTAGGTTTAACCTTAAAATACCCTACACGTGCCTCCTGGGTGGTGCTAATTGAGCAACAGCGATTACAGGCAGCCAGACTATCCATAGGATCTCCTGGCAATGACATATCAACTAAATAGCAGAAACAGTTCTTTTCAGAGCTCATTAACAAGAAACATTGGACCAACTATCAGACTCCTTCAACTGAATATCGAAAGCATTAGCAGGGCAAAGTGTGACTATCTGTCAAAATTTTTGCTGGACAACAATATCGATGTCGTCGCCATTCAAGAAACTCGTGTATCCAGCGAAGAAATATTCCGAAGCCGAGGTCGAGTTCCTGGATATTCTGCACTTGGTGTAACTTACCACGAGGTGTATGGAATTGCTACGTATGTCCGTAACAACATAAACGAAGCTTCGCTGATTTCTGTATGTGTGGAGGCAGATATACATACAGTTGTCATACAATTGCACGGCATTACTATTACAAATGTTTACAAACCACCCAAAACAACATGGCCCGATTTTGTCCTACACACAGCAGAACATCCTGCAATTTACATAGGAGGCTTTAATAGTCACCATGAACTTTGGAAGTACTCTCAAAATGATGAAAATGGGAGCATGCTTGCAGAATGGATCGAAGAGAATAATCTTCACCTAGTGTTTGATGCCAAAGATCAAGGCACTTTCAGGTCAGCTGCGTGGGACAAGGATTCAAATCCTGACTTATGCTTTGTTAGCTGCAACGAAACTGGCTTCCCCATCAACACCACAAGGAAACTAATAGATGCCTTTCCTCACAGCCAACACAGACCTGTAATAAAACAAATTGGCTGCACTGTTCCTGTCATACGATCAACTCCGCATGCTCGATGGAATTTCCAGAAAGCCGACTGGATGAAGTTTTCAACGGAACTGGATAAGACCATTCGATGGATACCTCCATCACATAATAACTATCAACGCTTCATTGGTGCAGTAACAGCAACAGCTAAAAAGTGTATGCCAAGAGGATACCGAAAAGAATATGTTCCAGGATGGAATGAGGAAAGTGAAACACTGTACCAATACTTCCAGCAAAGTGGTGACCCAGAGATAGCTACGGAACTATTGTCCAGCTTGGACATGTCTCGGAGGCAGAAATGGGCAGAAACAGTCAAAACTATGGACTTTACCCACTCAAGCAGGAAAGCATGGAGTCTTCTGAGAAAACTGGAAGTGCACCAGCATGCAGAAAAAATTCCGAAGTAACACCAGACCAAATTGCTTCCCACATCATTACCACCTCAAGAGTACCTCCTGACAAGAAACATACAAGACATATCAGACGACAGCTTCGTGACCTTAAAAAGAAGGCATCTCCCTCATCTGAGTATACCCATCCCTTCACAGTTTCAGACATTGACTCTGGACTGAAGGACCTCAAACCTCTCAAGGCACCTGGATTCGATGGTATCCACCCAGAATTCCTGATCCATATGGGAGGAAAAGCTAAGAAATGGCTGGCAGAATTCTTCACTGACATCCTGCTGACTGGTCAACTTCCATCTGAGTTTAAAAAGGTGAAGATAATATCTGTTCTGAAACCTGGCAAACCCAGCAACAGGGTAGAAAACTATCGCCCCATTTCCCTACTCAGCTGCTGCTACAAGCTTTTTGAAAGGCTAATATATAACAGAATAAGTAGCGCTATCTTAGAGAACGTTCCAGTTGATCAGGCAGGCTTCAGACCAGGGCGTAGCTGCTGCGACCAAGTATTGTCTCTCACATCCTTCATAGAGTCAGGATACCAAATGAAGCAGAAAACATCTGTGGCATTTGTTGATCTAACTGCCGCCTTCGACACTGTGTGGAGGGAAGGCCTTATCTACAAATTTCTCCGCATCATACCCTGCAGAACAATGGCTCGACTGATTAACAGCATGCTAAGTGATCGGAAGTTCCAGGTAATCACTGGAAGCAACATAAGTAAGGAGAGGAAGCTGAACAATGGATTGCCTCAAGGATCAGTTCTCTCGCCCTTACTGTTCAACCTATATCTATCTGATCTACCTGACACTTCGTCCAGAAAATACTGCTATGCCGATGACCTGGCTCTAGCCGTCAAACACCAGGAAATGAAGACAACAGAAGAGATTTTAGCCAATGACCTGTCTGCATTAGACAATTACTTCAAAATCTGGAGACTCCAACCCAGTGTGAGTAAAACAGAAGTGTGTTGCTTCCATCTAAATAACTGGTTGGCGAACGTAAAACTGGAGGTAAGTTTCAGAGGCAGAATTCTTCGTCACAACTGGAACCCAAAATATCTTGGTGTCATCCTGGATCGTACACTATGCTTCAAACAACACCTTCTTAACTTAGCTCAAAAGCTGAGGACTCGAAACAACATCCTCCATAAGCTATGCGGAACTACCTGGGGATCTTCAGCAACCACCCTGCGAACTTCAGCTCTGGGCTTGGTATACTCAAGTGCTGAGTATTGTGCACCTGTTTGGATGAACAGTCATCATACAAGGCTTGTTGATACCCAGCTGAATACGACAATGCGCATAATATCTGGCAGAATCAGATCTACTCCAGTTTATTGGCTTCCACTGTTAACCGGTATAATGCCTCCTGATCTACGCAGATGTACTGCCCTTATGAGAGAATTCCACAAGATCTCCAGGAATTCTAACCTACCCGTGCATAGCGACCTGCCACTTTTAAATCGCAAGAGACTGAAATCAGGTCATCCAACTCTGTGCGATGCTGCTGACATGATTGCTAAGAATTTCAAACCTCTTGAGGAATGGAAAGGTCGGTGGGAAGCAGTGACAGATGTGCACCCGCATAACATCTTCTCAGGTGCTAAACTTCCGAGTGGATTCGACTTACCACGCAAGACGTGGTCTACTCTCAACAGAATCCGTACCAGCCATGGGCGATGCAGGGATGCTCTCTTTAAGTGGAAGAAGCTGCCTGATCCAGCTCGTGACTGCGGGGCTCCATACCAGACTGTTCACCACATTGTCAGTGAATACAGGATTCGAGCCTATCAAGGCGCCGAAGAGGACTTCCTGCTAGCAACTCCAGATGCAGTGCGCTGGATTGAAGGACTGGATATTCAGTTGTAAAGACTAACTTAAGTTTCTTGTGCGTCAATATGTACATATGTATATGTAATTTCATGATATGTCTGTATTAGCCATACGCTAAATAATAATAAGTAGCAAATTATTACTTGCAACAAATTATTGTGTGATTATCATTTTCTAGCATTTGTGAAGTTGTTTTGGAACAACATCAAAAACCTGTGTTGGAAATCACATATTACCTAAATATCAACCTTAAGGATCATATTTTCTTCGTGAATTAACATATTCAGTTTACTATTTTGAATAAAATATATACTTTGCTGAATAAAATGTTTTCACTAAAGAAAGGGGAAAAATAAAATACCAAGCAAAAACTAGTACGTTTTCACAATAAGTAAAACTTGTGGTCTATATAGGTAGGTGGACCTCCATTAATGCCATAGTGAATCATCAAAAATATATTTCATTTGCATATGCATTTATTAGTTTGATATGATTATCCTTTTCTAGCAGTTGAGGTGTCGTTTTAGAATACCATCAAGAACCTGTATTGAGATCACATATTTCATAAATATTAACCTTAAGAATAATATTTGATATGATTATCATTTTCTAGCAATTGAGGAGTTGTTTTAGAATACCATCAAAAACCTGTATTGAGATCACTTATTTCATAAATATTAACCTCAAGAATAATATTTTCTGTGATAATTAGCATATTCAGTTTACTGTTTTAAATAATATGTATATTGCGGAACAAAGCAGTTTTATTGAAGAAAAGGAAAAGAAACTACAAAGCAAAGATTATTACATTTTCATGATAAGTGAAAATTGAGGTCCATATTGTTGACCTTCATTTATGCCTTAGTGAATCATAAAAAAATATTTCATTTGCGTATGTGGCCTACTCGTTTATTAGTTTGCTGGAAAATATGAAAAGAAAACTTTCCTGAACTTTTTTTATCTTAGGAGTAAACAGGTTATTGGCGCTAGGCTGCATCATACATATAGGTAACTATAAAAATCAGTCTACGATATATGTTCTTACCTGTACCTACAGTCATAACAATACTGAAACACAATTTCATTGAATTGCAATTTTTGAGGGGGGAGGGGATGAACGAATCTAAGCTATTTAATTTGGTAACCTTTCAAAAGCAAAGGTAACGAAAAAGATTACCAGCAGACTCATAAAATAGTACATAAACTAGATTTGTACCGGTTTTCAATGTCTTCCCACTCAGACCAGCTGCTGGTTAAGCGCTCAGGGTTTTTACATTGCCTATCTTTCCATTTCTCCACACACTTGCACAATTCCTCGAATGCACTGTTGATTTTATCGTCTCCAGGAGACCCTAATAGTTGTTTGAGTTCCTCGCAGATGGCGTCTCTCATTTCGTTGACGCCCTTCTGACTGCAAAACATGAAGAAATGATCCATAAAATCGGAGTCAAAAGTAACCTCCTCTGGGTTGAGCTGATAAATTGTACCGCCGGTGTGCAGTAGGTCTGCGCCTACGACAGACTTTGCCTGTCGCACGCAGAAACAATCCAAGGCATTTTCGTGCAGGGCGAGGTTCGTTGAGATCACCAGCGCGTACTGCCTGCCTCTCAGACCACATTTAATGGTCCTGTAAGAAGCCTCGTACCTCCTTATGTTGAAATCGGGTTTGTTGTCACCGTCTGAAAATAGGTCTCCTCTTCTGATCACTCCAGACGTCTTATGCTTCACTTGCACGAGGAAGGAGTATTTATCTTGACTTCCGTTCCAGGTGACTACGACGTCGTCAAATTTACCCGCGTCCAAGCTGTCGGAATGAATTGCAAAGTCGGAGAGTTGCTTCCTGACACAGCGGAGGAAGACCAGGGCGATGACCAGCTCTTCGTAGCGGAAACCGTGCCCCTTCCTTCGTGCTCCATCGTCGGAGTCCCTGTAAAGGACAAAGGGGACACATGTTTAACAATTCTAATAGTAAGGTCCCAATCGTTAGACGAGCTGTGGTGGTCAGTTTAATGTTTACTGATTGCAGTATCTTAATTTCTACTTGAGGGCGTCATTAGAATACTAAATAAATGGAATAGGAGCGCCTTCCACAACAGTCTAATTAGATTTAGCACAATCATTTACTTTGACAAAAAAAGGGACATTGGACCATGACTATAAAGGGTGGTCAATTGATCGTGACTGGGCCAAATATCTCACGAAATAAGCGTCAAACGAAAAAAACTACAAAGAACGAAACTTGTCTAGCTTGAAGGGAGAAACCAGATGGCGCTATGGTTGGCCCGCTAGATGGCGCTGTCATAGGTCAAACGGATATCAACTGCGTTTTTTTTTAATAGGAACCCCCATTTCTTATTATATATTCGTGTAGTACATAAAGAAATATGAATGTTTTAGTTGGACCACTTTTTTCGCTTTGTGATAGATGGCGCTGTAATAGTCACAAACATATGGCTCACAATTTTAGACGAACAGTTGGTAACAGGTAACAGGTAACAGGTAGGTTTTTTAAATTAAAATACAGAACGTAGGTACGTTTAAACATTTTATTTCGGTTGTTCCAATGTGATACATGTACCTTTGCGAATTTATCATTTCTGAGAACACATGCTGTTACAGCGTAATTACCTGTAAATACCACATTAATGCAATAAATGCTCAAAATGATGTCTGTCAACCTCAATGCATTTGGCAATACGTGTAACGACAGTCCTCTCAACAGCGAGTAGTTCGTCTTCCGTAATGTTCGCACATACATTGACAATGCGCTGACCCATGTTGTCAGTGGATCACGATAGCAAATAACAATGGACCGTCCTGTATAATTCTCTCGCTTTGCACATACAAAATACTATCACTGAAGGTACTATCCTCGCCGTAGAGCACCTGTAGAGGTCTCTCTCATTCCCCATATACCATTTGATCCCAACCAGTTAACCAATCCATTTTAAGCGAGTTCAGTCCGCAATCAAGGTTTTGTTTACAATAACAATAAAAAAATGGTTCTGAGCACTATGGGACTCAACATCTTAGGTCATAAGTCCCCTAGAACTTAGATCTACTTAAACCTAACTAACCTAAGGATATCACACACGCCCATGCCCGAGGCAGGATTCGAACCTGCGACCGTAGCAGTCCCGCGGTTCCGGACTGCAGCACCAGAACCGCTAGACCACCGCGGCCGGCTACAATAACTCAAGGTCAGAGGAAAGGGGGAATCAGGGATGGTGAAGAGCGGGAGGGAGGATGAAATTGGCATAAAGAGGGGAAAGGGGAAATGGAAAGGGAGAGGGGGAGGAGGGGGTGCACAGAGAGAGGGGGACGAGATGGACGGAGGGGAAGCAGATGAGAGAGGACAGAAGAGGTGGAGATGAACAAAGAGAGCGAGGCGACGCAGATGGACAGTTAAAAAGTGGAGAAGGACATTAGACTGTACAGTCTGTTAAATAATATTGTGGTTGCCTTAATCAATAGAAAATTTATCTGAGAGCAAGCTAAAGCATATACATTCATGATACACACTCAAGTGCCAAACAAACGGGTATAGGTATGCGTGTTAAAATACAGAGATATGTAAACAGGCAGAATACGACACTGTGGTCGGCACGACTATATAAGATGACAAGTGTCTGGCAAAGTTGTTACATCGGTTACTGCTGCTGCAATCGCAGGTTATCAAGATTTAAGCGAGTTTCAACGTGGTGTTATAGTCGGCGCACGAGTGATGGCACACATCATCTCCGAGGTAGCGATGATGTGGGGATTTTCCCGAATGACCGTTTCACGAGTGCACTGTCAATATCAGGAATCTGGTAAAACATCAAATCAATCCGATATCGCTGCGGCCGGAAAGAGGATCTTGCAAGAACGGGACCAACAACGACTGAAGAGAATCGTTCAACATGACAGAAGTGCAACCCTTCCATAAATTGATGCAGATTTCAAATAATGGTTCAAATGGCTCTAAGCACTATGGGACTTAACATCTGAGGTCATCAGTTTCCTGGTCTTAGAACTACTTAAACCTAACTAACCTAAGGACGTCACAAACATAGCCATGCCCGAGGCAGAAGATGCAGATTTTAGTGCTGGGCCATCAAAAAGTGTAAGCGTGAGAACCATTTAACGCAACATCATCGATATGAGCTTTTGGAGTCGAACGATGATGTACCCTTGATGACTGCGCGACACAAAGCTTTACGCCTCACCTGGGCTCGTCAGCACTGACATTGGAGTGTTGATGACTGGATAGATGTTGGCTAATCGAATGAGTCTCATTTGTATCGAGCGAATGGACGTGTACTGCTATGGAGATAACCTCATGAATCCATGGACCCTGCCTGTCAGCAGGGGGCTGTTCAAGCTGCTGTAATAGTGTGGAGTGTGTGCAGATGGAATGGTACAGGGCCCCTGATACGTCCAGATACGAGTCTGAGATGTGACATTCACATAAACATCCTGTCTGATCACCTGCGTCCATTCATGTCCACTGTGCATTCCGACGGACTTGGGCAACTCCGCCAGCCGGAGTAGCCAAGCGGTTCTAGGCGCTACAGTCTGGAACCGGGCGATCGCTACGGCCCCGTGTTCGAATCCTGCCTCGGGCATGGATGTCTGTGATGTCCTTAGGTTAGTTAGGTTTAAGTAGTTCTAAGTTCTAGGGGACTGATGACCTCAGAAGTTAAGTCCCATAGTGCTCAGAGCCATTTGAACCTTTTTGGGCAATTCCAACAGGACAATGTGACACCCAACACGTTCAAAATTGCTACAGAGTGGCTCCAGGAACACTCTTCTGTGTTTAAACACTTCCTCTCGCCACCAAAGTCCCCAGACATGAACATTACTGAGCCTATCTGGGATGCCTTGCAACGTGCTATTCAGAAGAGATCTCCACCCCCTCCTACTCTTACGGATTTATGGACAGCCCTGCAGGATTCATGGTGTCAGTTCCCTCCAGCACTACTTCAGACATTAGTCGAGTCCATGCCACGTCGTGTTGCGACACTTCTGCGTGCTCGCTGGGGCCATACACGATATTGGGCAGGTTTATCAGTTTCTTTGGCTGTGTGAATGAACAAAAGCAAAATGCAATTGGAATTAATAATACGCCCAGTCACCCACAGCGTCGATAATTGCTTGGTATCTCCAAGGCGTGCTTGAAAACAAGTTTTCCGCATATTCATGTGGACGAGACCTCCAAATGCCTCTAATTTGCGTTGACAGCTGTTTCAACATGAAGATCTGTTTTCCATGCAACTTATTTTTGACATTTTACCTTTTCAGTAGGATTAGCAACTTGCGCCTGTGAGGGTCAATCCAGTAGCTGCACGCCTTTCTGCTTTTTCCAGTCCGCTGCAAAGCCTGCTGTGTTTCTTCGTATCATTGTGCTCCTACAGTATCCAATCTTCATTTTTGTCGCTGAAACAGTTTGGCTGTCGGCACCCAATATCTCTGATAAATTTGTAGCATCTTCTGTGCATTTAAACTGTCGGCAAACACTTGCAAATCTCAGTCAAGAATTCAAAGTAAAGCTTTATGGACACTGCATGAAGGACAAAGGTTCCCTCTGGTGTGCTGTGAAAGAACTAAGGCGATATCTTTTACCAAATGTGTGTAATGCCAACCACGCTATTACTTAACAGACTGTATGTACAATTCCAGTACAGATTTAGCAACTGCAAAGCACTACCGGGTTCACTAGTTATACAGTATACACTGATCAGTCAAAACATTATGGCCACTGCCCAACGCGACCTTGGTTGCCACCTGGTGGTGTTGCGGTCACGTGACGCAGTAACAAAAGCATTTAAGTGGAGAAGACACGGACGGGGGTTCGCCCTAGAGAAGATATGGGCTACAATTGGGGACTTTGGCAAAGGAAAGATTATTATCATGCATAGCCTGTGAGCGAGTATGTCTAAAACGGCGAAACTGGTCGAATGTTCACGTGCTACTATCGTGAGCATCTATGGAAAGAGGTAGGAGGACAGAGGAACTCCCACTAGGCGCTAAATGGTTGGGCGTACACGACGTGACATTCGGGGGCTTGTCCGCTCTGTAAAGTAGGATAGATGGTGATCTGTGGCACCCAGGGGTGGTGGCAAAGAGGGGGGAGGGCTATGGGGGCTATAGCCCCTCCCCCCTCCCAATGGAGTATCATATTACACTGGATAAAATGACTTCAGAAATCAGCAAATATATAACTTCAACAGATTCAATATTTTATAATTATGTAGCAATATAGGCTGCAATGTATTTCAAACACATTTTAACAAAAGAATAAGAGTGGCAAATAGCTTACTATCTAAACCAATAAATTTCATTCAACTTAAAATGGGCGTCTTATTATTTATCAATATACACTGGATGTACAGTAATGTTCGAGTACCACTTACAATAATCAAGAAAGCTAAATGGTCTGGGTATGCCTACCAACACTTAAATTGCTGACCCCAGGCAAAAACTTCGATTTCGCCAGACATCTAGGTCAAATGGTATTATTTTCCGGGGCACACGCATTCTGTAGACACGTTTTTACCCTGAACTCCAAAACAGTTACCAAAAACTATTTTAAGCAATTTTACCAATTTATCGATGGAGTACCCCAACTCTCCTCTCCTTTTGTTAAAGGATGTTCCATTCCCCCAAACCCCCTCCCCCGCCCACCTCACGCCATTAGTACACCCCCTCCCCCCTTGACCGACTTCTAGAACCTCCGGAGCACACCGTTCGCCGTACACTGTTGAACGTTGAACTCCACAGCAGTCCGCCCATTTGTGTTCAAATGTTGACCCAACGACATCGTCAGTTACGATTGCAGTGGGCATGGGACCATTGGGATTCGACCGCCGATCAATGGAAGACTGTCGACTCTTCCGATGAATTCACATTTTTTCTACACTAGGTCGAGTGTCGTCTCCACAAATGCCGTCATCGAGCTGAACGGCGGCTCGAAACGTGCAGCGCGGCAGCGACGTGGCCTGGCGGCAGCAGTACACTACTGGCCATTAAAATTGCGTCCGCAGCTCGTGGTCGTGCGGTAGCGTGCTCGCTTCCCACGCCCGGGTTCCCGGGTTCGATTCCCGGCGGGGTCAGGGATTTTCTCTGCCTCGTGATGACTGGGTATTGTGTGCTGTCCTTAGGTTAGGTTTAAATAGTTCTAAGTTCTAGGGGACTGATGACCATAGATGTTAAGTCCCATAGTGCTCAGAGCCATTAAAATTGCTACACCAAGAAGAAATGCAGATGATAAACGGGTATTCATTGGACAAATATGTTATACTAGAACTGACATGTGATTACTTTTTCACGCAATTTGGATGCATAGATCATGAGAAATCAGTACCCAGAACAACCATCTATGGCCATAATAACGGCCTTGGTTCAAAAATGGTTCAAATGGCTCTGAGCACCATGCGACTTAACTTCTGAGGTCATCAGTCGCCTAGAACTTGGAACTAATTAAACCTAACTAACCTAAGGACATCACACACGTCCATGCCCGAGGCAGGATTCGAACCTGCGACCGTAGCAGTCGCTCGGCTCCAGACTGTAGCTCCTAGAACGGCTCGGCCATACCGGCCGGCTCTGTAGCATCATTGGATGACATTTCCCGACGTGAGTTCTTATGTAAAACTTCATCTACTAAGTCCCCTCTAGAATATCTACAGCAGTGTAACATGAATTGTGAAACAGCCTGTAGAATAGGACTGAAAACCGCGATCCGCACCAATTCTCGAATCGGGCTGGAGTTTAACGACTATTGCTGTAAAGGTTCCGTTTTTACCAAGTGAGGTACGAAACCCTAAAAAAGTTCAGATAATAAATAGGCTTACATTTTATCGCTTCAGCTTAGTACACCATACGCACCCCATACTGAACCTGGTCCTGGGAGATCGTACACCTGTAGCTGATGAGACGATAGGCGTAGTCTTAGCAGCGCAAGACGAACACTGTACCAGGTGTCAGTAATTTCTCCCATATTTATTCACGATGCCCCAATCCTGGTGATTGCGCTTATCACCTTCGGGGAACCACACTCCATTGCCTTGGGTATTTTGCTAGACAAGAAAAGATAACTAAACAGTACACCGAAGAATCGATTAGGAGTAAATACAGTGAAACTGACATATCTATCGCTTTCTCATACAACATGTAGAAAATCATAAAGTCTGAAAAGTACGAGTTTGTCCTGGTTTCGTGGTATTACTAGCAGCACAAGTTCCCCCTGTTATATCCATGATAAATTAATCTTATCGTTTGCGCCTATCACCTACTAGTAACCACACTTCCTTATCTCAAGTATCCCACACATAGTTCTCTAGATAATAAGAGAAACAAAACTCTACAGCGAAGAAGTGATTCAGAGGAAATGAAATGAAACTAAAATTTTTCTCGTATGCTCATAGTACATGAAAAACATCAAGATTCAAAAGTATGACTTTGTGTGCCATTACTAATAGCACAAGGTCAATAAATTCCCCTTGTTACACCGATGATAATCTAATCTTATCGTTTGCGCCAGTCACATTCGGGGAACCATACGTCGTTGCCTCACGTGTTCTCACTTACCGATTATTCACAAGCAAGTGTTAGCAGATGCCACGGGTCCCGCGCTTTAGGGAGCCCTCCGTCTGGGTGTGAAAAAAGGTCGAGTTACATATGAATGTTATTCTGCCTGCCGTCCAGTAGAGAGACGATGGTGTCCACATCTACGATTAGTAACAATTTTTGCTCGTTTCTGTTAAAGTGAGCGCTTGCCGCACCGTACATTATGTGTCATAATTTCACAACAAAGCAAAGCTTACAGCGGAATTCCCTAATCGTAATAAACCAATCGATTAGAATAGGCTTCTATTGATTACCAATAAGAAAGTAATTAATGGATCCCGTATTTATTTTTATGTCTATTACTACAGTCGTTCATTCTTTCTACAGTATATTTAATCACTTAATAAAAGCAGACTGTATACCAATTAGGTTCCTTTCCGAGTATGCTGATGCATTGGCTCCATACTTAAAAATCATATATAACCGTTCGCTGGACGAAAGATCCGTACCCAAATACTGGAAAGTTGCGGAGGTGACACCAATATTCAAGAAAGATGGTAGGAGTGATCCACTAAACTACAGACCCATATCGTTAACGTCGGTATGCAGCAGGATTTTAGAACATATATTGTGTTCGATCATTCTGAATTACCTCGAAGGAAACGGTCTATTGACACACAGTCAACATGGGTTTAGAAAACACCGTTCCTGTGAAACACAACTGGCTCTTTATTCAGAAGAAGTGCTAAGTGCTATTGACAAGGGATTTCAGATCTATTCCTTATTCCTCGATTTCCGGCAGGATTTTGACACTGTACCACACAAGCGGCTCGTAGTGAAACTGCGTGCTTATGGAATATCGTCTCAGTTATGTGACTGGATTTGCGATTTCCTGTCAGAGAGGTCACAGTTCGTAGTAATTGACGGAAATCATCGAGTATAACAGAAGTGATTTCAAGCGTTCCCCAAGGTAGTGTTATAGGCCCTTTGCTGTTCCTTATCTATATAAACGATTTGGGAGACAATCTGAGCAGCCGTCTTCGGTTGTTTGCAGATGACGCTGTCGTTTATCGGATAATAAAGTCATCAGAAGATCAAAACAAACTACAAAATGATTTAGAAAAAATATGTGAATGGTGCGAAAAGTGGCAGTTGACCCCAAATAACGAATAGAGTGAGGTCATCCACATGAGTGCTAAAAGGAACTCTTTAAACCTCGGTTACACGATAAATCAGTCTAATCTAAAAGCCGCAAATTCAACTAAATACCTAGGTATTACAATTACGAACAACTTAAATTGGAAAGAACACGTAGAAAATGTTGTTGGGAAGGGTAACCAAAGGCTGCGTTTTATTGGCAGGACCCTTAGGAAATGTAACAGACCTACTAAGGAGACTGCCTACACTATGCTTGTCCGTCCTCTTTTAGAATACTGCTGCGCGGTGTGGGGTCCTTAGCAGATAGGACTGACGGAGTATATAGGAAAAGTTCAAAGAAAGGCAACACGTTTTGTATTATCGCGAAATATGGGAGAGAGTGTCACAGAAATGATACAGGATTTGGGCTGGAAATCACTAAAAGAAAGGTGTTTTTCGTTTCTCACGAAATTCTAATCACCAACTTTCTCCACCGAATGCGAAAATATTTTGTTGACACCGACCTACATAGGGAGGAACGATAACCACGATAAAATAAGGGAAATCAGAGCTCGTACGGAAAGATATAGATGTTCATTCTTTCCGCGCGCTATATGAGATTGGAATAATAGAGAATTGTGAAGGTGGTTCGATGAACCCTCTGCCAGGCACTTAAGTGTGATTTGCAGAGTATCCATGTAGATGTAGATGTACATTTCTTACAGCACTTCTGATACGTGGCACCTAGATTGAAGCTTGCTTTCTTGTTGCTAGACTACTGTAATTTCGCTGTTCCTGTGTTTATATGTGTCTTTTATTCCTTGCTGATCGCTATGGACTAATAGCATGGAATACTGTTGTTTAACAACGGTAGAAGATATTAAGAGAATGAAATTTAATTTTATCTATTTATTGCGAAATTTGGCGACCGAAAGACGAGAAGCACTCAAGAACATGGTGAGCTTATTTGCTTTGTTTGTATACGCTACCAAGTTACAAACAAGTAGGTTCTATGAGCAACGTATACATGGTACACATTAATAAAACCGACAAACTGAAGATACGTATTCCTGAATGGAAACAGGGAAAAAAGCTCCAATGAACTTGTGTCCGGAAATGCATTGTTGCCACGGTAGATGGCACTGACGAATGAAAATTGTTCTAACCACGTGCTGTCTGTTCTTTTGTACGACGGGCTGTGTGTTCGACGCAGCGTACTGTAGGCAGCAGAATGGTCCGGTATTCATGTCGGGGACAAGTCGAGATGGTGTCTGTGTTTGGCCAACACAAGTACCCTCACAGACAACAACCACATAACACAACATTTCAAGCCATTTTTGGGCGTTTGTGTGTTCACGGGTCCTTTAGACAAACGAATGTGCAGGGAGGTGGCGGACTGTGCGTGCACCGGACTTGGAGGACCCGGTTCTACAGGATACTGAGACGAATCCTAGTGCAAGCTCCAGGCAGATGGCCCGCCAGTGATGTAAGCCAAAGTACGATTACGTGTACCCTGCATGACAACCGCTACTGTCTCTATCGAGGCCACTTTGAACATCTATTTGTGACTTGGATGCGATGCAGCTCTGTACTGCAGGCAGCAGGGGCGGTTCTAGAAGTCGGTCAAGCCGGGGGGGGGGGGGGGTTGCGGGAAGAGACAATCTCCATTTCTTCCGAACTGACTATGCAAATGTAGACGAGATGTGGCTCAAATTCAAAGATACAGTAGCAACAGCAATTGAGAGATTCGTACCTCATAAATTGGTAAGAGACGGAACTGATCCTCCATGGTACACAAAACAGGTCCGAACGCTGTTGCAGAGGCAACGGAAAAAGCACGCAAAGTTCAGAAGAACGCGAAATCCCGAAGATTGGCTAAAATTTACAGACGCGCGAAATTTGGCACGGATTTCAATGCGAGATGCCTTTAATAGGTTCCACAACGAAACATTGTCTCGAAATTTGGTAGAAAATCCAAAGAAATTCTGGTCGTATGTAAAGTACACAAGCGGCAAGACGCAGTCAATACCTTCGCTGCGCAGTGCCGATGGTACTGTTACCGACGACTGTGCCGCTAAAGCGGAGTTATTGAACGCAGTTTTCCGAAATTCCTTCACCAGGGAAGACGAATGGAATATTCCAGAATTTGAAACACGAACAGCTGCTAGCATGAGTTTCTTAGAAGTAGATACCTTAGGGGTGGCGAAGCAACTCAAATCGCTTGATATGGACAACTCTTCAGGTCCAGATTGTATATCGATTACGTTCCTTTCAGATTACGCTGATACAATAGCTCCCTACTTAGCAATCATATACAACCGCTCGCTCACCGATAGATCTATACCTACAGATTGGAAAATTGCGCAGGTCGCACCAGTGTTTAACAAGGGTAGTAGGAGTAATCCATCGAACTACAGACCTATATCATTGACGTCGGTTTGCAGTAGGGTTTTGGAGCATATACTGTATTCAGACATTATGAGTCACCTCGAAGGGAACGATCTATTGATACGTAATCAGCATGGTTTCAGAAAACATCGTTCTTGTGCAACGCAGCTAGCTCTTTATTCGCACGAAGTAATGGCCGCTATCGACAGGGAATCTCAAATTTATTCCGTATTTCTAGATTTCCGGAAAGCTTTTGACACCGTTCCTCACAAGCGACTTCTAATCAAACTGCGGGCCTGTGGGGTATCGTCTCAGTTGTGCGACTGGATTCGTGATTTCCTGTCAGGAAGGTCGCATTTCGTAGTAATAGACGGCAAATCATCGAGTAAAACTGAAATGATATCAGGTGTTCCCCAGGGAAGCGTCCTGGGACCTCTGCTGTTCCTGATGTATATAAATGACCTGGGTGACAATCTGAGCAGTTCTCTTAGGCTGTTCGCAGATGATGCTGTAATTTACCGTCTAGTAAGGTCATCCGACGACCAGTATCAGTTGCAAAGCGATTTAGAAAAGATTGCTGTATGGTGTGGCAGGTGGCAGTTGACGCTAAATAACGAAAAATGTGAGGTGATCCACATGAGTTCCAAAAGAAATCCGTTGGAATTCGATTACTCGATAAATAGTACAATTCTCAAGGCTGTCAATTCAACTAAGTACCTGGGTGTAAAAATTACGAACAACTTCAGTTGGAAAGACCAGATAGATAATATTGTGGGGAAGGCGAGCCAAAGGTAGCGTTTCATTGGCAGGACACTTAGAAGATGCAACAAGTCCACTAAAGAGACAGCTTACACTACATTCGTTCGTCCTCTGTTAGAATGTTGCTGCGCGGTGTGGGATCCTTACGAGGTGGGATTGACGGAGGACATCTAAAGGGTGCAAAAAAGGGCAGCTCGTTTTGTATTAGCAAGTAACAGGGGAGAGAGCGTGGCAGGTATGATACGCGAGTTGGGATGGAAGTCATTAAAGCAAAGACGTTTTTCGTCGCGGCGAGATCTATTTACGAAATTTCAGTCACCAACTTTCTCTTCCGAATGCGAAAATATTTTGTTGATCCCAACCTACATAGGTAGGAATGATCATCAAAATAAAATAAGAGAAATCAGAGCTCGAACAGAAACGTTTCGGTGTTCGTTTTTCCCGCGTGCTGTTCGGGAGTGGAATGGTAGGGAGATAGTATGATTGTGGTTCGATGAACCCTCTGCTAAGCACTTAAATGTGAATTGCAGAGTAATCATGTAGATGTAGCTGTAGATATAGAATGGAATATCACTTAACAAAAGGAGAGGAGAGTTGGGGCACTCCACCGATAAATTGGTAAAGTTTGGTGCTGCTTAAAGTAGTTTTTGGTAACTGTTTTGGAGTTCAGGGTAAAAACGTGCCTACAGAATGTGTGTGCCCGGGAAAATAATACCATTTGACCCAGATGTCCTCCGGCGATTTCGAAGTTTTTGTCTGGGGTCAGCAATTTAAGTGTTGGTAGGCATATCCGGAATATTTAGCTTTCTTCATTATTGTAAGTGGTACTCGTACATATTGTACATCCAGTGTGTATTAATAAATAATAAGACGCCCACTTTAAGTTAAATGAAATTTATTGGTTTAGATAGTAAACTATTTGCCGCCCTTATTCTTTTTATGTTTTTGAAATACATTGCAGCCTATATTGCTACATAATTATAAAAGAATGATGGAATTTGTTGAAGTAATATATTCGCTGTCTGCTGAAGTCATTTTGTCCGGTGTAATATGATACTCCATTTGGGAGGGGGGGAGGCTATAGCCCCCAGAGCCTCCCCCCCTCCCCCTCTCCCCCCTTCCCAGCCGCCCCTGGCAGGCAGGGCCGATTTGTTGTCGCTGCACGCCCATTGTCCATTTCCAGACGCATGATGGTTCAAAATGGTTCAAATGGCTCTGAGCACTATGGGACTTAACATCTGAGGTCATCAGTCCCCTAGAACTTAAAACTACTTAAACCTAACTAACCAAATAACATCACACACATCCATGCCCGAGGCAGGATTCGAACCTGTGACCGTAGCGGTCGCGCGGTTCCAGACTGTAGCGCCTAGAACCGCTCGGCCACTCCGGGCGGCCAGGTGCATGATCAATGAACCTTTTTTCCTTCATTTCCAGTCACGAATTCGATCCTGTAGTTCGTTAGTTTTATTAATATTCACCCTGTACAACAATGTATGTACGATTGCCGATATTTCATATGATAATTAAACGTTATCGTTATCGTAATTCATTTACTTCGGAATATAGTAATAATAACTATCACTTGGGACGAAACCCTAGAACGCTTGCAAGCGTCTATCGCTTCGCTGCTATCGAATGATCAAGACCATAACACAGGATACGCCCTTTACATATAGTTAACGTGGGTACGTCCAAGCAATGCAGCCTACATCTACGGCTACTGAAGCAACAGCCAAAGTATTTGACCGTCTGGGAAGAATATAACCAACAGACTTCAAGACGATGCAAGCGAAATACAAAGTACGACAATTTCAGCGGCGCTACTACGCTAGATGAAGTTGGTGAAAATCAAACGCTTGGACAACGTTTTGAAAGTCAGGTGTTTATTCCGGTAACTGATAATATGCTGTCTGCATTAGCTGAATGCGTAGAAGCGTGCCACCAAGTGGTGAGTGTACACTACTGGCCATTAAAATTGCTACACCACGAAGATGACGTGCTACAGACGCGAAATTTAACCGACAGGAAGAAGATGCTGTGATATGCAAATGATTAGCTTTTCAGAGCATTCACACAAGGTTGGCGCCGGTGGCGACACCTACAACGTGCTGCCATGAGCAAAGTTTCCAACCGATTGCTCATACACAAACAGCAGTTGACCGGCGTTGCCAGATGAAACGTTGTTGTGATGCCTCGTGTAAGGAGGAGAAATGCGTACCATCACGTTTCCGAGTTTGATAAAGGTCGGATTGTAGCCTATCGCGATTGCAGTTTATCGTATCGCGACATTGCTGCCCGCGTTGGTCGAGATCAAAAAATTGTTCAAATGGCTCTGAGCACTATGGGACTTAACTTCTGAGGTCATCAGTTCCCTAGAACTTAGAACTACTTAAACTTAACTAACCTAAGGACATCACACTCATCCATCATGGTCGCATCCGTGTTTGGCGACATCGCGGTGAACGCACATTGGAAGCGTGTATTCGTCATCGCCATGCTGGCGTATCACCCGGCGTGATGGTATGGGGTGCCATTGGTTACACGTCTCGGTCACCGCTTGTTCGCATTGACGGCACTTTGAATAGTGGACGCTACATTTCAGATGTGTTACGACCCGTGGCTCTACCCTTCGTTCGATCCCTGCGAAACCCTACATTTCAGCAGGATAATGCACGACCGCATGTTGCAGGTACTGTACGAGCCTTTCTGGATACAGAAAATGTTCGACTGCTGCCCTGGCCAGCACATGCTCCAGATCTCTCACCAACTGAAAACGTCTGGTCAATGGTGGCCGAGCAACTGGCTCGTCACAATACGCCAGTCACTACTCTTGATGAACTGTGATATCGTGTTGAAGCTGCATGGGCAGCTGTACCTGTACACGCCATCCAAGCTCTGTTTGACTCAATGCCCAGGCGTACCAAGGCCGTTATTACGGCCAGAAGTCGTTTTTTTGAGTACTGATTTCTCAGGATCTATGCACCCAAATTACGTGAAAATGTAATCACATGTCAGTTGTAGTATAATATATTTGTCCACTGAATACCCGTTTATCATCTGCATTTCTTCTTGGTGTAGCAATTTTAATGGCCAGTAGTGTAATATAGTGGGGAAAGCTAATCCAGAGATGGGCTGTATGGGGAACAAATGCCAAAGTAAGTGTAAGGATAGCAATAAGAGAATCATTCAGTTACTCTGGCGGTAAAATTTTGTCAACCGATTTGACTAAAAGCCCTAAGAGGTTATCGACTTGGGTCGAAATACTCTATTCATTCACTCGCAAACTATACTCGCATCAAAATGGAAAAAAAAACAGAGAGAGGGCCGAAATACTGAGTTCCGTCTTTCTAAATAGTTTCATCGCGGAAGAGTGTAACACGATCCCTCCTTTCAACCGTTGTACGAACGTCGAAATGGCAGATATCGAGAAAACCGAGCTCGAGATAGAAAAACAATTACAATCGTTTAATAGGGGAAAGGCATCTGGACCAGATGAGATACCTATATGATTCTACAAAGATTATGCGAAAGAACTTGCTGCCCTTCTAACAGCAGTTTACCGTAGTTTGCTGGAGCGACGAAGGGTACCTAGGGTCTAGAAAAAACTACAGATCAATCCAGTTTTTAAGAAGGGCAGCAGGACAGATGCACATAATTATAGACCTATACCGTTGACGAGAGTCTGCTGTAGAGTTATGGAACTTTTTTTATGCTCAAGAACTGTTACGTTTTTCGAGACTGAAAATTTCCCCTATAAACTTCAACACGCAGAGATCTTTTCCTCCATGAGATCCACAGCGCTGTAGACAACGGCACACAGGTTGATGCCGTGGTCCTTGAAATCAGTAAGACATCTGACACCGTCCTGCACACCCGTTTAGTGGAAAAAAATACAAGCTTATCGAGTAACAGACTAGATTAGCTACTGGTTTCAAGACTTCCTTGCAGATAGAACTCAACACGTCGCTCTTAACCGGAAAAAAAGTCGACAGGTGTAAGGGTCGTAATTTTTTCTGTTTTCCGTCATTCCTTAATTGCTTCACAATTCATAGAGGTGTGGTCCGTCTATGCAGTCAGTTGCATAGACAGAACACACCTCCACGAAAGATGTGAAGGTAACTGCAGGAGTACCCAAAAAAGTGTGATGGGACCGTTATTGTTTACAATGTGCGAGGGTGAGTCAAATCAAAATCTTAAATATTTTTTTAAATATTATTTATTGTGCAGAAGTGGTACAGAGCTGTATCACTTTTCAACACAATGTCCCCTACGCTCAATGCAAGTCCTCCAGCGCTTACAAAGTGCAAAATAACCTTAGAATGAAATTCTTTTCGTAGTCCACGCAGCCACTCATGCACTGCGTGGCGTACTTCTTCATCAGAACGGAACTTCTCTCCTCCCATTGCGTCTTTGAGTGGTCCAAACATATAGAAATCACTCGGGGCAAGGTCTGGTTAGTTTTGTCATGTTGCGAAAGGACACCTGCTGGCAGCAATCCATGTCGCTTTGATTTCATTGCAGGCCGCAGATAAATGTTTAGGATTGGTTGGTTGGTTTTGGGGAAGGAGACCAGACAGCGAGGTCATCGGTCTCATCGGATTAGGGAAGGACGGGGAAGGAAGTCGGCCGTGCCCTTTGAAAGGAACCATCCCGGCATTTGCCTGGAGCGATTTAGGGAAATCACGGAAAACCTAAACCAGGATGGCCGGACGCGGGATTGAACCGTCGTCCTCCCGAATGCGAGTCCAGTGTCTAACCACTGCGCCACCTCGCTCGGTAAATGTTTAGGAGATCTGTGTATGATGCACCGGTGACAGTGGTCCCTGTAGGCATGTAATAGTCCAAAATGACGCCTTTTTCGTCCCAAAAGAGAGTCAGCATAACCTTCCCTGCTGAAGGTTCTTTTCAAAACTTCTTTGGTTTTGGTAATGAGCAATGGCGTCATTCCTTGCTCGCTCTCTTCGTTTCCAGTTGGTGGGAGTGAACCCAGGTTTCATTCCCAGTAACGATTCTTGCAAGGAAGCCATCACTTTCTCGTTCAAAGCGCCGAATAAGTTCTTCACAAGCATCAACACGTCGTTCTCTCATTTCAGGAGTCAGCTGCCATGGCACCCATCTTGCAGACACTTTCTGAAACTGGAGCACATCACACACAATGTGATGTGCTGACCCATGACTGACCTGTAAACATGCTGCAGTGTCATTCAGTGTCACTCGGCAGTTTTCCTTCACTATGTCTTCAACTGCTACAATGTTCAGTGGAGTCACAACTCTTTGTACCTGACCTGGACGAGGAGCATCTTCCACTGAAGTCACACCATTTGCGAACTTGCTACTCCATTCGTAGACTTGCTGCTGTGACAAACATGCATCACCGTACTGAACCTTCAATTGTCGATGAATGTCAATAGGTTTTACACCTTCACTACGCAAAAACCGAATAACAGAACTTCCCTTGTGCAAGTCGCAAATGGGGCAACCATCTTTATACTAATACTGCGACGGTATGTGTGCACCTGCACTATGCTGCCACCTAAAGGCCATTCTGCACACTGTTTGTAGCACGCTTACCAACTTACAAGATAACGGCGTGAAATTTCGATTTTTTGTTACAAATTTAAGGTTTTCATTTGACTCACCCTCGTATAATTTGTAAATGATCTAGTTGAAAACGTTGAATGTTCTTTAAGACTGTTCGCATACGATGCCGTCGTCTATAACAAAGTGGCAATGCCAGAAGACAGTATCGATTTGCAGAATGACCTGTAGAGGATTTGTGAATGGTGCAGGCTCTGGCAGTTAATCCTGAATGTAAATGAATGCAACATACTTGCATTCATAGGAAAAGAAAACCACCACTGTACAGCTACACCATTAATGAGAAACTGCTGGAAATAGTATATACCGTAAATTATCTAGAAGTAACTATCCAGAACGACCTTGAGTAGGATGAACACATAAAACAAATAGTGGGAAAAGCAGTTGCCAGAATCAGATTCATAGGAAGAATCTTAAAGAAATGTGACACATCCATGAAGGAAGTGCCTTATAAGGCGCACATTCGACCAATTCTTGAGTGTTGTCACCAGTATGGGATCGCTAGCAGGTAGAACTGACAGAAGAGATAGAGCAGATCGAACAAAGAGCAGCGAGTTTCGTCACGAGATCATTTACCTGGCGCGAGAGCGTTACTGAAATGTTCAACAAACTCCAGTTACACACACTACAAGAGAGGCTCTGTGTATCATGGAGTGGTTAACTATTGCAATTTCAAGTGAGCATTTTCTGGGACGAGCTGGACAACATATTAGTTCCTCCCACATACATCTAGCGTAATGACACGATGAGAAAATTCGAGAAATTAGAGCCAATACACAGGCTTACCAGACAATCATTCTTATCACACGCCATTCGTGAGTGGAACAGGCTAGGGGTGGGGGCAGTTTGTACTTACACCACACACCATTAGATGGCTTGCAAAGTCTGATGTATATAAAATGTGAAACAAACTGATATTTTATGCCACATGTCATGTTGCTGTAAAATTACCGAAATTTTACCAACAAAATTTTTCATATAAAGATACTGAATTATGTATTGTAACAAGTTTACGTTGAAACAGCTATAAATAAAAAGTTTCGAATATGTGTTCATTGTTGGAAGAATAGATGATATGTGCTACGCTCCAGTGAAATAAATTCGTGTGGCATAATTGCCTGGGAGTCACTCAAGTGAATGTTCAGCCGCCACCATACATGAATAATTCACATTTCATTCACTTATTATGGGATCGCATTTTTAGGTGGGATTATAGGATTATTAATCATTTATTGGTTGATACCGGATGAATCAGACGAAGGGTAATACAAACGTATAAAAAATGAGATCGACGAGAAGTGCAAAATGGCCAAGCAGAAATGGTTAGAGGACGAATGTAAGGATGTAGAAGCCTGTATCACTAGGGGTAAGACAGATGCTGCCTTCAGGAAAATTAGGAGAGACCTTTGGAGAAAAGAGAACTACATGTATGAAATCAAGAGCTCAGATGGGAAACCAGTCCTAAGCAAAGAAGGGAAAGCAGAAAGGTTTATTTACTTATTTATTTAGCCATCCGTGGACATTTTAAAATGTATAGATGTTGTCAGTTGCGTACTTCAAGAGCTCAGATGGGAAACCGGTCCTAAGCAAAGAAGGGAAAGCAGAACGGTTTATTTTCTTATTTATTTAGCCTTCCGTGGACATCTTAAAATGTATAGATGTTGTCAGTTGCGTACATTCATATATTTATACAGTTTGTTGTTACATGTAGTTAAACATTGTGACATATACGTTATTTACAATCATTTTTGCTCCTTATCAAAATATTGTGAAACAAAAGCTATTTAAAATCATTTTGTACTAAGGAATTCACTTATAGTGTAAAAGCAGTGTTCCTGCAAAAACAATTTAAGACTTGTCCCAAAGCGATACATGTTATCTGCTTCTTTTATTTTCTGCGGCAGTTTGTTAAACAGTTTTACACCTTCATTGTTCCTGTCTAGGTGAATACAGTGACTTGTTCTTGTACTATAGTTACGAAAACTGCTATTTGTGCTATAATTTTCTACATTTTTCTTGATATACACTATGGTTTGGAATATAAATTCACAAGGAACAGTTAAAATTTCTAACATTTTGAAAAGTTCTCTGCAGTGGGGCCGCTTACTGCATTTTCTTATAATTCTTACTGCTCTCTTTTTCATTTTAAATACTGTTTGTAAATTCTAAGCACTGTTTCCCCAGAAAATAATACCATAACTGATTATTGAATGAACATAATTAAAGTATACAGTTCTCAAACTATCATTACTGCGTGCAGATACAAGGACTCTAAGTGCATAACACGTTGTGGATATCTTTCTCGAGAGTTTCATAGCATGTTCATTCCACTTCATTTGGCTGTTAATGTGCAACGCTAAGAATTTTGTTCTAGGTACATCATCTATGAAGATGTTATCTAGTTTTAAATTTAAGGGACTCTGTTTTCTACTCATTCTAAAGCATATTGTATTTGTTTTCTTTACATTGAGAGTTACCTTGTTTTCCTGAGACCATTTGTGAACGTCCCTCAGCACTTCAGTAGAATTTTCCAACATTTGTGCTGGTGTCTTACTGGTGATTACTATGTTGCTGTCATCCGCAAACAATATCTTCTCTCCATGGCTGGTATGTTGCGGGAAATCATTTATATACACCAGAAATAATACAGGGCCTATTAAACTTCCTTGAGGGACTCCAGTATTGATATGTTATGGATCAGATATATGTTTCTCAATGTAATTTGATCCACTGGAGACATGTGTGATCTATACTGACTGTACCATGTTTTCTAGATATGAACGAAACCATTTGAGAACCACTCCCCTTACACCTAGTGCCTCTAATTTATGCAACAGCTTCTGGTGGTCAACTGTACCAAATGCCTTGGACAGGTCTAGGAAAAGGCCAGTTACATAGCTGTTCTCATCTAGTGCCTCTAAAACTGTTTTTGTAAATTGTGCTATTGCAGATTCTGTACCTCCACGAGGAAGGAGTATATAGAGGGTCTGTACAAGGGTGATGTACGAGGGCAGTTCAATAAGTAATGCAACACATTTTTTTTCTGAAACAGGGGTTGTTTTATTCAGCATTGAAATACACCAGGTTATTCCCCAATCTTTTAGCTACACAACACTATTTTTCAACGTAATCTCCATTCAATGCTACGGCCTTACGCCACCTTGAAATGAGGGCTTGTATGCCTGCACGGTACCATTCCACTGGTCGATGTCGGAGCCAACGTCGTACTGCGTCAATAACTTCTTCATCATCCGCGTAGTGCCTCCCACGGATTGCGTCCTTCATTGGGCCAAACATATGGAAATCCGACGGTGCGAAATCGGGGCTGTAGGGTGCATGAGGAAGAACAGTCCACTGAAGTTTTGTGAGCTCTTCTCGGGTGCGAAGACTTGTGTGAGGTCTTGCGTTGTCATGAAGAAGGAGAAGTTCGTTCAGATTTTTGTGCCTACGAACACGCTGAAGTCGTTTCTTCAATTTCTGAAGAGTAGCACAATACACTTCAGAGTTGATCGTTTGACCATGGGGAAGGACATCGAACAGAATAACCCCTTCAGCGTCCCAGAAGACTGTAACCGTGACTTTACCGGCTGAGGGTATGGCTTTAAACTTTTTCTTGGTAGGGGAGTGGGTGTGGCGCCACTCCATTGATTGCCGTTTTGTTTCAGGTTCGAAGTGATGAACCCATGTTTCATCGCCTGTAACAATCTTTGACAAGAAATTGTCACCCTCAGCCACATGACGAGCAAGCAATTCCGCACAGATGGTTCTCCTTTGCTCTTTATGGTCTTCGGTTAGACAACGAGGGACCCAGCGGGAACAAACCTTTGAATATCCCAACTGGTGAACAATTGTGACAGCACTACCAACAGAGATGTCAAGTTGAGCACTGAGTTGTTTGATGGTGATCCGTCGATCATCTCGAACGAGTGTGTTCGCATGCTCCGCCATTGCAGGAGTCACAGCTGTGCACGGCCGGCCCGCACGCGGGAGATCAGACAGTCTTGCTTGACCTTGCGGCGATGATGACACACGCTTTGCCCAACGACTCACCGTGCTTTTGTCCACTGCCAGATCACCGTAGACATTCTGCAAGCGCCTATGAATATCTGAGATGCCCTGGCTTTCAACCAAAAGAAACTCGATCACTGCCCGTTGTTTGCAACGCACATCCGTTACAGACGCCATTTTAACAGCTCCGTACAGCGCTGCCACCTGTCGGAAGTCAATGAAACTATACGAGACGAAGCGGGAATGTTTGAAAATATTCCACAAGAAATTTCCGGTTTTTTCAACCAAAATTGGCCGAGAAAAAAAATGTGTTGCATTACTTATTGAACTGCCCTCGTACTTGAGGGCAGTATTATTGAAATGGAAGAGGTCGTAGATGAAGATGAAATGGGAGATATGATACTGCATGAAGAGTTTGACAGCGCACTGAAAGATGTAAGTCGAAACAAGGCCCCAGGAGTAGACAACATTCCATTAGAACTATTGATACCCTTGGGAGAGCCAATTATGACAGAACACTTCCATCTGGTGACCAAGATCTATGAGACAGGCGAAATACCCTCAGACTTCAAGAAGAAAATAATAATCCCAATTCCAAAGAAAGCAGCTGCTGACAGGTGTGGAAATTACAGAACTATCAGTTTAATAAGTCACGGTTGCAAAATACTATCACGAATTCTTTACAGAACAATGGAGAAACTGATAGAAGCTGACCTCAGGGAGGATCAGTTTCGATTCTGGAGAAATTTGGAATACGTGAGACAATATTGACCCTTTGACTTCTCCTAGGAGATAGTATGAGGAAAGACAAACCTACGTTTCTAGCATTTGTAGACTTAGAAAAAGCTTTTGACAATATTGATGGAATACTCTCTTTCAAATTCTACCAGGAAGCACTGGTTGAGAAGGAAGTGCGACACGGTAGTAGCCTATCCCTGATGTTATTCAATCTGTATATTGAGCAAGCAGTAAAGGAAACAAAAGAAAATTTTGCAATAGGAGTTAATGTCTAGAGAGTAAAAATAAAAATTTTGAGAAAAATTTGAGAAAATTTTGGTAGAGCACTTGCCCGCGAAAGGCAAAGGTCCCGAGTTCGAGTCTCGGTCGGGCACACAGTTTTAATCTGCCAGGAAGTTTCATATCAGCGCACACTCCGCTGCAGAGTGAAAATCTCATTCTGGAAACATCCCCCAGGCTGTGGCTAAGCCATGTCTCCGCAATATCCTTTCTTTCAGGAGTGCTAGTTCTGCAAGGTTCGCAGGAGAGCTTCTGTAAAGTTTGGAAGGTAGGAGACGAGGTACTGGCAGAAGTAAAGCTGTGAGTACCGGGCGTGAGTCGTGCTTCGGTAGCTCAGTTGGTAGAGCACTTGCCCGCGAAAGGCAAAGGTCCTGAGTTCGAGTCTCGGTCGGGCACACAGTTTTAATCTGCCAGGAAGTTTCATATCAGCGCACACTCCGCTGCAGAGTGAAAATCTCATTCTGGAAACATCCCCCAGGCTGTGGCTAAGCCATGTCTCCGCAATATCCTTTCTTTCAGGAGTGCTAGTTCTGCAAGGTTCGCAGGAGAGCTTCTGTAAAGTTTGGAAGGTAGGAGACGAGGTACTGGCAGAAGTAAAGCTGTGAGTACCGGGCGTGAGTCGTGCTTCGGTAGCTCAGTTGGTAGAGCACTTGCCCGCGAAAGGCAAAGGTCCCAAGTTCGAGTCTCGGTCGGGCACACAGTTTTAATCTGCCAGGAAGTTTCATATCAGCGCACACTCCGCTGCAGAGTGAAAATCTCATTCTGGAAACATCCCCCAGGCTGTGGCTAAGCCATGTCTCCGCAATATCCTTTCTTTCAGGAGTGCTAGTTCTGCAAGGTTCGCAGGAGAGCTTCTGTAAAGTTTGGAAGGTAGGAGACGAGGTACTGGCAGAAGTAAAGCTGTGAGTACCGGGCGTGAGTCGTGCTTCGGTAGCTCAGTTGGTAGAGCACTTGCCCGCGAAAGGCAAAGGTCCCGAGTTCGAGTCTCGGTCGGGCACACAGTTTTAATCTGCCAGGAAGTTTCATATCAGCGCACACTCCGCTGCAGAGTGAAAATCTCATTCTGGAAACATCCCCCAGGCTGTGGCTAAGCCATGTCTCCGCAATATCCTTTCTTTCAGGAGTGCTAGTTCTGCAAGGTTCGCAGGAGAGCTTCTGTAAAGTTTGGAAGGTAGGAGACGAGGTACTGGCAGAAGTAAAGCTGTGAGTACCGGGCGTGAGTCGTGCTTCGGTAGCTCAGTTGGTAGAGCACTTGCCCGCGAAAGGCAAAGGTCCCGAGTTCGAGTCTCGGTCGGGCACACAGTTTTAATCTGCCAGGAAGTTTCATATCAGCGCACACTCCGCTGCAGAGTGAAAATCTCATTCTGGAAACATCCCCCAGGCTGTGGCTAAGCCATGTCTCCGCAATATCCTTTCTTTCAGGAGTGCTAGTTCTGCAAGGTTCGCAGGAGAGCTTCTGTAAAGTTTGGAAGGTAGGAGACGAGGTACTGGCAGAAGTAAAGCTGTGAGTACCGGGCGTGAGTCGTGCTTCGGTAGCTCAGTTGGTAGAGCACTTGCCCGCGAAAGGCAAAGGTCCCGAGTTCGAGTCTCGGTCGGGCACACAGTTTTAATCTGCCAGGAAGTTTCATATCAGCGCACACTCCGCTGCAGAGTGAAAATCTCAAAAATTTTGAGGTTTGCCGATGACATTGTAATTCTGTCAGAGGCAACAAAGAACTTGAAAGAGCAGTTGAACGGAATGGACAGTATCTTGAAAGGAGGATTTAAGATGAACATCAACAAAAGCAAAACTAAGATAATGGAATGTAGTCGAATTAAATCAGGTGATGCTGAGGGAATTATATTAGGAAATGAGACAGTTAGCCGGCCTCTGTCGCCGAGCTGTTCTAGGTGCTTCAGTCCGGAACTGCGCTGCTGCTACGGTCGCAGCTTCAAATCCTGTCTCGGGCATGGTTGTGTGTGATGTCCTTACGTTAGTTAGGTTTAAGTAGTTCTAAGTCTAGGGGTCTGATGACCTCAGATGTTAAGTCCCATAGTGCTTAGAGTCATTTGAACCATTTGAATTTGAGACACTTGAACTAGAAAATTAGTTTTGCTATTTGGGAAGCAAAATAACTGATGATAGTCGAGGCAGGGAGTATATAAAATGTAGACTGGCAATGGCAAGGAAAGCCTTTCTGGAGAAGAGAAACTTGTTAACATCGAGTATAGATTTAAGTGTCAGGAAGTCTCTTCTAAAAGTATTTGTATGGAGTGTAGCGAAGTATGGAAGTGAAACATGGACGATAAACAGTTTAGACAAGAAGAAAATGGAAGCTTGCGAAATGTGGTGCTACAGAAGAATGCTGAAGATTAGACGGGTAAATCTCGTTACTAATGAGGAGGTAGTGAACAGAATTGGGAAGAAGAGAAATTTGTGGTTCAACCTAACCAGAAGAAGGGATCAGTTGATAGGAGATATTCTGAGGCATCAAGGAATCATCAATTTAGTACTGGTGGGAAGCTTGGGGGGGTAAAATCGTAGAGAGAGACCAAGAGTACAGTAAGCAGATTCTGAGGGATGTAGGTTCCAGTAGTTACTCAGAGATGAATAGGTTTGCATAGAATAGAGTAACATGGAGATCTGCATCAAACCAGTCTTTGGACTGAAGACCACAACAACAATAATACTGGGTAACGTCATACTAACATTACTGTGAGTTTGATTTTGTGCTGGCTCTGACAGCTTGGCGAACATGGACCTTCACAGTCCCCGTGATCAACAAGGAACAAGGGCTGAAAGTAGGGTAGTTTTATGGCTCTGAAATGAGAACGCCGGGCTCTTACATGGGCCTGTGGTTGCTAAGATGGCTGGGACCAGACGATGGTGAAAGCATAAGATTGTAGAGATAGCGCCATACAAGTTTCGTGACTAACACGTTGAATGCACCTACAGATGCTGGCTAATGGTCGGCGAAGTTCTCGCATATTTCCGCCAAAATACACAGAAACTTATCTGGTTGGCTGAATTGTAGACGGAGGGTGGTCACAATTAGTTCTGTAAATTTCAACCGAAGTGAGAATGAGATGAAAGCTATTGGCTGGCAACTTCATGACGTGTAGAGTGGGAGGTATTCCGTTTGTAATGGGGCCGGTGAGTTCACACTAACGCAGGCGTGGTTTGCTCTAAACTGGGCTCTTGGCAACAAAGGGACTCTCTGATAAGTGTCAGTATGCGGCGTGGTGAGATCGGTCTGTCGTTCTCTCGCCTCCTGCCTCTCTCTCCCAGTCACTTTCATCGAACAGTTCACCTACCTCTATATTTCTTCCCTCCGACGTCCCTTCACTCTGCAGTAGTAGATACACGCTAGGCAGTGTGAAGCAGCGTTGATTAAACTACTACCTAATACCTACCACACAGAGGCCGCATAACTCAAGTTGCAAGTCAGCTCCTGAAGTTCATGTTCACAAATTTCGGGTGGTGGGAGAATGCAGTTTAATTGCAGTAAGCATTTGAAAATTCTATTAAGATTAACACCTTTTTATTCATAAGGAAGCACATGAAGTGGCTATCAAGTATGTATTTAGTAATGCAAATGCTCTATCATCCAAGTTCACTGTTTATCCAACATATTTCACACGTAAAAGCAGCCAGAATTCCTGCACGTCCGACACGGTTAATTTTGCAATCTAACAGTCACTGACCCACCACCATTAGCGAGTTGAACATTTGGTCGTTTCAGTGATCTTCTATGTCAGAAGTGCTCGCCAAAGTATTCCAAAAAGAACACGGAATATGCCACGCGGAATTGTCTCTACGACCAAAAGATCACACGCTTATAAAACTTCAACTAATTGGTTCCAAAACATCACAATTTCCTCAAAATGTTCGTAACTTAAACCACTTTATTCACAACACGTTCTGTCTGAAACGATATCACTAGCTCTTCATTTTACGTACTATTTTCATGGAGACATCTAGCATGGTGTTACCCGGAAGCAGGTTAGGGAGCGACTCTCTCAATTCTCCTCTCCTCTCTGACTATCTAATTATCAGCACTGGGAACTGGTTAATTCTGATTGGCTATTGATCTGAATGACCAATCAGAATGATCCTTCAAGACCATTCTCGTGCCAAAACTTGCCTTAGCCAACCACTAATCAGACAGTCATTGACGTCATTACAATTTCAATTTCTAATATGTTGTTTAATAAAATAGAACGAAATGTAAAGTACCAGTATTCTCTAAATTAATATAGAAACATTTTCTGCTTCAGACTTTTATTCTGGCCGCTCTCTTACAAAAGCATGCACACATCGACGTACGTCATTGGCATTGAGGTTGCAACACAATTTTCCCGCAATTCAGTTTTATAAGGTTTTACATAAAATGACATTAAGTTTTAACGTATGTCCCGCATACACTCTCTCATTCATTCCCATGTATTCACAAAACAAAATAAAAAGCAAATAATAATTTTGAATGATTTTTTTACTACATAACGTAGAGTAATTAAAATTTTGAAAAGAAAATTCCAGTTAAGTGATTTTATGTACTGTGAGTTTTGTTATGACTTCAGATGATAATAACAGACATTTGGTTATTGTTCCTAACTGAGTTTTGAAACATAAGTGTCGTTTTTAGCATATTTAAGTAATTTTCTCAATCTCTGTAACTATAATAGATACAAATCTGAAATTTTGACAGAATCCCTTCCTTAATAACAAAAGATTGCGAATCAAGAAATCAGATGATAATTACTATGGTTTATTTAGATTCATAGGCGGTATGAATTTGCGTACTGACTGAATGTTACCTGAGACCTTTCTCAAGACTGGTAGCGTCAGCTGTGCTGTGAGGCAGAGCAAAGAAAAAAAAGTAGCCATCCTGAAGCCACCGTGCTACACAGCTGCCTGCCTTACTGCATCGAATGTTGTCTCGTAGTGTAAAGGTATTTTTTTTATATAATTTCCGCTACCAGTCACATACTTTGTCAACTACTGTATTACTTATTTATCTAGCGTCATGTTTCGAGGGTTAAACCTAATCTTCAGGCTAAATGGCATTACAAAAACAACTTTACAATAAGGTCATACTGATGTTACATAGACTTTTTGTAAATGCTGTGATGACCTTTGTTCTTCTGGCGTGGCTGTCTCGTTGTGATGTGTTGCGGTGTTTCCATTTCCGTGGCTCTCTTGGTCACTGTTCACAAATTGTCACTAACGCAGCAGTAACTTGGAGACACGATCACAAACAGTTCTGTAGTGAGGTGGACAAGATGGTGGGACTGCCACGCCACATATCCAGTGCATAGTCAACTATTCTTTTAAACTTGAGCCATAGTTCCTCTACAGGCTCATCTCCTGTGCTGAAAGCAGATACCGTACAGCACATTTATCAAACAAAAAAATGTGTGAAATCTTATGGGATTTAACTGCTAAGGTCATCAGTCCCTAAGCTTACACACTACTTAACCTAAATTATTCTAAGGACAAACACACACACACATGCCCGAGGTAGGACTCGAACCGCCGCCGGGACCAGCGGCCCAGTCCACAACTGCAGCACCTTAGACCACTCGGCTAATCCCGTGCAGCATTTATTAAGCAAACACACTGTGCACAATAAGTATAATTTGGAAATAACACGGTTCACAACCCAACACCACTGACACAATTGCAGGAAGTGTTATTGAAAATTAATTGTGAGTTCACAGTCAGTCACTGAAAAACAGTCACTGTAATAACTCTCGCACATGGAGTTTAGATAAAACTCGGCACCTTTTACAACTTGTGGTTTGTGCTAACTCATCTCCATACATGGTGCATTAATTTCAGGCACAGATTTTGCTCATATCATAACCTCCCTAGGGTAGTTCCAATATATAAAAAGGGAGATATAGACTCACCTTCCAGTTACAGGCCAATCTCCATAGTCCCAGCTTTTTCTAAAATACTGGAATGTGTAATTTACCAACAGCTATCTGTTTATTGTGAAAAATTAGAAATAATTAGTAAATCCCAATATGGTTTTAGGAAAAAGTTGTCTACTGTGGATGCTATAGACTTTGTAGTCAAATACTTACATCAAGTGTTTGAGGATAAGGGCTATGCTCAACTCACATTTTGTGACCTAAGCAAAGCTTTTGACTGTGTAAAGCATAAGCCACTCCTAGAAAAACTGGAATTATATGGCATTAGACATAACAGTCTTAAATTAATAAAATCATATCTTCAGAATCATAAGCAAGTTGTTTGTGTAGGGAAAGAAATGTCAAGTATAGAACAAGTCAAGGTAGGTGTTCCGCAGGGATCTGTACTGAGCCCCTTTTTATTCCTAATAACGATAAATGATCTGCCATCATTTATCAAGTCCACCACTGTGTTGTATGCAGATGATACAACATTTCTTCGTGCTAGTGATGATTTCAATAGCCTTAAAACTTGTGCAGCAAAGACAATTGACCAAGCATCCTATTGGTTCAAGGCAAAAATAATTCCTGCTGAATGAAAACAAAACACAGCAGATGGTTTGTAGTCTTAGAGATAAGCTTCTGTCGGATGATACAAGTTATGTCAAATTTTTGGGGGTATACATAGATGATAAATTACCTTGGGGTCAACATGTACAATATATTAGTAGTAAGTTGTGAAGAGTTATTTACCTGTTAAGGAGACTTACGGATTGTGTTCCTGAAAAATATGTTAGAACATCCTATTTAGCATTCTTTCAAAGTATAATAACAAATAGAATTATTTTGTGGGGGAACTCTAGCTGTATGCATGACATATTAATACTGCAGAAAAAAGCTATTAGGATAATTATTGGTTCTGCATATAAGGCACACTGTAAACCATTGTTCTGTGAACAAAAAATCATGACTGTTATAAACCTGTACATATACTATGTTCTAATTTATACGAAGAAGAAACTACCAGAAACAAAAACCAGAGAAAATGTACATGGCCACAATACAAGAAGGAATAGGTGCCTCTATATTCCTTACTACAGGTTGTCAAAGTCACTCAACAGCTATGAAATCATGGGGTACAAATTATTTAATAATCTTCCTCAATCTGTTCAAGAATTACCTGAACAATTATTCAAACAAACAATTCATGACTGGCTAGTCCTCCACCCATTCTACGATATAAGAGAATTTATCAACTGTAATATAATACTATAATGTTAACAACAAACCTGTTGTTTCTTTCAAACTATTAATTGTATTTTAGTATGTATATGACGTTGTCCATTGCTTTAATGGCCGAACGACAATAAAATTATTATTATTATTATTATTACTGACTAAAATGTCTCCAAGCAGCCTCTCTTTTCTAATATTACACCACTCAATACTAAATATATCTTTTGTTGTTTGCTGGAGAACAAGTTACAACTAAAGATACATGTTTCCAAGCAAATGAATGGTAAGGGAAGGTTCTTCTAAATGTGGATTTTAGACAAAAGAATAATTTCTATTGAATTATGCTGTCTAATTTGCCAGAATATGGGATTCTACTTCAGTAACAATGCTTTAGATAAGAATGTTATACTCTGAAACTGAATGGGTGCAAAAGTTGTTGGCATATTTACAGCATTAGCTATACAGGGTGTTACAAAAAGCTACGGCCAAACTTTCAGGAAACATTCCTCACACAGAAAGAAAGAAAATATGTTATGCGGACATGTGTCTGGAAACGCTTAATTTCCATGTTAGAGCTCATTTTATTATTTCTCTTCAAATCACATTAATCATGGTTGGAAACACACAGCAACAGAGCATACCAGCGTGGCTTCAAACACTTTGTTACAGTATATGTTCAAAATGTCCTCTGTTAGCGAGGATACATGCATCCACCCCCCGTCGCATGGAATCCCTGATGCGCTGATGCAGCCCTGGAGAATGGCGTATTGTATCACAGCCATCCACAATACGAGCACGAACAGTCTACATTTGGTACCGGGGTTGCGTAGACAAGAACTTTCAAATGCCCCCATAAATGAAAGTCAAGAGGGTTGAGGTCAGGAGAGCGTGGAGGCCATGGAATTGGTCCGCCTCTACCAATCCATCGGTCACCGAATCTGTTGTTGAGAAGCGTACGAACACTTCGACTGAAATGTGCAGGAGCTCCATCGTGCATGAACCACATGTTGTGTCGTACTTGTAAATGCAGATGTTCTAGCAGCACAGGTAGAGTATCCCGTATGAAATCACGATAATGTGCTCCATTGAGCATAGGTGGAAGATCATGGGCCCAATCAAGACATCACCAACAATGCCTGCCCAAACGTTCACAGAAAATCTGTGTTGATGATGTGATTGCACAATTGCGTGCGGATTCTCGTCAGCCCACACATCTTGATTGTGAAAATTTACAATTTGATCATGTTGTACAGTACATACTGACGAAACTAAAATGAGCTCTAACATGGAAATTAAGCGTTTCCGGACACATGTCCACATAACATCTTTTCTTTATTTGTGTGTGAGGAATGTTTCCTGGAAGCTTGGCTGTACCTTTTTGTAACACCCTGTATAGATACTATAATTACTTATGTCTATTTCCTCTATTTTATCCAAAGGTTAGTAATTTGATACATATTTATATAGGAACAATGGTAATGAAGTTTTATATTACCAGTACTGATATTTTGCAGTTAGCACAGTTTCTAGGTAATACTTATTACACCAGTAGTTTCTAATTAACCAACTAAATCTAAAGAAAAATAAAGTCAACTCATATGCCATATAAGTGATAGGTCTAATCTTGAAGATATTTGCAAAAGAATAAAAAATAAATAAATAAATAAACAAAAAATAAAATAAAATAAATTTTGGGGGAAGAAAACTATAACAGAGAGATAGAATCCATCTGCTTTGCAACACACTGCTTCCCTTTCATGCTCCTCTACTCTTAAAACTACCATCTGGTTTCTTTACACGTTGTAATTAGCCTTTTGCTCCCAGTATTCTACTCCTGCGATCTTCAGAATTTCAAAGAGCAGATTCCCATCAACATAGCCGAAATTTTCTCTATGTTTACATATGGTATAAACATTCGTTTGTCTTTTCTTAACCTATCTTCTAAGATAAGTCATAGGTTCAGTATAGCCTCACACATTTCTACAATTCTCTGGAACCCAAACTGATCTTCCCAATGTTGGCTACTACCAATTTTTCCATTCTACTGTAAAGAATTCTTGTTAGTAGTTTGCAACCATGACTTATTAAATTTATAGTTGGGTAATATCCACACCTGTCAGCACCTGCTTTCTTTTAAATTGGAATTATTATATCATTTTTGAGGTTTGAGGTTATTTTGCCTGTCTCATACATCTTGCACACTAGATGGAAGAGTTTTGTCTTGGTTGGCTCTCTCAAGACGATCGGTCATTCTGATGAATGTCATATACTCCAGGGGCCTTGTTTCAACTTAGGTCTGTCAGTGCTCTGTCGAATTCTTCTTACAGTATTGTATCTCCCATCTCATGTTCATCTGCATCCTCTTCAATTTCTATAATACTGCCTTCAAATTCATCTCCACTGTACAGACCCTCTGTATACTCCTTCCACCATTCAGCTTTCACTTTTCTTGGGATTAGTTTTCCATCTGAGCTCTTCACACTCATGTAGCTGCGTCTCTTTTCTCCAAAGACTTCTTTAATTTTTCTTTAGGTTGTGTATCTGCCTTTCCCTTAGCGATATATGCTTCTAAATCCTTTCATTTGTTCTCTAAACATTTCTACTCAGCCTTTTTACGCTTCCTGTCAGTCTCACTTTTCAGACATTTCGACTGTTTCTTCATTTGTTGAATTTTTAAATTTTATCCTTTCATCAATTAAATTCAGTATTTCCAGTATTACTCAAGGATTTCTACTTGGCCTTGGCTTTTTATCTATTTGATCCTCTTCTGCCTTCACTATTTCCTCTCTCAAACCTACCCATTCATCTTATACTGTATTTCTTTCCCCTCTTATACTCAAATGTTGCCTAATACCCATTGTGAAACACTCAACAACCTCTGGTTCTTTCAACTTATCCAGCTCCCGTCTTCTTAATATGCTACATTGTTGCAATTTCTTCTGTTTTAATGTACATTTCATAACCAATGAATTGTGGTCAGAGTCCACATCAGCACCTGTAAATGTCTACAGTTTAAAATCTGGTTCCAAAATCTCTGTCTTATCATTGTATAATCACTATGAAACCTCCTGATGTCTGATTCCATGGTATGATTAAAGTATACTCTGTAGAAAATTCTACCAAGTGGTTTCCTCTTTCATTCCTTTCTCACAGTCCATATTCACCTACAATTTATTCCAATCACCCATCACAATTAAATTTTCATCTCCCTTAACTACCTAAATAATTTCTTTTATGTCTTTGAACGTTTCTTCAGTCTCTTCATCATCTGTGGAGCTGGTTGGCTTATAAAATTGTATTACTGTGGTGTGTATGGTCATTCTGTCTATGTTCGCTATTGTAATGGATTCATTTTGCTGTTTATATTAGCTTACTCGCATTTCTATCTTCTTATTCATTATTAAACCTGCTCTTGCATTACCCCTCTTTGATTTTGTGTTTATAGCCCTGTATTCACCTGACCAGATGTCCTGTTCCTCCTGCCGCCAAACTTCACTAATTCCGACTATATCTAACTTCAACCTGCCAATATTCAGATTCATATTCTTTATTATTCATTCAGCATTTGTACATGCAATATACTTCATCTGTACATTCACGTATTAATATTACAACATACATATTTACATCATTAATAATGTATTTGGCATTCCTAAAAAATGCTTCTACAGAATAAAATGGGTTTGCTAGCAAGAAACTGTGCAATTTTTCCTTAAATAATTTGACTGGCATGGTTGTGACATGTTTACACAGTTTGTTGTGTATTTTGTTTTTGCTAATCTGTTTTGTGGTAAGAACGGAGTAGACTCGTTCTTGTTCTATAATCATGTCTTTGATTTGTTACACTTAAATTTGGTACTTCAGTGACTATGTAATTAACAGTTTCTAGAATATACAAATTAATTACAGTTCTGAATTATAAGAACTTCATTTTTTTACTGTTTCCCAAGAGTGTTAATCCATATTTTAAAATAGTTTGAAGAAAGGCAAAATACACTGTCCTTACACATTCGAAGGTGACACATGACATCAGTCTCTTCAGCATGTATATTACTCCTCATAATCTAACTCTTACTTGTTCTACACTGGTGTTTCATATTAGTTTGTTGTCAAGTGTAATGCCTTAAAATATTAAGTTTTCATTTTCTATTTTTGCTGTCTTCCATAGACTGAACCACATTTTCTGCATGTTATTTACTTTTGGTAATAAACCATTTGGTTTGGCTAGTACTGGGATTAGTGAAATTGGCCTGAAATTCAGATTTTCTTTCCTTCTTAATGACTGAAGTCACCTAGGATAATTTTAGGGGATCAGGAAAAACACCTTCTGTAAGACACAAGTTTATAGAGTATGTTAACGGAGCTAAAATGTAATTTATTGTTTCTTTAAATAGGCTATTTGACATATTAAAAACATCTGTACTGAATGAGTTCTTCAGGCCTTTGACAATGTTACTAATTTCCTCTTGGTTTACCTCCCTAAAGTTGCTCTTATGAAAGTCTGGCCTGATCATGATTTAGGTTTGTGTTCATAAGGTAATCCATATTTGTTTCATTAGATTTTCTTATTAACTTTTTTATTTTCTCTGCAAAGCTTATAAAGTATTGGTTGAATGTATCTGCTGGTATTGTAACTGTGATATCAAAGTTTCTGACTACCTGTCTAAAACTATTCCTTACTGACCAGGCTACCTTGCATTGGCTTTCATTGTTCTTACAGGTTTTTATGAAATTGGTGTTGGATCTTTGTTTAGCCAATTGTAACTCTTTCTTGGCAATTTTTGCAGGTCCTTAATTGCATCAGAATTATTAATTTTGCTCAGGTCTTTTAAGAGCAGTAGTTTATTCTTTAGATTCTCCAATTTTTGGGTGTACCATGATTTTTCCTTTCTAGTTAATTTTTTTTTAAATTTGGAACAAGGTGAGTGTATAAGATACTAATTAAATAATTGTGGACGTTTCATAATCAAATAGGGCATTGGAACCACATCTTAGAAATAATTTGTCCAAGTCTGTTACACTGAGCAGGTGCACTGGGTTTTTCAGATTCTATTTTGTTAGTATTAGTGTATCTTTAGACTTAGTTAACTTTTGTCGGGACATGTTGCTGTCCACTTTCATAAAATGTTTTAACTCTGCTGTTAACATGCTGTGATCTGAGATAATACATATCATGATGACAGTTAGCAAAGACACTATGTAAGTATGCTTTTAGACTAGTAGGTTTTGAATACACATAATGGAAATCGTGCTGCATTAGGATATTCAATAAAGTTTTTACACTAAGTTTGTTACAAGTTACATCAAAACTTGAATTTATGTCTCCCTCCCGTTATTGTTATGTACCCTTTCCACTTTGTTATGTAACAGAGCACCCTGTCTAAGTTATATAAAAAGTGTATTCATCTACAAATGGTAACAGGAAAACAAAATAACCCTCAACATAAAGAAAACAAATACAAAACGCTTTAGAATTAATAGGAAACAGAGTCCCTCAAATTTAAAACTAGATAACATCTCCATAGATGATGTACCTACAACAGAATTCTTAGGGTTGCACATTGGCATCCAAATGAAGTGGAATGAACATGCTATGAAACTCTCAAGAAAGATATCCAAAACATGCTATGCACTTAGAATCCTTGCATCCACATGCAGTGATGAATGTCTGAGAACTGTATACTTTAGTTATGTTCTTTCAGTAATCGTTTATGGTATAATTGTCTGGGAAAACAGTGCAAAATATTTGCAAACAGTATTTAAAATGAAAAAGAGAGCAATAAGAATTATAACAAAATGTGGTAAGAGGACCCGCTGTAGAGAACGTTTCAAAATATTAGAAATTCTAACTGTTCCTTGTGAATTTATATTCCAAATTATAGTGCATATCAAGAAAAATACAGAAAATTATAGTAAAAATAGTAGTTTTTGTAAGTATAACACAAGAACAAGAAAGTCACTGCATTCACCTAGACAGGAAAAATAAACATAAGACCCAAAACAGTTTCTTGTATGAAGGTGTGAAACTGTGTAATTAACTGCTGCAGAAAATAAAAGAAACAGATAATATGTACTGCTTTAGGAAAAATCTTAAATTGTATTTGCAGGAACCCTGTTTTCATAGTATAAGTGAAATCTTTAGTAAAAATGATTGTAAATAACTTTTGTCTCACAATGTTTAACTACATGTAATGGAAAACTGTATAAATATGTGAATGTACACAAACTAACAACATCCTTTAATTTTAAAATGTCTAGAGATGGCTAAATAAATAAATAAATAAATGACCCAGGAGTACCGTAGATACATGCTAAAATAACTTTCATTACATCACATAAGATCCCACTAATTTTAATGTGTTTCTCAACTCATATCCATCTGAGATCAAGTGCTCTAAACTCTATTTCACTGGAAATGTAATTTGGAGCACCTTCCTTTTAATACTGAGATATGCAGAAACTATTTCCATATTTATAACCTTCCAGTTTATAGTGTACAATTTGTTCTTGTTTAAGCCAATGTTTCAATAAATGGAGAAAAGAATATTTATTTTGTGTTAATGACTCCTTCAACATTTCAGATTTACTTTCAAGGCCCTAAAAGTTTAAAAATACGAAGTTATTGTGACTTAACCACAAGTTTACAGGCTCATTTGTCACATCCTTTTTTTTGTGGTTTGTAGCCATAAAAAATTATCACTGTTTGAAGTAGATGTAGGCCTGCTAGAACTCTGGTTCCTCCTTAAGCAGTGTTGTCCTGATGCTACTGTTGTTGGTGGTTCTGCTGCTGCTCGTGTTGCTGGGTTTTCATGATTTGTACCCACTTCCCTTTTCAGATTTTATAACATACCTATCTGAAACAGGGATCTAACATTCCATGCTTCAATCTGTAGAATGCCAGTTTTCTTTCTCCCAGTGACAACATCCTCCTTAGTACTTCCTGCCCACAGATCCAAATGGGGGACTATTTTAGATCCAGAATATTTTACCCAGGAGGATGCCATCATCATTTAACCAAAAAGTAGAGCTGCATGTCCTCATGAAAAATTACAGCTGTAGTTTCCCCTTGCTTTCAGCTGTTCATAGCACCAGCACAGCAAGGCTGTTTTGGTAGATGTTACAAAACCAGATCAGCCAATCATCCAGAATGTTGCCCCCTACAATGCCTGGAAAGGCTGCCGCCCCTTTCAGGAATCACACATTTGTCTGGCATATCAACAAATATTATCCATTGTAGTTGCACCTATGGTACAGCTATCTGTATCACTGAGGCATGCAAGATGCCCCACCAACAGCAAGATCCATCAGTAGTGGGGGAGTTTATAGGTTAAGTGGCTAAAATCTACAATGGGGACCGTGCTGGCTGGCTCTTTTCTCGTATCGCATATGGGTTGGTAATCCACTGAGAAGTACTTTGTGTCCGAAAATTGAAACCATTCCACATTCTTTGCAGATTATTTGTGGTTCTGTTGGTTCAAGAAAAACTGGTACAATTGCTACTGTCTAAGCTTGTATATTTTTTCCCACATTTTCTTTGGAATCAAGGCTGCAGTGATACTTTCATCTGAGTGGACAAAGCTAATGTATTGGAGGTCCTGAGTAAACAAAAGTTGTCTACAGTTAATGAATATGTGGATATTATGAGCCGTAGATCAGTAATAACACACTTTTGCTGTTGAATTAACATTTATTTAAACACTGAACAAGGCGAAACACAATATGTCTGTACGAACATAGAGTGCCAAGAGACAGACAAAAGTAAAGTAAAAGATCATCCGGTCCAAAGACATGGCGCTACACACCAGAGGCGCCACAAAGCCCCCATGACACCCCCCCCCCCCTCCAGCAGGGCAAAGCTAGCTCACTTCAATACAAAAGCTTGGTGCCAGCACGGCAAATGAAGGCCGCGTCCAGCGCACGAAGTGGGCGCCTCGTAAGCTGCGCCAATAGGGTCATGTGCGTCGGACTGCTGCGCAGGCAGTGGAGAGTCATTGGAGGTCACATTGGTAGCATCAGTGGGTGAGGCATCAGCGATGGCAGGCCAGCCAGGGGTGTCGGAACGTGGCTCGGAAAGGGACCGTGCAGGTTTTAATCAGTTAACTGAAACCACATTTGATCATCCATTGAGTGGTATCACAAAAGTATTCACTCCGCAGCATAAGATGCGGTGTGGACTAGAGTAAGGAAGTTACAGGGCTGCATCTACAGAGTCGTCTCAGAATATGATGAATTCGCACAATGCCAGGTCTTTGTGTACAAATACCGGTAGTGTGGAATGAGTGCAAGGCAGGTGTGGGTGAAGGCAGGCGACATGCACGTGCAGAAGTTTGGAAGTGTTAAGACACACAGATTTATGATGTACAGGTAGGCTGTCCATGGTGTGGATTCTATGACAAGTGGCATTGCTGATAGCCATAACCCGCAAAGGGGGGCAGGCAGGGGAGGGCGAGAGGGGGGGGGCTGTTGCAACAACAGTTCACTGATCTTGCTGGGCCAGAATGGCATGAGCAGGATGTCAGCAGCAGACAATGATGGAGGGCATGGCGTAGCAGCCATGTAATGTGAGGAAACCCACAAAGCGAGAACGTGAGCCTCCTGTAGATTTGTCCGCGATGGCACGGAAACTGCAGCAGGAGCGGGAAGGCTTGACACAGGAGCAATGCAGTGCTAAGATGCAGTAGAAATGAGTGTCAGTTCACCTAGTTGTTGCTCTGTTGACAGGCTGCCAATTGTACCACATGTTTGTGTCAGTTCAGCAGAGGCACTGGCAATGCGGGCACAGAATGCCTCATTCTGTATGCTGAGCTTGTCGATTTGTGGGCGCACGGTCAGCAAATCAGAGCTGTGTAGTAATACACTCGAGCAGGGATGCACATGAGGCAGAGACTGCAGTGCTGAACTCATTTGAGCACAGAACGGTGGAACCATATGCATGGCGGAGCGTGGCTGCCTGCAGGTCTGGCGAAAGTTGGTAATAGAGAAGGATGTCCAAACCAATCACAGGTTCATCCACATCGATGATGTGGAAAGTCCAAGGGAAGGTGGCAACTCGTGATAGGTGAACCGACATCTTGCTGGGCTGAGGACCACAATAGGACAGTGATTTGCAGCCATCAGAGCGAGGTTAGCAGGAGAAAGCATGTTGTCCGCATGCTTGGATGGTACAACGCTGACGTCGGCACCCGTGTTGACAAGAAAGTGAGTGTCCGATGACAAGTCCGTGACATAGAGGCATTGCGCCACTGGAGCAAGTGGTGCCACATCAGATGGTACGCGACATGAAGGATCGTGGCAGGACGTGGTGCCTAAGTGTGCTCACCGACCTCAGTTGGGGTAGGTGCAAGACGTGCAGCAGTTGTGAGTGGTGACCCCGTAAGTAGCGTGGAACCAGCACAGTGCAGCTGACTGCAATGATGCCTGAAGCTGATCGGGTTGCTGCTCGGGCAAGGTCGGCTGCTGTAAGGGGGCCGCAGACAGTACTTTCTGTAGGCCGCTAGGTGGCAGCTCCTGACAGGGGCTGAGGCGCTGAGTTGACCGCGCTGGTCTCTGCCGACAGAGTGTGGAACCGAAGGTGCAGACATGCTAACTGCTGGTGACGGGGATGTCGTCTGTGGCAGGCAGTGTTGGTGACGAATTATTGCGTAGGCCCAATCGGCCACGCGTAGGCGAACCTCAAAACGGTCGGCGACGTGAGATAGCAGTTGAAGTTGTAGGTCTGACTGCAGTTTGACGATCCACAAAGTCCACAGCACAGCGTCTAGTAGTGCTTGATTATCAATTCATGCACGAAGGTGTCACCAAATCTGTGAAGTTGTGCAGTCGTCGAGGTGCTCGTTATGGATGATTTGGTAGATAGCCTCTGCTGGTGGGCAAGATTTCCATTCGATGAGCAATGTTTTCACTGTTAAATACTTGGGCGAGGCGAGCGGTGAGAGGAGCGGATCACTGATGAGGTCTGGATGAGCATGGAGGTGGCTTACCAGGCAGACGAAATGTGCGTTGTTGTCCGAAATCCTGTGGGCATCCAGTAGGTGATCCACCAACACAAACCAAGTCTTAGGATTGTCCTTTTGCAATGCAGGCAGCTTAGGAAGGCTGCCGGGTAGCTGGTAGGTAAAGATCTGTGTGAGCGGCGCAGGAAGCCCCCGACACCGGGAGTGCAGTAGCGGTAGACAGTGCATCGCCCGAGGTCTGCGTGGAGAGGCGGTTGTGGTGTAGCACATCGTGTAGAGTGAGCGGGTGCAACAGATGGCATGATGTCTTCCAATTGTGGGCCTGATGATGAACACGGAGCAGATGTAATGCACAGTACCATTGCAACAGTGGGTGGAAGGCAGTCGCAGTCAGCCATTGGGAGGCTGACCCAGAAACCGGCACGGGTGGAACGGGAACGGCTGGTGCCATTACGGAAGCGAGCAGAAGGAGTCATGGTGCAATGGTGCAACCACGGTGTGGTGGTCGTGGAAAGCGGTGGGAACATCCGGCGCCTTTACGAAAGTGGGTGGAAGACGATCATGGTGTGACCACGGAGTGATCGGTATGGAAACCACCGTTGCCGCTAGACAGTGTATGGGGGAGAGGGGGTGGTTGGTGTTGTGACATCAGGCATATAAGAATGTGTGACCCTGTGCACTTGAATGTTTGAATTACAGTTCTCGAACTTCATCGGCACATCAAGCCAAACCAAAGGAGACTGTCTAGCTGAGGGGTGAAACACAATGTCTTTCACTGGATTATCGTTCACAATGTCACTAAGCAGCATGCACTGTCCGTGAAACAGCCGTTGCTGTGTAGTTGCACTCAATGTGGCCATGTTGAGCTGGTTAAGGTTAAGTGGCCACCAGCATGGCTGGGCGAATGTAATTGTTCAGTTTTAACCAGAGGCACATTAGGTACACCTGTATATTCGTGATCAGAAGCAAAGTCAATTAGGTCTGTTGCACTTGAACCATATGACACTGGTATGTCCATTGTTCCGAATACAAAGTTGGCTGGCACACAAAGTCTGTTAATGATGAAAAGAAGCAAAAAATAATGCACAAACACACAACGACTATGTCGGGGTCACCACTGTGGATATTATGAGCTGTAAATCGGTAATAACACACTTTTGCAGTGGAATGAACATTTATGTAAACACTGAACAAGGCGAATACAATATGGCTGTATGAACATAGAACACTGAGAGACATAGACAAAATGAAAGCCAAAGATCAATGGGTCCAAAGACATGGCACTTCGCACCAGAGGCGCCACAAATAGTTTCAGTAGAGATTTTGTCTGACTGTCACATCGGACATTGTTGTGGTGAATATTTCACCAACATTTGAGGTTTAGCCACAGTTTTTTCAGGATACATTGCTATATCTGCAGCAGTATTTGAAAGAGTTACTTAAATCCACTGCAGCTCCCTTTCTGGGTACTTACAATTCACTGTTTACACACCCCTTTTAAGTTCCTGTGATGTCTCAGAAAATGGAACATACCTTAGAAGTTAAGTCCCATAGTGCTCAGAGCCATTTGAACCATTTGAACTTTCTTTGTACCAACAAGAATCACACCACCTCTTGTTCCGGAAACTCCTACCACGCTATTCATTGTCTCATCAGCTACATGTTCAGCTTTCCTTCTCCCAGTATTAAAAATACTTAGGAATGTAAATCTACAAGCAGGGACTTTCCCATCAAGAGCAGCTTCTATCCTGTAGCTTACAGTTTCCTCTTTTTGGAATGTTCTTTCTTACCTTGATCAGGCATTCTTCAATTGGTATAGTGCACCTTGGCACACCAAATTAAAAAGTTTCTCTGACTCATACCATCTGCAATGTTCCATTACCTGTTATTTTCACAATCATGTCATCTACTGATATGCACAGGGCTTTGCAAAAGTTATTATTATCTTCACACATGATTTGAAATTTTGCACTTGCAAGGACATTACATTTTTCATGTTTCAAAACACTCCACTTCCATGTATTTACAGATATTTCATATTTTATTGATTTTTTGTAAATTCAGGCACATTGACAATTTCATCAGACATTCCATAATTCATTTTAAGTGTTCATCATAAATAAACACAAAAGAAAACAGAAGAACATTACATGAAATAAAATATTAACAAAAAACTGCATTTGTGACACACACAAAAAACAGAACAACATTGCATGAAATAACATACTAAAAAAAACTGCACTCAGCCAGGTCAGCACAAGAGGATTTAGTACTTCTAGCTATGAAATTTCAAAGGGATTTGGTATGTTTTTGTGTAAAATGCTGGGTTTTACTACCTCCAAATAAGAGTTTTGATACTTTTTGAATTAAAATATTTACTTGTTAGACACAGCAAGCTATTATGTAGAAGCTGCCATATCTAAGTTATTTTTTTAAATTTTTTGGATTTTGTACTTTCTGGAAACAAGCTGCACACATATAAAAATTAAAATATGATGACTACACTCATTCCAGTTATTAGTGCAACCATCCACAGATCATGCTCATATTAGATGCAGGTTGAACAAAAACTGGATGTACCAGGAATAACCAGTATTGTGCAGTAAACTGACTTACATAAGAGGCAAGTACAGTGAGAATTATAGTGAATTTTTTTTGTAAAACCACAACAAAAATGAAACTGATTCTACACCAAGGGTAACAAAGTCTTAGTAAAATATAAAAGGCCATTGTAACACCATCTAAGCTGCCAACAACAAAATAATGTTTGTGAGTCCAATCAGACTAACTTGATTAACACACATTCAAAGCCGTACCATAACTCAATTTTGACAAACTATGTGACATTGCTTTCTTATTCCTTGAAAATAACAGACATTTGTGTAAAAGACTGTAGTTGGAAAACTACGTACTTGCATCTATAGCGGAAGATTTTCACAGGCTACAATGAATCATGTCTAAGACATCACGTGTCTCATAAATAATTATATTTTTTTAAAAACATTCAAGTACATCCCTCAGTTCCCAACTTGGCCATTCAAAAGCATGTAAACCAGATATATAGCAGAAAAGCCAATGCCAAAACTAACCAGGATGTCACTATAGTTATACAGTGACTAGATTCTGTGAAAACCAGGAAACTGGCTTAAACCAAGTATCTAAAGCTATCAAAGGAAGATTAAAATTTAATGGGTCATCAAAAAGAAGGTCATTACAGATATATCACGTGCTCAGATTGTTTCAAGGATGGGGAAGGCAGAGATGCCTGTGCCTTTTCAAAGAAATCACCCTGGAATTGCCCTGGAGTGATTTAGGGAAATCTCAGGAAACCTAAATTTGGATGACTGGACAAGGATTTGAACATTGTCTGCCCACATGCAGGTCCATTTTGCAAACCACTGTGGCACCTAGATCTGTCTAAAGGTATTGAATGGGGTCTCACTGACAATATAAAATGTGAATAGCCTAGCAGTTAAATGCTTTCCCTACTAGTAGCTACTGACAATAGGTTTTTAATCTTCCAACTGTGCTACCAGTTGGAAACAAACTGAATGAAGTAAACACCTTAAATACAAACCTCTGTCACATATTTTTTATAAATGATCACTGGCTTACCGAAGTTGAATCAGCCTTATACAGTCCTGAAGGGTATGTTCTAGCAACCACTTTTTTTAGGACTGAAATTAGCCAAATAGATATTTTTTAAATAAATTGCTTAACATTAGTTATGACACACTAAATATTGTACAGAACATGTTGACAATCTCACTAATTATCTGGAGATTACATATGACAACTTCAAACTTATGTTTATTGGAGACATTAATCTTGACATTAGATGTAAAACAAACTATGTCCTGTTTTTTGAACTATACTGAAGAGCCAAAGAAACTGATAAACCTGCCTAATAAATTTTAGGGCTCCCATGAGCATAAAGAAGTGCTGCATCATGACGTGTCATGGACTCAACTAATGTCTGAAGTAGTGGTGTAGGGATCTGACACCATGAATACTGCTGGACTGTCCATAAATCCATAAGACTATGAAGGGGTGGAGATCTCTTCTGAACAGCATGTTGCAAGGCATCCCATATATGCTCAATAATGTTCATGTCTGGGGAGTTTGATGGTCAGTGGAAGTGTTTAAACTCAAAAGAGTGTTCCTGGAGCCACTCTTTAGCAATTCTTGACATGTGGGGTGTCGCATTGTCCTGCTGGAATTGTCCAAGTCTGTCGGAATGCACAGTGGACATGAATGGATGCAGGTGGTCAGACAGGATGCCTATGTAAGTGTTACCTGTCAGAGTCATATCTAGATGTGCCAGGGGTCCCATATCACTCAAACTGTGCACACCCCACACCCTTAAAGAGCCTCCACCAGCTTGAACAGTCCTCTGCTGACATGCTGGGTCGATAGATTCATGAGATTGTCTCCATACCCGCACATGTCCAACTGCTTGATACAATTTGAAATGACTTGTGTGAGCAGGCAACATGCTTCCAGTCATCAGCAGTTGAATGTCAGTGTTGATGGGTCCTGGCAAGGCATAATGCTTGGTTTCATGCAGTCATCACAGATACACATATGGTCCTTTGGCTCCAAAAGCCCATATCGATGATGATTCATTGAATGGTTCATATGCTGACATTGATGGTCCAGCATTGAAATCTGCAGCAATTTGCAGAGGGGTTCCATTTCTGTCACATTGAACAATTCTCTTCAGTCATCGTTGGTTCCGTTCTTGCAGTATCTTTTTCTGGGTGCAGCAGTGACAGAGATTTGATGTTTTACCAGATTCCTGATACTCATGGTACACTCATGAAATGGTCGTACAGGAAAATCTCCACTTCATTGCTACCTCGGAGATCCTGTGTCCCATTGTTCATGCACTGACTATAACACCATGTTCAAACTCACTTAAATCTTTATAACGTGCCATTGGATCTAACAGCTCTGCCGGGCCCTTGTTGTGTTATATACCTATTGCTGATTGCAGTGCTGTCTGCTGCCTGTTTGCCGGCCGCGGTGGCCGTGCGGTTCTGGCACTGCAGTCCAGAACCGCGTGACCACTACGGTTGTAGGTTCGAATCCTGCCTCGGGCGTGGGTGTGTGTGATGTCCTTAGGTTGGTTAGGTTTAAGTAGTTCTAAGTTCTAGGGGACTTATGACCTAAGATGTTGAGTCCCATAGTGCTCAGAGCCATTTTGCTGCCTGTTTACATATCTCTGTACTGAGCGAACTGCGTACAGGTTTATATGTTCAGTTCACTTCTGTGATATATGTAACACATTTGATAGACCTAGATTATACAACATCTGATCCATTGGATGGACGGAATACAGATTATGTAATTAAAACTCCCACAAACTGTTGTGACTCGCCGATCATTCAAAGTGCCGCCATGCAATTACGCGCGTCCTCTACATGCGGCACTGTCTGCCAGCCATGCAGCTAGACTGGGACTCAGTGCTCATTCGAATGCTAACGTGTACACATGTCTTACTTGTCAGCTTACTCTGTGACTTATATGTGTTGTTGTGTCGTTCCGAAATATATGTGTTAAACTTGAAGTTCTAACACAAACAATTGTGCAACTATCATACTCACAAGATAATAATGCATACTCAGATTCTGTTATCAACTGAAACAAACACTGGAAAGGCCAGAGATGAACTAAATATTATAGCTACAAAAACTTTTTCAATACATTATATACAAAGTTACTAGCTGTATGATTTCAGACGGAAGAACTTATTGTTAGTTATGGTGTTGGTTTAAAATATATATATTAATTGATCCATCAAATGAAGATACCAACAAGAATAAAATAAATAAATACATAAAAATAGAAAGCTGGCTCAGTTATAGGCAATGGTTTGAAGAATGATCAACTGCTCCATACCCATATCACTGTCATAACTGAAGGTACAGTATTTTGTCATGAAGTGTGGGTTCCTATGAGTATAAGAGCAGCAAAGTACTGTACAACAAATGCTAAAACTGTGTGAAATTTATAGACAAGCTGTTCATTAATTATATAAAATACTCCTCAAGTGTGTTGGCATCATATCATTCCATACCAAGGTAATTTGATCAATAAAAGGCTTATATAAGCACTAATGCACTTTTTTTTACACTACAAAAATATTTTTCCTGAGAAATTAGTGTTCTTAATATTTGATGTACTTCAAAGTTACAAAATACTCTGAAATTTTTCCTATACTTCATTTTACAAGCATGGAACTTAACTTTCAAAAAAAAATTAACAAAATTTAATTTTGAAGGTTCACAAATTATCCCTGACAGCTTATAAATGGATAATTGATGTAGAGATCATTTCATAACCCTGTACGTAAAACCAGTTATTCTTTTAAATAAATCAGACAAAGGAAAATTAAATTAACTCTTCTTCATTTGTCTCTAGGCTTTGCACAATAGTGTGTTAACATCAAAACATTAAAGAAATATCTGCATAAAAAATGATTAGGAGTTGAGATCCTGTCAGACTGCACAGTGTTTGGACTGGACAGAATGACCAAGGCCTCAAGTTATCATCCCGGCATTCACCTTAAGCGATTTAGGAAAATCTGAATTAGTATGACTGGAAAAGGATTTAGAATCCTATCCTCCCAAATTTGAGTCCACTGCCTTTCACACATATGAAATACATATAGTGGTGAATAAATCAGGGTACCTTCACAATTATACCGAAACATTTATTTCACTTGCAACAACTACAAACACAATCTGCATTCAACATCGTTCACAAACTTCACTTTTCAGTATCACTTCAGGAAAAAGCTACATGTGCAATGTAGCTGAAATACATGAAACAGAAAGATAGCAGCAGAAATATTCTTGTGTAAAAGCTCAGAAGCCTTTTGACACTCATTGAAGTTGAGAAGGTAGCAGGCTTACAATACAGGAACTGAAATGCTATTTACAACTTGTACAGAAACCAGACAGGAATTATAGAGCCTAAGGGCATGAAAGGAAAGCAGTGATTGAGAAGGGAGTGAGACAGTTATAGCCTTTCCTCAGTGTTCATTCAATCTGTACATTAAGCAAGCTGTGAAGGAAAGCACGGAGAAATTCGGAAAGGGAATCAAAGTTCAGGAAGAAGAAATATAAACTTTTAGATTTGCTGATGATGTTGCAATTTTGCCAGAGACAGCAAAGAACTTGGAAGACAAGATGAATAAAATGGACAGTGTCTTTAAAGGAGGATATAATATGAACATCCACAAATGCAAAACAAGGACAATGGAATATACTCAAATTGAATCAAGTGGTGCTGAGGGCATGAGAATAGGAAACAAGACACTAAAAGTAGTAGATGATTTTTCTATTTGGACAGCAAAATATACGATGATGGACAAAGTGGAGAGGCTATAAAATTATATTGTTAATGGCAAGAAAAGTCTTTCTGAAGAAGAGAAATTTGCTAACTTCAAATATAGATTTAAGAGTTAGCAAGTTTTTTCTGTAGGTATTTGTAGTGTACCCACATATGGAAGTGAAATATGTATGATAATCATGTTAGAGAAGAAGAGAATAAAGGCTTTTGAATTGTGGTGCTACTGAAGAGTGCCAAAGATTAGATGGGTAGCTCACCTAACTAATTAATGAGGAGATACTGAATAAAATTACAAAGAAAAGAAGTTTGTGGTACAACTTGACTAAAAGAAGGGACTAGTTGATAAGACACATTCTGAGACATTGAGGTATCACCAATTTAGTTCAAAGTGGTTCAAATGGCTCTGAGCACTATGGGACTTAACATCTGTGGTCATCAGTACCCTATAACATAGAACTACTTAAACCTAACTAACCTAAGGACATCACACACATCCATGCCCGAATCAGGATTCGAACCTGCGACCGTAGCGGTCACGCAGTTCCAGACTGAAGCGCCTAGAACCGCACGGCCACACCGGCCGGCACCAATTTCGTACTGAAGGGAAGTGTGTGTATTGGGCAGGGGGAGGGGTACAACTCATTGAGGGAGACCAAGAGATAGCAAGCAGCCACATAAGGATTTAGGTTGCACTAGTTATTCAGTCTTCGGAGTGCAAACCACAACAACAAAAGCACACAGTAAAAAAGTCGGCCTGCTAACTGTACATACTTAGAAAATATTGTAAATAATTGGAATTAGCAACAACCAACATACTTACTTAATGTGTGTAAACATGTTCAAGTAGAAGTATTGGCAAAACCTAAGTGCAAGCCCAGAACCAAATTTCACAAGTGAGACAGGTAACAGTAAACTGTGGACAAGAGCATCTATTACCTGATGACGCCATGCTACAGATCAGTGTGCCACAACAATACAATTTTAAAAAAGTACAATAAAAATTGTGTTTCATTCTGTCTGTGTCCTCTTTTGAATATCTTCTCTCAGCAAGAGAAAAGCCTATTGCAGGTAGACTGTTTATGCTAGATATGCCATTTCCTGGAAAAGGCACTATTTCTGTCCCCAGAGGAGATACCAATTTTCCTTCAGCCTGAACAGATACTGCAGTTAAGGCTGATTATATAACGACATAGACATTTGATTGTTCTTTTTATTCAATCCACATTGTGCAGATTCAAAGAGTATTTCAGGTACTGAAGCTTCAGAAGGATAATCTTTGGAGGGAAATTAATTAAGTAGAACCATTTTAGTCACACAATACCAGATATGAAGATAATTTCATTCTTCCCATTAGCTGAATACTGAATGAAATTATATTCTCAGACTCCACAAAATATTGAACAAATTAATGCAGTATGAACTACATCTTTGAAAATGACGGCTACAGAATATTCTCTGGGAGGAATGCTACTGTTTAGTAGATGAATGCTTTCAGTGTGAACTAATGATTTAAGCAAGGTGTGACTTACTAATTTATTAACATTTCATGGATTCCATCATGAAGTGGAGCCTTCAGTAGTGTGTGCTAGAGTGTGGTGATAGTGGGAACTTCGCCTCCCCCCCCCCCCCCTCCTTGAAATCTTAGTTGTGGTGGTCTATAGAGTAGCCTAATGTCTAGGTTTGTAAGAAATGTGTAAATTTTGGTGGGAATTAACAGGTCCAACCAATGTGAATACAAAAAGAGGACTGTGGTAACAGATAGAGCTGTAGTATAGCCCAATGTTTATGTGCGTCATTGCAAGGGTTCCTATTTATTTCCCACATGCCATTATGATTTGTGAACACTGTTTTGTGGTTTAGATATTTCCAATTTTGGCTTGAATCCTTCTTAGTTAACATTCACTCAATATTCAACACATTCTTCTTTATAAATAATTAAAACAGCAAGGTACTCTCAAATATTATCTCAATATATGTGGGGGTGGGGAGGGGGGGGGGGGGGGAGGAAGAACATTGGGGTGGAGAAATACAAGAAGTGGCCTATGTAACTACTGATTTTTCTCTCAACCCCCCTCACCCCCCTCCAAAAACAAGATCTTCCTTGTGGTGACAGACTGATATGCAGCACAGCCAGAATCTAGGTTATGCTGAAAGGTACAATTTGGTGAAGCCAATGAACGTGAATGCCAAATGAAGACTGCGATATTTGTGTGACTTCTAATGTAGCCTAATGCTTGTGTTCTCACCATATTCAAATGCACTTTTCATCATAAAAAATTTTGACAGGTAAATTCAGAAAATATACATCAAATAAGGAGCAAGTCCCTGATGAGTAAATTTGATGCCTATTGTGTACAAATATCATACATACACTTGCTTTTATCAAAAACATGAAATTTTTAAAACTCAATTGCTCATCAGGAAAAGATGCAATTTTTTACATCATTTCAGTAGCCAAAGGCATGTAGTGAAACCAGAATAATGATTTTGAAGCTGTGAATGCAGCAGCAAGTGCAGCCACAAGTCTAAGAACGAATTACATTTGCATACAGCATGTGGACAGACACAGTTTCAAAATACACATGCAGTTTAAAATGTATTTCCATAGAAAAAGTTTTGTCTAAATATATGCAAAGGGTACTTCTTATGTTTACAAAATTATAAGGGAACTTTTGAAAGTAAACATCAAAAACTGTTAACCAAAACTGTTCCACAAAATTCAGAGTATCTATTTTAAAAATTTCCCCAGTTATCATTACCAGGTGATAGTCTCCACACTCATATAATATGCCTAATATAAGCCAAATCAAACTTACATCTCTTCTTTAGCCAAGACTCACGGTGGACTACCCTATGTGATCTTGCAGTTGCGAATGCAGCTTGTATGTTTGTATTCGCCCAGAAACTGAACAAATTAAGTTACCAGACATTTCTGTGTCTGTCCCATAAACAAACAACATCTTATGCTGCATCGAATACTTTTCCCTTGCCAACGTTTTTTCAGTGCAGACAAGACTTCCACAGTTTGTGTCCAAGTAACTTCTGTTTAGCTTCTTGTGCATCATGTGAGTTGGGGGACAGTAAAGCCATTGTTTGCTGATTGGCTGTGCGGATCAGCAAAGTCCTTGTTTGCTGACTGGTGAAAAGACACAATAATGACATCACGTTTGTCAGCCAATCAGAGAACAAGGACTTTACTGTATGTAGATGCCACGCAGTATGGTGGCTGAGTTAATGTTGCTTGCAGCAAGGAGTGCTGTAACCTACGTGTTAGCCACTCTATGAAATTGAAACTCATTTGTTTGCAGTGTTGGCTAGAGATAGGATTAAATGTGGAATTGAGGAACCAATGCATTACAGTGAACAGTACTTCTTTATACCCATGAAACATTATACCTGCTATTTCCTACAGGCTGTGAAACATAAACAAATTTGTGTGCATGAATGTAGTTTGTATCTACTGTGTAGCATGTGACATGATTTTCTTCACACTATATTCATTTTCCAGATAAATAAATGGCTCAATAAACATTTAAGAGCTAGATCCACATGTTTTTTTAATTTATGGAGATCATCATACCTTTTCATTAAAATGAAATGGGAACTGTCATTATAATATGGCAATGTTCCTTTCTTTTTTACAAACCCATGAGGGAACTTTTATGCTCAACTTCACATCCACAATGATACATCAGCTTAATTTGTTACATGTTAATTGTACCAAGGTGCCAAAGGTGGTGAGCCAGGTGAAGCTATCATTGCTGCTGGAGGTGTTACTTTACAATCATGTGAGCATGTGGCAGAGGAAGACTGCATAACTTGAATCCTCCAGGATGGTGTCAAAAAATGTGTTCTGAGTGATGATGCTAGTAGCACCAGAGGTGTGACTTTTCAACCTTATGTCTATAAAAGGGAGGAACACTCACTCACTTCAATTATGTCTGTAGGTGAGCTGCACTCCACTCATAGGAGAAATTCCCCAGTGAAAACTGTTCTTAAGAGAGCATGAAACCTCTTGGCCCAAGACTATGCTGATAATTAAGGACCACAAAATGTATGTTTATTTTCAGATGCATGTTTGTTTGGTAGTGCTATGCATATAACATTTGCATTCAAATGAGCCTGAGATTTTCTGATATGTCAAGCTAGATGTGGTACAAACTACCATACTAATTCCTGTTGTATTTGAACAAAATTACATTAAGTGTTCACATGCTGTATATATGTATATCAAACATTTATGGTCACTTGTGAGTCAAGCTAACAGTCAAAGGTCAAAATATTGTTCTTCAGAAATATATTGCTTGACTCTGAAAAAATATTTTATACAGTTACTACTGGTTGAATTTTCAATCAAGTTGGAAATGAACATTTCAACCCCTACTCACAGTTTAGAATAATGGGTAAAAAATATTAACAGCTTTTAATGAACTCTAAAACAAGACTGTAATGTTCAGATGGAGTAATAAAAAAATTAAATAAGAATTAAAAACCTAATAAATGAAATAAATCACGACTCCAACTGAAATTTTGAAAATAACTTACAGTGGAATGATGCTTGTTGGACATAGTGCTAACAGACACCTCAGATCACAGGGCGAGTGAAAGCTTGAAAACTGGACTGAATTATGATTGTGTTCTTTTGCTTGTTGATTAGTTGCTGTCGATGAGCACCCTGGAAGATATTGCAATATGTGTTTCAGAGTTACAGCGTTATTCATGAGCAGCTCCAGGAGTTTAGGAGATGGCTGTTTGTAGATTTCAAGACATACTGAAAACAGACATGCCAGTGGACAGTGTGTCTCTCCAAGTTTTTAACTCACAGATTTCAAGACATACTGAAAACAGACATGTCAGTGGACAGTGTGTCTCTCCAAGTTTTTAACTCACAGATTTCAAGACATACTGAAAACAGACATGTCATTGGACAGTGTGTCTCTCCAAGTTTTTAACTCACAGATTTCAAGACATACTGAAAACAGACATGTCAGTGGACAGTGTGTCTCTCCAAGTTTTTAACTCACAGATTTCAAGACATACTGAAAACAGACATGTCAGTGGACAGTGTGTCTCTCCAAGTTTTTAACTCACATTACTGGTTCTCAATATGTGCATCATTTGTGACACGGCAAATTTTCGCTCATTGGGAATGGAAAACCACCTAAAAACCACATGCAGTCTGATTAGCACACAACCCCTCATTGGTAATCTACTGGACAGATTTTATTTGGGGCCAGCACACCTCCCCATCCCAGAATCCCAGAAGTAGCACTTCAACACACACAGCTAACCAGTTAGGTAGTAGGTATTGGGATAGAAGTCTCATTGATCCACTATTCAAGATGAACCGCCAGCAGCCACTGGAGCTCTCCACTATGAAGGAGGTACTGTTTCTCAAGTAACTTTTCGACAACCAATTGCCAAAGAGGAAGCTGTAATGAAGGCAACAGGTTGAAAGGATCAAATAATTTACAGGAATGTAGCCAGATTATGTCACTGACAACTGCCGATATTTTGAAAGGACCACACCCTGCCATTTTAGGGCAAAGCTGCAGCAAGATAGTACTGCACAAATGAACACACACACACACACACACACACACACTATAAACACTAGTGCCCCATTACAAACCAAAGATGACTAATGTCAGAAGTTGCTCTGAAAACTGAGGTTTTAAATTCGCTTGTACAACACTTACTTGCTGCAGTTTTGCCTTGAAAATGGCAGGGTGTGGCAGGGTGTGCTGCTGTCGAAATATCAGCAGTTTCCAACATCATCACTCTGCTGCATCCCCCAAATTTATTTGGATGTTGTAGAGGGTGGGGAAATAAAAGTGGCCCAGAGGACAGACTCACAGGGTAGAAAGAAACACAGCAGAGGAAAGGAAATACAATACTAATTTTACTATAGCAGATGTTCAAAGTGACGATCCTTCATCTCTTGGCACTTTGGGGCCCTAGTCAGCAAGCTGCTGAACGGGAATCGAAACTGGACTGCTGGAATTGCTATAATCTGATCTGAAATATTCTGCTGCAGTTCTTGAACACTATGAGGGTTGCTGCGATACACCTTAGACTTGAGGGCTCCCCACATAAAGTAATCGCTCACTGACACATCACGCGACCTGAGTGGCCAGCTAGGACTGGGACCAGACTGAGCTCCGCTAATAGCTCTGTCAGGCGTGATGATTGGGTAAATGAGCAGGGTGTGGTTATATGCATGCATTCATATCCAGTCATATTCACTCATCCGGGCCACTTCTGTTTGCCTTACCCTGTGTATTCTGGAAGAAACTAAGGTCTCATGAAGAAAGGAGTTTCTCATTCCCTCCACAATTTTGCATATCTTTACAGTGTGAATGTATTGACGCATGATGGGTTTCTCCTTGCTAAGCTATGTGCCACACAAAGGATAAACCCTCTGAAACTTTCACCCCATTTATTTTGTGAATCATTCATGATACCTAAACTAAGTTTTGGAAAATAATAGTTGGCAAATGGCACGTGGTTATGTTGCAAGTTCAAACAACTTAATTCTTGTATCAAGTGAGATATTGAGACAAGTAAGCTTTCCTTTTTTTAATGCAGTGATACATCAAACAGAGGCCATAAAAATACACAAATCATTAAGCCTGTATTAAATAAACGTGGTTAATGAGTGTCCCCAGCAGGAAAAAAGTTGTCATTAAAGGTGAACAGTGCACAAATATACAATATACAATAATATACAATAATACAGTTTTGTCTCAATATGAACCAATCAAAAGTGATAGGCAATAATTCAAATGATAACTGCAGAATAGGAAGTTGTGTATGAGAACATTCCATCAGCTGAAAGCAGTGATGTTCATACAGAGGAAGCAACTGAAGCACTGCTTTGGTAACAATAACTGTAAAGATAGATTAGGTAATTATAACCACACATTTATTCATCAATATCTAGATAAGACCCTTACATTTGATTGAAACACACAGAACTAGTATGATCACTACATTATTGATATTGCATTGTGAGCCAAGTGGAAGCAATGACTGTGTAACTTTGCTGTCCAGCAAGCGATTGCGGATGCAGCTTTGTAGATCATGTGCAATGTGAGCATTTTTCTTCCACAACTGGCAGCAAGAGACCTCCGCATGTATCTCTGTTGGCCCATGGGTGTGTACATGTTTTTTGGCCAAAAGTTATGCTGACTTTGCTTGAGCATATAATATAGAGTAACAGATTGTGTCAATTATAGTATAGTACTGTAAGGCTAAGTTCACAAGTTTACCAAATCTTTGTGAAAGTGTTAGAAGGTGGTAGCAGTGTGTTGGGTAGTATCTACTAACATTATAGAGAACCATACTGATCAGCCAGAACATTATGATGACCTACCTAATAGCCAGTATGTCCACCTTTAGCATGGATAACAGCAGCAATGTGTCATGACATGGAAGCAGTGAGGCCTCGGTAGGTTGCTGGAGGGAGCTGGCACAATATCTGCACACACAACTCGCCTAATTCCAATAAACTCCAGGGAGTGGGGCAATGAGCTCTGATGCCACGTTCAGTCACATCCCAGATGTGCTCGAGCGGGTTCAGATCTGACAGGTTGGAAGTTGGGGAGGAGGGGGGGGGGGGAGCACATGAAAAGTCTGCAGCCAGTGCACAATACTCCTTGGCCATCACGGTGTCTTGCATATGATCCAGTGGACAAATACCAGAACCCTCGCCAGCTTGTCCCTGTCCCACAACACGGGTGCCGTTCCCCTGGAAGGCGACGAATTCGCGCCCTCCCATCGACACGATGAAGAAGGTGTTATGTTTCATCACACCGTGCAAGAATCTGCCACTGTGGCAATATGCACTGCTGACGGTCACGTGCCCATTTCAGTCATAGTTGCTGATGTCACGGTGTTGACATTGACACACGCACGGGTCATCGGCTGCGGAACCCCATCGTTAGGGATGTTTAGTGCACTATGTGTTCAGATGCACTTGTACTCTGTCCAGCATCAAAGTCAGATGGTAGTTCCACCACAGTTCACCATCTTTCCTATTTTACCAGTCTGCCCAGTGTACGACATCCGACATCTGTAATGAAAATTTTGGAAATTTTTTTTGGTAAGGTCTTATGGGACCAAACTGCTGAGGTCATTGGTCCCTAAGCTTACACACTACTTAATCTAACTTTAACTTACGCTAAGGACAACACACACACACATGCCTGAGGGAGGACTCGAACCTCTGATCGGGGCAGCCACATGGGCCGTAATGAGGTGCCTCAGACCACGCAGCTACCCCACGTGGTATCTGTAATGAGGGGTGGCTGCCCAACCCCACAATGTCTGGATGTGGTTTCACCTCAGTTCACCACTCACCACAGCATTCCTCAAACACCTGACAAGTCGTGCAGTTTCTGAAATGCTCATGCTGAGCCTCTGGGTCATCGCAGTCTGCTATTGGTCAAATTCAGATATCTCATGTGCCTTTCACATTCTACACATGGACAGCATACTCACTGAATCTTTGTCCACCTTGCATGTATCTGACTAGCAGTAATTCCTTGCCAGGTGATGCTGTTATTACCTGGATCGGATTACAATAAAGCTTTTGTCTGAGCCATTTTATGTGCATTATTTATCAGAAAAAGAGATAATTAAAAATAGATGACCAACATAAGGCCTACCAAACTTGGTTCACAAGACCAATAAATTCACTACACATTTCCAGTGTAATATTTACACCAAAAGTGACTTGTTAGCTGTAGCAGTGACCTAAATGTCATGCTTTGCTTGTATTGTCTGTTGTTTGAAAATGCTAGCTGGACCAACACTGGCTACACACATTTGGGAAATTTAGTGAAGTCAATAACCAACCACAGACTGTTTGTTAACCACATACAACTGTGTGTAGCTCTAGCTACTTCTGGCAGGATTGAACTGAAACTACATTTGAAGACCAGCTCAAAACTGATATATTTACATGATCAAGTAATAGGGCAGAACAGGGACATTCTTAAAAGGCTTATTAATGCAATGTGTTTTCTGGGAAAACAAGAGTTGGTCTTTTGATGATGTGATGAAACAACAAATTCTTTCAAGCAGGGAAGTTATGTGGAATTGTTTAAATACACTGCAGAGTATGATCCTCTTTCATTGGACATGCAGAAACCTTCTCCGTCTTTAAAGGAATTTCTAATGGAATTCAGAACTGTCTAATACTAGCCATAGGTTTGACCATTTTATGAGCTATCAAGCAGGACATTGTTGATGTTCCTTTTTTAGTCATCGTGGTTGCCAAAACCTCAGAACTGGCAAATAAAGCACAGTATTCTACTGTTCTACACTGTGTATATGAAGGAGAGATAAAGGAAACATTCTTGTCATTGTGTGGTATAAGTAGTGACACACATGCCCAAGCTACCAATGTTGCAGGACTTATCAGGCACTTCTTATCAGATTTTGGATGTAATGGAAAACTGATTGCACAGATTTGATATTGGATAGCGTGGTGACTATGGCAGAAAATCTGATTGGGATTCAGGCATTAGTCAAAGTCACATATCCTAAAGACATATTTTTTCACCTTTATGCACATCTATGAAACCTTGTTTTGTCTCAAAGCACCAGCAAGATACTGGAACCTAAAACACTTTTTATTTGTTTGGTGGTTTTGCAGAAATTTTTCCCCCAAGGCCTTCTAAACATATCAAATTTTTGGATACATTTTTGCAGTGTTTCCTTCCACACATCTGTCCAACTTGATGGAATTACTCATGAAGATTAGTGAACACTACTTGCAGGAACAGAGCTAAACTTTGTAATGTGTAGAGTGTCACGCTAGAACATCCCCAAGAAATTGATTTAGATATCTAACGCCAATAAAGGGCTTTTTGGCACTTTTATAAGATTTCAAATTTGTTTCTCTCTTGAACACAGTTGATAAAATATTTACCTTGAGTAATGTGCCATACAGTGTCCCTGTAGAATAAGCTGACTTGTTTTTAAATAAGTATGGGGCAATGATAACAAAATAATAACTCAAAAATATTCAACTGGAGGAAGTTGGTGTGTCAGTGGTTCATGAAAATTTCACAATGGTTTTATCCCAAAAAGGCAAACAATAAGTTAGTAAATCCACGTCAAGAAAAAGAGGAAGAAATATGACTGTGTTGCTAACTATCAATGCTATGGGTAATGTGTTACTACCCCTTTATATGTATTTGGAAGAGCGAAAATGGCTGAGGAGCTAAAACAAGATGCACAAGAGGGGAGTGTGTTCGCTTGAGAACAAAGTGGGTGGCATATTCATTTTTGCTTTGGCTAAAGATGTTTGCTGCTTGTTTGAACCCAACAAAGGAAAGTCCTGCTCTTATAATTTTAGACAGCCACAGCTCACACAAGGAATTTCAAGTGATTTTTTTACACAAAACCAACAATATATGTATGATAAGCATTCCCCCTCAATTACGTGTAAAACTTCAGCCACCAGATGGTGCAGTAATGATACCCTGGCAAAACAGCTTACAATGAAGCCTGTGCTAGATGGCTGAACCAATATCACCCTCTTCAGGTAACTCAAGGGGACACTGCTGGTTTGGTTGGGAGTGCTTTTAAGGCTATTTCCAGGATGGACCTCGTAACTTCTGGGTTTTCCTGCACTGGGCTCCACCCCTTAAAGAAAGACATCTTTACCAATTTAGACTTCATAGCTGCAACTCAGTTGTCCCGGTAAACTCCAACACTTCTTTCAAGACTGATGATTTTTGGAGCCTTAGGCATAAATGGTTCTTCAGAAGAACCAGGAGCTATAATTGCAACTCCTCTGTGTCAACGATTGAACCACAGTCATCGTGCTCTGCAGATGCCGACTAACCCTGCATTGTGTCAACCAGTCTTTCCACAGTAGGTTCTGCTCCTGCTTCTCCTCCAAGCACTTGTGGGTACTTTGGTGGTCATGGAAGCTGAATTTATTCCTTATTGCAAACAGTCACAGACAAAATTTCACCAGTGCCACAGAAAGTGAGAAAGAAAATTGTCTGCAGGAAGAGAAGAAGTGAAAAAAGTGAAATTTTGACTAACAACCTCTATAAAGATATGCTGGAGAAGAAATTAAAAGAATCTGAAGCGAAATTTGCAAAAGCAACCTTAAGAAAAGAGAATAAGATGCCAAAACGGGCTCAGAAGACTAATCAGAAAAAAAAACAAAAAATGGGAAATAAACCAAAAACTTCACTTCTGGACAAACATTTCACAGAACAGAAGTTCTAAAATTGACACTAATGAAGAACACAGCACTACAGAGAGTATTATTTGCAGGGAATTAACAAATGAAGATTGGGTTCAGTGCACATCGTGCAAGGGGTGGACTCATGTCGCTTCCACGGACCAAGATCTCCTTAACTATAAGTGTGACAACTGCCATGCATGAACGTTATCCATTTACCGTTTTTACATTATGTTGACTTATAAATTAATCAAAGATATCATTTGTTAGCCAAAAATGAATTACAACTTCAATTAATGATCTTGCAAAGTGTCCAATACTGAGCGATGGTTTTTCACCATAGTCATTTTTGCATCTTTTGTTTAGTTGATGTTCTAATGTATTGTATTTTCAAAAATTACTGCTTTTTGTAATAAATAAACATTTGAATTTTACAACTGTTGTACTTCAATTTCCTACATGCGTTTAAAAAAAGTTTTTGTGTAAAAAAAGTCTAAAGTGTCCGACACTGTGCAAGTCACGCCTATGTCCACAATAAAAAGGTCATTTTTGGCTGTGAAGAAAATCAAAAGCTATTCTGAAAATTCACCGTTTTTACATTATGTTGACTTATAAATTAATCAAAGATATCATTTGTTAGCCAAAAATGAATTACAACTTCAATTAATGATCTTGCAAAGTGTCCAATACTGAGCGATGGTTTTTCACCATAGTCATTTTTGCATCTTTTGTTTAGTTGATGTCCTAATGTATTGTATTTTCAAAAATTACTGCTTTTTGTAATAAATAAACATTTGAATTTTACAACTGTTGTACTTCAATTTCCTACATGCGTTTAAAAAAAGTTTTTGTGTAAAAAAAGTCTAAAGTGTCCGACACTGTGCAAGTCACGCCTATGTCCACAATAAAAAGGTCATTTTTGGCTGTGAAGAAAATCAAAAGCTATTCTGAAAATTCACCGTTTTTACATTATGTTGACTTATAAATTAATCAAAGATATCATTTGTTAGCCAAAAATGAATTACAACTTCAATTAATGATCTTGCAAAGTGTCCAATTATTCAATTGAAGCTGACCTACTTGGAGAAGTCAGAAAGAAGGAAGCGATTATTAAATTTGCTTCTCAGAAGGGGTGAATGGAATTTAATTTCCATTCATCTTACAGAGATGGTCTGTCAAAGTGTCAAGGTAGAGATCAAAGCCTGAAGTTAGTTATTTATAATAACATAAATAGATATTAGGTCTAAGTTTTTCAGTATCTATTCTTTCAATTTAAACAGTTACCAGCTGTGATTTCAATATTTAATATTTATACCTTTAATTTAAAATGTTAGCAGTTGTGTGTGTTATTGGTATATGCCATTCCCTTGATTTACTACTGTGTACTTAAAATTACAATATTAACAGATTTCATTAATTATTATTATAATTATAATTAATATGTATAATAATAATATATTAATAATGTAATAATATAATTATGATATTCAGCACTTTGGGTACCTGAGTGTTCACTGCATGGTGCTGGTGTTTTCTGACAAAATGTAAGGTAAACTTTCATGAGAAAGACAAGGTTCCAAATGGAGTAGCAAAAAAGTGGATTAAAGAAACGCCTTACAAACTAAGAAAAACTTAAATTTGAGATAGGAATGCAGACGTCATGTAATTCACCTAAATAATGATCCGTTGATGTGGGTATGTGGTGACAGCACCCAATAGTGACCCAGATGAGTTCCACAGGATTTACATCAGGGGAATTTGGTCCTCAAGACATCAACATGTGTTCACCAAAATGCTCCTCAAAACATTGTAACATGGTTCTGGCTCCAATACATGGACAATTGTACTGCTGAAACATGACATCACCATTGGAGAAGAAGGGATGCAGCTGGTTTGCAGCTGTCACCGTGTCTTTGATTATTACCACAGATCCCATGCTAGCACAGAAGGATGTCTCACATAGCTGCTCCCACCAGCCTGTGTCCATGGTGTGCTGCATGTTTTGAGCTGCTGTTCACCTCAATGACAGAATTTTTGGAGACAATCACCGACCTAGTGTAGCAAAAACATTATTCACCCAAAGAGCCGACACGTTTCCAGTGATTGATGGTCGAATCCTGATGGTTCCATGCCCACTGCAGTCATAATTCATGCATTAGATTAGTACTTGTTCCATAGATCACGACTACGACACTTCGTAATGATGTGGAACGTGTCAGGTTAATAAAATGTGTCTATACAAGATACTACATTACACAAAATATTACATGACACTTAATATTTTTAATTTAAATGCTATATGGCTATCTGTCAGACTTTTGATGCTATTAGGTAAGTGATCAAAGTCTTTTGTGGCAGCATAATTTACCCCCTTCTGAGCCAAAGTTAGACTTAACCTTGAGTAGTGAAGATCATCCTTTCTCCTAGTGTTGTAGCCATGTACACTGCTATTACTTTTGAATTCGTTCGGATTGTTAATAACAAATTTCATAAGTGTATATATATATATATATATATATATATATATATATATATATATATATATATATATATATATATATATATATATATTCTAGCTCTTTAAATAAGTGTCTGCAGGATAATCTTGGATGAGCACCAGCAATTATTCTGATTACACACTTTTGTGCAATGAACACTCTTTTACCCAATGATGAGTTACCCCAGAATGTGATGACGTACGAAAGCAGAGAACGAAAATAGGTGTGGTAAGCTAATTTACTGAGATGTATATCTCCAAAATTTGCAATGACCCTAATAGCATAAGTAGCTGAACTCAAACGTTTCAGCAGATCCTCAGTGTGTTTTTTCCAGTTCAACCCCTCATCAATGCATACACCTAGAAATTTTGAATATTGTACCTTAGCTACCGATTTCTGATCGAAGTCTATATTTATTAATCGGGTCATTCCATTTACTGTGTGGAACTGTATATACTGTGTTTTGTCAAAGTTTAATGAGAGCTCATTTGCAGAGAACCACTTAATGATTTTGTGAAAAACATCGTTTACAATTTCACCAATTAATTCTTGTCTGTTGGGTATGATAGCTATACTTGTATCACTGGCAAAAAGTACCAGCTTTGCATCTTCGTGAATATAGAATGGCAAGTCATTAATGTATATTAAGAACAGCAGAGGACCCAAGACCGAACCTTGCAGCACCCCATTCTTGATTGTTCCCCAGTTTGAGAAATCACCAGTTTTTTGCATATTAAGTGAACTGCTTCTTTCAACATTCTGCACTCTTCCAGTTAGGTATGATTTAAACCGTTTGAGCACTGTCCCATTCATACCACAGTATTTGAGTTTATCTACAAGTATTCCATGATTTACACAATCAAAAGCCTTTGATAGATCACAAAAAATCCTAACAGGTGACCTCCAGTTACTCAGAGCATTTAATATTTTATTAGTGAAAGTATATATAACATTTTCTGTTGAAAAACCCTTCTGGAAACTAAACTGACATTTTGTTAAAACTTTATTTTTACAAAGGTGTGAAGCTAGTCTACAATGTATTACTTTTTCAAGAATTTTGGATAAGGCAGTCAGAAGAGAGATTGGGCGGTAGTTGTTGACATCAGTCATATCCGCTTTTTTATGCAGTGGTTTAACAATGGTATCCTTCAGTCTATCTGGGAACATACCCTGCTTCAGAGAGCTATTACATATGTGGCTAAGAATCCCACTTATTTCTTGGGAAATCCTGCTGGAAATGCCATCAATTCCATGTGAGCTTTTATTCTTGAGAGAGTTTATTATCTTCCTAATTTCAGAAGGAGAGGTGGGTGGAATTTCAATTGTATCAAATGGTGTGGGTAAGGCCTCTTCCATTAACTGCCTTGCTTCTTCTAATGGACATTTAGATCCTATTTTCTTTACAACCTTTAAAAAATGGTTATTCAAAATGTTTTTGACTTCCAGCTTGTTGTTTATCAAGTTTCCATTCACTTTGATGGTGATGCCGTCATCCTGGACTCTTAGTTGCCCTCTCTCCCTTGTAATAATATTCCAAATTGTTTTGATTTTGTTATCAGAGGTATTAATCTCAGACATGATGCACATTCTTCTGGACTTTTTAATAACCTTTCTTAATGTAGCACAGTAGTTTTTATAATATTTGGCTGTTTCTGGATCATTACACTTTCTTGTTGTTAGATACAGTTCCCTTTTGTGGTTACAAGATATTTTTATTCCTTTAGTAAGCCAAAGTTTTTGCATGGTTTCTTATAATCAGAATATCTGAACACGTAGGGGTGGTCGGCTGTGGAGCTCCGTGTTCAACAGTGTATGATGAACAGTGTGCTCTGAAAAACTTGCGCCTGCACCAGCATTGTGCTATTTCGGCAGAGATACCACAATTCACCATCTAATCTACTTTACAGAGCAGACAAGCCTCCATATCTCACATTCTAAGGAGCGTCATGGATGTCCAACCATTTGGCACGTAGTAGTAGTTTCGAAGTCTTACCCCTTTCCATAGATGCTCACCACAGCAGCACATGAACATTCGACCAGTTTCACCATTTTCGAGGTACTCATTGACTGTCACTGCGCAACAATGATCTGCCTTTTCTCAAAGTCGCTCATCTCAACGGATGTCCCCATATGCAGTCCATATCTTCACTAGGGTGATCCCCTGTCTATGTCTGCTCCACTTACATACTTTTGTTACCTCATCACATGCCTGCAATGCCACCAGACGGAATCCACCATCACGGGTGGCACCGGTCATAATTTTTTGGCTTATCAGTGTATATGTTATATGTAAATGTGTGATTTTGTTGCAGATCTTGATGAGAAGCAAATTTAGGGACTAATTTTGTGAAAGAAACGAGAGATGTTCATGCCTGAAATTTTTTGTGATATTACACTGCAAACTCAGGTCTGAGGAGGACAGCTCAGGGTGGGCGTACCATGCAGAATGTCAATATAGTGTATCGCTGATCTAGCGGAAGACACAGTGGTGGATGCAGAAAAACCTCAAGGATATCTTCAGCTACCTTTACATTTACCGTAATAAAAAATAATCAAGTCACATGCAAATTTTAAGAAAGTTTTATTTAAACTGAATACTTACATATACAAGACAATGCCATCTTATGATGGGAGAGAAAATGGACATGACAAACTATAGGCCAATTGCTATACTATCTGCCGTCTCAAAAATATTTGTATACTGTATGTTAACTAGATTAGAAATGTGTTTAAGTTCTAACAACATAATCACATCTTCCCAATATGGATTTCGGAAAAATAGGTCCACCACACATGCTCTGTATGCATTTCTAGAAAAGTGCTCAAGTTTTGTTGACCATAAACAACCTGCTGTAGGTACATTTCTTGATCAGTCCAAGGCCTTTGACATGGTCGACCACAAGCTGCTGCTTATGAAACTCCATAAGTATGGGTGTAGCCCACAATTGGTTCCATAGCTACCTCAGTCAAAGAAAGCAATATGTAGAAATAAGAAAATCAGAGACATTCAGGCACTGCAGGTCAGATATACTACATACAACAAATGGTGTCCCTCAGGGATCTGTCCTTGGCCCTGTTCTTTTCACATTGTTCATAAATGATCTCCCAGAACACATACCAAATGCCAGCTCCTTTCTGTATGGGGACGACACAAATATCCTGATAACCAGTAGAGGTGACACATTGCAAGATGCAGTTAATGAAACTACTTGTCATTTACAATCGTGGTTTGAAGCAAATAGAATACTCATAAATACTCGAAAAACTGTAAGTATGAACTTCCATACTAGACAAAATCTAACCCCCTTCAATGCAGATATAGTTATCGGGAAAGATGACATTACGTACAGGCAGGACACCAAATTTCTTGGACTTACCATCAGTAACACACTAAATTGGAAACCACATATTGAGGCGTTGTCACAAAAGCTTAGTAAAACCTGCTATCTATTACGACCATTAAAAGACACAGCCAGTGTAGATACCTTGAAGCTGGTGTACCATGCCATGTTTGAGTCTGTCTTGAGCTATGGCCTAATCTTCTGGGAAAAGAGCTCTGATTCTCTCACAATTTTCAAGTTACAAAAACAAGTAGTAAGAATAATGAAATGTAAAAAAAGAACTGAACACTGTAAACCACTATTTCAACAGCTGAAAATCCTGCTACTGCCATGCCTCTATATATTGGAACTAGCTTGTTTTACAGTACAACACTTGGACGCCCTCGACAGAAATGCAGACCACCCCACACATGACACCAGAAACAAAACACAGTTACAAATTATAGCCCACAACACAAAATTATATGCGAATGGGGTTAAATGTATGGGCATTAAAATATACAACCACCTCCCAACAGACATAAAAACAACCAAAAACCCAAAAATAATGATAACTAAATTAAAGGAATTGCTGCTAAACCACTGTTTCTATTCCGTACATGAATTTCTTGAAACAAAATTTTAATTACTTCTAATAAGCTGTGTATTCACTTGTAGATATTTCTACTTACTAAGATAATGTAATTATTGTTTGTTACTCATATTCTGTCTGTATCTCATATGTTTTCTGCTATGTGCAGTATGCACCACTGTCATCTCTCATCACACACCACTTTTTTTATATTTTGTCTATGTATCCTGTATGTATTCTGCTATGTGAGTGATGTACCACTACTGTCATCTCTCGTCATATACCATCTTAACATAATTCTTCAAATTGACTTGTCCTATATCATGATGTGCTTTGCTGTACCAGTTGTATGATCTACAAGACCAATAATAAATCAAATAAAATGATATAAAAAAGTTCCAATTGTGGTTCTCTTCCTTAAATGCTTAATTCTATGCACGTTCTTACTGGCAAATTTGTTAATTACATTGTCAATAGGACAATCAATGTCAGCGTGAGTGTTCAACAGAGCGAACCCATTAAGTCGATTCTCCTCCATTGTCGACCTCAGCCATGACGTTGTACACCGCCATGTTGAAAAACTTCTTTCTACTACAGCAACAGATGCAGATAGACAAGCAAATATTTTGTACAGAGTGTGCAAAGTAGGATAGTCAGATCTAGGACAAACAGACAACTCTTGCACAACAGAATCACGATCATTAAGGGCGTTTGTGCTCATTTGCTTGTATTGAAGAATCTTTCCCATTAGTCTCCTTTTAATCACAAAGAGTGATTCTTCTTCAAAGAATGGTAGTAGTTGAGTTAAGCACTTTTTACTTATATTCATTCTTCAGTCTTAATATTTCTGCTTCTGAATGTAAACTAGCTTCTTATTCGGCAATTAGTCCATATTTTAACAGTATGTATTGAAGGTCCTCTGTACAAGAAAACAGTAGAAAATTCGCGACTTTTTTTTTGAACAAATATCAGACAGAATAACGTATTCATATCACTAGAATGGCTGCGACTTTTCTCGTAGGTATGTGTTACCCATCTATGTGCCGGACAGAAATGTAGAATACGATGACGTGGATGCGCGTGCTACATAGGAAAGTGCAACAACTCGATAACTCGATTCAGTCCAGTCGACTGACGAAAGAAAAGAACGAATAGTATGCGAGCTGACTGGCAGGGGCAACGCGAGCGACCCGGCATGGGGGAGAAGACTGGACAGCAAATGAGCATTGGCAGTACCTCTAAGCGAGGGAAGCAGACGACCAACTGGTGAAATACAACATTATGGGACAGTGTGAAGTAGCATCAGGCGTAGTGATGAAGAGTAAGCTGAAACTGAAGGGATTAGTCAGGAAGAAGGATAAGGAATGACGAGATACAGTTGAAGTCCTTTAAGGCTATCGATATAGCAATAAGGAATAGCTCAGTAGGCATTACAGTTGAAGAGTAATGGCCATCTCTAAAAAGGGCAATAAAAGAACCTGGAAAGAGAAACATAGGTACAAAGAAGGTAACCGCAAAGAAACCATGGATAAAGGGAGTCTACATTCTGTATCGCAGAAGTACCCGGATCGTGCTATATTAGTCGGAGGCGACTTCAACCTACCTAGTATAGACTGGGATGTCTATGGACTCATTACAGGTGATACAGACAAGCCGTCGTGTGAATTACTTTTGAACACATTATCCGAAATCTGTCTTGAGCAGCTAAATCGACAGAAAACGCGCAATGGAAATATTATAGATCTGGTAGCCACGAACAGACCAGACCTCATCGACGGTGTCAATGTTGAGACAGGGATTAGTGATCATGATGTTGTCATTACGAGTATGGTTACGGCAGTTAAAAAGTCGGTCAAGAAGGCTAGAAGAGTATTCTTACTAGAAAGAGCAGATAAGCAGTTGTTAGCATCCCTCTTAGTAAATGAATCGACTTATCACGCATTGGACAAGTATGTGCCGAAAAAGTGGGTTACGGACGGAAAAGACCCACCGTGGTTTAACAGCGCAATTCGGAGAATGCTCAGGAAGCAAAGGCAGTTTCACTCGTGGTACAAGAAAGATCGGGAGAATAAGAACAGGCAAAAGTTAGTAGAGATTCGTGCTGCTGTAAAAAGAGCGATGCGCGAAGAATTCAATCACTACCACCGCCATACCTTAGCACAAGATCTTGCTGAAAACCCAAGGAAATTCTGGCCTTACGTAAAATCGGTAAGCGGGTCAAAGGCTTCCATCCAGTCACTCTGATCAGTCTGGCCTGGCAACGGAAGACAGCAAGACGAAAGCTGAAATTTGAGAAATCTTTCACGCAGGTGGAGCGTACAAACATACCGCCGTTTGAGTCTCGTACAGATTCCCGTATGGAGGACATAGTGATAGACATCCCTGGGGTTGTGAAGCATCTGAATGGGTTGAAAATAAATAAATCGCCAGATCCTGATGGGATTCCAATTCGGTTTTACAGAGAGTAGTCTACTGCATTGGCTCCTTACTTAGCTTGCATTTATCGCGAATCTCTTGCCCAACGTAAAGTCCCGAGCGACTGGAAAAAGGCGCAGGTGACCCCTGTATATAAGAAGGGTAGAAGGACGGATCCTCAAAATTACAGACCAATCTCCTTAACATCGGTTTGTTGCAGGATTCTCGAACATATTCTCAGTTCGAATATAATGAATTTCCTTGAGACAGAGAAGTTCCCTGGCCGAGCGGTTCTAGGCGCTACAGTCTGGAACCGCGCGACCGCTACGGTCGCAGGTTCGAATCCTGCCTCGGGCATGGATGTCTGTGGTGTCCTTAGGTTAGTTAGGTTTAATTAATTCTAAGTTCTAGGGGACTGATGACCTGAGCAGTTAAGTCACATAGTGCTCAGAGCCATTTAGAGAAGTTCCTGTCCATGCATCAGCACGGCCTTAGAAAGCATCGCTCCTGCGAAACGCAACTCGCCCTGTTTCACATGATATCTTGCGAACCATGGATGAAGGGTATCAGACGGATGCCATATTCCTTGACTTCCGGAAAGAGTTTGACTCGGTGCCCCACTGCAGACTCATAACTAAGGTACGAGCATATGGGACTGGTTCCCAAGTATGTGAGTGGCTCGAAGACTACTTAAGTAATAGAACCCAGTACGTTGTCCTCGATGGTGAGTGTTCATCGGAGGCGAGGGTATCATCTGGAGTGCCCCAGGAAAGTGTGGTAGGTCCGCTGTTGTTTTCTATCTACATAATTGATCTTTTGGATAGGGTGGACAACAATGTGCGGCTGTTTGCTGATGATGCTGTGGTGTACGGGAAGGTGTCGTCGTTGAGTGACTGTAGGAGGATACAAGATGACTTTGTGAATGGTGTAAAGAATGGCAGCTAATTCTAAATATAAATAAATGTAAATTAATGCAGATGAATAGGAAAAAGAATCCTGTAATATTTGAATACTCCATTAGTAGTGTAGCACTTGACACAGTCACGTCGATTAAATATTTGCGCATAACATTGCACAGCGATATGAAGAGGGACAAGCATGTAATGGCAGTTGTGGGGAAGGCGGATGGTCGTCTTCGGTTCATTGGTAGAATTTTGGGAAGATGTGGTTCATCTGTAAAGGAGACAGCTTATAGAACGCTGGTGCGACTTATTCTTGAGTACTGCTCGAGCGTTTGGGATCCCTATCAGGTCGGATTGAGGGAGGACATACACTCCTGGAAATGGAAAAAAGAACACATTGACACCGGTGTGTCAGACCCACCATACTTGCTCCGGACACTGCGAGAGGGCTGTACAAGCAATGATCACACGCACGGCACAGCGGACACACCAGGAACCGCGGTGTTGGCCGTCGAATGGCGCTAGCTGCGCAGCATTTGTGCACCGCCGCCGTCAGTGTCAGCCAGTTTGCCGTGTCATACGGAGTTCCATCGCAGTCTTTAACACTGGTAGCATGCCGCGACGGCGTGGACGTGAACCGTATGTGCAGTTGACGGACTTTGAGCGAGGGCGTATAGTGGGCATGCGGGAGGCCGGGTGGACGTACCGCCGAATTGCTCAACACGTGGGGCGTGAGGTCTCCACAGTACATCGATGTTGTCGCCAGTGGTCGGCGGAAGGTGCACGTGCCCGTCGACCTGGGACCGGACCGCAGCGACGCACGGATGCACGCCAAGACCGTAGGATCCTACGCAGTGCCGTAGGGGACCGCACCGCCACTTCCCAGCAAATTAGGGACACTTGCTCCTGGAGTATCGGCGAGGACCATTCGCAACCGTCTCCATGAAGCTGGGCTACGGTCCCGCACACCGTTAGGCCGTCTTCCGCTCACGCCCCATCGTGCAGCCCGCCTCCAGTTGTGTCGCGACAGGCGTGAATGGAGGGACGAATGGAGACGTGTCGTCTTCAGCGATGAGAGTCGCTTCTGCCTTGGTGCCAATGATGGTCGTATGCGTGTTTGGCGCCGTGCAGGTGAGCGCCACAATCAGGACTGCATACGACCGAGGCACACAGGGCCAACACCCGGCATCATGGTGTGGGGAGCGATCTCCTACACTGGCCGTACACCACTGGTGATCGTCGAGGGGACACTGAATAGTGCACGGTACATCCAAACCGTCATCGAACCCATCGTTCTACCATTCCTAGACCGGCAAGGGAACTTGCTGTTCCAACAGGACAATGCACGTCCGCATGTATCCCGTGCCACCCAACGTGCTCTAGAAGGTGTAAGTCAACTACCCTGGCCAGCAAGATCTCCGGATTTGTCCCCCATTGAGCATGTTTGGGACTGGATGAAGCGTCGTCTCACGCGGTCTGCACGTCCAGCACGAACGCTGGTCCAACTGAGGCGCCAGGTGGAAATGGCATGGCAAGCCGTTCCACAGGACTACATCGAGCATCTCTACGATCGTCTCCATGGGAGAATAGCAGCCTGCATTGCTGCGAAAGGTGGATATACACTGTACTAGTGCCGACATTGTGCATGCTCTGTTGCCTGTGTCTATGTGCCTGTGGTTCTGTCAGTGTGATCATGTGATGTATCTGACCCTAGGAATGTGTCAATAAAGTATCCCCTTCCTGTGACAATGAATTCACGGTGTTCTTATTTCAATTTCCAGGAGTGTAGAAGTAATTCAGAGGCGGGCTGCTAGATTTGTTACTGGTAGGTTTGATCATCATGAAAGTGTTACGGAAATGCTTCAGGAACTCGGGTGGGAGTCTCTAGAGGAAAGGAGGCGTTGTTTTCGTGAATCGCTACTGATGAAATTTAGAGAACCAGCATTTCAGGCTGACTGCAGTACAATTTTACTGCCGCCAACTTACATACCACAAAGATAAGATAAGAGAGATTAGGGCTCGTACAGAGGCATATAGACAGTCATTTTTCCCTCGTTCTGTTTGGGAGTGGAACAGGGAGAGAAGATGCTAGTTGTGGTACGAGGTACCCTCCGCCACGCACCATATGGTGGATTGCGGAGTATGTATATAGATGTAGAACAGAAGAAATACTTCAGCTGGTTGATGAAAGAAGGAAGTACAAAAATGTTCTGGGAAATTCAGGAATACAGAAATACAGGTCGCTGAGAGATGAAGTAAATAGGAAGCTACGATGAAATGGCTGCATGTAAAATGTGAAGAAATGGAAAAAGATATGATATCGTAGGACTGACTCAGCATACAGCAAAGCCAAAACAACCTTCGGCGAAGTTATAAGTGAGGGTGGTAACATTGAAAGTACAATGGGAATTCCAGATGCAGCGGATAGAGCGAACAGTTGGAAACAGTACGCTGAAGGCCTCTATGAGGGGAAGACTTATCTGATGTGACAGAAGAAAAAACAGGAGTCGATTTAGAGGAGATAGAGGATCCAATATTAGAATCAGAATTTAACGGAGCTTTGGAGGACTAAAGATCAAATATGGCAGAAGGGATAGGTAACATCCATCAGAATTCCTAAATTCATTGAGGCAGGTGGCAACCAAATGACTATTTATGTCAGTGTGTAGAGTGTTTGAGAGTGGCGACATACCATATGACTTCTGGAAAAATATCTTCCAAACAATTCTAAATACTGCGAGGATTATCACACAATCAGCTTAACTGCTCATGCATCCCAGTTTCTGGCAAGAATAATATACAGAAAAATGGAAAAGAAAATTGGAGATGTGTTAGATGACAATCAGTTTGGTTTTAGAAAAGAGAGACAACTCTGACGTTGCAGTTGATAGTGAAAGCAAGAAATAAAAATCAAGATAATAGACGATATGTACAAGAGCCAAGAAGGAATGATAAGGAATGATAAGACAGGGGTGTAGCCTTTCGTCCCTACATCTGTACGTCGGAGAAGCAATGAAGAAAATGAAAGAAAGGTTCAAGAGTATAATTAAAATTCAAGGCGAAAGGATATCAATGATACAATTCGCTGATGACACTGCTGTTCTGAGTAACAATGAAGAATAATTATATGATCTGCTGAATGGAATGAACACCCTAACGAGTACAGAATATGGACCGAGAGTAAATCGAAGAAAGAGAGTAATGAGAAGTGGCAGAATTGAGAACAGCGAGAAACTCAACATCAGGATTCATGGTCAAGAAGTAGATGATGTTAAGGAATTCTACTACCTAGGCAGTAAAATAATGAATGACGGAGAGAGCAAGGAGATCATCAAAAGCATAGTGGCACTGGCAAAAAGGGCATTCCTGGCCAAGAGAAGTCTTCTAGTATCAAAAATAGGTCTCAATTTGAGGAAGAAATTCCTGAGAATGTACGTTTGAAGCACAGCCTTGTATGGTAGTGAAACAAAAACTGTGGGAAAACTGGAATAGAAGAGAATCGAAGCATTATGTGTGTTGCTACAGACGAATACTGAACATTAGTTGGACTGATAAGGTAGGGAATGAGGCGGTTCTCCACAGAATCGAGAGGAAAGAAATATGTGGAAAAGACTGACAAGGAGGAGGGAGAGGATGATAAAACATCTGTTAAGACATCAGGGAATGACTTCCACGGTAGTAGAGGGAACTGTAGAGGGCAAAAACTGTAGAAGGCGGAGATTGGAATACACCCAGCAAATAACTGAGGACATAGGCTACAAGTGCTACTCTGAGATGAAGAGTTTGGAACGGGAGAGGAATTCGTGGTGGGCCACATCACACCAGTCAGAATACTGTTGTTGTTGTTGTTGTTGTTGTTGTGGTCTTCAGTCCTGAGATTGGTTTGATGCACCTCTCCACGCTACTCTATCCTGTGCTAGCTTCTTCATCTCCCAGTACCTACTGCAACCTACATCCTTCTGAATCTGTTTAGTGTATTCATCTCTTGGTCTCCCTCTACGATGTTTACCGTCCACCCTGCCCTCCAATACTAAATTGGTGATCCCTTGATGCCTCAGAACATGTCCTACCAACCGATCCCTTCTTCTAGTCAAGTTGTGCCGCAAACTTCTCTTCTCCCCAATCCTATTCAATACCTCCTCATTAGTGATGTGATCTACCCATCTAATCTTCAGCATTCTTCTGTAGTACCACATTTCGAAAGCTTCTATTCTCTTCTTGTCTAAACTATTTATCGTCCATGTTTCACTTCCATACATGGCTACACTCCATACAAATAGTTTCAGAAACGACTTCCTGACACTTAAATCTATACTCGATGTTAACAAATTTCTCTTCTTCAGAAACGCTGTTCTTGCCATTGCCAGTCTACATTTTATATCCTCTCTACTTCGACCATCATCAGTTATTTTGCTCCCCAAACAGCAAAACTCCTTTACTACTATAAGTGTCTCATTCCCTACTCTAATTCCCTCAGTATCACCCGATTTAATTCGACTACATTCCATTATCCTCGTTTTGCTTTTGTTGATGTTCATCTTATATCCTCCTTTCAAGACAACGTCCATTCCGTTCAGCTGCTCTTCCAAGTCCTTTGCTGTCTCTGACAGGATTACAATGTCATCGGCGAACCTCAAAGTTTTTATTTCTTCTCCATGGATTTTAATACCTACTCCGACTTTTTCTTTTGTTTCCTTTACTGCTTGCTCAATATACAGATTGAATAGCATCGAGGATAGTCTACAACCCTGTCTCACTCCCTTCCCAACCACTGCTTCCCTTTCACGCCCCTCGACTCCTATAACTGCCATCTGGTTTCTGTACAAATTGTAAATAGCCTTTCGCTCCCTGTATTTTACCCCTGCCACCTTCAGAATTTGAAAGAGAGTATTCCAGTCAACATTGTCAAAAGCTTTCTCTAAGTCTACAAATGCTAGAAACGGAGGTTTGCCTTTCCTTAATCTGTCTTCTAAGATAAGTCGTAGGGTCAGTATTGCCTCACGTATTTCTACGGAATCTATGCTATACGAAAGTAATTGCAGATACCTTCAAGCCAGTATTCTCGCTGAAGTCGAGAATATACAGAATGGTTATAATAAACCTACGCTACTTGAGCCAGCGCAGACGGAGAATTATCCACTGTAAGGCTGCCCATCTTTATAGAAACGATGTTCAGCTTGTGCGCTGCAGGATATGGAATGTTAGTGATATTAGTAACATGACTTCCCGTTAGGCGCTGGCACTTGTACGGCGACATAGGGTTGAAACACAAGCTCAGTGTGCATGCAATTGCAGACAGTCAATGCGTGTCTGGGCAAGGTGAGAAGGGCTTGTCTTGTAAAGCTCTTCTACGAAAACAGCAGCAATAGTATTGCTGCTCTTTACGTGTATCAATGCAATAAAGAAATATGGAGACTTACTCTTTCTGCACCAGGATTGAAGGACATGATATGGATGTCTAATTAAATGGAGATTTGGCAATTGCTTCTTGATGAGGCCGACAGCCAACTGCGCCAAACATTGTTGCAGAAGTTTTCACTGCCATGGCTGATAGTGTTGGACGCACTATACACTGTTGAAGCAATGGACTGGCTCTGTTACGACAGCTCAGCATTCAATGTTCCACTGTTCTACATGTGCCGCAAGCAATCCTGAATCTCTAGTGCAGTTCCAGGCTGTCGTTGATGCAGATAATCGTCATATTGCACACCGTTTGTAGCCTCGAATTTAAACACGATACGCAGTTAATGTATATCACCCTCTCATGTGGAAATTAAAATGTGTTTCTTTCAATGGTTTATTCGTTATTTCTCTTGCACATGTCCTTACGAATGTTTCCATAAATTTCGATTGCCCTGCGACCACTTGTTTTGCATGGAGGCCCTCTTAAGTAGTGAAAGTTTAAATATGACCACCTTGTCTTTGTTCATATGGTTTTGTGAAACCAAAATTTTAACTATATTAGAGAAGCAAAATTGTTACTCACCATATAGTGGAGATGCTGAGTCACGATAGGCACAACAAAAAGATTCACAGGGTTATAGCTTTCAGCCATTAAGGCCTTTGTCAGCAATAGACACACACACACACACACACACACACACACGCAAACGCAACTTGCACACACGTCTGCAATCTCAGATAACTGAAACCACACTGCGAGCAGCAGCACCAGTGCATGATGGGAGTGGCGACTGGGTGGGGGTAAGGAGGAGGCTGGAGCGGGGAGGGGGAGGAATAGTACGGTAGGGGTGGTGGACAGTGAAGTGCTGCAGGTTAGACGGAGGGCAGGAGAGAAGGTGGGGAGGGGGGGGAGGAATAGCGTAAAGAAGAGAAAGAAATTAAAAACACTGAGTGTGGTGGTGAAGCGACGGCTTTGTAGTGCTGGAATGGGAACAGGGAGTGAGCTGGATGGGTGAGGACAGTGACTAACGATGGTTGAGGCCAGGAGGGTTACGGGAACGTAGGAAGTATTGCTGGGAAAATTCCTACCTGTGCAATTCAGAAAAGCTGGTGTTGGTGGGAAGGATCCATACGGCACAGGCTGTGAAGCAGTTACTGAGATGAGGGATATCATGCTTGGCAGCGTGTTCAGCAACAGGGTGGTCCACTCGATTTTTGGCCACAGCTTGTCGGTGGCCGTTCATGCGGACAGACAGCTTGTTGGTCGTCGTGCCTACATAGAACGCAGCACAGTGGTTGCAGCTTAGCTTGTAAATCACATGATTGGTTTTACAGGTAGCCCTGCCTTTGATGGGGTAGGTGATGTTAGTGACCGGACTGGAGTAGGTGGTGGTAGGAGGATGTATGGGATAGGTCTTGCATCTACGTCCAATACAGCGGTATCTACATCTGCATCTACATCCATACTCCGCAAGCCACCTGACGGTGTGTGGCGGATGGAACCTTGAGTACCTCTATTGGTTCTCTCTTCTATTCCAGTCTCGTATGGTTCGTGGAAAGAAGGACTGTCGGTATGCCTCTGTGTGGGCTCTAATCTCTCTGATTTTATCCTCACGGTCTCTTCGCGAGACATACGTGGGAGGGAGCAATATACTGTTTGACTCCTTGGTGAAGGTATGTTCTCGAAGCTTCAACAAAAGCCCGTACCGAGCTACTGAGCGTCTCTCCTGCAGAGTCTTCCACTGGAGTCTATCTATCATCTCCGTAACGCTTTCGCGCTTACTAAATGATCCTGTAACGAAGCGCGCTGCCCTCCGTTGGATCTTCTGTATCTCTTCTATCAACCCTATCTGGTATGGATCCCACACTGCTGAGGAGTATTCAAGCAGTGGGCGAACAAGCGTACTGTAACCTACTTCCTTTGTTTTCGGATTGCATTTCCTTAGGAATTACTCCAATGAATCTCAGTCTGCCATCTGCTTTACCGACGATCAACTTTATGTGATCATTCCATTTTAAATCACTCCTAATGCGTACTCCCAGATAATTTATGGAATTAACTGCTTCTAGTTGCTGACCTGCTATATCGTAGCTAAATGATAAGGGATCTTTCGTTCTATGTATTCGCAGCACATTACACTTGTCTACATTGAGATTCAATTGCCATTCCCTGCACCATGCGTCAATTCGCTGCAGATCCTCCTGCATTTCAGTACAATTTTCCATTGTTGCAACCTCTCGATATACCACAGTATCATCTGCAAAAAGCCTCAGTGAACTTCCGATGTCATCCACAAGGTCATTTATATACACTCCTGGAAATTGAAATAAGAACACCGTGAATTCATTGTCCCAGGAAGGGGAAACTTTATTGACACATTCCTGGGGTCAGATACATCACATGATCACACTGACAGAACCACAGGCACATAGACACAGGCAACAGAGCATGCACAATGTCGGCACTAGTACAGTGTATATCCACCTTTCGCAGCAATGCAGGCTGCTATTCTCCCATGGAGACGATCGTAGAGATGCTCGATGTAGTCCTGTGGAACGGCTTGCCATGCCATTTCCACCTGGCGCCTCAGTTGGACCAGCGTTCGTGCTGGACGTGCAGACCGCGTGAGACGACGCTTCATTCAGTCCCAAACATGCTCAATGGGGGACAGATCCGGAGATCTTGCTGGCCAGGGTAGTTGACTTACACCTTCTAGAGCACGTTGGGTGGCACGGGATACGTGCGGACGTGCATTGTCCTGTTGGAACAGCACGTTCCCTTGCCGGTCTAGGAATGGTAGAACGATGGGTTCGATGACGGTTTGGATGTACCGTGCACTATTCAGTGTCCCCTCGACGATCACCAGTGGTGTACGGCCAGTGTAGGAGATCGCTCCCCACACCATGATGCCGGGTGTTGGCCCTGTGTGCCTCGGTCGTATGCAGTCCTGATTGTGGCGCTCACCTGCACGGCGCCAAACACGCATACGACCATCATTGGCACCAAGGCAGAAGCGACTCTCATCGCTGAAGACGACACATCTTCATTCGTCCCTCCATTCACGCCTGTCGCGACACCACTGGAGGCGGGCTGCACGATGTTGGGGCGTGAGCGGAAGACGGCCTAACGGTGTGCGGGACCGTAGCCCAGCTTCATGGAGACGGTTGCGAATGGTCCTCGCCGATACCCCAGGAGCAAGTGTCCCTAATTTGCTGCGAAGTGGCGGTGCGGTCCCCTACGGCACTGCGTAGGATCCTACGGTCTTGGCGTGCATCCGTGCGTCGCTGCGGTCCGGTCCCAGGTCGACGGGCACGTGCACCTTCCGCCGACCACTGGCGACAACATCGATGTACTGTGGAGACCTCACGCCCCACGTGTTGAGCAATTCGGCGGTACGTCCACCCGGCCTCCCGCATGCCCACTATATGCCCTCGCTCAAAGTCCGTCAACTGCACATACGGTTCACGTTCACGCTGTCGCGGCATGGTACCAGTGTTAAAGACTGCGATGGAGCTCCGTATGCCACGGCAAACTGGCTGACACTGACGGCGGCGGTGCACAAATGCTGCGCAGCTAGCGCCATTCGACGGCCAACACCGCGGTTCCTGGTGTGTCCGCTGTGCCGTGCGTGTGATCATTGCTTGTACAGCCCTCTCGCAGTGTCCGGAGCAAGTATGGTGGGTCTGACACACCGGTGTCAATGTGTTCTTTTTTCCATTTCCAGGAGTGTATATTGTGAATAGCAACAGTCCTACGACACTCCCCTGCGGCACACCTGAAATCACTCCTACTTCCGAAGACTTCTCTCTACTGAGAATGACATGCTGCGTTCTGTTATCTAGGAGCTCTTCAATCCAATGACGCAATTGATCTGATAGTCAATATGCTCTTACTTTGTTCATTAAACGACTGTGGGGAACTGTATCGAATGCCTTGCGGAAGTCAAGAAACACGGCATCTACCTGGGAACCCGTGTCTATGGCCCTCTGAGTCTCGTGGACGAATAGCGCGAGCTGGGTTTCACACGATCGTCTTTTTCGAAACCCATGCCATTCCTACACAGTAGATATCTAGTCTCCAGAAAAGTCATTATACTCGAACATAATACGTGTTCCAAAATTCCACAACTGATAGCCGTTAGAGATATAGGTCTATAGTTCTGCACATCTGTTCGACGTCCCTTCTTGAAAACGGGGATGTCCTGTGCCCGTTTCCAATCCTTTGGGACGCTACGCTCTTCTAGAGACCTACGGTACACCGCTGCAAGTAGGGGGGCAAGTTCCTTCGCGTACTCTGTGTAAAATCGAACTGGTATCCCATCAGCTCCAGCGGCCTTTCCTCTTTTGAGCGATTTCAATTGTTTCTCTATCCCTCTGTCATCTATTTCGATAACTACCATTTTGTCATCTGTGCGACAATCTAGAGAAGGAACTACAGTGCAGTCTTCCTCTGTGAAACAGCTTTGGAAAAAGACATTTAGTATTTCGGCCTTTAGTCTGTCATCCTCTGTTTCAGTACCATTTTGGTCACAGAGTGTCTGGACATTCTGTTTTGATCCACCTACAGCTTTGACATAAGACCAAAATTTCTTAGGATTTTCTGCCAAGTGAGTATATAGAACTTTCCAGAATGAGATTTTCACTCTGCAGCGGAGTGTGCGCTGATATGAAACTTCCTGGCAGATTAAAACTGTGTGCCCGACCGAGACTCGAACTCGGGACCTTTGCCTTTCGCGGGCAAGTGCTCTACCAACTGAGCTACCGAAGCACGACTCACGCCCGGTACTCACAGCTTTACTTCTGCCAGTATCTCGTCTCCTACCTTCCAAACTTTACAGAAGCTCTCCTGCGAAACTTGCAGAACTAGCACTCCTGAAAGAAAGGATATAGCGGAGACATGGCTTAGCCACAGCCTGGGGGATGTTTCCAGAATGAGATTTTCACTCTGCAGCGGAGTGTGCGCTGATATGAAACTTCCTGGCAGATTAAAACTGTGTGCCCGACCGAGACTCGAACTCGGGACCTTTGCCTTTCGCGGGCAAGTGCTCTACCAACTGAGCTACCGAAGCACGACACACGCCCGGTACTCACAGCTTTACTTCTGCCAGTATCTCGTCTCCTACCTTCCAAACTTTACAGAAGCTCTCCTGCGAAACTTGCAGAACTAGCACTCCTGAAAGAAAGGATATAGCGGAGACATGGCTTAGCCACAGCCTGGGGGATGTTTCCAGAATGAGATTTTCACTCTGCAGCGGAGTGTGCGCTGATATGAAACTTCCTGGCAGATTAAAACTGTGTGCCCGACCGAGACTCGAACTCGGGACCTTTGCCTTTCGCGGGCAAGTGCTCTACCAACTGAGCTACCGAAGCACGACTCACGCCCGGTACTCACAGCTTTACTTCTGCCAGTATCTCGTCTCCTACCTTCCAAACTTTACAGAAGCTCTCCTGCGAAACTTGCAGAACTAGCACTCCTGAAAGAAAGGATATAGCGGAGACATGGCTTAGCCACAGCCTGGGGGATGTTTCCAGAATGAGATTTTCACTCTGCAGCGGAGTGTGCGCTGATATGAAACTTCCTGGCAGATTAAAACTGTGTGCCCGACCGAGACTCGAACTCGGGACCTTTGCCTTTCGCGGGCAAGTGCTCTACCAACTGAGCTACCGAAGCACGACTCACGCCCGGTACTCACAGCTTTACTTCTGCCAGTATCTCGTCTCCTACCTTCCAAACTTTACAGAAGCTCTCCTGCGAAACTTGCAGAACTAGCACTCCTGAAAGAAAGGATATAGCGGAGACATGGCTTAGCCACAGCCTGGGGGATGTTTACAGAATGAGATTTTCACTCTGCAGCGGAGTGTGCGCTGATATGAAACTTCCTGGCAGATTAAAACTGTGTGCCCGACCGAGACTCGAACTCGGGACCTTTGCCTTTCGCGGGCAAGTGCTCTACCAACTGAGCTACCGAAGCACGACTCACGCCCGGTACTCACAGCTTTACTTCTGCCAGTATCTCGTCTCCTACCTTCCAAACTTTACAGAAGCTCTCCTGCGAAACTTGCAGAACTAGCACTCCTGAAAGAAAGGATATAGCGGAGACATGGCTTAGCCACAGCCTGGGGGATGTTTCCAGAATGAGATTTTCACTCTGCAGCGGAGTGTGCGCTGATATGAAACTTCCTGGCAGATTAAAACTGTGTGCCCGACCGAGACTCGAACTCGGGACCTTTGCCTTTCGCGGGCAAGTGCTCTACCAACTGAGCTACCGAAGCACGACTCACGCCCGGTACTCACAGCTTTACTTCTGCCAGTATCTCGTCTCCTACCTTCCAAACTTTACAGAAGCTCTCCTGCGAAACTTGCAGAACTAGCACTCCTGAAAGAAAGGATATAGCGGAGACATGGCTTAGCCACAGCCTGGGGGATGAGTGCTAGTTCTGCAAGTTTCGCAGGAGAGCTTCTGTAAAGTTTGGAAGGTAGGAGACGAGATACTGGCAGAAGTAAAGCTGTGAGTACCGGGCGTGAGTCGTGCTTCGGTAGCTCAGTTGGTAGAGCACTTGCCCGCGAAAGGCAAAGGTCCCGAGCTCGAGTCTCGGTCGGGCACACAGTTTTAATCTGCCAGGAAGTTTCATATCAGCGCACACTCCGCTGCAGAGTGAAAATCTCATTCTGGAAACATCCCCCAGGCTGTGGCTAAGCCATGTCTCCGCTATATCCTTTCTTTCAGGAGTGCTAGTTCTGCAAGTTTCGCAGGAGAGCTTCTGTAAAGTTTGGAAGGTAGGAGACGAGATACTGGCAGAAGTAAAGCTGTGAGTACCGGGCGTGAGTCGTGCTTCGGTAGCTCAGTTGGTAGAGCACTTGCCCGCGAAAGGCAAAGGTCCCGAGTTCGAGTCTCGGTCGGGCACACAGTTTTAATCTGCCAGGAAGTTTCATATCAGCGCACACTCCGCTGCAGAGTGAAAATCTCATTCTGGAAACATCCCCCAGGCTGTGGCTAAGCCATGTCTCCGCTATATCCTTTCTTTCAGGAGTGCTAGTTCTGCAAGTTTCGCAGGAGAGCTTCTGTAAAGTTTGGAAGGTAGGAGACGAGATACTGGCAGAAGTAAAGCTGTGAGTACCGGGCGTGAGTCGTGCTTCGGTAGCTCAGTTGGTAGAGCACTTGCCCGCGAAAGGCAAAGGTCCCGAGTTCGAGTCTCGGTCGGGCACACAGTTTTAATCTGCCAGGAAGTTTCATATAGAACTTTACTTTCGAATTCATTGAACGCCTCTCGCATAGCCCTCCTCACACTACATTTCGCTTCAAGTAATTTTTGTTTGTCTGCAGGGCTTTGGCTATGTTTATGTTTGCTGTGAAGTTCCCTTTGCTTCCGCAACAGTTTTCTAACTCGGTTGTTGTACCACGGCGGCTCTTTTCCACCTCTTACGATCTTGCTTGGCGCATACTCATCTAACGCATATTGTACGATGGTTTTGAACTTCGTCCACTGATCCCGAGCCATTAGCCTGAGCCATGGGGTAAGCGATTGGGAGCAGCGGTTGTGTAAGGATGGACGAGTATATTGGATAGCGGAGTACCACTGTAGGAGGTGTGGGAAGGATAGTGGGCAGGACATTTCTCATTTCAGGGCACGACGAGAGGTAATCAGAACCCTGGCGGAGAATGTAATTCAGTTGCTCCAGTCCCGGATGGTATTGAGTTACGAGGGGAATGCTCCACTGTGGCGGGACTGTGGGACTTGGTGAAGTGATGGGATACTGGAAAGATAAGGCACAGGAGATAATTGTGTGAACCCTTTTGTTATTCCTATCTCCGCTATATGGTGAGTAGCAACGTTCCTTCTCTAATATTGTTACATTCCATCCTGAATCTGCCAAATTTTAACTAAGTAACCTACAAGACTGTTCTCATCACAGAATAAGTGTACAGTACACAAAAGCTTTGCTCTTGCTGCTGCAAGGTCTCTGCATTCCATTAAACATGTTCGTCCATCACTACATTTGCTAAATCGAAAACCAAGTGAATGGAGAAGACGAAAATGGAGGTCTCTGAGGCAGAATAATTATTGTTACATGGAGATCACCTCGAGTTTTTCTAGTCATCAAATACTGTCCTCTGTCTTAATAACCAAGTACTACAGCGAACTTTTTGTTCAAATCGTCAAATTTTGTAGACTACTCTTATCATTTATATCCCTTTCTTGGAGAACCAAAACCCGTACTCGCATCTGGAGATTAAAAAAACATTGCTGCACTGTTACTGGTAACTATAGTTGGTTCAGATATACCACAAGCTTTTGCTGCCTTTTATGAATCTGCACAAAATGTATGTTATTGCTGGCCTCTTCACTATTGGCCAATGGCCTCGTGGTAACACCGGTTCCCATCAGATCATCGAAGTTGAGCACTGTCGTGCTGGATGACACTCAGATGGGAGACCACCTGGTCTGCCGAGCACTGTTGGCAGTCAGGGTGCACTCGGCCATTGTGAGGCAAACTGAGGAGCTACCTGATTGAGAAGTAGAGACTCTGGTCTCGTAAACTGATCCCCAGCTAGGAGGGGAGTGTACTGCTCACATACCCCTCCATATGCTCATCCTACGACACGTGAGAGCTGACGATGACATGGAGTCCGGTCAGTACCATTGGGCCTTCATCGCCCGTTCAGGCAGAGTTTAGTTCTTCACTACTGGCCAGACCAGTATAAAAACTTCAGTTTGTTCTATATGAAAATTTCAATTCATTTTAGAATATCTTGTGGCCGTTTGCAGACACCGACAAGTGTAGCACTACACCTAGTACTGCATTATGCACACTACAAGACACAATTCAAAGCAACTTTTCTACAGAAGACTGAAACGACATGTGAATGCGCAATAGCACATGGGGCACTGAACATATAACAGCTACTGACCTCCATCACTGTTGCAGTGTGTATGTGGCTAGGAAGCTGTGAAGCAGACAAGTCACAGCACTTTGTGCCTGAAGACATCACACAGCGTGTGTGACCTTGAGTTGCCTACTTTCGTGATGGCCACTATAGCCACGCCACAAACAACACAGTCTGAAGGGCTAGTGGTGAGTAGATGAAGCACACGGTGACTTCGTGGCCTCTGCATGAACATGCACAGATGACTGAAATCCATGTCTCTATAGCTCGTGCAAGGGCAAGTAAAAGCCCCCAAAATTTACTCTAATGGTATATGAACTGTAATTTACATATTTTTGATCCACACCAATTGTAACAACTTAGTTTCATTAGTTGGATACACATTTTTCAATATCTGTGTGAAAATTCACAGACAATAACGAAAATTGTCACGGAATAGGTCACCATAGCTAACAACCACCACCATTACAAAGTACACTGAAGCGCCAAAGAAACTGGTATAGACATGCATATTCAGAGATAGGTAAACAGGCAGAGTACGGCGCTGCACAATTGTTAGATCGGGTTATTGCTGCTACAATGGCAGCTTATCAAGATTTAAACAAGTTTCAACGTGGCGTTCTAGTCAGTGCAGGACTGGCGGGGTACAACATCTCTGAGATACTGATGAAGTGGGGATTCTCCCATATGATCTTTTCACGAGTGTACTGTGACTATCAGGAACGCGGTAACACTTCAAATCTCCAACATTGCTGTGGCCAGTAAAAGATCCTGCGAGAATGGGAGCAACAACGACTGAACAGAATCATTCAACATGACAGAAGTGCAACCCCTCTGCAAATTGCCACAGATTTCAATACTGGGCCATCAACAAGTGACAGCCTATGAACCATTCAACGAAACATCATTGATATGGGCTTTCAGAGCCAAAGGCCCACTCGCGTAACCTTAACGACCGCATGACACAAAGCTTCATGCCTCACCTGGGTCTGTCAACACCGACACTTGACTGTTGATGATTGGAATCATGTTGCCTGGCAGGACGAGTCTCGTTTCAAATTTTATCGAGCAGATGGACGTGTACAGGTATGGAGATCTCATGAATCCACGGGCCCTGCATGTTTGCAGGGAACTGTTCAAGCTGGTGGAGGCTCTGTAATGGTGTGGGGAGTGGACAGATGCAGTGATATGGGGGACCCCTAATACATCTAGATACGACTCTGACAGGTGACACGTACGTAAGCATCCTGTCTGATCACCTGCGTCCATTCATGTCCATTGAGCAGTCCGACAGACGTTCCAGCAGGACAATGCGACAAACGTCCAGAATAGCTACAGAGTGGCTCCAGGAAAACTCTTCTGAATTTAAACACTTCCTCTGGCCACCAAACTCCCCAGACATGAACATTATTGAGCACATCTGGGATGCATTGCAACATGCTTTTCAGAAGAGATCTTACAGATTTGTGGGCAGTCCTGCAAGATTCATTAGTTGAGTCCATGCCTTGCCATACTGCATACTCGCACGGTCCCTACACGACATTATGCAGGTGTACTAGTTTTCTTGGCTCTTCAGCGTATATGTTTGATAACAGGTTGTCTCAAGTTAGTTACAGATTTTCTATTAGTTTCCACAGGCATGTTTGAAACGATCCTTGCCTGCCCTCAGACACAATGGTAGTTTGCACACTGTCCATCTGCACACAGTTCAGACTGGGGTTTTTGTTGAGCTACATATGTCACATCTTCGAGACACTGAGTGAATGAGCTGGTGGTTAATGCTTTCATGACAAGTACTCGTGTCCACATATTGCCAACGTTTGGAGTTATATATTATTTTCATGTTTTTGCTGGCAGCTTCTGGAAAATTATAAAAAGTTTATTCTCCCTCCCACTCACCAAACACAACTGCGTGTAGATCCTGCAGTTGCCCATATGGTTGCAGTGCTCTGCCACATACCCTCATCCACAACGATTTGTTGTGCCACTGCTTCACCAGGCACAACGAACTGTCCCTCCATCGACCAGCAAAATGATGTCATAGAGAAGGAAGTGGCTGTCAGCAACAAGACCAGGAACTATTGAGCAAGAAGGCCTACTCAGAGTGTAGATAACTTACAGGGGATTCAAATGGCTCTGAGCACTATGGGACTCAACATCTGAGGTCCTCAGTCCCCTAGACTTAGAACTATGTAAACCTAACTAACCTAAGGACATGACGCACATCCATGCCCGAGGCAGGATTCGAACCTGCGACCGTAGCAGCCACGTGGTTCGGGACTGAAGCGTCTAGAACCGCTCGACCACACTTACACAGGACACTTACAAAGTTGGAGATACCAGCAAGCATCCCTGAAGGCTGAAGTTGTGAAATCCTATTACAGCTCCATCAGAGCTTCTGAAGGAGCTGACTTGACAGGAAAACCTGGGAAGTGAAGTCACTGATGCCCAGTGATGACACCCAGGCTCTCCAGGCTGTTACAGAATCCAGAGTTGGAGTCCCACCATCAGAGAAATACTAAATAGCCAGCCAACATACACTGATCAGCCAGCATATTATGACCACAGGCTTACTATCGATATAAACCCATCCATGTAATAGTTACGTCAGCTGGGGAGGAATTAGTGCTAGTCAGACACACGTATGTTGCATGTAGTGCCCGTGTGTAGAATGGGGAAGGCTTGAAATCTATCTGAGTTTGACCGAGGGCAGATTCTGATGGTCCGGAGGCTCAGCTCGAGCGTTTCAGAAACATCACGACTTGTTGGGTGTTCGAGAAATGCTGTGGTGAGTGTCTTCAACATGTGGCGAAATCGGTACTGGCAGCGAACTGTGATGGAACTAGGATCAGACTTTAATGCTGGGCAGCGTACAAGTGTGTCTGAACACACCGTGCACTGAACACTCCTAATGTTGGGCCCCCGCGCAGCTGATGATCCGTGCATGTGCCAATGTTGACACAACAACGTCAGCAACTACGACTGAAGTGGGGTGCGAATACGTCACCTTCCAGGAGAACAGTTCCTTGACACCTGTACTGCGGGACACACACAATCTGGCGGCAGCTCCATTATGCTCTGGGGAACACTCACGTGGACATCCATGGATCCACTGGAGCTCCTACATGACAACAGCCAAGGAGCATTGTATACTGGTTCCGGACTACTTATACCTCTTCATGACGATCATGTTTGCCAGAAGAAGTGGCATTTTTCAACAAGATAATGCGCCATGTCACAAGACCAGGAGTGCGGTGGCATGGTTCGAGGAACACAGTGGCCAATTCCAATTGATGTGAGGGCTCCCCATTTCGCCAAATCTGAAGCCAATCGAACACATCTAGGATGTGATTGAACGTGGCGTCAGAGCTCATCGCCCCCCCCCCCCCCTCACCAGTATTTATGGGAATTAGGTACTGGCGGCTGTTGTGTGAGAGCACAAGTGCACGTGGACAACCTAAGTTTGGACACCTTGCGGATTTATTGGTTATTTTTCTTTGCAGTCTGTTAAAAATAACATAGATGGTGCAATCTGAAAGATACGGCGCTCACATCTACCACACTATTGCTGCTTGACTCCATGAAACTTGGCAACAGAGTCGTGAGCACACCTTTATTTGTGCACATTTTAAGGAGCTTTTGGGCAGGTGCAGTTCGTGTGACATAACTGCCTTACAGACCAATTACATATGAATTTGCTAAACAACGTTCACGGTTCACGATTTGCACAGCTAGCCCTTGCCACTCAGCTAGAAGTTTACGTCAATGTCACCAGGTAGTCCCTAATTGCGGCAGACTTTTATCCCCATTCGCTCATCATAAATCGTGCTAGATGACAGCACGCATCTCAATTCTACATCTACATCTACATTCATATTCCGCAAGCCACCCAACGGTGTGTGGCGGAGGGCACTTTACGTGCCACTGTCATTACCTCCCTTTCCTGTTCCAGTCGCGTATGGTTCGCGGGAAGAACGACTGTCTGAAAGCCTCTAATCTCTCTAATTTTACATTCGTGATCTCCTCGGGAGGTATAAGTAGGGGGAAGCAATATACTCGATACCTCATCCAGAAACGCACCCTCTCGAAACCTGGCGAGCAAGCTACACCGCGATGCAGAGCGCCTCTCTTGCAGAGTCTGCCACTTGAGTTTATTAAACATCTCCGTAACGCTATCACGGTTACCAAATAACCCTGTGACGAAACGCGCCGCTCTTCTTTGGATCTTCTCTATCTCCTCCGTCAACCCGATCTGGTACGGATCCCACACTGATGAGCAATACTCAAGTATAGGTCGAACGAGTGTTTTCTAAGCCACCTCCTTTGTTGATGGACTACATTTTCTAAGCACTCTCCCAATGAATCTCAACCTGGTACCCGCCTTACCAACAATTAATTTTATATGATCATTCCACTTCAAATCGTTCCGTACGCATACTCCCAGATATTTTACAGAAGTAACTGCTACCAGTGTTTGTTCCGCTATCATATAATCATACAATAAAGGATCCTTCTTTCTATGAATTCGCAATACATTACATTTGTCTATGTTAAGGGACAGTTGCCACTCCCTGCACCAAGTGCCTATCCGCTGCAGATCTTCCTGCATTTCGCTACAATTTTCTAATGCTGCAACTTCTCTGTATACTACAGCATCATCCGCGAAAAGCCGCATGGAACTTCCGCACTATCTACTAGGTCATTTATATATATTGTGAAAAGCAATGGTCCCATAACACTCCCCTGTGGCACACCAGAGGTTACCTTAACGTCTGTAGACGTCTCTCCATTGAGAACAACATGCTGTGTTCTGTTTGCTAAAAAATCTTCAATCCAGCCACACAGCTGGTCTGATATTCCGTAGGCTCTTACTTTGTTTATCAGGCGACAGTGCGGAACTGTATCGAACGCCTTCCGGAAGTCAAGAGAAATAGCATCTACCTGGGAGCCTGTATCTAATATTTTCTGGATCTCATGAACAAATAACGCGAGTTGGGTCTCACACGATCGCTGTTTCCGGAATCCATGTTGATTCCTACATAGTAGATTCTGTGTTTCCAAACACGACATGATACTCGAGCAAAAAACATGTTCTAAAATTCTACAACAGATCGACGTCAGAGATATAGGTCTATAGTTTCGCGCATCTGCTCGACGACCCTTCTTGAAGACTGGGACTACCTGTGCTCTTTTCCAATCATTTGGAACCCTCCGTTCCTCTAGAGACTTGCGGTACACGGCTGTTAGAAGGGGGGCAAGTTCTTTCGCGTACTCTGTGTAGAATCGAATTGGTATCCCGTCAGGTCCAGTGGACTTTCCTCTGTTGAGTGATTCCAGTTGCTTTTCTATTCCTTGGACACTTATTTCGATGTCAGCCATTTTTTCGTTTGTGCGAGGATTTAGAGAAGGAACTGCAGTGCGGTCTTCCTCTGTGAAACAGCTTTGGAAAAAGGTGTTTAGTATTTCAGCTTTACGCGTGTCATCCTCTGTTTCAATGCCATCATCATCCCGGAGTGTCTGGATATGCTGTTTCGAGCCACTTACTGATTTAACGTAAGACCAGAACTTCCTAGGATTTTCTGTCAAGTCTGTACATAGAATTTTACTTTCGAATTCACTGAACGCTTCTCGCATAGCCCTCCTTACGCTAACTTTGACATCGCTTAGCTTCTGTTTGTCTGAGAGGTTTTGGCTGCGTTTAAACTTGGAGTGAAGCTCTCTTTGCTTTCGCAGTAGTTTCCTAACTTTGTTGTTGTACCACGGTGGGTTTTTCCCGTCCCTCACAGTTTTACTCGGCACGTACCTGTCTAAAACGCATTTTACGATTGCCTTGAACTTTTTCCATAAACACTCAACATTATCAGTGTCGGAACAGAAATTTTCGTTTTGATCTGTTAGGTGGTCTGAAATCTGCCTTCTATTACTCTTGCTAAACAGATAAACCTTCCTCCCTTTTTTTATATTCCTATTAACTTCCATATTCAGGGATGCTACAACGGCCTTATGATCACTGATTCCCTGTTCTGCACTTACAGAGTCGAGAAGTTCGGGTCTGTTTGTTATCAGTAGGTCCAAGATGTTATCTCCACGAGTCGGTTCTCTGTTTAATTGCTCGAGGTAATTTTCGGATAGTGCACTCAGTATAATGTCACTCGATGCTCTGTCCCTACCACCCGTCCTAAACATCTGAGTGTCCCAGTCTATATCTGGTAAATTGAAATCTCCACCTAAGACTATAACATGCTGAGGAAATTTATGCGAAATGTATTCCAAATTTTCTCTCAGTTGTTCTGCCACTATCGCTGCTGAGTCGGGAGGTCGGTAAAAGGAGCCAATTATTAACCCAGCTCGGTTGTTGAGTGTAACCTCCACCCATAATAATTCACAGGAACTATCCACTTCTACTTCACTACAGGATAAACTACTACTAACAGCGACAAACACCCCACCACCGGTTGCATGCAATCTATCCTTCCTAAACACCGTCTGTACCTCTGTAAAAATTTCGGCAGAATTTATCTCTGGCTTAAGCCAGCTCTCTGTACCTATAACGATTTCAGCTTCGGTGCTTTCTATCAGCGCTTGAAGTTCCGGTACTTTACCAACGCAGCTTCGACAGTTTACAATTACAATACCGATTGCTGCTTGGTCCCCGCATGTCCTGACTTTGCTCCGCACCCTTTGAGGCTGTTGCCCTTTCTGTACTTGCCCGAGGCCATCTAACCTAAAAAACCGCCCAGTCCACGCCACACAACCCCTGCTACCCGTGTAGCCGCTTGCTGCGTGTAGTGGACTCCTGACCTATCCAGCGGAACCCGAAACCCCACCACCCTATGGCGCAAGTCGAGGAATCTGCAGCCCACACTGTCGCAGAACCGTCTCAGCCTCTGATTCAGACCCTCCACTCGGCTCTGTACCAAAGATCCGCAGTCAGTCCTGTCGACGATGCTGCAGATGGTGAGCTCTGCTTTCATCCCGCTAGCGAGACTGGCAGTCTTCACCAAATCAGATAGCCGTCGGAAGCCAGAGAGGATTTCCTCCGATCCATAGCGACACACATCATTGGTGCCGACATGAGCGACCACCTGCAGATGGGTGCACCCTGTACCCTTCATGGCATCCGGAAAGACCCTTTCCACATCTGGAATGACTCCCCCCGGTATGCACACGGAGTGCACATTGGTTTTCTTCCCCTCTCTTGCTGCCATTTCTCTAAGGGGCCCCATTACGCGCCTGACGTTGGAGCTCCCAACTACCAGTAAGCCCACCCTCTGCGACCGCCCGGATCTTGCAGACTGAGGGGCAACCTCTGGAACAGGACAAGCAGCCATGTCAGGCCGAAGATCAGTATCAGCCTGAGACAGAACCTGAAACCGGTTCGTCAGACAAACTGGAGAGGCCTTCCGTTCAGCCCTCCGGAATGTCTTTCGCCCCCTGCCACACCTTGAGACTACCTCCCACTCTACCACATGTGAGGGATCAGCCTCAATGCGGGCAGTATCCCGGGCAACCACAGTCTTAGTCCGATCGGGGGATGCGTGGGACGAGCTGGCCGTCCCCGACAAACCCCCATCCGGACCCCCACAGTGATGCCCATTGGCAACAGCCTCAAGCTGTGTGACCGAAGCCAACACTGCCTGAAGCTGGGAGCGAAGGGATGCCAACTCAGCCTGCATCCGAACACAGCAGTTGCAGTCCCTATCCATGCTAAAAACTGTTTTGCAAAGAACGTCTGAACTAATCTACAGAGAGCGCAAACAAAGCGACAAAATTTAAACGGTTATTAAAATACAAGATTGCCTAGTAAATGCAGTAATGCTGCTTCTAACGCACTGCTGACACACTGCTCGGCAGCGGAAGGAGACTACGCGATTTTACACTATTCAGGTACTAAAACGCGATGCTACAACTCGCAAATACTATAATACGCCCGAAATTTATGTATCAAACAATGCAAGTACCAAAAACACTCAAAGAAATTAAGAATTAAACTATGTAAGAAATGAGTGAGCTAGGAGTATACGACTTGCTGCTGCAGCTGCTTATCCAACGGCGGCAGGGAGCACACTCACTATACAGGGTGAGTCACCTAACATTACCGCTCGATATATTTTGTAAACCACATCAAATACTGACGAACCGATTCCACAGACCGAACGTGAGTAGAGGGGCTAGTGTAATTGGTTAATACAAACCATAAAAAAATGCACGGAAGTATGTTTTTTAACACAAACCTACTTTTTTTAAATAGAACCCCGTTAGTTTTGTTAGTACATCTGAACATATAAACAAATACGTAATCAGTGCCGTTTGTTGCATTGTAAAATGTTAATTACATCCGGAGATATTGTAACCTAAAGTTGACGCTTGAGTACCACTCCTTCGCTGTTCGATCGTGTGTATCGGAGAGCACCGAATTACGTAGGGATCCAAAGGGAACGGTGATGGACCTTAGGTACAGAAGAGACTGGAGCAGCACATTACGTCCACATGCTAACACATTTTTATTGGTCTTTTTCACTGACGCACATGTACATTACCATGAGGGGTGAGGTACACGTTCGACGGGCGTTTCATAGGACGTGGAGGACGCATAAATTGGCCAGCCCGTTCTCCTGATCTTACACCTGTGTACTTCTTTCTGTGGGGTACGTTGAAGGAGAATGTGTACCGTGATGTGAATACAACCCCAGAGGATATGAAACAACGTATTGTGGAGCCTGCGGCGACATTACACCAGATGTACTGCGGCGTGTACGACATTCATTACGCCAGAGATTGCAATTGTGTGCAGCAAATGATGGCCACCACACTGAACATCTATTGGCCTGACATGTCGGGACACACTCTATTCCACTCCGTAATTGAAAACGGAAACCACGTGTGTACGTGTACCTCACCCCTCATGGTAATGTACATGTGCGTCAGCGAAAAAGACCAATAAAAAGGTGTTATCATGTGGACGTGATGTGCTGTTCCAATCTCTTCTGTACCTAAGGTCCATCACCGTTCCCTTTGGATCTCTACGTAATTAGGTGCTCTCCGATACACACGATCGAACAGCGGAGGAGTGGTACTCAAGCGTCAACTTTAGGTTACAATATCTCCGGATGTAATTAACATTTTACAATGCAACAAACGGCACTGATTACGTATTTGTTTATATGTTCAGATGATCTAACAAAACTAACGGGGTTCCATTTAAAAAAACGTTGGTTTGTGTTAAAAAACATACTTCCGTGCATTTTTTTATGGTTTGTATTAACCAATTACACTAGCCCCTCTCCTCACGTTCGGTCTGTGGAATCGATTCGTTAGTATTTGATGTGGTTTACGTAATATATCAAGCGGTAACGTTAGGTGACTCACCCTGTATACTGTAGTAAAATTAGACTGGACATCAGTATATGTTAAAGCTGTACTGGAAGTAAACCTATTTTGCGCATTTCTGAATGAGGTATAGTATATTAAGTTATGAATTTTATCATACAGTAATCCATTTGAGGCGCTGAGAATCGTGAAGCCCTAAAGCACATCACTGTCGATTGTGAGATTATAGCATTTATTCATGCCTCTGAAATCTGTTGATCTTATGATGAATCATGTTTATCTGTGCTGTAGGCCCACATTGTGTACATGAAAATTCACAATTAGCTGATCACTGGTTTCTCTGGTGTTTACTTAAATGTGGTATTGACGGCAGTGTGCTTTGGCCCTTATGGATCTCAGCGCCTCACTTGTATTCTAGTTCCACAAATGACATTTTGCGTTTGGAGCTGGTTGTTTACTGTACGCGAATTGGCTTTCGTGTGCAGGGTAAACATGAATTATGTTGAATCTTTTTTAAACATTATCTGAAAAGTGAAGCTGGGTGGATGGGTCGTGAATCGTGCTTGGATAGCTCAGTCGACAGAACACTTGCCCGTAAAAGGCAAATGTTCCGACTTCTAGTCTCGGTCCGGCACACAGCTTTAATATGCCAGGAAGTTTCATATCAGCGCACATTCTGCTGCAGAGTGAAAATCTCCTTCTGGGAACATAAAAGTAAATTAACAGGAAAAGTTAGGCGCATAGGAATTAGGGCTTCTGATAACAGAGCCTTTGATTAAGAGAGTGGCGAAATCAAATAAGCTTGACTACAAGTGAACATTTAACAAGGGAAGTGTACAGTTAGCACAAGTTGTTGTGTGGGTGGAGCGTAAGAATATCTGATTTTCGGGGAGAAGTAAATTCGCGAACTAACACATCTGTTAGGAATCTTGTACATTTGTCTGAACAAATGTAAAAGCACGAAAACTCCCGCTTACTCAAAAATGCGAAATGTAGAGTTGCGAAAGCTTACACATTTTTTCGTTATTTTCCTAAACTGTGCTTAATTATGTACGAAACAACACAATTCCACAGAAACAATTCTTTCTTTTGTCAGATAAGGTTCAAAATGGCTCTGAGCACTATGGGACTTAACTGCTGAGGTCATCAGTCCCCTAGAACTTAGAACTACTTAAACCTAACTGACCTAAGGACATCACACATATCCATGCCCGAGGCAGGATTCGAACCTGCGGCCGTATCGGTCGCGCGGTTCCAGACTGTAGCGCCTAGAACCGCTCGGCCACGCCGGCCGGCTTTGTCCGGTAAGTTATGCATCATATTATTATTACTGTTGTTATTATTACTGGCCGTGGCTGTGGTTGTATAAACTTGTTGATACGCATAACTGTGCACAACAGATGCTATTACTTTCACACTCTCAAATTTATCTAAATCTAAAAATTTGTTAACACTCAAATGTCTACTCACGAGCCGTCACTGGAATTACGTGACTTGCGAGTGCGTATGTTGTGCCAACTGTCTCCAACGACCTACCAAGGCCTCATTGCTTCCATGCTCTGATGCACTGCCACTTTTATCCATGCCAAAGGTGGAAACATCGAGTATTAGGTAGGTGGTCGTAGTGCTCTGGCTGCTCAGTGTACCTACCCACAAATCAGTCCATCTTTCTCATATGTTCATTGTATCCAGCGGTGTGTAATAAACTGGGGACCTAGAAACGACGGTGAGGCTTCGTCCCGCTGTAGCCCCGAGTGCTTCACAATCCCACAGTGGGCCACCCACCTCACCACCGTCCCACACCGAACCCAGGGTTATTGTGCGGTTCGGCCCCCAGTGGACCCCTCTCCCCCACCGGGAACGTCTACATCTACATTTATAATCGGCAAGCCACCCAACGGTGTGTGGCGGAGGGCACTTTACGTGCCAATGTCATTACCTCCCTTTCCTGTTCCAGTCGCTTATGGTTCGCGGGAAGAACGACTGCCGGAAAGCCTCCGTGCGCGCTCGAATCTCTCTAATTTTACATTCGTGATCTCCTCGGGAGGTATAAGTAGGGGGAAGCAGTATATTCAATACCTCATCCAGAAACGCACCCTCTCGAAACCTGGACAGCCAAGCTACACCGCGATGCAGAGCGCCTCTCTTGTAGAGTCTGCCACTTGAGTTTGCTAAACATTTCCGTAACGCTATCACGCTTACCAAATAACCCTGTGACGAAACGCGCCGCTCTTCTTTGGATCTTCTCTATCTCCTCTGTCAACCCGACCTGGTACGGGTCCCACACTGATGAGCAATACTCAAGTATAGGTCGAACGAGTGTTTTGTAAGCCACCTCCTTTGTTGATGGACTACTTTCTAAGGACTCTCCCAATGAATCTCAACCTGGCACCTGCCTTACAAACAATTAATTTTATATGACCATTCCACTTCAAATTGTTCCGTACGCATACTCCCAGATATTTTACAGAAGTAACTGCTACCAGTGTTTGTTCCGCTATCATATAATCATACAATAAAGGATCCTTCTTTCTATGTATTCGCAATACATTACATTTCTCTATGTTAATGGTCAGTTCTCACTCCCTGCACCGTGTACCTATCCGCTGCAGATCTTCCTGCATTTCGCTGCAACTTTCTAATGCTGCAACTTCTCTGTATACTACAGCATCATCCCGAACCCCGCATGGAACTTCCGACACTATCTACTAGGTCATTTATATATATTGTGAAAAGGAATGGTCCCATAACACTCCCCTGTGGCACGCCAGAGGTTACTTTAACGTCTGTAGACGTCTCTCCATTGAGAACAACATGCTGGTTCTGTTTGCTAAAAACTCTTCAATCCAGCCACATAGCTGGTCTGATATTCCGTAGGCTCTTACTTTGTTTATCAGGCGACAGTTCGGAAGTGTATCGAACGCCTTCCGGAAGTCAAGGAAAATGGCATCTGCCTGGGAGCCTGTATCTAATATTTTCTGGGTCTCACGAACAAATAAAGCGAGTTGCGTCTCGCACGATCGCTGTTTCCGGAATCCATGTTGATTCCTACAGAGCAGATTCTGGGTTTCCAGAAATGACATGATACGCGAGCAAAAAAACATGTTCTAAAATTCTATAACAGATCGACGTCAGAGACATAGGCCTATAGTTTTGCGCATCTGCTCGACGACCCTTCTTGAACCAGACGAGTGTAGCCCAAATGTTTACGTGGTAGAGTAATGATGGTGCACATGTATGTGGAGACAGTGTTTGCGCAGCAATCGCCGACAGAGTGTAATTGAGGCGGAATAAGGGGAACCGGCACACATTCACTGAGGCAGATGGAAAACCGCCTCAAAAACCATCCACAGGCTGGCCAGCACATTGGACCTCGACACTAATCCGTCAGCGGTTATGTGCCAGGGACCCGCTTGGGAAGCAGCGTGTTAGAGCGCGCGGCTAGCTGGGCTGGCTTTATCCAGCGGTACCGAGGTTTTTGTAGTATATCCTGCAATGCTATCCCGGCCAGCTGGTGACTAGGGGGCAGAGACCACATGCAGTACAAGATGAAGCAGCCACCTGCCATTCGTGGACTTCGCTCGCAGCTAAGTCTGCATGTGGTGAACTTGGTGCCTCCGTTCCACTGGGTTATCAACTGGGTGAAAGCCTTCCTTTGTCGACCACCTCCCTGGTGCACTGCGAGTTCAAGTCTGGATGTGCTTGCTGTCCAGCTACCATTTTAACAATTATTAAGCACTCAATTCGCTGTAACCTTCAAGAAATTTTTATATTTTTTGTCCTTTATATTATTTAAAAAACATTAACAACTGTATACCAGTAAGACTGTAATAATGAGAAGTGTTTGCTACTAGATTTAGAAGCATCCGACCCACCTTACATTTCAAGGCAGTGGGTCACTCGGTACTGTTAATGAAATAAATGAATAAAAGAAATTTCCAGCTACACCATAGCTGAAATTTAGCGCGGACTTCAATGTGCGATGCTTACAGCAGTTTTCACAATGAAAATTTGTCTCGAAACCTGGCAGAGAATCCAAAGAACTCCTGGTCCTGTGTAAGCAGATGCACTGGAAATACTATTGATGACAGTGCTGCTAAAGCACGGTTACTAAACACAGCCTTACAAGTTTCTGTGTGCCCGACCGAGACTCGAAATCGGGACCTTTGCCTTTCGCGGGCAAGTGCTCTACCATCTGAGCTACCGAAGCACGACTCACGCCCGGTACTCACAGCTTTACATCTGCCAGTATCTCGTCTCCTACCTTCCAAACTTTACAGAAGCTCTCCTTGCAGAACTAGTACTCCTGAAAGAAAGGATATTGGCTGTTGCCGTGGCTAAGCCGTGTCTCCGCAATATCCTTTCTTTCAGGAGGGCTAGTTCTGCAAGGTTCGCTGGAGAGCTTCTGTAAAGTTTGGAAGGTAGGAGACGAGATACTGGCAGAAGTAAAGCTGTGAGGACCGGGCGTGAGTCGTGCTTCGATAGCTCAGATGGTAGAGCACTTGCCCGCGAAAGGCAAAGGTCCCGAGTTCGAGTCTCGGTCGGGCACACAGTTTTAATCTACCAGGAAGTTTCATATCAGCGCACACTCCGCTGCAGAGTGAAAATCTCATTCTGGCTTACAAGTTTCCTTAATTAAGAAGACGAAGTAAATATTCCAGTAAATTAGAAGTAGATATCCTCGGGGTAGTGAAGCAACTTAAATCACTTAATAGAAGCATGTCTTCCTGTCCAGACTGTATACCAACTAGGTTCCATTCAGAGAATCCTCGTGCAATAGTGCTATACTTACTGGCCATTAAAATTGCTACACCAAGAAGAAATGCAGATGACAAACGGGTATTCATGGGACAAATATATCGTACGAGAACTGACATGTGATTACATTTTCACTCAATTTGGGTGCATAGATCCTGAGAAATCAGTACCCAGAACAGCCACCTCTGGCCCTAATAACGGCCTTGATATGCCTGGGCATTGAGTCAAACAGAGCTTGGATGGCGTGTACAGGTTCAGCTGCCCATGCAGCTTCAACACGATACCACATTTCATCAAGACTAGTGACTGGCGTATTGTGATGAGCTAGTTGCTCGGCCACCATTGACCAGACGTTTTCAATTGGTGAGAGATCTGGAGAATGTGCTGGCCAGGGCAGCATTTGAACATTTTCTGTATCCAGAAAGGCCCGTACAGGACCTGCAACATGCCGTCGTGCATTATCCTGCTGAAATGTAGGGTTTCGCAAGGCTCGAATGAAGGGTAGAGCCACGGGTCGTAACACATCTGAAATGTAACGTCCACTGTTCAAAGTGCCGTCATTGCGAACAAGAGGTGACCGAGACGTGTAACCAATGGCATCCCATACCATCACGCCGGGTGATACGCCAGTATGGCTCAAGTGGCTCTGAGCACTATGGGACTGAACTTCTGAGACCAGTCCCCTAGAACTTAGAACTACCTAAACCTAACTGCCGGCCGCTGGTGGCCGAGCGGTTCTGGCGCTACAGTCTGGAACCGCGCGACCGCTACGGTCGCAGGTTCGAATCCTGCCTCGGGCATGGATGTGTGTGTGTTGTCCTTAGGTTAGTTAGGTTTAAGTAGTTCTAAGTTCTAGGGGACTTATGACCTCAGCAGTTGAGTCCCATAGTGCTCAGAGCCATTTGAACCATTTACACCTAACTAACCTAAGGACACCACACACATCCATGCACGAGGCAGGATTCGAACCTGCGACCGTAGCGGTCGCGCAATTCCAGGCTGTAGCGCCTAGAACCGCTCGGCCACACCGGCCGGCGCCAGTATGGCGATGACGAATACATGCTTCCAATGTGCGTTCACCGCGATGTCGCCAAACACGGATGCGACCATCATGATGCTGTAAACAGAACCTGGATTCATCCGAAAAAATGACGTTTTGCCATTCGGGCACCCAGGATCGTCATTGAGTACACCTTCGCAGGCGCTCCTGTCTCTGACACAGCGTCAAGGGTAACCGCAGCCACGGTCTCCGAGCTGATAGTCAATGCTGCTGCATACGTCGTCGAACTCTTCGTTCAGATGGTTGTTGTCTTACAAACGTCCCCATCTGTTGACTCAGGGATCGAGACGTGGCTGCACGATCCGTTACAGCCATGCAGATAAGATGCCTGTCATCTCGACTGCTAGTGATACGAGGCCGTTGGGATACAGGACGGCGTTCCGTATTACCCTCCTGAGCCCACCGATTCCATAATCTGTTGTCAGTCATTGAATCTCAACCAACGCGAGCAGCAATGTCGCGATACGATAAACTGCAATCGCGATACGCTACAATTCGACCTTTCTGAAAGTCGTAAACGTGATGGTACGCATTTCTGCTCCTTACACGAGGCATCACAACAACGTTTCACCAGGCAACGCCGGTCAACTGCTGTTTGTGTATGAGGAATCGGTTGGAGACTTTGGTTCAAATGGCTCTGAGCACTATGCGACTTAACTTCTGAGGTCATCAGTCGCCTAGAACTTAGAACTAATTAAACCTAACTAACCTAAGGACATCACAAACATCCACGCCCGAGGCAGGATTCGAACCTGCGACCGCAGAGGTCGCCCGGTTCCAGACTGTAGCGCCCAGAACCGCACGAGCACTCCGGCCGGCCGGTTGGAGACTTTCCTCATGTCAACACCTTGTAGGTGTCGCCACCGTCGCCAACCTTGTGTGAATGCTCTGAAAAGCTAATCATTTGCATATCACAGCATCTTCTTCCTGTCGGTTAAATTTCTCGTCTGTAGCACGTCATCTTCGTGGTGTAGCAATTTTAATGGCCAGTAGTGTATGTAACCGCTCGCTGGACGAAAGATCCATTCCCAATATTGAAAAGCTGCATACGTCACTCCAATATTCAAGGGAGCAAAATCTACTAAATTACAATCCCATATCATTAATTTCGATATGCCGCACGATTCTGGAACACGTATTGTGTTCGAACATTATGAATTACCGCTGAGAGAACGGTCTATTGACAAATATGCAACACAGATTTAGAAAACGTCGTTCTTGTGAAACGCAACTAGCTCTTTACTCCCGAGAAACGTTGAGCGCTACCGACAAAGGATTTCAAAATGATTCCATATTCCTAAATTTCCCGAAGGCTTTTGACAGTATACCTGGCAAGCTCCTTGTAATCAAATTGCGTGCTTATGTAATATCGTCTCAGTTATGAGACTGGGTTAATGATTTCTTGTCAGAGGGGCCACAGTTAGCAGTAACTGACAGAAAGTCATAGAGTAAAACAGAAGTGATTTCTGGCGTTCCCCAAGGTACTGTTACAGGCTCTCTGCTGCTCCTTACCTGTATAAATTATTTAGGAGACGATCTGAACAGCCCTCTTAGGCTGTTTGCAGATAATGCTCTTGTTTATCGTCTAGTAAAGACTTCAGAAGATAGAGACAAATTGCAAAATGATTTGGAAAAGATATCTGTATGGTTAGAAAATTGGCAATTTACTCTGAGTAATGAAAAGTGTGAGGTCATCCACATGAATTGAAAAACGAATCCGTTGAACTTTGGTTACATGATAAATCCATCAAATCTAAAGGCCATAAATTCAACTAAATACTTAGGAATTACAATTACGAAAAACTTAAATTGGAAAGAACACACACAAAATGTTGTGGATAGGGCGGATCAAAGACTGTGTTTTATTGGCGGAATACATAGAAGACGCAACAGAGCTGCTAGAAAGACTGCCTACACTACGCTTGTCCGTCATCTTTTGGAGTATTGATGCCTGGTGTGGGATCCTTAGCACATAGGGTAAACGGAGTATATCCAGAAAGTTCAAAGAATGACAGCTTGTTTTGTATTGTCGAGAAATAGAGGAGATAGTGTCACGGACATGATACAAGATTTGGGACGGACGTCATTAATAGACAGGCGTTTCTCGTTGCGCCGGGAGCTTCTCCAGAAATTTCAAACACCAACTTTCTCCTCTGAATGTAAAACTATTTTGTTGACACCGACCTACACATGGAGAAAGGATCATCATAATAAAACAAGGGACATCAGAGCTCGTACGGGAAGATGTAGATGTACGTTTCTTCTGCCTTCTGTTCGAGAGTGGATTAAGATAGAACTGTTGTCAAGGTGGTTCAATGAACCCTGTATCAGTTACTTAAGTGAGATTTGCAGAGTAGCCATGTAGATGGTGCTGTAGTTCCAGCCTGTGTGGGCCTACACAGTTGCTGACCATCACCCATGGTCAGCGCTTTCGTCATGCTGATCACCGAGATTTAAACACCGTCTGCCAAGGCATAAGAAGTTATTTCTGTCATACATCGCTGACAACACGCTGATGGCAGCATTGCCTGCTGTGTCGTGAACTGCTGATGCCAGCACATCTACAGTATATCCGCAAGCCACCTAATGGTGTGTGGTGGAGGGTACTTTCGGTACCACTGCCTGATCGCTCCAACCCTGTTCCATTCGCGAATAGTGCGTGGGAAGAATGATTGTCGGTAAGCCTATGTACTGGCTCTAATTTCTCGAATTTTCTCCTCGTGGTCAATACGTGAGATGTAGGTGGGGGGAAGTAATATGTTGTCCGACTCCTTCTGAAAAGTGCTGTCCCGAAATTTCAATAGTAACTCTCTGTGCACCATGACCACCCAGACTGGCAACCCGTCACTGCAGCAGGGCTTCTATCCTTGTAGCTGACACAAATAAAGAACTATTATAACCATAGATCTTTTACTGACGGTTCGCCGTGTAATGGTACTTTAATTACGTAACTATTACGGCACCTCACCTCAGCCTCTCGATACCAGCAATATTCTACTGTGTTTCTGTAAAATAGTTAACATACTTCTGTGACAACATTCAGATTTGATTTCATTAATGTAGAGGTACTTCGAAACATCTATATGTATATATTGCAATGATATTATTCTTATGTGTATTCTTTCTTTTGTCACTATGATCTTTGACGTACCTGTAACTCTGATTTTTGGACGCGTAAGCGGTTATTAGAGAGTCAAGCTTTGGTCGTCATGTTAAAAAGATGCAAATTGTAGTCAGTTTATGAAATGTGAACTTTAACAGTGAGGAAGATATTTTTAAGTATGTTTTATATTGTGAAGTGATGTTCTGGAACGAGTTACGTGATATTGCAACAAAAGTAATAAAAAAGAAGTGTAACTTAAATTCGGAGAGCTGATTACTTTTTTACATCACCATTGTCCTAACTTGCAAAAGATTAATCTTCAAGAATGGCTTATGAAACACACACTTATAAAACTTCTGAATATCGCAGAATTACACCTAGGCCTCTTTGCATCCGACCTTGGAATCATCACTACCTAGATTTCCGACGATTGAGCCATGAGTTCACAACGAGACCAGCGTGGGAAACACGAAAAGATGAGTGCCTGGTTTATCCATTATTTCATGAAATGACTTTATTAACTGTGCTCTAATGACACCTGCCACATAATATAACTTTGTTGTTGCCCGAAAATGCAATATTTAGCAGCGTGAGCAACACTACAATCATAATTAATTTTTGACCTTTGTTGTGGTAGGGTTGTTGGAGCCGCGCGATTCCACTTACCAACACCTCCATAGCTCCTGCCTCATCAGGGAAACAAGATTCCATCCCAATCTGCCAGCAGGCGATTCACCCACCACTGTAGATGTCACGTCCTGAACCCTAAAGATTTCTCAGACCGACAGAAAGACAAAGAAAAGTAAGCTTTTTGTATAATGTTTATTGGCTCTAGGCTAGATCACACATATAGGCAGCAATAAAGTGTTTAATATATGTTCTTATCTGTGTCTACAGTCACAATAATACTTGAAATACGATGTTTTTAAATTCCAGTTACGGACAGAAAGAATATTTGAGTTTGCATTCCAACAATGTCAAATAAGATATCTAAAGCGTTAACTGTTTAATAGTAAACATAATGGAAAAAATTACCAACAGACTCACGAAATAGTACAAGAACTAGATTTGTATTTGTTTTCAATGTCTTTCCACTCAGACCAGCTACAAGTTAGGTTTTCAGGGTTTGTACATAGCCTTTTCTTCCATTTCTTCACACACTCGCACAATTCTTTGCACGCATTGTTGGTTTCCGCAGCTCCAGATCCTAACAGCTGCTTGAGTTCCTTGCAGATTTCATCCCTAATTTCTTTCACGCCCTTCTGTCCACAGAACATGAAGAAGCGTTCCATAAAACCGGGATCAAAATCATTTTTAACTTCCACGGGGTCGAGCTCGAAAATACAGCCGCCGGTGTGCAGAAGTTCCGCACCCACGAGAGCATCTGTCTCTCGTTCGTCGAAGTAGTCCCAGGCGTTTTCGTGCATGGAGACGTTTGTTGAGACCACTAGTGAGTACTGAATACCGGTGTCTCTTAAACGCTTCTCGACTCTTTTGTAATAATCGTGGTACTTGTTGATGTTGAAGTCGGATTTATTATTACTACTCGACGAAAACAGGTCAACTTTTTTTATCGGTTCAGATTCCTTCGACGCAATGTGCTTCAGCTGCACGAACAGGGCGTATTTGCAGCGACTGCCGGTCCAGATCACGCCGACGTCGTTAAACATGCTCGTTTCGTAGGCATTGCACGTGACCTTGAATTCGGGAAGCTCTTTTCTGAGGCACCGAAGAAAGACCAGCACAGTCACCAGCACTTCGTAGTCGAACTCGTCGCCTGTCTTTCGTGATCCTTTCTCTGAGTCCCTGTGAAGAAGAAAGAGAACCCATTAGCGCCGTGTGTTGCCATATGGCAACGTTTGTAACAGCTTTTTAAAATCGTTGATTCCACGACATCAACGAAGCGAGAGTGTTGGCAGCACTGGATTCCGTTTCGCAAGACTGTATAAAGATCACTACAATGCAACAGTTTTAACAATACATTTAAATTCTGCGGCGTAAGCAGTGTTGGAAGTCGTTGTTTGCTGAATGACAAAGAAAAATGGAGTATAAGGTCGAGTAAGTATGTTTTACACAGTAACTTACGATATATAATTTGGTTTTTTAGTATGTCTGTGCTTTAAATACCGAAATATATATTCTTTGGAGGTTACTGCTTGCTGTGAAATAAATTACGTTCATTTAGGCCGTTTGAACGTCGGTGTTGCCATATGGCAACGCTAGGCACTTTTACTCAGTAAAAGGACGAATTTTCTCTTTTTTGTTTTAGAAGAGGTTTCTCGCTTGCTTAGGCGCTGGAGATTCTTTATAATGACGATATTGAAGGTGATGTGTTTCTTGAGCCCCAAAATTATTTTCCAAGAAAGATCGGGGATATTTTGAAACAGCAATAGAGAAGAATGATGAATTAATGTATGTGCGCTGGCTGGACAACTCAGTTGTCACAATGATCTGTTTCTCATGTGGTGCACAAGAAGATGATCAAGTCAAGACATTCTCGCAACTAAAAAAGCGAAACATAATGATTCCCAGACCAAAACTGGTAACGAAATATAATACATATATGGGAGGTACTGATCAGATGGATCAGAATCTAGCATGTTATCGCATTGCAATAAGAAGCAAGAAATGGTACTGGTGTTTATTTACATGGATGTTAAATGTCGCCATACAAAACAGTTGGATTTTGTATAATAAAGCAAGAAACCAAACAATTTCTCAGCTTGATGTCAAGAGAGAATTAGCAACAGTGTACTTGAAAAGACACCAAGATTTACCAAAAGGAGCCGGGAGACCTGCATCGAGGGCATGTTCCGACAGCCGCATATCAGATTCAATTAGGTTTGATGAGACTGACCACCTCGTCCAGCACACAGAAGGAAAGAAGAAGAAAAGGTGTGCACAAGAGGACTGTAAATCTATTGTGAGAACAATGTGTTCAAAGTGTAGTGTGGGATTGTGTATTGACTGTTTTATTCCATTTCATGTAAAATAATGCTGAGTTCAAGATTTGATTTTTGAGTATTAATTGTACTGTGTTATAAAGTATCAATTGTATGATGAAGACTGAATAATAAATTTCCACAAAACTTGTATATGTAATAAGAAATTTCAGTAACCTACTTATTTTAGTTGAAGTTGTAATACATACAAATTTAGGTAGTGAAAGCACCTAGCGTTACCATGTGGCAACATCAAATATCTCGCTAATGGCGGTAATGACTTTTGTCGAAACAAAATTGTGTAATTTATGCCTTTTACAGACATAATAACGCAATTTTTTTAAAAAAATCACGAAAAAATTAATTCCGGCGCTAATGGGTTAATTTTACTCGGAAGGTCTCGCTCTTTAGCTCATTGTCACTTTAATTTATATACACGGTTATTCTAAATGATGGACCCATTTTCAAAAATCCGTATGTATTCAAGTTCAAATCCGAAATGAAGAAGCTTTGTACCAATGAAAAGAGGAAGTTTCAAAGTGTTTGGCGGGCGGCGGCGCGCGGGCGGTGATGGTTTCCGACGCGGCCGATAGAGTTTGCGCGGCAATATGGCCGTCATCCCGTTTCCCTGTCAGTTGTGAGTGAGATGGCAACTGTGAAGCACAAGGTTTCCTGCGTTCTTGTGTTCGCGAAAAGTGAGTCGCAAATCGCGGTGCAGCGGCCATTTCTTACCAAATTCGGTATTCAACAACCAACTCGCGAAAACATTATTCGTTGGTTTAAGCAATCTAAACATACTGGGAGTGTGTGCAGAGGAAAAGCACAGGCTGACAGCGAGTGTCAGAGGATGATGTCCGACCAGGGGCGCCCGTAGGTTTTTGTCTCAGCGGGGGCAAAAATTTTCACCACACACAAAATATATATATTCCCAGATTTTATGTTTCCGAACCGTATTCTGCCAGTAAATTGTTTTCTTACCATTCATAATCGTTTCTTGCGATGGATGTGGAAATATTTATGCGATATGTTCCTATTTGAACATAGCAAGACTCACCTAGAACGTTCCGGAAATGAAGGTAGCTCACGCCACACCCTGCTAAATCACGTTCGTTGACAGTAGTTCCAATGACGAATACTGCATACTTCTACAGACAAGTAGCGAAATTAGTGGCCACACAGTACCCTCGAACACTTCTTCAGCAAACGAAAAGGAACATAATACAATACGATAATTTAAATTAGCGTCTGACAATTGTTAACCATTATTTGAAATTTGAAAGAATAAAATTTTGCCGAGTGTGTTTTGTTGTGCAACTGTATTGTGTTGCCAGTTGAGGTTTATGAAGAGGTTTGTACCTAGTGAGGTGGGAACAGAGAGGGTGACATTTTAGTACTCTATAAGTCAACATTTTCGAGATGGAACTCTCACCGTGGGTACCATTCTTAATGGGACCACGTACACATGTAGTAGTTTGTCGATCGGCAGAATCGCTTTATTTTATTATAGCTTATTAGTAATGCCCAGAGTTTGTTAACATGTAAACAGGCTTTCCTTATCAGATATGCGTTGTTTACAGTTACTAAGATCTCGAACATTCCGGCTATAGATATCTATCTTTAATTTTGTATTTTTCGTCATATAGATACTGTATCGTAGATTATTTTTCAAGGAAGATATCATTTTTTTACGTTTGTGTTTAACGTCGCTTTATGACACAACTGATTCTTTTAATATGTAAAGAACGAACAATGGGCGTGCCCTCAGGAAAAACGCTTAGATGTTGCTGAATAATACATTTGTAAAAGTTAACAATAAACTGCTGGTTCAACTGATTATTCCCATCATTGCCTCACTTGCTGTTGTTAATTTCTACCAGGTGGGTGTAGAAATAAAAATAAAGATACTTCGTAGGCAATAGCTGTAAGATGGATATATATAATAATTTTGCACATCTTCAACGAACGAGATTTCTTAAAGAAAAACACACAATTTTTAAATTTATCATCATTTTTTTAATTTTAGTTCGATTCTCCTTTAAAGTTTTTCATTGCTCTAGCTCATCCTGTAATTCTGTTTACATATGTTTCATATCATTTTTACGTCATTTTATCGATATTTTCCGGTTATTTTAGTGGTAATTTTGCAGGTATTTTAAATCATACATAACTGAGCCCTAAAGTTACAGGTATTTTTTATATTCGTAAACTGAATGAATTCTCACAAGGGGGAACAGCCCCTACTGCCCCCCACCCCCCACCCCCACTGGGGGCGCCCCTGTGTCTGACGGATTCAAGAAAGTTTTGTGTGCATTCCCAGTAAGTTTAGTAATAGAGCCAGTTGAGAACTTGAAATACCCCAAACAACTTTATGGAAAGTTTTGAGACAGCGTTTGCTGTACAAACCCTACCGATTACAACCTGTGCAGGTTCTCAACCCCAATGACAAAGAGAAGCGTCTCGCATTTTGTGGTTATGTGCTAACAAAGATGGAGGGTGACACATTCATACAGTGTGTAATTTTTAGCGATGAAGTGACGTTCCACGTTTGTGGAAAAGTCAACAGACACAATATTCACATATGCTGTTTGGATAATCCACATTCACCATTGCAACACAAAAGAGACTCACCGAAGATCAGTGCGTTCTGTGCCGTATGCTGTACAAAGGTTTACGGACCATTTTTCTTTGTGGAAATAACTGCAATGAAAATCACGTACTTGGACATATTGAAACAAAGGCTATTCCCTCAAGTTATGGAAGATTCCCAGAACTTAATTTTCCAACAGTCTGGAGCTCCGCACCGTAATGTGCGAGGCTTTTTTTTTTTTTTTTTTTTTTTTTTTAACAATTCCCTTGCTCAGCGCTGGATCAGTCGCAGGGGACTTGAGGACCTGGCTCTGCACTTGTGGCCGCCGAGATCTCCTCACCTCACACCCTGCATCTATTTCTTATTGGTTTATGTAAAGGCAGCCGTTTACATCCCGCCCCTACAAACCACTCTGAACAATCTGCAGAACCGGATCACTGCTGCCGTGCACTCAGTAACAGCAGATATGCTTTCGAGTGTGTGGGACGAGTTTGGCTACCACATCGATGTTTGCCGTGCAGCCAACAGTGGCCACATTGAAAATTTATAATACTTGTCACATTTCATCATTAAATAATTATTAAAAAATAATTAAGTACAAATTATTAAATTTATTAAATTGACTTCAAACACTCCGAAAAAAGCTTTGAAACTCCCTCTTTTCGTTGGTATAAAGCTTGTTCGTTTCAGATTTGTACTTCAATAAATGCGAAGTTTTGAAAGTTGGTCAACCTTTTAGAATAAGCCTGTATTTAGTCCATTGATCATACACAGCACAATCTATCGGATGAAGTCAGGCTTGGCTTAAATCTGGTGTATTCTGATTACAAATTATAAAAACTAAAAATTACAGATGAATCAAGACTTGTTAAATGTGCTTAACTCCATTGGCTCTACGTTTGATACACCAGAAAAAAATGTTTGCCATATGGTTGAATTTTGTGGATTCCATTCAAACTAATATAGCTTCTGCTACATGCTTGGATATGTTTACTACAACAATTTTCATTTCAGAAGTAATTTAGATGTATTTTAAAGTGATTATAGTCCATGGAGGAATGAAATAAATAGGAAGTGCAAGGAACCTAAGACGAAACAGCTGCATGAAAAATGTGAAGAAAGCTAAAGAGAAATGATTGTCAGAAGGACTGACTCAGCATATATAGAAAAGCCAAAACAACTTCAGCAACATGACGCGACAGAAGAAGAAACAGGAATCGCTATAAAACAGATATGGGATCCAGTATTAAAATCAGAATTTAAAAGAGTTTTGGAAGACGTAAGATGAAATAAGGCTGAAGGGATGGATAAAATTCCCTCACAGTTCCTAAAATCGTTGGGAAAGTGCTAACAAAACGATTTTTGGTGTGTAGAATTTATGAGTCTGGCGATATACCATATGACTTTTGGAAAAATGTCATCCACACTGTTCTGAAGACTGCAAGAGCTGACAAGTACAAGAAATATCACACAATCAGCTTAACAGCTTATGCATCCAAGATGCTGGCAAGAATAATATACAGAGCAATGGAAAAGAAAATTGAGGATGCATTAGATGATAGTCAGTTTGGCTTCAGGAAAGGTAAATGCGGCAGAGAGGCAGTTCTGACGTTACGGTTGATAATGGAAGCAACACTAAAGAAAAAACAGGACACATTCATAGGATCTGATGACCTGTAAGAAGCCTTCGACAGTGTCAAATAGTGCAAGATGTTCGAAATTCTGAGAAAAATGGGGGTAAGCTATAGGGAGAGACGAGTAACATATAACACATACAAGAGCCAAGAGCGAATACAAGGAGTGAAAGACCGAGAACGAAGTGCTCGGATTAAAAAGTATGTAAGACAAGGATGTAGTCCTTAGCCCCTACTGTTCAATCTTTACATCGAAGAACTAATGACGGAAACAAAGAAAGGTTCAAGAGAGGAAACAAAATCCAGGTGAAAGGATATCAGTGATAAGATTCGCTGATGACATGGCCAGCCTTAGTGAAAGTGAAGAATTACATGATCCACTGAATGGACTGAACAGTCTAATAAACACAGAATATGGACTGAAAGTAAATTGAAGAAAGACAAAAGTAATGAGAAGTAGCAGAGATGAGAACTTTGAGAAACTTAACATCTGATGAATGGATAAAGGAGGTCATAAAAAGCAGATTAGCTCTGGCAGAAAGGGTTTCCGAACCAAGAGAAGTCTACTAGTATGAAACGTAGGCCTTAATTTGGGGAAGAAAATTCTGAGAATGTACCTTTGGAGCATAGCATTGTGTGGTAGTGAAATATGGATTATGGGAAAACTGGACCACAGCAGAATCAAAGCGTTTGAAATGTGGCGCTACAGACAAATGTTGAAAATTAGGTGGAGTGACAAGATAAGGAATGAGGAGGATCTGTGCAGAATTGGAGAGGGAGGAAATATGTGGAAAACAATGACAAGGAGAAGGGAAAGGATGATAGCACATCTGTTAAGACATCTGGGAATGACTTTCATGGTACTATAGGGAGCTGTACAGGGCAAAATCTGTAGAGGACGACAGAAATTGGGAATACATCCAGCAAATAATTGAGGACGTAGGTTGCAAGAGCTATCCTGAGATGGCACAGGAGAGGATTTCGTGGCGGGTTGCATCAAACCAGTCAGATGACTGATGAGTCAAAAAAAGAAAGAAAGAAAGAACATTCGTTTGTAAAAATATTCCAGAAATAGTGTTTCCTATTTTTTTATATTGTTATTCTCAACTAGAATCATATGTTTTGCTCTGAAAGCATTATTTCTTTTTTAAACTCAATAGTGGGTTAATAAATTTTCCTGAATGACCGCTAAAATCAAGTAAAACAGGTTATCTCTTACATTTCTGGAGCTATCTAACAATATTCCAGGAGTAATATCATTCAATACTTTAAGAACATCCAAACAGATAATAAACAAACATAAACTATGATTTTTAACCCTGGCACGAAATCAATGATTTTACAGATAATAGCACATGATTCGACGATTTTCGCAGTTTCTTGCGACTGTTTATATACTATAATCCTTTTACATCAGCTAATTTTATTATACTCCTTGAAAATAAAGTGTTGTTCCCCTCACCCTTCCTCTTTTTAACATTTTTTGTTGTTTCATTGACTGTTACGCCAATTCACCCATCTTCAAATTCTAAAACAATCATGATAAATAAAAAGCAAGAAATTCGCAGCTTTTTCTCTATTATCTTTGTGGTCACAGATTATTCTATTATTTCCATGTGCAACGCCATTCATTCTGTTCACATACAGAGCTTGGTGTTAACAGGACTTATGTCCTGGACTTAAGTTCTACTGGCACTACATGAAACCTCACTGTTTGGGCAAGGCTAGGTAGGAGTAAAATCCTTTTAACACTAATGTATGTATTTATGTGTGAAGATCCAGATAATATACACTACTGGCCTTTAAATTGCTACACCAAGAAGGATTGCAGATGATAAACGGCTATTCATTGGACAAATATATTGCACTACAACTGATATGTGACTAGATTTTCACGCAATTTGGGTGCATAGGTCCTGAGAAATCAGTACCCAGAACAACCACTTCTGGCCGGAATAAAGGCCTTGATACGCCTGGCCATTGAGTCAAACAGAGCTTGAATGGCTTGTACAGGTACAGCTGCCCATGCAGCTTCAACACGATACTACAGTTCATCAAGAGCAGTGACTGGCGTATTGTAACGAGCCAGTTGCTCAGCCACCATTGACCACACGTCTTCAATTGGTGAGAGATCTGGAGAATTTGCTGGCCAGGGCAGCAGTCGAACATTTTCTGTATCCAGAAAGGCCCGTACAGGACCTGCAACATGCGGTCGTGCATTATCCTGCTGAAATGTAGGGTTTCGCATGGATCGAATGAAGGGTAGAGCCACCGGTTGTAGCACATCTGAAATTTAACGTCTACTGTTCAAAGTGCCGTCAATGCAAACAAGAGGTGACCAAGACGTGTAACCAATGGCACCCCATACCATCACGCCGGGTGATACGCCAGTATGGCGATGACGAATACACGCTTCCAATGTGCATTCACCGCGATGTCACTAAACATGGATGCGACCATCATGATGCTGTAAACAGAATCTGGATTCATCCAAAAAAATGACGTTTTGCCATTCGTGCACCCCGGTTCGTCGTTGAGTACACCATCACAGGCGCTCCTGTCTGTGATGTGGCGCCAAGGGTAACCGCAGCCACGGTCTCCGAGCTGATAGTCCATGCTGCTGCAAACGTCGTCGAACTGTTCGTGTAGATGGTTGTTGTTTTGCAAACGTCCCCATCTGTTGACTCAGGGATCGAGACGTGGCTGCACGATCCGTTACAGCCGTGCGGATAAGATGTCTGTCATCTCGACTGCTAGTGATACGAGGCCGTTCGGATCCAGCACGGCGTTCCGTATTACCCTCCTGAACCCTCTGATTCCATATTCTGCTAACAGTCATTGGATCTGGACCGAAGCGAACAGCAATGTCGCGATACGACCTTAACCTCGGAAACGTGATGGTACGCATTTCTCCTCCTTACACGAGGCATCACAACAACGTTTCACCAGGCAACGCCGGTCAACTGCTGTTTGTGTATCAGAAATAGGTTGGAAACTTCCCTCATGTCAGCCACCGGCGCCAACCTTGTGTGAATGTTCTGAAAAGCTAATCATTTACATATCACAGCATCTTCTTCCTGTCGCTTAAATTTCGCATCTGTAGAACGTCATCTTCGTGGTGTAGCAATTTTAATGGCCAGTAGTGTACTTCACTAAAATAGGCGAAACTGCGCTTAAGCCCTTTTAACAGATCATGATTCATATATTGAAGTTCATGTGTTCGTCTACTGAACGGAAGCAGTGATCCTGTAGATAGTCTTCAGCACACTACAAGATCTGAAGTACCCACACACCCTACGTAATGCGGAATTGACCACTAGATGTCATGAGTGACGGATCCATCACCATAAATGGATTATCTATAGAGAAGCGGTGACATCGGTGTGGCAGGAGGGCTGAATGACTTTGAATGTGGAATAGTAATTGGATGTCACTTGAGTAACAAATCCGTCAGGGGCTGTAAAGCCAACTGTTGGTGATGCAAATGTGATGTGGAAATGCGAAGGAACGACCGCAGCTAAACCAAGTCCATGAGTAAAAATCTCTCGGTGTAAATGCCGCGTCAATTCAGGATAAAACTCCAAGCTTTCGACCACTACCTCCATGGTCGTCGTCAGGGCTAAAACTGACTGTCGCGAACTAGCGAGGTTCCCACTTTTATATGCAAAGGACGGCTTCTGATTGGCTGGAATATGTCAGCGATATGGCGCGTAGTGAAGTGGTGCCCTCTACTTCCATAGATGTAGTTGCTATCCCGCGTTGCTTGCAGCGCCATCCCTTGAATCAGGAGGTAAAGTGCGAGAAGTTTTTCTCTGCGATTTTTCTTTATCCAGTGCACTCTTCCAAGTGTTGCTAAGTCCATAGCCGTTGTCTCTATGAAAGTTATTATTAAGTGGGAACCTCGCTAGTTCACGACAGTCAGTTTTAGCCCTGACGACGACCATGGAGGTAGCGGTCGAAAGCTTGGAGTTTTATCCTGAATTGACGCGGCATGTACACCGAGAGATTTTTACTCAAGAAATACGTCGCGAAAGACTTCGTAGCCAAACCAAGTCCATTCCAATCATCATTATGACGGAGAACTCGTGGAGCGTAGGTGCAAAATATCAAATGAAATCAGCAGAGCAAATCACTCATGAGTTCTACCAGCAGTTCACCTAGTGACTGTGCGTAGGGAGTTAAAATGAACGGGATGCAATGACCAGGCAGCTCCTCATTAGCCACACTGTTTGGCATTCAGTGCTGGGCGACCCTTGAGGTGGTGTTGGAAGGTTACAAGCCACCTGCCTTGCCTCCTTCCATTTATGCTACATTTATCTGCCACTGGTCACGACTGTTGATATGCAGCACACTTTAGTCGCATTACATTGATTTATGATGAGGAAATGCATTTTATAAAATTTCGGTGGACGTCGGTAAAGGGGCTAATGGTCCAGTCTGTGAATACACAGCCCGCACCATGCTCTGAATGCGGTAGTTGTATCGTGGGAGCTGAGAGCTTTGTGCTAGCTCGCACTCGTCGAGTGGTCATCGGCGGAAACTCGGGGAACCTACCAGTCCTTTTCACGAAGTCGAAGTTGCGGTTACTCGCCTGTGGGACGACTCATCTCTTGAGATGGCCGAGGGCAAAAGTTTCAAGTGCCTGCTGGGACATCACGATTTATATCGGAAAGTACAAGTCTGGGAATGAGGTTTGAAGTGTTAAACTATGCTCTCATTCACCCATCGCCTGCTGACGTCAGAAGGGAATTTTCTTGGACAAACCAGCAAGGAAGATGTGCTCTGACTGGACCGTGACTGACAACATTCCGGAGTGGGAATTTGTTAAATGTGGCATTAAGACGCTGCTGGCAGAAAAGAGTAACATTTTCCCGATTGGCGTCTGTGGCCAGATCGTCGCAAACTGGTGGAAGAAAAAGGGACACGCTTGGTTTGGTGGTGGATGGGGGCAGGTCGCTGCTTCGAGTCATCACTGCATTTGGTGGTGTACGAGTCCTGACGAGCGAGATTCTGATTTTCCACTACAACACGGCCGTCCGACCTATCACCACAGCAGACTGGGGATAGGATACTGCTGCACGGTTCACTAGATTGGGGGGGGGGGGGGGGTGATGTTTATATAGGAGGCTTACTGCCCCACAGCTCCGCTGAACGAGCTTGATGCCTTAGAACAGTTTGATGTGCTGTTCAATCGACAACTGGAGTTTCTAAATTAATTGTTGCGTTGTAATGGATTAACGATTTAATGTGCAGATAGGGTACAGTAGGCATCCCTCTGCTTGCCTATCTTGCAAGTTGTTGTCAGGAAATACACTCCTGGAAATTGAAATAAGAACACCGTGAATTCATTGTCCCAGGAAGGGGAAACTTTATTGACACATTCCTGGGGTCAGATACATCACATGATCACACTGACAGAACCACAGGCACATAGACACAGGCAACAGAGCATGCACAATGTCGGCACTAGTACAGTGTATATCCACCTTTCGCAGCAATGCAGGCTGCTATTCTCCCATGGAGACGATCGTAGAGATGCTGGATGTAGTCCTGTGGAACGGCTTGCCATGCCATTTCCACCTGGCGCCTCAGTTGGACCAGCGTTCGTGCTGGACGTGCAGACCACGTGAGACGACGCTTCAACCAGTCCCAAACATGCTCAATGGGGGACAGATCCGGAGATCTTGCTGGCCAGGGTAGTTGACTTACACCTTCTAGAGCACGTTGGGTGGCACGGGATACATGCGGACGTGCATTTTCCTGTTGGAACAGCAAGTTCCCTTGCCGGTCTAGGAATGGTAGAACGATGGGTTCGATGACGGTTTGGATGTACCGTGCACTATTCAGTGTCCCCTCGACGATCACCAGTGGTGTACGGCCAGTGTAGGAGATCGCTCCCCACACCATGATGCCGGGTGTTGGCCCTGTGTGCCTCGGTCGTATGCAGTCATGATTGTGGCGCTCACCTGCACGGCGCCAAACACGCATACGACCATCATTGGCACCAAGGCAGAAGCGACTCTCATCGCTGAAGACGACACGTCTCCATTCGTCCCTCCATTCACGCCTGTCGCGACACCACTGGAGGCGGGCTGCACGATGTTGGGGCGTGAGCGTAAGACGGCCTAACGGTGTGCGGGACCGTAGCCCAGCTTCATGGAGACGGTTGCGAATGGTCCTCGCCGATACCCCAGGAGCAACAGTGTCCCTAATTTGCTGGGAAGTGGCGGTGCGGTCCCCTACGGCACTGCGTAGGATCCTACGGTCTTGGCGTGCATCCGTGCGTCGCTGCGGTCCGGTCCCAGGTCGACGGGCACGTGCACCTTCCGCCGACCACTGGCGACAACATCGATGTACTGTGGAGACCTCACGCCCCACGTGTTGAGCAATTCGGCGGTACGTTCACCCGGCCTCCTGCATGCCCACTATACGCCCTCGCTCAAAGTCCGTCAACTGCACATATGGTTCACGTCCACGCTGTCGCGGCATGCTACCAGTGTTAAAGACTGCGATGGAGCTCCGTATGCCACGGCAAACTGGCTGACACTGACGGCGGCGGTGCACAAATGCTGCGCAGCTAGCGCCATTCGACGGCCAACACCGCGGTTCCTGGTGTGTCCGCTGTGCCGTGCGTGTGATCATTGCTTGTACAGCCCTCTCGCAGTGTCCGGAGCAAGTATGGTGGGTCTGACACACCGGTGTCAATGTGTTCTTTTTTCCATTTCCAGGAGTGTAGCTTTGTTTTCTCATTCAATGCTCATGCAAGTTCTTTGTAATTGGTTAATACACAGAGACTGGTGTCGGGACGCGTATGCAAATAAAGAGATATGTAAACAGGCAGAATACGGCGCTGCACTAGGCACCGCCTATATACAAGGGGAGACCTAAAAGAAACCGGAATCTGAGGGCGCTGCCACTCTTAGACGTAGTGCAGGGTTCTCACGCTAGATGGTGTTAGTAGAGACCTTCATGAAACAGCTGTACAGACGGCGTCAGTGTAGAGCTGAACGTGCAAGTGTGGTATTGTGTTTCTCTGACTGTTGACGGATTACCTCTGCGAAGTCGTTATGGCAACTTTAAAAGAACAAGGAGTGTGTGAAATTTTGTTTCCTGCATAAAAAAACTGCAATGAAGACACACCAAATGCTTCAGGAAGCTTTCCAGGAGGACGCTATCAGCGCACAGAGGTTTTCAAGTGGTTTGGGCGCTTTAAACGTGGTGAGATGTGTGTTGAAGACCAAGCTCGTTCTGGACGCCCTTCAACATCGCGAAATGAGGAGAACATTGAAAAGGTCCGCCAAAAGATCAACGAGGATCGTCACCAAACGATCGACCAAATTTCAGCAGAGGCAGTAATCAGTTGGAGCTCGTGCCAGCGGATTTTGAGTGAGGATTTGCACATGAGACGTGTTGCTGCTATATTTGTTCTGCGCCTTCTCACACAGGAGCAAAGAACCACCCGCATGAATGTGTGTCAGGACTTGAAAACAGAGATTACACGTGATCCAAACTTCTTCAACAAAGTCATTACAGGGGATGAGAGTTGGTGTTACGGGTATGACCCAGAAACCGAGCAAGCGTCAAGCCATTGGAGGACTCCCAACTCTTCCAGACCAAAAAAAGCAAGGCAAGTGAGGTCAAATGTGAAGGCGATGATCATTGTCTTTTTTGATGTTCGTGGAATTGTGCATCGGGAATTCGTACTCCCTGGCCAGGCTGTTAACCAGCGCTGTCACTTGGATGTTTTAAGGCGTCTGCGAGAGGATGTGAGGAGGAAACGCCCGGAACTTTGGCGATCAGGTGACTGGTTTCTGCATCACGGCAACGCTCCAGCACACACGCCCTTACGAGTGACCCACTATTTGGTATCTCAGGGGTGGTCTGTCGTTCCCCACGCTTCGTATTCGCCGGACCTAGCCCCGTGCGACTTTTTCCTATTTCCACGAATGATAAAAACGCTAAAAGGGGAGCGTTATGACGATGTGGAGGCGGTAACAAACAGCTTCGCAAAGGGCACTGGACAGTATCAAACTTGAAGAGTTCCAAACAGGCTTCGAACAGTGGGAAAAGAGACATGACAAGGTGACTGAAGTAATTTTGTAAAAAGGTTCATCAATAAATTTTTATGACAACAATCCGGTTTCTTTTGGGTCCCCCCTCGTAAGACAACAAGTGTCTGGCGCAGTTGTCACATTCACAAGTGTACCGTGAATATCCCGAATCGGGTAAAACATCAAATCTCTGACATCGCTGCTGCCAGAAAAAGATCCTGCAAGAACTGGAGCAATGACGACTGAAGAGAATTGTTCAACGTGACAGAAGTGCAACCCTTCTGCAAATTGTTGCAGATTTTAATGCAGGGATATCAATAAGTATCAGTTTACGAACCATTCAACGAAAAATCACTGATATGGGCTTCCGGAGCCGAAGGCCCACTCATGTACCCTTGATGACTGCACGACACGAGACTTTACGCTTGGCCTAGGCCCGTCAACACCGACACTGGACTGTTGATGAGTGGAAACATGTTGCCTGGTCGGACGAGTCTCGTTTCAAATTGCATCGGATATGGGGACAGCCTCATGAACCGGTGGACCTTGCACGTCAGCAGGGGACTGTTGAAGCTGGTGCAGGCTCTGTAATGGTGTGGGGCACGTGCCGTTGGAGTGGTACGAAACCCCTGATACGTCTGGATACGACTCTGACGGGTGGCACGTACTAAGCATCCTGGCTGAGCACCTTCTTCCTTTCAACAATTGATTTCTCCCGAAGCTCACTATTGTGTCAATAAAATTTAATGGTTTTGTTTCATTATTATTTATTTCGTAGTATTTATTTTCTGTTAGTTATAATTTTAAGCCAAACAGCTTTAGACGCTAATCCGACACCCACTGAAGACGCCTTGTAAATAAGGCAAAATGGGTGTGTGTGCACAAGTTAAATAAAAAAAAAACAGTTAATGTGTAGCTTGAAAAAGGCCTTTTTCTTTTAAACTACTGCAATTTATATACAGCCTCTGCAAAAACTGCTACCACAAGTAACTTGTTTATGTCATTTTATCGTAACTCTCATGAACCAGTCTGCAAGAGTTGTAATATAGTTGGCAAAGTAAATTGCAGTAAAATAAAATATATTTCAATATGTTCCCACTGAAATACCATCATGAGATTTAGCGCATACATTAAAAATAGTGTGTAAATAACAGTTTTAAAGGAACTCTAATTTTGAAATTTTAAGAATTAAAAAAAATGGGTTTGGAAGAATTCAGAGTTTTTGTGAAACTAGTAAAGTAGCACACATCTTTAAACCTTAGAAGAAACTGAATAAAGTGGTACAAATTTCAGGTCTGTAATTCAAATGGTTTTGGCATTGTGGCCTTTTTAAGGTTTCAAAGCAAGACATAAATTGCAGAATTTTGGTCATTTTAAAAATTAAGAACTATAAAATATAAAGCAAAAAAAATATTCAATTTTGGATTTTTCATCATTTTAATAGAATAAAATGAAATACGCAAAATTCCGAATCATCAACGTTAAATTAAATTTTGTACTGGTGGATTTCACATGGAAAGATCCTGGTGTTTTCATTATTAAAAGTGCTAATTTGTGTGTAGTTAAAAAGAAGTGTATAGGGCTAATGAAACCATCAATCCCGTTATAAGTTTTTGATTTGCAGTGTAGAAACAGGTAAGTTTTAATGTATTAGCGTATGAAATAATTGATATAAGAGAAATTTTGTTGAAATAGTGATGTGCGACGCTAGAAATGATAATATGTAGCCAGAGAATAGCGTTTCTAGAAGTGCCTGCCAGTAGAAGCTGCTCTTGGATGGACGGAACTGTATGACTGCTCTCGGCAGGCGAGCTGCCCAGCGCACAGGCCTTCTCTCCAGGTGGCGTAGTCTGGACTCGATGGAACGCTCCTGGGACACAATGGAGCGCCCGCAAACCGCCGGTCCGACATTTACAGGGACTGCGTGGCTTGTGCTCAGGCATCTGGAGCCACGAATCTCCAAAAACTACCGAGTGCTTTTCGAATCCATGGCACGCAGAACCTCTGCTGTATTTCGTTCCAAAACTGGAGCAACAAAGTGTTAAGGGGGGTAGGACGTCAAACGGGCCGACTTGAAGCAGGAAAGTCACCATAGGACATTTTAATTTCTACTGTCTATACTTCTACAAATAAATTCATAAAACTTTGTCACCAGGACCAGGAAGGATTGAGGACTCACATTCATCGCAGTGGAAGTTCAAAAACGTAGCAAAATACCTTTTTTTACATGTGAAATTTCATCATTTTTTCACTTATTACTGGTTGCATTTGTTGCTATAGGTACACTTTTCTTCCTAAGTAAGAGAGATTCTTCGATGAATTTTTCATACCATACAAACAGTAGTTACAGGTGTATGAAACTCTACAATTTTCCAAATCTATTAAAAACTGTGGAAAAAATGGACATAATCAACTATAAAACTTGAGTTTTTTCTAAAAATGAAGTTTAGAATGTAACAGTTCATTCATTTTTTCATAAGTTAAATAACTTCTAGCGTTTCATACACCTGTAACTATGGTTTGTATGCTGTGCAAAAGTCATCGAAGAATCTCTCTTACTTAGGAAGAAAAGTGTACCTATAGCAACAAATGCAGCCAGTAGTAAGTGAAAAAATGATGAAATTTCGCATGTAAAAAAATGTGTTTTGTTACATTTTTGAGCTTCCACTGCTATGAGTATGAATCCTGAATCCTTCCCGGTCATGCTGTTAAAGTATTATGAATTTATTTGTAAAAGTATAGACAGTGGAAATTAAAATGTCCTGTGGTGCCTCTCCTGCTCCAAGTCGGCCCGTTTGACATCCTACCACCTCCCCCCCCCCCCCTTAAGCAGGTGACAACAATGTGTTTTGATTCATCGTTGTATGGTCCGAGTGACAGCGACTGAGGTCTCTAAAAAAAAATTCCGGAACATTCGTAATTTGGCGCCAGTGATGTGTTGGAGCGAAATGCGGTTGCCATCCCTGCACATGCCTGTGTTTAATGTGTAACTGCCGGAAGTTTCATTGTTGTATGTCTGTTCAGTGCTGTATGGAATAGAACGTTGTGTCGCACAGTTTACGAATTTCGAGATGGCGGAGCAATGCTTCCTCATTAAATTTAGAGTGAAACTCGAGAAAACCTTTACAGAAACACATCAAATAATGCATGAAGCCTACGGTGACGAGTACTTAAGCCGTGCTCGGTGTTACGCATGGTTCATGCGGTTTCAAAATGACCGGATGGAAGTTAAAAATGACCAGGACGCCTACCGACTACGCTCAAGCAGGATTGTCCACGAAATTGTGCTTGCCAATCGAAGACAGACTGTCCGAGATATTGCAGAAGAATGTGATATTTCAGTTGGATCATGTCATGAAATCGTGACACAGCATCTCGGAATGCATCGTGATGCAGCCAAGTTCGTCCCACGGCCCATGGGTCAAGACCAGGAACATCTTCGTCTTGCAATCTGTGAAGAGATTTTGCATCGCGCAAGTGAGGACATGTTCTTGAAGAGAAATTTTGGTGATAAACATATCAGATGCTTTCATACGGCATCATATTTTGGGGCAATTCGGCACTAAGAGAAAAAAGCGTGTAATCAGAATAATAGCTGGTGCCCACCCGAGATCACCTTGCAGACATTTATTTAAAGAACTCGGGATATTCACAGTACCTTCGCCATACATACCGGGTGATCAAAAAGTCAGTATAAATTTGAAAACCATGGAATAATGTAGATAGAGAGGTAAAAATTGACACACATGCTTGGAATGACATGGGGTTTTTATTAGAACCAAAAAAAAAAAAAAACAACCCATATTGCTAGACGCGTGAAAGATCTCTTGCGCGCGTCGTTTGGTGATGATCGTGAGCTCAGCCACCAGTTTCGTCATGCTTGGCCTCCCAGGTCCCCAGACCTCAGTCCGTGCGATTACTGGCTTTGGGGTTACCTGAAGTTGCAAGTGTATCGTGATCGACCGACATCTCTAGGAATGCTGAAAGACAACATCCGACACCAAAGCCTCACCATAACTCCGGACATGCTTTACAGTGCTGTTCACAACATTATTCCACGACTACAGCTATTGTTGAGGAATGATGGTGGACATATTGAGCATTTCCTGTAAAGAACATCATCTTTGCTTTGTCTTACTTAGTTATGCTAATTATTGCTATTCTGATCAGATGAAGCGCCACCTGTCGGACATTTTTTGAACGTTTCTATTTTTTGGTTCTAATAAAACCCCATGTCAATGGTCAATGGTGGCCGAGCAACTGGCTCGTCACAATACGCCAGTCACTACTCTTGATGAACTGTGGTATCGTGTTGAAGCTGCATGGGCAGCTGTACCTGAACACGCCATCCAAGCTCTCTTTGACTCAATGCCCAGGCGTATCAAGGCTGTTATTTCGGCCAGAGGTGGTTGTTCTGGGTACTAATTTCTCAGGATCTATGCATCCAAATTGCGTGAAAATGTAATCACATGTTAGTTCTAGTATAATATATTTGTCCAATGAATACTCGTTTATCATCTGCATTTCTTCTTGGTGTCGCAATTGTAATGGCCGGTAATTTGGTATTGAATCGATTGTGAGCAAGCAGCGATGTTGTAAGCTGTATCGCAGAAGTTAAGCGAGTATCTTTGAGCTGCGCGAGGGTAGCGTGGAGCGGTCAATTTTTAGCGTTGGTAGAGCAGTCGAAGTTCTACTGTGTTGGAGTTAGACTGATAATGTAAAACACTGTTAGAGACAGGAATCTATGGCAATATTATGATTCAAATTTAAGGTCTCAATTCATCATGTGGTTCAATCAACAAGGCTGACTGATTTGTGAAGGAAGAAATCTAATGGAATGTCAGGTAAATACACTAATGTTACTTTTTTTTCACTATTGCTGCGCCATCGAACTAACTTGTTTATTGTACTGAAAGTTGTTAGATTTGTAGGATAGGAAAGTGTATTGTTTGGATGTTGAGAAGTTCATTAAATTTAAAACCTGCCTTGAGCACTTTTCCGCAATATACAAATAAATATGGTGTTGTCATTTTTGCGCATATTTCATTTTCTTAAGAACCTTTCTCTTACAATTCTTTTTAATGGCTCATCCAACCAAATATGTTCGATAAACTGTTCGATTTGCAATTAACAGAGCACACATTGCACCTCTCGAATGTCTCTGTGTAGATACAGTAAGCTGCAGCTTTAGCATACCAGCACGCAAGACAGAGCACTACTGCAACGCTTTATCCAGATTTGTGCAGAGAAAAGTTTATGACTTTTTTTATTCAATCAGGGCTAACTTATGTTATTCAGCGACAATTTTTATGATCAATATTTGCAAAGCCAGTTATTCTAGGTTTCATGTACAAGTTAATTATTCAGGCAGTTTATACCATTGATCAATAAACAAGAAAATGTCACCAGTTGGAATCTTTTGTGATCTGTCAAATCATTTGATTGTGTAGATCACAAGATTCTACTAAGAAAGGCTGAGCATTATGGCTTAAAAAATAAAGTAGGGAAGTGGCTTGAGTCGTATCTAGATGACAGAAATCAGAAGGTAGTATTAAACAATTGTTCAAAGGCGCCTGCCAGCTCTGATTGGGGTGCATTAAAATGTGGAGTGCTGCAGGGCTCGGTGATTGGTCCTTTACTTTTCTTAATCTTTGTAAATGACCTCTCATGGTGTTGACCCAAAAAGCACATTTCACCCTATTTCCAGATGACACAACCATTATGATTGACAAGGTACCCAACTGCAGTCTAGAGAACACCACGACCACTATATTCCAAGAAGCTCTAGATTGGTTCACTGCAAATGGTCTGTCCCTCAATGTTAATAAGACTCATTTCACTGAGTTTCAAACAGTAAACAAAAAATCGAAAATGTTGAAATAAAATGTGAAGACAAAGAAATAGTGAAAGTTGTATCTTCCAAATTTCTGGGTTCACATATTGATAACAAACTGAATTGGTTTGTGCACATCACTGACCTATGTAAAAGACTGAATTCAGCAGCATTTTTCATTCGCTCAATTGCAGCTGTTTGTGGCATGGAAACAATCAAAACTACATATGTTGGTTATTTCCAGTCACTTATGACATATGGCATCGTATTCTGGGGAAAACAACCACAAGCAAATAAAGTCTTTGTTGCAGAGAAGAGAGTTATCAGGATTATGAGTAGAGTGCATCCTAGATCTTCTTGCAGAAATTTATTCGAACAGCTGGGGATCCTCACCATGCCTTGTCAATACATCTTGTCACTAATGTGCTTCGTGAACAAAAATTATGCAATTTACAAGATGAATAGTGCGTACCATGATCACAATACAAGAAGAAAACATGATCTTCACAAACATTTAAAAAATCTCAGCATGGTACAGAAAGGAGTTCATTATTCAAGTATAAAAGTGTTCAATAAACTTCCTGTCCATATCAAATCAGTCATTTGGCATCCTAATAAATTCAAAACAAAACCATAACTTTATCTTTTGGATAATTCTTTCTATTCTTTACAGGAATTCTTTGATAATGTGTAATACTTCTTGAATTTTTGTTTATTTTCATGCACTTCTAATGGAACTGATTATGTAGATTAGCATTTCACTTGTTGGCGGAATATTTTTTAGATGAATTACTTTAAATTTGTTTATGTAATCATCCATGTCATTACTGCACTATTACTTATGCAATCATCTATGTCATTACTGTACTATTATCTGTGTTATCTGAATTTTTGTGTGTAATTATTGGACATCTGGATGTCCTTTTTCATGTAACTGCTTATACACTCCTGGAAATTGAAATAAGAACACCGTGAATTCATTGTTCCAGGAAGGGGAAACTTTATTGACACATTCCTGGCGTCAGATACATCACATGATCACACTGACAGAACCACAGGCACATAGACACAGGCAACAGAGCATGCACAATGTCGGCACTAGTACAGTGTATATCCACCTTTTGCAGCAATGCAGGCTGCTATTCTCCCATGGAGACGATCGTAGAGATGCTGGATGTAGTCCTGTGGAACGGCTTGCCATGCCATTTCCACCTGGCGCCTCAGTTGGACCAGCGTTCGTGCTGGACGTGCAGACCGCGTGAGACGACGCTTCATCCAGTCCCAAACATGCTCAATGGGGGACAGATCCGAAGATCTTGCTGGCCAGGGTAGTTGACTTACACCTTCTAGAGCACGTTGGGTGGCACGGGATACATGTGGACGGGCATTGTCCTGTTGGAACAGCAAGTTCCCTTGCCGGTCTAGGAATGGTAGAACGATGGGTTCGATGACGGTTTGGATGTACCGTGCACTATTCAGTGTCCCCTCGACGATCACCAGTGGTGTACGGCCAGTGTAGTAGATCGCTCCCCACACCATGATGCCGGGTGTTGGCCCTGTGTGCCTCGGTCGTATGCAGTCCTGATTGTGGCGCTCACCTGCACGGCGCCAAACACGCATACGACCATCATTGGCACCAAGGCAGAAGCGACTCTCATCGCTGAAGACGACACGTCTCCATTCGTCCCTCCATTCACGCCTGTCGCGACACCACTGGAGACGGGCTGCACGATGTTGGGGCGTGAGCGGAAGACGGCCTAACGGTGTGCGGGACCGTAGCCCAGCTTCATGGAGACGGTTGCGAATGGTCCTCGCCGATACCCCAGGAGCAACAGTGTCCCTAATTTGCTGGGAAGTGGCGGTGCGGTCCCCTACGGCACTGCGTAGGATCCTACGGTCTTGGCGTGCATCCGTGCGTCGCTGCGGTCCGGTCCCAGGTCGACGGGCACGTGCACCTTCCGCCGACCACTGGCGACAACATCGATGTACTGTGGAGACCTCACGCCCCACGTGTTGAGCAATTCGGCGGTACGTCCACCCGGCCTCCCCCATGCCCACTATACGCCCTCGCTCAAAGTCCGTCAACTGCACATACGGTTCACGTCCACGCTGTCGCGGCATGCTACCAGTGTTAAAGACTGCGATGGAGCTCCGTATGCCACGGCAAACTGGCTGACACTGACGGCGGCGGTGCACAAATGCTGCGCAGCTAGCGCCATTCGACGGCCAACACCGCGGTTCCTGGTGTGTCCGCTGTGCCGTGCGTGTGATCATTGCTTGTGCAGCCCTCTCGCAGTGTCCGGAGCAAATTTTCCATTTCCAGGAGTGTATATGTTAAATTGGTTGCTTCATGATCATCTACATGTGGCTATTACCGTAATAACCTGACAGGTTCTACATCCTAGCGATACATTCGCGTCAAGGATCCACGGAGCTCGAAAATAAATAAATAAATAAATAAAATAAAAATAAAGAAAATTCTTATAGTCAGAGTGCTAACTTTTACAGTATGAGACTTCCCTTTTCATTACGACAGTTAATTACTTTTACAGTGCAACTTGTCGTTCACGTTACGACAGTTCAGTTACTACCACAGCACTGGCATGCAATCAGAAACAGAGTACTTCAGTCATATTTTTGTTATTTAAAGACAACTTTCGGAGTGTGCATGATTCAGCGTGTATACCAAGGGTAAGGAGGCTTGAGCAAGCATTCGCCAGTGATTTGACCTGATTCAATTTTTATTTTGTCCTGTTAGATTACATTATGTACAAAGGTTGCAGTGTAATGCAGGAAAAGTCAAAGAATACAATATTATATAGGGAGACAAAGAAGAAACATGGGGAGAGTGGGAGACAGGTTCCGTAACGTGTTTACTGAGAGTACTTAATATGCGTCTGAGATTTCCGTATCTTTAACCACTCTTCACTCCATGTATCGCGTTTCCTCCTTTTTCGTAACACAAGCAAAACGGCTGGTAAAGCCAGCGCATCTTCGCCTCAACTCGACATTTTCCGGTGAAGGACGTAAAGTCGTATGGCACGAATGGCTGGGAGACCTCGAAGAGCAGGTTCAGCCGCCTAATTGGAAAGGTTTTCAAAAATGGTTCAAATGGCTCTGAGCACTATGGGACTTAACTTCTGAGGTCATCAGTCCCCTAGAACTTAGAACTACTTAAACCTAACGAACCTAAGGACACCACACACATCCATCCCAGAGGCAGGATTCGAACCTGCGACCGTAGCGGTCGCGCGGTTCCAGACTGTAGCGCCTAGAACCGTTCGGCCATTCCGGCCGGCAGAAAGGTTTTCGTTATTCCCGCTGGCACCTCTCGGACGCGAAGTTCGACAGTTGTGTAAGTGTATCTGTTACGTGTAGGTGACTGTAATGTGTGGGTGTGTAGTGTTGCGTCTAAAGTTGCGCTCTGCCAAAACCATGGTTCGGTAATTTTCGTACAATACATACATGACGTAATAAATGTTAGAATTATCAGTAGTACTGGAAGAATTAGCAGGGAAAGAAATACAAATGAATGTGTAAGAGAGAAAATGGAAGACCATGCTTCCCTTTGTTTTGTTGTTTGTTTGGTTGGTTGTTTTGAACATAATTGATGCCGCACATTACTCAGTGTTAGTCCATTGCGTATTTCACGTCCGCCTGCTTTGCTGAGTTGTTGTTGTTGTTGTGGTCTTCAGTCCTGAGACTGGTTTGATGCAGCTCTCCATGCTACTCTATCCTGTGCAAGCTTCTTCATCTCCCAGTACCTACTGCAACCTACATCCTTCTGAATCTGCTTAGTGTATTGATCTCTTGCTCTCCCTCTACGATTTTTACCCTCCACGCTGCCCTCCAATGCTAAATTTGTGATCCCTTGATGCCTCAGTACATGTCCTACCAACCGATCCCTTCTTCTAGTCAAGTTGTGCCACAAACTTCTCTTCTCCCCAATCCTATTCAATACCTCCTAATTAGTTACGTGATCTACCCACCTTATCTTCAGCATTATTCTGTAGCACCACATTTCGAAAGCTTCTATTCTCTTCTTGTCCAAACTGGTTATCGTCCATGTTTCACTTCCATACATGGCTACACTCCATACAAATACTTTCAGAAACGACTACCTGACACTTAAATCTATACACGATGTTAACAAATTTCTCTTCTTCAGAAACGATTTCCTTGCCATTGCCAGTCTACATTTTATATCCTCTCTACTTCGACCATCATCAGTTATTTTACTCCCTAAATAGCAGAACTCCTTTACTACTTTAAGTGTCTCATTTCCTAATCTAATCCCCTCAGCATCACCCGACTACATTCCATTATCCTCGTTTTGCTTTTGTTGATGTTCATCTTATATCCTCGTTTCAAGACACCGTCCATTCCGTTCAACTGCTCTTCCAAGTCCTTTGCTGTCTCTGACAGAATTACAATGTCATCGGCGAACCTCAAAGTTTTTACTTCTTCTCCATGAATTTTAATACCTACTCCGAATTTTTCTTTTGTTTCCTTTACTGCTTGCTCAATATACAGATTGAATAACATCGGAGAGAGGCTACAACCCTGTCTCACTCCCTTCCCACCACTGCTTCCCTTTCATGCCCCTCGACTCTTATAACTGCCATCTGGTTTCTGTGCAAATTGTAAATAGCCTTTCGCTCCCTGTATTTTACCCCTGCCACCTTCAGAATTTGAAAGAGAGTATTCCAGTTAACGTTGTCAAAAGCTTTCTCTAAGTCTACAAATGCTAGAAACGTAGGTTTGCCTTTTCTTAATCTTTCTTCTAAGATAAGTCGTAAGGTTAGTATTGCCTCACGTGTTCCATTTCTACGGAATCCAAACTGATCTTCCCCGAGGTCCGCTTCTACCAGTTTTTCCATTCGTCTGTAAAGAATTCGCGTTAGCTGGGTACTTTGTAATAAAAAAACTGAGCGAACGAATCAACGAACAAACTGAACGGGTGTCATCGGACTTCCACCCTGAACAAATTCAACGAACAATATAGAACAAAATGAATTTTTTAAAAAAAAAAAAAAAGGTGGTAACGTGCTTGCCTTCCACGCAGTGGGTCCGGGTTCGATTCTCGGCCGGGTTGGACATTTCCTCCGTTCGGTGATGACTGGGTGTTGTGCTGTCCTCATCATCATTTCATCCTCATCACCGGCGCGCGGGTCGCCCAATGTGGCGTCGACTCAAATAAGACTTGCACTTCGCGGCCGAACTTCACCGAATGGGGCCTCCCGGCCAACAATGCCGTACGCTCTTTTTGTTGCGTATTTCATATCCTTAAAGGCTAAAAATTGCCTTTTATACGTAATGCAAATTAGTTGACAACGTAAATTCTGCGAGTTTGTGTAACCAAAGCAATTTCTTTCGATGCGAGTACAGTTCACATCCATAGACACAAAAAATATATGTTATTATTGCTTGTTATTTTGTACTCAGTAGCAAATTCTTCACCATGATCAAGGGCAAGAGTTATTATCGATAAATGCCAAAGTTCTTTATGAGTAACAAAAACATGTTTCATACACATTCGACGAAGAATTGAAGCGATGTTTGATATATTTTTCTTTTGTGTGTGTGTTTTTTTTATTTTACCTTTTTGTTGACGAAATTACGTTTTCTAGCGTTAAATGATAAATCGTATTCTTTTCTTTAGATTTACTACGACATCACTGCTTCATATTACAAATGAACAATTTTAGAATAAAACCTTAACTGAACATTGACTATTTCAGTTTTTATGTAACTACTGTTTCTTGTTTTGTAACAGACAGGGCGACAACTATGTAGAATGAAATTGTTCTGTAGGTTGGTTCACTGCTTTTGTTCTTTGCTGGAATCTAACAAGACTCTGATTGCATACATAAAGAAAGTGATCATTACGAGGTTAGCGCCCAATAGGTATGCAACACACCCGACATACAGGTATTGTGGGTACTACCTTAACTGACTGGAGCTACTAGTAAAACTACAGTAGTCTATGGAAACCTACAGTAGTTTTACAACTCTGGTCGTCTAACGTTCGTGTTGGAAATGATGTGAGATGGGAGAGGGTCAAATCTTGTGCTGGCACACAGTGTGCTCCTGGCCTGCTTGTAAATCACCAAGGGCGCCACTGAGCTTAACGTCCCCATCCAATGGACGGATGACCATCATATTCCCTCACTTCGTGACACGTTGCTCCGAGTTTTTGGAATTTAATCCAATATATTGTAATTTGAGGAGATGGGACCTGGACAAACTGAAAGAACCAGAGGTTTTAGAGAGCGTCAGGGAGAGTATTAGGAAACGATTGACAAGAATAGGGGAAGGAAATACAGTAGAAGAAGAATGGGTAGCTTTCAGAGATGAAATAGTGAAGATAGCAGAGAATCAAGTAAGTAAAACGAAGAGGGCAAATAAAAATCCTTGGGTAACAGAAGAGATATTGAATTTAATTGGTAGAAGGGGAAAATATAAAAATGCAGTAAATGAAGCAGACAAAAAGGAATACAAACGTCACAAAAATGAGATCGACAGGAACTGCAAAATGGCTAAGCAGGGATGGCTGGAGGACAAATGTAAGGATGTAGAGGCCCATATCACTAGGATTAAGATAGATACTGCCTACAGTAAAATTAAAGAGACCTTTGGAGAAAAGAGAGCGACTTGCATCAATATCAAGAGCTCAGATGGAAACTCAGTTCTAAGCAAAGAAGGGAAAGCAGAGGCTCTGAGCACTATGGGACTTAACATCTATGGTCATCAGTCCCCTAGAACTTAGAACTACTTAAACCTAACCAACCTAAGGACATCACACACAACACCCAGCCATCACGAGGCAGAGAAAATCCCTGACCCCGCCGGGAATCGAACCCGGGAACCCGGGCGTGGGAAGCGAGAACGCTACCGCACGACCACGAGATGCGGACAGGGAAAGCAGAAAGGTGGAATTAGTTCATAGAGGGTCTATACAAGGGTGATGTTCTTGAGGACAATATTATGGAAATGGAGGAGAATGTACATGAAGATGAAATAGGAAATATGATACTGCGAAAAGAGTTTGACAGAGCACTGAAAGACTTGAGTCGAAACAAGGCCCCGGGAGTAGACAACATTCCATTAGAACTACTGACGGCCTTGGGAGAGCCAGTCCTGACAAAACTCTACCATCTGGTGAGCAAGATGTGTGAGACAGGCGAAATACCCTCAGACTTCAACAAGAATATAATAATTCCAATCCCAAAGAAAGCAGGTGTTGACAGATGTGAAAGTTACCGAACTATCAGTTTAATAAGCCACGGCTGCAAAATACTAACACGAATTCAATACAGACGAATGGAAAAGCTGGTAGAAGCCGACCTCGGGGAAGATCAGTTTGGATTCCGTAGAAATGTTGGAACACGTGAGGCAATACTGACCCTACAACTTATCTTAGAAAATAGGTTAAGGAAAGGCAAACCTACGATTATGGCATTTGTAGACTTAGAGAAAGCTTTTGACAATATTGACTGGAATACTCTCTTTCAAATTCTGAAGTTGGCTGGAGTAAAATACAGGGAGCGAAAAGCTATTTACAATTTGTACAGAAACCAGATGGCAGTTATAAGAGTCGAGGGGCCTGAAAGGGAAGCAGTGGTGGGAAGGGAGTGAGACAGAGTTGTAGCCTATCCTCGATATTATTCAGTCTGTATATTGAGCAAGCAGTAAAAAAAAAAAATAAAAGAAAAATTCGGAGTAGGTATTAAAATCCATGGAGAAGAAATAAAAACTTTGAGGTTCGCCGATGACACTGTAATTCTGTCAGAGACAGCAAAGGACTTGGAAGAGTGAAAGGAGATGAACATCAAGAAAAGCAAAACGAGGATAATGGAATGTAGTCGAATTAAATCGGGTGATGCTGAGGGAATTAGATTAGGAAATGAGACGCTTAAAGTAGTAAATTAGTTTTGCTATTTGGGGAGCAAAATAACTGATGATGGTCGAAGTAGAGAGGATATAAAATGTAGACTGGCAATGGAAAGAAACGCGTTTCTGAAAGAAGAGAAATTTGTTAACATCGAGTATAGATTCAATTGCCAGGAAGTCGTTTCTGAAAGTATTTGTATGGAGTGTAGCCATGTATGGAAGTGAAACATGGACGATAAATAGTTTAGACAAGAAGAGAATAGAAGCTTTCGAAATGTGGTGGTACAGAAGAATGCTGAAGATTAGATGGGTAGATCACGTAACTAATGAGGAGGTACTGAATAGAATTGGAGATTAGAGAAATTTGTGGCACAACTTGACTAGAAGAAGGGATCGGTTGGTAGGGCATATTCTGAGGCATCAAGGGATCACCAATTTAGTATTGGAAGGCAGCGTGGAGGGTAAAAGTCGTAGAGGGAGACCAAGAGATGAATACACTAAACAGATTCAGAAGGATGTGGGTTGCAGTAGGTACTGGGAGATGAAGAAGCTTGCACAGGATAGAGTAGCATGGAGAGCTGCATCAAACCAGTCTCTGGACTGAAGACCACAACAACAACATATTGGCGCAAGGACTGGTGATGAGAAACCTTACGACACTACTCCTACCCTTGCTGGCCAAATACTGGCAGTGAAAATTTTATCCACAACGAGGATTCGGACATTCCTACCAGCGAATTAGCAGCCACCCCACAGGTGTGCGTTACCAACCTCAGCTACAGAGGCACGTAACATGTTCTTATAAATGAAGGTGAACTGCATGTGATGTAAAACTCTCTCAAATTGCAGTACGATTAAGACAACAAATTGGACACACAAGATTAGCATAATATACGTACCCCATGCCCAACCTGCTACTGTTCACCCGTTCACGTCGAGATGCTAGATTCAGTCATCACAGCACGAGTTCCTCCTATTTTATTCAAGATGGCCTAATCTTATCGTTTCCGCTTATCTCCTTTAGAGACCACACCCTGCTCTCTCAAATGTTCGAAACATATCCCGCTAGATAAGACGAGGAAGCCGGCCGTGGTGGTCTAGCGGTTCTAGGCGCTCAGTCCGGAGCCGCGCGACTGCTACGGTCGCAGGTTCGAGTCCTGCCTCGGGCATGGATGTGTGTGATGTCCTTGGTTAGTTAGGTTTAAGTAGGTCTAAGTTCTAGGGGACTGATGACCACAGATGTTAAGTCCCATAGTGCTCAGAGCCATTTGAACCATTTTAAGACGAGGAAATAAAACGGTTCGCCAACTGATACAGACGAAACGCAGTGAAATTAATATTTCTCTTTAGTCTCCTTGCTAAATGAAGAAAATCAATAATAAGTCTCCAACATGAGCATTCTGCGTGTTTGTGATGCATCCAGTCCATAAAAATTATAAAACTAGATGTACACTGCAGGTTTTTCCCAGTCGCCTAGGATTCAATCGACATGGTTACGGTTCCAGAAGACACGCTGCAGGCGATCTCCTGCGAAGGGATTCAAGTCGGTCGTCTGCTGCCATAGCCCATTAACGCTTAATTTCGCCCCACTGTTCTGGCGGATGTTTCACGCAGTGTTGCTTGTCTGTTAGCACTGACAACTCTACACAAACGCTGAGGTCATTAAGTGAAGGGCTGGGTTGATTTGGGGGAACAAGACAAAGCTGCGAGGTCATCGGTCTCACCAGATTAGGAAAGGATGGGGAAGTGAAGTCGCCCGTGCCCTTTCAAAGAAACCATCCCGGCATTTGCCTGAAGCGATTTAGAGAAACCACGGAAAACCTAAATTAGGATGGCCGGACGCGGGATTGAACCGTCGTCCTCCCGAATGCTAGTCCAGTGTGCTAACCACTGCGCCACCTCACTCATCCGTTAAGTGAAGGCCGAAGGCCACTGCATTGTCCGTGGCGAGAGGTAATCCCTGAACTTCGGTATTCTGAGCACACTCTTGACACTGTGGGTCTCGGAATAATGAATTCCCTAACGATTTCCGAAATGGAATGTCCCGTGCTTCTAGCTACAGGTACCATTCCGCGTTCAAAGTCTTTTAATTCACGCCGCTTGACCATAAAGTTGGAACCTTTCCACATAAATCGCCTGACGACAAACGACAGATCCGACAATGCACTTCCCCTTCATACCTTGTGTTTGCCATACTACTGGCATCTGTGTTTGTGCAGATCTCTCTATCGCATGATTTTTGTCACCACACTGTATGTATGTACATAAGTATGTATGTATGTTCCACATGTTCCCCTAAGCCACTGGACCGATCTGAACCAAACTTCGTACACATATCACTTACTGTTGAAAATCATCGCTGTTGTGGTAAGAACCACCTACCTATCAAATGGGGGAGGGGGGGGGGGGGGAGGGAATAAGTGCAGCCTATGACGAGCGTATAGCCAGACTTTACCATCCAACATTTGGGAATGAGAGCACTTACTGAGCTGCAACAAATTTTACACACAATTTCAAATCCTTATGAAACCTTTCATCGCTCGCAACCCCCACAAAATGATGAAAGGAAAATAGTTAATAGCTTACTATATTTTCCCCGTTTATGCAGTAAAATTTCGGCATGAAGCATCACTTTTTAACTTATTTCTTCTTTACTACTAACTGTACTCACGACAAAGTTTTGAGACAGTATTCACATATACCACTCAATGTATGAGCTAAAAAATATTTCATTTTGCGAATTCAGGAAATACGACGTCATGAAAACTGAGATGCGTGAAAAACTGCCGCATCATTCATGACTTTTTATTTTATTCCCTTTTTGCTACCAACTCTGTTCACAACGCATTTCGCAGACAGTAGTCGCAACGCCACCTTACGTACCTGCAAAATTACGTACAGGACATAGTTCATAAACATTCAGCTGCGTGAAAATGAAACTGCAGGGCGAAATTCGCTGAACATAAAGGTGAAATATTTGTATAAATACGCCTAAAATATATTAAATACGTGTGAAATATATTTGATATTTGTGTACACAGGCAAAGCCAGTGCTAAAAAGCTCATCCTAAAACCCTGGAATGATTTCAACCAAATTTTTTTCAGATCGTAAGTGATATGTATTGCAAATTTGGAACACATATTCCTTTCGATATTAAAGTAATTCTGTGTGGGTAAGAGCCACCGGCGTCCTATTGGGGTGGAAGTGATAACATGGTGAGAGAAGAGGGTTGAAGGAGTTGACAAACAGCGAGGGGACAGGGGGAGATGGACACAGATAGGAGAGAGGAGAAGAGAGGTGGGAGTGGCAAATGGACAGAGCGAGGAAGCAAGGAAAGACAGGGGGGGGGGGCATGGACAGAGGAACAAAAGAGAACGGACTTAGACAGGGAGGAGGAAAAGACTGACAGAGAGAGGAGGAACTGAACAGAGAGATGGAAAATGAACAGAGAAAGAGAAGCAGAGGGGGTAGACAGAGAGAAGGGAGAAAAGATGAGCAGAGACAGGAAAGAGAAGGAGATGAACGGTGGGGAGGGAGGCAGAAGGAGATGGACAATGCGAGGGGGAAGGAGGAAATTGACTAATAGAAGAGTTGAATGAATACATACCTGGGCAACTCTGGGAATTTAGCTAGTAATACAATAAAACATTGTAGTTCTTTAATGTGGAACCCTCTTCTTCAAATGCAAATGTCCTTTCTTTGGAAACTACCCTCACACATCGTTTGAATGTGTAAGTGTGCATGAATGTGCAAACTGTTTGCGAAGTGGTTGTGTTACCATAGATGAAACAGACCAACGATGACGTCATTATACGGAAAGCATCATGTCAGTCAGCTGAACGTTGGAGAGCGCTTGCAGGCAGATTATGCAGTAAAGGTCAATTTTTCGTCGCTGTAGCTTCATCAGCCGATTTATATATATATATATATATATATATATATATATATATATATATATATATATATATATATATATACACTCCTGGAAATGGAAAAAAGAACACATTGACACCGGTGTGTCAGACCCACCATACTTGCTCCGGACACTGCGAGAGGGCTGTACAAGCAATGATCACACGCACGGCACAGCGGACACACCAGGAACCGCGGTGTTGGCCGTCGAATGGCGCTAGCTGCGCAGCATTTGTGCACCGCCGCCGTCAGTGTCAGCCAGTTTGCCGTGGCATACGGAGCTCCATCGCAGTCTTTAACACTGGTAGCATGCCGCGGCAGCGTGGACGTGAACCGTATGTGCAGTTGACGGACTTTGAGCGAGGGCGTATAGTGGGCATGCGGGAGGCCGGGTGGACGTACCGCCGAATTGCTCAACACGTTGGGCGTGAGGTCTCCACAGTACATCGATGTTGTCGCCAGTGGTCGGCGGAAGGTGCACGTGCCCGTCGACCTGGGACCGGACCGCAGCGACGCACGGATGCACGCCAAGACCGTAGGATCCTACGCAGTGCCGTAGGGGACCGCACCGCCACTTCCCAGCAAATTAGGGACACTGTTGTTCCTGGGGTATCGGCGAGGACCATTCGCAACCGTCTCCATGAAGCTGGGCTACGGTCCCGCACACCGTTAGGCCGTCTTCCGCTCACGCCCCAACATCGTGCAGCCCGCCTCCAGTGGTGTCGCGACAGGCGTGAATGGAGGGACGAATGGAGACGTGTCGTCTTCAGCGATGAGAGTCGCTTCTGCCTTGGTGCCAATGATGGTCGTATGCGTGTTTGGCGCCGTGCAGGTGAGCGCCACAATCAGGACTGCATACGACCGAGGCACACAGGGCCAACACCCGGCATCATGGTGTGGGGAGCGATCTCCTACACTGGCCGTACACCACTGGTGATCGTCGAGGGGACACTGAATAGTGCACGGTACATCCAAACCGTCATCGAACCCATCGTTCTACCATTCCTAGACCGGCAAGGAAACTTGCTGTTCCAACAGGACAATGCACGTCCGCATGTATCCCGTGCCACCCAACGTGCTCTAGAAGGTGTAAGTCAACTAACCTGGCCAGCAAGATCTCCGGATCTGTCCCCCATTGAGCATGTTTGGGACTGGATGAAGCGTCGTCTCACGCGGTCTGCACGTCCAGCACGAACGCTGGTCCAACTGAGGCGCCAGGTGGAAATGGCATGGCAAGCCGTTCCACAGGACTACATCCAGCATCTCTACGATCGTCTCCATGGGAGAATAGCAGCCTGCATTGCTGCGAAAGGTGGATATACACTGTACTAGTGCCGACATTGTGCATGCTCTGTTGCCTGTGTCTATGTGCCTGTGGTTCTGTCAGTGTGATCATGTGATGTATCTGACCCCAGGAATGTGTCAATAAAGTTTCCCCTTCCTGGGACAATGAATTCACGGTGTTCTTATTTCAATTTCCAGGAGTGTATATATAATGATGAAGTCAATGCAGCGATGGATTTCGCAAGAGAAAATTTGAAAAGAAGTAATATGTTGAGCCATGTGTCAGGTTGTCTCAAAAATACTAATTTTCTTCTGACATACTTTTTGAGATAAGGACACTGAATTAGGTACCGTAAAAAGTGTATCCGGAAGAAACTGTAATAAATGTTTCAAACCCTATTCAGAGCTGAAGGAAGATACACACTTAGGTATTAACAAGGAAGGCAGTGAAATACACTAAAACTCGTTTCTACCTTCTACTGGCAGAAATAAAAAAACCTGACGCGTCCCCAGGATATCAACCAGGGCCAGCTCTGTACCGGGTGGAGGACCGACAAATCGTGCCATCGCCCAGGGCGGGATGCGTTGCGGCTGGCAAATTCTGAAATTTCACCATGGATCCAAAGTGATGAACGAAACAAGACAACGAAAGTTTCGTATACATGAAGAAGTGCGAGAAAAACTTGTAAATACATATTACTCTTCAAATCTAGCGTCTCACTGCAAACTACGGTATTGTGAAAAAGATGACAAGAGAAGCTTTTGGAATTGGTCGCCTTGGTTGCGTCTTTAAAAATAGCAAAGATCGCCACTGGCAGTGTTGAGAGCTCTGTTTCTACCACGTGCCTACGCAACACTTGAACTGTGGCCTAGCCAAGTCAGCCAGAAAGCGGCCACAGAACTGAATTCCTTCAGTACCTACACTGAAGAGCCAAAGAAACTGGTACACCTGCCTAACATGACGTAGGGCTCCCGCGAGTGCGCAGAAGTGCTGCAACAGGCCGTGGCATGGACCTGATTAATGTCCAAAGTAGTGCTGGAGGGAACTGACACCTTGAATCCTGCAGGCCTGTCCTCAAATCCGTAAGGACACGAGGGGGTGGAGATCTCTTCTGAACAGCACGTTGCAAGGTATTCCAGATATACTCAATAATGTTCAGTGGAAGTTTTTAACCTCGGAAGAGTGTTCCTGGAGCCACTCTATAGCAATTCTGGACATGTGAGGTGCCGCATTACCCTGCTGGAATTGCCCAAATTCGTCGGAATGCACAATGGACATGAATGGATGCATGCGATCAGACAGGAAGCTTACTTACGTGTCACCTCTCAAAGTCATATCTAGACGTGTCAGGGGTCCCATATCTCTCCGACTGCACACTACCCACACCACTACAGAGCCTTCACCAACATGAATAGTCCCCTGTTGACATGCAGGGACCGTGGCTTCATGAGGCTGTCTCCATACCCGTACATGTCCACCCGCTTGATACAATTTGAAACAAGACTCGTCCGACCAGGCAACATGTTTCGAGTCATCGACAGTCCAATTTCAGTGTTGACGGGCCCAGGAGACGCGTAAAGCTTTGTGTCGTGCAGTCATCAAGGGTGCAAAAGTGGGCCTTTGGCTCCGAAAGGTCATATCGATGATGTTTCGTTTAATGGTTCGCACGCTGACACTTGTTGATGGTCCAGCATTGAAATCTGCAGCAGTTTGCGGAAGGGCTGAACTTCTGTCACGTTGAACGATTCTCTTCAGTCGTCGTTGGTCCCGTTCTTGCAGGATTTTTCCCGCCCGCAGCGAAGTCGGAAATTTGATGTTCTGCCGGATTCCGGATATTCACGATACAATCGTGAAATGGTGGTATGGGAAAATCCCACTTCATCGCTACCTCTGAGATGCTGTGTCCCATCGCTCGAGCGCCGAATATAACACCACGTTCAGACTCGCTTAAATCTTGATAAGCTGGCATTGTAGCAGCAGTAAGCGATCTAACAACTGCACCAGACACTTGTCTTATATAGCCGTTGCCGACCTCAGCACCGTATTCTGCAAGTTTACATATCTTTGTATTTGAATACCCATGCATATACCAGTTTCTTTGGCGCTTGAGTGTAAAATGCACGAACTGTTTATCCAGTTTCGTCGTGCTTCACACTCTTTGCGTTTCAACAACTTTGTCTGGCATTTAACTGTTAGTTTTCGGTACAATAGATGGAAATGCTTCCGAATCTGCTTGTTTTGAGCCATAAATCACAGTAATGGTATGTCGGAAAGCATGCCTTCTCGATATTCCGCTAAAGCTGTTTTTCCTTTATATACTACGGACACACTAAATACACACTGGGTATTTATAGACGTTTTTCCCAAGAAGTAAAGCATTTATCTGTAAGTCACTAGCTGTCCTGCGACTTTCCTCCTTGTACAACAGAAACGACGACGATTTCGTCGACAACGCAGTACTCATGTGTGCCGCTTGCTACGGATCTCATACCGCGCCCTCCCCATTGCTCAGCGAACGAGAAGAAGTGAGCACATTTTTCGCTATATACTCGACGTGTGACATAACTTAATTTTAGTTGCAGAATTAATTCTGGACTTACGTCACAAAGACCTACGAGTAAGTGTGTATGTAAAAATAAAACGTTATGGATAAATGACAGCCCTGGTATCATCGTCAACAGAGACATAATTGACCGACGCTATACTACTGCTTTTGTACTTAACCATTAAATACGTCTTTTCGTTTGGTCTGCTGAAGTCTACTGCATGGAACAGAGACGAGCTGGACTGTGAAACATTAAACAATATTTGACGCTGTGTTGTGTTGCTGTTCCGACCGTAGGCTGGTGCAGCATACATCCATTTGGACCTGCTTACTGTGTTACCCCTTGGTCTTCCTTTACAGTTTTTAGCACTCGCACATCCACGTCGTTGATCCTGGATCACGCTAAACGTACACTATGTGATCAAAAGTATCCGGACACCTGGCTGAAAATGACTTACAAGATCGTGGCGGCCTCCATCGGTAATGCTGGAATTCAATATGGCGTTGGCCCACCCTTAGCCTTGATGACAGCTTCCACTCTCGCAGGCATGCATTCAGTCAGGTACGGCGGGTTTCTTTGGGGAATGCCAGCCCATTTTTCACGGAGTGCTGCACTGAGGAGAGGCATCGATGTCGGTCTGTGAGGCCTGGCACCAACTCGGCGTTCCAAAACATCCCAAAGACGTTATGTAGGATTCAGGTCAGGACTCTGTGCAGGTCTGTCCATTACAGGCATATTACTGTCGTGTATCCACCCTGCCACAGGCCATGCATTATGAACAGGTGCTCGATCGTGTTAAAAGATGCAGTCGCTATCCCCAAATAGCTATTCAACAGTGGGAAACAAGAAGGTGCTTAAAACATCAATGTAGCCGGCCGCGGTGGTCTAGCGGTACTAGGCGCGCAGTCCGGAACCGCGCGACTGCTACGGTCGCAGGTTCGAATCCTGCCTCGGGCATGGATGTGTGTGATGTCCTTAGGTTAGTTAGGTTTAAGTAGTTCTAAGTTCTAGGGGACTGATGACCACAGATGTTAAGTCCCATAGTGCTGAGAGCCATTTGAACCAAAACATCAATGTAGGCCTGTGCCGTCATAGTGCTACGCAAAACAACAAGGCGTGCAAGCCTCCTCCATGAAAAACACGATCACCCCATAACGCCACCGCCTCCGAATTACACACTGGCAGATGACATTCGCCATTCCCACACCCTGCCATTGGATCGCCACGTTGTGTACCGTGATTCGTCACTTCACCCAACGTTTTTTCACTGTTTGCGCTCCATACACCAAACGAGGCGTCTTTTGCATTTACCAGCATGATGTGTGCTTATAAGCAGCCACACGAGCTGAAATCCAAGTTTTCTCACCTCCCACGTAACTGTCATAGTACTTGCAGTGGATCCTGATGAAGTTTGGAAATCCTGTGTGATGGTCTGGATAGATAAGTGCCTATTCCACATTAGGACCCGCTTCAACTGTCGGCAGTCTCTGTCAGTCAACAGACGAGGGCGACCTGTACGCTTTTGTGCTGTGCGTGTCCCTTCAAGTTTCCACTTCACTGTCACATTGGTAACAGTGGATCTAGGGATGTTTAGAAGTGCGGAAATCTCGCGTACAGATGTATGACACAAGTGATACCCAATAACCTGACCACATTCATAGTCCGTGAGTTTCGCGGAGTGCCCCATTCTGCTCTCTCTCGATGTCTAATGACTACTGAGGTCGCTGATATGGAGTACCTGGCACTAGGTGGCAGCGCAATGCACCTATCATGAAAAACGTATGTTTTTTGGGGTGTCCGGATACTTTTGATCACATAGTGTAGTTTCTAACCAGACACTGAAACCCTTTACCATATTATTGTGTACAATCAAATCTGCAACAGTTGAGTAAATTTAGACCATAAATATCAACCATTAGATCACAAAGGTTTATATTTACATCGTATATGAAACGTAAGCTCAAATTCGCAAGTTCTTAATTAAAATAACAGGCACCCTTGATACTTGTCGATTACAGCGCCATCTACCGCGAATGGAAAAGGGTGCCTGTTATTTTAATTAAGAACTTGCGAATTTTTTTGGCGTAGAATCTGAATACCCACTTAAAATGGGGGAGGGGGGGTTCCACTTGAGCATACAAAGTTGACCCCGACTACGCAGGAGGAGAACTTACGATGTGGCCAGTTGTAGCACAGACGGATGTCCCCTTCACTAATCATTTCACCTAGAACAGGTTTTTCATGCGATGCGTCGTTTTCGAGATGTTGGTGTCTGGGCTAGAGGCATATACAGGGTTATTACAAATGATTGAAGCGATTTCACAGCTCTGCAATAACTTCATTATTTGAGATATTTTCACAATGCTTTGCACACACATACAAAAACTCAAAAAGTTTTTTTAGGCATTCACAAATGTTCGATATGTGCCCCTTTAGTGATTCGGCTGACATCAAGCCGATAATCAAGTTCCTCCCACACTCGGCGCAGCATGTCCCCATCAATGAGTTCGAAAGCATCGTTGATGCGAGCTCGCAGTTCTGGCACGTTTCTTGGTAGAGGAGGTTTAAACACTGAATCTTTCACATAACCCCACAGAAAGAAATCGCATGGGGTTAAGTCGGGAGAGCGTGGAGGCCATGACATGAATTGCTGGTCATGATCTCCACCACGACCGACCCATCGGTTTTCCAATCTCCTGTTTAAGAAATGCCGAACATCGTGATGGAAGTGCGGTGGAGCACCATCCTGTTGAAAGATGAAGTCGGCGCTGTCGGTCTCCAGTTGTGGCATGAGCCAATTTTCCAGTATGTCCAGATACACGTGTCCTGTAACGTTTTTTTCGCAGAAGAAAAAGGGGCCGTAAACTTTAAACCGTGAGATTGTACAAAACACGTTAACTTTTGGTGAATTGCGAATTTGCTGCACGAATGCGTGAGGATTCTCTACCGCCCAGATTCGCACATTGTGTCTGTTCACTTCACCATTAAGAAAAAATGTTGCTTCATCACCGAAAACAAGTTTCGCACTGAACGCATCCTCTTCCATGAGCTGTTGTAACCGCGCCGAAAATTCAAAGCGTTTGACTTTGTCATCGGGTGTCAGGGCTTGTAGCAATTGTAAACGGTAAGGCTTCTGCTTTAGCCTTTTCCGTAAGATTTTCCAAACCGTCGGCTGTGGTACGTTTAGCTCCCTGCGTGCTTTATTCGTCGACTTCGGTGGGCTACGCGTGAAACTTGCCCGCACGCGTTCAACCGTTTCTTCGCTCACTGCAGGCCGACCCGATGATTTCCCCTTACAGAGGCATCCAGAAGCTTTAAACTGCGCATACCATCGCCGAATGGAGTTAGCAGTTGGTGGATCTTTGTTGAACTTCGTCCTGAAGTGTCTTTGCACTGTTATGACTGACTGATGTGAGTGCATTTCAAGCACGACATACGCTATCTCGGCTCCTGTCGCCATTTTGTCTCACTGCGCTCTCGAGCGCTCTGGCGGCAGAAACCTGAAGTGCGGCTTCAGCCGACCAAAACTTTATGAGTTTTTCTACGTATCTGTAGTGTGTCGTGACCATATGTCAATGAATGGAGCTACAGTGAATTTATGAAATCGCTTCAATCATTTGTAATAGCCCTGTATTTCAGTGCCAGCTAAGGTTTATAACTTTATTTGTCCAACGTTGTTCATAGGAGCTCAAACACTTTTATGCATGTTGGCACAGTTCAGTGTCGGCACCATTTGTAGCTCGAAAGATATGGAAAAGCTATTCGATTTCTCGCCACATGTAAGCAAAACAGTTGTTATGGCTTCCACTGCGGCGTAGACATCTACCAGATCTCGAATCATTGTTGTGTAAACAATGTCCTTGATAAACCCCAATGCACTGAAATCCAGTGGGGTCAGATCAGGCGACCATGTGGGCCAGACGACGGGATCCAACATGATAGTCGGGGTGGAGGCACTATTATGCTGGAGAAAGGGATCGATAAGCATTTGTGAAACCGCACATTTCGCCAATATGTCTAGAAGGGTGTGCTCTGTGACTGCCATGCGACTCAGCACTGTTCTCGAAGAGTGTCTGTCGATTGCGTATTTACCCTAGAACACAAAAGTTTTGTTCCTTCGTTATAAGGATTTGTTTGTGTATACCTCTAGCCCGGACATCCTGAACATGCATAATGATTCAGGTGCTCCTCCCAATAGGTTTCATGCAACCCGCAACACTTTCAAAAAACCGGGTGTGAGATTTTCATGTTGGAGGCCATGGCTTTCGAGTTATTCAAGAAAAACGCGTTGGAAAATCATTTTTGTTCGTTTTTATTTAATAATTCGAAAACTATGGCCTGTAGTGGAAACGTGTCTCAGTACAAAGTTTAGCTACATTATATTTCCAACAGAAAGCTCTACTTCATATTGCTGTAGGACTAACTGCTTCTAGTGAGTGAGAGAATATGAAAACCTACCAAGTGGTATTTGAAGATATTGCAGGTTGCATCAAACACATGGGTAGGAGCAGTTCAATCACCCTGTATATACACACGTCAAAAAACGTTTTGCATCACCTCGGTTCCGAGAGTTTCGGAACCCGTACAGAAAATTGGAATAGAGATAAACATTAAGATCATATCCGCCCTTTTTATTGCTCATGAAAACCATACATCGCACGTTGTACCACCACACAGCGAGACCTTCAGAGGTGGTGGTCCAGATTGCTGTACACACTGGTACCTCTAATACCCAGTAGCACGTCCTCTTGCATTGATGCATGCCTGTATTCGTCGTGGCATACTATCCACAAGTCCATCAAGGCACTGTTGGTCCAGATTGTCCCACTCCTCAACGGCGATTCGGCGTAGATCCCTCAGAGTGGTTAGTGGGTCACGTCGTCCATAAATAGCCATTTTCTATCTATTCCAGGCATATTCGATAGGGTTGATGTCAGGAGAACATGCTGGCCACTGTAGGCGATCGATGTCGTTATCCTGAAGAAAGTCATTCACAAGATGTGCACAATGGGGCGCGAACTGTCGTCCATGAAGACGAATGGCTCTCCAATATGGTCCCTGGGTTGCAGTATCAGTCAGAGGATGGCGTTCATGACATCGTACAGCTGTCACAGCACCTTCCATGACCACGAGTGGCATATGTCGGCCCCACATAATGCCACCCCAAAACAGCAGGGAACCTCCATCTTGCTGCACTCCATGGACAGTGTGTCTAAGGCGTTCAGCCTCACCGGTTTGTCACCAAACACATCTCCGACGATTGTCTGGTTGAAGGCTTACGGGACACTCATTGGTGAAGAGAACGTCATACCAATCCTGACCGGTCCCTTCGGCATGTTGTTGGACCCACCAGTACTGCGCTGCATGCTGTCATGGTTGCAAAGATGGACCTCGCAATGGATGTCGGGAGTGAAGTTGCGCATCATGCTGCCTATTGCGCACAGTTTGAGTCGTAACACGACGTCCTGTGGCTGCACGAAAATCATTTTTCAACATGGTGGCGTTACTGTCAGGGTTCCTTCGAGCCATCATCCTTAGGGAGCGGTCATGCAGTGCAGTAGTAGCCCTTGGGCTGCCTGAGCGAGGCATGTCAGCGACAGTTCCTGTCTCTCTGTATCTCCTCCATGTCCGAAGAACATTGCTTTGGTTCACTCCGAGAGGCCTGGACACTTCCCTTGTTGAGAGCCCTTGCTGGTACAAAGTAAAAATGCGGAAGCGATCCAATCGCGATATTGACCGTATAGGCATGGTTGAACTACAGACAACACGAGCCATGTGCCTTCTTCCTAGTGGAATGACTGGGACTGATCGGCTCTCGGACCCCTTCCGTCTAATAGGCGCTAGTCACGCATGGTTGTTTACATCTTTGGGCGGGTTTAGTGACATCTCTGAACAGTCAAAGGGACTGTGTCTGTGGTACAATATCGACAGTCTATCTTCAGGAGTTCTGGGAACTGGACTGATGCAAAACTTTTTTTGATTGTGTATAAAGGGTTTTATAAAGTATACCATGGTCTGAGAATTGATATTGCGGACCAAAACAAGAAAAAACTGTACAGTGCACATGGACTCTAAAATGCGTATCTTAAGAGCTATGCACACTGATTCATCTTTGCTACTGGGAAACTCATTTCTTCTACAACTGCCTCTTTGCTATTACAAACTACCAACAGAACACAGTAAACAAATGACAGCAGATTTTTTTGTTACTGTAAAACAGCAGACCTGCTAATGTAACCTGCTTGCTAATACTCAGAGAGATCTGTCAGATCCCTCTCATATGTTTTTGTTCCTCTAAACTGTTCACTGGGTTTTGCCACTAATGTAAAAATCCAGTCTGTCAACAGAAGATAAAGAGGTAGGTCAATAAAAGAACATCGAAAGATGCTGTCGTTTGTCTCACTAGTTGCAATTTGACCGACACAAGCGCCTGCTGTAATTAAAACTCATTTACGATTTCCACCAGTAATTTTCGTGTGAACAGAGCAGAATCCATTGCGGCTACCCTCTTAATTAGCTCCTTTCAAGAGAATAGATACACAATTTGATACTCCTCGTATCAATGAACAAGCAAGTCAGATCTTACTGAAATAATACGAGGGGCCTTCAATAAGTAACGCAACACTTTTTTTTTCTCGGCCAATTTCGGCTGAAAAAATGCAGAATTTGTTGCCAAATAACGGGTGACGGCACTATACCTAGCCTTCAAAATGACATCTGTAACGGAGGTAATTTCCAAGCAGAGAGGTGTACCTAGTTTTTCTTTTTTTTTCCTTGCGGAAGGCTAGATTATCGCAAATGTTGACAGGCGCTTGCAGAATGTCTACTGTGGTCTCGTAGTGAACAAAAGCATGGTGAGTCGTTGGGCGAGGCGTCTGTCATCATTGCAACAAGGGCACCCGAACCTGTCCGGTCTTCTGCGTGCCAGCAGTCCGCACATAGCTGTGACGCCTGCAGTGTTGGAACGTGCGGACACTCTCACTTGAGGTGATCGACGAATGACAATCAAACCGTTTACTGCACAGCTGGACGTCTCTATCGGTAATACTGACACTCTCGTCCATGTCCGCAGCCTGTGGGCTGGTGGCTAGCGTTGCTGCCTCTGGATCACGGGGGCCCGGGTCTGATTGCCAGATTTTCTCTGCCCGGGTAGTGGTTGTTTGTGTTGTCCTCCTCCTCATCATCATCATTCGCGACATTGGCTAGATTGGACTGGGTAAAAATTGGACAGTGTAAAAATTGAGACCTTGTACAGGTGCTGATGACTGTGCAGTTGAGTGCCCCAGAAACCTAACATCGTCATCGCTCATCCACCAGTTGGGGTACTCAAAAGTGTGTGCCAAATGCGTCCGTCGCCGCCTGCCAGAAGACCACAAAGAACAACGAACGACCACCTGTGAGTAATTGTTTGCACGTCACGAAGCTGATCGTGACAATTTTTTGTCGAACATTGTGACGGGTGATGAAACACAGGTCCATTACTTTGAATTGGAAACAAAACGGCAGTCCATGGAATGTTGCCACACCACCTCTCCTCCGAAGAAAAAGTTCAAAGCCGCGCCCTCAGCTGGTAAAGTAATAGTGACAGTCTCCTGTAACTGTGAATGGGGTGGTTCTGTTTGATTTCCTCCCTCATGGTGCAAAGATCAATTCAGGAGTGTACTGTGCTACCGTCAGGAAATCGAAGAAACTACTTCAGTCTGTTTGTCAACACAAAAATGCAGATCTCCTTCTTCATGACAACGCAAGGTGTCAGACAAGTCTCCACATCTTAGAGGAGCTCACATAACTTTGTTGCACAGTTCTTCCACATCCACCCTACAGCATGGATCTCGTACCTTCTAACCTTCATCAAGGACACACACCACGAGAATCAGTTCGTGGATGATGAGGTTACTGACGCAGCAAGACGTTGGTTCTGACGCCGACCAGTACAGTGGTTCCATGTGGGCATACAGCCCCTCCCCCCCCCCCCTACCACCGCCCCCCAGTAAGCTGGCGTAAAATTACATTGAAAACTATTGTTTTGTAGCCAAACGAGCGGGGAATAATATGGTGTACTGGAATCTTCAATAAAACCAACCTGCTTTTATGAAAAAATGTGTTGCATTACTTATTGAATGCCCCTCGTAGTTTTAGTTTTTCGTGTGAATGAGGTGATGTTTGGATAGCCAAATGTCGCATACGAGTCGTGAGCCAATTAGGGCAGGATGGCCCTCTTTGTGTCCTCAGACAATGCAGAACCTTTGCATAATGCATTCGCTGGAGGCTTACCCACAGCAGTCACTTTACAAGTCCCGTAGGGGTTCTTCATGGTCCGTTCCCTGTTTAAGGGGAATGTCAAATGGGCTGACTTCAAGCAGGAGAGGCACCACAGGACATTTTAATTTCCACTGTCTAAGTTTTTACGAATAAATTCATAAAACTTTGTCAGCATGACCAGGAAGGATTGGGGATTCACACTCATAGCAGTGGAAGTTCAAAAACATAACAAAATAATTTTTTTACATGTGAAGTTTCATCATTTTTACACTTACTAGTGGCTGCATTTGTTGCTTTAGGTACACTTTCCTGCATAAGTAAGAGAGATTTTTCCATGAATTTTGTACAGCACACAAAACATACTTACAGATGCATAAAACTCTACAACATGTTTAATTTATGAAAAACTGAATGAGCTGTTACATTTTAAACTTCATGTTTAGAAAAAACTCAAATTTTATAGTTAATTATCTTAATTTTTATCACATTTTTTAATAGATCTGGAAAATTCTAGAGTTTTGCATTAAGGAGTTTGTGTTTAATAATCATACCAAGTTTGAAAACAACAGGATATTTATTTTGGATGTTATATGTAATGAAGTACAGAAATTTGTGTTTTGTGTAAAATGGCTGTTAAAGTTTCTACTTGTATTTGGCATTCATTTAGAACCGTCCAGCACCATGAGTAGGTTCTTCTTCATCTTCTAAATCAGTTTTCTTCCTTTTCACATTCCTTTGAGGCACTCTTCTTGATTTTATCACCTCCAAAAATGATTCATCTGCTTTCACTACATGCTCTCTATTTATCACATACAAACCTTTGATACAGTTCACTCCAGACTTAATCCCCATTTTCTCTAAAATGTATTTCCTTCCTTCCACGCCATCATTAAAACATGAAACTGCATCGTAAACACCAGTATCAAGTGTGTTTCTTCCCACAAAAATGGTTTTTGGCAATCTTTCCCATACACATTTGTTAAAACTTTCATTTGGGTTTATTGACTTACTGCCATGAAGCCATAAACGAACACAAAACAACACAGCCAAATGAAAATGGTTTCGAAATTCGCAACACCACATTGCAAGGCCTTCAAAACAGAGAGCAAACAAAATCAGCGATCAAAACAATGCAGCAGAGAAAGTATCGATATCAATAGTCCTTCATTTCACGTGGGAAAATCTCTGGTGCAGATATAAACATTCAAATTCTACACAGCGAAATACACTTACCTATTATGACAGAAGAATGCTGTACAAAGGGGTGTGGCGCTGCATCTTGGTACATGTAAGACCAAATAACGTGCCTTATAATCTCTCAAAATATATGTTTTATACATCAAACTATTCAGGAAGATGTTCACTACAAAATAGGCATATTTTTGAAAAATCGAATTTTTAAAAATTTTGACTCGATGGCTTCAGCCCAAAAACGATAGCTGAGAAACTGATGACCATTTACGCCCCCAGGAGACATACTGGCACCATTACTGATTAAGTAGGAATTTGCACCTCTCACATACGTACTGACACCAAAGGTGTTTCCCAAAAACCTGGGAAGAGTTGAGACACTTTCGAAAAACAAAAATGAGCATTTTATCGTGTCTCATAGGCTAACGCCAAGACTAGAGCTCACATTATGATAAGATATTGCAATGCCTATGTTGTTCAGAAGTAGTGCAGTGACTGCAGCTGTCATAAAATACATGAAATGTATATGCTGTTGCAAATGTGGACAACCATCAGCTGCATAATTGAATGATGGCAATGAAAATTTGTGCCAGATCAGGACTTGAACCTGGATTACCCACTTATGAGGGTGGTCATCTTACAATTAGGCTATGCGGGCATGCTCCACGACCAAACTCAAATTTTCGTATGTCATTAACCGTGTGTCAACAACCTGCACTCGTAGATTCGTTATGTGTACTTCTGTACAGAGGAGACATTTTATGTAAAAGTCACTAGCCTGGTGTCGGCAAATAAATACGATACTGCAGTGCTTCAGTTGTTCGCAAGTATGATGAAATGTTCCTTCTGACATTAGTGCAAAACCGAAGGAACAGGGACTGCAAACAGGGACTGTAAACAGGGACTGCAACGACTACAGCCATTATAAAATGCATAAAATATATTCGTAGTCGCGAATAATGACAATCATGAGCTGTATAATGGAATGACAAAAATGAAAATTTGTGCTAGTCTGGCACTCGAACCCAGATTTCCCCTTATCATTTGGCTATCCAAGCAGGCCCCCCAGCCAGATCGAAACTTCTGTATGTCGTGAACCATATTCTTCAACCTCTACTCTTACAACCATTATGTATATTTTGCGTTATAACTTTCCTGTCATGGCAGTATGCCATTTCAAGACAATGGGACATTGAAAATGCACCAAAAACGTATATGACAGATTCTAGAACTTCCTTATTAATGTAGTAGATGTACTGAGTGTTTAAAATTAAACTGATGGCATTATGCTCGGCAGTGTGGACTGTATAGATCAAAGAGCACTGAAACATCATAGGTATGTTCTTTAATCGCTGCGTTAGCGAAGTATGAAGAAAAAAATAATAGTTCCACTTCCTGTCACCAGCTGAAAATATGGCGCTGTAAGCAATCAGAACGTGAAATCTTTCTAGATTTGACATCAGTATGCTGGGTAAGAACAGTTGCTTGCCATTGTGGGAATATTGTTGACAGAAATGGCTGCAAAGGGGACTATTGTCAATAAATGGGATAAATTACATGATCAAGAAATTTGAGAAAACAGATGAATTAAGCGGTGTAGTATGGAGAGGGAGGCAGACCATCCGCGTGCAGTTGTCTATGATGGAGCTGCTGTTCCTACAGCTGGCCTGGCACGTGCGTCAAGGTTTGCAGCCAGTACTCGATCTGTGACACGGGAATTGTCTCTCTTTCCTGGTCAACAGTTCAAAAGATTTTGTGGCGCATTTTACACATACTACATTCAGCATGTGCACCAAATGAAGCACCAAGATAACCTACAATGCGTTACTTTGTCCATTTTTTGACACTCATTGAAATAGATGAATATTCTTTGGACGCTCGACCCGCATTTTACTCTGCATGGTGCTGCGAATGCACAGAACTGTCGCGTGAAGGGTTGTACTCCATCACATATTGTGCAGAAACATTCACTGCACTCAGTTCATGTGAGTGTATGGTGTTGTTTTACAAGTTCCTTCCTTTTCAGTCCATTTTTCTTTGGGATGATACCTCAAGGCCCTGTCAGGTGTACAGTGGCATCTGCACATTATAGGGTCCTTTTTGTGTAACAATTGATTCCAGCTATGCAAGAACACAACTATGTCTACACCACTATTTCCATGCGAAGTGGGGTGACACCACATGTAACTTAACAGGTGAAAGATTTGGTTTCAGAAATCTTCAGTAGCAACCAAATCATCTCGAGGCAATTTCAAGATGTGTGGCCTTCCAGATCATCCGACCTAAATCCATGTGACTTTTGGTTGGGGGGATTGAAAGGATGACAGTCATTGAAATATATGAAAACAACGTAAATTATTTACAAAAAATGGTTCAAATGGCTCTGAGCACTATGGGACTCAACTGCTGAGGTCATTAGTCCCCTAGAACTTAGAACTAGTTAAACCTAACTAACCTAAGGACATCACAAACATCCATGCCCGAGGCAGGATTCGAACCTGTGACCGTAGCGGTCTTGCGGTTCCAGACTGCAGCGCCTTTAACCGCACGGCCACTTCGGCCGGCAAAAATTATTTACAAACTACAGCGTGCACACGGTGTATTCAACATGTACAGGACACTACAGATATTCGGATTTAGGTTATGACATGTTCAATACGCCTGCCATCCTTGTCGACAACGTGGCGCAGACGAATAGCGAAATTCTGTATGACCCACTGAAGTATCGGAACCTCGATGCTGTCGATGACCCCCAGAATGGTTGTTTTCAGCCCAGCGATGGTTTTGGGGTTATTTCTGTAGAGCTTGTCTTTAATAAAGCCCCACAGAAAGGAGTCGCATGTGTTCATCTCCGCAGAATATGGCGGCCAATCGAGGCCCATGCCAGTGGCCTCTGGGTACTCCAGGACCAGAATGCAGTGCCCAAAGTGCTCCTCCAGCACATCAAACCCTCCCTTGCTTCGGTGGGGTCGAGCTCCGTCTTGCATGAACCACGTCTTGTCGAAATCAGGGGCCCTTTGGGTAATGGGAATGAAATTCTCTTCCAAAACCTTCACGTGCCATTCGATAGTCATCATCAAGGAATATCGCACCGGTTATTCTGTGAATGGTCGTTGCACACCACACTGTCACCCATTGAGGGTGAAGAGACTCCTTGATCGCAAAATGCGGATTCTCAATCCGCCCCCCCCCCCAAAAAAAAAAATGTGAAATGTGCCAATTTTGCTTATTGACGAACTCATCCAAATGAAATTGGGCTATGTCGCTAAACCAAACCATATTCACATGAAAGTTTTGTTCGTCAGTTCTGTGGATAATAGTGTTGGCAGAACACAACCGCTGTTTTTTTTTTTTTTTCTTTATTGTGATTTCATTCCCCTGCCCCATGCGGGCAGGGGAGGGCTGTCAGCAGCACAATCCGCCGCTCTTCAGCCGAGTGATATGACAATTAAAACAAGAATAAAATAATACATACATAAGGAGGTAAAAAGGGGGAACATAAAACAGAGTAAGGGGAGAAAATGGAGGTAAAAATACACTGATATGTAGACGTTCATTGGGGACAGTTAAAAAAGTCACCAGAAAGTTAAAAAACACAATTGGTGATTCTTAAAACACATGGAAGTCACTAGATGCACAGGCACAGGTTAAAAGTCGGCCACAGTATTAAAAACACTCCGAAACAACACACTTAAAACCCACTCGGAGCACACACGACGAAGAATAAAACTACCAGGTGGGACCTGCCGAGGGAAAGGGCAGAGAGGATGGAAAAGGAGGGGAGAGCATGGGGCAGCTGGGGAAGCGGCGGGAGGAAGGGAGGAGGGGAACCGTGGGTTCACGAAGAGGCAGGAGACACATGGGGCGGGAGAGGAAAAGGGAAGACAGGGCAGGAGGGAGCGCAGAGACACTGAAAGAAGGCACAAGAGATGGAGGGGGAGGGGAAATCCGCTCAGAAGGAGGGAGGGGGAGGAGAGGGAGCCCTGAGGAGGAGGCAGGAAGAGGGGGTTAGAGTTGGTAGGAAGGGTAGATGTCAGGGCGAAGCTCATCATCCGGGAGCGGTAGACGGTGGAAGTTGTGGTGGGAAAGGAGATGGAGGGTGTGGAGATGGAGAGAGGGAGGGACACAACGGTAAAGGCGCGGCAACTGGTCGGGAGTGGAGAGGAAGGGAGACACCAGGGGGTGGGGGGGATCAAGGCGACGGACAACATAGAGTGTGCGGATGTGTTCAAGGAAAAGGAGAAGGTGGGGGAAGGGGATGAGGTCATAGAGGATGCGCGTGGGGGACGGAAGGCGGATGCGGAAGGCGAGGCGGAGCGCATGGCGTTCGAGGATTTGGAGGGCGTCATAGAACCGGGGAGGGGCGGAAATCCAAGCGATGCTGGCATAACAAAGGATGGGGCGGATCATGGATTTGTAGGTGTGGAGGATGGTAGAAGGATGCAGACCCCATGTCCGGCCGGACAGGAGTTTCAGGAGGCGGAGGCGGTTGTGAGCTTTGTTTTGGATGGTAAGGAGATGGGGAGTCCAGGTGAGGTGGCGGTCGAGGGTGAGGCCAAGGTATTTGAGGGTAGGAGTGAGGTGGATAGGACGGCCATAAATGGTGAGGTAGAAATCATGGAGGCGGAAGGAACGGGTGGTGCGGCCTATGATGATCGCCTTGGTCTTGGAGGGATTAACACGGAGGAACCACTGGTTGCACCAAGCGGTGAATTGGTCAAGGTGGGTTTGGAGAGTACGTTGGGACCGTTGAAGGGTAGGATAAAGGGCTAGGAAGGCGGTGTCATCAGCGAACTGGAGAAGATGAACAGGAGGGGGAGGTTTGGGCATATCAGCAGTGTACAGGAGATAGAGGAGAGGGGAAAGGACAGAACCTTGGGGCACGCCGGCAGAGGGGTAGAAAGTACGGGAGTTGGAATTGTGGATAGTCACATAGGAGGGACGATGGGAGAGGAAGGAAGCAACGAGACGGACGAAGTTGATGGGGAGAGCATAGGTCTGGAGTTTGAAAAGGAGCCCGGGATGCCAGACACGGTCATAGGCGTTCTGGAGGTCAAGGGAAACAAAGATAGCAGAGCGACGGGAGTTAAGTTGGAGGGAAAGAAGACGGGTAAGGTTAAGGAGCTGGTCGTCAGCAGAGAAGGAAGGCCGGAAGCCACATTGGGTAAGAGGAAGGAGGCGGTGCTGGTTAAGGTGGCAGTGGATACGGCGAGAGAGGATGGCCTCAAAGACCTTACTGAACACGGAGGTGAGGCAGATGGGACGATAGGAAGAGGTAGCAGAGGGGGGTTTGTTAGGCTTAGGGAACAGCAGGACACGGGAAGTCTTCCACAGGTCAGGGTAAAATCCAGTGGAGAGGAGGACATTGTACAGGGTAGCAAGGACAGACAGGAAGGATGGAGGGGATTCCTTGAGGTGACGGTAGGTGACGCCATCATGACCAGGGGCGGTGTTGCGTTTGGAGCGGAGGACGAGTGTGATGTCTTGCATGGTGATGGGAGTGTTGATGTCGGAGGGGGGTAGCCGATCCAAGTACTGGAAGCTAGGGGCGAGCGGGGGGACCGAGGTGTCAGTGCGGTCAAGGACAGTGGGGAAGAGGGAGTAATCAAAATGGGGATCGGCAGGAATGGAGAAGACCTCGGATAGGTGGGAAGCAAAATGGTTAGCCTTACTGAGGTTGTCAGGAAAAGGGCGATCGTCATGGAGGATGGGGTAATGCGGGGTGGGATGGCTACCAGTAAGGCGGTGGAAGGCTGACCAGTACTTGGAGGAGTTGACAGGGAGGGTGGAGTTGAGGCGTGTGCATGTCTGACGCCAGTCCCGGCGTTTCTTTGCTTGAAGGAGGTTCCGGATATGTCGCTGTAATTGCCGGTGGCGGGTGAGAGTATCCTGGTCACGAGTGCGGAGGAAGGAGCGGTAGAGCCTGCGGGATTCACGCAGAAGAAGGACGGCCTGCGGAGGAAGCGTAGGGCGGTGAGGGTGGATGAGTTTGGTAGGGACATGAGCCTCCACAGCGTCAGTGATGGTCTTCTGGAGGAAGGAAGAGGCATGGGTGATGTCATCAGGGTGGTGGAAAGTGAGGGGGTGGCTGTCGACCCGTAAGGCAATGGATTCCCGGTAGGCATCCCAATTGGCACGGTGGTAGTCATGGACAGACTTTGGAGGGGCAGGGGGGCGGGTGGCTGCAGTGGCAGGACGGGTAGAGGAGAAGGTGAGAAGGACAGGGAGATGGTCACTACCGACGGGATCGAGGACATCAACGGCAATGCGACCAAGGAGGTTGGGGGAAGCGAGGATAACATCTGGGGTGGAGTCACTTTCAGGACGGGTGTGCTGTGGGAGAGGAACAAGGTCACCATGGAGGGTGGCAAGGAACTGATGCCACCGCCGAAGGGTGGCAGGGTCACGGCTGTGGATGTTGAGGTCAGCGGCGATCACATAGGTGGAGAAGGTACGGTCAACATGGGAAATGAAGTCAAAGGGGAGAGGAGCTGCGGGGCGAATATAGATAGTGGCACAGGTGACGGTGAGGGAGGGAAAAAAGAGGCTGAGGAGAAGGTGTTCGGTTGGGTCATTGAGGAGGGGTTGTGGCCGGACAGGGAGATGCCGGAGGTGGCCGATAGCGACCCCGCCTCGAGCTAGGGGAAGGGGATTGTCAGTGCGGTGAAGGAGATAAGGGGAGATGCGGACCACATGGTGGGGTCGGAGGAAGGTTTCATTAAGGATGAAGGAGTCAACCTGGTGCTGGGAGAGGGTATGCATGAAGAGGTATTTGTTTGCAAGGAGGGAGCGAATGTTGAGGTAGAGGAGACGATACTGTTGACGAGCCATGAGAGTGGGTGCGGGAAGGGTGCGGGAAGGGGAGAGGGGCTTAAACGAGGGTGTCTAGACGGGTGAAGGTAAAGTGGGCCTGGTTGTGGGAGTATGTGGCGTAGGTGTTTAAGTGGAAAACAGAGCGGGCAGCGAGGGAAATCTGCTGGAGTGTGTGGGGGCGCTGGAAGGGGTGGATGTTCTGCAGGACGACGGTGAGGAACCGGATGATGTCTTCTGCCGTAGGGGGAGGGCGGAGGGAATTGTTAGGGTGGATAGGTGGGTCAATGGGGCGAAGGGGGACAGTGAGTTCAGGGTTGGTGGGAGGGGGCTTGGCTTTGCATTTGGAGGAATAGGTGGGGTGAGGTTCATTGCAGGTGTTGCAGGATGGGGGGGAGGCGAGGTTGGGACACTGTTTGAGGAAGTGGGAGGCTTTACAATGGGGGCAGGTGGGTGGGTTCTTGCAGTTCTGGGTGAGGTGGTCATTGTACAGAAGACAACGCTGGCAGCGGTAAGATTGAGGAGGGGAACGGGACGGGTCAACAGTGTGGCGGCGGTTGAAAATCAGGGCTCCCTGCGTGAGGAGGTGGTCGATGGAGGAGGCGGACTCTGTAAAGATACGCATGAGGAAAGTAGGGCCAGAGGAGTTGTAAATACGGCGGGCAGAGCGGATTTCCAGGGAGGGGTGGGCATTCAGTTCCGCCAACACCTCAGCCTCCGTGACCACAGGGCTGAGTTTTGTGATGACGGCAGTGAGGGTCGGCGGACGACGAGGCGGTTGGGGTTGGCGAGGAGAGGAGGATGTAAGGAATGGGGTGAGGGATGCGTGGGGCCCAAAGGTGATGCGGGGAAGGCGCCGGAGGAGATCAGTATGGAAGGATGGAGAGGGAGACTTGATGAGAACAGAGTCTCTGCGAGGGATAAGTTGGGTGATGGGTGCACCGGGGATGTACTTCCGGATTTCAAGGGTGAGGGTGCGGGCATCCAGGAATTTCGGATCAGGGTTTGCTAGGACAAAGGTATAAAGTGAGGGGGCTGGAGAGGAGGGAGGTGGGGTGGTATCCATAGTGGGGTCAGTGGGAGGTGGGGGAGGCGGGGCGAGCAGTGGCCTTTTGGAGGAAGGAGTAGAGGAGAGGTCGCCACTGGGCCGTTTGGAAGATTTTTTGGCGGGTGTTGCCTGGGAGGAGGGATGAGGGACTGGATGGATGGGGAGGTGGTGGGAGGCAGGGCCCTCCTGTGAGGCAGGAGCACCGGATGAGAGGGTAGGGCGCTCTGTGGCGGCGACTGTGGCGCGGCGGGCGGAGACTCCGGTAGGGGAAGCAGCGGTAGTCGCAGGGGGTAGAGGGGGGAAGTCGTCTCGGCGGGCGACAGGAGTGGGAGGGGGGTTGGGAGCAGGGGCAGAGGCAGTAGCGGGAGAAGTAGCAGGGGCAGTAACAGGGGTAGGAGCAGGAGTGACGTACAGGTGGGGATACATCGATGGAGAGGAGATAGATGGGGAGGAGACTGTGAGTAGGGGAGGTGCATGAGACGGGTGAATCCCAGAGGAAGCACTCCATGACGTTACAGTGGGGGCAGGTGAAGGAGAGGTGTAGATGATGGTGGTAGTTGGGGCGTCCATGATCGCAGGCGGCAGCGAACACCGAGAGACGGCGGCAGAAGAAGCGGCGAGCACCAAGAGACGGCGGCAGAAGAAGCGGCGAGCACCAAGAGACGGCGACAGCGGCGGCGGCGGCTGAAGAAGCGACGACCAGGTGGCGGCGGCAGAAGAGGAAGCGGCGAGCACCGACAGACGGCGACCAAGCGGCGGCGGCGGCGGCGGCGGCGGCGGCAAGCACCGGGCGGCGGCGAACAGACGACGACGACGACGGCGGCGGCGGCGGCGGCGGCGGCGGCGAGCACCGACAGACGGCGACCAAGCGGCGGCGGCGGCGGCGGCGGCGGCGGCGAGCACCGACAGACGGCGACCAGGCGGCGGCGGCGGCGGCGGCGGGCAGCAGTGACGGCGTGCAGACGGGCAACAACGCGACAAGCACGAGTGGGGCTCTTCCACGTCGAAGGTACACCCTGAGAGTAGCCCAGGCAGTGCGAGTCCTCGATGAGGAAGTGAACCGCTGTTTCCTGGCCCTGGGTCTTAATGGCTGATCGGTTTCAATTATGTATGGGAAGAAATGCAGATCTTCAACAACAATTTGTCACAATGTCTCCCAATTGATTCCCACACGTTGTGCAGCTCGTCTGATCAATTTCCTGGGGCTAGTTTGAAACACAGCACGTCTCCTCTCGATGTTTTCGTACGTTTTCACCCTTTCTGGATGACCGAGACTGTCATCACAAACGCTACCCGATTTCTAAAACTTTCGAACCAAATTCTTGATTGTTAGCACACTTAGGCCGGTTGTCGTCAGCTTGAACTCGCTCGCAAACTTCCTCTGAGCTGCAGTTGGGCTGGTGTTGCTAGCATAGTAGGCCATCACAAACGCTATAAACTCAGACACGCTGTACTGTGACATTTTCACGTGCAAATGGCTGATAACAACAAGTTGCGTGCACTTGCACGCACCTCACCCCACAGTCAGCTACGCAGTTTGAACGTCCTAACGCAAACCGTTCACAAGTTATCGCGATTTTATTTCATATAGTTCAATAATTGTCATTTTGTACAAAGATCGTGTCTCTCAGGTATGTATCCAGACTCTTCCTGATATCAAAGGTAGACCATATTGAACACATGTTATAGCTTGTGACCTAATCCTAATAAATGTGCCAGAACCACCATTACTATGTATTTCATTGTTCCTCCTCTCTTCCTGCACCCACACCACATTCTGACTGCTTACAGCGCCATATGTTCACCTGGTGGCAGAAAGTGGAACTATTATTTCTTAAGCACACTCCGCGAGTGCATCAAGAAGTGACCAAACCTATGATGTTTCAGCATCGTGCATTGTATACAGTCCACAATGCAGCACTGGAATCACTATTATTTTAATTATTTCTACAATACTCGTTTTATTTGTGTAATGGTATGCTCTCTCAGGAATGTGATTCTTCAATTTTGTGACTTCTGTCCGATTAAAAGCCGATGGAAGAACTTGTTGTGAGTATAATTTGTACAACTGTGTTAGGCAGACAGGTGGAGACAGTGTATGATTAAAGCATAACAGCATAGAGCTAATTTTAATGATCATATGACCATGTATTGTCCGTATTACCAGTTAACAGATTCTAAAGAATGTGTGCCTAAACCAATATACGTAGTATGATGATAATTAGGCACTTTTCTAAAACAAAGTATTCATAAGTCACTCTGATCTCTGATGAAATGGAGATAAAGACAGTTTGCTCATGAATTTTCTGATTAAGCTAATGACCTAGACCATGGTACATGCAACAAATCAGCGCATCATTCATCTAATAATTCATAGTTACATTCATATGCTTGAGATTATTACCATCCAGTCAAATTTATAACTGCACAGTGTATCAGCCTGTGACCGCATTTGAGATTATCACACTTGTACCTTCTTTTTAACATATTTTAGTTACATATAGCCGATGCCCCATGCAGTAGACTATTGATTACTGATAGCTCTTCTAATTGTTTACAAAGCTTATGCCGACAGGTGAGTCACGTCACTTGTGTCAAACGACAAGTTATGGACTAATGTCACGTGACCACATTGGTTACAAACTCAGATGCCGTTCTTTTGACGTTGTGAACGTTACTCAATCACCACACTTTCGACTACAGATATTGATGCACAGTCTTTGTCAATCTCCAGGAGGAGAGTTCCAGGTTTACATTTTCTCACATTATAAATAATAACAAGAATATGTATTTACCTCAGTATTGTATGATGCAAACTCTAATACTTCTGTGAGTTCAGTGACCTAGTAAAACATCAAATACAATTCTTTATAAGACGAATTTAAATAGTAAATGTTAGTCCAACTTCCATTCTGAAGGTGCAGGAAACAGATTCAAGTTATTAGAAAACAATATAACTTGTGATTGTGTACTCCATCATAGCAGTTTCACTGTTGTTGGACATGCAGCTCCTGAGCATATACAATTAGTTAAGCTCAGGTTACTTACGAAAATTTTAGAAAATTAATAACAAATAAGGCGCAGAAACTTCATGTTGGGGTATTCACATAGTAACGTCAATGTTTTGTGCTTCCATCTTAAATTATCATTATTGTTACTGTAATTTATTATTTTGTATTTATGGTTTTGTTGTATAATACCAATGGCTGTCAAAAGGATCACATGACACAGCGCAGTAACAGGAAAGTTTGCATTATCAGTGCATGTGGTTATCAGTTGAACAAACATAAGGAAAGTGATAAAGAGTTTTGTGCGGGAGTCGGACAAATAGCAGCGAGCGCTGGCTATTGATTCAGTGAGATATTGTGAAGAGTTAGTACAGAGTTGACAGTTATTTCTGTTTATTTGATAAGACGCGATTAGGTGAGGGAGAAACGTTCGTGCTAGTTACACAAGTCTGCTGCCGTGACTCAGGTCAGTAGAGGATCACTTGACCGCCTGTTATCAGTTGCTCACTATCTACATACCTCCAAAGTGATTATTGTGTTCTTTTAAAGTGGCAGCTAGTCATCTTGTGGTTGAAGCTCTTTCTTTTTGTCAGGATTTGCTTCCTAACATGTAGCATGGAAAACATGGTTCTGCCATGAGCAAACACAATTCTACATCTACATCTCCAAACCACGGTGAACTGCATGGCAGAGGGAACATCCCATTGTACCAGTTATTAGGGTTCTTCCCGTTCCACTCACGTATGGAGCGCGGGAAGAATGATTGCCAGATTGTAGTGTATTCCTAGAGTCATCATTTAAATCCGGTTATTTAAATTTTATTAATAGATTTCTCGGGATCGTTTACGTCTATTTTAAAGAGTCTTCCACTTGAGTTTATTCAGTATCTTTGTGACACTCCCCCATGGATTAAGCAAACCTGTGACCATTCGCGCTGCTGTCCTCTGCTTACGTTCAATATTCTCTGTTAGTCCTATCTGGTGCGGGTCCCACACACTTGAGCAATATTCTAGAACCAGTCGCACGGGTGGTTTGTAAGCAATCTCCTTTCCAGACTGATTGCATTTCCGCAGTATCCTACCAATAAACCGAAGTCTACCACCTACTTTACCCACTACTGAACCTATGCGATCATTCCTTTTCATATCCTTACAAAGTGTCACACCCAGGTATTTCTACGATTTTTTCGAGTCCAACAACGACTCACTGATATTTCAGTCATAGGATACTACGTTTTTATGTTGTTTCTGAAGTGCAAAATTTCACAGTTCTGAAAATTTAGAGCAAGTTGTCAGTCTCTGCACCTGTTTGAAATCTTATCACGATCTGACTGAATATATATGCAGCTTCTTCCAGATGGTACTTCATTATAAATAACTGCCGCATCAGCAAAAAGCATGCTGTTACTATTAATATTGTCTGCAAGGACATTGACATACACACATCAGAAAAAGTTTTGCGTCACCCCAATTCCGAGAGTTCCGTAACCTGTACAGAAAACTTGAGTAGAGATTAGAGATAACATAAACATCATTTCCAAACTTTTCATTGCTCATGAAAACCACAGATAGCATGTTGTACCACCATACAGCGAGACCTTCAGAGGTGGTGGTCCAGACTGCTGTACACACCGGTACCTCTAAAAGCCAGTAGCAGATCCTCTTACACTGATGCGTGCGTGTATTCGTCGTGGCATACTATCCACAAGTTCATCAAGGCACTGTTGGTCCAGATTGTCCCACTCCCCCACTCCTCAACGGCGATTCGGCGTAGATCCCTCAGAGTGGTTGGTGGGTCAGAAAATGGTTCAAATGACTCTAAGCACTATGGGACGTAACATCTGAGGTCATAAGTCCACTACGCTTAGAAGTACTTAAACCTAACTAACCTAAGGACATCACACACACCCATGCCCGAGGCAGGATTCGAACCTGCGACCGTAACAGTAGCGCGGTTCCCGAGTAGAGCGCCTAGAACCCCTCGGCCACAGATGCTGGCGGTTGGTGGGTCACATTGTCCATAAACAGCCCTTTTCGATATATCCCAGGCACGTTCAATAGGGTTCATGTCTGGAGAACACGCTGGGCACTGTAGGCGAGCTATGTCGTTATCCTGAAGGAAGTCATTCACATGATGTGCACGATGGGGGCGCGAATTATCGTCCATGAAGACGAATGCCTCGTCAGTACGCATCCGATATGGTTGCACTGTCTGTTGCAGGATGGCATTCACATATCGTACAGCCATTACGACGCCTTCCGTCACCATAAGCGGCACATAACGCCACCCCAAAACAGCAGGGAACCTCCACCTTGCTGCACTCGCTGGACAGTGTGTCTTTGGCGTTCAGGCTGACTGGGTTGCCTCCAAACACGTCTCTGACCATTGTCTGGTTGAAGGCATATGCGACACTCATCGGTGAAGAGAACGTCATGCCAGTCCTAAGCGGTCCATCCTGCATGTTGTTGGACCATCTGTACCGCACTGCATGGTGTCATGGTTGCAAAGATGGACCTGGCCATGGACGTCAGGAGTGAAGTTGCGCATCATGCGGCCTATTAACCGCAGTTTTGAGTCGTAACACTACGTCCTGTGGCTGTACGGAAAGCATTATTTAACATGGTGGCGTCGCTGTCAGGGTTCCTCCGAGCCATAATCCGTAGTAGCCTCTGAGCGCCCTGAGAGAGACATGTCATCGACAGTTCCTGTCCCTCTGTATCTTCTCCATGTCCGAAAAACATCGCTTTAGTTCACGCCCAGATGCCTGGACACTTCCCTTGTCGAGAGCCCTTCCTGGCACAAAGTAACAATTCGGACGCGATCGAACCGCACAATTGAATGTCTAGGCATGGTTGAACTACAGACAACACGGGCCGTGTACCTCCTTCCTGGTGGGATGACTGGAACTGATCGGCTGTCGGACCCCCTCCGTCTAATAGTCGCTGCTCAGACGTGGTTGTTTACATCTTTGGGTGGGTGTTGTGCATCTCTGAACAGTCAAAGGGACCGTGTCTGTGATATAATATACACAGTCAACGTCTATCTTCAGAAGTTCTGGGAACCGGGGTGATGCAAATCTTTTTTTGATGTGTGTACAATATGAACAGCAAGGGTCCCAACACACTTCACTGGGGCACGAGCAAAGTTTCGTCTACATACGACGATGGCTCTCCATCCAAGATAACAAACTGTGTCCTTCCTACAAAAAATTCTCATTCCAGTCACAAATTTCACTTGATACTCCATACGACCGTACCATGGATGTATGTAAGGGGGGTTGGGGGCTCAGGGGGTCCGGGCCACCACCACCCCCCTATCTTACGCAGAAAACTCCAATATTACCCAGATATCCGCTTTGTGAAATCCCATGCCTCAAGTTAGTAGTTACGCAGCGCAGTTGGTTGAGATAGCAACAAAACATGGAGTTGCGATGCAATAAACGATACGGGTTTGTCCTCCGCTCACCTCTCCAACACCTCTCCCCCGCCCACACCCAGCGCTATGCGCTCCACAGACTGAAGCCAGCCGGATGTGTAGCTTCACTCTGGGCAGTCAATAATTAACGATGATAGTTTGAAAAAACAGTGTAACGGACAAGTCAGAAATCTCTTTTGGGGTTCGACCATCAGGGAGAATTTTCTTGAATTTATCTACGTAGAAGATGTTACAGCTCAACGACGATTATAACGCATCTCGTATCTTATAACTTAAATATGGATAAATTTATTGGTCGAGGCTTTGATGGTGCTGCAGTGAAGAGCAGCCGGTTGCGAGACGTAAGATCAACCACTGCCGAACGATACCCAAGAGCGCAATTCGTACACTGTGTGGCGCACGTTCTTAATTTAGTTCTGACGCATTAACGCCAGATGTCTATAATACGTCACTGTATCGGAACTATGAAGAGCGTATCAAACTTTTTTCGACAATCTCCACTTCGGAACAACCTTTTGAAGAAAATTGTGGGACAAATTAACTATTCCCATTCGATTCTTATCTCACTATGTGAGACGCGGTGGACCGAAAAGCATGTGATCGTCGAAAGATTTGCAGAAACGCTACCTGTAGTATGGACAACACTTGAGACACTTCAAGATGCTGCTAGTAGGGATCACAGGAATGATGTTTACAGTGCTCATGGCATGAATGAAAAATATAACACTTGTGCTAATAAAGTACTTACCTTATTTGAACGCTATTTTCCCCCAAAACTAACCAAGCTTAGAGCAAAGTCTACAAAGAAGCCACAGGTTACTCAAGGAATAGAGGTATCTTGTAAAACAAAAAGAAAACTGTATCTGTCAGTCCGAAACAGTTCTGATGTTGGTGCTATAGCACATTACAAGTAATACTGCAAAATATTAAAGACTGTAATACGGACACCAAAGCAAATATATTACAAGGAAAAGATAGTCATATCAGATAACAAAATAAAGACAATATGGGATATAGTGAAGGAGGAGACCGGTAGAACCAGACATGAAGAGGAACAAATACCATTAAGAGTAAATGATACTTTGGTGACAGATGTGTATAGTGTTGCAGAGCTTTATAACAAACATTTTGTAATTGTTACTACAAGATGAGGTTGTCAGGTTCTGTAGATGCTGCCATGGGATACCTCAGACCAGACATTTCAAGCAACTTCCATAATATGAATTTTGACCCTCACTACCCCAACAGAAGTAACGTCCATCATAAAATCTTTAAAATCAAAAACATCTAGCGGGTATGATGAAATATCAACAAAGTTAATTAAAGAATGTGATTCTGAGTGAAGTAACATATTAAGCTAACTACGTAACCAGTTGTTTATCAGTGGAATGTCTCCTGAATGGTTGAAATGTGCTGAAGTTAAGCTATTGTTTAAGAAGGGAGATAAAGAAATAGCGTCAATTTTGCGTCCAATTTCAATTTTGCCAACATTCTCAAAAATTTAAGAAAAGGCAATCTACAGTCGGCTATATAACCATGTTATCACAAATAACATACTGTCAAAGTCGCAGTTCGGATTTGTAAAGGGTTCTGATATTGAAAAGGCTATATACACTTACAGTGAAAATGTACTTAATTCATTAGACAAAAAATTGCAGGCAACGGGTATATTTTGTGATCTGTCAAAGGCATTTGACTGAGTAAATCACAATATCCTTTTAAGTAAATTAGAATATTACAGTGTAACAGGAAATGCTGCAAAATGGTTCAAATCTTACATCTCTGACGGGAAACAAATGGAGTTATTAGGAAAGAGACATGTATTAAGCTATCAGGCATCATCCAACTGGGAACTCATTACATGCAGGGTCCCACAAGGTTCCATCTTAGGGCCCTTACTTTTCCTTGCATATATCAGTGACCTTTCATTAGTAACATTACCAGATGCCAAGTTTGTTTTGTTTGCCAATGATACAAACATTGCAATAAATAGCAAATCAAGTGTAGTCTTAGAAAGATCGGCTACTAAAATATTTGTGGGCATTAATGACTGGTTCTTAGTCAGTTCTTTGTCACTAAACTTTGAAAAACACACTATATGCAGTTCAGAACTTGTAAGGGGTATCCCACGAGTATATGCCTGACATATGATGACAAGCAGATAGAAGAAGTGGACAGTGTTGAATTCTTGGGATTACAGCTTGATAATAAATTCAACTGGGAGGAGCACATCACAGAACTGCTGAAGTGTCTACACAAATCTCTGTTTCCAATGAGAATTCTGTCAGACATACAGGATATAAAAATGAAAAAGCTGGTATACTATGCTTACTTTCACTCAATAATGTCATATGGGATTATTTTTTGGGGTAATTCACGAAGCCAAGCTACAGTTTTCTGGGCACAAAAACTTGCAATAACAGTTATATGTGGTGTGAACTCAAGAATATCCTGAAAAGACCTGTTTAGGGAAATAGGGATACTAACTACTGCTTCCCAATATGTTTATTCCTTAATGAAATTGGTCATTAAAAATATATCGCTTTTTCAAACAAAAAGCTCAATTCATGGAATCAGTACTAGAAATAAGAATAATCGTCACAAGGACTTAAAGTCACTTACTCTTGTACAAACAGGTGTACGTTATTCAGGAACACACATTTTCAATAACTTGCCAGCAGCAATAAAAAGCTTAACTACCAATGAAATTCAGTTTAAGATAAGCCTAAAGGGTTCACTGGTGGCCAACTCCTTCTACTCCATTGATGAATTTATCAGTATAACCAATTGATTTTGTATGTGTGTGTGTGTGTGTGTGTGTGTGTGTGTGTGTGTGTGTGTGCGTGTGTGTGTGTAAAGTACAATCCATCTTCTGCACCATTTCAGTGCAGTAAGGTGTTCATTGTAAATAAGTATTGTAGTAGTTCTAGTAAATGAGTGTTGTAAAATGATCGTTTCATATAGTGTTAAAAAACTATGGAAGGTACATTAGCTTATTTGTTTTAGTTGTAAATATTTGTCATGTATTATTGTTTTTCTGACATGTTCTACACCCTTGAGGACCTCCTCAGTACGGATCAATTGGAATGAAAGTAAATCTAATGTAATATAATGTCTCCACTCAAGCATACCAACTGCAGACCACCTTAGAAAAACGCCAGTTCATTGTGTTGATAGTTACATTAAGAAAAAATTTTCATATACAGCGAACGTTAACAAAGCAATGCAGAAGGTCAATGTGGACTTGACCAACATCTGCAGCTATGTGAAAACAATAACAACTACTTTGCAAAATATTCGGAATGAAAGTCAGTTCTCAATCCATTTTGAGTAGGCAAAACAGATGAACTCAAGGGGCATAGTTGTTCCAAGAACGACTGCAACGCAAACCCAGCGCAACTATGTACCAGGAGAAAATAACGAAATATTTTACCGCCGAAACGAATTTTTCCCCGTTGCGGGACATGTGGTTACGGAACTCGAAGCTCGTTTTAAACCACATGAAGGAACGATCCAAGGGATTCAGATGCTTTTGCCTGAGAGAACCAGTAATGACCCCAGGACAAAAGAAAATCGTAAAAAGATGGCACAAATATTTCTGGGTGAAAATGCAGGCGCAGTATTTCTGAGCGAATGTGAGGTACGGCACAGTCGCTGGCAAATTGTTGAGCAAAAACGAGCCACTGCAGTTGAAGCTGTTGATTAGTGCAATGAGCAGTTTTTCCCTTTGATAAAAAAGCTTCATGTCATTTTAGCCACATTCCCAGTGTCTACTGCGACCCCAGAAAGATGTTTCTTCACTTTAAAAAGGCTATAAACTTACGTTAGAAATAAAATGGGAGATGACAAACTTACTGATCTTGCTCTAATGAGTGTCCATCGTGATCTGGCAGTGCAAGCAGATTCCGAAAAAATTATAAATAAGTTGGCAATAAGACGTAAAAGGCTAAATAGAATACTTGAAACTAAAGTCTTTTGTTATTTACTAAATTACAGTAACTTATGACCTGAAGTTACAGCCAAACGCAAACGTGTCAAAAACTTCAATATAAACAAAAAATACTGCAATAATATTGTAAAATTTTATTATATACTACAATTATATAATTTAATAATATATAAATATCCACAATTTTAGATTTGTTTCTTTTGTCATCCATTAAGTACCATAACACTTACATTACACATTTTTTATTCGAAGGTGTATATCTTTTCTTGCATGTGACATTGATTCTATTGTGCTTATGAAATTTTTAATTTCGTACTGATTGATTTTATTGGGGTTAAACAGCAGTTCCTTTTTATGGCGTGAACGAAGTTTTGGGGGAAAATCTAGTTCACCATCCTACAGTGCAGTGATGGACACAGCCCCTTTAAGAGCTATAGGTACGTCAGTGGGTCGTACATTTGACAATAAGCATAGGTGTTGTACTGAGTCAAATACATTACGGAAATCGAGAAATATTGCATCTACTGACTCGATCCAAAGCTTTTAGTATGTCATGTGAGAAAAGTGCAGGCTGTGTTTCACATGATCGATGTTTTCGAAATCTATGCTGGCTGGTATTGAGAAGGTCTCTCTGTTAATGATACTTCATTCTATTTGAGCTCAGAATATGTTCTGACATTCTACAACCAATCGATGTCAAGGATATTGGACGGTAGTTTTTTGGGTCACTTCTACTACCCCTTTCGTAGATGGGTATGACTTGCACTTTTTTCCAAGAACTGGGGATGGTTTTTTTGCTTCAGGGATCTACGATAGGTTGTAGTTAGAAGAGGGGCTAACTCAGCCGCAAATTCAGTATACAGTCTAACAGAGATTCCATCAGGACTTGGAGCTTTGTTTAGTTTTAACGATTTCAGCTTTTTCTCCACACCACTGACACTAATACTTGTTTCATTGATCTTTTCAGAGGTATGAGGATTAAATTGGGCAATTCTCCGGAGTATTTATCTGTAAAGGAACATTTGAAAACGAAGTTAAGCATTTAAGCTTTTGCTTTGTTACACTCAGTTTCCGTTCCTGTCTCAGGGACTGGGCATTAACTTTGGTGCCACTAACTGTCTTCAGGATTTAAAAACCATGGAGAAGAAATAAAAACTTTGAGGTTTTCCAATGACAACGTAATTCTGTCATAGACAGCGAAGGATCTGGAAGAGCAGTTGAACAGAATGGACAGTGTCTTGAAAGGAGGATATAAGACGAACATCACCAAAATCAAAACGAAGATAATGGAATGTAGTCGAATTAAATCAGATGATAGTGAGGGAATTAGATTAGGAAATGAGACACTTAAAGTAGTAGATGAGTTTTGCTATTTCGGGAGCAAAATAAGTGATGATGGTCGAAGTAGAGAGGATATAAAATGTAGACTGGCAATGGCAAGGAAAGCGTTTCTGAAGAAGAGAAATTTGTTAACAACGAGTATAGATTTAAGTGTCAGGAAGTCGTTTCTGAAAGTATTTGTATGGAGTGTAGCTATGTATGGAAACGAAACAAGGACGATAAATAGTTTGGACAAGAAGAGAATAGAAGCTTTCGAAATGTGGTGCTACAGAAGAATGCTGAAGATTAGATGGGTAGCTCACATAACTAATGAGGAGGTACTGAATAGAATTGGGGAAAAGAGAAAGTTGTAGCACAACTTGAGTAGAAGAAGGGATCGGTTGGTAGGACATGTTCTGAGACATCAAGGGATCACCAATTTAGTATTGGAGGGCAGCGTGGAGGGTAAAAATCGTAGAGGGAGACCAAGAGATGAATACACTAATCAGATTCAGAAGGATGTAGGTTGCAGTAGGTACTGGGAGATGAAGAAGCTTTGACAGAATAGAGTAGCATGGAGAGCTGAATCAAACCAGTCTCTGGACTGAAGACCACAACAACAACAACAGCAATAACAGCGCCATCTCCCCTAATTATTGCTCCATGGTAATTTTCTTGACAAATCGGACTCAAGTAAATTTAAATATCATAATCGCTGCTGAGCAGCACAAAGTTCAATATTTCAAAATTACAGTCCACTCCTTTAAGCACACAAAGCAAGTTAGCACTCATTCAATAATGTTCACTTCATAAATAGGCTGTAAATAACTTCACATTCTTATCTTGACATCAAAATGAAAATATATTTCTTGAAAATGTAGTCATGTTTACTCATAAACCTAATGTATTAACTATACTTTCCCTGTTGACAAGGTCAATTGTATAAAAATATACCGAACGACTGATAATAAACGTTCTAATCGTTCTAAACATTCAGCCAAATTTTCAAACACACATAACTGGTGATGTGAATAAGAAACAACTACTCGTGTTCGAAGTCAGAAGTTTATTCAAGTATAAATAAAACAGATACAACCTTTCTCATATCTTCAATATATCAGGACAAAATTTTTATGTCGTAGCTAGTAACAAGATACCAAACTGAATTAATAATACACATGGAGTAAACTGGGACAGTGCATCAACGTGACTTTGATTAGAGTCAGCACGTTGTGCTGGTGTGTGGTGGCTAGCGACAAGCTACACGGCAATGTGGCCCACCTTCAAAATCGGCGCATATTTTCCGGCACTCACCTGTCACAGGAAAAGGGGAGGAATATAGTTCTTATAGTAAAAGAATGAACACGTACTGTAACACATAAAAGATCGTGTTAAACTTTCCACTTTCCTTGTACATGCAGTGGACTGAGTACGGCTATAAAGCCCCCTTTACATGATAGACTTTCTTATCTCAACTGATTGCTTAATACGAGTGAATTTACTGCAGCGCACCTGGAGTTTCATTCCTGTGCCGAGCCTCTTCTCTCGAGTGATCATCTCATTTACACGTCAGCAGCAAATTTGTGAGCGTTGTGGGAGTGGTCTGTTGTGCGGTTTGACACCTGAACGGCGAAACTGAGTATATGAGGGACTAGCCCTTCCACAAAAAAGTCAAAATATGGTAACAAACCGCAGGAAAAAACAAGAGTTTGTTAATAACTAAAGCAAATTTCTTAGTTGATGTTCTTCTTAAATAGCTGTCTCCGCTGTTGTCATCGGGACTTAAAATCACTGATTTCCAGGACTAGTACCGTGTTCTGCTTATATGCAGGGTGAAGAGTATTTAAATAGACAAACTCTGGGAGGTTGTAAGGGACATCAAAACAAATATTTTTCCCTAATGTCATTTTTTTCTGTGAGGATTATTTAAACCGGTGGAGGCCGTATTACGCTCTTCAGTTGTTAGAGGGCGTATTACGCTCTTCAGTTGTAGGCAACTGCTCTCCACCAGTGCAGTAGTGCATTGTCTCTGTTTACTAATGCAGCGATACGCCTGGAATGAGTACACTGAATGGTTGGTGCGTACTACGTAGCGCACCACAACGGACGAGCTGCACAGCGGGTTTATCAACAACAATATCCTAATCGCCATATCCCGCATCATAAGACCTTTGCTGCTGTGTACCAACAACGTCTGCGTGAGACCGGGCCATTTAGCAGATTTCCTGGACGGGGACGTCGTCGCACGGTAAGAGCGCTGCAATTTGAGGAAGTTGTCTTGCAGCATGTGGAGCGGGATCCTTCAATCAGCACTCGTGCAATTGCACGTAACGTGGGGACGAATCTAAGAACAGTCCTTCGAGAGCAATTGTTACGTCCATTTCACTTACAGCGTGTCCATAACCTGGAAACAGTTGATTATCCACCCAGAGTACAGTTTTCGCAGTGGTTCCTGGAACAGTGTCAAATGGATCCTATATTTCCATCCACAGTGTTGTTTACCGATGAAGCAACATTCGGGCGTGATGGAGTCTTCAACATGCGCAATTCGCATGTTTGGAGTGAGGATAACCCAAATGCCACAGTTACTAGTGCTCATCAAGTGCGGTTCTTCGTTAATGTGTGGGTCGGTGTTGCTGGGGACTGTTTAATTGGGCCGTATCTGCTACCTAGGCCATTAAATGGCAGGTACTATTACAATTTTCTCGCCAGATCATTGCCAGAATTGCTGAAAGACGTCCCGCTCCCTATAAGAGAATGCATGTGATTCCAAGATAACGGGGCGCCGGCACGTTTCAGTCGTCGTGTGCGTCGATTCCTGGACCGACGGTTCCCAGAAACGTGGATTGGCAGAGCTGGTCCTGTACCGTGGCCTGCTCTGTCTCCAGATATGTCCCCTCTGGACTTTTTTGTGTGGGGAGAGATGCGCAACCTTGTTTACGCAACTCTTGTTGCATCAGAAGAGCATCTGGTTGCCCGGATAGTAGCATCAGCAGGAACAATTCAGGATACTCTTGGGGTTTCTGCCCGTGTCAGACAGTGTCCGGCGGTGTCACCTTTGCTTACGTGTCAATGGAGCCATTTTTGAAAATCCCCTGTAATTGAAATTGGGTTATGTTAATGTGTTGTCTCTTGGTCATAAAAAAATGGAAAAGTGTTTGTTGGTTTAATTAATTTGCCGCTAGAGAAATCTTCCTCTGCCGGTTTAAATACTCCTCATAGGAAAAAATGACATTAGAGAAAAATATTTGTTTTGATGTCCCCTACAACCTTCCAGAGTTCGTCGGTTTAAATACTTTTCACCATGTAGATGCAACGCCAGCGTCTGGAACCTTCCAGAGACAACCAGAATGCCACATGCGCCGAAGCCGGTTCCTGGAAGTTCGGTGCAGCCACGGGACGGAGCAACATCTCGTGGCATGAGAGCCCAGCTCCATTTTTGAAACTTCTCCTCCCACATCCATATAAGCGTAAAGCCTCCGTCTTTTGCTCTCACTGCATGTCCAGAGCCTGCACCCGTGCCCTTCTACCGTAAGTGTGTACCCTCGTCTCTGATAAAAATTGTAGCTGTTTATTTCGATTTCAGCCATTTCTTTCATAACAGAATCCCAATATGATGATTGATCCAAAACATTCGCATTTTCACTCCGTATTTTATCCCTGTTCTGCAGGCACTGTCCAGACACAGTTGACCTCTAGTTCCCTTTGTTCAATGTGTCCTACACTATGTGATCAAAAGTATCCGGAAACCTGCCTAAAAATGACTTACAAGTTTGTGGCACCATCCATCGGTAATGCTGTAATTCAATGTGGTGTTGGTCTATCCTTAGCCTCGATGACAGCATACGTTCAATCAGGTGTCGAAAGGTTTCTTATGAATGCCGGCCCATTCTGAGGAGAGATATTGATGTTGGTCGATGAGGCCTGGCACGAAGTCAGCATTTCAAAACATCCCAAAGGTGTTCTATAGGATTCATATCAGGACTCTGCGCAGGTCACTCCATTACAGGGCCGTTATTTTCGTGTAACCACAGGCTGTGTATTACGAACAGGTGCTCGATTGTGTTGAAAGATGCAGTCACCATCCTAGAGTTGCTTTTCAACAGTGGGAGGCAAGACGGTGCTTAAAGCATCAATGTAGGCCTGTGCTGTGATAGTATCACGCAAAACAACAAGGATCCAAGCCCCTCCATGAAAAACACGACCAGACCATAACACAACTGTCTCCGAATTTTACTGTTGTCACTAAACACGCTGGCAGATGACTGTCACCGGGCATTCGCCATACCCACACCCTGCCATTGGATCACCACATTGTGTACCGTGATTTGTCACTCCACACAACATTTTTCTACAGTTGAATCGTCCAATGTTTACGCTACTTACACCAAGCGAGGCGTCGTTCGGCATTTACCAGCGTGATGTGTGGCTTATGAGCAGCCGTTCGACCATGAAATCGAAGTTTTCTCACCGCCCACCTAACTGTCATAGTACTTGTAGTGGATCCTGATGCAGTTTGGAATTCCTTTATGATAGTCTGGATCGATGTCTGCCTATTACACATTACGGCCCTCTTCAACTGTCGGCAGTCTCTGTCAGTCAACGGACAGTCGGCCTGTACACTTTTGTGCTGTACATCTCCTTCACGTTTCCACTTCACTATCACATTGGTAACAGTGGACCTAGGGATGTTTAAGAGTGTGGAAATTTCTCGTACAGATGTATGACACAAGTGACACCCAATCACCTAACCATGTTCCAAGCCAGTGACTTCTGAGGAGTGCCCCATTCTGCTGTCTCGCGATGTCTAATGACTACTGAGGTCACTGATATGGAGTACCTGGCAGTAGGTGGCAGCACAATGCACCTAATATGAAACACGTATGTTTTTGGGTGTGTCCAGATACTTTTGATCACATAGTGTATGTGCTCTGCACGACACTCAGCAACCGTGTGAATAGTCGTCCGGCCATCTTTGGAAGGTTCCAGACGCTGCCATTCTATCCATATAAACAGAACACAGTACCAGCCTTAGCAGGCAGTGATCTTAACTCCTGACGATGATAATGGAGACAGCTATCAAGAGCTCAAGTGCTTTATTCGAAGTGATGCAGCTTGTAAGCCAAGAAGATTTTCTTGAAGCATGCCACGATGAAAACTCCAAGGACACATCAAAGAATACCTACAATGTAGTAAATAGCAGCTTTTCCCTTATCGTTTGTATCTTGTTTTCTGGCTAGATGCCAAATAACATCGAAAATTATTATTCTCGTCAAGTAATTCGACTTCTTCACAGTAGAAATAATTTTCTTTAAATTATCTTTGTCTGTTTATCTTCTTATTTAAGCATAGTTTGGCTTTTGCTCTGCAAAGCATAAGTAACCTTTTACTTTCAGATATTTTGTCTCTCTTATAAGAGAAACACTAGCAGCAAAAATACCAGTACCTTTTCGGTGTATCATGAAAACAGATCAAACAGTACATTAAATATTAACAAGACACGAAAGCCCTAAATCCATTTCAATAATAGGAGTGAACTCAGCCTGAATAGGTTAATATCCACTGTTAACAGACACAACTACAGTCGCCTGTTTCTGCACATGTGCATTGTGCAGCCTACTTGGAAAATGAGGACTCCACACTTGTCGCAGTTTAAACTGTGGTGATAAATGTCATGGAAAAGTGATGTGCACATACATGGTGTTTCCGTAAGAGCATGCAAAAATGCTCCACTGATACAATTTAAGGTAGGGAACCTGGGGTCAGGGAAGCCAGCCTAAGGAGATATGGAAGTGAACTTGTCTACCTAGCATTTCTGTTTTCCAACTTACTTACAACTAACATGCATACAAGTTTACATGTACTGTGCTGTCTATTAACATGTACATTCTTTATTTCCTGCGAGGAAGCAGGGACAATGAGCCTGATTGCCAGGAAGTCATGATAGAGGCTTTTCTTGCCTTACTTGTCTGTGAGGTGGCTCTGTTGTTTTGGATTTACATTGTCGCATGACAGAATGTGCTATGAATCAATGACAGACCCATTCATTACTCAGTGCTATTCAGAGACATATAGGATAACACAATGGAGCAGTACCAGTACAGTTTCGCAGAACTCACTGACATGCCCCCTCGTGTATGGGGAAGTACGTCGCAATGCTCTTGCTGCTGAAAGGCTGTACAGGGAACGATTTTCTAACAGCTATCACCTGTCACGGCGAGCGTTTATTTCTCCCGGTTGGTGAATGCAGGAGGCTAGTTCATCAGAAAGAAGAAGCATGGTACCTGACAACATAGAGACTGAAACTTCCTGGCAGATTAAAACTGTGTGCCGGACCGAGACTCGAACTCGGGAAGGTAGGAGACGAGGTACTGGCAGAAGTAAAGCTGTGAGGACTAGGCGTGAGTCGTGCTTGGGTAGCTCAGTTGGTAGAGCACTTGCCCACGAAAGGCAAAGGTCCCGAGTTCGAGCCTCAGTCCGGCACACAGTTTTAATCTGCCAGGAAGTTTCATATCAGCGCACACTCCGCTGCAGAGTGAAACTCTCATTTTGGAAACATCCCCCAGGCTGTGGCTAAGCCATGTCTCCGCAATATCCTTTCTTTCAGGAGTGCTAGTTCTGCAAGGTTCGCAGGAGAGCTTCTGTGAAGTTTGGAAGGTAGGAGACGAGGTACTGGCAGAAGAAAAGCTGTGAGGATGGGGCGTGAGTCGTGCTCGGGTAGTTCAGTTGGTAGAGCACTTGCCCACGAAAGGCAAAGGTCCCGAGTTCGAGTCCCGGTCCGTCACACTGTTTTAATCTGCCAGGAAGTTTCATATCAGCGCACACTCCGCTGCAGAGTGAAAATCTCATTCTGGAAACATGGAGACTGCTCGACCCGATTTTGAAGAGGAGGTGCTGGAATGTGTTGTAACAGACCCCACAACAAGTACTCGTCATATTGCATGTGAAGTAGGCACTACACATGCTAGCATATGGCGGGTAACTCCACAGCCAACAATTACTCCCTATCACCCTCAATGAGTCCATGCAATGCTAGTGGCTGACTTTGCACCAATGGTTGCACTGTGTCAGTGGTTGCTCCAACAGTGGATTGATCGACCAGATTTACTCCAAACTGGGCTCATTTGATCATAATGGTACTTCAAACGGTAGGAACAGCCATCTGTGGGATATGGAAAACCTTCCGACTGTGGTAGAATCATACCATCAAGTAAGTTTTGCTGTGAATATCTGGGCTGGCATTGTAGACGACAATCTGATTGGCCCATATCTTCTACCTGGACATCTGAACGACCACATGCACTTGGGCTTCATGCAAAGAGTTCTATCTGTGTTGCTGGAGAACACACCCTGGCCTGTTGGTGAGAGGATGTGGATACAACATGGCGGTGCACCACTTCACTTCACTGTGGATGTCTGCAACCATCTCAATACTGTATGTCCTGATCACTGGACTGGAAGGGCAGGTCCTCTTCCATGGCCTGCAAAGTCACCTGACCTGAATCGCCTTGACAATTTCCTATGGGGATATCTAAAGTCAGTAGCGCGTGAGACCCCAGTGGATACAGAGATGCAGTTACTTTCAGAATTGTAGCTGCCTGTGATGTGATTCGAAACACACCAGGGAGTTTTTTCTAGGTGTGTCAGAATCTTGTTTGCTGATGTCGTGCTTGCATTGAGGTTGATAGCCATCAGTTTCAGCACATTTTGTAAGATACTGTACAAATGGTACGTTCATTTTGTCAATGATGGTATCTGCAGTTAACTGTAACTAGTGTAAATAAAAGGATACCCAGCAGTGTCATTTTATTCCTGTTATCTCTTTAAGGTGGCTTCTCCGACCCCATGTTCCCTACCTCAAATTGGTCAGTGGAGCATCCTCTACGTCCAGTTAAATTTTTGCTTGCTCTTACAGAAACACTTTGTATACAGATGGTGGTAGCATCGCATACGAAAGGTATAAAAGGGCATTTGCGGAGCTGTCATTTGTACTCAGTTCATTCGTGTGAATAGGTTTCCAATGTTATTGTGACTGCACTATGGGACTTTGAACACGGAATGGTAGTTGGAGCTTGATGCATGGGGCATTCCATTTCAGAAATGGTATTGTAATTCAATATTCTGTCAAATTTCATGCATTGCCTCTCACCATGGTAATCACAGTGGCCAACAGCCTTCACTTAGTGACAAATAGCAGCAGCATTTGCGTAGAGTTGTCAGTGCTCTGTGAAATAACCACAGAAATCAATGTGGGACATATGACGAACATATCTGTTAGCACAGCACAGTGAAATCTGGCGTTAATGGGCTATGGCAGCAAATGACTGATGGGAACGGCTTTGCTAACAGCACAACATTGCTTGCAGCGCCTCGTGACAATACCGGTTAGACCCTATGTGGCTGGAAAACTGTGGCTTGGTCAGGTGAGTCCCATTTTCGTTTGATAGGCGCTGATGGTAGGGGTCGAGTGTGGTGCAGACCCCTTGAATCTCTGTACCCAAGTTGTCAACAAGGCACTGGCGAAACCAATGGTGGCTCCGTGATGGTGTGGGCTGTGTTCACATAGAATCGACTGGCTTCTCATATCCAACTGAACTGTCCATTCACCAGACATGGTTATGTTCAGCTACTTGGAGACCATTTGTAGCCGCTCATGGAATTCGTGCATCCAAGCAACAATATAATGTTTTACATGACAACACACCCTGTCACCAGGCTACAATAGTTCACAAATGGTTTGAAGAATATTCTGGACAATATGAAACAATGATTTTGCTACCTAGATCACCCAACATGAATGCTATCGATCATTTATTGAATAGAATTGAGAGGTATGTTCGTGCACAAAATCGTGCACTGGCAACACTTTCTTAATTATGAATGGCTGTAGAGGGAGCACGGCTCAGTATTTCTGCAGGGGGCTTACAGTGAGTTGTTGAGACCACGTCACATCGAGCAGCTGCACTAAGCTGGGCAAAAGCAGGTCCAACATGATATTAGAAGGTGTCTCATGGTTTTTGTCACTGACATTGACACTATAGACACACTTGTGATGTGTTTGAATCTTGTTACACTACAGAGAGAGAGAGAGAGAGAGTCTGTATCGCCCACTACTGTCAGAAACATATGTTTATGGACTTCTTGAAATGTTCCTGGGTGAGTGGCTGCATGTTAATAGTCAGTCACCCTCTGGGAGGAACTATATACAGTGACCAGATTGTCTCGAATGTAAAACAGCCCACAGTTACACTAAATTATGTTTTAAACCTTGATCATGGTTTCTGCTATAATAATATAGCCTTCTTCAGAAGTCCTAAAAAATGATCAAAATAACATCTAGACCAGTGATACAATCTACACACAAACTTCAAAGTTACATAAGTGATAACATATTACTTACATACGCACTAATAAATGAAAAATGTCTGAGCCCAGCGGCTGCATCACGACCAATAAAATAACTTCAACAGACATGAGCCTGTTTCGAACATAAGTAAAATTACATACGGCACCGTATGTCCTCCGCCATTACCTGTGTTATACTGGTCGCACGGTCATCAAACGTGCTGCACCACACGCACCATACGTGGCACTCACCACAGTGAGCTACATCGCACCATTTATCAGGCAAATAGTCAATATATACGACAATAAATTAATAACAAGCCTACATGTGCAAATGAAAGACCATATACTTATTACTACAAATGTCCAACAGATGAAATACTGTTGCATATGATCATTAGAGTGGTAGAACATTAACAATTTCATATAACAAAGTTTGTCACATCACTATTTGATGAATCATTCAGAAATGAGACTATCATATGCAAATATAATTTCAGCTTAGATTAAATGCTCTAATAGCTTATAAGACTGATTCTACCAACCGACCGTAGTCATTGATCATTAGTTCTACGACTAGCACCCTAGTGCATGAGTTATTGTTGTGGTCTTCAGTACTGAGACTGCTTTGATGCAGCTCTCCATGCTACTCTATCCTGTGCAAGCTTCTTCATCTCCCAGTACTTACTGCAACCTACAGCCTTCTGAATCTGTTTAGTGTATTCATCTCTTGGCCTCCCTCTACAATTTTTACCCTCCACGCTGCCCTCCGATACTAAATTGGTCATCCCTTGATGCCTCAGAACATGTCCTACCAATCGATCCCTTCTTCTAGTCAAGTTGTACCACAAACTCCTCTTCTCCCCAATTCTATTCAATACTTCCTCATTAGTTAAGTGCATGAGTGTGGTAACATAATACAAGATAACAAAGGGCACATTAACATATCTGTCTCAACATAAAACACTGTTAACAAAGAGCAGATTATGACTCTTTATGACATATTCCTATTGGAGCTTTGTCTTGAAACATTAGTTTCTCAGAATATAATCATACAATCATATGGCACACTCGAGTAACTACTAGTGCCTATCTGCTACGCCCAATATGGGCTGAAAACCTCCAAGGAAGCTGGAATTTTTCAAAAAACACTAATCATTCAGTAAATTCCTATTATCAAACTTTTTGTGCTTGTATAAGACATTTTTCATTTATTAGTGTGTATGTAAGTAATATGTTATCACTTACGTAATTTTGAAGTTTATGTGTAGATTGTATCACTGGTCTATATGTTATTTTTATCATTTTTAAGACTTCTGAAGAAGGCTATATTATTATAGCAGAAACCATGGTCAAGGTTTAAAATAAACATAATTTAGTACAACTGTGGGCTGTTTTTCATTCGAGACAATTTTGTAATGGTTGCTGTTGTTGCTGCCATGATGAAAATAATGACAGGTGACCAGATGTTACAGACCATGGGTATGTCAGCACATAGCAGTTGTTCCTAACCTGGGGGTGATTGTCATCTCAAGGGCAAAAAGAAATTTTCTGAGGGTAGGAACAAAATGATTTGATTGGGTTTCTGTATCAAAACTAAGTCATTTTTAAAAGATAATCAGTATTATCACCTTTCATAAGACTCTAATACTGATCACATAAGTTACCAAGTATTATCTCTTTTCATAAGACTCTAATATTTATTACATAAGTTAGCAGTAATTACAAGTGTGACATGATGTGAAGGAGGTTACAGCTTGTGAGACAATTGTATGAATGTCTTTCTCATGTAGTCCATGCACAACACACATAGTTTGTACTTTGTACCATTCATCTACGAAAGTAAAATTTATACATGTCATATATGCTTAAATATCTCACGTGAATGCCTACTTTGAATTGTAGGTAGTGCCTGTAGTGGATAAGAAGCTGCTTCATTATTCACTTGATAACAGATAAACAAAGTAATTGGCAGCACAACACAACAAAAACTGTGTAGTGGCTTCCTCACTGCAGTGGGGCCCACACTGTATAATTATTATTGTCATTGTTGTTGTTCTTGTTAGTGTTATTCCTTGTGGCAGTGGTCAGGCACAAAGGATTGCCAGCCTGAAGTCTTCCCATTTCTGCCACTTCAGAAGAAAGCAGTCCGGCAGTCAAGCAATTTAGAAACAGTAAGTATAATGCACACATTGTAACTTGGTTAATTTTGCATGGGAGTGGAAGGTATGTTTGAAGCACCTGTCACGAGGGAGAGGAGTGCTGCACAGGAAGTACGTTTCGAACCAAATGTCTACTCTCAATGCGGACAGTTAGCTTTCTTTTCGCAGGTGTTCTAGATAGCGCTCACAGTGCACTGAGAACTGCGTCATTCCTTAATAAAAATTTAAAAAAGTTGTTAGACAAAACAGTTTGCAATGTCTTATTGACTCATTAGTTTGTGGTTTAATTAAACACCTACAATATCTTCCATCTTCCATCATTTTAAAAATAAAAATCTTCAAAGAAAATTCTTTTACATTCTAAAGTATAGTAATGCAATAATGTTGACTGTTGATCATAGTGGGGAATGGAGGGGGGAGAGGGGGCGGTGTTGTGTTGTTGTTGTGGTCTTCAGTCTTGAGACTGGTTTGATGCAGCTCTCCATGCTACTCTATCCTATGCAAGCTTCTTCATCTCCCAGTACCTACTGCAACCTACATCCTTCTGAATCTGCTTAGTGTATTCATCTCTTGGTCTCCCTCTACGATTTTTACCCTCCACGGTGCCGAGGGGGGGATACTGGTCAATATCTGATTATATGTAGGGGTAGAGTTGCACTACACACTGTCCAATGCATTGAGAGTGCTAACAATAAATGCAAAGCTGTTTGGAATATCATAAACAGCATTGTGAAAGAACAAAAAAAGCTCAAACTCAGCATCTCTTCACAAGATTTCGACGAGTATTTTATTAAATCTGTGGAGGAATCGAGTGATTGTAAGCATAATGTAAGTGCAGCTGAACTATTAGAAAGAAACTATCATGAAACAGCCTATGACAATATTCTCACTTTCTCTGAGGGTACACCAACTACTATTTTAAAAATAGTTATGAACTTTAAGTCATCAGATAGTGTTAATATTTATGACATGTCATGCAACTTGCTGAAAAAAATAATTGATTCTATTGTGTATCCATTGACCCACTGCATAAATAAATGTATATCAGGGGGCTACTTTCCAGAGGAGCTGAAACTATCTAGGGTGGTCCCTGTCTACAAAAAGGGTGACAAAGACAACCCTGCAAGCTTCAGACCAACATCAATTGTTCCAGTCTTGGCCAAAATAATGGAATACATCATATACCATCAGTTGTCAACCCACTTCGAAAAACTTGGAATATTTAATGAATCACAAAATGGATTTAGAAAAAGATTATCAACAGTTGATGCAATAGACTCCGTAATTAAATATATACTTAGAGTTTTTGACAAGAAAGGCTATGCTCAGGCCACTTTTTGTGACCTGAGTAAAACATTTGACTGTGTAGGACACGATACACTGCTAGCGAAATTCCATTTATATGGCATCAGGGAAAACAGCTTAAAACTACTAACTTCGTATCTCCAAGACCATAGGCAAGTTGTGTGTATTGGCTCAGAAAAGTCTACTAAGAAACATACTAAGATGGGAGTTCCGCAAGGCTCTGTCTTGGGACCATTTTTGTTTTGGTATGATAAATGACTTACCCTCCTTTATAAGTTCCAGTACGGTCCTATTTGCAGATGACACAACCTTCCTAAACTACAATTATGACCTGAATAAGCTAAAAGATTCTGTGGACAATACACTTGCTCAAGCAAAACATTGGTTTAAGTTAAGTGGTTTTCTCCTGAATGAGAACAAGACACAAAAAATGTTATTTAGCCTAAGCGACAAAAGCCCTGTTAATGATCCCAACTATGTAAAGTTCTTGGGGATATACTTACACAATAAATTGTCCTGGGAACAACACATAAAATACATTAGGATCAAAGTGTCTAAAATAATTTATTTATTAAGATGTCTTATAAAATATGTACCAGCAGCCTATGTTAAGACTTCGTATTTTGCATTCTTCCAAAGTATTGTGTCATGTGGACTTATACTCTGGGGAAACTCAAGCGATGTTAAAAATATATTACTTCTGCAGAAGAAAGCAATCAGAGTCATTACATGTTCCCAGCATGAGGTACATTGTAAGCCCTTGTTCGCTGAACTCAAAACAATGACTCATAAATCTGCACATATACCAAGTGTTAATCTATACAAAAAATAACCTACATGAAGTAAAACGTAGAAATTATATCCATGGTCACAACACAAGGAAAAACAAGTCCGTATATACATCATACTGTAGACTAACAAAGACAGTCAATAGCTATGAGCTAGTGGGCCATAAACTATTTAATAAGCTTCCGCAGACAGTACAAGATCTTCCAGAGTGTGAATTTAGGAAAACATTAAATAAGTGGCTTGTTGCCAACCCCTTTTATGAATTAAAAGAATTCTTTGACTGGGACATAGAATTGTAAGTCAATTATGCTTAATTATTCTGTTTATTAATGTAACGATTGTGCTGTACAAAAATTTGTCTATTATGCAAAAATTTGTCTATTGCTCTAATGGCCTAACGACAGTAAAATTATCTTAAAAAAAATTATCTTATCTATACCAAAATTACAGTTTGCTCATTTTAGTGCAACACATAAATGAAATAGTAACTGCTGGGATTACTGATAGTATTGGTAGCACTGATAGAGAAAGAAACGTAAATGAATATGTGAGAGAGAAACTTGGAACCAATTTGTTTTTTTGTTTGTTTGTTTTTCACCTACTTAGAACCACACATCATTCAGAGTTAGTACATTGTGCATTCTAAATACTTACAAATACAAATTACATTTTGTAAGTAATAAAAATTAGTTTATCAGATAACTTCTGCACTTTTATGCAACCAAAGCAATTACGTTTGATGGAAATATGGTTTACATGCAGAAACATAAAAAAATTATAGTATTGTTGTTGATTTTTGTATTCAATAGAATCGTCATATATATGGGAAAGGTAAATGTAGTTAGATATAATAATAATAATAATAATAATAATTTTATTGTCATTCGGCCATTACAGCAATAGACAACGTCATATACATACTAAAATACAATTAATAGTTTGAAAGAAACAACAGGTTTCTTGTTAACATTATAGTATTATATTACAGTTGATAAATTCTCTTATGTCATAGAATGGGTGGAGGACTAGCCAGTCATGAATTGTTTGTTTGAATAATTGTTCAGGTAATTCTTTAAGAGATTGAGGAAGATTATTAAATAATTTGTACCCCATGATTTCGTAGCTGTTGAGTGACTTTGACAATCTGTGCTAAGGAATATAGAGGCACCTATTCCTTCTTGTATTGTGGCTGTGTACATTTTCTCTGGTTTTTGTTTCTGTAATTTCTTCTTCGTATAAATTAGAACATAGTATATGTACAAGTTTATAACAGTCATGATTTTCTGTTCACAGAACAATGGTTTACAGTGTGCCTTATATGCAGAGCCAGTAATTATCCTAATAGCTTTTTTTTGCAGTATTAATATGTCATGTACACAGCTAGAGTTCCCCCACAAAATAATTCCATATGTTATTATACTTTGAAAGAATGAAAAATAGGATGTTCTAACATATTTTTCAGGAACACAATCCATAAGTCGCCTTAACAGGTAAATAACTCTTGACAATTTACCACTAATATATTGTACATGTTGACCCCAAGATAATTTATCATCAATGTATACCCCCAAAAATTTGACATAACTTGGATCATCTGACAGCAGCTTGTCTCTAAGACTACAGACCATCTGCTGTGTTTTGTTTTCATTCAGCAGGAATCCATTTGCCTTGAACCAATAGGATGCTTGGTCAATTGTCTTTGCTGCACAAGTTTTAAGGCTATTGAAATCCTCACTAGCATGAAGAAATGTTGTATCATCTGCATACAACACAGTGATGGACTTGATAAATGACGGCAGATCATTTATCATTATCAGGAACAAAAAGGGGCCCAGCACAGATCCCTGCGGAACAGCTACCTTGACTTGCTTTATACTCGATATTTCTCTCCCTACACAAACAACTTGCTTACGATTCTGAAGATATGATTTTATTAATTTAAGGCTGTTATGTCTAATGCCATAGAATTCCAGTTTTTCTAGGAGTGGCTTATGCTTTACACAGTCAAAAGCTTTACTTAGATCACAAAATGTGAGTTGAGCATAGCCCTTATCCTCAAACACTTGATGTATTTGACTACAAAGTCTATAGCATCCACAGTAGACAACTTTTTCCTAAAACCATACTGAGATTCACTAATTATTCCTAATTTTTCAAAATAGACAGATAGCTGTTGGTAAATTACACATTCCAGTATTGTAGAAAAAGCTGGGACTATGGAGATTTATATATTGGAATTACCCTAGCCACTTTGAGTTCTTCGGGAAAATATCCTTCAGATATGCATTTATTTATACAGAATGTTAAGGGGTACACAATATAGTCTATTACTTTCTTTAGTAAATTACAGGATATGTCATATATATCTACACAGTCTGAAGATTTCATCCGCTTTACAATGCTTAGGACATGACTAGGTGAGACCTCGGAGAACATAAACGTACCTGTGTCTGTTGGTGTTGTGCAAACATTTTTAGAAAATAACTCTGATGAACTGATATCATGTTTGATTATAGTATTTCCTACATTTTCAACAGATTTAATAAAGAAATCATTGAATTTTTGGGGACTTATATTAATATTTTTGCTTCTTACATCTTTAGCAACACCATTTATTAATTTCCATGCAGCTTTGCACTTATTTGTGGAATTATCAATGGTATTGAAATTATGTGCTTTTTTGGCTTCCACTATGGCTTTTTTATACTCATTCCTGCATTTTATATAGGCTAATCTGGCATGTTCTGTTTTCTGATTGCTACATATATTGTGCAACATCATAACTTGGTTTTTCATATTTGATAATTGTTTAGTGAACCATGAATTTTGTCTGTTTGTAGCCCTGTTTGTAAAGCCTTTGTCAGTCAATTTGCATTTCTTTATGGGGATGTTGTCATTAAATTGTGTCAGAAATGTTTTAAAAAATCTCTCAAATCAGCACTAAGACTATAACTTGTGTCACCATGACAAGGGACTTACAGAGCTGAACAATTTTGTCATCTGTGACAGGCCTGGTGATTATAACTTTTGGGACAGGCTTAGGAATATTACTATTATCAATACAGAACCTACTTGTATAGTTTAAAGATACAGAGTCATGATCTGAAAAGTTGACAAAAATATTGTCAAGACATGCTTTATCTCTTGTGGGCCTGTTATTGATTGAGTGCAAATTGCACTGTCTTAGAAGGTTTTTCAACTCAGTCACAGTACATTTATGTGTTGTTATATCAAAATCTGCATTCAGATCTCCACCAATTACTATGTCATAATGCAACCATCTGGTCCCTCTTAGTACATCTAACAGCATGTCCAATTTTTCTAGAAATACATTGATGATACCCTTAGGTGACCTGTAAAGGGATACTATTACTAACTATACCAGTGGCTTCAAAGTTCTGTTCCTCACATAAATAATCTAGGTCCAACTTAACAATGGAGCAGCTGAATGACTGATTAATATATATTGCCACACCACCTCTTATATGCAGTTTTCTAAAGTAACTATTTGCTACATTATAGTTATCAAGTTTGACAACTGGAAGTACACTCTCAGTAACCCAATGTTCACTCAGACAGAAAATGTCAAATTTGTTATCTAGTCCAAAACCGTTTACAATAAATTCTTTATCTATTAGTCCTTGAACATTCAGATAGCAAATTTTAAGATCATAATTGTTGTTTATTTTAGATTGAACGTTTTAGTGAGGTGTTATGAAATTTGTTACACTACTTATCTCGTGGGCTTCTTCATCTTGCTGCCTTCCACTAAAAAATCATTTAGACGGACAGGAGGTGCTGTTTTCCGTCTACCCGTAACACTTGATGCTGCTTCTCCTGCTGCAATTCTGATTTCTCCTTTTAGAGGCACTATAGTTACTGTTGCTGGTGAAACTTCTGCTGTTGATGCTACTATTACTTCCTTTTCCACTGCTGCTACTGATAATGCCACTGGTGACTGTGATGCTTTACATGTTTGCACAGTTGTAATTTTTTCATCGTAGAGTGTATCTGCAGATGTTTCTTCCTCATATGCTGTTGGTGCACTTTTCTTTTCTGTTGTCATTGGCAGAAAACCTGTTGCAGGTAGTGCTATTTTTATCTAGGCATCCACTCCTGCTGTCTTTATCACCTGGAGAATTTCTTTGGCCAGCACTTTCTTGCCTAGGTTGTTTCTGTGCAGTCCATGTCTAGTAAAATGCTCTCTTACTGAACTCGTTGCTTCAATGAAAGTTGTGTGCACAAAACCGCTACAAATCTTCCTGAATTTCCGATTTGTCGTGATGATTTCTTTGTTTACACATGAGTCGTCCGTTAAGTCGTGTCTGTAGGGAATGTTTACAACAAATACCTTCGCCTGTGAAATTTTTCCTAGCGATTCTTTCAGTGTTCTTACAGCAAGGCTGCTTTCATTTTTATAGACATTGTTTCCCCCTCCGATTATGACACAGTTGACATCGCTTTTCACGGAACTTTCACAGTTTTTCAGCACTTCTCGTAGAGGAGCACCAGGTTTCGAAATTCCAATCACTTTATATTCGGACTGCATATCAGACATGATTGCAGCCAGTCCCTTGCCATGACTCGTCGATAATATGTATATAATCTTCCAGCACATGTAAGTACAGATGCAATGCAATGGAGAGGAGGGGTTGCCATATATTTCAAAATTTAGCATAGTGTGAAAAATTTAGAAACTAAAAAATGTTGTGTAGAGCAACATATACAGGGTGGAGAAAAATTGTGCCATAAAATTTTAACCCTGGATAGCTGATGTCAGTAGGAACCAAATTTACTACTGTTGTGTAGGTCGACAATGCACTATTTTTAAACTATAGAAACTTGGTGCCACACATTCCAATTGGCTGTGGGATTGCTCTGTTGAGAAGAAGAATTAATGGGGGGTGAGGGGGGGGGGGTGGAGGGAGGGGGGGGGGGGGAATTGCCCCTAAAGGTGGAAGAATCAGCAGTGATCAATGGTATGAGGATGCAGAAGGCAATGGAAACCATTGCATTAAAGACACGTAATGTGTATCTATAGAACATGTGGCTTGTAATTGAAGAAGTGGTATGATGATCTCTCCATTGGTAAAAGATTCCGGAATAGTACCCCATTTGGATTTCCGGGAGGGGACTGCCAAGGGGGAGGTTACCATGAGAAAAAGATTGAATAATCAAAGAAAGGATAACATCATACAAATTAAGGCATGGAACATTAGAAGCTTCAATGTGGTAGGGAAACTACAAAATCTGAAAAGGGAAATGCAAAGGCTCAATCTAGATATAGTGGGGGTCAGTGAAGTGAAATGGAAAGAAGACAAGGATTTCTGGTTACATGAGTATAGGGTAATATCAACAGCAGCAAGAAATGTTATAATGGTACTAGGATTCATTATGAATAGAAAGGTATGGCAGAGACTGTGTTACTGTGAATAGTTCAGTGATAGGGTTGTTCTTATGAAAATCGACAGCAAACGAACTCCGACAACAATACTTCAGATACAAGTATATATGCCGACGTCCCGAGCTGAAGATGAAGAGATACAGAAAGTGTATGAGGATATTGAAGGGGTAATACAGTATGTAAAGGGAGATGAAAATCTAAGTCATGGGAGACTGGAATGCAGTTGTAGGGGAAGGAGTAGAATTAAAGGCTGCAGGAAAATATGGGCTTGGGACATGGAATGAGAGAGGAGAAAGACTAATTGAGTTTTGTAACAAGTTTCAGCTAGTAATAGCGAATACACTGTTCAAGAATCACAAGAGGAGGAGGTATACTTGGAAAAGGCCGGGTGATACGGGAATATTTCACTTCGGTTACATTGTGGTCAGACAGAGATTCTGAAATCAGGTACTGGATTGTAAGGCGTACCCAGGAGCAGACATAGGCTCAGATCACAATATAGTAGTGATGAAGAGTAGGCTGAAGTTTATGACATTAGTCAGGAAGCATCAGTACTCAAAGAACTGGGATAATGAAGTACTAAAGAATGATGAGATATGTTTGACGTTCTCTAAGGCTATAGATATACCAATAAGTTGAAGAGGAATGGACATCTCAAAAATGTGCCATCACAGAAGTTGGAAAGAAAAACATAGGTACAAAGAAGGTAACTGTGAATAAATCATGGGTAACAGAAGAAATACTTCAGTTGATCAGTGAAAGCAGGAAGTACAAAAATGTTTCTGGCAACTCTGGAATACGGAAATACAAGGCACTGAGGATTGAAATAAATGGGAAGCGCAGGGAATTTAAGAAGAAATGGCTGCATGAAAAATGTGAAGAAATCAAAAAAGAAATGATTGTCAGAAGGACTGATTCAGCATACAGGAAAGTCGAAACAACCTTCGGTGACATTAAAAGCAAGGGTGGTAGCATTAAGAGTGCAATGGAACTCCACTGCTAAATGTAGAGGAGAGAGTGGATAGGTGGAAAGAATACATTGAAACCCTCTATGAAGGGGAAGATTTCTACAATGTGATAGAAGAGGAAACAGAAGTCAATTTATAAGAGATAGAGGATCTAGTATTAGAATCATAATTTAAAAGAGCTTTGGAGGACTTAAGATCAAATAAGGCAGAGGGATAGATAACATTCCATCAAAATTTCTAAAATCATTGGGGAAGTGGCAACAAAATGACTGTTTACATTGGTGTGTAGAATGTATGAGTCTGGCAACATACCAGAGCCAGTGGGCAACGCAAAGTACCTGGAATGGTGCACGTGGTACACTAGCATATCGGAGATATATATCGTAGTAACTGGCAGCAGATGAATATATATTAAATCAAAGAGGGGACTCAGAACCCCATTGGCATGGTTCCCCCTCTGAGGTTTCAGTGTCTGTTGGTGAATCAGTATCTGGATTACTAGGGGTGGGTCATTTGCCATGACCCAATAGGTTTATTTTTTGCTGTCATTTTTTATTTTTTTATTTTCTCAAGGTCAAATAAGGAAAGCACTGGTGCTCTATTTCAGTTTCCATAACAATGAGTGACATCACCAACAGTTTTAATCTTTGCACAATTCAGTGTACCTTTAACCATGCAGACAGACTCCGATTCATTTACTTTATGATGTTTCCTTATCCTAAGAACCAACGGCATTGTAGACATATAATAAGATGTACCACAGTCTCACAATTCTGAAGACTGCAAGAGCTCACAAGTGCGAGAATTATCGCACAATCACCTTAACAGCTCATGCATCCAAGTTGCTGACAAGAATAATATACAGAAGAACAGAAAAGAAAATTGAAGATGTGTTGTGTGACAATCAGTTTGGCTTTAGAAAAGATAAAGGCAATTCTGACATTGTGGCTCATAATGGAATCAAGACTAAAGAAAAATCAAGACACATTCATATGATCTGTTGACCTGGAAAAAGTGTTCAACAAAGTAAAATGCTGCAAGATGTTCAAAATACTGAGAGAAACAGGGATAAGCTGTAGGGAGAGGCAGGTGATATACAATATGTACAAAAGCCAAAAGGGAATAATAACAGTGGACAACCAAGAACAAAGTGCTCAGATTAAAAAGAGTGTAAGATGGGGATGTAGTCTTTCCCCTTACTGTTTAATCCGTACATCGAAGAAGCAATTATAGAAATAAAAGAAAGGTTCAGGAGTGGAATTAAAATTCAAGGTGAAAGGATATCAATGATACAATTCGCTGATGACACTGCTGTTCTGAGTGAAACTGAAGAAGAATTACATGATTTACTGAACAGAATCAACAATCTAATGAGTACATAATATGGACTGAGAGTAAATCAAATAAAGACAAAGTAATAAGAAGCAGCAGAAATAAGAACAGTGAGAAACTTAACACCAGGATTTATGGTCACAAAGTAGATGAATTTAAGGAATTCAGCTACCTAGGCCATAAAATAACCAATGATGGATAGAGCATGGAGGACATCAAAAGCAGACTAGCAATGGCAAAAAGGGCAGGCTACTAGTATCAAATATAAGTCTTATTTTGAGGAAGAAATTTCTGGGAACGTAAGTCTTGAGTAAAGCATTATATGGTAGTGAAACATGGACTTCAGAAAAACTAGAACAGAAGAGAATTGAAACATTTGAGATGAGGTGCTGTAGAAGAATGTTGAAAATTAGGTGGACTGATAAGGTACGGAATGAGGAGGTTCTTCATAGAATCGGAGAGGAAAGGAATATGTGGAAAACACAGATGAAGAGAAGGTGCAGGATGATAGGACATCTGTTACGACATGAGCGAATGGCTTCCATGGTACTAGAGGGAACTGTAGACAGTGTCAGTATTTGAAAGTGTGTGTCAGGACCTTGGTTTGGTCATAATCCAACGGCACACTAGACTGCAACAGCACAGTAAGTCGGCAATCACTGAGCATTGCCTGTTGGAATTCCACAGCATGGATTATGACTTCCAAATAGGGACTGAGTCATCAAAGAAGCCACAGAGATCAGAGTAAGGTAGCCACAACTAAATCGTGACAGCGGTTACACCCTTAGCGAGGTGTGTGAACCCGCAATCACCCAGACTAAGAAGAAAAAGGATATTTCCCAGAGTGTACCGACTTCGGGGGAGGAGGGAAGAATAACGAGAGCAGTGCCGGCAGCCCTCCCTGAACGAGAAGACCTAGGATGCAGCGCCCAGACGGCGGGAGAGCGGACGCTGTACCTGGACCGCACCGAATCATAGGAAACACCTCAGGGAGGAGTGGATGGGGGATTGTCCTATATATACATGGCGCCAGCCCACTACTGGTCAGTAAATCAGAGCACCTGATGATGGCAATGTGGTCGATTGCCGAAATATTGTGTCTTATGCACACTCATACCAGGCTGTTCACCCGAGATTTATTTCATCATAAAATGTGCCTGGAGAAATTGAAGAATCACAGGTTAAATATTGTTACTGTTATAGCAAAACTGAAGTATGGTTCAAATGGCTCTGAGCACTATGGGACTCAACTGCTGAGGTCATTAGTCCCCTAGAACTTAGAACTAGTTAAACCTAACTAACCTAAGGACATCACAAACATCCATGCCCGAGGCAGGATTCGAACCTGCGACCGTAGCGGTCTCGCGGTTCCAGACTGCAGCGCCTTTAACCGCACGGCCACTTCGGCCGGCAAAACTTAAGTAGATAGAGTTAGCATGGTTAGAGATAACTCTTGGCAACCAGAGTAAAATAATAACTGGATTCTTTTATCAAGCTCCCAATTAAGGTGATACAATTACTGAAACGTTCAAAGAAAACTCGAGTCTAATTTCAAACACTTCTTCAACTCATACAATTATAGTTGGTGGTGACTTCAATTTACCCTCAATATGTTGGGTGAAAATACATTTTTAAATATCCAGAGGACACATAAAACATCATCCAAAATTCTGCTCAATGCAGTTTCTGAAAATTATTTTGAGCAATTATTTCATGAGCCCATTCAAATAGTAAACAGCTGTGAAAACACACTTGACCACTCAGCAACAAATAATCCTGAGCTAATAATGAGCATCAAAACAGATACATAGATGTGCTGAATACCACAGCTCCCAAATCCACCAAAAGTTCACCTGTCGCCTTCCTGAGAGACTGTCTCCATTCCTTCCGAACTAACAGTATAGGTGTGACTTGAATTCAAAGAAATAGTATAGACAGCAACTGAGAGATTTATACCAAATGAATTAACAAATGATGGAGATGAACCCTCATGGTGCACAAGTAAAGTCAGAACACTGTTGCAGAAACACCAAAAAAAAACATGACAAATTTAAATGAATGCACAACCTCCAAGTGTGGACTTCAATGCAAGATTCTTATAATAGTTTCCATAATGAAACTTTGTCTCGAAACCTGGCAGAAAATCCTAAGAGATTCTGTCGTATGTAAAGTATGCTAGTGGCAAGTCACAGTCAATGCCTTTTCTGTGGGATAGCAACAGAAATAATATCGATAACAGTGCTACTAAAGCAGAGTTACTAAATACAATCTTCCGAAATTCCTTGACCAAACAAGTTGAAGTAAATATTCCAGAATTCAAATCAAGAACAGCTGCCAACATGAGTAACTTACAAGTAGATATCTCCACAGTAGTGGAGCAACTTAAACCACTTAATAAAAGCAATCTTCAAGTCCAGATTATATACCACCAAGGCTCCTTTCAGAGTATGCTGATACAAATGTTTTGTGCTTAGAATAATTTCAAGAGTTTGTAGTAATGACTGTACCAGATTAGTACGAGTATATTTTGGCTATTTTCAGTCCATTGCATCCTATGGGATAGTATTCTGGGGAAAAACAAATTGTCGTGTAAATGAGATTTTCAAATTACAAAAACGTGCTATTCGGATAATGGCCCACAGCCCACCTCAAACACATTGTAGGCCCCTTTTTGAAGCATTGAAAATTTTAACAATTCCGTCATTATACATTCTGAAATGTCTGAAATCAGGATAAAATGAAAACCAATACAGACTTCCATAATTACGATACACGGCAATGTAAAGATCTCCACATACAAGCTGTAACAAGGACCCGAAGCCAGAAACATGTATGTAATCAAGGCATCAAACTTTTTAATGCACTACCAAAACATATCAAAGAGCTGGAAAACGAGGATAAATTTAAAACTGTTATAAAGAACCACATGCTTGACAAATGTTATTACAGCATAAGTGAATATCTCTGCGCAACTGTATAACAATATATGTTTAAGTTAATGTGACAAATGAAATTACATCAGTGCATAAGAAATTATGTTATAAAAACACTTATTAGTTGTATATTGTATTAAACATAAGATAGATTAATATGAATTCAGCACAGATACAAATTTTGTAAAGATATTATATAGTTGTTAAAATGTACCCTGACAAATCCTATATCACAAATGTGATCATTGGGATGATAATAAATAAATAAATAAATAAATAGCTCCATACTTAACAACCACATACAATTGCTCACTCGATGAAAGATCCCTACCCAAAGACTGGAAAGTTAAATAGGTCACACCAATATCCAAGAAAAGCAATAGGAGTAATCTACTAAATTACAGTCCCATATTATTGACACTGATATGCAGCAGGATTTAGAAACACACAAGGGTTGTAACTTTAATAGTGGCAACTATTTATTTACAGTGTGTACAAAATAGATACATGTTTCAAAGTTTTACTGACCTTCAAAATAGTCACCAGCATTGCATATAACCTGTTGCCAGTGGTGTGGAAGTCGTAGGATACTCTTAAGAGTGCCAGTTGTGTTCGAGCGGTGCCAACTGGTGATCCGTAAATGGCCAGCATATTGCCACTGACATATATCATGTATATGTAACCTGTTAACTGATTCATTCCACATCATTCACCACAAATCATGCAAATTATCTATGGAACATGGAATTAATGGAGTTTAATGAGCATATTTCAAAAGTTCTGTTGGCCCTCACAGTGACATTTCCATCTTGGTGTAGGTTTGTCAAACATTACTGCAACTATTTAGATGTAGTTCTCAACATAGTATGGCTTGAGCATGTGCATTTGTAACTTAGTGTCATCTTTCATACTTTGAGAATGACCAAATGATTGGCATGAGGGACATGGAAGCAATGTAATGACAAATAATGGAGACAATTGGCTGTGGCACAATGACTGCATAACAAGTGGTTGAGATGGTCTCAGGATAACAGTACGGCAAGAAGAATAGGCTGGGCCTTCCACAAGGATTACTCCATGAGAAGATTATAGGACTGTTTGACTGGCTCTGGCAAATAGAGAGATGACAACAGTCGACATCTGGGTAGAGGTTACAGGCAGAGTGTCATCATGGACTACCAGGAATAGATTACTGGAAGCACCAGATGACATTTACCACTGACAGCATGCCACTGGCAACAGAGACCTGCATGATGTGGAGCAAGGATCACCTGAGACATTGAGTGGCATAACCCTTTGGTATCTGCACATCCATTGAATCAGGCTGAAAAGTAATTATCGAAAGTAGGCTACTTCACATGATGTAGTCGACAACAGCTTTGCAGTTCAGACACTTCAACTTCACTTTGATGTTGAGTATCCTACAATTTATGGCCACATAAAGTCTCATTTAGTATAATTTATAAACAGATAAATGGTTAGACATATACTATATTCTGTTGATGTCCTGTAATGAGATTGCTGGAGAGTGCTAACCTAACACTGGAGTAGCACAGAAGTTCACATGTGGCAAGTAAATCATTAATACATTCTCTAATTACACTGTCCTTCCAAGTAGACACCCACACAAAAATGAAAACGATTTGCACAGTAAGTATAATTTGGAGATAACAACACAGTTCACAATTTGACCTTACTATCACAGTAAGCATTGTTGAAGTCTGGCACAGTCCATAGTAATTTTTACACTCTCCCTGTCCAATCAATCATTGAAAACAGTCACTAAATGGCAGAGTGATCTCCTGGATGCAAAATTTAGATAAAACTCATCACATTGTACTAGCCTTACATTTATCCAGTGATGAAATTTGTTCTCAAAAACATGGACCAGTTTAAAAACAACAGTAACATTCAATGATTATAAGAAATATTTACACTACTCTCTACTTAATGTATGCTGCTGTAAAACTTTTCTATAAATTACCAGATGAAATAAAGTGTCTGAGAGTCAGCAGTAATAGTTTCAAAAATAAATTGAAATCATATATCCTTGACTACTCCTTCTATACCAAAGATGAATTCTTGAATACGAATAAATAAATCTGTAGGTATAATATACGCATTTTGTGCCATTTAAAATAATAATAAAAATTTTAAGTTTTTTTTATTTATTTATTTATTTTAAAAGGAAAACAGTGACCAATACCTTCAGTAGATTATATGGAAGAATTATTAAATATTTGTTAGAACAAGAATACAAAGAAAAGGAGGCTGAAGAACAAGCAGGTTTTAGAGCTGGAAGATCAACAATTGATCATATCTTTTGCCTACAACAAATTATTGAAAAAAAAATGGTTCGGGCACAACCTATACATTTAGTATTCATATAGAAAAAGCCTATGATAGTGTGCCTTTATCCAGTTTATGGAAAGCTTTAATATCAATAGGAATAAATCCAAGAATAATTAAAGCAATTCAAAATTTATATAAAAATTCTATTTCAAAAATAAAAATTGGTAAATATCTATCACATGGATTCCAAGTCACAAAAGGATTACGTCAAGGATGTAGCATCTCACCTACATTGTATAAAATATATACAGAAGTAACTTTACAGAATTGGAAGAAAAAATGTCACGCTATGGGAATACCAATAAATGATAGAACAATATACTCGTTACAATTTGCAGATGACCAACTGATTATAGCCCAAGACTATGAGGACATAGAGTATATGACCAGAAAATTGATTCAAGAATATAAAAAATCAGGTCTAAATGTAAACATGAATAAAACAAAGTACATGGTAATTGGTGGAGTGAATGGAGACTTAATATTAGAAGAAGGGATGGGAACAATAACAGCTACTGAGGAATATAAATATTTAGGTGTGAAAATTACAAATGATGGGAAACAGGACAAAGAAATTAGATCAAGAATAAATTCTGGAAAGACGACAATCTCTTTATTGAATGGAATTCTCTGGGACAAACACATAACAACTGATAACAAAATAAGGATTTTTAAAACAATAGTTAGGAGCATTATTACATATGGTTCAGAAGTGTGGACAACAAAATGGCAACTGAAATCAAAATTATTAGCCACAGAAATGGATTTCTGGAGACGTTCAGCAAGAATATCAAGACGAGAAAGAATAAGAAATGAAGTAATCAGAGACAAGATACAATGTAAAAATTCAATTATTGATTTCATCGAGCACAAACAACTTAAATGGTATGGACACATCAGACGAATGGAACAGGAAAGGCTACCAAAATGCATAACCGACTGGGTACCAATTGGAAGAAGAAAAAGGGGACGACCACCTGATACATGGATACAGGGAGTTCAGTCAACAATGAGGAAGAACAACATTCCTGAAGATTTATGGACAAATAGAGAAGAGTGGAGAACAATAATTAGTGACTTACTGTAATCTAGAATAGGTGCTGGAAAAATGTACTCACATTGTAAATCCAGAATAATAAAATAAAACTTGATTCGTGTGTGCATTTCTTATGCACTTGGCTTGTTCCACATCATAATGGTCACCATGAGATTGATCAATGGAACACATAACTAACTAACAGCACAAACACCTTGAGTAATAGACAGACCCTTGATTAGCCTGCCCAGTTCCCTGATTTGAAATCCATAGAGAATGTCTTGGATGCAATGGATAGCCATGTACAGGGTCTTTATAAATTAATTATAGAAAAGTAGCCTTTAATTGTGAAAAAGGTAAATAAGTTACAGAAATGTTTGACACAGCACTGACTGCAATATATCTTCAAGTTTTATGTACAAATGTTCACTGTGTCTACCTTTTGTAACATGACAAATGTCCCATCTCCAATCAATTTTAATTTTGTTTCAGACTGAAGCCAATAACAGCAACTCTGAACAGAAAGAAGGAAAAAGGATAGATAACGCCTGAGATTAGAGTATTATTTAGTGCTAAGATGAGAGCTCTTCCAGCCTATCATTAAAAAAGCCAAACTTGTACAACAGACTCAAAAATAAAACACTTGTACACACCTCCTTATCCTTCCAAATACATACACCACGTTCAGAAGTTGCTGCAGCCAGATGATTTGTAGTTTGTGTCACTTGAAATTCGAGGACGCACGAGCTGATAACAGGAGTGTTGCAATACAACAAGACTTGTTTTCATTGAATCTTTTTCATCTCACAATTGCTTATTGTCTAACAAAGCTATTTTTCTGCAAATATTTACAAGGAGCATACTAGAGGGAATGATTCTAAAACGAAAAGCAAGAGAGTGTTTCCACAATATAACTGGAACAGAAGTGACACTGTCACACAGTGTCAGTTACCAGCCATGTCCTCCTGTATGGTTGATACAGCAACAGCAATTCCTATAGTGTTGATACAAATGAATATGATCTCCTGTGCTATATTACAATTCTGGAGATGAAGCTATAGATCTTACATCTCCCCACAGCAAAAAATTTAATTCTTTGAAATAGTGTTTTGGTCTAAAAATGTTTTAAAAATAGCAGATCAAGAATTTCTTCTAAAACTGCACAATAATTGATTATGTAATTTGTAAATTTTCAAGGCTATTGTTAAAATGCACCCAAAACTGTAAGAGAGATTACCATTCATAGTCCAGAGGCAAAGCAGCGTATCTAAAATATAACATACAAAACCCTAATTCCATAAATAAATATTGTAAGTAAATGAAGATATTAACAATTACTGTCTCTATATGCATTTCTTCTGATATAGGAAAGTTCCTGAAATATGTACAGTACATTATACATTAGCTACAGTTTTAGTGTGTCCAAGCAGCCTTCATTTCTTTTATGTGGAGGCAGCCAGTAACATTTGTGCTCCATAAGAGGCTAATGCCACTGGATACAGAATGGCAATAAAATAGTTTACTCATTTTAAGGAGGATTGTTTTGACATTAGTGACTCTCCACATTCAGGAAGACCTTCAGGATTTGATGAGAATCATTTAAATGCATTAGTCCACAACAATCCACTTCAGAGTACCTGAGAACTGGCAAATTTGATGAACTGTGATCATTCCACCATCGTGCAACATTTGTATGCAATGGGAAATTTCAAAAATAGGGTGTATGCGTACCACATGCTCTAAGCCGAAATCATAAAAATCAGCCTGTGATCATAGGTGCATCTCTGCTTGCTCGTCGTCAATTGGCTTGTGCACAACACTGACCATTCCTACCCTGTGTCATTATTGGTGACAAGAGATGGTGTCTTTTATGATAACATAAGGAAAAGAAGGGAATGGTTAATACCAAACAAAGCAGCAATTCCTCTCATTAAGACCTGCTTGCATCCACAAAAGATAATGTTATGCATCTCGTGGAACAGCAACAGTGTGGTGTACTACGAATTGCTTCTCTGAGGTGTAATTATCACTACTGACATTTATTGTTGACATCTAAGACATCTTGTAGATACAGTCCAAGAACAACAGCCACGAAGATTTTCGTGGGCCGACGCTAGTCCACGATAATGTCTGCCTGCATTCTGCTAGACTGACAAAAACACAATGCAGGAGTTAGATTTGAAGTCATTCTGACCCATCTTATTCACCTGATCTTGTGCCCTATGATTTCCACCTTTTCTGCTGTCTGTTGAGCAACTTTCAAGGAGCTTCCTTTACCTATGTAGATGCACCCCTAACATGGCTTGACAAGTTCTTCACCTCTAAACAACATGGTTCCTATAGCCATGAAATTGAAAAGTTACCCCAGCACTGGCAGACTGTTGTAAATAACAAAAGAAAATTTTTTATCAGTGACTAAAGTCTGTTATGTGCATCTGTTCTCTTTATTAAACATACACAAAGACACTAAAAATTATGCAGCAACCCAATCTATTGGTGTGTACTGTTTAATGTAATTTAGATGTTCTATACTTTTATTCATGACCATTGTGACTTTATATGCTTCTCAAAACTTTGGCACCACCTGTTCTTACATAGCAGTTTAGCATTATTACATCACATTTCTATATTTCTATCAAATAACTCACAAAATTCCTGCTGAGTTTACAACTTGTGTACTGTCTTCAAGAAACATACATTAAGAGGATACAGCAGCCTTGTTTCATCAGTACATTAAATTGCTGTGAATAACAAAGATCCTTTTTAGCTTCTTTCATTAAGTAGCTTCCATAACTCCCCAGTCTATCCCTTGGAATCGACTGCACTTCCAAGGCAAGCCAAAGATCCATGGAATGTTTATTCCCATGTCTGAGCAGGTATTTCCTCTTGCAAGGTCACTGCAGTTGTGACCCCATGTCGAAGATATACATCATTGCTTGATATCGCTCACCACAAGTAAAATAAAAATAACAACACTCCACAATAATTGTACCTTTAAATCGACATGTTCTGTTATAACTTTTAGCTCCCAGTTTCATTCAGCAGTACAAAGGAGTACACATACACATCACAATACAAATGCATTCATGAAAGCAAATATTTGTACACAGATTAATACACAGTCAGCATAGTTCCATTGGACAAGCGCTACTTTCCCCTTACACAAATAGCCTAACCACTCTGCAATAATTGCATTCATATTACTGTGACCCGGGGATCTGGAATCATATTGTGTGCAGGAGGGTAGGCACAGAGAGTGGACCAGTTTCCACCTGAAGGCATCAGTGACACAGTGGCATCTGCAATAACATTTATTTCTCCTGTGGAGTTTACAGAGTTGTAAAGTGACTCAGGGAGCTGCACGGCGGCCAATCAAAGTTTGTGCTGCAAAGAACTGCTGACACTTCATCAGTGAGTCATGACATCACAGCTGTAGGTCAGTGCCCCACTGCTGCATGCTTTGCTGGTGGCAGCCCAAGGCTGGAAAGGTGCCCGGTCTAGTGGCTAGCGTTGCTGCCTCTGGATCACAGGGGCCCGGGTTCGATTCCCGGCCATATTGGGGATTTTCTCTGCACGGGGACTGGGTTCTTCTGTTGTCCTCACCATTTGATCAGCATCATTCGTGACAATGGCTAGATTGGAATGCATAAAAAATTGGACTGTGTAAAATTTGGGGCTTTGTACAGGAGATGATGACCGCGCAGTTGAGTGCCCCGCAAACCGAACATCACCATCATCATATCATCATCATTGTGCAGTAGTGTGTGACCCACACCTCGGTGGTCTCATAAACAGCCCATCGCTCACTCGGGTGAAGACAGCTGACCGTACGGACCACGATACCAATTTTCATGAAGACTAGGCCCCGGGCATCCACCACGAAACGACCGAGGCTACAGCTGATGCTCACAAGTCGGCCAGAGGGATGCACGGATGCACCATTAGTGCGGAGATGACAGCTTCCAGATCGTCCACAATTGATCCTCAGTGGAGGAGAGCTGGCCCACACAGTCTTCTTCTTAGCCACGACATCGTAGTAGGCAGCAGTGTCAGACGGTGGTCGTGGACTGCTTCAGGCTGCGAGTAGCAGGCAGACCGTCATCCATCAGCTTGTCGTGGTTTCTCTGAATCTCACTAGACCGGCATTCTCTCTGCTTCTAGCAACACAGACACTGTGGCAGCATGACTAGAAAGACCGTTGAGCTCAGAAACCTGGTATTTAAAGAGTCAATCCTGTGCCTATGATGCAGTGGCTCTGGGTGTAGGAGTGGATTTACCCTCATCAATTAGTCTCACCAGTGCTCCTTGCCTCACTGTAGTAATTCAATAATTATCATGGGTCACTGAGCTCAGGGCTTTCTCCAGTGTTTGAAAATTGCAGTGGCACTCTGCCACTGAAGTTACGAAGCGTTACTTTAAACTGCATTGTTGTGCATCACAGTGGCATTCACGTTTCTGTTTTCCTCAATCAGAGGTTGTGTGGCAGTGCCTGCCTGGTGCCCTGACATCAGTCACATCAGTTGACATTCCAATCGGCACACCAGCCGAGAGCTGACTTTCTCTGTTCTGAGCTTGCCTGGTAGAATTTTAAGTAAGTACAGGTAAATTATACTGAACTGTAACAACATTATCCTCAGACTGAATATAGTATCTATATCAGTACAACATGAAACTTAAAAAAACATTTCTTCACTTTATAAATATGATATTCTTTCAGTCTAAAAGCATATATAACGTATCCTTTGATAGCAATCACAAATTTTAAGCTATCTTTTTCAGTTAGCTTGTACAAGAAAATTGGTTCTATATTTTACTTTCAGTCCCTGTCACAAATAAGTGAAAAACTTCTGCATTGTTCAAAGGTTGTACTCAACTTATTTCTTCTCGCATATCTCAAATATACTAGAAGCAGTTGAAATTATCTATGAGGTTATTATGATTTAAGACCATGGAATAATGACAAAAGATGAAAGTCCACTATGTTGACTTTAATTACAAAGGAAACTGGTACTTTCACTCACTTTACCAATCAGCCATGTCTTCTTTATGGACTACTCTGTGGGTTGTATACACTGCAGGAAGCAAACCTTGTTTCCTGTAACCCAGCTATACCATAGATATGTCTTTGAGGAGTATTGGTAGAGCCTCAGAAGGTTCAATTTTCCCACACACAACCACAAACTGTGGAAGTATGTATACTGGAAGACGTACAGTTCATCCCTGTCTCCTGTTTGGCTCTCCCTTTTAATCAATGATTTGACAGATTTCCACAAGTGCTCTATATTCTCTGTGTGAACAGATAGACCATACAAAGAGACAAATTCCACAGAATTATTAACAAATTGATATTGGAATGTTTCTTCAAGCCACTGTCAGACTTAAATCTGTCTGTTATCAGTTTGGTCACTAACAACATGAAGTGCTCTATGATAGGCACTATTGTTTTCTTGCCCTCAAATATACTTAAACTATGAAGCACTTCCAGGATTCTCTTTCAGTGCCTCTGATGATCCATACGGGTTCACTTTCATTTTTTTAGTGGTCACCCCTTCTTGTATTTCCTAGTGGCTTTATGCAGTTAGTCTGTTTCAACCATTTTCTTTTGTCAATCAATATAACTACCCACGGTAGTCACAAATTTTGTATCTCAATAGTTCAGTGTTAGAAGTGGTTGTTTGTAGGGTACAGTCTCTTACCCAACATACGACAAAAGTAAAGCTCCTTTTGACGGTCAAATTACAGTTCTCGAACTGTGTGTTTTTCCTTATTAATGTCCTTCTCTGACACCACACACAGTACAATTGAAATGGAAAACCCAGCTGTCTCCACAACAATTCACATAATTACTGAAATCGTGATTTGGCAGAAAATCATATTTCCAACACAAATACAAAAAAGACTGCTCACTACACAATCAAGGAATTAAGTTTTGCTCCAGGTAAAAGTATCAGGACTAGAGACTAAAGTGGCTTCACTCGTTCCTATTCACAATGCTAAACATTTCACAATGTTCCCTTAGTAACGAACTAAACACTGTCATTACCTACCGCCACAGCAGCCATATGTTCGATGTATTTCATCGATTGATACGTGTCATTTGCAGCCTGCGCGCATTTGATAAGTAATGCTTCTTGGAAATTACCCACAAAACAATGACTTGTCAGCTCCCTTGAAATCCTTCCTTGATGATTTTTGCTTCTGGGGACAGTTTGACTTAAAGTGGCCATACTTCCAGCAGCTGAAACATTTCATTTTCTTCTTTTCTTGCTTGTCTTTGGACAAAACCAGCAGTGATGTTTTGTGGAGAAGGCAGTGCCACCGCCACCCTTGTCCACCTTGGGATATTCTTCCACACTTCCATCTGGCAACTTTGCATTGATGTTTCACGATGTGAAATTTACATACGATTTACTGGAAGAGTGCAATTAAACCATCAACTGTTTTTTCCCATACGTCAATAGTCAATAGTATGAGTAACGTAATCCTGCAAATCTGGAATGTTCCAGAGATTCATTCATGTTGCTTTATTCTTACCAGCAGGCAGATTTTCCAGGGTACCACAAGCTTCCTTTTCCTTTGTTGCATTTCCAAATGTGCTTACAGAGATTTATCCGTATGCATCTATATCCTCCTCTGCATTCGTAACAGTACTTGCACCTATGTCTAATCTCATAATTTTCCTCACATTAGAATGAGTTTCATTTAACTTCCACATGTTGTAATCATCCTTGTTTCTCAGTTTGCCTGCCACTGGAGTAGTGATTTTAGTCAAACTTATATTTGAAAACATTTTCTGAAACCTGAATTCATAGGCATTAAATCGTGCAACTAATTTCTCTTGAAAACTAAGAGTTCAAACACCAACGAATTTGAAGAAACACAAATTGAAACAAGTATCACTCACACCGTGATAACATAATTTAATATGCTTTTTCAGTTATCTTCCTATCTGCACAATATATGTAGTTCTGGACCCAAAACCTGTTAACATAGCAATCTTTGTGGTGATAAAGACAAATAACAATTACATTGTCCATAATATCCCCCCCCCCCCCAATACATCCAGAACATATACATAACTTTCATTATAACAAGTTGGACAGAAACCCAAAGTACTTCTCATGTCATTACTTTTTCCAAAAATGTTTACAAGTCTAATATAGTGTGGTGCACAGTTCATACCAAATAGCACAATACTTCCCAAATGGGCAAAAAATAAGTATAATTAACAACTTCTCATAAACAATCAATATTCTATCAGTTAACCTCCTCTAAGCCTATAAAGTACAGAAACACAAAGCATTGTTAGATCTCATTTCATGCAAAACATTTTCTGTTTGTTGCAGTGATGTGCAAAATTCTGTCTTCAAAATGATGTAATAGTTTGCAACAACAAATGAGAGTTCACTTACATAAATTTCCTTTAGCCAACCAGAACAAAATATAAACCATAATCATTGTCATTCCATGCGAAAAATATTTTTCCTCAAACGCAGTAAAACAGGTGTGTCTCCTTTTCAAAACAAGAAAATTTCTCATCATCCAAGCACAAACATAAATAAGTTTTGTAAAGAGAAATGGCAGCATCAGTAATAAGGAGTTTGAAATAATTTATTACAGCACATCGATTTCAGTCACTGTGTGACTATCTACAGTTCAAGGCGGTTTTATTTACAAATCAAATACGGTATTAAAGTCTTGAAGACTCAACATTGTGTCTATACAGAAGAACATAGGAGCTGATGAACAATTTTTTTTTCCTTTAATGTATTTATAAAACTCAATGCAAGTCAGCTTGTAGTTAAGCTGGCACCGTATGATCTATCCAATTATTATTGCACAGTGTTTGTACCATACTACATCATAGTTTAACTTATGGACACTACCTCTTGGGAATATTCCTGTGGCATATTTTATTATTGTGGTGCTTAATACGCATACTACAGTTAATTGACATTAGTTCGTTTTATTATTACATATTCATATGTATTACTACATGCCACATTATACAAAAATGACGAAGCCTATTTCATTAGAATGCTGTGTAAGTGTGCAAAGCAAAATACTATCTTGAAACTATATGTCAAGTGTTATAGGAAAAAGCACAGGGAAACTATAGTTGCTGCAAAAAGGAAGCACAATCATTCATATAACAGAAAGGGTAACAACAAAATGAAATCTATGTGGAAAGTTATTAATAATCCTACAGGCAAACATGGAAATGCAACTAATAAAATCATCATAAAATACAGAAATGGAATTGTTGATGATCCACTTCTAATAGCTAATATATTTAATGATCATTATATTAATGTAGCCCAAAACCTGATCACCACTAAATATAATCCAAAGACAAAGATAACAACTCCAATAAATGAAAGAACAATATATCTACTTCCCATAACACCCAAAGAACTACAAACAGCTATCAGCAAACTAAATAGTAAAATGACCTGCGGATTTTATAGTATCCCTGAAAAAATTATTATATATAGTACTGATAGTATTGTCTCCCAACTTGTGGACATAATCAATGACTCCTTTCAAACTGATGAGTTTCCAAGTAAACTTAAGCAGTCAACAGCAATACCAGTTTATAAAAGTGGTGACAAGTTTGACATTAAAAATTTCAGACCACTATCATTATTATCTGTATTTTCGAAAATAATTGAAAGAATAATTTACGACAGATTGCTAGACTTCCTAAACAAAAATAAGATTCTTGTGATTGCACAGAATGGTTTCAGAAACGGCAAATCTACACAAACAGCTCTCTTCAGTTTCCTACAACTGGTTTACAAAGCTATTGAGGACAAACAACTGATCTGTGGGTTGTTTTTGGACCTTTCCAAAGTGTTTGATCTGTTGTTGTGGTCTTCAGTCCTGAGACTGGTTTGATGCAGCTCTCCATGCTACTCTATCCTGTGCAAGCTTCTTCATCTCCCAGTACCTACTGCAACCTACATCCTTCTGAATCTGCTTAGTGTATTCATCTATTGGTATCCCTCTACGATGTTTACCCTTCACGGTGCCCTCCAATGCTAAATTTGTGATCCCTTGATGCCTCAAAACATGTCCTACCAACCGATCCCTTCTTCTAGTCAAGTTGTGCCACAAATTTCTCTTCTCCCCAATCCTATTCAATACCTCCTCATTAGTTATGTGATCTACCCACCTTATCTTCAGCATTCTTCTGTAGCACCACATTTCGAAAGCTTCTATTCTCTTCTTGTCCAAACTAGTTATCGTCCATGTTTCACTTCCATACATGGCTACACTCCATACAAATACTTTCAGAAACTACTTCCTGACACTTAAATCTATACTCGATGTTAACAAATTTCTCTTCTTCAGAAACGCTTTCCTTGCCATTGCCAGTCTACATTTTATATCCTCTCTACTTCGACCATCATCGGTTATTTTACTCCCTAAATAGCAAAACTCCTTTACTACTTTAAGTGATTCATTTCCTAATCTAGTTCCCTCAGCACCACCCGACTTAATTTGACTACATTCCATTATCCTCATTTTGCTTTTGTTGATGTTCATCTTATATCCTCCTTTCAAGACACTGTCCATTCCGTTCAACTGCTCTTCCAAGTCCTTTGCTGACTCTGACAGAATTACAATGTCATCGGCGAACCTCAAAGTTTTTACTTCTTCTCCATGAATTTTAATACCTACTCCGAATTTTTCTTTTGTTTCCTTTACTGCTTGCTCAATATACAGATTGAATAACATCGGGGAGAGGCTACAACCCTGTCTCACTCCTTTCCCAGCCACTGCTTCCCTTTCATGCCCCTCGACTCTTATAACTGCCATCTGGTTTCTGTACAAATTGTAAATAGCCTTTCGCTCCCTGTATTTTACCCCTGCCACCTTCAGAATTTGAAAGAGAGTATTCCAGTCAACATTGTCAAAAGCTTTCTCTAAGTCCACAAATGCTAGAAACATAAGTTTGCCTTTTCTTAATCTTTCTTCTAAGATAAGTCGTAAGGTCAGTATTGCCTCACGTGTTCCAACATTTCTACGGAATCCAATCTGATCTTCCCCAAGGTCGGCTTCTACCAGTTTTTCCATTCGTCTGTAAAGAATTCGCATTAGTATTTTGCAGCTGTGACTTATTAAACTGATAGTTCGGTAATTTTCACATCTGTCAATACCTGCTTTCTTTGGGATTGGAATTATTATATTCTTCTTGAAGACTGAGGGTATTTCACCTGTCTCATACATCGTGCTCACCAGATGGTAGAGTTTTGTCATGACTGGCTCTCCCGAGGCCGTCAGTCGTTCTAATGGAATGTTGTCTATTCCCGGGGCCCTGTTTTGACTCAGGTCTTTCAGTGCTCTGCAAAACTCCTCACACAGTATATTATCTCCCATTTCGTCTTCATCTACATCCTCTTCCATTTCCATAATATTGTCCTCAAGTACATCGCCCTTGTATAAACCCTCTATATACTCCTTCCACATTTCTGCCTTCCCTTCTTTGCTTAGAACTGGGTTGCCATCTGAGCTCTTGATATTCATACAAGTGGTTCTCTTCTCTCCAAAGGTCTCTTTAATTTTCCTGTAGGCAGTATCTATCTTACCCCTAGGGAGATAAGCCTCTACATCCTTACATTTGTCCTCTAGCCATCCCTGCTTAGCCATTTTGCACTTCCTGTCGATCTCATTTTTGAGACGTTTGAATTCCTTTTTGCCTGCTTCATTTACTGCATTTTTATATTTTCTCCTTTCATCAATTAAATTCAATATTTTTTCTGTTAGCCAAGGATTTCTATTAGCCCTCGTCTTTTTACCTACTTTATCGTCTGCTGCCTTCACTACTTCATCCCTCAGAGCTACCCATTCTTCTTCTACTGTATTTCTTTCCCCCATTCCTGTCAATTGTTCCCTTATGCTCTCCCTGAAACTCTGTACAACGTCTGGTTCTTTCAGTTTATCCAGGTCCCATCTCCTTAAATTCCCACCTTTTTGCAGTTTCTTCAGTTTCAATCTGCAGTTCATAACCAATAGATTGTGGTGAGAATCCACATCTGCCCCAGGAAATGTCTTACAATTTAAAACCTGGTTCCTAAATCTCTGTCTTACCATTATATAGTCTATCTGATAACTTTTAGTATCTCCAGGATTCTTCCAGGTATACAACCTTCTTTTATGATTCTTGAACCAAGTGTTAGCTATGATTAAGTTATGCTCTGTGCAAAATTCTACAAGGCGGCTTCCTCTCTCATTCCTTCCCCCCAATCCATATTCACCTACTATGTTTCCTTCTCTCCCTTTTCCTACTGACGAATTCCAGTCACCCATGACTATTAAATTTTCGTCTCCCTTCACTACCTGAATAATTTCTTTTATCTCGTCATACATTTCATCTATTTCTTCATCATCTGCAGAGCTAGTTGGCATATAAACTTGTACTACTGTAGTAGGCATGGGCTTTGTGTCTATCTTGGCCACAATAATGCGTTCACTATGCTGTTTGTAGTAGCTAACACGCACTCCTATTTTTTTATTCATTATTAAACCTACTCCTGCATTACCCCTATTTGATTTTGTATTTATAACCCTGTAATCACCTGACCAAAAGTCTTGTTCCTCCTGCCACCGAACTTCACTAATTCCCACTATATCTAACTTTAACCTATCCATTTCCCTTTTCAAATTTTCTAACCTACCTGCCCGATTAAGGGAACTGACATTCCACGCTCCGATCCGTACAATGCCAGTTTTATTTCTCCTGATAACGACGTCCTCTTGAGTAGTCCCCGCCCAGAGATCCGAATGGGGGACTATTTTACCTCCGGAATATTTTACCCAAGAGGACGCCATCATCATTTAATCATACAGTAAAGCTGCATGTCCTCGGGAAAAATTACGGCTGTAGTTTCCCCTTGCTTTCAGCCGTTCGCAGTACCAGCACAGCAAGGCCGTTTTGGTTAATGTTACAAGGCCAGATCAGTTAATCATCCAGACTGTTGCCCCTGCAACTACTGAAAAGGCTGCTGCCCCTCTTCAGGAACCACATGTTTGTCTGGCCTCTCAACAGATACCCCTCCGTTGTGGTTGCACCTACGGTACGGCCATCTGTATCGCTGAGGCACGCAAGCCTCCCCACCAACAGCAAGGTCCATGGTTCATGGGGGGGTGTTTGATCTAACAAATCATAATCTACTGCTGTTAAAACTGTATAGTTATGGTGTCCGTGGTATTTACTACAAGTGGTTCAAGTCATATTTTACTGATAGGGAACGAAGAGCACAAATTTCTCAGGATGGATATTTGTACCATTCTCGATATAAAAAAGTTAATTATGGGGTACCCCAGGGCTCGGTATAGGGACCATTTTTATTCTTGATTTTTATTAATGACCTACCTCAACAATTTTCAATGGGTGATACGATGTTATTTGCGGATGAAGCCAGCTTCATTATAAAAGGGAAGAATGATTATGAGATGTAGCAAAAAATCGACAAAACAGCATAAGTGGCAGAAGAATGGTTTAAAGATAACTATATAGTTGTCGATGTCAAGAAAAGTGTAAGGATGAACTTCAACCATATATGGAACAAAAATAGGACCAATGTAAAATTCACAATATCAAATAGCCAAATTCAGCAAAAGAATCACATAACATTTTTACGATTATGGGTGGATGAGCATCTAAGATGGGAAAAACATGTAGAAATGCTTAACAAAAAATTAAGCAAGTACTGTTACATTTTAAGAGTGCTTAAAGATTGCTGCAACACCGAAACAGTGTTAAGTGCTTATTATGCATACATGCATAGTCTGCTGAAGTACAGTATGGAATAATGTTCTGGGGAAGTACCTCTTTTGCAAAGCAGTCTTTTAAGCTCCAGAAGAAAGCTTTAAGTGATTTATTTATTTAATTTTTTCTTATTTATTTATCTCTTGTTCCGGTGATCCATGTTGTGACAGTATCACAGGATATGGAACGTGTCAATTTTACAAGCTTTTGGCCAGAATTTATGGTAATACATAAAACAAAACAAAAACAGTAAACAGTAACTTAGGTCCCACTACACCATGTAGAGGTATCTTCAAGGAATTAAAAATCATGACTTTACCATCTATACTTATATTTGAAAGCATTTGATTCATTAAAAACCGAGTTTCAGCTTTGAATAGTGAAATCCACAGTTATCAAACAAGGAACAGGGATGACTATCAAAGGGATGTTCACAGAAAATAAATATATCAGGAAAGTGTTGTTTACAAACTAAAACTTCTGTACAGTGCATTGCCAGATAACATCAAAAAAATACCAAGCACTAACACATTCAAATAGAACTAAAAAATCTACTAATAAACAACAGTTTCTACAGCATTAACGAATACCATATCTGGAATTTTGCTCAAGTCTGTAGGTTTGCTTCATAGCCCTCTAAACAAAAATTCGTAAGTGTCAACCATTCCTAGATAAAACCAAACTTCTTTCATCAATGTATGTATGTATGTAATTATGCACCTAGCTTTTGTGCTGTATGTTACTATGCCTAGTTAACTAAAGTACTGGTATTCAATAGTTTTAGTAAAATGGACCAAGGCGTTTCACAAGCTTTTATTCCATCTGTATGTATGTAAGCAGAATAATGTTTTTGTTATAAAGGTGTATTGATACCAATGATAAGATTTTGTACATAATGTAAATATGAAATATTTCATAATATTCTATACTTTAACAAGTCCAATGTCATGAATATGATAATACGAAAATGATCAATAGTAGAAAGAAATTCTTGATTCTCGATTCCACAGTCTCTGACAGCAGTCGATTTCTTTCATTAGTCCACAGGGCCGACATAGCGAAAATAGTCTTTCCACAGTAGTGTTGTGGGTGTGAAGAGACAACAAATAAGTAGAAAACAAATACATAATTTTGGCAGTTGGCATTGGCATTCAGGATTTTCGGTTTCCGTAAGAAAGTCAATCCACCTTTCTGCCACGGAGTGTTTAGATTTCCATTCTGCCGAGTCACGCTTCGTTTTTAAAAGAACCTCTTCAGATACATATATTCCTGAAACAATAGTAGCCTAAAATCTTCACACCATTTTTTGCTCAGATATATTATACTGTTTTCTATCATCACTCTATCTGGTGTTTCAGACAGCATCATCCAATGAAATAATTGACATTTACTAAAAGAAATAGCCCATTTTTCTAAGTAATCAAATGCTGTGGTATAGAAAGTCTTTCTCTCTTCCTCAGATTTCGAAATCAAATTAATTATTTCTTGGTTAGGGTTCTCATTCTTTAATTTATTCAGATTCATCTTGATTGTCGATTAGTACATTTCTAATCTCAATTATCGAGACTTTGTTCTTCTTCGTGGTTTTTACATATTTTTCAAACAGAGCCAAGTCTGACTGGAGACACATGAAGTAAATTTCACTGATTGGGCTACTGAAAAAATGTGAAATTATTTTAGGTGGCCTGTCTTCGGCGTCAAAAAACTGTTTCAGTGGAATCCAAAGCTTAACAATTCTCTCAACTGCGGGCCGACATTAAGGACAGCCATCTTGATTTTGGGTGAGACAGAAGAGTCTGATGACTGATATCAAAGTATAAGCAGAAATCTTGCAGCTTCTCTGTCCTTACTGTGTGTACTGAAAAATAATTAAATATTTTCATGACTATTATTACAATGTCAGCATTTAAGACCCCAGCAGCGCTTGATATAGAATTGTGGAGAATATGGGCTGGGCATCCAATTCCCTCTACGTTTTTTCCTAGTTCTTCTTTAATTTGGTGAAACACATTCCACTGGTCACAGTCGATGAAGCTCTCCGAAGTTAGTACTGGTATGTCTCCACAAAAAGCGATTAATTTATCTAATGGAATTTGTAGTTGTCTTAAAGTGTCTGGACAAAACTTTGCTATTGTCTCCAATGTTTCTTTATTCAGCGAATCATACTTCAACAGCTTCTGTTGGATTCCGTCAGTTTCAGTGAAGTATTGAACAACTAAAGGAAAGACCTTTTCAGCCTTGTGGTTCGATGCGTCGGTGCTTAAGCTGTCAAATGAAACTTCTTGAAATTGTTTTATGCATTCGGACATGCAGTATGGTGCAATTATATTTTTAACAATTACTGTCGCTTTGGTCCTGGCTGTACACTGTTTTGCGGAGACTCGGGAGTCAGGATACATTGCGGCATTCACCTGTGTGGTACGGTCAGGAGAACTGAAGGATTGATGATGTTTGAGAACCTATAAGTTGTTGCTAGTTCTGCAGCAACAACGAGCAATTCCTCCTGGGTATCTCCTTTAATCATGAGTGTAGAAACAGGCTGTGACGTCAATATTACTGCGAATCTATTTGTATGATTCTTAGAAAAAATATGATGCCTCACATCTGCCTTACCTCCGTGAGTTACTGAGATGAAACTCTTACAAATCACATACAACACTTCCTGATCTGTACGTCCTTTCTTGACAAAAGACCACTCTATTGCGTAATCATTCGAAAAGTGACACTTTCTGTTTCCATCCCCAGGAATTTTCGTAAGCTATGGTAAGTAAGTTTACTAGCCTGTAAACGGTCAATAATAACACTTTAGTAGTCGAAGTACACGTCACTATATGCTTCACGCCCTCTAAACCCGCAGTAAACATTTCGAACATTACTAACATTCACTCGTTAATCGTATTACGTTTAGAAAGAATCGTCGTATCAGATCACTATATAAAATGAGAATTGTTCTTCCGCATGGCGCTGCTTAAATAGTTCCAGTCCCATACTACTGGATGAGTCTGGCATTTTCTCGAATGATGGTGCTTGCATCGTCGATACAGGATACGCAGCGTGCAACGCCATCTGTGAGACGACCTTGTCAGCATAAAATTGTTGACATAAATAAAACTAACTGAAGCTGCAATTACATGTTGCGCTAACAGATGGCATTACTTCAGTACTTGATCCAAGCTTGAAACAGTATTTTACAAAACCGTGACAAACTTGGGTCTTGTCTGGATGTCAGAACAAGAAGGTCCATAACTGTGACTGTCCCGATATATCTGGATGGATGGCAACCCTACCCACAGAGGTGTTTAAACAATCATTGTTACAGTGCTTCATACGGAGTGGAATGGCAAAGAACCTTAATAACTGGTACAATGGTATCTACCCTCAACCATGCACTTCACAATGGTCTGCAGAGTATAGTTAGTTAGGACATGTCTCATAGATCACTTGAACGACTTTTTTTCTAAATGTTGCGGAACAAGTTGTTTTACAGTATATGTGCGCATAATTAATGTTAACATTAAAGAACACATTATTATTTTTAGTCCTACTCATGAAATTACCCTGGATCCAGGGCAAACGATATTAAATTAGATTTAAAACATGCTTCGCTATGTGTCACCCATTTTATGTTGTTGGGCAAATGATCAAAAATTTTTGTTGATGCATACTGAACTTCTTTTTGAGCCACTGACATTTTAAGAATGACAATTTTCCTCTAGTCTTGTAGGGATGGACAGCACTCTTCGTCTCATATTGTGATGGATTATTTTGACGAATTTTATTACCGAATATATGTATTATGGCGGCACAGTTAAAATGCCTAGCTTCCTTAGGAGGTGCCTACATAGTTTCCATAGGTGAACACCACATATTATTGTTACTCCTCGGTTTTGTTTAATCAATATTTTGTTTCTAATTGATGAGTTACTCTGGAAAATTATTCCATAAGGCATTATTGAGTGAAAATATTTAAAATATATCAGGAGGTTGATACATTTCCAAGATTAGTGATTATATGAAGAGCCAAAGAAGCTGAACTTAAATTGTTCAAGACGCACAGTAATATGCTTCCGCCAGTTAAAAGTTTCATCAATATGTACACCCAAAAATTTAGAGCATTCTACTCTATTTACTGATTCCTGCTCATGTGCTATGTCAATTGTTAGTGTGGCTGTATGTGTTATACTGAACTGAATGTTGTCTGTCTTTTCAAAATTAACAGACAGTCCATTTTCAGATAACTCACTTACAGTTCTATGAGAAATATCATTACCAACTCTTCTGTTGCTTTCTCACTAATGAGGTTTGCTATAACACTAGTATCATCTGCAAAAAGTGCCAATTGTGCTTGTTGATCGTTAAATTAAAGGTCAGTCACATATGTAAGGAGTAGGAGTGGACCCAAAATTGAATCCTGTGGGACTCCCTTTGCGATTTTTTTTTTCCTCAGTCGCCAAAATGTTGTACCTTTCCAACATTGCCTGGGTTATTCAGCACAGTGTTTTGCATTCTGTTTGTTATGTATGATTCAACCCAGCTGTGCATCAAGCCATCAATTCCATAAAACTCGAGTTTTTCGAATATGATATAGATGTAGATGTAAATCAGTGCTTAATTTCGTTCTGGCACCTCCTATGGAAAGAGCACAAGACAAATGACATTTAAAGTATTTACTTAACATGTTTTGTTTTTCCTTACTCTTAAGAAAGCCAGAATTGTAAGTGACCCCGATGAACCAGGAGTAACTTCATTGTCATACATTCTTTATTATTAAAAATACTGGAAAGTCGTTCACTGAGCACCTACAATGCAACTGTTTGAACGTCTTGGTTGATAGCAGTTGAAAACATGACGTCATAGTCACAACGATTACCCACTTTCGCCGATATGCATCTAGCAGAGAACTGGGGAGCAAAGTTCCACTGCTATGTTGACAGACGGTATCACCTGTTGTTTATATTAAATCTTGTGATTTTATTGTTTTGATTATGAGTTTTAAAAATCCGAATTTAAAAACAGTATTTTGTAATAAATGGTTTCTGATTCTGAGTTTTTATCACAAGCTGTCAAAAATCTAAACTTGTGATTTTTATGGCTGGGTTGGGGGGCAGTTAAAGACATGCATTCCAGCGCCTAGAATTTTACAAATTAAGCGCTGTGTAAATGTGTGAAGGTTGGAAGGGGGGTTATGGACGCCAAATTTGCTCTTGTCGAAAAATGTCGTGTATCCCAATTTCTACTACAGTGAGGGCACATTCTGTCATTGCCAATAACGTGTTGCCGTAGATCGCTTGTCATGAGATTTTCTTACTCTATCCACTTGCCCAGTTTTAGTCTTCAGCACTGTTGTTTGAACTATAGTCAGCCACTGTAAACGGTCCAATTCCATGCCAGACGACCGGATGCTGTGGTTCCCCAATTACTTATGTCAATTTGTTATTTTTTAAAGTGTAACTTCAGAACATCTTTGTACCACTTGAGCTGTTCTTCTTGTTTTCGATATCCGTTTTTGAGTTGGGGATACATTATTTGTTTCAGTAGACAGTGTCGGGCATGTGGGTAGTATGACCAGCTCATTAAAAGTTTATGTTTTATGACAACGACCTCCATGCCGGTAGTATTTGTTTCCTCCATGATGCCGATCTTGGTACGTCGGTCTTACCATTCCACTTTCAAAACTCTCCTGAGGAATCGCTGACGATATTTTTCAGCTTCAAGTGTCTTCTGCAGGTGATCAAACCCATAATTGAGCGATGGGCACTAACGGACAGAAAAACAAAGACGCACCACGAAGGTGTACTGGTCACAAATTGATATACATACATCTACATCTACGAGGGGGGACCCAAAAATAACCGGAATTGCAATGCAGACGTGACACGAGGAAATGGCTAGTTCTTACGAAGTGCGGCAGTGAAGTTTTGGTTTTTGCTCGGCAAGAACGCAGCAGAAACTGTTGCTATGATTCAGACAGCCTAAAAAGACCATGCTCTTAGTAAAACGCAAGCGTAAGAATGGTTTTCTCGGTTTAAAAAGGGAGAAACGGTGGTTGATGATCAGCTCCATTCCGGTCGACCTTCAACTGCTCTAAGCGAAGACAACAACGACAAAATTCCTGATCTCATCAGTGAAGATCGACACAGGACAATCGAAAACTCGAGGACTTGTCCGGGTTGTCCTGGAGCTCAATTCAGCGCATCTTGACCATCGATTTGGGGATGCGAAGAGTGGCAGCAAAATTCGGGCCGAAGATTCTTACCAGAGATCAAAGAGATCATCGCGTTCAAGCCTGTCTCGAAATGAAGGACGCGTTCAAAGGTGATTCACATTTTTTTCAACAAAATCATTACAGGTGATGGGTCATGGTGCTATGGGTACGATCCAAAAAGTAAACAACACTCATCACAGTGGAAGCCACCTGGCTCACCTCGACTAAAAAAAGCTCGATGCATGAAATCGAATGTGAAAACAATGTTGATCTGTTTTTTTGACTTCAAAGGGATCGTACACTCTGAATTTGTCCCTGAAAACCAGACAGTAAACCAACAATTCTATTTGGAGGTTATGAAACGGCTTCGCAGAAGTTTATCGCGAAAACATCCGGCTTTGTGGGATTCTGGTGTGTGGTTCCTGCATCACGACAACGCTCCCGCGCACACGACTGTCAGCGTTTGCCAGTTTTTGGCCTCAACGAAGGCGACTACCTTGACCCACGCGCCCTGTTCGCCAGATTTAGCACCCTCGGACTTCTTCCTATTCCCGAAGATGAAAAGAGACTTCAGAAGGAAGCGTTTTGCAGATGTGGAAGACGTGAAACGCAATGTCATGAAAGTGCTAGCAGGCATCAAAGAGGACAAATTTAAAAGGTGCTTCGAACACTGGAATGAACGTTTGGACAAGTGTATTAATGCTAATGCAGAGTACTTCGAAGGAGATTAAGGTTGTATTTGAAAACAATAAAGTATATTCTTTCTAGAAAGAAATTCCAGTTACTTTTGGATTCCCCCTCGTACATGATGACTCTGCAATTCACAATTAAGCGCCTCGCAGGTGGTTCGTCGAACCACATTTAAGGTCACTTGCTAGTGAATCTGCTTCAAAAATTCGAATTTTTTTTTCCATCTGAAATCAATATTTAGAGTTTTTTGAACAAAATGGGAGCTAAATGAATCGATTTGGACATCGGGAATGTCTTTAAAAACAAATTTAAATATATGTCGGTATGCGGCAACGACCGTGTTTCCGCTGCAGTCGGATGTCAAATGGCGTCATTATTATTATTATTATTATTATTATTATGCCACTTCGAAAAGATACACTGCGTAATCGTTTTCTGAGTTGGCAGCCCTGTTAGCACACACGCTTTCTGATGCTCCTTTGTTTTCCTTTCTATAACTCTGGTTTTCGAGAGTTGTTTGTGTTCAAACTTCTGTACGTTGTTGAGTTATTGGTGCTGTTTCATTCTCGGAAGTAGTTATGCCTCCAACAAGTGTTTTGGAACAGGAAAACGTAAGTTTTATGGTATCGGTTTACTTCGTTGGAAATTAGAGACTGTGTAATTACATCCACAAACCAACTGAATGTTACGTCGACTCCGCCAAGTGCCAAGTGCCTCAAGACAGAAGCTACAATATTCGAGTACCCAGAGTGCTATTTCTATAAAATATGATCAAAACACTCTAATGGAATGTGTTTCCCTAATTGCTGAATTGAATACTTTATGTTTCCTTCTAAAGAATGCTGCTCTGTGTGCGCTTTGTGGAAAAGGTGGTATTAAAATCGTCGATGATTTTGAAGGCAGGAAAAGTGTGGCTAGTAAGTTAAAAGTGTTTTGTGATTTCTGTGGGGTAACTAAAACTGGGTATTCTTCTGAATTTACCCACACCTACAAGATTTGAGAAGTACACCCAGTTACTTCTTGAAAGTCTTGGTCAAGTGAGTGCTGTATCAATGAAGAAAACAGTAGAAGAAACTGTGTTATGCAATGAAGGTGACACTGATAAACCTGCAGCCTTTGATGGGACATGGCAGCAGCGTGGTCACCTGTCATTGAATGGTGTTGTCACCGCAACATCGCCAGAAAATGGAAAGGTGATTGACATAGAATGTATGACAAAGTTCTGCCTTGATTGCAAAGGAAATGACCAGGATCATGTTCGTGTTCAGAATTTTTCTGGGTACAGTGGTGGAATGGAATCAAAGGCAGTTCTCAGAATATTTCAAAGGTCAGATGAGAATTATGGTGTAAGGTACGTGAAGAACCTTGGAGACGGAGACTCTAAAGGGTTTGCAAATGTGTTGCAAAATATGCCTTATGGAAGAACTGTGAAGATTGAAAAGTTAGTGTGTGATAGCTACGTCCAACAGAGGATGGACACACGTTTATGTAAGCTAATAAAAGACATGAAGGGGAAAAAGCTCAGTGATAGCAAACCAATTGGTGATCAGGGTCGTCTTACTAAGAAAGAGGTGGACAAAATGCAGCTCTATTATGGTTTAGCCATAAGAAGGAATCGAGACAATATTGAGGCCATGAAGAAAGCAGTATGGGCTACCTTTTTCCATAAAGTTTCTATGGATGACCATCAACAGCATGCTCTCTGGTGTAGATACATGGTGTGGATACAAAAAAGCAACAACAAATGGTGAGACCTACACACACCATCACTTCCTGCCATTTGAAGTACTGGAAGCAATTAAGCCAATATACAGGGATCCAAGTGACACTAAACTACTGTCACAGTGCTTACATGGAAAGACATAAAATGTTAATGAAAGTTTCAACCATGTGATGTGGGAGCGCCTACCTAAATCTGTGTCTGTTGGTTTCAATACCATGAGATTTAGTGTATTAGATGCACTTATTTGCTTTAATGGTGGGGCAGTTAGCAGGTGTGATGTTTTAGAGTTGTTGGGACTAACTCCCGGTTTCAATATGAGACAAGTACTGATGGCAATTGATTCCTTGAGAGTGGCTGAAGGCGAAAAATGGGTTCTTGAGGCAACTAAAGATGCCAGAATAGCATAGTGGAGCAAGAAAAGGAAGAGAGAAGATGAAGAACACACAAACCAAGAACATTATGCAACTAGAGGGTTTAAGAGCAACAGAGGTAACAGATGAAATGTACCGTTAAACTTAATTTCCCAAGATTCAAATTTTCTGACATGTTTATTTTATGCAAGGCACCGGCCTTGCCACAGTGGATACACGGGTTCCCGTGAGATCACCGAAGTTAAGCGCTGTCAGGTGAGGCCGGCACTTGGATGGGTGACCATCCAGGCTGCCATGCCCTGTTGCCATTTTTCGGGGTGCACTCAGCCTCTTGATGCCAATTGAGGAGCTACAAGACCGTATAGTAGCAGCTTCGGTCAAGAATACCGTCATAACGACCAGGAGAGCGGTGTGCTGACCCCATGCCCCTCCCATCCACATCCTCCTCTGTGGATGACACGGCGGTCGGATGGTCCCAATGGGCCACTTGTGGCCTGTAGATGGAGTGGTTATTTTATGCAAAAAAAGTTGAGATAGAGGTCTGAAATTTTTTGTGATATTTCAGGCTAGCAATTGGAGAAAAGTAGACTACAGACACCGCGAGGAAAAATATACCCTTATTAATTATAAAAAAAATACCTTAATTTTGATTGTCTAATTTATGTATTTATTGTATAAAAACTGTTGATTGAAATCATTTGATTGTAGTCTGCTTTTTAGATGACAATGTCATAAATGTGCGCACAAAGTTTTAAGCATCTAAGAAAAGTAGTTTATAAGTCTATAGACTTCAAACGGAGACTGGCAGGAAACATTTTCAATTACTGATCGACATAAATGTTTATATAATAAAGTTTATATCAAAGCTATTCTTATTATTCTTACACCAAAATCTTCATCCTTAAAACACTTTCATTGTCCTAAAATATCTTTGTATTCAAAGTTCGCATTATGTAGTCAGACCCTCATAAACTTTATGAACATTCTTAGTGTTTTTCCAGCCGTTCACTGGCAAGTTACCTTAAGCGACTTCTCTACCTTTCCAATCTCGAACAGTGTGTGGGAGAAACGAACACTTAAATCTTCCCACGCAAAGCTCTGATTTCTCTTATTGTATTATGATGATCTCTTCTCCCTATGTAGGTAAGCATCAACAAAATATTTTAGCACTCTGTGGAGAAAGGTGGTGATTGAAATTTTATGAGAAGTCCCACCGCAGCGAAAAGCGCCTTTGTCTTAATAACTGCCATCCCAATTACATCACATCCGTGGCACTGTCTTCGCTATTTCGCGATAACATAAAACGAGCTGTCCTTTTTTTAACTTTTCGATGTCCTCCATCAATCCTGCCTGATGCGGATCCCACTCTACACAGTGATACTCCAAAAGGGGATGTTGAAGCGTAGTGTAGGCAGTCCCTTTAGTAGACCTGGTACATTTTCTGGGTGTTCTGTAGATAAATCGAAATCTTTGATTTGCTTTTGCCACAACATTACCTATGTGATCGTTCCAATTTAAGTGATCCATAATTGTAATGCTCAGGTATTTAGTTGAGTTTGCAGCCTTTAGATTTGTGTAATTTATCGTGTAACTGAAATTTAGAGCATTCTTTTTAGTGCTCATGTGGATGAATTCACACTTTTTTATGATTTAGAATTAATCGACATTTTTTGCACCATCCAGATATCTTTTCCAAGTCGTTCTGTAATTCGTTTTGATCATCTGATAACTTAACGTAATGGTAAATACAGCATCATCTGCAAACAATCTAAGAGGGCTACTCAGACTGTTTCCTAAATCGGTAATGTAGATCAGAAACAGTAGAGGCCCTAAACACTTCCTTGGAGAACGCCAGATATTACTTCTGTTTTGCTCGATGACATTTCGTCAATTATTATAAACTGCGACCTTTTGACAGGAAACCACGAATCCAGTCATACTACTGAGACGATATCCCATAGGCATGTAAATTAATTAGAAATCGCTTGTGAGGAATGGTCTCAAAGCCTTCTGGAAATCTAAAAATATTGAATCAGTTTGACATCCCCTGTCGATAGCACTCATTACTTCATGAGTATAAAGAGTCAGTTGTGTTTCACAAGAACGATATTTTCTGAATCCCTGTTGGCTGTTTGTCAATAAATCGTTTTCTTCGAGGTGATTCATAATATTCGAGCACAGTATATGCTTCAAAATCCTACCGAAAATCAACTTTAGTGATATGGGTTCATAATTCGGTGGATTACCCCTATTTTCTTTCTTGGGCATTGGTGCGATTCGTGGAACTTTCTGGTCACTGGATACAGATCTTTCTGTGAGCGAGCGGTTGTATATGATTGCTAAGTATGGAGCTGTTGTATCAGTATACTCTGAAAGGAACCTGTCTGGTACACAATCTGGACCGGAAGATTTGGTTTTTTAAAGTGTTTTAAGCCGCTTCACTACACCGAGGATATCTACTTCTAAGTTACTCATGTTGGCAGTTTGTTCTTGATTCAAGTTCTGGAGTATTTATTTAGTTTCTTTTGCGAAGGAATTTCTGAGATCATCTTTGCTTTAGTGGCACTGTCATCAATAATCTCACCATTGTCATCTTGCAGTGAAGGTATTGATTGCCACTGGTGTACTTTACATACGACCGGAATCTCTTTGGGTTATGTACCAGATTTCGAGACATAGTTTCGTTGTGGAAATTATTAAAAGCCATTTCGCACTGAAGTTCGCGCTAAATTTCGAGCTTCTGTAAAAATTCGAAAGTTGGGAATTATGCGTTCTTTTAAATTTGGTATCGAAGGAAAATGCAAAATTGTAAACTTGGAGGCCGATGAATGAATGAGTGACGCTGCAGCGCAATTTTGCCTCGCAGCTGGCAGTGGTAATAAACAGGGGACCCGTCGACAGCCGGCCGGTGTGGCCGAGCGGTTCTAGGTGCTTCAGTCTGGAACCGTGTGACCGCTACGGTCGCAGGTTCGAATCCTGCCTCGGGCATGGGTGTTTGTGATGCCCTTAGGTTAGTTAGGTTTAAGTAGTTCTAAGTTCTTGGGGACTGATGACCTCAGATGTTAAGTCCCATAGTGCTCAGAGCCATTTGAACCTGTCGACACCAGGTCACATCGTGTACTCGATTAAGCAGTAACTATGCCTCGCAGACAGACACGTGAACAGTTTACACAGATGTCAGCACGTGACAGAGGCCGTATAGTTGGGCTCAAACAAGCCGCTTGGAGTAACTGGCGAATCACTCGACATTTGAATAGAAGCGATGCCACTGTTCAAACAATGTTTGCAGGAATGGGTAAACCACGGCCTTGCTCTGCGTCAACAAGGAAACAATAATCCAGTTTGCAGTAGTGTCGGACACATTCGACCTGCAATCTGACTGCAGTAGAAGTGTGTTCAGCGTCGAGTCCCGCTTCCAAGTGAGCATCGTGAGGAGTGAAGAAGTGTCTGGAGATGCTCCAGACAGCGGCGGGATACCAACCTGATTGTCACCCTCCATACAGTTCAACATCCAGGAGTAATGGTCTGGCGTGCCATTTTATTTCATAACAGAATCCTTTTGGTTGTCATCAACGGAACCCTTACAGTACAGCGGAAAGCCAACGATATTCTGCGACGCGTTTTCAGAATGAAATTTTCACTCTGCAGCGGAGTGTGCGCTGATATGAAACTTCCTGGCAGATTAAAACTGTTTGCCAGACTGACACTCGAACTGGGGACCTTCGCCTTTCGCGGGCAAGTGCTCTACCGACTGAGCTACCCAAGTACGACTCACGACCCGTCATCACAACTTCAGTTCTGCCAGTACCTCGTCTCATACCTTCCAAACTTCACAGAAGCTCTTCCAGGAGTGCTATCCATAAGGTTCGCAAAAGTGCCTCTGTGAAGTTTGGAAGGTAGGAGACGAGGTACTGGCGGAAATGAAGCTGTGAGGACGGCCACTGAGTCGTGCTTGGATAGCTCAGTCAGTAGAACACTTGTCCGCAAAAGGGAAGGGTCCCGAGTTCGAGTCTCTGTCGGGCAAACAGTTTCAATATGCCAGTAAGTTTCAACCGTGATAGTGTGCTACGATCCACTACACTATTTCCACTCATCTCTCTCAAAGCGTTGTAAATTTTTGTTGGGTTCTTTCCACATAGGAATTCGCTTTGATTTTTAAGCTTCCATTTTGAACTGAATTACTCGCGACACAGCCAAGCAAACTAGCAAATTCACATAGAACCTTCACTTCTCAAGTCTCGCTCACAACTGACGTGAACTTCAACGTGATCACGCCACCGAAACGGTCGCGCATGCGCAATGTGTCGGACTTTTGGTTTCGGGACCACCCTCGTAAGTACACATGATACGCATCTACCTACCACCACGCCTCGTAACATAGCTTTTGATATGCGCTATATGTGTTACATGAGAGACAACTTCCAAGGTAAGCAAAGTACTCAACATTCCGCAGGATTTCACCATTGAATGTTACAGTTGGGTCTTTATAGTTGTTATTTGGTGAAAACTGATGCAAAATGTGTGTTTGCCTGATGGTGACATCTAGGTCGATGCTCATGTATGCCTAGCAGAATACTTTCAAAACTGCTTGAAGGGCCGTGTTAGCCATATGAAGTAATTAATAAGTACCAAGTTGGTGCGTAATTTCGTAGCGTTTCTGTTTTGTAAGTTGATATTCCGGTTGTAATGGGTTTATTTATCCATTGTCATTTCTTATTTGTAGTTCACTGTTGTTATCTGAGACAGTATGTATACCCTCTCAGTGTGTATACTGTCTTTTGTCATTTGGAAATAGTGAGTGGAGCAGTGAACCCTAGAAAATACAGCGCCAAGTGGAGAAATCGGAACATTGCCAATGTATTCTTCTGTTTGAATTCAGCAGAGGGGTAATAGCAGCGGTGGCGGCCAGAAACCATTGCGCCGTGTAGAGGGATAAGAGATAAAGTCAGTGGACAGAGCATGGCAAGGAAACGGTTTTCTCGTTTTAAGGCGGAAGTTTTAGACATTAGTGACTCTCCACGTTCAGGAAGACCTTCGAGGTTTGATGAAGGTCGTTTAAACACATTAATCCACAATGATTCACGTCAGTGTATTTGAGAACTGAAAAATGTGATGCGACATTTCCTTGAAGTGGGAACGGTTCAAAAATCGGTTCTATAGCTACCGCCTGTTCTAGGCCAAAATCATAGAAATCAGAGGCTGGCGATAGGTTCCTCTCTGCTTGCTCGTCATCAATTGGCTCATGAACAACGCCGATCATTCCTATCCTTACCATTATTGGAGACGAGAAGTGGTGTCTTTTTGGTAACATAAGGAAAAGAGAGGGATACTTACCTAGCCTAACCCAACCCAACCAACCGAAACTAACTCAGAGTCCAAGCAAAGCAGCAACATCCTCAAATGAAGACCTGCGCGCATCCACAAAAGATAATGTTGCGCATCTGGTTGAACAGGGACTGTGTGGTGGGGTACGAATTGCTTCCAAGAGGTGTAATCGTCACTGCTGACATTTACTGTCAACAACTGAGACGTCTTGCAGACGGAATCTAACAAGGGAACCTCCCCATCACACCCACCTCAGATTTAGTTATACGTTGGCACAGTGGACAGGCCTTGAGAAACTGAACACAGATCAATCGAGAAAACAGGAAGAAGTCGTGTGGAGCTATGAAAAAAATAAGCAAAATATACAAATTGAGTAGTCCATGCGCAAGGTAGGCAACATCAAGGAAACTCTGAAGTCAAGAGCGCCGTGGTCCCGTGGTTAGCGTGAGCAGCTGCGGAACGAGAGGTCCATGGTTCAAGTCTTCCTTCGAGTGAAGAGTTTACTTCCTTTATTTTCGCAAAGTTATGATCTGTCTGTTCGTTCATTGACGTCTCTGTTCACTGTACGCACCGCAAAACCGTGCGATTAGTAGATGAAAGGACGTGCCTCTCCAGTGGGAACCGAAAACATTTGATCGCAAGGTCGTAGGTCAACCGATTCCTCCACAGGAAAACACGTCTGATACATTCTATACGACACTGGTGATGGCATGTGCGTCACATGACAGGAATGTGTTGTCGACCCACCTAACTTGTACACTTGGCGAATGGGTGAAGAGATTCTTCTACCTTGCCCGATTTAGGTTTTCTTGTGGATGTCATAATCACTCCCAAAAAAGTGATGAAACCATAAGAGTTTGTCACATAAATTGCAACAAATGAATGCAACAGTTTCACAGTTTTCCCTGTGCTCCGTCAAAACATGTGTTTTTAACGTTTTCAAATTTTTCCGTGTGTAGACCGTCAAATCCTGCATATGTCCAAGCAAATCTGAACATGTCCTGGAATTTTGGAGAGCGAAGTTGATTATGTGTGAGTGCCTGAACTTTGATAATTGTCTGAAAATAAAAAATTAAACTTTTCACTCGAGGGAAGGCTTGAATCAAGGACCTCTCGTTTCGCAGCTGCTCACGCTAACCACGGAACCACGGCGCACCTGAGCTCATAGTTACCTTGTTGCCTACGTTGCACATGTATATTTTGCTTATTTTTTTCATAGTTCCACACAACTTCTTCCTGTTTTCTCGATTGATTTGTGCTCAGTTTTTCAAGGCCTATCCACTGTGCCAACTTATAACTAAATCTGAGGGGGGTGCGATGGGGAGGTTCCCTTGTAAGAACAATGACATTGTACATAGTTTAGGAGACATGATGTCATAAGCACTGAGATGCGTGAAACAATTCCGCATCATACATGAAGTTTTACTACGGCTATTCCTTACCACTACTCACACCGTCGGCTCAGCTTAGGATATGCCTGACACCTGGCAGTGCTTTTGACAGCTTCCGACTGCAAAGAGCAAATGGTAGCAGGCGAAAACGACAGCCGTCTATAGAGCTATGAAGAGGCTTTGCCATAGAAACATTTACAAAAACGCGCTGTTGACACGCGACGCTGCTGTACTTTATGCATACTTCTTCGTGCGACTGTTTCACAATTTCAAAGGTGTTTTCATGAATGAATACACAGGCAATGCTGGGTTTGTCGGCTAGTACTGAAAATATTACAGATAATCTGCGGCCGGCCGCGAAGCCCTGACGAGTAGGAGGGTCGCGGCAGTGGGGGCGGAAGTGTCTGGGCGTGAGCCTGCCTGGAGCCGCCGTCGCTGCAGATCTTGGTGGTAGCAGCAAATACTCCAGCGAGGCCATGGAGGGCTGACACGGAGAAGGCTTTCGTGTGAACAGCCGTTGCACGCGAGTCAGTCGATCCTAAGCCCTAGGAGAAATCCAATTTGATGGGGGCCGTAATACAGGGAATGCCAATTGAATCTCAATGTAGACAAGTGTAATGTACTGCGAATACATAGGAAGAAAGATCCTTTATCACTTAGCTACAATATAGCAGGTCAGCAACTGGAAGCAGTTAATTCCATAAATTATCTGGGAGTAGGCATTAGGAGTGATCTAAAATGGAATGACCATATAAAATTAAACGTCGGTAAAGCACATGCCAGACTGAGATTCATTGGAAGAATCCTAAAAAAATGCAGCCCAAAAACAAAGGAAGTAGGTTACAGTACACTTGTTCGCCCACTGCTTGAATACTGCTCACCAGTGTGGGATCTGTACGAGATAGGCTTGATAGAAGAGATAGAGAAGTAACCAACGGAGAGCGGTGCACTTCGTTACAGGATCATTTAGTAATCGCGTTACGGAGATGATAGATAAACTCCAGTGGAAGACTCTGCAGGAGAGACGCTCAGTAGCTCGGTACGGGCTTTTGTTGAAGTTTCGAGAACATAACTTCACCGAGGAGTCAAGCAGTATATTGCTCCCTCCTACATATATCTCGCGAAGAGACCATGAGGATAAAATCAGAGAGATTAGAGTCCACACGGAGGCATACCAACAATCTTTCTTTCCACGAACAGTACGAGACTGGAATAGAAGGGAGAACCGATAGAGGTATTCAAGGTACCCTCCGCCACACATCCTCAGGTGGCTTGCGAAGTATAGATGTAGATGTAGATGTATATGTAATCTGATGATGGCCATATAGCTGAAATACGCCTATAGTTCAAATAAAAATATTCATAATGCCGTAATTGGTTATACACATTTATTATGTCCTTATTTGCCCGCCCGGTTAGCCGTGCGGTCTAACGCATGGCTTTCCGGACTGGGTAGGAGCGCCTGGTCCCCTGCACGAACCTGCCCGGCAGACTCATATCGAGGACCGGTGAGCCGGCCAGTCGGTGGATGGTTTTTAGGCGGTTTTCCATCTGCCTCAGTGAATGCGGGCTGGTTCCCCTTATTCCGCCTCAGCTACACTATGTCGGCGATTGCTGCGCAAACAAGTTCTCCACGTATGCGTACATCACCATTACTCTACCACACAAACACAGGGGTGTGGGGCGGCGGAGGGGTGAAGTGGACTGCGGTAATCGTCGTGGGCTTGTGGACCACTGCGCCTTTGGAGACAGATCCTCTCCATCGTTTCTAGGCCCCCAGTCAACATACAATACAATACAATGTCCTTATTTAATCTTTGTTGTCAATGGAAGCCATTAGATAGGCAACCTGGACTGGAACTGTGAACCATGCGTCGTTTTAGTCTTCAGTAACATACAATGAAGCCCCAAAGAAACTGAGGCAGGTGTGCGTACTCATATACAGAGGTATGTAAACAGGCAGAATACGGCGCTCCTGTCGGCAACACCTATAGAAGACAACAAGTGTCTGGCGCAATTGTTAGATTGGGTACTGCTGCTACAACGGCAGGTTATCAAGATTTAAATGAGTTTGAACGTGCTATTATAATCGGAGCACGGGCGATGGGACACAGCATCTCCGAGGTAGCGATGAAGTGGGGATTTTCACTTACGACCATTTCAGGAATCCGGTAAAACATCAAATCTCTGACATTGCTGCGGCCGGAAGAAGATGACAGGAACGGGACCAACAATGATTGAAGAGAATCGTTCAACGTGACAGAAGTGTAACCCTTCCGCAAACTGCTGCAGGTGTCAATGAAGTGACATCAAGTGTGAACGTGCGAACCATTCAACGAAGCGTCATCGATATGGGCTTTCCTAGCTGAAGGCTCATTCGTGTACCCTCGAATACTGCACCACACAAAGCTTTTCGCCTCGCCTGGGCCCGTCAACACCGACACTGCCCTGTTGATGATTGGACACATGTTGCCTGGTCGGACGAGTCTCGTTTCGAGCGGATGGACGTGTACGGGTATGGAGACAACCTCATGAATTCATTTCAGCAGGTGGCTTCTCGAGCTGGTGGAGGTTCTGTAATGGTGTGGGGCGTGTGCAGTTGGAGTGATATGGAATCCCTGATGCGTCTAGATAAGACTGACAGGTGACACATACATGAGCATCCTGTCTGATCACCTGGCTCCGAAAGCCCATATCGATTATGTTTCGTTGAATGGTTCCTATGCTGACACTTGTTGATGGACCAGCATTGAAATCTGCAGCAGCTTGCGGATGCGTTGCACTTCTGTCACGTTGAACGATTCTCTTCAGTCGTCGTTGGTCCCGTTCCTACGGGATCTTCTTTCGGCCGCCGATTTGACGTTTTACCGGATTCCTGATATTCACAGCACGCCAGCCAGTGTGGCCGAGCTGTTCTAGCCGCTTCAATATGGAACCGCGCGTCCGCTACGGTCGCAGGTTCGAATCCTGCCTGGGGCATCGATGTGTGTGATGTCCTTAGGTTAGTTAGATTTAAGTAGTTCTAAGTTCTAGGGGACTGATGACCTCAGATGTTAAGTCCCACAGTGCTCCGAGCCATTCACAGTACACTCGTGAAATGGTCACGCGAAAATCCCCACTTCATCGCTATCTCGGAGATGCCGTGCCCCATCGCTCTTGACCCGTTCACACTCACTTAAATCTTGAGAACCTGCCATTGTAGCAGCAGGAATCGATATAACAACTGCGGCAGACATTTGTATTATATAGGCGTTGCAGACCGCAGCGCCGTATTCTGCCTGTTTACATAGCTCTGTATTTGAATACCCATACCTGTACCAGTTTCTTTGGCTCTTCAGCGTATATTACTGATGAAATGATGATGATTAGGACAACACAACACCCAGTCCCTGAGCGGAGAAAATCTCCGACCCAGCCGGGAATCGAACCCGGGCCCTTTGGATTAACAGCCTGTCGCGCTGACCACTCAGCTACCGGGGCGGACTACAAATAATTACGGCACTATGAATATTTTTATTTGAACTGTAGGTGTATTTCAGCTACACGGCCATCATCAGATTATCTGTAATATTTTCAATACTAGCTGACAAACCCAGCATTGCTTGTGTATTGATTCATGAAAACACTTTGAAATTGTGAAACAGTCGTACGACGAAATATGCATAATGTACAAATGTGTAAGCGTGTCAACAGCGCGTTTTGGTAAAGCCTCTTCATAGCTATATAGACCGCTCTCGTTTTTGCCTACTGCCGATTGCTCTTCGCAATCGGAGCTGTCAAAAGCGCTGCCAGGTGTCAGGGATTTCCTAAGTTGACTTGACAGTATGAGTAGTAGTAAGGAATAACCGTAGTAAAACTTGATGTATGGCGCGGCATTGTTTCCTGCATCTCAGTGCTTGTGACATCATCCCTCTTCTGCTATGTGTCGTACAATGATGTATTTGTGCAGGTACATTCAGCGGCATATGTCGTTACTGTCTGGGAAATATGTTACGAGGAGAGTTAGCAACAAAGAAGTAATAAATTTGTCATGCACAATGTGGCAGCTTTCCACGCATCTCAGTGTTTATGATGTCATATCTTCTGAGCTATCTGTCATGCAGTGATACTGTTTTGTTGGTACATTTAGTGGCACATGTGGTAACTGTCTATGAAATTTATTGTGAATAGAGTTAGTAGCACAAAAATATTAAATTTAAACATCATGCATGATGCCACAATTTTTCACGCAAGTCATTGTTCATCACCTCATACCTCCTGAACAATGACAGATAGATGATTGTTACCCCGACAGCGATTTATGACATTGAGGGACGTGTACTAAGTTTGGCTGAAATCCGTCCACAGTGCTTTAGGAGGGGATATGGAACACACACACAGAGAGAGAGAGAGAGAGAGAGAGACATTTTTATAATCTTTATGGATTTTACATTATTATACCCAGAATTTCAAAATTTTGAATGCTGTCATAATCTACTCATTAAGAGGTATTGTATTACGTTGAAGGTTTAACAGAGTAAATCAAGATTTAATATCGGAAAGTGTGTATTTTCTTGAGGTAATGCAACTAACTACGCCAGATTATATTCTTCCAGAATTTATGAATCAGAGCACTTAACGACTTGTAATAAGTTTTAAAGATAAGCTGAAACTTTTGTGAAACTTTTTCTCACTGAGACCCTTCCAGAACATAATGAAAGGAAAGATGTTGGTCGGTTCTGAATGACAACTCCTTCTGCTCAATAGAAGACCTATTAGATATGAAGTAGTAATTTGGAAAAAAGAAGATTAAATTGTGTTAAACTAACACATTCCACATCATTACGAAATGTCGTATTCATGATCTATAGAACAAGTATGAATGTAATATAATGTTACTAAATTTTCACTCTCCATCTACATCTACGTGATTACTCTGCAATTCACAATAAAGTGCCTGGCAGAGGGTTCAATGAACCACCTTCAAGCTGTCTCTCTACCGTTCCACTCTCGACCGGCGCGCGGGAAAAACGAGCACTTAAATTTTTCTATGCAAGTCCTGATTTCTCTTATTTTATCGTGATGATCGTTTCTCCCTATGTAGGTGGGAGCCAACAGAATGTTTTTGCAATCGGAGGAGAAAACTGGTGATTGAAATTTCATGAGAAGATCCCGTTGCAACGTAAAACGCCTTTGTTTTAATGATTGCCACTCCAATTCACGTATCATGTCTGTGGCACTATCTCCCCTATTTCGCATGCAGTAAAACTTCAGCATCAAGAATGATGTCCTGGCCGGCCGCTATGGCCGAGCGGATAGCCGGCACGGTTAGCTCAGCATGTTCGGTCAGAGGGTTAGCTCTCTCTGTAATTAAAAAAAACTGAGTTAATCGATCAACAACGAACTTAAGCGGATGTCTTACGACGTCCGCCCCGAGCAGATGCAACGAACAAAATCGAACAAAATGAAAAAAAAAAGCGGGTCTAGGCGCTTCAGTCCGGAACCGCGCTGCTGCTGCGGTCGCAGGTTCGAATCCTGCCTCGGGCATGGATGTGTGTGATATCCTTAGGTTAGTTAGGTTTAAGTAGTTCTAAGTCTAGGGGACCTCCCATAGTGCTTAGAGCCATTTGAGCCTTTTTGAATCTCTTTGCTATTAACTCTGTTCGCAACACATTTTGCAGACAGTAGCCACAAACACTACTGAAGGTACCAGCAAAATTACATTGCCGTACGAGACATAGTTCAGAAGAAATGATATGATAAACATTGAACGCGTGAGAAACTAGCTTTTCATAAAACGGAGTTCAGTTCTTTAACAAATTAGGGTATGGGACGTTACTGGTACACATTAATTGTTAGTTTTCTTGTAAGCTCTTCGAAAGGAAGAACAGATGAGAAAACGTGTGTACACTATGGAAGTCGCGGTTGCTTGCGCGCTGTTGACGAAACTCGTACTGCATGCCAGATGGTGCGTGGAGAGAAGCAATGACTAGCATAAAACTGTCCCGCTGAAGTATCAGTTTCCCGCGCTCTGTCGCTTTCTCCAGGAGAGGTTACTGCCCCTTCTGCTGCTGGCCCACTTGTATGCGTAGCCGGCAGAGTGTCTGGGACGAGTCTAGAGTTGCTATGCGACGAACACGCTTCCTCCACGGCAACGAACAGTCTTAAGCCACCATCAAGAGATAAGCGATTCGATTCGGGGGCCACAAAATAACTCGGAACAAACGCTCCTGTATTCTCACTGTTTATTTGCAGCGCGTCAACAACTCAGGATTGCAGCACTGTAGTTATTATGTTGGTGCATAAGTTCGTAGCGTTTTTACATAGTTAATTAAACACAACAGTTACACGTAACGGAGACTTTAGCCACCAGTAATATATTCTCCTTCACTATCTAAAACTGTCTGCTAACTCTGGGATAGCTTTTAGATTCCCTGATTGTAGAAACCACGTGGTTTCGAGGAGAACAACTCTTCGAGCCATATTTGGAGCGAATTTTCCTCCGGAGAGGAAATTCCATGAAGGTTATTCGATACAGAGCGGAAAAGGTGAAAATCTGAGGGCGCAATATTAGTGAATATGATGGGTGTGGAATTACTTCCCAATCCAACTTCTGTATAGTCGTTGCCACGTCGTTTTGCGGCATTTCTGCGTGCTCGCGGTGGCCCTACTCAATATTTCGCAGCTGTTCCACTTTCTTTGGCTCTTGAGTGTCGATACCTGCAAGATTTGACCCAATGTTACATAACCCACCGCCGCATAAGCCAGCAGGAAATACAGTTCACTAACAAAAATTTTGGACCACATTTACGAAGTATTTATCCCAACACTGTATTTCCTTGAAGAAATACGGCAACCAGTCACAGATTTATTTTATGCAAAGATACGTTTCGGCCTTTCATCCATCCATTTTCAACTTGCGTAATGCACCGAGCGAGGTGGCGCAGTGGTTAGACACTGGACTCGCATTCGGGAGGACGACGGTTCAATCCCGCGTCCGGCCATCCTGATTTAGGTTTTCCGTGATTTCCCTAAATCACTCCAGGCAAATGCCGGGATGATTCCTCTCAAAGGGCACGGCCGACTTCCTTCCCCATCCTTCCCTAATCCGATGAGACCGATGACCACGCTGTCTGGTCTCCTTCCCCAAAACCAACCAACCAACCAACCAACTTGCGTAATGATTTAGATCTGTATTAATATAAAGTCTTCCTTGACCACTGCTCGAATGCCATAGCTGCCTTTTATTCTCTAACTTGCGACTCGTTTTTCCACATTTTGCACTGAAGCTGCCCAGCTTTCACCATTTGACCGACTAATTAGTCGGCCCAGATCTAAATGTATTATGCCAGTCCAAGAAGGGCGAAAGCATAAAGTAAAGTTGTTCAAAATGGCTAGCCGCCATATTTTTTCAAGAAATTCAATCCTCAGCAATGGGACTGAAGCACCATTAACATGCATAAATTGAAGGGGTCGGCAGAAGAAAAAGCTAATCTACCACATACGAGGGTGAGTCAAATGAAAACCTTAAATATTGTTTTAAATCTTGTTTATTGTTCATAAGTGGTACAAAGCTGCATCACTTTTCAACATAATCTCCCCCACGTTCAATGCGAGTCCTCCAGCGCTTAAAAAGTGCATAAATTCCTTTAGAAAAAAATTCTTTTGGTAGTCCGCGCAACCACTCATGCACGGCGTGGCGTACCTCTTCATCAGAACGGAACTTCTTTCCTCCCATTCCGTCTTTGAGTGGTCCAAACATATGGAAATCACTTGGGGCAAGGTCTGGTGAGTATGGTGGATGAGGAAGACACTCAAAATGCAGGTTTGTGATTGTTGCAACTGTTGTACGTGCAGTGTGGGGTCTTGCATTGTCATGTTGCAAAAGGACACCTGCTGACAGCAATCCACGTCGCTTTGATTTCATGGCAGGCCGTAGATGATTTTTTATGACATCTGTGTATGATGCACTGGTCCCTCTAGGCATGTAATGTTCCAAAATGACGCCTTTTTCGTCCCAAAAGAGAGTCAGCATAACCTTCCCTTCTGATGGTACTGTTCGAAACTTCTTTGGTTTTGGTGATGAGGAATGGCGCCATTCCTTGCTCGCTCTCTTCGTTTCCGGTTGGTGGAAGTGAACCCAGGTTTCGTCCCCAGTAACGATTCTTGCAAGGAAGCCATCACCTTCTCGTTCAAAGCGCCAAAGAAGTTCTTCACAAGCATCAACACGTCGTTCTCTCATTTCAGGCGTCAGCTGCCGTGGCACCCATCTTGCAGACATTTTGTGAAACTGGAGCATATAATGCACAATGTGGTGTGCTGATCCATGTTAATCTGTAAACATTCTGCAATGTCATTGTGTCACTCGGCGGTTTTCCTTCGCTATGGCTTCAACTGATGCAATGTTCTGTGGAGTCACAACTCGTTGTGCCTGACCTGGACGAGGAGCACCTTCCACTGAAGTCACACCATTTCCGAACTTCCTACTCCATTCGTAGACTTGCTGCTGTGACAAACATGCATCACCGTACTGAACCTTCATTCGTCGATGAATTTCAATAGGTTTCACACCTTCACTACGCAAAAATCGAATAACAGAACGCTGTACTTCCCTGGTGCAAGTAGCAAGTGGGGTGGCCATCCTTATACTGATACTGCGACGGCATGTGTGCATCTGCACTATGCTGCCACCTACAGGCCATTCTGCACGCTGTTTGTAGCACGCTTACCAGCTTACAGGATAACAGCGCGAAATTTCGATTTGTTATTACAAATTTAAGGTCTTCATTTGACTCGCCCTCGTATAATTGAGGCAAGGGCGGTCAAAGCATACTTTTTGTGCTTTCCATTATCATTCATTAAATAATCAGTCTTCTAATTTTCAAGTGAAATATTACAAAAATTTACATTTATGTAAAAACATTAATTTGGAAACTTTGTTCGTTGATAAGTGTTCTTCGCTCATTAAGGATTTGCCCCGTCGCCGAAAAAACGCGTTCGCAGGGCAGTGATGCCGCTACTATGTAAAATCTCTTTAACGCACATGCATATACATGAGGATATAACTGACGACGCTCGAGCCACCACTCAAGCGGATCTTTTTTTCGATCTAAATACTCTTCATTGAGGTATTTATCGAGTTCGCGAATACCAGCAGCCAGTTGGTCATCTGGTCTAGTGATTTTTCTTATTTCTTGGTCATACTCGTCCCATATAGAGTCTCTTTTATATTCATTACTGCTGCTATCAGAACAAGACGCCGAAGGGTCGCTAGCAGTAGGATCAGCCACTAAAATATCTCGATTTTCCCTCTGAAGCAACTGCACTCTGCCGACTTCATTTTTGAGGCGTTGTATTGCAACTTCACAAGCTTTTTGGTTTCTAAATCCTCTCTGTCTAAATCGGGGGTCCAGCATAGTACACTCAGCGTATAGAATGTTATTCTCTAAATCTTTAAAACGGTCTTCCATGCCTTTCTTGAGCACTGATTGCACAGCGACAATTTTTTTTTATTGTTAGAAGCATGCTTCTGCAGAAAACAGTTGAAGAGGTTACAAAACACAATAATTTTTGACAAAGTCACATTTCTTTCGGCACTTATTTCTACCGTAATTTCATAGAATGGACTAAGTAAGGACAAAACTCCTATTATTTGCCAGTCACTTTCTTTTATTGTTAGGTCAGAGCACAGCAAGTGCTAACGTAGCAATCACTGCATCCTTTACGTGATTTTTTAAAAGCCAAGTAGCGAGGTTATCCGTGAACTAGTTCGCATAGTTCGCCTGTGGGAGTGCTCTTCCGAACTAGTTCGTTCGCGAACTACACAAAACTATTAAACAGTAGCGGTTGAACTGCGATGGCAAACAACGACATCGATAGACGGCAGCCTTGGTGAACACATTGTTTGATAAGCTCACGACGGGTGAGCTAGCAGTTAACCTTTATTCTAGACATTGTTCCAACAATGCATTTTTGTAAAAGCTGAAGGAACTTATTATTAAATCCCATTTGGTGCGTAACGCTTGTTAAAAACTTGTGGATAATTCTATCAAAGGCCTTGTCAAAATTTAAAACAATTATCCCAAGTTTACATTTGCAGATCCAAGTTAAATGTAAGACGTCCCTGTATCCACATGAAACGTTCGTCATGGATCGACCTGTCCCGACGCTTATCCGGCATGGGCCAATAACTTTCGTGAGAATAGGTTTCAGCCTGTAATTTAATAAACGAGTAAATAATTTAAAATCGGCGTTCAGCAACGTAATTGGTCGAAAATCGTGCAATGAGCTGCTGCGCCCTTTTTTGGGAATCAATACTACCAAACCTTTAGTAAGTTCTGTTGAAAAGAGGTCACCTTGCAGCATTTCATTATATAGTTGTTAATTCACACACCAATAAGGTCCCAGAAGTGTGTCTAACATTCCACGTAGAGACCGTCTAACCTTGCCGCTTTGTTACGAGGTGAACCTTTTATTACAACTTTTAGTTCTTCATTCGTGATATTTGGCATAAGGTCAATGATGTCGTCAGCATTAACTGGTATTGCAATGGGAGGTAGAGGAACTTCTTCCATTGATAGTCTATTTCCGGTTCTGCATAAAGGTTCGTATAGTATGTTGCGACATAATTTTTGATGTCTGTCTGCGTATTATACTCATGACCTCATTCGTCTTGAATATTTTGGAGTAGCGTCTGCTTTCCACGTTTAGATTCTCTGATAATATGGACGATAGAGAGCTTTTTCTGCCTAATATCAGTCCCAGTCCACTCCCTCACCTTAACCCTCAAACGGAGTGGTCACTTCTTAGTATCATAAATGGTGTTGTGGGGTCCAAAACGAAACCACTCAATTTTATCCATGAAAATTGATTTACTTTACTTTCATTAGAGTTATTTATTTATAAATACCTTAATTGCCTACGTTACAACACAAAACTTCAGTTAAACTAAAAAAATCTCTTTAAAAATCACGAAAGGAAAACAAATTTATGCAACACTACTTAACATTGAAATGAAATGCATGTGAACATCTGTTATAAGATGCCTGGGAATTGTGAACCATTCTATCGAAAATCCAAGAAATTCTTCCTCTCATGTCTGCTAGTTATGCCATCAAATCTTAGGCAGTAAAGCAATATCAGCACTCTCTTCATGCATAGTGTGGCGCGGAAAATATCTCTTCCTGTGCCGTCTGTTGCAAACATAGACTCCATATTTTCATGATTAGATTTGAAAATGGCACTGAAGTATAATAACCCAAATAGTGCCCTAAGTTCATTGACGTTCGTGTCTCGTAGTTCTGTGCGCTGCTGATCAGAAAATTTTGATCGATATGAAGAAATTTTCACATTGGTATGACTCACAATTTCTTCTAACATATCTCTGGTAAACAAACACTCCCACGCTTCCAATGGATTGCATGAGTCTCCCAATCGGCTTGCAGGGCCTTTCAGTGTAGGAACTTTGATTATCAAGTTGTGAGCTGGTGTCCTCACATTCCTTTGAGGTTCTAGAGTGGGCCACTTATACCTGTTTCTGCCATAGAAACTAGATAATTCCCCTCTATGTTTATTTCCCTCTAATTTATCTGATTCACTAGAATCACGACTTTTTTCTGAAGCAGTTTCATGTTCACTGTTGTAAGAAGGGTCATTTTCATCGTCCAGATCATTTGCATCACTGCCCTTTTCTCCTCCATCTAGTTCCAGTTGCGTTTTTCTCACAAAGCCTGGAAAACTTGGATTGAGCACTGACATACGTGAATGAGAGCTCGAAGCCATAGTAACACTGCAAATAAATGAAAACACTCACTGAGCCTAAAAATAAAATGACATTTCGTTGATAAGTAAACTTTTGACGTAGGACAAACAGAAACACTTACGGTGTCGTGGGGTCAATAATGGCACCACCCAAACTTTGCAGCTGTGCACTGAGAAAGAGAACAACTCGACAATGCTGCTAGTTCGTCAGGAGGTTCACTATCAACTGCCGGGAAGGTATGTAGAATCGTCAACAATAGAACGACCAACAGAGGAAATGGCACGTGTGTACAGTTTGACTGGTATCATAAATGACCCCACAACTCCGATTGAGGGTTAAGACCGTCCAAGGACCGTCGCACCCAAATCGTAATTTTTGCTTTAATACGTTTGATTCTAAGGTTTTGGTTGATGATCTGTGAGGGGTCACTATACAATTCGCACAGGCATGAGAAGTAAAACTGTAATGTGCGCTTCCTCCATTGTGCTTTTCCGCGGGCATATTTAATCACACATTTCTTTATTTGTGGCTTTGCGAACTCGGTACACCAAACTACGCGCCGTGTGTTACCTCGCTTGGGTGACATACACTTCTCGCAAGTGTATCTAATGGATTGTTGCAAATCGATATCGTCGAGGAGGGAGAGATTTAACTGCCATACACCACAACCCAAAAAGGTTGTTTGTTTATTATAGGTGACCGTTGATCAGAAAAATGTAGAGGCGATATCTCACAATCAATTACAAGGTGCAGGAATCCTTTTGTAGCGTAGTTAGTTACGTTGATCAATCTGACGGTAACCGTAAGGTGTCAAGTTCATAAGAAATGCACACGTGAATGAACTTTTTTTTCTTTTTAAAGCTTAAAATTTTTATTACCTACCCCATTCCCTTAAATGGCACAAAACGCATATATTATACCTACAGATTTACTTATTCCTATTCAAGAATTCGTCTATAGTATAGAAGGAGTTGTCAAGGAGATATGATTTCAATTTATTTTTAAAACTGTTACTGCTCTCTGTCAGACATTTTATTTCATCTGGTAATTTATCGAAGAGTTTTACAGTAGCATATTTTACCCCCTTCTGCGCCAAAGATAGGTTAAGTAGGGGATAATGTACGTCTTTCTTTCTTCTAGCCTTATAATCATGAATGTCACTGTTGTTTTTAAACTGGTCCGTGTTGTTGAGAACAAATTTCATTACTGAGTAAATGTACTGTGAGGCTGTTGTAAGAATTCCTAAGCTTTTAAAGAGATGCCTACAAGATGTGCGACTATGGGCCCCACACATTATTCTAACCACTTGCTTTTGAGCAGTGAATACTTTCTGCCTAAGTGTTGAGTTACCCCAAAATATTATCCAGTATCACATCAGAGAGTGAAAGTGTGCAAAGAATGTTAGCTTGCTAATGTCTATATCCTCAAAATTAGCAATTATTCTGATTGCAAAAGTTGTCGAACCTAGTCGCTTTAAGAGGTCCAAAATATGAATTTTCCAATTAAGATTCTCATCTATATGTACACCTAAAAACTTAGTATGCTCTTCCCTGGCTACTGACTTCTGTTGATGTGTTACATTTATTGAAGGAACTGTACTTTTTGCGGTAGAAAAATGGATATATGGTGTTTTCTCAAAGTTCAGAGCAAGCTCATCTGCAGAAAACCAATCAAAACTTTTTCAAACACTTCACTTGTATCATTTTCTGTTGGAGTTTCTTTTACTGGATTAATAATAATGCTCGTATCATCAGCGAACAGTGTCAGTTTAGCTTCTTGTTTCAGATAAGAAGGGAGGCCATTCACATATAACAAGAACATAAGGGAACCCATGATCGAACCCCGTGGAACGCCTAACGTAATTTCAACCTAGTTAGATGAAATGGGAAAATTCCTGAAATCACATAAGCCATATAAAGACACTTTTTGCTTTCTGTTCTGTAGGATGACTTAAACCACTCATATGCTGTTCCATTTATACCATAGAATTATAATTTCTGTAACTTAATGTCATGGTTCACACAATCAAACGCTTTGGATAAGTCACAGAAAATTCCTGTTGGTGAAATTTTACTATTTAAAGAATCCATTATGTGGGCAGTGAAATTGTACATTGCTGTCTCAGTGGCACAGCATTTTTTAAATCAAAACTGTGATTTACGAAGTATCCCATTACTGCTGAGACCGCCAACCACCCTTGAGTACACTACTTTCTCGACAATCCTTGAAAATGCTGTGAGCAAGGACACTGGCCAGTAATTATTGACATCGGTGGTGTCCCCTTTTTTGTAGAGAGGCTTGACAATGGCATATTCTAAGCTGTCTGGGAAAATACCTTGAGTTAGTGATGCATTACATATGTGACTCAGAACATCAGATGTAACTGCCCCACATTGTTTTAATATCTAGTTAGAGATGTCATCTACTCCGACAGAACATTTATTTTTCAAAGACATTCTGTCTAGTCGACTAGCTGAAGTATTGCACAAATATGTGTTTACTTGAGCCTGTTGACGAAGATGGATTCGACCACAATGAAATCTAGCGTCCGATACCTACACACAGATACATCAGTTACATAATAGACGTGTAAAACTTCTCTCGGCTTTTCTTGGAATTACTAGAGTAATGTACCTTACTACTTACACATTACGTTGTTTTAATGGCCTACTAAATGTGCATAAAATGAAGTAAACCCGTGAATCCAATGTAGTGCCCTCCCCTTGTCAGTTGACGTATTTCAGTCCATAGATAAAGCACAGATGCACCAGTGGGAGAAAATACAAAAAGGCGAATATTTTCCTCTTTAAAAGACTGACAGGAAAGTGAGGATCCAGCTAGCTGAATCCTCACCAAAAGATATGGCATGTGAATATATTCGCGCTCTTTTAACAGAGAACATTCGAAATCCTTTTGCCCAGTCTCTTTTTGTAGTTAAGCCTTCATACTCAGCTTCTCTCTCTCACTGCCGCTGCCTATATATCTCTCCAGTCCGCCCCAGTAGCTGAGTGGTCAGCGTGTCGGATTGCCGACCTCTGGGCCCGGGTTCGATTCCCGGCTGGGTCGGAGATTTTCTCCGCTCAGGGACTGGGTGTTGTGTTGTGTTCATCATCATTTCATCCCCATCCGGCGTGCAGGTCGCCCAATGTGGCGCCGAATGTAATAAGACCTGCGATATGGCGGCCGGACCTGCCCCGCGAGGGGCCTCCCGGCCAATGACGCCAAACGCTCATCATCATCATCATCATATCTCTCCAACTGTCTCCTTTTTCTCCCATTGATTTACTGACACAGTCTCCTCTCTCCCTTATACTGTCTTTCTTACCACTGCCACTGTCTCCAATGCTCCATCATACCTCAGCAGCTCAAAAATTTGGGGACGGGATTGGGGGAGGATGTTGAACCAACCTGTTTCTTTCCCCTATATTCATGCATTAAAATGTGCTCTCCCCTATAACTACATGCTAAAGTCCACTAGCCAGGAAGAGGGGGTTCCAGAACCCCCCCTCCAGAAACTATATATGGTCTCCACTCATCCGTATTTTTCATTTCCACTGCCTCCTCTCTCTTTTGATTCCACCGCTTCTACGTCCATCCATCTCTCTTTCTCTTTTACATCTACATCTACATACATACTCCGCAATCCACCATACGGTGCGTGGCGGAGGGTACCTCGTATCGCAACTAGCATCTTCTCTCCCTGCTCCACTCCCAAACAGAACGAGGGAAAAATGACTGCTTATATGCCTGTGTACGAGCCCTAATCTCTCTTATCTTACCTTTGTGGTCTTTCCGCGAAATGTAAGTCGGCGGCAGTAAAATTGCACCGCAGTCAGCCTCAAATGCTGGTTCTCTAAATTTCCTCAGTAGTGATTCACGAAAATAACGCCTCCTTTCCTCTAGAGACTCCCACCCGAGTTCCTGAAGCATTTCCGTAAGACTCGCATGATGATCAAACCTACCAGTAACAAATCTAGCAGCCCGCCTCTGAATTGCTTCTATGTCCTCCCTCAATCCGACCTGATAGGGATCCCAAACGCTCGAGCAGTACTCAAGAATAGGTCGTATTAGTGTTTTATAAGCGGTCTCCTTTACAGATAAACCACATCTTCCCAAAATTCTACCAATGAACCGAAGACGACTATCCGCCTTCCCCACAACTGCCATTACACGCTTGTCCCACTTCATATCGCTCTGCAATGTTACGCCCAAATATTTAATCGACGTGACTGTGTTCAAATGGTTCAAATGGCTCTGAGCACTATGGGACTCAACTGCTGTGGTCATAAGTCCCCTAGAACTTAGAACTACTTAAACCTAACTAACCTAAGGACAGCACACAACACCCAGCCATCACGAGGCAGAGAAAATCCCTGACGCCGCCGGAAATCGAACCCGGGAACCCGGGCGTGGGAAGCGACAACGCTACCGCACGACCACGAGATGCGGGCGACGTGACTGTGTCAAGCGCTACACTACTAATGGAGTATTCAAACATCACAGGATTCTTTTTCCTATTCATCTGCATTAATTTACATTTATCTATATTCAGAGTTAGCTGCCATTCATTACACCAATCACAAATCCTGTCCAAGTCATCTTGTATCCTCCTACAGTCACTCAACGACGACACCTTCCCGTACATCACAGCATCATTACTGCCACTGTCTCTCACTGACCATCAATATCTCCTTTCTCTTTTTCTCCTACTGCTATTGTCTTCATTCATCACTCTTTCTCTTTAACTGCCTCTTTCTCTCTTCCACAACCACTGTTTCCACTCTCTTTCCCTCTGGAACTTGTCTCTGCTAGTCTCTTTCAACACAAAAAAACGCCAATATGTTCGCATGCCAAGATTTTTGGTAAGGAAGGCAGTCTCGTTCCCCACTTTTCTGTCAGAGTCTTTTAAAAACAAGCATATTCGTCTTTTTATTGCTCGAGCGGGAGTATTTGCCGCTAGTTCCTTTGTTTTCGCTGCAACAGCAGGGTGTGCTGCTTATACAGGATGTTTCCACAAGAGTGTGCAAAAATTTAACAGGACATAGAGGATGCTACACTGAATAAAATCACATTACTGTATACTTTTTTATTTACATTAGCTACATCTAACTGCAAATACTATAATTGACACAATGAACATACCGTTTGTACTGTATCTCACAAAATGTGCTGAAACCTCATTGCAAGCATGACATCTGCGAACACGAATCTGACACACTCTGACAAATATCGCGGTGTGTTTCGAATCACATCACAGGCAGCTAGAATTCTAGCAAATAATTCCATCCCCGTGTCCACTGGGGTCTCACACACAAATGACTTTAGATATCCCCATAGGAAATGATCGAGGGTATTCAGACCAGGTGACCTCACATTCCATGGAATAAGATCTCCGTTCCCAATCCTGCGAAAAGGAAATACAGCACTGAGATGATGTGGACAACCACACTGAAGTGAGATGGTGCACCTTCATGCTGTATCCACTTCCTCTCACTAACAGCCAAGGCTACGTTCTCCAACAAGTTAGGTAGAAATCTTTGCACGAATCTCAAGTACAGCTTGTAATGCCACTTCCTCGCACGAGAAATAAAAATCAAAAATTAGCTCCCAATACCCCAAAGATTTCCCCCCAAGTCCCAAATTCCCAGAAAAGTGAATAAGCGAACGAAGTTCCATTTACCACTATTATTAGGACACTAACAAGTAATTAAATCAGGAATCTAAGACTTGACAATTTAGCAATCTACGAAAGAAAGATTGAATTTCAGTAAAATTAAAATCAAAATCATAATAAATTGCAAAATTAGCATAAATTAACATTCGCAAAGTAGAACCAACGATCCTAAAGAATACTCCGTGTGAGGACTCTTTGGGAATCGTGAGTAATGACTAAGTATAATTCAATGCATTGTCACTACGTTACGAGAGTTAGCCGAAGCAAGTCATATATTTGAATGCTCGTACATGTAGGCGCGCCTAGATTGTTTTTGAGATTGAATAATTGCGATCTATTATGACGCCGTAATACGATCTTCTGACTTCAAATATCACGGCATTAGAATTCGAACGGAGGACTTTTACCAACTAAAAGGAAGTGAACTTTTAACTAGATAATTGAACTAAACATTACTTAGACAGTGATTTAGGCAACGAACACTGATAGACAATTTTCATTCATAATAGCCAGTGGTTTATGGAACTTGTGATAGGTCCGAAGCATATAATTTAAATCCCCCCAACACCTGGGAAATTTTTCTTCTCAAGGCTCGGTTAGGAAGTGACTGATATTGTGCAATAAAACACCGTCCCGTGCCAAGTCGTGCATTTGTGATTTAAAATTCTGTAAAATTATTGACATGAAACTCCCGTGTAATAATTACGTGCAGCGATAATATTTGACTGTAGCGCTCGGCGCTTGTGTAGAATCCTTGACTCAAATAACAAGCCCACTGTTACGATTTCTTAGATACTTGAAATTACGACCAGCATGTAGGGAATTTGTTGTGGATGTGACTGTATTGGTTTTATCATTAATATTTCATCATTAATCAGTTAAACATCGAGTACGAACGATTAATTACGATTCTTGGTGAAGTAAATATCTCACGCACGTCGACATTTCGATTCAGCACTGTTATTTTGTATAACGTCGTCTTCGTAACTTGATAACGATCTCAAAAAAACACTCTACCGACTGTCGCCGAGTTTTAGCCGAGGCCAAGTACAAATCAAACCAAATCATCAAGAAGAAGAGGCGTTATAAGCTGAGCATTCAGATGGCCAGGCAAAAGGTATGGGCCAATGAGATTGTCGCCTACAATGCCAGCCCAGATATTCACAGCAAACCGTACTTGATGGTGTGACTCCACTACAGCGTAACGGTTTTCCTAATCCCACACTTGGCTATTCCTGCTGTTCCACATACCGTCATGGTCAATGAGGCCTCGTCAGTAAACAGCACGATTTGGAAGAAATCTGGTCGATCTATCCATTTTTGGAGCAACCATTACAACAACGATCCATAAGCATTGCATGAACTCAATGTGGATGATATGAGTGTAATTGTTATTCGTGGAGTACTCGCCACACTCTAGTTAGTATGTGCAGCGCCCATTTGACGTGCAATACGACGAGCACTTGTAGCGGGGCCCGCTGCAACACCTTCCAGAACCTCCTCTTCAAATATCGCGCGTGCGAGTGGTCCTCATGCTTCCAGGCCCCTCGTTTCTTCTTTCCAGTAAACCTGTCTCCCGCATTCGTCCATCGAGAGAAATAAACAGTCGTCCTGACCATAGAGTAAATATCTCTGGAGTGAGCATTGCGTTCTGCGCATGTTGTCAACATTAAACCAGGATTGTCACGTGTTTTCGGGATTTCGCTGTGCGTGTGTGCTTTCTGCAGCGTTTGAACTTTATAATATCAAGAGTTTTTGCTGTGTTTCACCGTTTGTTGATAGTGTAATAGCGATGGTGAATTACTGTTGTTGCTACGGATGCAAAGAAAAATATGTGAAAGGAGGGATAGTAACTTTTCATGGGTACATACCATGTAGCTCTAATTATAGTTATCAAATTAGTAAGAGACACTGTATATGTTTTAAAAATTTCGAGATGCATTATAATTAAGGCTTGATTCTGTAGACCTATTTTTCTACGATTTTATGACTATATAATAGATATTACGGCTTGTACAAAAGCTTACAAACAATCGCTTCCTCTCGTAAATTTGCTGGTGGAACAGGAAACGGAATGGTTAGTTGTTTCAGCAAATACTATCCTCCATGAATTTATCAGTGACTTGTCGATTATGTATATAGATTACTGAGTTTACTATTTATTTAATAAACTGGGAGCAAGTACGTAAAATGCGTTAAATAAATCCTTCAAAGTGTCACCAGTAAGAAAAATTGTGCTTTAGGTCGCAAAAACGAGAAAATAAATACGCAGAAATAGCAGAAAAAAAGGACGAATTAGCATGGATATAATCGCTAATGTGTGGCAAATTCGGTGTTTTTCGGACACTTGCAAAAGTACTAGCGTACTGTCAAGTCGTTTTGCAAGACTATCACTGCAAAACCGTACATCAGGCTCTGTAATACTATAAAGTGCCGTATCATAACCGAAAACTACCAAAAATCGAGTGCATCTGAACTGAGACACCTATCGCAAAGAAGCAAGATGTAATATCACTTTCCCTTAAAAGTTACGTAGCTGGCTTATTCCCGGTATTAAATGGACACTGTTAAAATGTCTGCGCAACATATATAAATAATTTACGACACGTACGAAAAGAATCCGTCTGTATTAGGGATGTAGTGACATTCTAAATATACAGGGCGCTATACGGACAAACACACGACGTCCCGAGAACACGTGACCAGGCCGGCAATGTATGTTGACAACACAAAATCTGTTCTGCGCATGTGAATGCTCACTCCAGAGATATTTACTCTATGGTATTGACGGATGATGCGTGTTTGGAAACCGTTCCCTGCATAGCCTTTTAGCAGCGATAGTATTGCAACATACTTCCCCATACACAAGGTGCATGTCGGTGAGTATTGTGAAACTGTACCTGTACTGCTCCATCGTACTGCACTGTACGTCTCTGAATAGCACTGAGTAATGAATGGGTCTGTCATTGATTCATAAGCAATGAGGCTCGTCTTCCTTGTTTCCTTGCAGGAAATAAAGAATGTACATGTAAATAAACGGCACAGTACGTGTAAACTTGTATGCATGTGAGTTGTAAATAATATGGAAAACGGTAATGCTTACTTTAAGCTTCTCCGACCCCAGGTTCCTTACCTCAAATTGTTCAGGGGAGCATTCTCTATGTCCCGATACATTTTTGCACACTCTTACCGAAACACCCTGCATAAAACGAGTTCTATAGGTCAGAAAAGTGTTGACAGTTTGTTTATTTATATGTTGTTGTTGTGGTCTTCAGTCCTGAGACTGGTTTGATGCAGCTCTCCATGCTACTCTATCCTGTGCAAGCTTCTTCATCTCCCAGTACCTACTGCAACCTACATCCTTCTGAATCTGCTTAGTGTATTCATCTCTTAGTCTCCCTCTACGATTTATACCCTCCACCCTGCTCTCCAATGCAAATTGGTGATCCCCTGATGCCTCAGAACATGTCCTACCAACCAGTCCCGTCTTCTTGTCAAGTTGTGCCATAAACTCCTCTTCTTCCGAATTCTATTCAATACCTCCTCATTAGTTATGTGATCTACCCGTCTAATCTTCAGCATTCTTCTGTAGCACCACATTTCGAAAGCTTCTATTCTCTTCTTGTCTAAACTATTTATCGTCCATGTTTCACTTCCATACATGGCTACACTCCATACAAATACTTTCAGAAACGACTTCCTGACACTTGAATCTATACTCGATGTTAACAAATTTCTCTTCTTCAGAAACGCTTTCCTTGCCATTGCCAGTCTACATTTTGTATCCTCTCTACTTCGACCATCATCAGTTATTTTGCTCCCCAAATAGCAAAACTCCTTAACTACTTTAAGTGTCTCATTTCCTAATCTAATTCCCTCAGCATCACCCGACTTAATTAGACTACATTCCATTAGCCTCGTTTTGCTTTTGTTGATGTTCATCTTATATCCTCCTTCCAAGACACTGTCCATTCCGTTCAACTGCTCTTCCAAGTCCTTTGCTGTCTCTGACAGAATTACGATGTCATCGGCGAACCTCAAAGTTTTTATTTCTTCTCCATGGATTTTAATACCTGCTCTGAATTTTTCTTTTGTTTCCTTTACTGCTTTCTCAATATACAGATTAAATAACATCAGGGAGAGGCTACAGCCCTGTCTCACTCCCTTCCCAACCACCACTTCCCTTTCATGCCCCTCGACTCTTATAACTGCCATCTGGTTTCTGTACATAGTTTCTGTAAATAGCCTTTCGCTCCCTGTATTTTACCCATTCCACCTTTAGAATTTGAAAGAGAGTATGCCAGTCAACATTGTCAAAAGCTTTCTACAAATGCTAGATAGGTTTGCCTTTCCTTAATCTATTTTCTAAGATAAGTCGTAAGGTCAGTATTGCCTCACGCGTTCCAACATTTCTGCGGAATCTAAACTGATCTTCCCCGAGGTCAGTTTCTACCAGTTTTTCCATTCGTCTGTAAAGAATTCGCGTTAGTATTTTGCAAATGGCTCTGAGCACTATGCGACTTAGATTCTGAGGTCATCAGTCGCCTAGAACTTGGAACTAATTAAACCTAACTAACCTAAGGACATCACACACATCCATGCCCGAGGCAGGATTCGAACCTGCGACCGTAGCGGTCGCTCGGTTCCAGACTTAGTATTTTGCAGCTGTGACTTATTAAACTGATAAATCTGTAATTTTCACATCTGTCAACACCTGCTTTCTTTGGGATTGGAATTATTATATTCTTCTTGAAGTCTGAGGGTATTTCGCCTGTCTCATACATATACGTCGACATATTTATATGCTTTGACGCATACAAACAGCGAATAAGTGTGTATAATATAAGGTTACCACAAAATCGTTTGCCTTAAATTTTTTCTGGGTACGCAATACATCGAAAACACCTGGGTTGTGATTTGTTTCTTAAAAGAGTAAAAATCTTTATTAGAAACATTTTACTGAATTTGCAGCTTTTGTCGGTTTGCGCGATTTTTGACAATCATTTTAAGTTCTTCTCAGGCATGTTAAGATTCTTTTCAGCCCTTTTTGTCACTGCAGTACCACTCTTGGCAAATTAGTAAAGGCGTGAAGGGCCCATTATGCAGAGACAGCATGTCATAAAGTTTTTTTATAAAAAAAATGCTGACTAAAAACATAGCTCGGTGAATATGGAACCCTCGCGATGACCCTAGAGCCCTTGCCATGTGTTCACTACTACATTTACACCTCTGCCCGGATGTTATGTGCCTGTTTTACGTCCATAAGTATGATAACTTTGAATTCCGGTCGTATGTAAAGGCTGTTAGAGGCATCAAACTAGCGAATGAGACAGGAACTGAAACTGAGGGTAGCAAAGCAAAAGCTGAAATGCTTACTGTGGAATGGTACAGTACCGCCCGACATTGAAAATAGGTACAACATTCTTCGTTATTCTTGTCAGAACAACATATTTTTTGTAATAATAACTCAATTTCACTTAATACACCGAAGCCGGATACCAGTGTAGGAAAGAAGGACAATTTATTTATTTAATTGATCACATGTGCACTCCCACAAATTAAATCCCTATATCCAATTTGGTGAGATCTGCGAAATAATGAATGTATGGTCGTCTGCTAACAGCAGATAGTGAATGGGCAATATATGATCATCTTTGAGACAGTCCTTTGGTCACCTTTGGTGGAACCAAAGAGATGAAATTTACCTGAGCTTTGAGCGCCTGAAATGTGGCTGACCAATACGGTAGCATGGTGCTCCCCCACCTTGGCGGAGGTGCGAGTTGACCTGAAGAACGGCCATGTTTCAGCACTCTGGCGCTGGATCTTGTGTTGGTAATACCTGTCTTAGGTGTGCTCTGTAAAGACAAAAGGCTGGAGACATGGTATTCATTTGAAATACTTAAGAGTAGTTTGGAATAATTATTTCTCTGTTTCAGGAACTTTTGGGGGGTGGGGGGGGAGGATTAAATGACAGGCAGGTAATGTTAAGGGGATCGTAGTAATCTTCGGAAGTGACCAACGGTCACAATGAAACCACGTGTAGAAATAAGTTGAAATACTTCCGAGTGCTAAAGTTAAGCTGAATTACTGGTGTGTGTACTATAAGTTGGAAATATTTAAGAAATGGCGTGTGCAGGACTTGAAATTAGAGACGAGTACTTCCAGGTGGTGAGTACTGTGTGAGTCTCAATCAGTGTATGAGACAAAGGATAAAGAGAAGTACTCGTCCATGGTATCAGTTGAGGACTCGCGTGTGTGACGAATATGTTCTTAATATTACTTTGCATGTTATGTTTCCGTGTGACGCTTGATTCAAACTATAATACTCTGAGAGTGAAGCAAGGTGAGTCAGCCGTGTATCCAGCAACGCCACTTGGCTTGCATTGCACAGGAAGACGTGCATATATCCTCCAGATTTCATAGTAGGAAAGAAAAGTTACGAAGTGGGGCAGTGTCGTGTGAAACTGGGATGAATACTAATTGAAGTGGGAAAGCTGAAAGTGATGTGATTATAACGTTGTGACTATTCCTTGTGTTGTACTCCATGTTGCCAGTGTGATGTATTTCATGTAATTTAAGTATGTGTGGTTTGCATGGGAGAGTAGCAAGATAGGTTCAGAGGCAGTGGGTTATGCATGTTCCTTTTTGTACCGCTCGGTCTGGAGGAAATTTACGATGATGGGTGTGAGAGTCGAAGTGTGAGATATAGCAAAAGATTCACCATCCTATCCAGAAAGTGCACTGTAGTGTTAGATAATTACGAGACCATTAATAGAGAATGTAAAGCCATGCCCACTGGGCGGAGTTTTCTCACGTGTAATTGTTGTAGAAAATGTAATGGTGTGTTTAGGTTATAGAATTTATCGGAATAAAAAAGATAGTGAAAAGAAAAAGATTGGTGGCCTTTTCCTTCGAATAGTATGTTGTCATGATATCCAGAATTTATAATTTGTGCGCCATTCATATTCAGTAAGATAGCCACGTGTTGATCAAAGCCGTTGGGTAAGAAAGAAAATGTGGTATTGCCAGTGCGTAGTGAACAGTCAGAGTTGTGTAAATTACTAATAGTCATCTACATCCACATGACTACTCTGCAATTCACATTTAAGTGCTTGGCAGAGGGTTCGTCGAACCACAATCACACTATCTCTCTACCATTCCACTCCCGAACAGCACGCGGGAAAAACGAACACCTAAACCTTTCTGTTCGAGCTCTGATTTCTCTTATTTTATTTTGATGATCATTCCTACCTATGTAGGTTGGGCTCAACAAAACATTTTCGCATTCGGAAGAGAAAGTTGGTGACTGAAATTTCGTAAGTAGATCTCGCTGCGACGAAAAACGTCTTTGCTGTAATGACAACCATCCCAATTGGCGTATCATATCTGCCACACTCTCTCCCCTACTACGTGATAATACAAAACGAGCTGCCCTTTTTTGCACCCTTTCGATGTCCTCCGTCAATCCCACCTGGTAAGGATCCCACACCGCGCAGCAATATTCCAACAGAGGACGAACGAGTGTAGTGTAAGCTGTCTCTTTAGTGGACTTGTTGCATCTTCTAAGTGCCCTGCCAATGAAACGCAACCTTTGGCTCGCCTTCCCCACAATATTATCTATGTGGTCTTTCCAACTGAAGTTGTTCGTAATTTTTACACCCAGGTACTTAGTTGAATTGACAGCCTTGAGAATTGTACTACTTATCGAGTAATCGAACTCCAACGGATTTCTTTTGGAACTCGCGTGGATCACCTCACACTTTTCGTTATTTAGCGTCAACTGCCACCTGCCACACCATACAGCAATCTTTTCTAAATCGCTTTGCAACTGATACTGGTCTTCGGATGACCTTACTAGACGGTAAATTGCAGCATCATCTGCGAACAACCTAAGAGAACTGCTCAGACCGTCACCCAGGTCGTTTATATAGATCAGGAACAGCAGAGGTCCCAGGACGCTTCCCTGGGGAACACCTGATATCACTTCAGTTTTACTCGATGATTTGCCGTCTATTACTACGAACTGCGACGTTCCTGACAGGAAATCACGAATCCAGTCGCACAGCTGAGACGATACCCCATAGAGCTAGCTGCGTTGCACAAGAACGATGTTTTCTGAAACCATGCTGATTACGTATCAATAGATCGTTCCCTTCGAGGTGATTCATAATGTCTGAATACAGTATATGCTCCAAAACCCTACTGCAAACCGACGTCAATGATATAGGTCTGTAGTTAAATGGATTACCCCTAATACCCTTCTTAAACGCTGGTGCGACCTGCGCAATTTTCCAATCTGTAGGTACAGATCTATCGGTGAGCGAGCGGTTGTATATGTGCGTTATCAGTTTCCGTTGCGTAATATTCAAACAGGAGAATAATTTGTAACTTAATTGTGAGTACTAGAGCTCATGTTGCTCGATAAATAAGAATGAATCCACTCGCTTGGCAGACCACTAATCTTGCAGGCCTGACTGCTTGATGCCACAGTATGAGCAAGGCATGTGGGTGCCTCACAAGTGCAGTTTCCAAATATTCGTTTACAAACGAAAACCCAGGAGAATTACTCCAATTTAATCCTAATACCACTCAAAAGATGAAAGAAAAACCCAGGAGAATTGCCCCAATTTAATCCTCCTACCACTGCAAAGATGAATGAAATAAGTATTAGTGTCTGTGGTGTTGGGAAGCAGCTGAAACTGTTAAAGTTGAACAAAGCTCCAGCACCCGTTGGAGTCCCTGTGACATTTTATACTGAATTTGCGGCTGAATTAACCGTCTTCTAACTTTGATCTATTGTGGATCCCTCGAACAAGAAACAGTGCCCAGTTCTTAAAAAAAAGTCACAGGTCACACCAGTCTACAAGAAGGGTAGTAGAAGTGATCTACAAAACTACTGTGCAATATCCTTGACATCAATTTGTTGTAGAATATTAGAACATATTCTGAGCTCAAACATAATGAGGTATCTCGAACAAAATGACCTCAATACCATCCAGAATGGATTCCGAAAACATCGATCATGTGAAACCCAATTCACACTTTTCTCGCATGACATACTCGACGCTTTGGATCAAGGCAGTTAGATAGATGCAGTATTTCTTCATTTCCGCAAAGCATTTGATTCAGAATCACAACTGCGTTTCTTGTCTAAAGTACCATCATACAGGGTATCAAGTGAAATCTGTGACTTGAATGAGAAGGATGGCCCTTTATCGTAGGTTTGTAAGTAGTGGGTTATGGTGTGAGAGTCTGCAAAGTATTTTCATTGGGGGGAATGCAGTGGGGCACCCAGAGGGCATTCTAGATAGATCGTCTCTTGGAAATGCCGAATTTGCAGCAGAAATTAATTGACAGAGGAGCAGGAGCGTAAGATCTGTGCCCTTCAGGTGCAGTTACAAGACGCAAAGGAGGAACTATATAGGTTGAGGAGGTGAAGGGCACCCTGGAATGGGAACTGGCAGTTGGTAAGAGGGCAGCTAGGAGGAGGAGATGTTCAGACAGTTGTACCTTGCGTATAAACAATAAATTTGACCAACTCTCTGAGTTGAATGGAGAGGAGCCTCTTGCAAATACTAACAGAGAGAAGAGAGTTCTGCTGTTAGGTAGTTCACATGGCAGAGGTGTGGGCCAGCAGTTGCAGGAAGTGTTGGGGAGTGAACACCAGGTCACCAGCATTGTGAAGCCTAGCGCAGGGTTGGCTCGGGTGACATAGGGGAGTTATGTAGGAATTTTACGAAAATGGATCAAGTAGTGATTGTGGGTGGAGCTGAGAATAGTCTTGATAGGGACGGGGAGTACGATGTAGGTGGTGAGCTGGTAAAGATAGCTACTCAAACTGGCGTCACTAGCGTGCACTTCGTGCAACTGTTTCGACGTCATGATCGAACTCATCTTAATGCTTCTGTTAGGCGTGTTAACATGGTGCTGGAGAAGGCACTAACGGCGGAGGGCATGGCTCACATTGCAGCGGTGCCAGCTGATCAATAGATCGGGTTTCCCTAGGCATGGCCTGCACCTCAGCAGGTATGAAGGGGAGACTGACAAAGCTTATAGATGACAGTGTAGTGGGTGGCGGTGGGATCACTCATGAGGAAATTCCTGTAGAAGTTAGTGTTGCAGCTGCACTTTTTTTAGATTATTGACGAGGGATTTCAGATCGATTCCGTATTTCTGGATTTCCAGAGGGCTTTTGACACTGTACCATGCAATCGGCTTATAATGAAATTGCGTGCTTATGGAATATCGTCGCAGTTATGTGAATGGATTTGTGGCTTCCTGTCAGAGAGGTCACAGTTCGTAGAAATTGACTGAAAGTCATCGAGCAAAACAGAAGCGATTTCTGGCGTTCCCCAAGGTAGTATTATAGGCCCTTCGCTGTTCTTTATCTATATAAACGATTTGGGAGACAATCTGAGCAGCCGTCTTAGGTTGTTTGCTGATGACGCTGTGGTTTATCGACTAATAAAACAATCAAACTGCAAAACGATTTAGAAAAGGTATCTGAATGATGCCAAAATTGGCAGTTGACCCTAAATAACGAAAAGTGTGAGGTCATCCACACGAGTGCTAAAAGTAATCCGTTAAACTTCGATTACACTATAAATCAGTCAAATATAAAGGCCGTAAATTGAACTAAATACCTAGGAATTACAATTACGAACAACTTAAATTGAAAGGAACGCATAGAAAATGATGTGGGGAAGACTGGCCAAAGACTGCGTTTTATTGGCAGGACACTTAGAAAATGTAACAGACCTACGAAGGATACTGCCTACGCTACGCTTGCCCGTCTTCTTTTAGAATACTTCTGGGCGGTGGGGGTCCTTACCAGACAGGACTGACGGAGTACATCGAAAAAGTTCAAAGAAGGGAAGTACGTTTTGTATTATCGCGAAATATGGGAGAGAGTGTCACTGAAATGATACAGGATTTGGGCTGGACGTCATTAAAAGAAAGGCGTTTTTCTTTGCGACGGAATCTTCTCTCGAAATTGCAATTACCAACTTTCTCCTCCGAATGCGAAAATATTTTGTTGACACCGACCTACATAGGGAGAAACGATCACCACGATAAAATAATGGAAATCAGAGCACGTACGGAAAAATATAGGTGTTCGTTCTTTCCGCGCGATATATGAGATTGGGATAATAGAGAATTGAGAAGGTGGTTCGATGTACCTTCTGCCAGGCACTTACATGTGATTTGCAGAGTATCCATGTAGATGTAGATGTATATATTGATTCAAGTCAGTTCAAAATCAAGTATACCTGATTAAAGGAAGTCCGTCTAACAAAGGAATCACCTGAGGAGGTCAGGTATTCAAATAGTGAAGGAATCAGCATATTTCTTCAAAATATAAGAGATCTTAGAGATAAAGTTAGTGAACTGCTTATAGATGTTGGCTCTGTCATTATTGGTATATTGGAGCACCATTTAAATAGTTTGACAATTGCGAGGCTTCCTTTACCAGGATACAGATTCGCTGGCTGTCTTTCAAGCGTTCTCTGAGGAGTGGAGGCGTGGCCATGTACATAAAAAAAGGTATTCCATTTGAGTCCGTAGACATAACGCAGTACTGTACTGAACAGATATTTGAATGCTGTGCAGGGGCACTTGAATTTAGTGAAACTAAACTTCTGATTGTTGTTGGTTATAGCTTTCCTAGCTCTGACTTCAGAGCATTTCTGCTCAAGCTAGGGAGGGTTCTTGGTTCACCTTATAGGAAGTACCAAAAATGTGCATGATGTTGAAAGATTGCCTACATTCATACGATCTGATGTAGACTATGTTCTTTTCCAACCAGTGTGCAGAACAGTAGCACAGCCATAGACAATATTTTTATTTATTCTTCATTACTAGACAGGCATTCTGTTAGAAAAAGGGTGAATGGCCTTTCAGACCATGATGCACAAAGTTTAACACTGAACATAGAGAGAGAGAGGGAGAGAGAGAGAGAGAGAGAGAGAGAGAGAGAGGGAGAGGCCAATGTCAGAAAACTCAGGCTAATGAACGGGGGTCGACAAGAGGTTTACGAACTTACACCACTTGTTGTCCGAACCATCCATTTCTAAGCCAAAAATATCTCTTGAGAATGGGAAATGTTACTCCAAAATATAATACCACACGTCATAAGCGGATTAAAATAAGCGAAGTAGATTACTCTTCGTGTAGAACTATCACTTATTTCAGATGCTTCGAATAGTAAACATGGTAGCATTAAGTCTTTGAACAAGATCCTGAATGTGGGTTTTCCATGACAGTTTACACCTAGAAATTTGAACTGTTCAGTTCCACTAATCTTATGCCCATTCTGTGAACTTAAAACGTCGGATTTGGTTGAATTGTGTTTAGAAACTCTAAAAACCGAGTCTTACTGTGATTTAGAATTAGTTTATTTTCGGCAAACCTTGAAGTTATGTCATGAAGTGCACTATTTGAAACAGTACCGATGTTGTACACAACATACTGTACTACCAAGCTAGTGTCATCAGCAAACAGAAATAGTTTACAATTACCTGTAATACTAGAAGACATGTCATTTATATAAATAAGGAACGGAGGTGACCCAAGAACTGATCCCTGGAGCAACCCTCCTCCCACCCTGCCCCCTCCCCCTTATTTATATATACAGGGTGAGTCACCTAACGTTACCGCTGGATATATTTCGTAAACCACATCAAATACTGACGAACCGATTCCACAGACCGAACGTGAGGAGAGGGGCTAGTGGAATTGTTGAATACAAACCATAAAAAAAATGCACGGAAGTATGTTTTTTAACACAGACCTACGTTTTCTTAAATGGAACCCCGTTAGTTTTGTTAGCACATCTGAACATATAAATAAATACATAATCAGTGCCGTTTGTTGCATTGTAAAATGTTAATTACATCCGGAGATATTGTAACCTAAAGTTGACGCTTGAGTACCACTCCTCCGCTGCTCGATCGTGTGTATCGGAGAGCACCGAATTACGTAGGGATCCAAAGGGAACGGTGATGGACCTTAGGTACAGAAGAGACTGGAACAGCACATTACGTCCACATGCTAACACCTTTTCATTGGTCTTTTTCACTGACGCACATGTACATTACCATGAGGGGTGAGGTACACGTACACACGTGGTTTCCGTTTTCAATTACGGGGTGGAATAGAGTGTGTCCCGACATGTCAGGCCAATAGATGTTCAATGTGGTGGCCATCATTTGCTGCACACAATTGCAATCTCTGGCGTAATGAATATCGTACACGCCGCAGTACATCTGGTGTAATGTCGTCGCAGGCTGCCACATTACGTTGTTTCATATCCTCTGGGGTTGTAGGCACATCACGGTACACATTCTCCTTTAACGTACCACACAGAAAGAAGTCCAGAGCTGTAAGATCAGGTGAACGGGCTGGTCAATTTATCCTCCACGTCCTATGAAACGCCCGTCGAACATCCTGTCAAGGGTCAGCCTAGTGTTAATTGCGGAATGTGCAGGTGCACCATCATGTTGATACCACATACGTCGACGCGTTTCCAGTGGGACGTTTTCGAGCAACGTTGGCAGATCATTCTGTAGAAACGCGATGTATGTTGCAGTGCTCTCCGATACACACGATCGAACAGCGGAGGAGCGGTACTCAAGCGTCAACTTTAGGTTACAATATCTCCAGATGTAATTAACATTTTACAATGCAACAAACGGCACTGATTACGTATTTGTTTATATGTTCAGAAGTGCTAACAAAACTAACGTGGTTCCATTTAAAAAACCGTAGGTTTGTGCATTTTTTGGTATATATATATATACATATATATATATATATATATATATATATATATATATATATATATTACTTCACTTTTTTTGCGGGAAGGTGTGCAGTATATTACTGCATCCATTTTCAGTAAGCTACCACAAGAATTCAAAAATTGTAGCAGGAACCTACGAGCTTTCAAATCGAGACTGAAGAGGTTCCTCACGGATCATTCTTCCTATTCTGTCGAGGAGTTACTTGAAAAGTGTTATATTGAAGACTGCGTTTACATAAACTAATGGCTTGTCTTTTTTGGGGTTCTCAAACATTTAATTTTAACTGTTGTTACTTTCATGTTGTAATTTCATATACTGATACATTCATGACCTTAGAGATTTGATCGTCAATTTCATCCTATCGAACTAAATGGGTAAAAAAGAAATTTAAAAAAAATAAAAAAAAGCAATCCAGCAGGGATTCCAAAAACATTGATAATGTGAAACTCAACTCGCACTTTTATTACATGACATACTATAAGGTTTGAATCAAGGCAGTCAAGTAGCAGCATTATTTCTTAATTTCCGAAAAGCATTTGACTCAGTATCACATCTAGGCAAAAGTACGATCATATGGGGTACCGAGAGAAATTTGTGACTGGATTGAGGATTTTTTACTGGGGAGGACGCAGCATATTATCTTGGATGGAGAGTCATCGTCAGATTTTGAAGTACCTTCGGGTGTTCCCCAGGGAAGTGTGTTGGGACCCTTGCTGTTCATGTGGTATATTAATGACTTTGCAGGCGATATTAATAGTAACCTCAGACTTTTTGCAGATGATGTAGTTATCTATAATGAAATATTGTCTGAAAGAAGCTGCATAAATATTTAGTCAGATCTTGATAAAAATTGAATGTGGTGCAAAGATTGGCAACTTGCTTTAAATGTTCAAAAATATAAATTTGTGCACTTCACGAAACGAAAAACCGTAGTATTCTATGGCTATAATATCAATAAGTCGCTGATGGAATCGTCCAACTGATACAAATAGCTGGATGTAAGACTTTGTAGGGAGTAAAGCAGGTGGTAGACTTCGGTTTATTGGCAGAATAGTGGGAAACTGCAATCACTCTACAAAGGAGATGGCCTACAAATCATTTTTGCGACCGGTTCTAAAGTACTGATAAAGTGTGTGGCATCCATACCAAACAGAAGTAAAAGAGAATATTGAACGTATTCAGAGAAGGGCAGCAGGAATGATCACAAGTTTGCTTGATCCGAGGGAGAGTTTCACAGAAATACTGAAGGAATTGAGCTGAAAGACTCTTGAAGATAGACGTAAACTATCCCGAGAAAGTCTAATAACAGAGATTCGGAAAGGGCGTTAAATGATGACTCTAGGAATATACTACAATCCTCTATGTATAGCTCACTTAGAGCTCATGAGAATAAGATTAGAATAATTACAACATGCACAGAGGCATTCAAACTATCATTCTTCCCGTGCTCCATATGTAAATGGAACGAGAAGAAAACCTAACAGCTCGTACATTGGGACGTACGCTCTGCCATGCACCTCATAGTGGTTTGCAGAGTGTAGATGCAGCTGTAGCTGTAGATGTAGAACTGCCGGGTCTCGGTAATGGATAACAATACATTAAAAAGTTTCAAGTTTCCCAAAGAATACCATCTTAAGAACACATGGTAAACGTTTTTCCGATCTCTTATAATTAGAAATTATAGAAAGGGCCATTCCCCACAACTGGTTCTTTTCGCAGCCAACAACCGTGGTTTCCTGGGGTTTCCTCGGGAACCGCCCATGAACAAATGGTGCTTTTGTAAGCCATCCAAGGCCCACTCTAGACCAAACCTAATGGGAAAAAACCAGCTGATTTACTCAATTTGCCCGAGTTCGAGGAAGTGTGTAATGTTTAAATTTTGACCCTGTACTGAAGGATAGTTACAGTATGCCCGTTCTTTCTAGAGGTACACAAATGGTCATTAGGCGAAGGTCCACGCAAAACACTTGACCCCTTATCTCTGTGATCAATAGGACCCTAGATATATGACCCCAGAAAAATAACGTTTCTACACGCGGTTTTTTGGAACATACTGATACCGGAAGAGGATGTAGATGAAGATGAAGTGGGAGATAAGATACTGCGTGAAGAGTTTGACAGAGCACTGAAAGACCTGAGTCGAAACAAGGCCCCGGGAGTAGACAACATTCCATTAGAACTACTGATGGCCTTGGGAGAGCCAGTCATGACAAAACTCTACCATCTGGTGAGCAAGATGTATGAGACAGGCGAAATACCCACAGACTTCAAGAAGAATATAATAATTCCAATCCCAAAGAAAGCAGGTGTTGACAGATGTGAAAATTACCGAACTATCAGTTTAATAAGTCACAGCTGCAAAATACTAACGCGAATTCTTTACAGACGAATGGAAAAACTGGTAGAAGCGGACCTCGGGGAAGATCAGTTTAGATTCCGTAGAAATGTTGGAACACGTGAGGCAATACTGACCTTACGACTTATCTTAAAAGGAAGATTAAGAAAAGGCAAACCTATGTTTCTAGCATTTGTAGACTTAGAGAAAGCTTCTGACAACGTTAACTGGAATACTCTCTTTCAAATTCTGAAGGTGGCAGGGGTAAAATACAGGGAGCGAAAGGCTATTTACAATTTGTACAGAAACCAGATGGCAGTTATAAGAGTCGAGGGGCATGAAAGGGAAGCAGTGGTTGGGAAAAGAGTGAGACAGGGTTGTAGCCTCTCCCCGATGTTATTCAATCTGTATATTGAGCAAGCAGTAAAGGAAACAAAAGAAAAATTCGGAGTAGGTATTAAAATTCATGGAGAAGAAGTAAAAACTTTGAGGTTCGCCGATGACATTGTAATTCTGTCAGAGACAGCAAAGGACTTGGAAGAGCAGTTGAATGGAATGGACAGTGTCTTGAAAGGAGGATATAAGATGAACATCAACAAAAGCAAAACGAGGATAATGGAATGTAGTCAAATTAAATCGGGTGATGTTGAGGGGATTAGAATAGGAAATGAGACACTTAAAGTAGTAAAGGAGTTTTGCTATTTAGGGAGTAAAATAACTGATGATGGTCGAAGTAGAGAGGATATAAAATGTAGACTGGCAATGGCAAGGAAATCGTTTCTGAAGAAGAGAAGTTTGTTAACATCGAGTATAGATTGAAGTGTCAGGAAGTCGTTTCTGAAAGTATTTGTATGGAGTGTAGCCATGTATGGAAGTGAAACATGGACAAGAAGAGAATAGAAGCTTTCGAAATGTGGTGCTACAGAAGAATGCTGAAGATAAGGTGGGTAGATCACGTAACTAATGAGGAGGTATTGAATAGGATTGGGGAGAAGAGAAGTTTGTGGCACAACTTGACTAGAAGAAGGGATCGGTTGGTAGGACATGTTTTGAGGCATCAAGGGATCACAAATTTAGCATTGGAGGGCAGCGTGGAGGGTAAAAATCGTAGAGGGAGACCAAGAGATGAATACACTAAGCAGATTCAGAAGGTTGCAGTAGGTACTGGGAGATGAAGAAGCTTGCACAGGATAGAGTAGCATGGAGAGCTGCATCAAACCAGTCTCAGGACTGAAGTCCACAACAACAACAACTGATACCGTACATGCTACACACAGACGGGTACATGAATAGCACAGCGTGGCCGTTATCTTCAAAGGCTATCGCATGAACAGAATTAGGACGTCATCACAGACTTTTTGTCCAAGGACAAATGGCTAACTTCTGTCGCGATAAATTGTACAGTAGATAGGAACGGAGTCCTTGTACACCGCAGCAGTTAGGGAATAGTCGCCAGAATTGCACCACTGTGTTGGACTATTCCTTTTCTATAGCTCGACCTAACTGCTCGAGATAGCGACAGAGAAAAATGTGACTGTTTCGGATCTGTTCCACACAGATTCGCGCCCACCTTGATTGCAACACAGCGCCGAAACGCAACCGCGCCAAGGAAACGACACACTTTCCCGTCAGCTGTGTGAGAACAAAATCGTACATGACTGCGAAACACAGTATTTCACGTCGCTCTCGGAAATGTTAAATATTCGGTCTATTATAACCGCAGACGATCCTTATGTGAGAATTTAGTACTGAGTAGAAAGTCTATGCTCCCAGATTTGATTGAGTGATTTCAGAAGGGGACATGTTCTACCTCTTGTCCTCCCTAGCGTCTGCTACGGAGGCCCATGCCTTGATTATTTCATCTAATTGAATAATGTGTCCAACACCTTCATAGTTCATCTGTATGTAACTGAAACTCATTCAACCTGATACTTGAGCAGACCCATTACGTCAGACGGGTCCCATAATCGAAGAGTTCTCTGCGAAAAAGCTGCAATAGTTTAGTATTGAAAGGTCTTATATTTCCTTACTTACAGTTACAATTGCATTACGCAGAAAGTACTGAATAAGTCTAATTTTTTAACTAACTATCACACAGCTACAGCAAGTGCCAGAATAATATTCTGCATAGGCCTATATCTACATCTACATCTACGTGATTACTCTGCAATTCACTATAAAGTGCCTGGCAGAGGGTTCAATGAACCACCTTCAAGTTGTCTCTCTACCGTTCCACTCTCGAACGGCACGCGGGAAAAACCAGCACTTAAATTTTTCTGTGCGAGCCCTTATTTCTCGTATTTTATCGTGATGATCATTTCTCCCTATGTAGGTGGGTGCCAACAGAATGTTTTCGCAATCGGAGGAGAGAACTGGTGATTGAAATTTCATGAGAAGATCCCGTCGCAACGAAAAACTCCTTTGTTTTAATGATTGCCACTCCAATTCACGTATCATGTCTGTGGCACTATCTCCCCTATTTCGCGATAATACAAAACGAGCTGCCCTTCTTTGTACATTTTCTGCAGATCCCACACCGCACAGCAGTACTCCAGAATAGGGCGGACGAGCGTGGTGTAAGCAGTCTCTTTGGTAGACCTGTTGCGTTCTAAGTGTTCTGACAATGAATCGCAGTATTTGGTTTACTCTACCCACAATATTATCTGTGTGATCGTTCCAATTTGGGTTATTTCTAATTGTAATCCCTAAGTATTTAGTTGAATTTACAGCCCTCAGATTTGTGTGACTTATCGCGTAATCGAAATTTAGCTGATTTCTTTTAGTAATCATGCGAATGACTTCACACTTTTCCTTATTCAGGGTCAATTGCCACATTTCGCACCAAGCAGATATCTTATCTAAATCATTTTGCAAGTCGTTTTGATCATCTGATGACTTTACAAGACGGTAAATGACAGCATCATCTGCAAACAATCTATGACGGCTACTCAGATTGTCTCCTATGTCGTTAATATAGAACAGGAACAATAGAGGGCCTATAACACTTCCTTGGGGAACGCCGGATATTTGAGGTGTTAAAATACGTTGAATGAATTTTTTTTTAGAAAAAAAGTCTACAAATGCTAGAAACGTAGGTTTGCCTTTCCTTAATCTTTCTTCTAAGATAAGTCGTAGGGTCAGTATTGGCTCACGTGTTCCAACATTTCTACGGAAGCCAAACTGATCTTCCCCGAGGTCGGCTTCTACCAGTTTTTCCATTCGTCTGTAAAGAATTCTCGTTAGTATTTTGCATCCGTGACTTATTAAACTGATAGTTCGGTAATTCTCACATCTGTGAACACCTGCTTTCTTTGGGATTGGAATTATTATATTCTTCTTGAAGTCTGAGGGTATTTCGCCTGTCTCATACATCTTGCTCACCAGATTGTAGAGTTTTGTCAGGACTGGCTCTCCCAAGGCTGTCAGTAGTTCTAATGGAATGTTGTCTACTCCCAGGTCTTCCAGTGCTCTGTCAAACTCTTCACGCAGTATCGTATCTCCCATTTCATCTTCATCTACATCCTCTTCCATTTCCATAATATTGTCCTCAAGAACATCGCCCTTGTATAGACTCTCTATATACTCCTTCCACCTTTATGCTTTCCCTTCTTTTCTTAGAATTGGGTTTCCATCTGAGCTCTTGATATTCATACAAGTGGTTCTCTTTTCTCCAAAGGTCTCTTTAATTTTACTGTAGGCAGTATCTATCTTACCCCTCGTGAGATAAGCCTCTATAGCCTTACATTTGTCCTCTAGCCATCCCTGCTTAGCCATTTTGCACTTCCTGTCGATCTCATTTTTGAGACGTTTGTATTCCTTTTTGCCTGTTTCATTTACTGCATTTTTATATTTTCTCCTTTCATCAATTAAATTCAATATTTCTTCTGTTAGCCAAGGATTTCTACTAGCCCTCGTCTTTTTACCTACTTGATACTCTGCTGCCTTCACTACTTCATCCCTCAGAGCTACCCATTCTTCTTCTACCGTATTTCTTTCCCCTATTCGTGACAACTGTTCCCTTATGCTCTCCCTGAAACTCTGGTTTAGTCAGTTTACAACCTCTGGTTTAGTCAGTTTATCCTGGTCCCATCTCCTTAAATTCCCACCTTCTGCAGTTTCTTCAGTTTTAATCTACAGTTCATAACCAATAGATTGTGGTCAGAGTCCACATCTGCCCCTGGAAATGTCTTACAATTTAAAACCTGGTTCATAAATCTCTGTCTTACCATTATATAGTCTATCTGATACCTTCTAGTATCTCCAGGATTCTTCCATGTATACAACCTTCTTTTATGATTCTTGAACCAAGTGGTAGCTATGATTAAGATATGTTCTCTGCAAAATTCTACCAGGCGGCTTCCTCTTTCATTTCTTACCCCAAATCCATATTCACCTACTATGTTTCCTTGTCTCCCTTTTCCTACTCTCGAATTCCAGACACCCATGACTATTAAATTTTCGTCTCCCTTCACTACCTGAATAATTTGTTTTATCTCATCATACATTTCATCAATTTCTTCATCATCTGCAGAGCTAGTTGGCATATAAACTTGTACTACTGTAGTAGGCGTGGGCTTCGTGTCTATCTTGGCCACAATAATGTGTTCACTATGCTGTTTGTAGTAGCTTATCTGTACTCTTATCTTTTTATTCATTATTAAACCTACTCCTGCGTTACCCCTATTTGATTTTGTATTTATAACCATGTATTCACCCGACCAGAAGTCTTGTTCCTCCTGCCATCGAACTTCACTAATTCCCACTCTATCTAACTTTAACCAATCCATTTCCCTTTTTAAATTTTCTAACCTACCTGCCCAATTAAGGGATCTGACATTCCACGCTACGATCCGTAGAACACCAGTTTTCTTTCTCCTGATAACGACGTCCTCTTGAGTAGTCCCTGCCCGGAGATGCGAATGGGGGACTATTTTAGCTCCGGACTTCTGACGCTACAACCATTTTATATATTTTTTTCCGATAGCCTGATACACAGGCAGAGTCAAGTTAAAACATATTCTGATTCGTCAGAGATGATTAAGTGAGGTTTTGTTTACCGTGTCTCGCTTTATGGATTTCGAGCAACGCATGAACTTTACGTTCTGCTTTAAGTTACGAAAATGTACCAAAAACGCATGACATGTTGAAATTGGTGTGTGACGATAGTGCTGAAACTCTGAAGATTGTTTATAAGTGGTATGAGCGATTTAAAAACGGAAATGAGTCGGTGGGTGACGAGCAACGTCCGGGACGTCCATTAACCCCAAATATAGGAGAAAACATGCAAAAATTGTTCGTTCAAACAGGCGACAAACCATTAAGAACTTATAGAAGAGCTTAGCATCTCGTATGTGTCCTGCAGTTTCGGCCGCCATCCGGCCGGCCGCACTTTCAAATACGAGAGCCGTCTATTACGCCGTCGCGTTTCCTACAACCGCCACCGCGGTATGAGGTCGCTGCAACGGACGATTAGCCGCTGCCAATGAGATGCAAGCATCGCCTTTCTGGAGCTCCATCGGAGGGTGAACTTGTTCGAACATTCATGCAGTGACCCCATCGTGTGTGTTTGCCAGTTGAATAACATTTGCGAACTTTCACAGTGGCCAGGGGTTGATATCTTTTGAATAGACATTGTACTGAATGAAGTGTGACAGATTTATAAATCTTTTTGTATCTGTATATATTTCTAAATTCAAATGTGTTAGCAACTGACGTTGCCTATACAGCAACAGAGGTGTTTATTATTCTCACTATTTGATATTAGTTGTAGAATAAATTAATATCTGAATTCTGTGTTCGTGAATGGCATCTGTTCCTCACTCCTGTACCCACTAAAAAGCACACAGCGTGCGAAGGAAGACACAATAGGTCCGTCCAAAGCATTTTAACCGGTAATTTGCAAGTGAGATGGATGAGTCCAAAATTTGTTCCCAGACTTATGAGTGATGGATGGAAGGAAAATTGTGTCAGTTTTCACAGAGATGAAGGATCGTCTTCATTCGGGTCCGGCCTTCTTTTTCAGGAAAATGGTTTAAGATTCGGAATTACGTAAGTTTTTAACAGTGTCGAATTTGGAACTTCAGTGTGCCTACTTACAAATCGCCATTCGTGTTACAAAATGTTAAATATACTCCATACCCCAAACATTTCCTCCCCCCCCCCCCCCCCTGCCCACCCACTCCCCCTGCAAACTATGCTATGGGCGGTTTTGTTCATGTCCAGAATTGCATTTGGATATGAAAATTTGGGCCTAAGAGTGCTACCATGAAACGAACATTCGGAGTTCTCTATGGAAAACCAATGAACCTCCTCGTCTTGAAAACGAAAGTTATTCAGAATCGAATACTGAAGTCATATTCATTGGTTTTTTTTTTCGATATTGAGGGCATAGTGTGATCAGAGTTCGTTCCATGAGGAACAGCAGTAAATGCCGAATATTACTAGGGCGTAATGCAAGATCTGCGAAATGCAAAGAGATCAGAAAACTGGCCCAATGGCTTCCTTCTTCATCACAACAAAGTGCTGTGCCACATCTCGCTTTTGATTCGCTAGTTTATGGATGGAAAAATTGTTCCTGCATGCCCATATACACCTTTCTCACCAGATTTATCACCATGCGACTTCTGGCTCTTCCCTGGAATTAAAACAGGGTTTAAAGGAGAATGTTTTGACACCATTCGTGACACTGAATGGCCACGACAAAGCAGCCGAACGTCCTTCGAAAGGAAACCTTCGATAAATTATTCCAGTCATGGATTCAAAGTTCAGATAAGTACATCGCTAGCCAATGACAGTACTTTGAAGGAAATTAAATCAAATTTCATGTAAGCTTATTACTTTGTTTCTAATGGAATTATTCGCCGTATTTTTTTATCGCACCTCGTACGTTTATATTCTGCAAACGACTGTGAAGTGAATAGCAGAGGGCGATGTGTACAGGGTTACTGTATATTCCTCAAGTCCTCCTCTAATATTGGTTCTTGAAAATTTTTAAGTAGGCTTTCGCGGGATAGTTGGTTTCTGTTTCAGCATCTCCGTGACACTCTCCCAAGGGGGAAACAAACTTGTGTTCATACTTGCTGCCCTCCTTTGTGGAATGTATACATTCAGTACTGCCTGATAGTCCAATTTCTCGAGCAATAATCTAGGATGGGTCACACAAGTGTTTCGTCTCCTTTGTGAACTGATCGCATTTTCTCAGTATCGTACCAGTGAATCGAAGGCTGCCACTTACTTTACCTACCTGAGGCAATGTGAACATTCCATTTCGTATCCCCAGAAATTGTTATATCGAGGTATTTGTATGAGTTGACTGTTTTCAGTTGTGAGTCAGTGATATTGTAGTCACAGAATAATACGTTTTGGACATTTAAAGCAAACTACCAATTTTTGCAACTCTTTGATGTCTCGCCGGCCGGAGTGGTCGAGCAGTTCTAAGCGCTACAATCTGGAACCGCGCGACCCCTACGGTCGCAGGTTCGAATCCTGCCTCGGGCATGGATGTGTGTGATGCCCTTAGGTCAGTTAGGTTTAAGTACTTCTAAGTCCTAGGGACAGCCGGCATGGTAGCTCAGTGTGTTCGGTCAGAGGGTTAGCTGCCCTCTGTAATAAAAAAACTGAGTTAATCGATCAACAACGAACTTAAACGGATGTCTTACGACGTCCGCCCTGAGCAGATGCAACGAACGAAACCGAACAAAATGAGATTAAAACAAAACAAAAAAAGGGGGGGGGGGTGATGACCTCAGGAGTCGACTAGTGCCCAGAGCCATTTGAACCATTTTTTTATGTCTCAATGAATATTTGGACAGCTTTTTTGATAGATAATGGCATCATCTACGAAATGTACGAGGCTCCAATTAATATTTTCCGCCAGGTCATTAATACACAATATGAAGAGCAAGGGTTTCATCCATCCTTCCTTTAGCATGCCTGAAGTTAAATTTACATACCGGTACGTCGATGACTCTGCGTCCAAGATAACATGCTGCATCCCTCCATACTCATAAATTGTATGCGCTCGAACACTGAGAGCATATTTTCTTGTTTACGGTTATCTGTTTTGGAAGGTTTCTCGTTTCTATGCTGCGTTCTCCGGCTATGAGTCACGAGCCCAACCCAAACCTGTTTGTCAAGTGCATGCAGAAACCTTCCACGAATCGGCACGGCGCACCTTCCCCCCCCCCCCCCCCCACCCCCGTCTCTTGGTATCTTTGCACAGATCCCCACTCCAGACGGTACAGGTCACATTCCACTAGTCAAGGCAGGAGGGGGCGTTGCACGCGCGGATAACAATTTGGAGTAAATTGGCTGTTGGCCGCTTCTCGCTATGTGCTGCGCGACACTTACGTCATTGGCACTGTAGTAAAGTTTATTTTAAAAGTTCCATTGAATAATGAGTGCTGCCACGTGAAGTTAATCAAAAAAATAATAAAAGTAAGTGGCGGAAAAGTAAATGACACTCGTCGGTATTTCGTAATTTTGTTTCTCGCCCACGTTGAGAGTACATTCATAATAGTTCGTCTCAGATAACATCTGTGCTAGATTACTTGCCAATCTGTGATCAGAGGGTATGTTTTTCAAACCTCATCTTGCTTCGTTGTGGTATTTGTTTTTGTAATCGGTGTTGTTTGTTTGGGTTGGCGGGTGAGTGAAAGTAAGGTTAAGGACGCAAGCTGGCAAAACTTCAGCAAGGTCACTCACGCTTTCTTGATCACGCCAGCAGTAATTGATGAATCATAAATTAGTGGCGTTACCAGCGGTTGTACTAGCGGGAGCTCAAATGTATACAGAACAGCCGTTTCCTGACGTGTTGCTGAATTCTTATCTTTCAGCTATAGGCGATAAATCGTACGACGTCACATTGTCGGAGGACGAAAAATAGACACTAGTTATTGGATGCTGATAAGAGATCTGTAGTAGTGAAACCTGTTTAAGTGTGTTTGCGTACCATCTTTTCAAAGAGATCTGCTGTTCAGAAGTTTTGTTGGGAATATGTGCCTTCCAGCAGAGTGAGAGTTCCAGTTCCACGGCACACGCAGAGAGAGAGAGATGTCCAAAATGACAGAACAGAAAGGTAGGCCACATATCATCGGATATTGGATGTCGGAGAAGAAGAGGCAGAAACTGAACTGGACAGAATTTGGAACTACGTGCAAGTAAGCGAAGATCATTTAATACTTTTCAATAGATTACTGATAACTAATTCATTATGCGAGCCACAAGATATACATAACCAGTAAGTCATTGATAAATTGTTGAGTTGTATCCATGTAAATATTTCATAGTTCGTTGTTGCATGAAAAGCTAGCTAATATTAAAAGTTGGAGAAGTATCAGTTTAAATTCATCTGAGCTAATTATTCAGTTAGCATTCTGTGACTCACAATCAACTTTTTCCCTGAATTATTCATTTGGTGAAGGAAATGTATTGATGCATGAAACCATTTCTGTGGTTGTCAGTGCATTCAGTCCTCCGAGACGGCAGAAACTTGAGCTTTCTGCTCAGTATATTAGGTTGCCGTTGTATAACGTATATTGCTTTTTCCGATTTTATACGTTTCCAGTGAACGTGAATATGTTTCTGTACTTATAATTCCAACATGTAGCGTTCTTCTCTATGTATTTATGTTCTTTCTCATACAAATTGTTGCCTCCAAATGTCCACCTTCTTTACTGGGTATTGCTACCAATTATGAGAACATCCTTCTGAAATATTTTACTCCAAAAGCAAAGTAGTAGTTAGGCCTACATGTGTTTTGTAAATTGTGTTTTATAACAGCGGGAATAATGAAGGTAGACACACTAGTCTTTGACAGTAGGCCCATAGTGAGGAGATTTATGTATTTCCTAAGAGGTTCACAGTCCATTGCTTAAAAATATACCCTTTTATAATCTAGGCTCCCCTTAGATCATTGTGGATACTCTGAGTAACTTTTCACCAAAGAAATTGAAGTTAAGTCAGTACCTGTACTAGTGCCAATTCCTGACACACAAGATTTTCATATGTACCCAGTCATTGACAGGTAGCTGACTGCAAATTTAAAGGCTTCTAAATCATTCAATGGCAGTTCAGATACAGAGAACTTAGTACATAGAATAGTATATAAATATGTATCTTGTTAATGAAGTTTAAGGTGGTTAGAAAAGTTTGATAAAAAATTATGGACAGGAAAAGAAAATATGTCTAAACAATAACAGAAATCAAAAACATGGTTAATAAAGCTGTGGTCAAAATTTTTCACAACTGAGGCTTGGGAACCTGTTTTTTAGCCTTACTCCTGTGACCAAGAGAAATGTACTGATAACTTCCCAGTGGAAGAGTCGATACAGAGAGATTTATTGGCTGTAAAATATGTCTTGAGTTAGGGAACACTGAAATAAGCACTATGGTATACTGCTCTGAGAGCAGAACTCAGACATGTGTAATGTCAAGTAAGGTACACGACCGTCGATGAAGAATGTGATAGACCTCGGATTTATTGTTTCAGTTCTTGGAGCCAAGAATTCTCTCATTTGGGGAGGGGAAAAATGTCATAGAAGAAGTAAAATTACTAACAGCATTTGATTTTACAAATACAGAGAGATTTTCTTTGTCATCATACCCTACACTGTATGCATAGGCCTGCAATGTTATTCCCCACACATGTGATTACTTTGCCTGTTGAGATTGCAAAGATCGACAGAAATGAATTTCCAATAGAGGATCGTATAATGTAGTTAGTTTTGGTCAGAGGTATGTTTTGAACTCAATTGTAAAAGTAACACCATGGTACCAGTCATTGATCATTGATTTGGGGGTGGGAGGGGTGTTGCCAAAGACTGGAACATCACAGAAAATTATGGACCAGTCTTATATACTTCTCCTTAAAATTAACAGCTGGGACTGATCACCGTACAATATCATGGATCAGTCTGATGTAATACTATTGCTAAATTTTAACTTGCAGATATTTCTCATTATGCATTAGGGATGTGCTCTAGCGTAAATTTTGTCATTTTGAAAAAAGTAAAAGCTGGTCTCAGGCCTTGGATCTGATGACCTAGAAGACATACAATTTCCTTATGCATACTGAAGAGATAGGTTTTACTTTCTGTAATCATAACAAAAGACAAGTGTCAGTTACTGGAGCACTGGCAAAGACTTCTGCTTCTACCTCATCTGTTTGTTAATGGTGAGCTACTGTGATTACAAACCAGTATTAGTTAGTTAAGCTATAGATTTTTTTAAGAACTCTTTGATCATACTGTAATCATTGGAATTATTAAGAAGAGTGCTGCTGCATGGCACTATGCAATCTAAACTTGATCAATCCACCTGACTTCCAGGAGTCCCATTTCATAACCTCGCATAACACAGTGTGTTAGCCTGCACCTGAAATCTTGTCTAGGCCTACATACTTTTATTCATTACAGAGCTCTGCCACTTTTTTTTTTAGAAATGATCACCTGTGATGGTACTAAACTGCAGATTTAGTAGCATTGCCGAGAGCGACGTAAAAGGAAGTGGGTTTAGCAAGCGTGGCATAACTTGTGTTTGATTATCAGTCTGTTCGTGGTGAGTCATACCATTTCCTTGGCACAGCAGAAGTTTCGACACTGTTTTACAGTTGGGGCACATGTGAACCCTTACGGGACAGTGCTGAAATAGAGACCCCATATCTTTTATCTGTTGAAGTTTTCTTTTATTATATATTTCTACCCCATGTCAGACAAATGGTATCAGTATGTTTTCACTTGTTACCAAGTCATCAGATGATTTGAGTACATAACACAGTAAAGTATAGACTGAAGAGACCCAGAGGAGTACTCGCAGTTTAAATTTGTGTATGTTTTGATATGTTTCAGTTCTAAATGCCCTTCTGAGCCTTTTCTATTGACAAATTTCTATGTCAGCTATTTAGATCATCTGATGACAGGCGTTGGTAATAAGTTAGAACTGACAATGATACCACTTGTGTGAATTGAGACAGAAATACATAATTTAAAAAAACATAGAATATTTCCCTAATGTGAGTATGCCTAGTCTGTATATGATTTCTGTGTTGGCAGAATCTGCATCACTTCAGACAGGGGGTTACCTCCATAGTCTTGGTTGTTACTGAATTAAGCAAATGTTAAAATTCAGGAGTAACTAAGAAACACATGTTTTTCTGTTTTCTTCAAAAAAATTCCTGCTCCGAGATACAGTTCTCCAAAGATGACACTGCGAACACCATTTTGAAGTTGCGAATTTCGGAAAAAGTTTTTAAATGCTGTAGGCCTATCTCTGTAACAGTTCTAGATATTTTGTTATACTTTTTTTTTTTGTTTGAAAGATAATTGCTTTATGATACAATGGTATGCTCCATTTGGACATAACTGTCAAAGTTCTTTTACTTTCGCCTTTTGAATTTTTTTAAAATTTACAGAATTTTTTTTTCTCCAAAAATGGCAATCCAGGAAAGTTAGATTTTTTCTGTTGATTAGTATTGTGTAGTACAAGAAGTACAAGGCTATCATTGGAGTAATGTCCAGGTTTCAATTTTTACAGGAGTGACATATTTTCAAAACAAGACCACAAGTGTTGCAGTTGTAAGTGATGACACAGGACATGACTCAGCACATGCTTTGCTAGCAATGCGCAAAATTCTTGAGCTGCAAACAGGGGCAGGGAAGATCATCATTATTTCTGATGGTGCTCCCAGTCATTTTAAAAATCATTTACCAGCTGTTTGAATTGAGTAAATCGCTTGTGCCAACTGACTTGGTATACAGTGCTATTGGTCGTGGGAAGGGGTCTTGTCATGGTGTAGGCGGCCTGCTGAAGCACCCTGCTACTAAACATAATCTTTCCAGACCAAATATAGCGGCAATTCGGAATGCTTAGGATTTTACGAGAGTCGTGAAATCTTACATATCCACAGCCCTCATTCTTTTGTCCAAAGAGGAAATCGAAGAATTACGTGAGCAGAAAAAAAAAAAGAAAAAGAATGGCCCAAACAAACAACTCCTGTGAAATGAATACAGAAAACACATTTTTGTACTCAAAGTGATGGACGAACTCATATTGCACACACTTGAAAGAGCAAGAAAGAAGAAATTTTGTTCCTTCGTCCAACACCGCAGAAACAGCAGGATGATATTCAGATTCACAACCGGAAAAGGGGGATGTTTGTGGCTTGTGTGTATGAATGTGACTGGCGGATTGCATAGAGTGTGGACAGCAGTTATGAGTTAAATGAAATTGTAGTGAACTTTATGCTGCCACATGGACCAACTGCTGGATATAGGTTTCCAGCTGAAGGACAGCAACACCACCATCAGCGCTCACTCCCTGTTCACAATGTTTTGAAGATTTTAAGTCCTCCAGTTCCTATTGGTTCAACAGGAAGACATCATTGTATCAAAGGAAGATACTGAAGCAGTGGAACACATTTTTAGTTCATTGACTGGCTAATTTTAGTACAAAACAGAGCCCACAGAAGTTGTATAAATCGAAACCTTTTTAAGTCTTTGGACCTTTCACATACACTTTGGAACCATTTAAAATGCTTGAAAAATTAATCTCTTACTCATCTTTCAAAACTAAAATTATGTTAAATAAGACCAGCTTTCGATTTTTATGAGCCTGTAATGTGATAATGTGGTAATGAAACGGGTTATATGTATGGCAAAATTTTCAATTGTATATAAAACCTGTTCTACCTAAAAGTGGAAGCTCTCCTTTTCAGGCAATGTAGAACTTTATGGTACTGATCAACAGAAAAAAATTAAAATTTATTGGTTTGGCATTTTTGAAAAAAAAAATTCATAAGTTATAAAAAAGTTCAGAATGCTATAGTAAAAGAACTTTGGTAGATAAGTCCAAATTGAGGATATCTTTGTAGTCATAAAGCAATTATATTCCAAATAAAAAAACAACTTAATATCTAGAACTGTACCAGAGATACAGCTTTTTAAAATTTTTCCAAAATTTACATTTTTAAAATGATATGTGCAGTGTCATCTTTGGAGGGCTCTGTCTCAGAGCAGAAATTTTTTGGAGAAAACAAAAAATATATGTTCCTTACTTAGTCCTTCATTTTAACATATGCTAAATTCAATAACACCCGAGACTAGGAAGGTAAATTTTTTTCTTAGCCTGCCTGAATTATATGAACTATGCCCGCTTTATTCCTCATATAGCCCTTACTGCTCTCCAGAAAGGGGCAGTTCGAACACCGTGCATAAAGTAAATGTTGTTGCAGTATATCTCCCCAGTATATCTCTGTTTCTGTTCTCAAAAGCACATCCCCTTTGCCTGCAGCACAATTTACTCTCAACAGTACATTATCACATGTCTGTAGGCAAAAAGTGAACTGTCAGAGCTTGCTGAGACTGCATGTTCATCAAATTATTTCGGTTTATAGGTTGTGTCATTAGAAAAGACTAAAACACTATACCACAAATGTTTTGGCTGTATTTGCATTGGTCCTCTTCAAGGCAACTAAACTGCTAGATTTTGGACATGTTCTTCCTGCTCTGGAATACTGGTTTCATTCCTCTGTGATCCACTAGGACATCGTGTGTATAGGAAACCAATGCATACCAACAGATATCTGCATGCAGTCACACCATCATCCAGTACAAAAGATTACTGGGTCACATATGCAAACAGTCTGAGCTCACGTGATTAATGGTAGTGGTAGCCTGCAGTGTGAGCCAAACTAGCTCCAGTCAACATTCTGCATAAATGGATATAGGATTAAGAGCCTACAGTGAGCAATGGGGTACTGTGATGTACAACAGAGGAACAGCTCAGTATTGCTCTCTTACCTAGGGTGAGAGGTGTCAGTGACCTTGTAGGCTAGGTGCTGTGCCACAGAGGAATTAAACCAGTACTCTAGAATGACTCCAAGATCTGTTGAGGTACACAAAGGATTCCATAGATGCTCTCCACATTGCAGGCATCTATGAACCTCGATGTGAATGCACCAAAGTTGGCACTGGTGGAACTGGGAGATTGATTAGCACTTGCTTGTCACAACATGTGCACTACTTGCAACTGCTGCAACACAACAACTGGCAACAGTTGGACACCACACGGACTGCGACTGACCCATCCATTTTCAGTGACATTATGTGCTAGCTCAGTAGCTTTGAATGAAGCAGTGGAAAATAAGAGAGGCTATCAAAATGATGTCCTACCATAACGAAGAGGGAGAACGGCTGCAAGTCGCCAACAACCCGACTGCCGGCAATCTCAGTTTGACCGGGTTCTTGTGTTCACCAGCCAGCAACATTATAAAGAAGTGGCCGTGAGAGAACTCCTGCGCAGTGTCAGTACCTCGCTGCAGGAAAATGCTGCTCCCGAGTCAGAGCTGCCGGTTCATTGTTGCCAGCCAGCCTTCTGCCAGAGTAACACAGCCACCCGTACATATGCATATTTGCTCGAACTGTCCAGCGGAATACCAGAATGTCACGTTAGCAATTACATCACCACCTAGCAGTGGCAGTCAGTTATCAAGCTATAGCACACTGTAAATATTGCACTAAAAGTATGCCATTTCTCTTTGAATGCGAGTCTGGAATTGCGCTAAAAATTACGCCATTTCTCTTTGAATGCAAGTCCGATACCACACTAAAATTGTGCCATTTCTCTTTGAATGCCTGCTGTTGTGCAAATAAAACAGATGAAAACCTGTTTTATAGCACTCTATCCATGATGACTAGAAACCTGTGTCGAGTGCTGACATGATGGTCAGCCATGATATGATCAACTCAGAGAAGGGATGCGGTTGTCTGTTTTCGATTGCACACACTCTGATGCGATGTCATCCTTCGTGGCACTGCGAGTGCTCATTACTCACAGCAGTGGGACAGTATATTTCTTTGAAAGTACATGTAATGTATTGTCCAAGTGTAGGATATGAAGGAGTTTTGAGGAGCAGTTGATGTAACAGTTCCATGCCCGAGTGGTGAAGCACACTGTCAATTCATTTGCTTGGCTTTGATTCTGACTGTTGCCTTCCTGTTTTTTCCCTTTTTTAATCATCTCATTTTGTTCCTCACTGTGTTAGTCTATTAATTGTAAAATTTAAATATATTTAAACAGTTAAATTCACAAACATAAAATAAATATATTCAGTTTAGTTACCATTACTACCAATTTAAGTTAAAAGACTATAGATGGTCGTAAAAAGTGAATATATGAGGAAAATTTAGTATTGAAATGTTTTTTGTTGATGATGTTCTAAAGAGGCCCTTTTGCAATAAGCTTTAGAAGAGAAAATCATTTTTTGAGAGTAAAGTAGATCTGCTCCAAATGTAATTCTAACAGCAGGAGTGTGTGGGATGAGGTCACTGATTTTGCTCTAACTGTGCAAGTAGAAGCAGGGAGATGCCCCATTCAAGCTCATTGAATATTTCACCTGAGTGAGCTGTAGGGAAAGGTAAAACACACTTAGCGATTTACCCATAGGGTATGAGGAATTTTTGAGCAGCAGTTCACATCTCGGTGTGATAGCAGAGTGGTCAGGCACACTGACTGGTAATTCGTCTGCTCAGGTTCGATTCCTCCTGGTACGATAATTTCTTTTTCATTGTTATTTTATTCCTCACAGTGTTACGTGATTAATTATAAAATTTAAATACATTCAAACATTTCATTTTATATATGAAAGAAATTAATATACTTAATTTAGTTATGATTACTAGCCTTTTAAGTCAAAGGCTGTAGGCTACCAGATGGTAGAACATTGGTAAAATTTTGGCTTAGCCACCACTGCATCAAAATAGGCATTATATAAGGAAGAACATCCTCAGGATCTCGTATCTTGGTCGCCCTAAAGAAGACCTCTGCAAAGATGGTGTAAATGTTGGTGGTATAGTCTTTTATAGTGACACAGCCTAATACAGAAAATAACTTTATTCAACTTGACATTGGCCGTGGAAGCATACAAACTTATTCTATATATTCAGTTTAACATGACAAAGTGATTTTAGTAGGCTCCATAGAACACTGTAGGTGTGTTGGTCTATACTAGTTCCGTGGAATCAAAAGTGTCGCAAAGGATGGATACCATATTGTGCACCAGAAAAGAGAGAAGCAGCTTTGTGAACAAAAAAGTATTGGGTTCATAAATATCAAACATTTGAGAGACAATAACTTTTTATTTTCCTCCTGTCCAATTTTTATAATCACAAATTAGTTACATTAAAATTGGCTATTTTATTCTCCCTGCCCCTTTATCCCACTGTTGGCAAAATTTCTGTGGACATTCACGACATCATCAGTCTAATTCATTGGTTCACCTGATCTACAGTAATCTCCTGTAGCTCTGCATCTCAGAGGCTTCAGATCATTTGAGTTTTTTCTACATTTCCCTGTTGCACACCCACACAGAGCTGCAATACCAAACATTGCTTTTAAATAGTTTTAAGAAACTACTGTCTTTATGTGAACTCAGTGTCAGTAATATTAGGTAATTCAACACATATTATTTTCTTATAATGTCAGCAACATTTGATATTGCTATGAAGTTAACTATATGATGTCTTCAGAGTTGTATTATGTCAACACGTTATTTAATGACAAAGTATGCATTTTCTTTTTTTATTTCTTTATTTCAGGAGGCACGGATTTGACTTAGTTAAGGTATGTTAACGTAACTATATTCAATCAGCATTGATAATTTGTTATTACTAGTTTATTTAAGATATGAAGTGATATGGTAATATTAAATAATTAGCTCATTCCCTGGAGCTTAAAGTTTTTGTTACGATACAGGTTCCATTACCGAGAGAGAAAAAAAAGGGAAGTGAGATGCTGTTATACTTATTAGGTTCCACTGTAACTGTGACTTGATTAAACTCAAATTTTCTGTGACCAGTACTATTAGAGGTGCAGCATAAACATATGCAGGGAGTTTCAGACGGAACTGTAAATATTTTATGATGTGGTCATTGTTATGATCTTTAGTCTGAATACTGGTTTGATGCAGCTCTTCATGCTACCCTACCCTGTGCTAGCCTCTTCATCTCATAATAACTACTGCAACCTACAGCCTTCTGAATCTGCTTACTGTAGTAGTTTCTTGGTCTCCCTCTATGATCCCCCCCCCCCCCTCCACCTCCTGCCTTTCCACACACAAATCCCTCCAGTAATAAATTGCTCATCCCTTGATGTCTCAGAATGTGTCCCGTCAACTGATCCCTTCTTCTAGGCGGGTTGTGCCAGAAATGTTTTTCCCCCCTAATCTCTTCAGTGCCTCCCCATTAATTACATGACCTATCCATTACAACCTTCAGCATTCTTCTGTAGTACCATATTTCAAAAGCTTCTATCCTCCTCTTGTCTAAACTGTTTATCATCCATATTTCACTTACACACATCTACATCCACACAGATACTCTGCAAGCCACCATATGGCGTGTGTTGGAGGGCACCTGTACCACTTTTGTCATTTCCCACATCTACATCCACACGATCTTCCTACTCATTAATTTATATTTTTACAGATGTAGGGCTAGCTGCCGTTCATCACACCAACTGGAAATTTTGTCTAAGTCGTTTTGTATCTTCCTACAGTCACTCAACTTTTGACACATTACCGTACACAATGGCATCATCAACAAACATTTGCAGATTGCTGCCCATCCTATCCACCAAATCATTTATGTGTATAGAGAACAACAATGATCCTATCACACTTCCCTGGACACTCCTGATGGTAACCTTGTCTCTGATGAACACTCGCCGTCAAGGACAACGTACTGGTTTGTATTATTTAAGAAGTCTTTGAGCATCTTGCATATCTGTGAACTTATTCTGTTTGCTCATACCTAACAGCCTACAATGGGACACCGTGTCAAATGCTTTCCGGAAATCTAGAAATATGGAATCTGCCTGTTGCCTTTCATCCATAGTTGTCAGTATATTATGTGAGAAAAGGGCAAGCTGAGTTTTGTCCAAGCAATTCTTTCTAAAACCATGCTGATTCATGGACATAATCTTCCCAGTCTCTAGAAAGTTTATTGTTAATTTTTTCAAGGATTCTGCACCAAATATTGGTCTGTAATTTTGCGGGTCTGTTCTTTTACCCTTCTTATATACTGGAGTTATCTGCACCTTTTTCCAGTTGCTTCAGACTTCATGATGGGCAAGAGATTCACAATAAATGCAAGCTAGGTAAGGGGCCAATGCCGCCGAGTACTCTTCGTAGAACCGAACTGGGATTCCATCCAGACCTGGTGATTTATTTGCTTTCAAATCTTTCAGTTGTTTCTCTACTCCAGGTATGCTTATTAGTATGTTGTCCATATGTCAGTCTGTGTGATGGTCAAACGATGGTATGTTTGTACGATTCTCCTGTGTGAACGATTTTTTGAATGTGAAATTTAAAACTTCAACTTTCCTTTTACTGTCTTCAACTACCCCACCAGACCTGTCGACAACGGACTGAATGGAAGCTGTGGACCCATTTAGCTATTTTACATATGACCAGAATTTTCTTGGGTTCTCTGACAGATTGAGGTGTGACGGTAGTAGTTATTGTACGTTTTGCGCATAGCTCTTTTCACAGATACACAAATCTCTACTGACCTTCGCTCATTGTCATTCGTGCGTTCCCTTTTGAACTGAGAATGCAACAGCCTTTGCTTCTATAGCATCCTCCAAATTTCATTATTAAACAATATTAGGTCTTTTCCATCCTTTATCCAGACACATACCTCTCCAGACTATGATTTACAATCTGTTTAAACTTTGCCCATAATTCCTCTACATCCATTTTACTGGAACTAAGTGATGCCAATTGACTGTCTAAGTGAGATGTTAATAACCGCTTATCTGCTCTATCTAGCAGAAACACTCTCGTAGCCTTCGTGACTGATTTATTAACTTTCGTAATCGTAGTTGCTATAATGACATCATGATCGCTAATCTCCGTTTCTACACTGACGTTGTCGATAAGGTCCAACGTATTTGTTTCTGCAAGGTCTAAGCTATTTCCATTGTGTGTATGTGTGTGTGTGTGGGCTGCCGGACTAGCTGCTCAAGACAATTTTCTGAAAATGTATTCAAAAGTACTGTGTCACACATAGGAGACGGACGGTTTTGAACTGCGTAGTACTGAGGGCACGGTGGTGGGAGGTGGCCGCGGTGGGGATAGTTCTGATTCACACAAGAAGCCATTCCATTTACTCAGTCAATATGGATCAGTCGGACTTGCAACGTCGAATGTTTGTCTGTGACAGTTTCGTGAAAAGTGGTGAGTCTATTATTGCTACGCAGCGATTGTTTCGTGCGCGGTTTAATGTCGGTCGACATGGAGCTGTTCCGAGCCGTAACACAATCCTCAGATGGGTGGAAAACTTCAGATCAACTGGAAACATACTGGATAAGAAGCATCCTGGCCCAAGACGCAGAGTAACGACCCCAGCAAATGTTGAAAGGGTAAGGCAAGCGGCAGTCAGAAGCCCAAGACGGTCAGCTAGACGTTGTGCTAGTGAGTTATGAATCAGTTAGATGAATTTTGCATAAAGAACTAAAATTCCATCCCTACAAAATGGTCATTGTCCAGCAACTTAAGGAAACTGATTTTGCTGTACGAGAAGACTTCGCTTACAGAATGCAAGGGATTTTCGGATCGAGTGAAAATGAAATTTTATTGATGAGTGATGAAGCTCATTTTCATTTAAACGGGACCGTGAATAAGCAAAACCTACGTTACTGGGTTCCAGAGCATCCACACCTTATCCACCAGTGTCCTCTACACTCAGAAAAAAGGTAACAGTCTGGTGTGCTCTTGGCTCTGTTGGCATTATTGGACCTTTTTTTTTTTTTTAAGAGAACGGGGCCACAGTTACTGTTAATTCCGTTTGTTACATTCGTATGCTTGAAACATTCTTGAAACCAGAACTAAGAAGACAACAAATCCCTTTAAAACGCATTTGGTTCCAGCAGGATGGGGCAACATCGCACACCCCAAACACTTCGATGACAGATCTTAGACGCATGTTTCCTGGCCGGATTATGTCACGTTTTGGTAATGTTCCTTGGCCTCCCAGGTCTCCCGACTTGTCAGTATGTGACTTTTTTCTGTGGGGGTACCTTAAGAACTGTGTCTATAACCACAAACCACGAAATTTGGACGAGTTGAAGAATGCAATCATTCAAGAAATTGCTGCCATCCCTGCAGAGATTTTAGTCCATGTGATGGAGGATTTTGAGAAGAGACTTGAGTCCAGCATTCGAAATGATGGACATCACCTTGATGACATTATTTTTCACAAATAACTTTGTTAACTAAAATGGCAAATAATGAGCTTTGATTTTGTGTAAATAAACATGCATTAATGTTAAAGTTGGCTGAGTATTATTTCATTAAAAACCGCCCGTCTCCTGTGTGTCACCCTGTATTTTGCATGTCTGTCTGTACCCCACACAATGCATCCCTGGGCGTCCCAGTCTGTACTCAACAGGTAAAAGTTTCCTGCAACTAGTATTGCATGATGTGGGTATTTACACGCTATTGACTGTAGACTTCCTTTGAATGACTCTAGAAACTGTCGCAGTGAATTGGGTGGCCATTAAAAACTCCAGCAATTAATTTGGTTTCACCTACACCTGTTCTACGCATCAGATGACTTCACTGTCTCTCAGAGCTTTGACCTCAATAGACACAATGTTTGCATCAACTGCAATGAACACACCCCCTCCTATGGCCTTTAACCTGTCTTTCTAAAATATGTTCTGTCACTGGCTAAATATCCCAGAGCTTTCCACTTCAGGTTTCAGCCAGCTCTTGGTCCCAAGAATAATTTGAGCATGAGCACTTTCCTGGAGTGCAGTAAATTTGAGAACCGTATTACAAATACTTTGGCAGCTTACTGATAAAATTATGACAGGAAAGGTGTCTTTATTCTGAACACTGTTTGACTTTCCTTGCGCGATATCGACTGGCAAGTGTTCCTCAGAGTACCTCAAACAACTGCCTAGCCTAAAAAATCCTCATGTGGACTTCACAGGTACTGTGCTACCCGAGTAGCTGCTTCCTTTGTGTTGTGCACCTCTTACCTATCGAGGGGAGACTTACACTTCCCACACAATAATGCAGGTCTAGAAATCTGCAGCCAAGACTGTCACAGAGTCGACGAAGCCCTCAGTTGAGACTCTCCACTTGGCTCCAAACGAAAGGACCCACATCAACTTTGGGAATGATGCTGCATATTGAGAGCTCTGCTTGTGCCCCATGCACGAGGCCAGCAATCTTCACCACCTCTGCCAGCTGCACATACGAACTGGGGAGCGTCTCGGAACCCACGCAACAGGTGTCATTGGTGCTGATGTGAGCCACAACATGCAGATGACTGTACTCTGCAGGCTCGATAGCCACAGGCGAGGCCACCTCCAAATCGTGGATGAACCCTCCCCCTCTGGCAGACATACTGAGTGCACACGGAGTTTCTTTCCAGCCCTGAACGCTATCTGCCTAAGGGGCTCCATAACGCACCTAACATTGGAGCTCCCAGCAACTACTAAACCCCTCTCCCCGTATGCCTGCTCGGACCCTGCTGAAGGAGTGGTCACCTGCCCACTCACAGGGTGAATGGGCGAGGCCAGGCAGCCCGTCTCCTCATTGGCCCTCTGCCTCAAATGACACGAATGCATTACCACCTACCATTTGCCCTGTTGTGAGGGCGAGTCCACCACATCGGGTTCACTAGTAGGTGCCTCGAAAGCAGAGCCCACGGGCAAAACGAGCAACGCCTGAGTTGACCAATACAATGTGCCAGATTCTCCACCACCGTTACACCCCAAGGTAGCAGCCTGAAGATGACTGACCGTAGTCAAAAGCAGATGCAGCTTTCGTGAACTGCAGCCAGCTCCTCCTGCATCCACAGACAGTATGCAAATATCCTAGTCTTCCTAGCAAAACTAACCGAGGAAGTGAACTATATAAGCAGACAACACTAGATATGTAATTTGCTACCCTCCTGATGTGTCACCAGTGGATGCTGATGCGTTACTGAATTACGTAGCTAGGCCTTTCACTGAGCAACTATTACAGTACAGACTGAATGAATTTACACGTACAAAAATGTGAGATTAAACCTCCCATACAAAAAATATGCACAAAATTTAGTAAATGTGCTACTTGGAAACACAGAAAAAGATAAACACTCAACTTAATACTCCGTAGATGTATATCAGCCGAGAGCTGGAGCCTGACCTGCTTACTAAATGGACGACTAAACTCCGTACAAATACTTTCAGGAAAGACTTCCTGACACTTGCTACCCTTGGTGTTAAGAAATTTCTCTTCTGTAGAAATGCTTTTCTTGCCATTGCCTGTCTACATTTTATATCCTCTCTACTTCCCCATCATCAGTTATTTTCCTGCCTAAACATCAAAACTCATCTACCACTTTACGTGTGTTGTTTCCCAATCTAATTCCCTTGGCATCACCTGGTATAATTTGTGTACATATCCTTTATCCTTGTTTTGCTTTTGTTGATCTTCATTTTATATCCTCCTTTCAAGACACTGTTCAGCTGCTCTGACAAGTACTTTGCTGTCGCTGAAAGAATTACAGTGTCGTCGAACCCAAGTTTTTATTTCTTTGCCCTGAACTTTAATTCCTTCTCCAAATTTTTCTTTGGTTTCCTTTATTGCGTGCTTATTATATAGATTGAATAACATTGTGGATAGGCTACAACCCTGTCTCACTCTCTTCTCAGCCACTGCTTCCCTTTCATGTCCCTCTTGTTTCTGTACAAACTGTAAGAAATGTTTTGCTCTCTACATTTTACCCCTGCTAACTTCAGAATTTGAAAGAGAGTATTCCAGTCAACATTAGCGAAAGCTTTCTCTAAGTTTATAAATGCTATAAATGAAGGTTTACCTTTCCTTAACCTATCTTCTAGGGGACGTCGTAAGGTCAGTATTGCCAGGTGTGTTTCCACATTTTTCAGGAATCCAAACTGATCTTTCCCAAGGTTGGCTTCTACCAGTTTATCTACTCTTGTGTAAGGAATTCGTGTTGGTATTTGCAACCATGACTTACTAAACTGATAGTTCTGTAATATTCGCACCTGCCAGCACCTGCTCTCTTTGGAATTTCTTCTTGAAGTCTGAGGTGGTAAAGTAGAATAATTCTAATAGAACAACCCATGTGTCAATATTATGAAAAGGATAGATTGTTACTCGCCATGTAGTGAAGATGTTGAGTTCCAGACAGGCACAACGAAAGGACTGCTAAACAAACAAGCTTTCCGTAATAGACAACATACACACACACACAGCCACACAAACACAGCTCCCACACACAACAACTGTTGAGGCTGTCCCCAGCAGCCTAGGCAGTGGTCATTTGTATATGAACTGTGTTTATGTAATTGAGTATGTGTATGTTTTATATTTCGAAAGAGGGCGTTCAGGCCAAAAGCTTATGTGCTTATATGTCTTTTTGTTGTGCTCGTATGTGACTCACCATCTCCACTATACTGTGAGTAGCAATCTATTTGTTTAGTAATATTGTCATTATTCCGTCCCGGATGTTCCATCGTTTCGTTTCATATAGCATGTGTGTGATTTTTATTAGTAACAGAGATATAGCTGTCAGAGAGTAATACAGACAAATACAAAAGGTGCTAAGGAACAACAAATGTTAAAGTTCAAAGTTGGTTTCACAACTTTCACCCACGACTGAATTCTCTTTACATCTTGTGTAGCTCTTTATATGCATTTGTACCTCTTAGCACCTGGCCTGGTCTTAAATGGCTGCCTGTGGCTGAGTACTCAGCGCACTATTTTCAATGACGTGTCTGTGAACGATAAACTAGTCCGTGTACGTCGTGACCTCTAGCAGCACATCTGATGCCTTCCAACGGCCGCCAGTGTGACTAGGGCTCAGCTTGATGGCTGACAGCTGGCCCCTACGCAGTGTGGGGCCTGTCTGACGGTTCTGTTGTGCAGGTGGCTGGTGTGGGTAGACACTTAGCTGAGATATAGTAGTAAGTAAGCGTGACATGTTAAAATGATACAGTAGAATTGGTCAGCAAATCATAAACACAGTTGAAAAATTCAGTTATATGGACTCGAGCACAACTTCATAGATGGAATCGTAAATTAAAAAAAAGACAGTTGTCAAAGTAGCTAGAGTACCATCACGTGAACTGAAAGTCTGTTTCTGTAACCAGCAGTATCTCTGTAATCAAAAGAATCGGAAGGCTAAAGTGCGGTTATGGTGTACCTGTGTGCTCTGTTATGTACTGCAGTTGGCAACTGTGTGATGCATATGGTAAGTGGCTGACTGTATTTGTATTCTATATGGAGGGCGGGAAGAAAACTAAATGTGGTGACAGAGTGACCTGTAGTGAAGCATGAGGCCAAGGTTAGGTTGGAATGTGACAGTTTGGTTGCGAGTTGCTGAAACCAATGAATTTCAACAAAAAAAATACAACAATCCATCATGTTCAATTCTCACCATGCAGCATGCGATGGAAGACACAGGTACACCATAACTGCATTTGTACCAAATACACATGTGCTGTGTGGAATGTGTTACTTGAAATAATGTATAGTACTACTTCCTAAAATATTTTCTATTCCTGCTGAAACAACCTGTGTAACTGATATTAGTAGTATTTGGTTCTGACATATGAATGTAGTAGCTTAGTTGATTTGCAAATATATGCATGTCACTTGTGTGACATTGCTGAAACTTTATCTCAGAAATATTGGTACCAAACAAACAAATAATACCCAGACATGTAGCACGGAAACAGGTCACTTGCCAAATGCATCGACAGAGAAATTGATTTAAAAAGTTGGTATCTGCAGTTTCATTGTTATGCCACACCCCTAAAGTACCATATTTTGTGCTCTGGATACACCTATTTGACAATCTAGTAATCAGTTTAACAATCATTTTAAAAGCAGATATAATCATATGTATTAGATATAATCATATGTATTAGACAGTCATATAACATACTGTTTTATATCCTACAGTTAGATAAATGCAGTACATAAGCTCTGATAATTTAAAATAACTTCCTTTGAGTCCCATTACATTGCATTCCTGTACCATTACTACAAAGGGAAGATCACATTTTGGCTTAGGTTTTCATAACTTGTTGCAGTAATAGATGTTTGCGAGTTTTTTTTTTATCCACTTTAAAATTATTCTTGTTGTCTCCTCCTTACTACACACCTCATAAAAACTGTAGTCTGTAGGTGAACAAAGAAAACATTGTGGAGGTCTCAAGTAAAGAACTATTACAGTCCCATTGATGAAAGTACTAATGAGATAATTGCTGCCTGTTTTATACAAATAATGAAAGTTACTGTTATAATATGTTTATTAAGAACTAAAATATTCCATTAATAATATTTTTAGAAATTTAGTAAGCAGGTTAAGTAAGGAAATATCCTGAAACTGTATTAAGCCAACATTTATAAAATTACACATTTTGGGATTAATTGCTTTTATACTATTTAAAATTTTCAGCTGTTGGTAATGGGCCACCTTGAGCAGGAATGGCAGACGTAGCTTTCAGTTCCCTTCTCTGACGAGAAAGACAAGTAATAATGAAAAATATGAATAAAATTTATGGGTGATGAAATAAAAATGTTCTTTGTAAACTGTAGATTAGTACACACTCAACATTCAGGAGATCCAGAAGTAAGACCACCCTAACAGCTGTGATTCATGTAGCACTGCTGAAAAGAAATTAATCAGTGGACTAATATAGTTCAGGATACTTACTAGTTACTAGTTATGATGTGTTGGGAAGCACCGCAGCTATTGCTGAAATGAGATGAGGGGTAATTGTTTTCTGGCTGCTATTTAATTATGTGCTCACACCACGAGTCGTGCTCAAAATATTTGGCTGTGGTATGGAACAAACAATGCCGTGGAACATAACAGCTTGGATGTAGATGCTTTTGTCACTACCCAAGTTACCCAAATTTCCCCTCTTACCTACATTGCTTCTCAATCATATGCTTCAGCATTATTTTATTTTTGTACCTCTTTTCAAACCTCATCCATTCTATTTCTTTCTTCCCCCTTCACATATTTTATCTGCAGCTATCTACCACTAATTTGCATTCTCAGCGCATTTTTTTTTTTTATGAGTTAATCTCTCAATTTCAGTTACTAAGAGCCCATTATTTGTAATACTTTCAATTTGGAATCTCAGAAGTTAGGTTTTTTGTTCCCTCCCCCCGCCCCTCCACCTTCTTGTACATTGTCAGAACTGTGGTCAGCATGTGGAATGTATTTGTGGTTACCTCAACACCTGACTATCTCACGCAATCCTCTTCCCATTCTCTGTCTTTTCCATCTCCGAAAGTATGTAACATAGGTGGAACTACATTTTTATACTTCTGTCTGTCAGCTTTACGACAGGCGTGTTCATTGAGAGGGTGACAAGTTGACATTTTGTCTTTCGTTGCAGACATTACCATTAAGTTTACTTGCATTTAGTATCTGTGATTATATAGGTTCTTGAATACTTTGTGATGGAAACTTATTGATCAAAACTCATACTGTAAAAGATGAGAAGCCAATGTTGTGTTGCAAAATGTCATTTATCTAACAGATGCTCTTAATTTTTTTTGTCCCTCGACAGCTGGACTTGACGAGATCACTAGAAGACCAAGGCCCCTTCTGTGTAATCCTGCACAAGCTTACTGATATCATTGTTCTTGCTAGTCAAGGAGATAAAAAGGTATTTTTTTCCTTTCTTTACAATTGTCTGTCTTGAGTTTTAACAGTTTGTGTTGTGTGGAGTAAAAAAAAAATACTTTGAGGCCAACCTTTTTTTTCCCCTGTGTATATAGACTGCAGCAGCGAGCGAAAATTTATACAAAGCCCGGGAATCGAACTTGGGTCTCCTTCTTACTAGGCAGGTGTGCTAGCCACTGAGCCACCGTGGCACAGTGGTTCGCACAACTTCACGAAGTACCCTGGCACACCTCCCTCCTCGATCCAGATTCTCACTGCCACCGTTGATACAAATTTTGAATCGCTGCTTCAGTCTATATACGTAAAATCGTGTATGTATGAGACCAGTAAAGGCTCTGAAATTGTGTCATTTCTATTTTCATGTGTGCAAAATACTGCAATTTACAATAAGATCTTACAGATTTATTTTCTTTGATTTAATCCTTGTTTGTTGTGTAAATATGAGACTTTTCCAGCATACAGCACCCATGTGGGAGATCCCAGCAGTCACTTAGTTCAGCCTGACAAAGAGATACGAAGTATATGATGATGATGATGATGATGATGATGATGGAGGTCCCATATTCGAAGGAGCGTAGGGGACGATGCAGGAGACCTGCTCCACCTTACTAGGCAAGGTCCTAGTGGAGGTGGTTAGTAATTTAAAATCCATATACGCGAAGGCTGCCTGAAAAGTTCTCAGCTTCACCCAGAGACTGCAGCACTACTTGCATAATTTTTTCCCTTTACGTTGGTACACATGTTAGTAGATGGCATGTACATTGCAAATCATACCAGGCAGCAGCTGACTGTAACCTGTTGCGTGAGGCAGTTGCGGTGAACGTGGTGTTTGAAATGGAAAAAAATCAAGTATCGTGCAGTGATTAAAGTCTTCATAAGAGAAAGTTTAACACCAACGAAAATTCATTTGTGGCCTGTAAATGTGTGTGGTGGCTCTTCACCATCAGTTTCCACCTTGGGAAAATGGGTGACTGAGCTTAATCATGGCTGTGAAAGCACCCAAGGTAATCCACGAGAAGGGCATCCAAAAAGTGCAAGCACACTGCATATCGTCGACAAAGTGCACGAAATGATTTTGGAAGGTTGGCATTTAAAGGTGCTTGGAATTGCTATTGCTCTAAGGATATCACAGGAATGTGCTTGTCATATCTTGCACCAGGAACTGAACATGAGAAAGCCTTGCACAAGGTGGGTGACACATGCGCTCACTGCGGACCACAAATGCATTCGCACAACGCTTTCCGAAAAGTGGTTGGTGTGTTTTAAGAAAAATAGAAGGGACGTTTTGCTCTAGTATCTGACAGTGAATGAAACATGGATTCACCACTACACACCTGAATCCAAACAGCAATCCATGCAGTGGATAGAAGATGGTTCTTCAGCTCCAAAGAAGGGAACAACAGTGCCATCAGCGGGAAAGATCATACGTCGGTGTTTTGGGATGCGAAAGAAATATTTTTGATTGACTTGTCTTGAAAAAGGTAAAACCGTATCTGGAGAGTCATACTCTCAACTTCTAGTGAAACTGAATGCAAGGATTTGTACCCACCTTAAAGAAAAAAAATCATCTTCTATCAGGTCAGTGCCTCTGCCCACAAAAGTGTCTTGGCAATGGTGAAATAGGGATCTGCACTATGAAGTGCTTGAACGCCCACCTTATTGCTCAAATTTGACCCCCTTGGACTTCCATCTATTCTCAAATCTGAAGAAATTCCTCACTGGTTAGCACTTTTTGCCCAAATGAGAAGCCATTGTGACTGTAGATGGCTATTGTAAAGCATCTCTGGAAGAACACTATGAGAGGAGATAATGACATTGGAACACTGCAGGATGAAATGTATTGATATTATGTTGAAAAATAAAAAACTTCTTTGAAAGCATAAATTGTCATTTTCACCATCAGGCCAAGAACTTTTCATACAGCCCTGGTAGATTCTGATGTGTGTGTGTGTGAGAGAGAGAGAGAGAGAGAGAGAGAGAGAGAGAGAGAGAGAGGGGGGGGGGGGATCGGACTTTGTTTATTGAGGGGAATAGCAGCCATATTTAATGAACTAATAAATTTTATTGGCATTTTTCCTTTTTTCTTTCTGATAAATAATTTTGTTGACAATTTTGGCATGACCAAAGTCTTCCCAAGATAGATAACTGCTGGAGGACAATATCCACATAAAATGTCATTCTGGAAACATCCCCCAGGCTGCGGCTAAGCCGTGTCTCCGCAATATCCTTTCTTTCAGGAGTGCTAGTACTGCAAGGTTCACAGGAGAGCTTCTGTAAAGTTTGGAAGGTAGGAGACGAGATACCGGCAGAAGTAAAGCTGTGAGGACGGGGCGTGGGTCGTGCTCGGGTAGCTCTGTCGGTAGAGCACTTGCCCGCGAAAGGCGAAGGTCCCGAGTTCGAGTCTCGGTCCGGCACACAGTTTTAATCTGCCAGGAAGTTTTAATATCCACATAATTTTCTTCTTTCTAGAAGCCAAATTAGCAACATAGTCCCAAGATGACAGCTTCATCGAAAAGGCAGATTTTCAGCCATTTTAGTTTCACAGTGTTCTTTTGGCAAAGGAAGATTGTGTTTTTTGTGGAAGGGCCTATTTGGCACTTCTTCAGAGTGACCAGCATGAATGTTCCCAAGGGTCACCCACTCCCATTTGTCTGACTTGCTGCAGGAGGAACAGCACTGCCTCCCTAGTTAGGTCGGCAGTGTAGGACTGTCGAGTGTCCTCGAGGTGATAAAACTGGGAGGCACACACTCCAGAGCCCGATGGGAAGCAGCTCCTGCTCGTGATCTGTCAGTTAATTGAAAGATAGGCATACAAGTCAGCAGCCATCTTACTCAGTCGTAACATATACCGAATGGTTTTGCTTTGAAGCCAGAGGTATTCAGTAAATGAGGAAGTAGAGTTTGATTGCATGTTTCAATAATGCCGTCACAGATAAGACACGTACTTATTTCCGGAACAGCGGGCGATCTGCATACTCCTGTACATTGCACTGATGGCGACCGGTGTCCCAACACGCTTGTGTTCTTGTTCTTGGCTGTACGTTTATCTTCCCTCGATTGGTTCTCACTAAATAATACCTGCATTTTTTTTTAATGTTTGACAATATCATCGTATTATTTCGTTCTGTAATATTCGTCTTTCAGTATTCCGCGGGTAGGTTGCTGCGGCCATTTGTAGTCCGGAACTGTAGTCTCTTGGCTATTCCCATTTTGTAAAGGCTGTCTCTTTTTTTATATTTTGATTTTGAGAACAATATACTGAGCTCAGTACTGAATTCAGTTTGCAGTATCTCAGTCACTTCTGTAGCCTTCCCCTCGTCGCTGGATAATTTTCGACACTTTGCAACTGAAACACCTGTTTTCATTTGTGAGATCTGATACTAACACTCAAGCTGGCAGACAGTTTTGCAGGTAAGGTCTGGATTACCTGATAAATTATAGGAAGGAGTAGATGAGCTGCAAATACCATTTGATAACTCATTCTCCAGTTTTTCTCCTTATTAATTTCGTTACAGAGACTGACAATTCCCTCAAGCGCCTCACGTGCCTCGGCCCTTCCCAAGTAATAAACACGGCTGCACAGGCACTGCAATGTATTTGGAGGTCAGTGCCTGTACATTGGTATTCTGAAGCAATAAGGCACACTTCCTGAAAACATTAAAAGTTAACTTGAAAATTTACAAACTCTCTCTTGTGTAAATTATTAACCATTTTGAGCATTACCTAATAGTGCTGTTTCCAGCTATGTCTGTAGAGTTCCAACCTGCAGATCACAAGTTTGCATCTTTGAGTTTCATTAGAAGCAACTCTTTTTTTATGTGAAGTATATATTTATTTTAAAATTTTACTTTTCTGGGGGTCTATAGCCTCAACATGTTTTGAGAATGAAAATGTTATCCAAAAGGTTATATTCTTTCTGATATATGTGCGAGTGGCCAATTTCAATTGTGGGACATTTTCAAGCACGTATCTTAAGGTTACAGCTTCATTTCACATTGTAATACAACATTGGTACACGTGGACAGGTATGCGTCATATTTCTGTGCATATGTGGTACAGAAACAATTACAATAGTGTACTTGATTATGTCCATTAATGACAAATAGTGAATCAGTGTAACAAGGGGTAATTAACATTTCAATTTGATAATAAATGTAGAATTCAAATATAATAAATAAGAAAGGCCTCGCTTCTAACGAGTGACACAGTTGACCATTTTGTTGGAGGATTAGACTGCTACACACACTGTCGTCGCCAGGTGTGCCGAGAATAGTTGAAATGCTATGTATATTGTATGTGACAAGATTCAGAAATGTTCAATGTCTGTTTTTGTTACGAGAAAGTTTTTGATAAGTGAGTCTTGTTGATTTTGGATATTGGTATTGGGGCCCCAAGGAAAGTGTAGAAAATTAAAGAGGGCCTAGTAAGATCCCCTTTTTAGGCCAAAATCCAAATTTTAATTTTTTCTGGCAGAGAACGCAGGTTGAATTGTGTTAAAATCACAATGACACTACAAAAGTTAAGTTTCTACCAGTGTATAGAATGTTCAGATACAAGGATTACTCCAGAAGAAATGCACAGCATTTTTTTAACCATCCAATTTATTTTCCCTACCTTTGATGTTTTTACAGTTGATACATTTGTGAGGGACAAAATGTCATTTTTCCACATTTCCCCCCTCCCTTTCAATTGCTCAAAGTCAGGACCAGCACATTTTAGCCACTGTTTATCAGTCTTCATAAGTCATCTTCAAATCTTGGTCCACTTCACCAAAGAGGTGTAATCCTACAGTGCCACATCAGGGCCATAAATGGGTGTTTCAACATTCAGGATTCTCGGAACCACCTGACACAAACGCTGTCTCAATATTCTGCACACTTCTCCTATTTCCATTCTGATTGACAGTTTATTCACAGTTATGCGTTTGTCAGCCAAAATGTGATTGTGAATACACTGCACACTGTCAGGAGCCTGTGCAGTGCTCGGTCTGCCGCTGTGCGGGAGATTGCGAGTATTGGCGTGCCCCTTTTCACCAGGTAATCTGCTGGTCTGACTACAAACTGTACCGTGTCATCCCCATACATCTTCTTCAGTGGTGAATGTTTGTGACACTCTTGTTCTCACGACATAGGAACTCTAGAACAGCTTGTTGCTGCAAATGAACATGAAATGCAGCAGCCATCTTGAGGGTGTGCTACAAAAGTGCAACTTGCAGAAGTAGTGTGGATTAAATTTGAATGCAAGTGGGAAGTATGTTTCTATGACTTCTGTGAATAACAAATATGTAGAACAAGAGTTGGCTTTGTGAAAAAATGTTTTTCTTTTGGAGTAACCCTCGTAACTCACAGGAATGCTGCTGGGGAATGTCCACCACAGCAGTTCGTTGAGGAAGTTACGCATCTGCTTTTCTGTAAATTATTTGAATGTCGTGATGGTACAGTGCTTTCTCTGGGCCATTGATTTTACATTCCAGCTGTTTAGTCCATCTGATAACAAAGTGTCACGGCATGGTTTGTTCCTTCTTATCGCCTTTGTCTCCTTCTTCTTCTCCTTCTTCTTCTTCTTCTTCTTCTTCTTCTAAGGGAATAGAACATAAGAAAGCAAAGTGTTAGTTGCTCTATCAGATTAGAAGAAGAGCTACACCACTTCCCTCAGACATAAAGTAAAAGATATCAAAAGGTAGCCGTACATAATCTGGTTGGTTAACAGACCATGTGCAGTACCGTATCAGCTGGCCTCTCACATTAATTTAACATAGTTTTAAATGATAAATTAATGCCATTCTCACACTGTGAGGCCTCATACATTAAAAATTGTGAACTTTCACTGGAGTTGCATGGCTTGGATGGCAGCAGGCCATTTTGGCTTAATGTATCATTTAAGTTGTTAATGACTGTTTTAGAATGCTTAATTTTGTTCCCAACATCATCTATGTTCTTTTGTGACCAACAGCTTTGCAGGTGAGATATGCAAAGATAAATGTGTAATTTAATGTCTTGACTTCTGTGCATAAAAATGCTATTTGTATCAGCAGATAGAAAAATTTCACAGGGTGTGCCTTCCTTCAGGAAGGTGTTATCATCCACTTATCTCTCCTGTTAGCTCATATCTTATCTGTGACACCTGAACTTTGTTTATGACTGGCAGTTTGAAGCCACACTTCCTGGACACAGTGTAGCCTCAGCAAAGAATCTCTTACACTTATTATATATATGAAATTTAGACAAGTCCATTACATACACAGGGTATCCTTAATTAAAGCTCAGTTTCAGAATGCTGTCGAAAGAGCACTACTGCTCAGAGTGACGTCAAATTTGGACGCAGGGGGACGAAGTTGTGGAACAAAAAAATTTTAAGGAAAATTTTACCAGTAGATGGGCACAGTAAGCATCTAAATGTAAATGGGGTTGACTACAAAAGATAGATGAATCACAATACAATGACTGGGGAGTGAGTTGCACAATACACCATCTGTACTGTTCAGCATACACGACTGCACAATCTCGGCAGTCGACAGTTGTTGCACTGTTATTAGGTAAGCCCACCCATCACAGCAAGGTCGTACCACATTGGATGGAAAAAATCAGTTTTTAATCATCCCGAGGCCATAAACCACATAAAAAGCAAAATGACATTGGTTTCTAATTGTCGTGAGACTGGCAGGAGGCATGTTTGATATACTGCCCACTGTTTTCTGCCATAAGTTGAAATCTGGAAACAGTACGTTCCACAGCAGATCGGAGTTTCTCGGGGATCATGTTGTGAATATTTTGTGCAGTGTATGCGTTCAGTTCTGCTATGTTCATAATTGGAATACTGAACACAACATCTTTCAGATAACCCTACAGCCAGAAGTCACAGGATTAAGATCAGTTGATCTGAGTGGCCAGACTGTTGGGAAATGACAGCTGGTAATAGCAGCATTTGCAAAGTGCCTCTGCAACAGCCACTTCACTGGCTGCGAAATGGGTGGAGGAGTGCCGCCTTGTATAAAAGTGATCCTATCCACACTGTTGAAGAGTTGAAGTGATGTTGATATGCAAAAAACTGTCATAGCATTTACCAGTGAGTATACAGGTAACAGGAACCCACAGGACTGATCTCCCCCCAAAAAATATGGCCCTATGACAAACAACGCCGTCAACCCACAGCACACAGTCACGTTTGCAGAATAAAGTGGTACTGGTCAAAGTGCCTGCAGATTTTCCGTTGCCCGTATTCTCAAATTCTGTGTATTGAGATGTCCTTTGAGATTGACATGGATTCCATCTGTCCACAGAATGTTGCTTGCAAGCAAGAGATTCCAGAGCGAACGTTTGTCTTGTTGGCAAATCAGTAGGATGCAACTCCTAAACATGGGTGATTTTGCACAGATAGGACATGTCCCGGGAACTTGACATTTCAAGAGGGAGTGCTTACGATGTCGTTCAAGGGTTCTCATGATGCCAGAAGGTTTCTTGTCTGGGGGTGCCTAAGCACTGAGCCGTTAGATGACATTATGAAAGACGAGCAAATGATTGCTTCACTGAATCATCTACAACAGCATACCAAGGAGGGTGACGTTTACCTGGACTGCACAGTTATGTTACTGGTGATGAAGCACGGATTCTGCATTTCACACTAGAATCAAAGCTGCAGAACATGGTGTGGGAACACCTGGGTTCACCTGTGACAAAAAGTTCTGTTGGAAAAGTGATGTTATCAGTCTTCTGGGATTGACTTGCACTGCTGCTGCTAGATTTCATGCCACTAGGTGCAACAGTCAATTCTGACAGTTACTGTTCCACACTGCTATGACTGCAGACTGCTGTCAGGAAGAAGCAATGGTGCATTATCAATGTGGACAGTGTGATTATTCTCCATGACAACGCGAGGTCAAGTGTGATAATCAGAACCACCGACTAGCTCTGGTCATTTCACTGGTAGAGTCTGGACCTCACTCCATAGTAATTTCCACAATTTTGATCCATTGAACAACTTCCTGGTACGACAGTGATTCACGTGTAACGATGGAGCCAAGAGAGCAGTCTGCGGGACAAATTATACCATAAGGGATCTCAGATTTAGTCCAGTGATGGGACAAATGTCTGAATTGCTGTGGAGACTATGTGGAAATATAGTGTAAGGTACATAGAATAGTATGTATATAGGGTGAAAAGTATTTAATCCAACAAACTCTGGGAGGTTGTAGGGGACATCAAAACAAATATTTTTTCCTAATGTCATTTTTTCCTATGAGGAGTATTTAAACCGGTAGAGGAAGATTTCTCTGGCGGCTAGTTAATTGAACTAACAAACACTTTTCCATTTTTTATGACCAAGAGACAACGCATTAACACAACCTAATTTCAATTACAGTAGAGTTTCAAAAATGCCTCCATTGACACGTAAACAAAGGTTACACTGCCGGATCATGTTCTTTCTGACAAGGGCAAAAACCCCAGGAGTATCTTGAATTGTTCCTGCTGCTGCTACTATCCGGGCAACCAGATCCTCTTCTGATGCAACAGGAGTTGCATAAACAAGGTTGCGCATCTCTCCCCACACAAAAAAGTCCAGAGGGGACATATCTGGGGATCGAGCAGCCCATCTCTGCCAATCCACGTTTCTGTGAATTGACGCACACGACGACTGAAATGTGCCAGCGCCCTGACATGTTGGAACCACATACGCTGTCTTGTAGAGAGCGGGACGTCTTCCAGCAATTCTGGCAATGCTCTGGCGAGAAAACTGTAATAGTGCCTGCCATGTAATGGCCTAGGTAGCAGATACGGCCCAGTTAGACAGTCCCCAACAACACCGACCCACACATTAATGAAGAACCGCACTTGATGAGTGCTAGTAACTGTGGCATGTGGGTTATCCTCACTCCAAACACGCGAATTGTGCATGTTGAAGACTCCATCACGCCTGAACGTTGCTTCATCGGTAAACAACACTGTGGATGGAGATGTAGGATGCATTTCACATTGTTCCAGGTACCACTGCGAAAACTGTGCTCTGGGTGGATAATGAACTGGTTCCAGATTGTAGACACACTGTAAGTGAAACAATTGCTCTCGAAGGACTGTTCTTACATTCGTCTGACTCGTCCCCATGTTACGTGCAATTGCACGAGTGCTGATTGAAGGACCCCGCTCCACATGCTGCAAGACAGCTTCCTCAAATTGCAGCGTTCTTACCGTGCGACGGTGTCCCTGTCCAGGTAATCTGCTAAATGACCCGGTCTCACGCAGACGTTGGTACATAGCAGCAAAGGTCATATGATGCGGGATGTGGCAATTAGGATATTGTTGTTGATAAACCCACTGTGCAGCGCGTCCGTTGTGGTGCGCTACATAGTACGCACCAACCGTATCAGTGTACTCACTCCAGGTGTATCGCTCCATTAATAAACACAGACAATGCACTACTACACTGGTGGACAGCAGTTGCTTACAACTGAAGAGCGTAATATGCCCTCTAACAACTGAAGATCGTAATACGGCCTCTAACAACTGAAGAGCATAATATGGCCTCCACCGGTTTAAATAATCCTCATAGGAAAAAATTACATTAGGGAAAAATATTTGTTTTGATGTCCCCTACAACCCCCCAGAGTTTGTCGGTTTAAATACTTTTCACCATGTATTTGTAATTATCTGTATGTAGTTTATTTCCACTAGTAAAAAATAGCGGCAGAGACTTTCTGATTTGCCCTTGTACATCTATTTCAACCTGCTTACTGTTTTCAAGCCTTTTTCTACCTCCACAATTTTTATGTCCCACACATTCCTCCATTACCAAATTGACAACTTCTTGATGCCTCAAGATATGCCCTATCAACGCATCCCTTCTTCTAGTCAGGTTGTGCCATGAATTTCTTCTCTGTGCTGATTCAGTTCATTACCTCCTCATCAGATATTCAATCTATCCATCTACAGGGTGCATTCACAAAGTTTCAAGACAGAGTTACCTGACCAGCTGCACCGACAACAGTTCCCTCCGAGATGCTGCAGTGCCCAGAATGCTAGTGCTGGGAGTGTCAGTTGCCCCTGTCGAAAACTCGTAGATCTAAAATGCAGCATCATTTGGAGCAACATCATTTGGTAAAATTCTAAGCAAAACTGAACAAAACCGCCACAGGAACTTTTGGTATGATTCAAGAGGCCTATAAAGAAGAAGCCACGTCACATGCAATGGTTTTCATGTGGCACAAGAGGTTCAAAGGAGACTGCAAGGGCGTTGAAGACGATCACTGCACGGGAATAGCTTCAGCAAGTACCTGTCCAAAGTCCAGAAAAAGAAAAGGGTGAGTGGTAGCAAGGGAGTAAAACATTTTGAGCACACAGAACCGATCGAGAGGTGTGACAGTGCAGCACCCACCGAGCCTTGCACATTACAATCAAAAGGTTAATACAGTGTATGGATTATTGTTCTACATCTTTCTTATGTTTTAGTAACTTGTTCTTTTAATTGTTTCATATCCTTCAAGATTCTCTTTCTTCATGGGACCTACAAAATTTAATGAATGAAAAGTGGTGATGCCACCATTTGAATAATTGTTTTTTCAGTCATCAGTTTTTGTCAATGATTTTTAACTTTCCAGGCGGAAGCAATGGTTCAGAGGGTCGAGAGTTACCTAGATGCCCATCCGGAGGTGGCGGTCATCGATCCCCTCGACAACGTCAGGAAACTACTCGACCGATTCCACTCGTACAGCATTAGCTTGCGCAGTGGTGTCGATAGCCTCGGTAAGTGATCGGTGATAACATATGCCTATTCAGTGTATTTTAATATTGAATAATTACACTGAGATCCCAAGTAGATAAGGAACAATTCAGCTAGTTTGTGTTTCTCATATTTTTAAATTTGTGTTGACTGTAACAATTTGTGCAGATTGGAAAACACAGACAGTCTACAAAGGAGACTGGTTACAAAACACTGGTGTGACACTTCATACAATATTGCTTAGGTGTGAGGGTCCCAACCCAGATATGACTAATAAAGGATATTGAATGCATTAAAAGGAGGACAATGCAAATGCTCACTGGTTTTTTTGATCTATTGGAAAGCATCGTGGAGATGCTGAAAAACCTGAGCTGGCAAACTCAGTATCAACCACCACATGATATCACTACTGTAGGGACTACACATCATTTGTAATCCATTTTTCAAAAGGTGAATTCCAAAACAAGATGTCACTGTGAATTACCTTTGTGACAGTAAGAGCAGTGAGCTATCCAGTGCAATTTCCCTTAAGGCTACATCATTATTGTAGATAAAGGTGAGACTCAGTACATATGAAAAACATCATCTGTATACGATTATCCACTGAGTCACAATGCGCGCAGAAATGTGTGTCAAGTGATTGTGATGGACGCTCATTGAAGAGATTGTGATGAAAAATAAGAAGACAATAGCTGCAAAAGTCACTGTAGATCTCAATGTTCTGCTCATGAGCACTGTCAGTACCAAAACAGTGTGAAGGGAGCTCTGTAAACAGGGAATTGTTGGGCAAGCTGGAATTTCAAGTCATTTGGTTGGCTGTGTCTTGTTTCAGACTGATTCCAATTTCTGACCCCTTTTACGTCCCAAGAGTGAAACATAGCAGGGATTTGATGGTGATACAGGCAGTCGCGTTGTGGTATTCTGTGAGCCCCTTGGTTACTCTGCGATGTCGCATTACTGCCAAGTATTATGTGACCCTTTTGGCTGATCAGGTTCATCCCAGTGGTGCAATGTTTGTCCTACAGTGGTGACACTGTGTTCCAAGGTGACAGGATACCTGTTCACACAGCTCGTATCATCCACGACTGGTTTTGTGAGCAGGAGGATGAACTTTCACATGTTCTGTGGCCACCACAGTCACCATATCCCAATATTATTGAGCCTTTGCTGTCTGCTTTGGAGAAAAGGGTATGTGATCAGTATCCACCTCTATCATCATTACCTGAAGTTGCCACTATTTGGCTGGAAGAGTGGTATAGTATTCCCTTGAAAACCATTCACAACCTGTATTAATCCATTCTGAGACAACAGGTTTCATTGTGTTTTGATGTGTCCATATTTTTGTCAACCCCTGTATATAAGGCTCATTTGGCAATAGATGTGAACACAGTTCTGCTATCTTCCATTGTGTGACTTAATTGGATCAACGATGAAAACACATTAAAAAAAGTTTTGCATCACTTCGGTTCCGAGAGTTTTGTAACCTGTACAGAAAATTGGAATAGAGATGAACATAAATATCATTTCTGCCCTTTTTATTGCTCACGAAAACCACACATTGCACATTGTACCACCATCCAGCGAGACCTTCAGAGGTGGTGGTCCAGATTGCTGTACACACCGGTACCTCTAATACCCGGTAGCATGTCCTCTTGTATTGATGCACGCCTGTATTCGTCGTGGCATACTATCCACAAGTTCATCAATGCACTGTTGGTCCAGGTTGTCCCACTCCTCAATGGCAATTCAGTGTAGATCCCTCAGAGTGGATGGTGGGTCGCGTCGGTCCGTAAACAGCCCTTTTCAATCTACCCCAGGTATGTTCGATAGGGTTCGATCCTTGAGAACGTGCTGGCCACTCTAGTTGAGCGATGTCGTTATCCTGAAGAAAGTCATTCACAAGATGTGCACAATGGGGGTGTGAATTGTTGTCCATAAAGACAAATGCCTCACCAATATGCTGCCAATATGGTTGCACTATCAGTCAGAGGATGGCATTTACCTATCATGCAGCCATTACGGCACCTTCCGTGACCACCAGCAGCATACTTGGGCCCCACATAATGCCACCCCAAAACAGCGGGGAACCTCCACCTCGCTGCACTTGCTGGACAGTGTGTCTGAGGCGTTGACTTGACCGGGTTGCCTCCAAACACATCTCCGACGGTTCAAACACATCTCCGACGGTTGTCCGGTTGAAGGCATATGCGACACTCGTCGCTGAAGAGAACGTGATGCCAATCCTGAGTGGTCCATTCGGCTTGTTGTTGGGCCCACCTGTACCGCACTGCACGGTGTCGTGGTTGCAAAGATGGACCTTGCCGTGGATGTCGGGAGTGAAGTTGCACATCGTGCAGCCTATTGTGCACAGTGTGAGTCGTAACACGACATCCTGCGGCTGCACGAAAAGCATTATTCAACATGGTGGCGTTGCTATCAGGGTGTCTCAGAGCCATAGTCTGTAGGTAGCGGTCATCCACTGCAGTGGTAGCCCTTTGGTGGCCTGAGTGAGGCATGTCATGGACAGTTCCTGTCTCTCTGAATCCCCTCCATGTCTGAACAACATAGGTTTGGTTCACTCTGACACCCCTGGACACTTTCCTTGTCGAGAGCCCTTCCTGGCACAAAGTAACAATGCGGACGCGATCGAACCACGGTATTGACCATCTAGGCATGGTTGAACTACAGACAACACAAGCTGTGTACCTCCTTCCTGGTGGAATGACTGGAACTGATCAGCTATTGGACTCCCTCCGTCTAATAGGTGCTGCTCATGCGTGGTTGTTTACATCTTTGGGCGGGTTTAGTGACGTCTGTGAACAGTCAAAGAGACTGTGTGTGTGATACAGTATCCACAGTCAACGTCTATCTTCAAGAGTTCTGGGAACCGGGATATGCAAATTTTTTTTCAGTGTGTGTATTTGAAGCACGTTTTGGCGTTTCCTCTCTGTTTTCGACTTTGTGTACAATCTGCTAATATCATCTGTATGTTCGTTCGTACATGTCCACTTGAAAAGACTGTTAATTTGAAATTGATCAATGGTGCTGAGTAGGGCATCTTATTCAATTTCCTCCTCAGCCAAACCATGACTTCTTTTAAAACTAAAATAATAGACTGAAAAGAAGTCCGCCTCCGTAGCCAGATGTAAATGCGACTGACAGCCATTGGAGGATCCGAATTTGATTCCCGGTACTGTCAGGGATTTTTTGCACGATGGGAGAAAAGGCACGGCGTGCACTCGACCTTTTGAGTCCAATTGAGAAGCTACTTTACTGGCTACTAGCGGTTCCAAGGACAAGAAACCCGACAGTGATTGGAAGAGCATGCAGTGACACCACTGGAGAGGACGACACGGCATTTGGTAAGGCCTGATCGGCTCATCTGAGGCTAGAATGTAGAACTCGACCTGTATCATTATAACAGAATGAAAACAGTACAAATTACCGATTAAATCACTGAATGCATAGATAAGTCTCCTTATTTAGGTCTCTTGAAGACAATAGCAGGATGGTTAGGAGAAGAAAAAAAAACATGGAAGTAAAATGGTGTGTGCTGTGCATGGTACACTGGATAGTTTCAAAAGTAAATGTTGTGACTCGCCGATCATTCAAAGTGCCGCCGCGCACTTACACACGTCCTCTACATGCGGCACTGTCTGCCAGCCGTGCAGCAGCTGCACCACCTAAGCGGTCAGCCAGCCAGCGGCTGCTAGACTTGGACTCAGTACTCATTCGAATGTTTCTGTGTTCACATGTCTTGCTTGTCAACTTCTTCTGTGACTTATATGTGTTGTGCCGTTTTGAAATGTATGAGTTCACAACTTGACGTTATAACAATTGGCGACGAGGATGGAATTTTTCCTTTTCATCGTTGACCCACAGGTTTCCATGGCTACTGTCGAGCAACTATTGCAAGCTCTCATTGAACAGCAAACGCTTCTAACATCGCCGATTCGCGATTTCGTCACGGTGTCAAATGCTGGGCGTTTCTCGTCGTTGGCTATTCCTCCTTACGACGAGATGGCGGAAGACTGGTCTGATCATGAAAAACGTCTTCGACAGCACTTCTTGGCATTTCGTGTCACGGACGAACAAACATGTAAGTCTCTGTTCCTTTCATAGATTTCACCCCAAATGTATCAGTTGTTGTCGCAATTGGCTCCTTTGAAAGATCCTGCGTCTTTGTCCTTTGCTGAAATGTGCTCACTTCTGTCTGTCTATTTTCAAAAGCAAACGCATGTGGTAGCCTCTCGTGTTGCCTTTTATCGTTGTCAATAACAACCGCATCAATCCTATCACACTTGGGCTGCTGAACTTCACGGCCTCAGTCGAAAGTGTCAATTTGTTACTGATGTTCACAAAGAATCCTATGTCAATTCCATGGTACGGGATGCTATTATCCGGTCGGTGCCTGACAAAGAAGTTCGGCAATGTGCCCTTCAGTTGGCAAATCCGACTCTAGATGAAGTCCTCTCCACCGTGCAGTCTTTTGAAATTTCTCGTGCCGCTGGGGCGCAAATAGAGGCGTGGGGTGATGTCGGGGAAATACAACCTCTGTGCACTGTTGACAACGCGTGCGGTGCGTCCCCGCCGGCCGACGTGGTCGCAGTGCGCTCCCAAGCGCAGCCTCGGCCTAAATGTAAACAACCTGCTAAGAAACTGCAGCAAAACCCCCTGCAACTTCCTTCATGTCCGCGGTGTTTTACGAAACATTCACGCGAGGATTGTCCCCAACGTTGGGCTGTGTGTCACAATTGCAAAAAGAAAGGTCATATGTCTTCCATTTGTAAATCCGACAGTATACATGATGTTCATGAACATGTCGCTGATTCTGATTCTGTGTTGTCTGTCAATTGCACTTCTTTCCTTTCACGGAAGTTATTCCTCACTGTCCAAATCATTGGTCGGGATGTTCGCATGCAGGTGGATACCGGTTCTGCTGCCACTATAATTAATTCTCAGACCTATCTTCAGTTGGGTTCTCCACTCCTATCACCTGTCACTCGGCAATTACGAACGTACAATAAACATAAGATTTCCCTCTTGGGACAATTTGATGCTGAGGTATCTTACAAATCTGTCGTTCGCATTGTTCGACCAGAGTAACACAGAGAATCTTTTTGGTTTCGATGCCTTTCGCGTTTTTGGGTTCTCCATAGATGACTCTGTCAATATTGTCTCTGATGATATTCCTTATGCTCAATTGGATTCCTTGTCGACGACATTTTTGTCCCTTTTTACTCCTGTTTTAGGCCGTGCAAACAATTTTGAAGCTCATATCACGCTCAAACCCACTGCTAGGCCTAAGTTTTTTCGGGCTCGGCCCATTCCTGTGGCCCTTCGTGATCGGGTAAAACGGGAACTGGATCGTCTGACTACTTCAGGGGTCTTGAGTTCCTGTCACTTCCAGTGAGTGGTCCTCTCCTGTCATTGTTGTTGCTAAGCCAAATGGTGATATTCGTCTCTGTGGCGATTTCAAAGCCACTGTAAATGCTCAATGCCTCATCGACACTTACCCTATGCCCCGACCTGAAGAACTGTTCACTAAACTTGCTGGAGGCCAGTACTTTTCTAAAATTGACCTGTCAGAAGCTTATCATCAACTTCCTCTCGACGCTGCTTCCCGACAGTTTCTGGTCCTTAACACGCCTTTCGGCCTCTATCAATATCAACGCTTGCCATTCAGGGTTGCTAGCGCCCCTGCTCTCTTTCAGCGATTCTTGGAACAATTATTGCTCCCTGTCCCCGGGTGTATCAATCACATGGACGACATTGTTGTCACTGGCTCCACCACTGAAGAAAATCTTCAAAATCTCCTCACACTTTTTCATGTCTTACAGACTGCCGGTCTTAAGTGTAATCTTCAGAAATCACAATTTTTTCAGGCATTTATCACGTACTTGGGGTTTCAACTCTCTCGGTATGGTATTCGTCCGCTGCGATCGATGCCCTTCCTCGCCCTACATCTGTTAAGGAACTGCAGGCCTTCCTGGGGAAAATAGCATACTATTACAAGTTCTTACCGTCTGCTGCTTCGGTGGCTCAGCCGTTGCATCGCCTGTCGCATAAAAACGTACCTTTTCGCTGGTACGCATCATGCGATGCGGCTTTCCAGAAATGGAAGACTATGCTGAAACAGGCCCCGTGCCTGGCTACTTCGAACTGGCCAACATCATGCTCTTGCCACGGATGCCTCTCAATACGGGGTCGGTGCAGTCCTTGCGCACCGTTTTTCAGACGGCTCTGAACAATCCATTGCTTATGCCTCCAAAACGCTCACGGATGCCCAACAAAAGTATTCTCAAATTGAAAAAGAAGCTTTGGCCATTATTTATGCTCTTCATAAGTTTGGTGTTTTTCTCTATGGATCTAAATTTCACCTTTCTACGGATCACAAACCGCTTGTTTCCATATTTCATCCATCATCGTCACTTCCCGACAAGGCTGCACACCGCCTCCAGCGTTGGGCTCTTTACTTGTCTCGTTTCAATTATGAGATTCATGCGAATGCTGATGCACTGTCTCGCCTTCCCATGGGTCCTGATCTGGCATTCGATAAGGACGAACTTTTGTGTTTCCATCTGGATGTTGCCGAGCAGCGGGTTGTGGACGGATTCCCCATCACAGGGGACCGGCTGGCGACGGCTACGGGTTCTGACCCTACCCTCTCCTGGGTTTTACGCTGTATTCAGAAGGGTTGGCCAGATCGTCCATCCGCTAAGACTTCTGACCCGTTGCGGAACTACTATGCTTTGCGCTACCGCCTCACAGCTAGGTATGGTGTTATCCTCCTTTCCACCGACAATGCTTCGCCGCGTGTTGTGGTACCTGGGGCTTTGCGTGCTTCGGTCTTGCGCCTCCTTCACCAAGGGCACTGGGGTGTGTCTCGCACGAAATCTCTGGCGCGCCGTCATGTGTACTGGCTCGGCATCGACTCTGAAATAGCACACATGGTCGCTGCCTGTGGCCCTTGTGCGTCACAGGCCACCGCCCCGAAGTCATCTTTGTCACCGTGGCCTTCGCCTGAGATGCCCTGGGAGCGCATTCATGCTGACTTCACGGGACCTTTTTAGGTACTTATTGGCTCCTCGTAATTGATGCCTACTCTAACTTTCCTTTCATTGTCCGTTGCTCGTCGCCTACCACCGCGGCAACCGAAAGTGCTCTCGCCCGCATTTTTTTCTTTGGAAGGCCTTCCCTCTACTCTTGTTACCGATAATGGTCCACAATTTGCCTCTTCCGATTTTGCGGATTTTTGTGCTCGGCACGGCGTTATGCATGTCACGGCCCCTCCGTTCCATCCACAATGAAACAGTGAGGTTGAACGACTTTTTTCTTTGGAAGGCCTTCCCTCTACTCTTGTTACCGATAATGGTCCGCAATTTGCCTCTTCCGATTTTGTGGATTTTTGTGCTTGGCACGGCGTTATGCATGTCACGGCCCCTCCGTTCCATCCACAATGAAACAGTGAGGCTGAATGACTGGTCCGCACATTTAAGGCTCAGATGCGCTTCTCCAGTTTCTGGCTTCTTACCGTTTCACCCCCATGGGCGACCACAGCCCGGCTGAGCTCTTACATGGCCAACAAGCCCCGCACGCTACTTAATCTTCTGCGGCCTTCCACCTCACGGCCGCGGGTGCCTTTGCGTGGCCGGTTCACCGCCGACGGCCTCGTCTGGGTACGGGGATATGGCAGGCGGCCAAAATGGAGACCGTGCCGCATCTTATGACACCGTGGCCTACGCCTGTATGAAATCCAGACGGAAACGGGTGTTGCAGTGCGTCATTCGGACCAGCTTAAGCCTCGTGTGCCAGCAATGCCTGTTGTGAATGCCGCTACACCACCTTCGGCTCTACCTGACACTCGGGATCGTGGCATATCTCATTACTCACAACGCAGCCCTCTCACCGTCATCGCGATGCCAGCACAAGAACGGACGCCACCAGGAGACGTGCCCATGCAGGAACGAGATGACCATCATCTGTCGGAGCAACTATACTCACCTCCTTCTCCTATGGACACGGACACATTGCCCATGTCTCCTGTTATAATAACCGGACTTGCCGCAACGGGCAGATTGGTGCACGGGGCGCCAGCAGATTCGACCCCTCATGTCTCCTGTCATCTCGACCCGTTATCATCGGGGACACTTCCGTCCGTACGGGAAGCCTCCTCCTCAAGACTCTACAGCCAGCCAAACAATGCCTGTGGATGTTAGCAATCTACAGGCCACCTCCATCAAGCCCAGTGAAAAAATTTTGAAGGGGGAAAAAGTGTTGTGACTCGCCGATCATTCAAAGTGCTGCTGCGCAATTACACGCGTCCTCTACATGCGGCACTGTCTGCCAGCCATTCAGCAGCCGCGCCACCTAAGCAGCCACCCAGCCAGCAGCTGCTAGACTTGGACTCAGTGCTCATTCGAATGTTACCATGTTCACATGTTTTGCTTGTCAACTTGCTCTGTGACTTATATGTGTTGTATCATTTTGAAATATATGAGTTCAACTTGATGTTATAACAGTAAACTATCAGTGTATGTGATAAAGGTAGTTTGCAATCATTGTGTGTTAACAGTTTTTAATTATGGTGTTGAGACAAGGGCTATTAATGTGAAAACCGTTTAGTTTTAGTGGCGCTCAACAATCAATGGGAAGATGGATGTTGGAATTGCTAATTGAGACAGGAAGACAAATTGGCCGGGTTGTATACTGGGGCCGGAGGGGTAATTATGACTAAAATGAAATGATAATGGGTGGGACATTCATCCAGGCTAATAGATTGTACGTGGATGAAGAAAGTTTTTTATATATTCAAACACGTAAGAAAATATCAAAATCAAGACCTAATGGAAGATTGGTGAACATGCCAAAACAACTTGGATGTGTATAGGTTAAGACCACAATGCTTTAGAGAATTTAGGGGAGGCCAGTAACATGCAGTGGACTCCATATTGGGAATGAAGTCATGATGATGATGATAGGTAGATAGATAGATGATAGATAGATAGATAGATAGATGCTCATATACAAATCAACTAAATTATTAATATGTAGTGTATGCCTTGATAAAATGTGTTACCTTCTTTATTGAGACACTCAGCATTCTAACAAGATATTATGAATGATTAGTACTTACCAAACAGATAAGATAATAACATTTTAATGCTAGACCTGTCATATTTTGAACCGAAGGAAACATACTCTCACTATGATGTCAGTCATATGACAGACTGATGAAAACTTCCCTTGCTCCGAGATCAAACAAAAATATTGAGCCACTTAATATTATCAAGAATGAATTATAAAATATAATACCAGATGCCAGATTTTAAGTTTCTTTGATCTTTCATTTCTTCGCTGTATAACAATGTGTTTTGAGTACAAAGTCCCCATAAATAAAGTTTCAGTTTCAAAATGCTGTAGAAAGAGAACCACTGCTTAAAATTAGATCAAATTTGAACCACGTAATATTGACAGAGGGCGAAATATCGTGGAATGAAAAACATTTAATGAAAATTTTATCGATAGATGGCACTGCAAGCATCTTAACATAAATGGGATCGACCACAAATGACAGATGAATCGCAATATCACAGCTATGGTTCGAGTTACACATTATACCACCAGTACTGTTAAATGTGTCTGATTGTGTAAGTTCAGCAGTCAACAGTTGTGCACTGTTATTTAGGTAAGCCCATCCACCATGGCAAGGTCATACCACATTGGGTGGAAAAAAACGGTTTTTAGTTGTCCTGAAGCCAGAAACCACATGAAAAGCAAAATGACATCGGTTTTTAATTGTCCTGGAACCAAAAACTACTTAAAAATTGAGAGTATGTTGGTTTTTAATTTTCCTGGAACTAAAAACTGCTTAGAAAGTGAAACGGCATCAATTTCTAATTTTTGTGAGACTGGCACAAGATGTGTTCAGTATGCTGTCCACTGCTCTCTGCCATAAGTTGAAATCGAGAAACAACATGCCCCACAACAGATCAGAGTGTCTTGGAGGTTATGTTGAGAATGTGCTGTGCAGTGTGTACATTCACTTAAGCTACATTCATAACTGGAGTACTGAAAGCAACATCTTTCAAGTAAACTCACAGTCAGAAGTCACAGAGATTGAGATCGGATGATCAGCTGATCTGGACAGCCTGGCTGTAGAGAAATGACGACCGATAATTCTAGCATTTCCAAAATGTCTCTGCAGCAGCCACTTCACTGACTGCAATATGCAAAGGAGCACCATCTTGCATAAAAATGATCCTACCCATACACCACACTGTTGAAGGTTTGGAATGACATTGGTGAGCAAAAGACTTGTAGCATTTATCAGTGACAGTACGAGTAACAGGACCCACGGGACTAATCTCCTCGAAAAATTCAGTCGTGTGACAAGTAATGCCGTCATCCCACACTACAGAGTCATCTTTGCAGAAGGAAGTAGTACCAGTTGCTGCGTGTGCAGATTTTCCATTGCCTATATTTTTCCATTCTATGTATTGACTTGTCCTTGCAGGTGGAAATGGGTTTCGTCTGTCCACAGAATGTTCCACAACCATTCGTTGTTCACTTCCGTGTGAGTAAGAAATTCCACAGTGAACATTTGACTTGCTGGCATGTCAGCAGGAAAGAACTTGTGAACATGGTTGATTTGGTACGGATAGCAATACAGGTTGTTTTCTAGGATTTTATGCACCATGCATGTGCAATGTTCGGGAAATTTCCCATGCACTGCATGTTTGCACATCACTGCTTGAGCCCTCCTGCAGTGCTGCAGCCGCATCTTTGACAGGTATCAGATCATCTACTTTCCTCCCTCTGCTACATTGTATTTTCTAATTTTGTAATCATTTTCTCTAGACCCTTAGTAGACTTTGGACCGATGCCTTTTTGTATACCCTTGAGTGTATGGAATGTCTGCAGGGCTACTGGCACACAGTCACTGTTCTTGTAAAAGAGCCTTACCAGTGGAGCGCGATCCTTCACGGAGACAGCCGTGTTGGGGATCTCAGATGCAGATTGAGGAACAGGTGTATGCCACGTGTCTGTTGGTGCACATATTCTGACAATTACAGTGCATGTATTGGTCAAATTTTTGTTAGCTTTTTCATGTTCCATAATGGTTCCCTCTGCGTCAGTAATATATATGCTGTTCAAGTTTGACATCCTTATGAGCAGTGGTTCTCTTACTACAGCATTTTGAAACTGTAACTTCAATTATGGACACCCCGTATTTTAATATACAAATACACATTTATTGAAATGAAGAATCCCGAACTATTAATTTGTTTTCTGTTTCTCAACGATTGATAATGAAATGAAATAATAAAATTACACTATTTCTAAAACAAACACACACACAGAGAGAGAGAGAGAGAGAGAGAGAGACATTAGATACTGCGAAAACGCATTTGTTATTGTTAACCATAACAGGATGTTCCTTTCCCAAGTGGAGATGAAGCAGTATGTACTCCTGTTTACCACATAAAATTATTTCTATATTTTATGTGAAAAGTAATAATGTGAGAATAATTCATATGTTAAAACGTGAAAATTGACAGAAATATGTACTCTTATAGTAGCCAGTGGTAGACCTAAGTCAAGGTCCAAAAGAACAATGATAAATGTTTACATCATTGTGTGACATCTGGTCACGTGTGTCTGATCACTAACCCATTTTTTTCCGTATTGTATTTTACTTTAAGATGCTACGGACATAAGATGCACCATAATTTTTAAGCAGTTATTTAAAAAAATAACATTTTTACAATTTTTATTATTAGATTTCAGAACAAGACCAACAAAAAATTCTTTGTTTATAAAACCGAACTGACCTTTAAAATCCCTGAAAATAGTCATCTGAACTTTATTCTTCTTCTTCTTCTTCTTCTTCTTCTTCTTCTTCCCCTACATGTATAAGATGGTCTTCACTGCCATCAATAGCGTCACTTATGCCGCACTTAATTGAAAGATTTAACAATTTTGTCTTATCTCACTTTAGACGACGACTGTTTTATACACTGACAAGCTTGTTTGGTTATAGGTCATTTTAACGCTACCTTCAGCATGAATTCATGATGGGTTTCATCCCTCATTCATTTGTTCCATTCCTCTCTGATATGCACTTTAAATGGTTTATTTATCGAGACATTGAGAGTTTGTAATTGTGAAGTAAGTCCTCTCCAAATAACAGCAACCTCTGTATTTCCCTGTCTCAATTTATCTTTCACAGAATTTTTCAAATGACTACTGAACTGATCTAGTACAAGAAGAGAACTCTGCTTCAGTATGTTGCACCTTTTCTTGTCTTGCGCATTCTGTTAATCCATAATTTCATACCAGCCTCATCCATCCAACCCTTTTCGTGTACGTGAACACCACCATCTGGTGTATTTCAGAAGGTTTTACGCATGAAAATGATCATTGGATTAAGTTTCGTACCGCCAGCACAGCATGAAGGGACAACAGTGTAGTGCATTTTTTCGTGCCCACTTGTTTTTATAGCTACAGTTTTAGCACCTTTCATGGCAATACTTATGTTACTCAGCACATTAAATGTCGGAGGACTGTCATTCGTATTCACTATTTTGCATAGTTCTATACTTACTGCTTTTCTTTCAATGTTGAATATCCTTGTGGCATTTTGTGAGAGATTTTTGCTCGCATGCTTCATAAACCTGTAGCACCAACCATTTCCACCCTTAAAGTCTGTAAAGTTCAACTGTAGTGCTAGCTTATGTGCGTGTATTTGTATTATTTTTGTTTTAATTCCATTGCCATTTTGATAGTGTCCGTGAATCCGTTTCAGTATGTCAGCTTTTAGTTTTGGCCATGTTACATTCACTCCCCTATTTGCACATTTAGTCTTCCTTTTTTTTTTTTTTTTTTTTTTTTTTACTAGCCCGCCAATCACATTTGGTTTTATTTGTTAGTGGAGGACCCAAATGCTGCCCAGCTTCTCTTTTTCCGCGTTCTTCTGCATATGCTATTACTTTCAATTTATAGCACACATCTTTTTTCATTACGAACCTAGCTGGTAAAAAAAAAATATTGTACTGTTACCGATCTCACAAATTGCTTTCAGTTCGAGTTCACTGGCACCGTAGACTGTAATGACGCATCATAGGCTAGACAGTGTTCTGGATTTGTGTTGGTGGGGCTGGAGGGAGACAGTGTCAGCAAGCTTGTGAATCCCCGTAGCTCATGTTTGTCACATCAGTGCACTGCTGGTGCCAATTGAATCCATTGTTGGCATATAGAGAAAGGTTTCCTGGGGCATCAAATATATGGCAGTTTTTAGGACTGGTGGGAATTTTAAATCAAACACTGGACATTTTTATATTAGTTTCAAATATAAGAAGCACCTGAATTTTAGAGGCAGTTTTCTGAAGGAAAAAAGTGTGTCTTGTAGTTAATAAAACACGGTATGGCACAGAGGATTCTGTACATCAGTGTCTAAATACTTTTTCAGCAAGGATTCCTTGTACCCAACTATCAGTCATTCCCTTTCCTGTTCCGCATGCAAAGGAAGAGCCGGAAAAACAATTGTGAATTTTAAAATTTTCCCGGCGAATTGACTGTTCAAACAAATTTCGGGCTTGCAGCCGGTCGTTGTTCAATACTTCGCACGATATTTCAACTGGGCACCTGCCAGCCATCTTCAGGTGAGCCGTCGCAAACAGGCGAAAACGTCCTCCGTTCCGCAATTTATAGCGTACTGTAAGTATTCTGCGCATGCGTCGAAAACTTGATAGTTGAACCACACTGTCCACCGGCAGCGCCCTCGCTGGTGGAATAGCGAAACTCGGTCGCCCTCTGCGTTGCCGTTTGCCACGGCCGTCGACGCACTCTGTCGTCTTCGATTTGAGCAAAACGTGGAGATGATGGGATTCCATGCACTGTCCAGCTGGTAGCCACTGTCACGGTTTAACAGATTTTCCGCCAGTCGTATTTCTACGGATTCTTTAATAATGGAGTCCCAGAAAGACGTTGCTGTGGGCAAAATCATTGTTTTCTCATACTCCATTGAATGTCCAGTAGAAATACAATGTTCAGCAATAGCGGACTTGCTTGGCTGCAAAAGGCGGTTGTAGCGTTGATGTTCACTGCAGCGTTCTTTCACGGTGCGTGTGGTTTGACCTATGTAAGCCATACCACATTGGCACGGTATCTTGTAAATTCCGGCCTTTCGTAGTAACAGATTGTCCTCAATTGATCCCACAAGGTCCGCAATCTTCGATGGTGGGCGGAAAACCACTTTTACCTGAAAATTTCGGAAGATTCTTGCTATTTTAAACAAAGTGTTGCCAATGAAACGAAGAAAAGCTAAAGATTGTTCCGGCATGTTCTCCTCTTTATTCACTTCCTGCTTCTTAGTTTTAACTGTTAGTGCCCTGTTAATCTGCTGGATGGAATACCCATTTTCGCTGAATATTGTCTTTAGATAGGAGAGTTCTTGAGGTAAGCTATCTAGATCTGAAACAGTATGAGCTCTATGAACAAGATTTTTTAAGCAAACTCGTGGTTTGCGATGGGTGATGGCAACTCGATGCTTGCAGGTACAAATCAGTATGAGTGGGTTTCCGGTAAACTGAATGCCCTAGAGAACCATCATTCTTCCTTCAAACCAGCACATTCAAGAAAGGCAAACAACCATCTTTCTCTATTTCCATGGTGAACAGGATGTTGCTATGAATGGAGTTGAGGTGATGTAGAAACTCCATTAATTTATCTTCTCCATGAGATCACACTATAAAAGTGTCATCCACATACTGCCAAAAAACTGTTGGCTTCAGGGCAGCTGATTCAAGTGCTCTCTCTTCAAAATCCTCCATAAAAAGGTTGGCCACCAAAGGAGACAGGGGACTACCCATGGCGACACCGTCAGTCTGTTCAAAATATTGTTGATTAAACATAAAATAAGATGAGGAAAGAGCCTGCCTGAACAAAACAGTGATATCAACAGGAAACATGTTACCAATCAGTGTCAAAGAATCTGCAAGAGGAACTTTTATAAAAAGTGAGACCACATCAAAACTTACTAGAAGGTCTACACTGCTAAGATGAAGAGGCCCCAGGCTATTGATAAAATCAGCTGAGTTTCGTATGTGATGTGAGCACTTGCCTATGAAAGGTCTCAGTAATGAAGCAAGATGTTTAGCTAAATCATACGTAGGAGCTCCAATGTTGCTCACTTTTGGATGTGGAGAAGACCCTCTTTATGAATCTTTGGAAGGCCATACAGTCTTGGAGGTACACAACCATGTGGTCTTAATCTCTTGATGGTCTCTTGCGGTAAGGAGCAGGAATTTAATAGTGCTGAAGTTTTTCGTAGCACACGTCCTGTAGGATCGTAATCAATAAAGAGGGTCTTCCTCTGCGTCCAATAGTAAGCAACATTGGAGCTCCTACGTATGATTTAGCTAAACATCTCGCTTCCTTACTGAGACCTTTCGTAGGCAAGTGCTCACATCACATACGAAACTCAGCTGATTTTATCAATAGACTGGGGGCTCTTCGTCTTAGCAATGTAGACCTTCTAGTAAGTTTTGATGTGGTCTCACTTTTTACAAAAGTTCCTCTTGCAGAATCTTTGACACTGATTGGTAACAGGTTTCCTGTTGATATCACTGCTTTGTTCAGGCACGCACTTTCCTCAACTTATTTTATGTTTAATCAACAATATTTTGAACAGACTGACGGTGTCGCCATGGGTAGTCCCCTGTCTCCTTTGGTGGCCAACCTTTTTATGGAGGATTTTGAAGAGAGAGCGCTTGAATCAGCTGCCCTGAAGCCAACAGTTTTTTGGCGGTATGTGGATGACACTTTCATAGTGTGACCTCATGGAGAAGATAAATTAATGGAGTTTCTACATCACCTCAACTCCATTCATAGCAACATCCTGTTCACCATGGAAATAGAGAAAGATGGTTGTTTGCCTTTCTTGAATGTCCTGGTTTGAAGGAAGAATGATGGTTCTCTAGAGCATTCAGTTTACCGGAAACCCACTCATACTGATTTGTACCTGCAAGCATCGAGTTGCCATCACCCATCGCAAACCATGAGTTTGCTTAAAACACTTGTTCATAGAGCTCATACTGTTTCAGATCTAGATAGCTTACCTCAAGAACTCTCCTATCTAAAGACAATATTCAGCTAAAATGGGTATTCCATCCAGCAGATTAACAGGGCACTAACAGTTAAAACTAAGAAGCAGGAAGTGAATAAAGAGGAGAACATGCCGGAACAATCTTTAGCTTTTCTTCGTTTCATTGGCAACACTTTGTTTAAAATAGCAAGAATCTTCCGAAATTTTCAGGTAAAAGTGGTTTTCCGCCCACCATCGAAGATTGCGGACCTTGTGGGATCAATTGAGGACAATCTGTTACTACGAAAGGCCGGAATTTACAAGATACCGTGCCAATGTGGTATGGCTTACATAGGTCAAACCACACGCACCGTGAAAGAACGCTGCAGTGAACATCAACGCTACAACCGCCTTTTGCAGCCAAGCAAGTCCGCTATTGCTGAACATTGTATTTCTACTGGACATTCAATGGAGTATGAGAAAACAATGATTTTGTCCACAGCAACGTCTTTTTGGGACTCCATTATTAAAGAATCCGTAGAAATACGACTGGCGGAAAATCTGTTAAACCGTGACAGCGGCTACCAGCTGGACAGTGCACGGAATCCCATCATCTCCACGATTTTCTCAAATCGAAGACGACAGAGTGCGTCGACGGCCGTGGCAAACGGCAACGCAGAGGGCGACCGAGTTTCGCTATTCCACCAGCGAGGGCGCTGCCGGTGGACAGTGGGGTTCAACTATCAAGTTTTCGACGCATGCGCAGAATACTTACAGTACGCTATATATTGCGGAGCGGAGGACGTTTCCGCCAGTCTGCGACGGCTCACCTGAAGATGGCTGGCAGGTGCCCAGTTGAAATATCGTGCGAAGTATTGAACAATGACCGGCCGCAAGCCCGAAATTTGTTTGAACGGAAAAACAATTGTCTATATACCTCCAAATGAGGCCCGATTTCTATTGTCTTGTTCTCACAGCACTTATGTGAACAGTACATGGGGGACACTAGAATGCAGAAGAAGGCTGGTTCTGTAAAGTTTCTCAGTAGGGTTTTGTGAAAAGAACATTATCTCCTATCTGGGGAGTCCCATTTGAGTTTCTGGAGCTCTGAATTGGTTCGATGTCTTTCTTTGATCCGACCTGGTACGGGTCCCAAACACTCAAGCAGCACTCAAGAATAGGTCACACAAATGTTCTGTATGCGCTCTGTTTTATACGAGGGCCGTTCAGAAAGTAACCTCCGGTTGATTTAAAAAAATACACCAACTTAAATAAAAATATTTTAATATATACATCTTACAACTACATCTTTGCACTATTTTTCTACATAGTCTCCATAGCGATTGAAGCACTTATCGTATCTCTTCACAAGCTTTGAAATCCCTTCTGCATAAAAATCACCCGCTTGTGCCTGGAGCCAGCCTGTGACCGCATCTTTGAGCTCTTCGTCGTCATCAAACCGCTGTGACCCGAGCCATTTCTTCAAATGCATGAAGAGGTGATAATCACTTGGCGCCAGGTCTGGGCTGTAAGGTGGATGGTTGATAACGTCCCACTTGAAGGACTCAAGAAGGGCCGTTGTTCTGCGAGCAGAGTGAGGACGGGCATTATCGTGCAAAAAAACGATACCGGAAGTCAGCATACCACGGCGTTTGTTCTGTATAGCCCTTCGTAACTTTTTTATTGTTTCACAGTACACGTCTTGATTAATGGTCGTACCACGTTCCATGAATTCAACCAACAACACCCCTTTGGCATCCCAAAACACCGTTGCCATCAGTTTTCTGGCAGAAAAATCTTGCGAGGCTTTTCTTGGTTTGGTAGGCGAATTTGAATGTGCCCACATCTTTGATTGTTCTTTTGTCTCAGGGTTCACGTACTTAATCCAGGTTTCGTCACCGGTCACGATTCTGTTTAACAATGGTTCTCCTTCGTCCTCATAACGTGACAGAAAGTCTAATGCAGAGGCCATTCTTTGAGTTTTGTGGTGGTCGGTAAGAATTTTGGGCACCCATCGTGCACAGAACTTACGGTAACCCAATCTTGCTGTCACTATCTCGTACAAGAGAGTCTTAGAAATCTGTGGAAAACCAGTAGACAACTCCGACATTGAGAAACGTCGATTTTCACGAACTTTTGCATCAACTGTCTGAACGAGTTCGTCAGTCACCAATGATGGTCTACCACTCCTCTCTTCATCATGAACGTTTTCTCGTCCACTTTTAAATAAACGTACCCATTCACGGACAACTCCTTCACTCATAACTCTTGGTCCGTACACGGCACAAAGCTCACGATGAATAGCTGCTGCAGAATATCCTTTGGCTGTAAAAAACCTTATGACAGCACGCACTTCACATTTGGCGGGGTTTTCTATTGCAGCACACATTTCAAACTGCCACAAAAACTAAACTAGCGCAGGTACGACGTTCACTCGACCACGGCTTGATGCCGACTGACCTGTTGAGTGTGTGAACGCACAGATGGCGTCGCTACTCCCCCCACAACCCGCACTGTGACCAATCAGAGGTTACTTTCTGAACCGCCCTCGTAGATAAGTTGCACTTTCTTAGAATTCTTCTAATAAACCAAAGTCGACCATTGATCTTCCCAGCAGCCGATTTATGTGCTCGTCCCATTTCGTGTTGCTTTCCAACATTACGTCTACACATTTAATTAGCGAGACAGTGTCGAGCAGCACACCACTAATTCTGTATTTGAACATTGCAGGATTGTTTTTCCTATTAATCTCCATTAACTTACATTTTTCCACATCTATAGGAAACTGTCGTTCATTACACCAAATAGAAATGCTATCCAAGTTATCTTGTATCTTCCCACAGTCAACAATGACACTTTCCTGTAACTACACTGACACGAGCAGTTGCAAATTGCTGCTCAACCTTTCTGTCGGATCATTTATGTATAAAGACGACATGAGAGATCCTAATCACGCTTCACTGGAGTACTACTGACGATACCCTTGTCTCTGACAAACACTCGCCGTCCAGAGTAACGCACAGTTGTCTATTACTTAAGGAGTCTTTGAGCCACTCACATATCTGAGAACTTATTCCATATTCACAGGCCTCTGTTAATAGACTACTATACTGTCATAGTAGGAGGAGAGGTGATACTCCTACGTAGCGCGTCCCAGGTGGCTGTTTACTGGCTGACTTGAGTGAAATAAAATAGCTCTCGCGGACCAAACACACCCTCTGCAGTTAACAGCCGTAGTTGTAAATCGGAGCTTGCTCCAACTGAGGTTGACAACCTTCGAAAGTCAAAAATGGAAAGGTCTTTTAGGAAAAAAATTCCACCGTCCTGCTCAAAAAGGCAGGAAAATGTTACATCGGGTTCGATGGGTAGTCAACTAGAAGACAGCAACGAATCGGAGCATTTGCAACCATCCAAATGCACACTAAAACACAAAAAGAAGATTAAACATGAGCAAATAAATTATATAGCAACACACAACATAAACTCACTACTTCAGACCGGAAAACTCGAGGAGCTCACAGATGAACTAAATAAACAAAAAATTTTATTAACAGGGATCCGAGAAATGAGAAACAGCACAGAGGACCCATTCGAATCACACGGATACAGAATTTATAATGGGAAACCGGGACCGAGGGCAATGAAACGATGTCCTCAGTTTGGAACAGGGTTTTTAGTAAACATAAAAATAATAGATTCAGTAACGGATTTCCAAGCAGTATCACCAAGAATTGCGACTCTAAGCTTTAAAACAATGAATAAAACCTATACAATAATAAATGCTCATGCCCCAACAAATGAAAAAAATTATCTAACAAAAACAAAGGAAGAGGTAGGTAAATTTTTGGACCTTCTAGAACAAACTGTGAACAGAGTAAATAAAAAGAACGTAAAAATCTTATTGGGGGATTTCAATGCTCAGTTGGGAAAAGAAAGGAAATATAAAGATATAACTGGAAAATGGAGTCCACATAAATTTACGAACAAAAATGGTCAAACACTAGTAGAACTCTGCAGAGAACACAACCTTATATCTAAATTGACATACTTTAAGAGGAAGCCAAGTAAACTTAAAACATGGAAACATCCAGACTGGAGGAAGGGCGAGTGGCAGCTAGACCATGTCTGTATGGACAAAAATTTTCATAAGGAGATCCACAATGTTAAAGTACTGAGAGGAGTAGACACAGGCTCAGACCATTATATGGTTAAAATTAAAATCAAATTCACTCCGTTAAAGAAGAGGAACAGAAAAACTAATAAAATGAAAAGGAGAATTGACCCACATCAGCTAATTAAAAATAATAAGTACCAACAAACAACACAAACCATCAAATTAACAGATGATCAAGAACAACTAGTGCCTAATCTTAAAAAAGAAGCAGAGAATCTAGCTCCCTTGAACCCACGAAGGAAACATGCGTGGTAGACATCAGAATGTGACAAATTCCATGAAGATAGACACCAAGCATGGTTAAAGTTTCAAACACATAAAACTGAAGAAAATGCCATCAACCTAAAAAATGAAAGAAAAAAATTCACTCAAAATATTAGAAGAATCAAGAGAGGATTTCATAAAGATATTATAAACTCTATAGAAGGTAATTATCATAAAACAAACTCCAGGAACTACTATAAAATCTTTGGGAAACAGCTACAACAATATGAGGCCCCTACACTAATACTGAAAGATGAAGATGGAAGAATGACACACAGTAACAAGGAAAATGCAGAAATCATGGCAAAAGCATTTAACAAACTTCTGAATTGCGAGGAACCCAAGGAACCCTTGCAAATCAACATAAATACCCCAATAAAAACCAAACCTAACAAACTAGACCCTCCAACTTTCCAAGAAGTAGAAAAAATTCTTAAAGCACAAAAAAATTGTAAGGCATGTGGAGAAGATCAGGTTTCTGCTGAAATGTGGAAATATGCAAGTGACACAGTCAAGACGTCCTTACACATGGCTCTAACAAAAATTTGGGTAACAGAACAATTTCCCAAACATTGGACCACAGCTAACATCTACCCACTACACAAAAATGGAGATAAGAGCAACCCAGACAACTACAGAGGAATCTCTCTCCTAGATTGCACATACAAAATTCTATCCAAGATCCTATATGAAAGAATCAGTTAGCAATTAGAACAGGAGTTAGGGGAATATCAGGAAGGTTTCAGACCATGGAGAAGCTGTGCAGAGCGGATAATTAGTTTAAAATTGATTATGGCATACTACAAGAAACGGAACAAACCTCTGGCAATAACATTTGTAGATTTTAAGAAGGCATATGACTGTCTTCACAGACCTTCAGTATTAAAAATTTTAAGAAATCTAGGACTCCATCCAAAACTAATTAAAATAATACAACTCACTCTAACCAACACCAAATCAAAAGTGAAGTTTAGAGGAGAAATTTCGGAACCATTCCTCATAAAAACAGGCTTAAGACAGGGTGACTGCCTATCACCATTACTGTTCAACTGTGCACTGGAATACATAATGAGAGAATGGTACAAGGACAATCCAAAGAGGATAAGAATTGAAAGTGCAAAAGATGATATTAGCTTAAACTGCTTGGGATTCGCTGATGATCTTGCTCTCCTAGCCAACACCGTTCGAGAAGCCAGGCAACAAGTGAAATCACTATAAGAAATAGCAGAGAAAGTAGGCCTTAGAATATCATTTGGAAAAAACGGAGATTTTGCTAACTGATCCTCCACTTGCAAACAAAATTACAATAGGAGAACAGGAAATCAAAATTGTTGATAAATTTAAATATTTAGGCGAAATAATAACATACAATCTAAATGAGAAGCCATCATGGCAGAATAGAATAAAAATACTGAACTACGCAAATTACATTACCAAAACTACATACAACAAAAAAAGCCTATCTATAGATGCAAAATTAAAACTCTATAAAACAGTTACACAACCAGAAATAACGTATGCAGCTGAAACTATCTTCAAAACAACTAATACAGCAGAAATTGACAGAATACTAAAAATAGAAAGAAGAATAATTGGGACATGTATAAATAAACAGTATAAAATAAATGGACATTGGAGAATAGCATCAAATGAAACAGTATATAAGAAAATAGAACCAGTCATGAGCACAATCAGGAAGAAATGCATCTCAGTCTTTGGACATCTGATGAGAACTCCAGAAAACAGAATTAGTAAAAAAATAATACAAAAATTGTGGAATAGCAAAAGCGACTTTAAATGGATCGCAGAAATTAAGGAAGATATAAAAGAACTTCAAATTACAGTAGATGACCTAAAAAACAAGACAGAGAAAACCAGAATACTGCAAGACCCGCAAACCAGACTACAAATGAAAATCAATAAAAGGAGTACAGGAAGAGTGGTCTCAGATGAAGAAAGAAAGAAAATATCTGAAGGAATGAAGAAATATTGGGCAGACAGAAGAGCAAAACACCTTTCATTTAAGAATAGACTAATAATTATATTACCTAAATATCATATTAAGTTATTGTCGAACCAAATTGTATCCCTGTGTAACAACTTGTTTAGAACTTTGTATTTTTGACTAGAGTGGTCCAATGAAGGCCATAAAATAAATAATAATAATAATATTAATATTAAGACTACTGTGGGGCAGCGTGTGAAACACTTTCGAGCCTGTTGGCTCTCATCCAGGTTTTGCAGGATATCGTGCAAGGAAAGCGAAAGGTGAGTTTCACACAAGTGATGCTTTCTAAATCTGCAGTGATTTGTGGACAGAAGCTTCCCTGTCACAAGGAAGTTTATTATATTAAAACTTAGAATATGCTCAGGTATTGGGCAGCAAAGCAGTTTTAACCCTTTCATTGCAACAGACATGATTTCTGCATTCTGTGCTGAGGTGGCTTTGTTGCGACTGTGCTGCTGCTTGTGCTCAGAAACGGCATTCCAGCTGCTATGAAATACTCGCCATCCAGTTTCAAGAAAACTATTTGCTAAAAAATTTGATTTTTGCACTTCTTACAGTTTGGTATCTTTTCTCGATAAAGGACTGAATTTCTTTTTGTTATTCATCTTCGTTACTTTGCTGCACCAGATTAGGTAAAACATTGCATGAGATTTTAAAGAGTTTGCAGAGGTAAAAATGCATAGCGTCGGTTTGCACATCGTTTAGTTTGTACATTGCAGTATGTGAAGTGTAGGTAAGATATCGAAATTTTAAGTAAAATTGAAAGCAGAACAATACCTCATTTCATTTTTGAGTTATTAATTTTTGTATCTGGCAGATGGTCACACACGATGTGGCAATTTCCGTATCTGCGCACAAGGAATTGTGTGGTCATCATAATCTTCATACTTCATAAACAGTTCAAGATATAAAAATGAAGTTTTGTTGCAAATGAATAAAAATGAAGTTTTGTTGCAAATGAATAAAAATGAAGTTTTGTTGCAAATGATAGCACAAAAAGAGGCACATGTTGTGTAAATACTTGAATATTTTTTTATTCACCAAGATATGGAAGTAACTCGTTTGCAGCAGTGAGACTTTGGTGGCTCAGGATGAATACAGACGTCAGCAGCACTGTAGGAAAACCCGAGTGGCATGGTTATGCACATCCACAGCACCTGTAGAACATGGAGCAGGACATATCTATACATCCACAGCAGCAAGAGGGTTAAGGATGTCAGTCTGTAATTTTGCGGATTTGTTCTTTAATCCGTCTCATATACAGGACTCATCTGTGTTTTTTTCCAGTCATTTGTGACCACACTGAACAACTACTATTGGTGTTATTGAGTTAACTAATGGGTATTGGTGTCACATATTGTCTGAATGAAAAGGTTTGCTCCTCTGATCCTTGGTTCTGAGTGACCTGTCACTCTTTTGCTACCAACCCCAACCTATCTGTTTTACTCCCTGAAGAAGAAATTAACATTTCTGAAAGCAAGGATATTTTTTGTGCTTTTGTACATATGCCTATTGGCAGTGCTTAGAATTTCACTTTCTAAATTTACTACACTGTCTCCTTGTATCTAATAACTGTTCTGAAACCTTAAGTAATAGGTAACATTTTTAATTCCAGATGCCTTCACGCCAAATTTTGTGGAGCTGTTGTCTGAAGATGTGGAAGACAACCTGAGACGGCTGAAGGAGGCGGGTGTCACATTCCCATTTGGTGAGAGCTGTAGCAGGACTTTTCTGCTTAAAATCTAATGAAGCTTGACACTGTGTAAGAGTCCATTCTTTCGCTCCTTAGCAATGTGCACGACTGTCTGGACATTACTTGTGTCATTAACAGTGTTCTCTTTTGTGACTGCATACTGCTTCAGATGGCCACAGTTCTTATGAGGCATGTATTTCAGGACAAAGTGGCTTGTTGCTGATTTTGTGTGTGTGAGAGAGTATTTCCCATGTTTAAATTTGAAGGCTTTCTGGTGGTATACTGTTGGCTATTAAAACTGCTATGCCAGGAAGAATAAGAATAACAAACAACAAATTTTTATTTATTGTGCTTGTATAGTACAGCTGGAAGAACACATGGTTAAATTTCTAGGTATGATCATACAGTGTAGGCTTTCATGATGAGTACTGATTCCACTTGAACCGTTTAGGCTCCTAGGCCATGGTCAAAGTAGAAAATTTCTCCTAACATTTCATCTCTGGCTGTGGGAGACATCTTCAGAGTTAAAATGATGAACTTCATCTGGGACTGGAGGGAGTGTTGAATATATAGGCATTGTAGAGAACACCACATGACGTCGGCTATGATATTACCTCTGGTAATGGCAGCATTCTCCATTTAAAGTAATCGATCTTCATTTTTATGGTGCAAAGTTTGTTTTATGTAATTTTAACACCTTCCTCTGTCATGTTAAAATTATTATAGTGTTTATAAATGTTAGTAACCCCTCAATACATGTGCACATGATAATACAATATTTTTGATATGACACTTGCCTGACCGAATTTTATGTCATGATCGCCCTCTTGGTAAACACAGTCCATTATGGCCGATTTATCCATATGTACCAGGCGGTAATTCTTCTTGTGTTAAAGTTCGCAGCTCGTGGTCTAGTAGTTAGCGTTGCTGCCTCTGGATCACGGGGTCCCAGGTTTGATTCCCGGCCGGGTTGGGGATTTTCTCTGTCCGGGAACTGGGTGTTTATGTTGTCCCTTTATCATCATCATCATCATCATTCATCGAAGTGGCTAAAATTGGACCGTGCAAAGATTAGGACTTTTATGGGCGTTGATGACCGGGCATTTGAGTGCCCCACAGACCAAACATCATCCTCTTGTGGTAAACCAGGGGGATGTTATCACTTCTTTTCATGGTACTGTTATTATGGAGTTCACAATTACAGGAGAGGAACGACACAATAGAAGCCGTGCATGCTGACTGTTACCTTCATAAAGATTCTAACCACCACCTCAGACAAAAAAAAAAAAAAAGTGTGGTTAAAACCTTGGTAGACTGGACATAGAAAATTTGTGAACTGACCTACTTGAAGGATGAGACTGAACATCCACAGTCTACATTCAAGAAGTATGGCTGTCCTAACAATGAGATAGATTAAGCACTTCACCCTAGGGATAGAATCAGCACCAGTGAGGAACAGTGACTGCCCAAGGGTAAAATTTTCATTCCATTCATTAGTAAGATTATATATTGCATTGTTAAAGTGTTGAGCAAGTATGGTGTGTTTTGTGGCGGCGTTCGTAGCGACAAACAATTCGCTGTAGAAACGGCTTACGAAGTCACCGCCACACTTTTAATAGCGGGCCGACCGGTCCGCTGGAACAGTGAACAGAAAGATGAAAACCCAAACACTCTGATTAAATAAAAGTCGGTACTTATCTTTATTAACGAAGATACAGAAACACAGTAGTGAACTCCGTGTCTGCAGAGATCTGTCTAGTTCGAGTCGGAGCGGCTAGGTCAGCGTCGGCTGACGACAAACAACAACTCTGCTGCGATGAACACACAACTGACTAGCAAGTACACAATTCGGTGGCGAGTATACAACTGAGCGGCGAGTACAGAACTGTCCTAGCGCTCGCGACTCCAGCGCTTAAGAAGCCAGAAGCCAGCGGTGGCGCGCGCAGACTTGCGGCGATTTCCTGTCTCGCTGGCGCTGCTTATGCGGACGGCGTCCGGACTTTGATGCTGCCAACCTTTTGGCAGTGGGCTCGGGTGGCATTACTGGCTAGAATATAACACTCCTCCCCCCCAAATCGCCGCACCGTCGTTGAATAATGACGTGGCGAGCGTCGACGGCGGGGGAGGGGTCTGGCCGCAGGCGTAGCAGAAGAGACCGGGGCGGAGACTGTTGTCGGTGGCAGTCCCCGGTCCGCACCCCAGCATTGGCTGCACGGGGCCTCGGGAAACACCGACTGAAAACCGAGGTCAGGGTGCACGCCTGTGACCACGGGCGCAGCTTCCGGTACTGGACGCGACGGGGCGTTGGGACCCACAAAGAGAGGCAGCGTCTCCTGACGCTGCGTCGACGGCTGCTGAGTGGGCGCCGGACAAGGCGCTGCGGTGTCAGACTCCTTGGGGGTGCCCAAGGAAAGCGGCTGCGGTACAGGCTGCACAGCCACCGCTTGGGAACGCGGCCCGGCTGAGGGGTCGACATCCATCAGCTCCGAAGGCGGTGGCGACTGAAGAGGGACCGCAGGCACCGGAGCGACCACCTGGGGCGCTCCCGGATGAAGCTGCGCGGGAGGCATCAACGGGACGGGCTGTCGGCGTGGTAGTGGCGACGGCTTCTGCTGCTGCCCTGGGGGCGGCAGCGAAGTCGGAAGGCGCGGCTGGAACCCGCCGCGGACCAAATCTGTGGATAAAGAACGAGCGGCAGAATCCGGGCGGCCAGCGCGGCGCAACTGGTTCTGATGCCTCCTGTGCACCCCAGTAGCACCTTGAACGGTATAAAAACCGCGACCCTGGACACTTATCACGGTACCACGTTCCCAACGACGGCGACCGTGATAAACTCTGAAAAAAACGGCGTCGTTGCGCTGAAAACGCGTGCAATGCTCAGAAGCGGCGGGTCGATCCGGGGGGTGCAACAACCGTAGTAGGGTGCGATGGCGACGGCCGTGGAGATGCTCCGCAGGCGAAGGGCCGTCGCGTGGCGTGGTCCGGTACGATGACAGGAACGTGATGAGGGCCTGCTGACGAGAGTGCGTAGCACGAAGGCGGTCCATATGATCCTTGAATGTGCGTACAAAATGTTCCGCTGCACCATTCGATTGAGGGTGGAACGGCGGAGTAAGAACATGGCGAATGCCATTGGCAGAACAAAAACTTTCAAATTCAGCAGAGGTAAATTGTGGACCATTGTCAGACACTAAAACTTCTGGAAGACCCTCAATACAAAAAATTGAAGTCAATGCCTGTATAGTTTGTGAAGACGTTGTAGACTGCATGGGCACAACAAACGGAAAATTACTAAATGCATCTATCACGATGAGCCAACGAGAATTCCAATATGGACCAGCGAAATCAATATGTACTCATTGCCAGGGACCGGCAGGGCGTGCCCACTCAAAATAGCGTTGAGGCGGAGCAGCTTGGTGTTCGGCACACGCCGAACAATCTGTAGACATCTGCGTAATCTGCTTATCAATGCCGATCCATGTACAATGACGGCGGGCAAGCTGCTTGGTGCGGACCACTCCCCAATGACCTTGATGCAACAAGTCGAGGACCTTGGATTGGAGCACTTGGGGAACCACTACACGAAGCTGGTCATTCTCGGTGCGTAACAGCAAAACTCCGTGCGAAACAGACAACAGATGACGTTGCGGATAATAGCAACGAACCACAGGATCCGATATGTCCTTTGCCTTGGACGGCCAACCACGTTGAACAAAACGTAACAGTAAACTCAGATGAGGATCCGTAGCTGTCTCACGTGCCACCTGACGATAATCAATCGGAAAATCCCGGAGGGATTGATGCTCATCAGCGTCAATCTGATGGCAAGAGTCGTCAGAGGAATCGAAGACATCATCCGCAACAATCGGCAATCTAGAAAGCACGTCAGCGTTTGCATGCTGAGCTGTAGGGCGATACAGTATCTCATACTGGTATTGTGATAACAAAAGAGCCCAACGTTGTAGTCTCTGAGCTGTCCGCTGAGGAACTGGTTTAGACGGATGAAACAGTGACGTCAGGGGCTTGTGATCTGTTACTGAATAGAATGGTCTACCATAGAGGTAGTGATGGAATTTTGTGACACCGAACACAATAGCCAACGCTTCCTTGTCCAATTGGCTATAATTACACTGAGCTTTGTTTAGCAATTTAGATGCAAACGCAATAGGACGTTCGGTGGTACTGACTCGGTGAGACAACACAGCACCGAGGCCGAAAGAAGAGGCATCACAAGCTAACACCAGAGGCTTGTTAGGGTCGTAATGGACCAGACAACGATCATTCAATAAAGCCTCTTTAAGCTGCTGAAAGGCTGATTGGCAATCAGCTGACCACACAAACGGAACATTCTTACGGCGGAGACGATGCAACGGTGCAGCAATCTGTGATGCATTAGGTATAAACCTAATATAATATGTCAATTTGCCAAGAACTGCTTGCAATTCATGCAGATTGCGAGGGGCGGGCAAATCACGAATAGCTGCTAAATGTGACTGGGAGGGATGAATGCCTTGAGCATTAATAACATGTCCCAGATACTCCATCTCCGTAAGGAAAAATGAACATTTATCGATGTTGCAACGTAGGCCTGCCTGAGACAACACTGTAAACAAACACTCCAAATTACGGAAATGTTCAGCAGGCGTCCGACCGGACACAACAATATCGTCTAAATAGTTGCAACACGATGGCACATTAGCCAGAAGTTGTGACAAAAAACGCTGAAAAACAGCTGGAGCTGACGCACAACCAAAAGGCAAACGCAGAAAACGGAACAACCCCAACGATGTGTTTATGACAAAATACTGTTGTGATTGCTCGTCGAGGGGCAATTGCAAATATGCTTCACGGAAATCAATTTTGGAAAAGAAACGAGCTTCCCCTAACTTATCCATCAGCTCATCCGGTCTAGGCAAAGGAAAAGAATCAATGACAGTCTGAGGATTAACTGTCGACTTAAAATCAGCACACAAACGTAACTTGCCAGACGGTTTCTTTATAATAACTAAGGGAGAAGCCCACTGGCTCGCTGAAACGGGTTGAATAACACCGTTGTTTTGCCAACGACGAAGTTCATCTGCTACAGGTGCCCGGAGGGCATGAGGCACTGGACGAGCACGAAAAAATCGAGGCTGAGCATTATCTTTTAACGTAATATGAGCGGCAAAGTTCGCAGCACAACCTAGTTCGTCTTTAAATATGTCACTGTATTGTTTACACAAATCGGTTATGCTGTCTTGAGGAACAACAGAATTAATTTGCAACACATTGTCTTGGATAGACAGGCCAATCAAGTCAAAACAGTCTAATCCGAAAATGTTTACACTGTCTGTAGCGCGGAGCACTGTGAATGAAACTGTTTTTGTATTGCCACGGAATGTGGCCGGCACGCTACATACACCTAACACAGGAATTTGTTCTCCACTATAAGTAGCCAAAGAATGTTTTGCCGCTGAAAGTTTAGGGCGGCCGATAGCCGCATACGTAGCACTATTTATGAGAGTCACAGACGCACCAGTGTCTAATTGAAAATTGAAGGTCTTATCCTGGATGCGTAGCTTCACAAATAGTTTATTACACTGTCTCTGGATCGGTGCAGCGGAGGCGGAAGACACAAAATCAGCGCGTTTAGCGCGTGTTCGCTGCTTACGACAACTCGTGGGTTGGGCGGGTGGAACAACAACTCCCGCGTCACTTGCAGTCTGTACATTACTTTTTACAGCGTTTGAATTACGCTTGGGTCGCATAGCAGAGGGCTGGGTGGGTGGCTTATTGCGAACAAGTTTATTACCCACACGAACCGTGGAAGAGTCTTTAACCGCGACCTTCTGGGCGGGCTGGCTTTGAAGAACATGAATATCCATGGGCTGGGCAGCACTAGAATTGTTCTTGCGTTTACGCAAACAAACAGTCTGGATGTGTCCTTTCCTTTGACAAAAGTGACAAACCGCGTTTCTTAACGGGCAACGCTCACGAGGATGAGCAAGAACACACTTAGGGCAAGACTTAACTCTATCATTTTGCACACGCGGCTGACGAATGTGTTTAACATGACGCGGCCGGCTAGTGTTTACAGTCTGACTCTGCCGGTGGGGCCGCGGGCGTGACATACCTTGCTTAGCACAGGCAATTTGAGAAATACATGGCTGATCTAACTCACACTCAGCATAGTCAAAAGTATCTTGGGCTTCAATAATGTTCATCACAGTCTCTAATGACGGGTCAGGCAACTTTAAGATAGCAGCACGAATACGAGAATCTGCAATGTTTTGAGTAATAGCGTCTCGTAACATGACATCACTGTAGGAAGCTCCACACACACAATTAAATCGGCACTGACGGGTGAGGCCCCGTAAATCTGTTAACCACTGTTTATTAGATTGATGTGGCAGTTTCTTTAATCTGAAGAACTTGAATCTGGCTGCTGCCACATGAACTCGTGACTCGAAATACTCAGCAAGCTTGTTAACAACAACGTCATAGTCTAAAGCTTCTGGCTTGGATTCCGGGAACAACTTACAAAGTAGTCGATAGACGTCCACGCCTGCAGTGGAAATTAAATAAAGCTGCCGCTCAGTACCCGTGATTTTGTAGACTGTCATGTGCGCCTGCAACTGCGCGAAATATCCTCGCCATTCTTCTCTTGATGCATCAAAAGCACGGAAAGGCGGTGCTGCCTGTGCTTGTTCCTTTTGTGTTGGAGGATTAGCCGCTTGTTTGGCGATTGCTTCCACCAGACTTTGTATTTGCTGACTCTGTAACAAGATCAACTGTTGTAATTCGGCAGACATAGTGAACACAAATTAAACCAGCCCCCAAAATTTTATCGCTATAATTAGTATAACCAGAAACAAGTTGAACCAGCCCTGCACACAAGTTCGGAAGCCCTCGTCGCCAGTTTTGTGGCGGCGTTCGTAGCGACAAACAATTCGCTGTAGAAACGGCTTATGAAGTCACCGCCACACTTTTAATAGCGGGCCGACCGGTCCGCTGGAACAGTGAACAGAAAGATGAAAACCCAAACACTCTGATTAAATAAAAGTCGGTACTTATCTTCTTTATTAACGAAGATACAGAAACACAGTAGTGAACTCCGTGTCTGCAGAGATCTGTCTAGTTCGAGTCGGAGCGGCTAGGTCAGCGTCGGCTGATGACAAACAACAACTCTGCAGCGATGAACACACAACTGACTAGCAAGTACACAATTCGGTGGCGAGTATACAACTGAGCGGCGAGTACAGAACTGTCCTAGCGCTCGCGACTCCAGCGCTTAAGAAGCCAGAAGCCAGCGGTGGCGCGCGCAGACTTGCAGCGATTTCCTGTCTCGCTGGCGCTGCTTATGCGGACGGCGTCCGGACTTTGATGCTGCCAACCTTTTGGCAGTGGGCTCGGGTGGCATTACTGGCTAGAATATAACACTCCTCCCCCCCAAATCGCCGCACCGTCGTTGAATAATGACGTGGCGAGCGTCGACGGCGGGGGAGGGGTCTGGCCGCAGGCGTAGCAGAAGAGACCGGGGCGGAGACTGTTGTCGGTGGCAGTCCCCGGTCCGCACCCCAGCATTGGCTGCACGGGGCCTCGGGAAACACCGACTGAAAACCGAGGTCAGGGTGCACGCCTGTGACCACGGGCGCAGCTTCCGGTACTGGACGCGACGGGGCGTTGGGACCCACAAAGAGAGGCAGCGTCTCCTGACGCTGCGTCGACGGCTGCTGAGTGGGCGCCGGACAAGGCGCTGCGGTGTCAGACTCCTTGGGGGTGCCCAAGGAAAGCGGCTGCGGTACAGGCTGCACAGCCACCGCTTGGGAACGCGGCCCGGCTGAGGGGTCGACATCCATCAGCTCCGAAGGCGGTGGCGACTGAAGAGGGACCGCAGGCACCGGAGCGACCACCTGGGGCGCTCCCGGATGAAGCTGCGCGGGAGGCATCAACGGGACGGGCTGTCGGCGTGGTAGTGGCGACGGCTTCTGCTGCTGCCCTGGGGGCGGCAGCGAAGTCGGAAGGCGCGGCTGGAACCCGCCGCGGACCAAATCTGTGGATAAAGAACGAGCGGCAGAATCCGGGCGGCCAGCGCGGCGCAACTGGTTCTGATGCCTCCTGTGCACCCCAGTAGCACCTTGAACGGTATAAAAACCGCGACCCTGGACACTTATCACGGTACCACGTTCCCAACGACGGCGACCGTGATAAACTCTGAAAAAAACGGCGTCGTTGCGCTGAAAACGCGTGCAATGCTCAGAAGCGGCGGGTCGATCCGGGGGGTGCAACAACCGTAGTAGGGTGCGATGGCGACGGCCGTGGAGATGCTCCGCAGGCGAAGGGCCGTCGCGTGGCGTGGTCCGGTACGATGACAGGAACGTGATGAGGGCCTGCTGACGAGAGTGCGTAGCACGAAGGCGGTCCATATGATCCTTGAATGTGCGTACAAAATGTTCCGCTGCACCATTCGATTGAGGGTGGAACGGCGGAGTAAGAACATGGCGAATGCCATTGGCAGAACAAAAACTTTCAAATTCAGCAGAGGTAAATTGTGGACCATTGTCAGACACTAAAACTTCTGGAAGACCCTCAATACAAAAAATTGAAGTCAATGCCTGTATAGTTTGTGAAGACGTTGTAGACTGCATGGGCACAACAAACGGAAAATTACTAAATGCATCTATCACGATGAGCCAACGAGAATTCCAATATGGACCAGCGAAATCAATATGTACTCGTTGCCAGGGACCGGCAGGGCGTGCCCACTCAAAATAGCGTTGAGGCGGAGCAGCTTGGTGTTCGGCACACGCCGAACAATCTGTAGACATCTGCGTAATCTGCTTATCAATGCCGATCCATGTACAATGACGGCGGGCAAGCTGCTTGGTGCGGACCACTCCCCAATGACCTTGATGCAACAAGTCGAGGACCTTGGATTGGAGCACTTGGGGAACCACTACACGAAGCTGGTCATTCTCGGTGCGTAACAGCAAAACTCCGTGCGAAACAGACAACAGATGACGTTGCGGATAATAGCAACGAACCACAGGATCCGATATGTCCTTTGCCTTGGACGGCCAACCACGTTGAACAAAACGTAACAGTAAACTCAGATGAGGATCCGTAGCTGTCTCACGTGCCACCTGACGATAATCAATCGGAAAATCCCGGAGGGATTGATGCTCATCAGCGTCAATCTGATGGCAAGAGTCGTCAGAGGAATCGAAGACATCATCCGCAACAATCGGCAATCTAGAAAGCACGTCAGCGTTTGCATGCTGAGCTGTAGGGCGATACAGTATCTCATACTGGTATTGTGATAACAAAAGAGCCCAACGTTGTAGTCTCTGAGCTGTCCGCTGAGGAACTGGTTTAGACGGATGAAACAGTGACGTCAGGGGCTTGTGATCTGTTACTGAATAGAATGGTCTACCATAGAGGTAGTGATGGAATTTTGTGACACCGAACACAATAGCCAACGCTTCCTTGTCCAATTGGCTATAATTACACTGAGCTTTGTTTAGCAATTTAGATGCAAACGCAATAGGACGTTCGGTGGTACTGACTCGGTGAGACAACACAGCACCGAGGCCGAAAGAAGAGGCATCACAAGCTAACACCAGAGGCTTGTTAGGGTCGTAATGGACCAGACAACGATCATTCAATAAAGCCTCTTTAAGCTGCTGAAAGGCTGATTGGCAATCAGCTGACCACACAAACGGAACATTCTTACGGCGGAGACGATGCAACGGTGCAGCAATCTGTGATGCATTAGGTATAAACCTAATATAATATGTCAATTTGCCAAGAACTGCTTGCAATTCATGCAGATTGCGAGGGGCGGGCAAATCACGAATAGCTGCTAAATGTGACTGGGAGGGATGAATGCCTTGAGCATTAATAACATGTCCCAGATACTCCATCTCCGTAAGGAAAAATGAACATTTATCGATGTTGCAACGTAGGCCTGCCTGAGACAACACTGTAAACAAACACTCCAAATTACGGAAATGTTCAGCAGGCGTCCGACCGGACACAACAATATCGTCTAAATAGTTGCAACACGATGGCACATTAGCCAGAAGTTGTGACAAAAAACGCTGAAAAACAGCTGGAGCTGACGCACAACCAAAAGGCAAACGCAGAAAACGGAACAACCCCAACGATGTGTTTATGACAAAATACTGTTGTGATTGCTCGTCGAGGGGCAATTGCAAATATGCTTCACGGAAATCAATTTTGGAAAAGAAACGAGCTTCCCCTAACTTATCCATCAGCTCATCCGGTCTAGGCAAAGGAAAAGAATCAATGACAGTCTGAGGATTAACTGTCGACTTAAAATCAGCACACAAACGTAACTTGCCAGACGGTTTCTTTATAATAACTAAGGGAGAAGCCCACTGGCTCGCTGAAACGGGTTGAATAACACCGTTGTTTTGCCAACGACGAAGTTCATCTGCTACAGGTGCCCGGAGGGCATGAGGCACTGGACGAGCACGAAAAAATCGAGGCTGAGCATTATCTTTTAACGTAATATGAGCGGCAAAGTTCGCAGCACAACCTAGTTCGTCTTTAAATATGTCACTGTATTGTTTACACAAATCGGTTATGCTGTCTTGAGGAACAACAGAATTAATTTGCAACACATTGTCTTGGATAGACAGGCCAATCAAGTCAAAACAGTCTAATCCGAAAATGTTTACACTGTCTGTAGCGCGGAGCACTGTGAATGAAACTGTTTTTGTATTGCCACGGAATGTGGCCGGCACGCTACATACACCTAACACAGGAATTTGTTCTCCACTATAAGTAGCCAAAGAATGTTTTGCCGCTGAAAGTTTAGGGCGGCCGATAGCCGCATACGTAGCACTATTTATGAGAGTCACAGACGCACCAGTGTCTAATTGAAAATTGAAGGTCTTATCCTGGATGCGTAGCTTCACAAATAGTTTATTACACTGTCTCTGGATCGGTGCAGCGGAGGCGGAAGACACAAAATCAGCGCGTTTAGCGCGTGTTCGCTGCTTACGACAACTCGTGGGTTGGGCGGGTGGAACAACAACTCCCGCGTCACTTGCAGTCTGTACATTACTTTTTACAGCGTTTGAATTACGCTTGGGTCGCATAGCAGAGGGCTGGGTGGGTGGCTTATTGCGAACAAGTTTATTACCCACACGAACCGTGGAAGAGTCTTTAACCGCGACCTTCTGGGCGGGCTGGCTTTGAAGAACATGAATATCCATGGGCTGGGCAGCACTAGAATTGTTCTTGCGTTTACGCAAACAAACAGTCTGGATGTGTCCTTTCCTTTGACAAAAGTGACAAACCGCGTTTCTTAACGGGCAACGCTCACGAGGATGAGCAAGAACACACTTAGGGCAAGACTTAACTCTATCATTTTGCACACGCGGCTGACGAATGTGTTTAACATGACGCGGCCGGCTAGTGTTTACAGTCTGACTCTGCCGGTGGGGCCGCGGGCGTGACATACCTTGCTTAGCACAGGCAATTTGAGAAATACATGGCTGATCTAACTCACACTCAGCATAGTCAAAAGTATCTTGGGCTTCAATAATGTTCATCACAGTCTCTAATGACGGGTCAGGCAACTTTAAGATAGCAGCACGAATACGAGAATCTGCAATGTTTTGAGTAATAGCGTCTCGTAACATGACATCACTGTAGGAAGCTCCACACACACAATTAAATCGGCACTGACGGGTGAGGCCCCGTAAATCTGTTAACCACTGTTTATTAGATTGATGTGGCAGTTTCTTTAATCTGAAGAACTTGAATCTGGCTGCTGCCACATGAACTCGTGACTCGAAATACTCAGCAAGCTTGTTAACAACAACGTCATAGTCTAAAGCTTCTGGCTTGGATTCCGGGAACAACTTACAAAGTAGTCGATAGACGTCCACGCCTGCAGTGGAAATTAAATAAAGCTGCCGCTCAGTACCCGTGATTTTGTAGACTGTCATGTGCGCCTGCAACTGCGCGAAATATCCTCGCCATTCTTCTCTTGATGCATCAAAAGCACGGAAAGGCGGTGCTGCCTGTGCTTGTTCCTTTTGTGTTGGAGGATTAGCCGCTTGTTTGGCGATTGCTTCCACCAGACTTTGTATTTGCTGACTCTGTAACAAGATCAACTGTTGTAATTCGGCAGACATAGTGAACACAAATTAAACCAGCCCCCAAAATTTTATCGCTATAATTAGTATAACCAGAAACAAGTTGAACCAGCCCTGCACACAAGTTCGGAAGCCCTCGTCGCCAGTTTTGTGGCGGCGTTCGTAGCGACAAACAATTCGCTGTAGAAACGGCTTATGAAGTCACCGCCACACTTTTAATAGCGGGCCGACCGGTCCGCTGGAACAGTGAACAGAAAGATGAAAACCCAAACACTCTGATTAAATAAAAGTCGGTACTTATCTTCTTTATTAACGAAGATACAGAAACACAGTAGTGAACTCCGTGTCTGCAGAGATCTGTCTAGTTCGAGTCGGAGCGGCTAGGTCAGCGTCGGCTGATGACAAACAACAACTCTGCAGCGATGAACACACAACTGACTAGCAAGTACACAATTCGGTGGCGAGTATACAACTGAGCGGCGAGTACAGAACTGTCCTAGCGCTCGCGACTCCAGCGCTTAAGAAGCCAGAAGCCAGCGGTGGCGCGCGCAGACTTGCAGCGATTTCCTGTCTCGCTGGCGCTGCTTATGCGGACGGCGTCCGGACTTTGATGCTGCCAACCTTTTGGCAGCGGGCTCGGGTGGCATTACTGGCTAGGATATAACAGTGTGGAAACTATCTTCAGACTTACCAGGAAGATAAAAGAAATGCAAAAAATATATGAAATCCTGTGACTATGTCAGGTATATATAAAATTCCTTGTTGTTGTGAAGTGGTATATATTGGTACCACAAAAAGAAGTGTTAGCACTCGTCTGGTTGAACACACGAGGAATTGCAACCTGTGACATACAGCTAATAAGCCATAACTGAACATGTTTACCATGAGGGTGATCACGAAATAAAATTCAATGAGATGAACATCGGAGTAGGTATTAAAATTCATGGAGAAGAAATAAAAACTTTGAGGTTTGCCGATGACATTGTAATTCTGTCAGAGACAGCAAAGGACTTGGAAGAGCAGTTGAATGGAATGGACAGTGTCTTGAAAGGAGGATATAAGATGAACATCAACAAAAGCAAAACAAGGATAATGGAATGTAGTCTAATTAAGTCGGGTGATGCTGAGGGAATTAGATTAGGAAATGAGACACTTAAAGTAGTAAAGGAGTTTTGCTATTTGGGGAGCAAAATAACTGATGATGGTCGAAGTAGAGAGGATATAAAATGTAGACTGGCAATGGCAAGGAAAGTGTTTCTGAAGAAGAGAAATTTGTTAACATCGAGTATAGATTTAAGTGTCAGGAAGTCATTTCTGAAAGTATTTGTATGGAGTGTAGCCATGTATGGAAGTGAAACATGGACGATAAATAGTTTGGACAAGAAGAGAATAGAAGCTTTCGAAATGTGGTGCTACAGAAGAATGCTGAAGATAAGGTGGATAGATCACGTAACTAATGAGGAGGTATTGAATAGGATTGGGGAGAAGAGAAGTTTGTGGCACAACTTGACTAAAAGAAGGGATCGGTTGGTAGGACATGTTTTGAGGCATCAAGGGATCACAAATTTAGCATTGGAGGGCAGCGTGGAGGGTAAAAATCGTAGAGGGAGACCAAGAGATCAATACACTAAGCAGATTCAGAAGGATGTAGGTTGCAGTAGGTACTGGGAGATGAAGAAGCTTGCACAGGATAGAGTAGCATGGAGAGCTGCATCAAACCAGTCTCAGGACTGAAGACCACAACAACAACAACAACAACGAACATCATATCAAAAACATCGTATGTAACATGTGCACAATTGTAGAGAGGCTGTTGAGATTTATAAACACCATAGCAATTTTAACATAAAATAGGAAGGTGTTAAATTAGATAAAATTTGGATGTCAATATTGCACCGTAAAAATGACGATCAATTACTTTCAGTCGAGATTGTTGGCATTACTAGAGATAATCTCGTAGGCGAAATCATGTGATGGACTATAGTGCCCTCTACATTGTCTATATATGCAGCACTTCCTTGAGTTCTGGTTGCAGTTCGCCTCTGTACCTCTGAAGATGTCTCCTGCAGTCATAAGTGAAATGTTGTGAGAAAGTTTTATACCTTGGCCACAACCTAACAGACTGAAAGTTTCAAGTGAAGAAAAATTTGTAGGTAATTGGAGAGTGGACAAGGGGTGAAATTTATTATACAAAGTGGCCACCTCTGGAAGGTATAATCTCTCTAGCCTGGCTGGGCATTGAATCAGACTGATATCAAATGTTGGATATGGGTACAACATTTGATGTGGCTTCAGGTCTGTGGCAGAGCTCATAATTCGTAGTGGCAGGTGAGAGGAGGAAAGAAATGAGAGGCGTTTTCAATTAGTGAGAGGCTGAGAGAATGTGCTGGCCAGGCCAGCAGTCAAGCCCCTATTGTATAGAAGTGGATCAAGACAGCAAGCGAAACATGCAGTCTTGTGTTAGAATTCTGAAAGATAGTGTCACTAACAACTCGAAGATAGGGCACTGCTGCTGGACAACAGACATCAGAAGAGTAATGCTTTCTGTCCAAATTACTGGCCATGCAATCAAAACTGATTGTGTTGTTTACGTCTACATCTACACTCTGCAGAACATTGTGAAGTGCATTGCAGAGAGTATGTTACATTGTACCAGATATTAACCCTAGCATTACCAACCGGGGGGGGGGGGGGGGGGGGGGGGGGGCCTCGTAGGCCCACTGACTCAGTTTTTCTATGTTGTATCCACACCCTTTGATATATGAACTTGAAAGCAAAGGTAATTGTTCGTTATTGAATGTACTATTGAGTCATTACAGAATTTCGGAATAAAAATGTAATTAAAATTCATTTACTTGATTTAATTCTCTGTGGGCCTTAGAAGCCCACCCGTTGGTAATAGCAAGGAAAGATTTACGAGGTTGAGTCTCTCGTTTCAAATTCTTACCATGAAACGAATTTTGGCATTGTTGCCTTCAGACATATTATTATGAAGCGGACCATTGTTATTTTCAGTGTTTCTGCTGCTGTTGAACCAGCAACATGAGTAGACATCGTTTACGTGATAGTTCCATTGAAAGAGTGCTAGAAGAAGTTTTGAACGAATCAGATTTAGAGGAAAGTGAAGTGGATGATGATGTGGAAGAAATTAGAACTGATTCATCGTCTGAGAATGAAGATGAGGTTGAAGCCAATCCACCAGATGATAATGATATGGAATGTGATAAATTCATTGCAAAAAGTGGACGAGAGTATATTACGAAGCCATCTCGACAATATCGGCGTTCTGTACAAAATATAGTGCGAGAAAGAATGGGGCTAGGACAACAAGGAAGAATTGCGTCTCCGAAAGAGGCTATAGAGCTCTTTTTTACACCTCAAATTATGAATCTAATAAAACTACACTCAAATGAAGAGGCTTCTCGACTAGGTATTCAGCACACAGATGAAGATGAGTTATTTTGTTATATAGGACTCTTGCTAATCATGGGTTCAAATCATGACAATAAGATACCTGTCCAAGATTTATGGTCTTTGCTTCAGGGCCGACAAGTGTACTATGGATCAATGAGTCGGACCCGATTTTTCGAATTGACTAAAATATTGAGGTTTGATGATAAGAACACAAGAGAAATTCGTCGCCAGACTGACAAGTTTGCTCCAATGAGGGAAATTTTTGAAAGCTTCACTTCTTCACTTCCATTGTATTTCATTCCTGGTCTACATACAACAGTGGATGAGATGTTGTCTTTGTTCCGTGGTCGCTGTCCATTCAAGGTGTTTCTAAAAGAAAAACCTGGAAAATACGGCATTCTAATTCGAATGCTGTCTGATTCTGAGACTAGATATGTGATCAGCATGGACATCTATACAGGCAAGTCAGGAAATACACAGCATTCAAATGGACCGATGGAAATTGTAAAGAGACTAATAAAACCTATTGAAAAATCAGGCCGTAATGTTACCACAGATCGGTACTATACTTCAGTGGAGCTTGCTGAGACTCTATGGAATGATTTTCACCTCACACTTGTTGGCACCCTACAGTCTAACAGACGACACATACCTGAAGAGCTGAAGACTACAACTGGCCGCAGTTTACACTCTTCCATCTTTGCTTATACTGACCCTCAGACACAGAGGCCACCAGTTACTCTTGCATCAACGCTAGTCCGCGAGAAGCCAAAACGACTGCTGTTGATGCTTTCAACGTATCACTCAGAAGGGGTGTTGAATGAAGACTCAAAAAAGACTAACATAAATCTTTTTTATAATTCTACAAAGGGAGGCGTGGACACCATAGACCAGATGGCAAGACACTACAGCACAAAGAGAGGAACAAGAAGATGGCCTTTGTCCCTCTTCTACACACTCATTGACATAGCAGCAATAAATGCATATTCACTCTTCCTCCTCAACTTTCCGAATTGGAAAAAGAATTTGCTAAACCGCAGAAGAGTTATTATCACTAACTTAGGTCTCGAACTAATAAGATCTCAAGTAGATAAACGGGCACAAAATTTGTATGGACTTCAGAAGCCAGTAATAATGGCAATGGAAAGCATCACACAACGGAAGCTCAGCTGCTCTGTAGAACCATCATCCTCAACAGCAGAACCAGGAACACGTGGACGGTGCCACCTATGCTGCCAAGAAGCTGCATCTAAAAAGATCAAGTACAACAAGCTGGGAAAGTCAACTGTTACCTGCTCTCAGTGCCACAAACACGTCTGTGGGAAACACTGCAGGAAGACAGTGTTGTGTGAAAAATGCGTTGCAGAATGAGACAGTAAATTTTGTTTGCTTCATGTAGTGTATCGAATTAAAAAAGTCGTTTTTATAAGAAAACACTATTTTGAAACATTATTCCAAAAAATATATAAACTGAATCTCGTGATTTGTTCATTTTATTCCTATTATAATAACATCTTTTATTATCCAGTATACAAAAACAATGTCTAAGCATTTTGAATTGTTATTAGAGGTATCAGAAGTAAATAAACTTGATTTATGATAAAATAAATTGTGGTATTCTTTATGGGCCTTTGAGGCCCCCCCGTTGGTATTACATGTAACAAAAAATACGTTGGTAATGCTAGGGTTAAGCTTTCTTTGCATTCGATTCACATGTGGAACACAAGAAGAATGAATGTTTAAATGCCTCATTGTGTTCTGTACTTAATGTAATCTTGTTGTCACAATCCTTAAGCAGGCGATACACAGGGTATTGTAGTACATAGAGAGAGTCATGATTTAAAGCTGAAGTCATTGACCTCTGTCTTCAAGAGTCTACCACTTCAGTTTCTCCAGTATCTTGTGACACTCTCCCATGGGTCAAACCAAACTGTATCCATTCAAGCTGCTCTTCTCTGTATATGTTCAATATCCCCTGTTAGTCCTGTTTGATATGCGTCCTCCACACTTGAGCAATATTCTAGACTGGGTCGCACAAGTGATTTGTAAGCAATCTCTTTTGCAGACTGGTTACACTTCCTCAGTATTCTACCAGTAAACCGAAGTCAACCATATGCTTTACTCGCAACTTGAGCCTGTGCGATCATTCCGTTTCATATCCCTACAAACTGTTACACCCAGGTATTTGTACGAGTTAGCCATTCTGAGCTGGGGGTCACTGATGAATATTTATGCAGCTCCTTTCAGACAGCACTTTGTAACAGATAACTGCATTATCTACACATACTCTGAGGTTACTGTTAACTTTTTTGGTGCATTCCGTGCTGAGGGCAGTTTTTTTTGTGGCTGTACTGCTCGCCAAATGCCGGTAGCTGTGCTGAGAGACGACATTCCGTCCGATATGAAATACTTATCTGATTTTTCGAAAACTGGTAGGTGAAAAAAATTTGGGCTTAGCACATCTTACAATTTGTATCTTCACTCGATAAAGAACTGAATTTCTTTTCGTTATCCATCCTACTTCCTGCCCTGCACCGAGCGAGGTGGCGCAGTGGTTAGCACACTGGACTCGCATTCGGGTGGACGACGGTTCAATCCCGTCTCCGGCCATCCTGATTTAGGTTTTCCATGATTTCCCTAAATCGCTTCAGGCAAATGCCGGGATGGTTCCTTTGAAAGGGCACGGCCGATTTCCTTCCCCATCCTTCCCTCACCCGAGCTTGCGCTCCGTCTCTAATGACCTCATTGTTGACGGGACGTTAAACACTAATCTCCTCCTCCTCCTCCTCCTGCCCTGCATAAAATTAAGTAAAACATTGCACAAAATTTTAAAGATTTTGGAGGCAACTGCATAAACTTTACACATAGTTGATTTTAGCTCCTACATTGCAGCGAATGAAAAGTAGATAAGATTTCAGAATTTTATTTAAAATTGAGAGCAGATTGATAACTTATTTTGTTCTCGAATTATTGGGTTTTATATCGAACTGACCACCAAAGTGCACAATACTCTCATTCACATCACCAGTTGTGCGATCGTAACAATCGGCGTATCTCGTAAACAATTCAAGGTATGGAAATGAGGTATTTTGCACACAATACCCCGCAGTGAGACAAGTGTGTCGGATGACAAATAGTCGAAAGTTTTTTATTCACTGAGGTAGGGAAGTGACTCTTCTGCAGCAGTGAGAGGTCGGCGGCTCGGGACACGTACAGACATCCGTAGCAAAGCAGGAAAATCCGAGCTGGTGTGCACTTACACTTGTCCACAGCAGCTGGGGAACAGTGTAGCAGGATGCGTACACATGTCCCTGTATAGATGCCCACAGCAATGATAGGATTAATATCATCTGCAAGGTTCTTAATGTACAACATGAACAGCAAGGGTCCCAACACATTTCCATAGGCACACCTGAAGTTACTTCCACATCTGATGATGACTTTGTGCAGGATAACAAGTTGCATCCTTTCTATGAAAAAAATCCTCAATCCAGCCGCAAATTCCACTTGATACCCTATAGGATTGTACTTCTTGACAATAAGCATAGATGTCGCACTGGGTCAAATGATTTTCAGAAATGTGTCACACAGGTCGATGACAATGAGAAGTTCAGCACGATAAATCTCCTCAAAGTCTTGACACGCTAATATAGACTCTTTGTGCAGCACAGTGACTTGCACAAAAGAACGGCAAGGTGCTACTCCTGTGCTCACTGTCATCGTCCGTGCACCACTGTCGTCGCACCTTTCTCTGCTTCTGCATCACGGGAAGCCGTTGCAGTGGTCTCCGTGTTGGCAGTCTTTGGTGCTCCCGATGTTGTCTCGTGTTTCTGTGGATACTAATCTTCTTGCAAACAACCCCATTTCAGGACCTTATTTGATGGGCAATATGATCGTGGGCAGCCGAATGACTGATATGTCTGTCTCCTCTGGCACTAATGTAAAATGATAACCTACAGTCTTGATAGACCACGATACTGTGACTGCCAAACACCGGTACGTGCCGATAGAGATTTCTTCGTACTACAAGAGGCGTAACACGATCTTCCGTTGTGATTTCCGAATGTGAAACCTTTTATGTAATCTTTCCTTACAGGCAGAATGTCGATGCTCTTGTTGCCGTACCCACCACACTGCACGCCCTACTTACGAGCCACAATATATCGACTGTCTCGGCCGCACGCAACAGACGGCCTCGAGACCGAGCTGATTGTTAGTGCAGCATCTTAGGTCCCACATTACTCCCGCCGATATAATGAAGCCTGTACCTTCAAACTGATCACGCTCCCTGTGTAAATTCCCGTATTTTTGCGTGTTATCTCCCGCACTTTTCCGGTGCCACATGATCCTACATCTCTAACTGTGAACCTCTCCCCACCCCCTACACTTTCCCTGTTCTATGCCTGTTTGCACCCACTAAATCCACCTCATCCAGCCACATCTGCCGTCCCCCTTACGCTTATCTGCCTTCAAACCTGCTACCCACGGTAATATACATATATTTATTATTGATTAGTTATTCTCTACTTGGACCCTTGTGACTTCTCGCCAATTTTAGTGAGTTTTCGCCTTCCACTATCTTCGTCTTCCTCTGATTTCATCTCGTTTTTTTCCCCCTTGTGCATCCATTTCATCCTTTTCGTACTTTTGACGCGTATTTGGGTGTATTTTTGCGTAATTCTACTGTCTTACATAATTTTTCGCATTTTTTGCACTACCATGGATCCTTGCTCCTTCCGTCTGCATCAATACAGAAAAGTTTCTTTATCCCTAGCCAGATCCCAGTCCCACTTACTGTTCCTGCATTGTTGCTTGGCTCATGAAATCCCCCCTAATGGCCTTACCATCAAATTACCCATCTCTGGTTGCCACCCCTCCTTCCACAATGACCTCTACCTGTTCAGATTCCGCCAATCCTTAGGCCTCACCAACATAGTCCTGCAAAACCATATCAACCAAGTCCAATCCTCCTTGCAGTACCTTCTCTCCACCCGCAAAATTCTCCTGCTATGTAATCCCAAATTCCTGGAACCCATAACACACATTGGAAATCTTGCCCTTCAGGAACTTGAGCAACATGCACAACGTCACCTCAAAAAGCTCTCCGTCCTAATCACTTCCTACTCCCACCTCGGAGTGCTACTGTCCACCACTTCTACAACAACCTCCAAACCTCCTCCACCCCCCCCCCCCCCAATAGCTGACAAACCCTGTCTCGCAGACCTACTACACTTAACCCCCCTCCAAAACTCCCTCCCACCACCACCCAGAACCTAAACAGACCCGAAACACAGTTATGAACCTTTCCTCCAGAAGCCTTAGTCCCACAGAAATACCAGTCCTTTTCAGAGGCCTCACCTTTTGCCCCACTCCCAAATTCAACCATGCAGGACTAGTTAAAGACCTTCTCTCCTTCTCCCGGTCCCTACAGTGGAAACCCTTTTTCGCCACCAACCCGACCAATCAGACTCAACCAAAGACCAATATTGATCCTTGCCTAATTCAGTTCACTCCTCCATCCAACCGTGATCCACCCCCACTGCCTCCAAACCACCCCGTTAACTTTCAAGAATTTGTTAACCTCGAACCTTGCCTCACCATCATTCTCCAAATCCCTCAACATGCAAACTAACCTTACATTAACAGAAATAAGTGAAGTCCACCATCTAAAAACTGATACCGACCTTATAAGCCTACCTGCTGACAAAGGCTCCACCACCGTTGTTTTGAACCGCAAGGATTACGTGGCAGAAGGATTCCGTCAGCTGTCAGATACTTCCACCTACAAATCATGCCACAGTGATCCCATTCGAGTAATCCAGCAGGATTAGGCCCATCCCAGAACCTCTCTCCAGAGTCCATCTCTCTACTTACCCCTACTACTCCTTGCATTCCCACCTTCTACATGCTTCCTAAAGTCCATAAACCCAACCACCCAGGACGCCCCATTGTGGCCGGTTACTGTACCCCCACTGAAAGAATCTCTGCTCTCGTAGACCAACACCTTCAACTTATTACACGGAACCTATCTTCCTATATAAAAGATACCAACCATTTCCTCCACAAACACTCCACAGTTTCTGTCCCTTTACCACACAGTGCCCTGCTCGTCACTATTGATGCCACCTCCCTGTACACTAACATTCGTAATGCCCATGGCCTTACTGCTATCGAACACTACCTTTCCAGACGCTCTATGGATTCCAAACGAACAACCTCCTTCCTAGTCGCCATGACCAACTACATCCTCACCCACAATTACTTCTTCTTTGAAGGCATTACCTACAAACAAATCCGCGGTACGGCTATGGGTACCCGCATGACACCATCCTATGCTAACCTATTCATGGGCCATCTAGAGGAATCCTTCCTAAAAACCCAGAATTCTAAACCCCTCACCTGGTTCAGATTCATTGATGACATCTTTGCTATCTGGATTGAAGGTGAAGACACCATATTAACATTCCTCCAGAATCTCAACAACTTCTCCCCCATTTTCTTCACCTGGTCCTATTCAGTCCAACAAGCCACCTTCCTAGATGTTGACCTTCACCTCAGAGACGGCTACATCAGTACCTCTGTCCATATCAAACCTACTAACTACCAGCAATACCTCCACTTCAACAGCTGCCACACATTCCGTACCAAGAAGTCCCTTCCGTACAGCCTAGCCACCCGTGGTCATTGCATCTGCAGTGACGAGCAGTCCCTCTCAAAATATACCGAGGGTCTCACTGAAGCCTTCACTGACCGCAATTATCCTCCCATCTTTGTACAAAAACAAATCTCCGGTGCCTTATCTTTCCAGTCTCCCACCACCTCCCAAAGTCGCACAGTCCAGCCACAGAGGAGCATTCCCCTCGTAACTCAGTACCATCCAGAACAGGAGAAACTGAATTACATTCTCTGCCAGGGTTTCGATTACCTCTCGTCGTGCCCCGAAATGAGAAATGTCCTGTCCACTATCCTTCCCACCCCTCATACAGTGGTACTCCGCCGTCCACTGAACCTACACAATATACTCGTCCATCCTTACACGACCCCTGCTCCCAATCCCTTACCTCATGGCTCACACCCCTGTAATAGACCTAGATGCAAGACCTGTCCCATACATCCTCCTACCACCACCTACTCCAGTCCGGTCACTAACATCACCTATACCATCAAAGGCAGGGCTACCTGTGAAACCAATCATGTGATTTACAAGCTAAGCTGCAACCACTGTGCTGCATTCTATGTAGGCATGACAACCAACAAGCTGTCTGTCCCCATGAACGGCCACCGACAAACTGTGGGGGGGGAAAAAAAATCGACCATCCTGTTGCTGAACACACTGCCAAACATGATATCCCTCATCTCAATGGCTGCTTCACAGCCTGTGCCATATGGATCGTTCCCACCAACACCAGCTTTTCTGAATTGCGCAGGTGGGAACTTTCCCTGCAATACATCGTACGTTCCCATATCCCTCCTGGCCTCAACCTCCGTTAGTCACTGTCCTCAATCATCCAGCTCACTCCCTGTTCCCATTCCAGCACTACACAGCCATCATTCCACCGCTACACCCAGTCTTTTAATTTCTTTTTATTTCTCTCCTTTCCGCTACTTACCCCCTCCCCCTCCGCACCTTCTCTCCTGCCCTCCGTCTAAACTGCAACACTTCACTGCCCACCACTCCCACCATACTATCCCTCCCCCTTCCCGCCCCAGCGTCCTCCTTACCCCCCACCCAGTCGCCACTCCCATTATGCACTGGTGCTGCTGTTCGCAATGTGGTTTCAGCTCTCTGAGACTGCAGACATGTGTGCAAGTTGCGTTTACGTGCGTGCGTGCGTGTGTGTGTGTGTGTGTTTGTGTGTGTGTACTGCTGACAAAGGCCATAATGGCTGAAAGCTTTAATTGTGTGAATCTTTTTGTTGTGCCTATCGCGACTCAGCATCTCCGCAATATGGTGAGTAGCAACATTCCTTCTCTGGTATTGGTACATTCCATCCTGGATTTTCCATTGTTTGATGATGTTACTCCGATGTATTTTGTGCAGTTCTGCTGAAATGCTAATCATTTGTGTATTCAGACATATAGTACACTTCATACCAGTTTGACATTTGTTGCCGGCCACATTTATGGTATTGCAGTTTTAACAGTCAGCAGTGTATTTTCTGTGTTTCTCAGTGACGTATGTAGTTTGCATGCTGATTGTTCCCACAGAAAAGCTGGAATATACATCACAATAATAGGGTTTCTATGATGGAAATGACAAAGGAAAAATGAACACTGAGTGCAGACATCCACTCACCTGAAGTTGAATAAATGAGCGACATTTCAAAAGTTCTGCGCACTGTAAGATAAAATTGGAGAAAATATCTTTACAGGCCTTCAGTATAATCTCCATTCTTGTTTGTGACAGCTTTCCAACATTTTGGCTACTTCCTTATTCCGGATAGGGCACCTTCATTGTTGTGCTTTCTGAGTGCTCGGGTCACCTCAGTGGAAGCTTCATCATATGTATCAAAACATTTTCCCCAGAATTGTTTCTTCAGTTTGGGAAACAAACAAAATCTGATAAGCTTATAACGGGATCGTATGGTGGGTGCGGAGATGTTTCCCATCCGTATTTGTTGAGCATTTCTCTCACTGGTAGGACAAAAAGCGATTTTGCATTATCGGGCAAAATGAGGACACCAACTGCGAGCTTATCAGACCGTCGACGAATTTTTGATGGCCTTCCACTTCTTGGGCTGTTCTCAGTGCTTACTCAACTTTACGGAAAGAAGTATACCACCACGGTACTTTGCTACGATCCACTACACCCTTCGCTCACACCTCTTACAAAGTGTCCTAAATTTCTGTTGGGTTCTTTCCACATAGGGATTTGATTTTGATTTAGGAAACTGGTCACTATGTGTAATCCAATCTGACTCCATTTCAGGTTCCATTCTAAAATTGAATTACTCATGACACACCCACACAAACTAGCAAACTCATATACGACCATAACTCCTAAGGTCTCACTCACAGCTGACACGAATTTTGGCTTGATTGCGCCACCGTAATGGTTGCATGTGTACAGTGTGCAGGAATTTTGAAATGACCCTCATATACTGTAGGCAGTGCACACATTTAAAATGTCTTAAAATCACATTAATGTTCAAGCTTTTGATATTTTTTTATTATGTTAGTTCAAAGTTATTCCCCCCATTTGGGATTGAGCGAGGTGCCACAATTTGGTACCAGCATAGTCACCACCTGATGTCAGTGCTGGCACTAGGTTCCATTGTAATAATAGGTCATCCTTTGTGAGTAAGTATGATGCATTAGAGATCTGTGGTGCAGACGTCTCTATGTTGTTGTTTCCATGGGGTGGTGTGTAAAGGTGCTAAAAATCGAGATTTGGGTAGTTGTTAAGTAATCTGTAAAGAAAAATATGCCAATTTACAGAAAATGCTGGGGCTCTTCTCCATCTTATTCATTTGTTGTCAAGTGGACAAATAGGTTTAAATTTGGTCGGGACAGCTTAGATGATGATCTGTGTAGTGGTTGGCCACAATGTGCCACTAAGACATAAATTATTGCAGAAGTGCATAAAATGGTCATAGAGGATCACCAAATGAAAATGGGGAAACTGCCGAACCTGTAGGGACGTCATCTGAATTACATTTTACAGTGAAATTGGCTATGAGAAAATGATCTGCTAGATAGGTGCTATGACTCTTAACACAGGATCACAGATACATTAGAATGGAAATGTCCAAACCATGTCTGACCCATTTTCAGAACAACCAGCAATATTTTGTCTGCAGGTTTGTGACCACAGATGAAACATGGGTCCACTATTGTACCCCAGATGCAAACCAGCACCAGGGCTTTGGACACATATTGACTCACAGCCACCAAAGAAAGCAAAGCCAATACCTTCAATGGGAAAGACCATGGTGTCAGTTTTGTTGGACAGTAAAGGGATTCTGCTGGTACATTATCTTCCCACTGGTAAAACAATTATGGGACAGTACTATGCTAACTTCCTGGACCAACCATCAAAAGATACGCAATAAAGGCCAGGTTTGGCAAGGAAAAAAGTCATATTTCATTAAGACAGTGTACATCTACACACGAGTGTCATTACCATGGTAAAAATACATGAACTGAGGCATGAATTGCTACCACACTAACTTCATTTGTCTGATGTGACTCCATCGGACTCCCATCTCTACCCCAAACTCAAAATTTTCTTCAAATGGGTTTTCATACTGGCCACTGTGGGACCTGCAGATACATCACATCTTTCACGTGTCCCCAGAGGAAAAAGTCCTTGGAGGTGAGGTGCAGCAACCGTGCTGGAAACCCCTGAATGGGCCAGCCCCATCTAATCCATCGACATGGAATTGTTGGTTTAGCGCCTGTTATGCCACTGTGGCATTATGTGCAGGGCATCCATCATTTTGATACCACATTATTTGACACAAATGAAGGGCTAGGTCTTCCATCAGTACAGATAAGGTACATCCCAAGAACTGCTCGTACTGTCACCTGTTAGAGAGTGCCATCAACGAAATATGTATCAATGAAGTGGAGTCCTACAATACTGTGTGATACATTGACATTCCACTGATGTTGATGTTCAACTTGGCGAATCCAGTGTTTGTTTTCTGGTGACCAATAGTGCATATTGTGTAACGTGATGTTCCCAGGGTTTGTAAATGTGTCGTCATCAGTAAACAGTGCCCTACACATAACGTCACGGTTTTGCTACAGAACCCACCGACAGTATTCCAGGCAATTGTGAACATTGTTGCTGTGGAGGCCTTGATGTAGTGCCACGTGATATGGATGGTCCTATGTGTGTGCAGAATATGCACCATGCTTGTTCAAGAGATTCCCATCTGTCTCTCCATTTCACAAAAACTTGCATGAGGGTTTACTTCAGCAGCCACCAGAACAGCTGCCTCTGCTGCTTCATAAGTTATGCCTGTGCTCTGGAGCTGTGTTCTTGGAGACACCTGCCTTGTCGTGCAAAACCTTCTAACAATATTCATGGAGGTAGAGCGAGTTGGATGACTTCTATTAGGGTACCACTCTGCATACATCTGTACTGCACATGTGCCATTTTGGTGACATTCTCCATACAATAAAACCATGTCAGCTATTTCCTCATTTGTGAATACCATGTCGAATGCCTAGAATACCGTATTTACTCGAATCTAAGCCGCACCTGAAAAATGAGACTCGAAATCAAGGAAAAAAATTTTCCCGAATCTAAGCCGCACCCGAAATTTGAGACTCGAAATTCAAGTGGAGAGAAAAGTTTTAGGTCGCACCTTCAAATCAAAACAAAGTTGGTCCATTGTAATATGAGACACAATTTAGGTCGAATGAATGACGATACAGCTACAGTAGTTTTGTTCGAGATGTAAGCTTAGCAGCTAAGCTTTACCAGATATCCATTGCTATGTGTCAGGCGCTCCGTCCATATTTATACGGGTACCCTTTCTTTTTCACGTGCTTCGTCTCGTTTGAATTATTTTTCTTTGATCTGATAAGTGCCGTTCTCTTTGTTATAGGTGTTTACGTCACTCTAAGCTGAAGATGCATTACTGTACTGTGTCATGCATTGTTTGTCGCATTCTGATAATGAGTGTTTACGGCCTGTCGCCGCTCGTGGCATGGCTCGCTTTTGTGCGTGCTACCGCCGCTTACAATCGTCTCATTCGCGAAACAATGGCAAGAGACTGCTATTTGTTGTTACTTACACTGCTGCTTTCTTTGATAATGATCAACAAGAACCAAATAATAGACTGCATATGATAGAATATGTTCTGGACGAGAGTTTAGCAAAAAATTTTCTCCGTTTGAAAATCTTTGCAGACGCCTCTTTAGTACATCACATTCTGCACAGAAGTTAGTCATCTTAGATTTGAAAATCTAGTCAATTGCCATGCTTCATTTCTGACTGTATCACTATTACGCATAAGAATAATATGAATATAAACATGACATAATATGTATATTCTTCCGCGTTTGCTGTTGTCTCACTCTAGTTTTGTAGTTTATTAGGCAGGCAGAATTTAAATGAGATAGCAGCAAACACGAAATAATACGTGGCAAAATGTTTATATTCGTATTATTCTTATGGTTAGGAGAATACTGCATGTGATTCACAATTCATAAAAGTTCCTATTAGCAAGCATCTCTTCTCACAGGTAGGAAAAAATTCAGAACGTAAAGTTGGCCATATTGACAAACATCCGTAACAGTCTTGCCAGTCGGATTTACGTAGTACATTGAAATGCTGCAACATTCGAAGATAAACAATACGGAATTTGTATTTACTTCGGTGGATAATGTATGAAAATGCAGTGGTCGAAACTCTGAGCCAAAGAAAAAAAGCTCGTCTTCCACCTTTTTAAATTTATTTACTGACGCAGAGGTTTTGGCGCCAGTATTTATCTTTGTGCCTGCAAAGCATGCCTGTGAAGTCGACGGCAGAAGTTAGTTGTGGCGGCACGTACCAACATTTTTCAGAACTTCCGCTTGCTTTGCACTCGATTCTAAGCCGCAGGTGGTTTTTTGGATTACAAAAACTGGAAAAAAAGTGTGGCTTAGATTCGAGTAAATACGGTAGATGGACATGTAAATTAATATCACGATCACAACAGTGATATAAATTACAGTGTACACTACACCGGTGCAATGTACCTGTACATACTCCATGCAGAACAATCTGCTTCATAGTGAGCTGTTCCCACACACAGTGCTGATAGCCACCTGTTCCTGTACACAACTGCAGAGGCAAAGTGTTGATTGGGCAGTATAATGGGGCGGCGTACACTAGCCAGTACTCTTCTGTTGTCTGTACATAGATAAATACAACGTGCATGAGGGACATCATTATGTCATATTAATGTTTGTGGCAGGAATCCCTATATTACTTTCAGCCATGCGATAACAGTAAAAGTAAGAATACGTACGTCAATCACATCGCGATTACGAGGAACGTGCAGGTCACATTTGCATCGCGGGAAGTGCAATAGTGGTGTGTTTTGTTCATTTTGCGCCCCAACATCGCATTCCAATTTCTCGGGATGTAATTGACAAATTGCGATGCACCCACCACCATTACTATAGTGATTTCTCGTGTTATTGATAGCGTATGGAATAATACGGGGTATCTATTTTAAAAGACACAAGTTTGTGTTGGAACCAATATTTGCACATGGTTTAGAACGTCTCATAGTATTAACTTTTGTAAGCCGCTGCTGTACATTCATACCTGTAAAAGCCGTTTGTCAGTATCGGTTGTGGTTCCAGAGATATAGGTAGTGAAAAGTTTAGGGGGGACACCTTGTATAAGTTTGCTATGTGACCTGAGACTGAGATTGCTGCTGCATTCTTTGTTTTAGGGTCTGCAAGTTTTTTGGCTGCAATAATATCAGTGCATTGCCGAAGTGTTTTTGTGATGCAATTGGAATTTTTACAAGTATATCTGTGGGTCAATGTGTCTAAATAACCAAACAGTTGTTGTTGTTGTGGTCTTCAGTCCTGAGACTGGTTTGATGCAGCTCTCCATGCTACTCTATCCTGTGCAAGCTTCTTCATCTCCCAGTACCTACTGCAACCTACATCCTTCTGAATCTGCTTAGTGTATTGATCTCTTGGTCTCCCTCTACGATTTTTACCCTCCACGCTGCCCTCCAATGCTAAATTTGTGATCCCTTGATGCCTCAAAACATGTCCTACCAACCGATCCCTTCTTTTAGTCAAGTTGTGCCACAAACTTCTCTTCTCCCCAATCCTATTCAATACCTCCTCATTAGTTACGTGATCTATCCACCTTATCTTCAGCATTCTTCTGTAGCACCACATTTCGAAAGCTTCTATTCTCTTCTTGTCCAAACTAGTTATCGTCCATGTCTCACTTCCATACATGGCTACACTCCATACAAATACTTTCAGAAACGACTTCCTGACACCTAAATCTATACTCGATGTTAACAAATTTCTCTTCTTGAGAAACGCTTTCCTTGCCATTGCCAGTCTACATTTTATATCCTCTCTACTTCGACCATCATCGGTTATTTTACTCCCTAAATAGCAAAACTCCTTTACTACTTTAAGTGTCTCATTTCCTAATCTAATTCCCTCAGCATCACCCGATTTAATTTGACTACATTCCATTATCCTCGTTTTGCTTTTGTTGATGTTCATCTTATATCCTCCTTTCAAGACACTGTCCATTCCGTTCAACTGCTCTTCCAAGTCCTTTGCTGTCTCTGACAGAATTACAATGTCATCGGCGAACCTCAAAGTTTTTACTTCTTCTCCATGAATTTTAATACCTACTCCGAATTTTTCTTTTGTTTCCTTTACTGCTTGCTCAATATACAGATTGAATAACATCGGGGAGAGGCTACAACCCTGTCTCACTCCTTTCCCAACCACTGCTTCCCTTTCATGCCCCTCGACTCTTATAACTGCCATCTGGTTTCTGTACAAATTGTAAATAGCCTTTCGCTCCCTGTATTTTACCCCTGCCACCTTCAGAATTTGAAAGAGAGTATTCCAGTCAACATTGTCAAAAGCTTTCTCTAAGTCTACAAATGCTAGAAACGTAGGTTTGCCTTTTCTTAATCTTTCTTCCAAGATAAGTCATAAGGTCAGTATTGCCTCACGTGTTCCAACATTTCTACGGAATCCAAACTGATCTTCCCCGAGGTCGGCTTCTACCAGTTTTTCCATTCGTCTGTAAAGAATTCGCGTTAGTATTTTGCAGCTGTGACTTATTAAACTGATAGTTCGGTAATTTTCACATCTGTCAACACCTGCTTTCTTTGGGATTGGAATTATTATATTCTTCTTGAAGTCTGAGGGTATTTCGCCTGTCTCATACATCGTGCTCACTAGATGGTAGAGTTTTGTCATGACTGGCTCTCCCGAGGCCATCAGTAGTTCTAGTGGAATATTGTCTATTCCCGGGGCCTTGTTTCGACTCAGGTCTTTCAGTGCTCTGTCAAACTCTTCACGCAGTATCATATCTCCCATTTCATCTTCATCTACATCCTCTTCCATTTCCATAATATTGTCCTCGAGTACATCTCCCTTGTATAAACCCTCTATATACTCCTTCCACCTTTCTGCCTTCCCTTCTTTGCTTAGAACTGGGTTTCCATCTGAGCTCTTGATATTCATACAAGTGGTTCTCTTCTCTCCAAAGGTCTTTAATTTTCCTGTAGGCAGTATCTATCTTACCCCTAGTGAGACAAGCCTCTACATCCTTACATTTGTCCTCTAGCCATCCCTGCTTAGCCATTTTGCACTTCCTGTCGATTTCATTTTTGAGACGTTTGTATTCCTTTTTGCCTGCTTCATTTACTGCATTTTTATATTTTCTCCTTTCATCAATTAAATTCAATATTTCTTCTGTTACCCAAGAATTTCTATTAGCCCTCGTATTTTTACCTACTTGATCGTCTGCTGCCTTCACCACTTCATCCCTCAGAGCTACCCATTCTTCTTCTACTGTATTTCTTTCCCCCATTCCTGTCAATTGTCCCCTTATGCTCTCCCTGAAACTCTCTACAACCTCTGGTTCTTCCAGTTTATCCAGGTCCCATCTCCTTAAATTCCCACCTTTTTGCAGTTTCTTCAGTTTCAATCTGCAGTTCATAACCAATAGATTGTGGTCAGAATCCACATCTGCCCCAGGAAATGTCTTACAATTTAAAACCTGGTTCCTAAATCTCTGTCTTACCATTATATAATCTATCTGAAACCTGTCAGTATCTCCTGGCTTCTTCCATGTATACAGCCTCCTTTCATGATTCTTGAACCAAGTGTTAGCTATGATTAAGTTATGCTCTGTGCAAAATTCTACAAGGCGGCTTCCTCTTTCATTCCTTCCCCCCAATCCATATTCACCTACTATGTTTCCTTCTCTCCCTTTTCCTACTGACGAATTCCAGTCACCCATGACTATTAAATTTTCGTCTCCCTTCACTACCTGAATAATTTCTTTTATCTCGTCATACATTTCATCTATTTCTTCATCATCTGCAGAGCTAGTTGGCATATAAACTTGTACTACAGTTATCAAATATTAATGTAAATCATATTGATCTTTTACATTTCTTCAGTGGTAGCTGTTTTGTCACATACAATTAGGTATCAACCAGTAACCACCCACCCCCGATTCTGTAAAGAATCAAACTACCACTTATAAAATGGCTTCAAATATATGATTACTTTGCAAATTAGTCAATGTGTTAAGTATTTTGTGTTAAGCATATAAAATACCTTTGGTTGAAGATACAAAACCCTAATTATATTGGTTTGTCACCCAAAGAATAATCAAGAAAAGATTTGAAATCATGTGTGAAATCTGTTGAAAGGCACTAAGTGCTGTCATTCTCAAATACTGGAGGAATGTTGTCTGGGTAATTTGTAAGCTGTGATCTCGAGTATATGATTTTCCTGTAAAAAGCTTTACAGTGCGACCACATAATGTGACAGATGTTCTAGCTGTTACTTCTTTAATGATTATTAATCCCTAGTTTGAATTCTGTAAGTAATCTTTAATTGTTTAATGTGAATTATTTAAGAGGTATGCTATTGCCTTTTTAAATAAACATATTTTAGTTACCACTTTCAAATCCTTGGGAAAATTATTAAATAATTTTAATCTCATATGGAAAATACTGTTTAGAGTTTTTCAGTTCTTTACGTTTGGGAAATGTAAGCCCAAACTGTACCTTGTTCCATGACCATGTTTTGAACTATTCAGAATGTAAGTAGAAAAGGGAGAAGGAAAGTCTGGACTGCAAAGCCTGTTCTACAGAGGACATGTGAGCTTGAAAAATTACCCACAATGCACGTGTTTCGCCGGCCTCTACTCTGCGGACGTGGTTCAAATGGCTCTGAGCACTATGGGACTTAACATCTGAGGTCATCAGTCCCCTAGGACTTAGAACTACTTAAACCTAATTAACCTAAGGACATCACACACATCCATTCCCGAGACAGGATTCAAACTTGCGACCGTAGCGGTCACGCAGTTCCAGACTGAAGCGCATAGAACCACTCGGTCTGTGGACATGACTGCTTGTACAATCATGTTTAAACAGAATAGGGTGGCTCTCATTCTCACCTGTATGAAAGTGCTTTGTGGATTCACAGACAACCAAGTGGGGAGCCCAACTGATAATCACGTGAAGTTCTTTTGAATAGTGTCTCCTGCTCAGTGAAATATTGTAATTTGTTCATCTCATAAATAGTTAACTGGTGAAAGAGCTGCTGTAAACACTCATTGTAATTTAAATGATAAGACAGTTATGCAATGAAATGAATGTAATTCAGCAATCTGGGTCAATCTGGAACTACTCTTAAAAAATTTGTTCTTGTTCACTTGTACATACAGTCACAGTGTAAGCAGAGGTGAGCCACTATGTGTCTTCTCATTAAAGGAAAACTTGTCTTCAATGAGTAAATTAATAGCATCAACAGAAGAGCATCATTTATATTGTTTTATCCATGATTTCCAGCTTTTATAATGAGGTCGTTTACACATATGGGCAATTTACTTTCACCTAAACTGGATGAAAACAAGTAATAAAGCATCACCGTGTCAGTCTAAAATACAGATATATACATTAATCATTACAAAAGGACATAAAACACTTTATAATATCAAAAAGTGAATTTAAGCTGTCTATTCACATGTTGCAAGTTGACAACAAACATAGTAGACATGTGAAGCAGACGATTAGACAGGCACATACTGTGTAGAGATTTTCTTGTAGCCGGACAATCTGTCATGTGGAGCACTGCAGTAGACAATTACTTTTTGTTCTGTCGCACGTGCCGTGTAAAGTAGGCTTAAGAGAATGCAGAAACCAAGGGAGAAGATACCAGCCTAAATTAACATCATATGACTGGCGAGAACTTAGTGTGAGCGGTACTGAAATGCTGAAGCCCAAGTTGTGTTCCACAGGATGCTTCTGTCCTTGTTTTTTCCTTTGGAGGGGATGTTTTAATATAATGAAACCTGAGATTCAGCACTGGTTTTAAAATTATCTGTCTATTAGCTCTTATTCAGTTTTTCCCATTAAAGTGACCAGTGTGTACACACACCTGTTTTGTTGCAAGTGTTGTTAATATTTGGTTGCTGTTGTTGCTTTGAAATAAATAAATGTGTATAGTCCCATAAGAAAAGAAAATCCATAAAATGCATCTGTGGATGTATAATGAGAATCTCAACTTGTAGTGATTTACTTTCAAAACATTAGTGTGGTTTTCAGTAGACATTGAACTTCCTGTTACAGTGTGCAAGCCTTCTGTTGCCCATGGATCAAGCAGAGCTCACAAGGTTAGTTGTTTTGAAATATATATAAATGTTGTGTGTGTGTGTGTGTGGTGTGTGTGTGTGTGTGTGTGTGTTTTACAAGTATATGCATGTGCATGTTTGTGTTTGCAGGGAGTGAGTGGAACTAAAACAAAGATGATCATATTGTAGATTTATAGCAAGGTCCCTATTATCTGGTTAATGTGGATCTGAGACTGTATGCATAATTCAGAATACACATTTTTACCAGAAATTGCTATTTTCTGTATTTACAAAACATACTACATGTCACATTTGAAAACCCACAGCATTATTTATGTTACTTGCTGTAAAATTACAAAGTTGCACTTAAAATAAATTGTAGTTCATATCACTTGCTTTCAGAAAATAATTTTTCAATATTTCCCATCCATAATAGCTCTCATTTGCTGGAGAGTCAAAATACACATTTAGTCTAACAGATTTTGCCTCACATACTCAGATAACTGATCGACACATTTCAGTGGCTCAGAGTGCACGGTAATGGGTTTCTCAATTACTCTTCTTTGCTCTCTTTTTCTCGTGGGCACACTGCATTCACTGTGTCTGCGTCACATAACTGCTCGAACCCTGATTCCTGGGCATAGCTATATAACCAGTTTCGGGTGGTTTCATCATCTATATATTCACAAATATATACTTGTATTATGAATGAAAATATTTGTTCTAATTATATCAGAATACTTCCAGCTTCATTTTTTTATTTCTTTCAAAAATGCACCAAACTATGTATGGATAATCCACACCCGGGTAATTAAAGCTTGCTGTACTGTCAAATGTACAGTAAGATTGATTTTAGCATTTTTGTATGCAATATTTTGACAAGTGACTTACACATCTCTTCACCTGGTGTTGCAAGCGAAGATGTGGGACCTGCCCTACCTGCAACCAAATTATCTCAAAACCTTCACTGAAATCCCTTGGTGAAGAAGATTGGATAAGTCATTGATATATTGTGTAGAAAAGTCATAGTCACACTTCAGCTGGATACATGGAGATATATTTTCAAAATCATTGCTGGGGGAACCTCAGAAATAAGAACAACTAAGTAGCATAGCTATTTAAAATTGCCAGGACTATATTAATAATAGTTGGTGTTGTGTAAACATTTACCCCTCTCACAGAGTGCTTTCAGTCTTCTCATTTTTTGTATTATACTACTGTATATCTCAAAAACTTGATCTTTATTTGTGTATAACTTGCAGTCAGCATAGAAAGTATTCTCAGTAATTTTTTAAATATGGTATTGTGTAACTACAGATCAGCTTTTTGATTGAATTCGAGTTGTCCTAGCAGATAGAAGAAATTGTCAGATGGGAAACTAGCTTCATCCATCCACAACTTGCGTTCTGGACTCTGTATCTCAGGGAATAATTTATGTAGAGAGGTATAACTTGACACACATTTGTGAAAGGATGTGGGGTTTAATTGAAACAAAAAATTAGAGCAAAAACCACTCAACAGGTGGTGCTGAGCAGCAACATGTTAATGACATCACATGAGAATCTTGTATAAAATTTCAGTATGATGGGTGTGAGCTATACCAGTACATTACAGGATGATGACATCCCTAGCCTGGCTGATAAACTCATGATGGAAGGGACAGCTTTTATGCAGGATGGCGCTTCATCCCACATTGCTACACATGTGAAAGATCTCTTATGCGTATTGTCGGGTGAGGATTGCGTGCCGAGCTGCGACTTCTGTCATGCTTGGCCTTCCAGGTTCCCAGATCTCAATCTGTGTGATTAGTGGTGATGAGGTTGCCTCAAGGCACAAGTCTACCACATCATCCGACCTGATTGGAGATGCTGAAAGACAATATCTGACAGCAATTTCTCACCATATCCGCTGACATGCTGTACAGTGCTGTTCACATTGTCCCTCAACTGTAGGTATTGTTGATGAATGAATGATAGACATGTTGAGCATTTGTTATAAAGAACATGAATTGTTATGCTTATTATTGTTTTTGTATCATATGAAGCTAATGGTCATTTTGTACATTTTGTTGTGGCTTCAATAAAACCCCATGCCATTTCAAGCACATGTTAATTTTACCCCTCTTCTTCATGTGCTCCTGAAATGGCACGGAAAATATATAAGTAGAGCGAAGAAGAATGGGAATCATTCTAGTGAATATGTGAGCTGCAAATGGAGAAGTCCATTGACGTAAACAGCTTTGGCAAAGTGCAGATTGTTATGACCTGATACCTGGGAAGGAGCTTCTCTTAAACAGTGATGCTGGTGAGCTTTACATGTGCTACTGTTTTGACATTTCTGGAAAGAGTGCACTAATAAAAATACCCTCAGCTGTATGTACCAATTTTCTATGTATTGTGACCTGATCAGTGATACAATCCACCATCTTCAGGCTCCTCTACAACTCATGGTGATCACGTTTTCAGTGGTGTATACACTGAGGAACAAAAGTCATGGAATACCCTCTAATATTATGTCAGATCTTCTTCTGCCTAGCATAGTGCAGCAACTCAATACGGCACGGACTCAACAAGTCGTTGGAAGTCCCCTGCAGAAATATTGGGCCACGGTGCCTTATTTTTGACTCTACATAATTGCAAAAGTGTTACCAGTGCAGGGTTTTGTGTACAAACTGACCTCTCAATTATGTCCCATAAGTGTTTGATGGGATGCGCGTTGGGCGATCTGGGAGGCCAAATTATTCTCTCAAATTGTTCCAAATGTTCTTCAAACCAATCATGAACAGTTGTGGCTCAGTGACAAGGTACATTGTCATCTATAAAAATTCCATAGTTGTTTGGGAATATGATAGATGAACATAAACATTTCCAGTCAATAATCAACTCACTTATACCAGAGGACCCAGTCCATTCCGTGTAAATACAGCCCATACCATTATGGAGTCACCACCAGCTTGCACTATGTCTTGTTGATAACTTGGCTTTATGGGTTTTACACCATACTTGAATCCTACCATCAGCTCTTAACAACTGAAACCGGGACTCATCTGACCTGGCCATGGTTTTCCAGTCATCTAGGATCCAACTAATACGGTCACGACTCCAGGAGTGGCACTGCATGCGACACCGTGCTCTTAGCAGAGGCATCGCGACGGTCGTTTTCGCCACAGTGTCCTAACATATACGTTCCTCGCATGTCCCTATTGATTCTTGTGGTTATTTCGCGCCATATTGCTTGTCTGTTGATACTAACAACTCGACGCAAATGCCACTGCTCTCAGTTGTAGTGTGAAGGCAGTTGACCTCTGTGTTCTCCTTGGCGAGAGGTATAGCCTGAAATTCGGTTCTCTAGGCATATTCTTGGCACTGTGGATCTTAGAATATTGGATTCTCTACCAATTTCTGAAATGGAATGTCCCATGCATCTAGCTACAACTGCCATTCCACATTCAAAATCTGTTAATTCATGTCGTGCAGCCCTAATCACTTCAGAAATCTTTTCACATGAATCACCTCAGTACAAATGACAGAAATTTTACAGAAAGTGGTTGAAGAACAGTAAAACCACAAGATGGCGACGAGATGTTGGACATCCACACTTCATCACTGAACATGAAGGTGGAGGATGGGAAGCAGTCTATGGTAGTTCTGACAACAGAAGATTATGCTCATACAAGCATGAGTTTTATGAAGCAGACCATTCAACATATATTGTTGAACATGAGGCTCTGCAGAGACAACGTCTACATTTTCCCATGTTGACCGAATGACATTAACAATTACAATTGCAGTGGGTCCTGGGTCAAAGAGATTGGATGATGGATCAATGGAAATTTGTTTCCTGTGTGTTGAATCATATTTCCTTTTCACCAGGTCGATGGTCATGTCCGGATACACCACTGTCCAGGCGAACGAATGCTAAAACTCGCACCGTGCCATAGTCACTGGCCACTTGAGGCAGTATTATGCTATGGAAAAAATTCACATTGGCTTTAGGAGCACCTGTGATACTAATCAAAGGCACTATGACAGCTGTACACTTTGTGAAAATTATTTTGGATCACCTGCATCTCTTCGTGCTTGATGTCTTTCCTGGTCGCTATGGCATCTTCCAGCAGGATAACTGTCAGTGTCACAAGGCCAGAATTGTTCTGCAGTGCATAGAGGAAGATGGTGGTGAGCTATGTTGATGTTTTTTGGCCACAAAAATCGCCTGTTCCGAAACTGGTTAACACATCTGGTATGCTGTCGGGTGCCAGCTCTGAGTTCAAAAACCGCTGCCCCATAATTTACAGGAATTGCGTGGTCTGTGTGTAGACATCTGATGCCACATACATGTGGAAACATTTTGAGGTGTTGTCAAAACCGTGCCACACGGAACCCACACTTTATTCCGTGCTACAGATGGGTAAACCCACCATTAAGTAGATGGTTATAAAATTCTAGCTAATCAGTGTATGCAAATGATTTGGTGCATAGCTATGTCAGCTCTGAGCATCTGTTAGCAAATAATGCTGATAGCAAATAATGCTGCAACACCAGAAAGCTGTATTGCAACGTGAAAATACCTGCAGAAGACTGTCAGTTTACCCACAGAAATGTAATGTGTTGTGCAGAAATAGGCATGATACAGATTGGTGATCATTATTTTAAACTGCCCTGTCTCGAAATGTTCATGTTGAGAAACTTAAAGTTGGACATCTGCAAAGAACTTAGATTGATTGAAAAATCCCAAGAAAAGGTAAGTCTCAGAAGAAAGATTATATGAACATGTAATGTCTTCTTTCGGACATGTTCGAAACAACATACACCATGCGGAATTCGCAGATGTGATACATATTATGTAAATTGAAGGTAGAGAAGAAAGAAAGCAAAAGAAAGGGAAGGAACTAATGATAGCAATGACGTCGGGACTTTATATGGAATCAGTGGACTGAGTAAGAGGTTTATGAATTAATGTTTTCACATTGTTAACATGCTTTGTTCATTGTATCAGAGTGCACAGTTTCTAACCTTTTGTTGGTGCCAAGGACCTCTCTGCATTGCACATTTTTATGTTTGGTTAAAAAAAGCAGTGTAAATGAGTGAAACAAATTAGTTGTCATTAAAGTAGTAGTGTAGCACTATTCAGTTATTAACACCGCTCTTGTGCATTATTTTCTTCTGGTTTTAAAGCTATGACTGTTAAAGTGAAGTACATTTGCAGGAGATCTACTATTTTTCAACATGATTGGCATGATTAAATTTTTAATAGAAAATCATTAATTTCATTTCATAATGATTCTACAGTCGATTAGGTTTTTCATTTTGATTTAGAGGCTTAAATATAACTGCAGAATATCAATACAAGAATACTGTTATAATGATAATTTTTTAAAAAAACGACATTATCAGCGACCTTATATTAATATGATAATTATAAAACAGTCTTGATCGCAAATTTCTTTTAATCGGAGAGACCGGTTTCAATCCATAAGGATCATCTTCAGTCTCCAGAATGGCAGGTGGACTTCCATGGAGCAAGCTGCACCGATCCACAAAGCTGAACTGACTGCTGGAGCCTCATTGAAAATATATGTACATGAGGTGGCATATTATGTAGTCATGGTGCTTAGTATTTTTTTTCATAGAGTGACATGTGTTCTCAAACAAGATTTCCAAATGTATTGGTAGACGTCGTCTCCTCCTCTTTCCTCACCTTCAACACCACATGAACAGGAGGGCTCTGGTTGTCATTTTGGTGTGCAGTACTTCTCACTCAGGCTGTAGGGAGCTTCACTCAGTGTACGTGGAAGTTTAAAATCTACAGTATAATGGAAAGGATGGAGTGCTACTCCCCATATAGAGGGTACATTGAGCTGGAGACAGTCACAACAAAAAGGCTGCTTTTGGCCACAGGGCCTTCTTATAAAGTAGAAAACACCCCACATTCTCACAAACACAGCTCATACACATATGACCACTATCTGTGGTTGCTGATCAGCCTTAGCAGACAGAGACAGTGGTCTCATGTGTGAGTTGTTTTTGTGTGTTTTCTACTTTAGAAGAAGGCCTTGTGGCTGAAAAGAGAAATGTTTAGCAGTCTTTTTTTTTTTTTTCTGCCTGTCTGCAACTCAGTGTGTCCTCTATATGGTGTGTGCAGCAAATCCTTTCCATAATATTGTTGTTATTCCATCTTGAGTTTCCCAGTGTTTGGAAAGTTTAGAAGCTGTACTTTCAGAAGGCCATAAATGAATACTATCAGAATTATGGCTCGAATTTTCACATGGTATCAATTGCTGGGGCTGCCATCTTACAAATATGCTTTTTTTTTCTCCTTAAAATATGAGGTCAACTTGGTGATTTGGTGATGTTTCCTTGTAAGACTTGCTTGAAACACTGTGTGTTAACACATGCAGTACTTACAGAGTCATGCTTCTCAAAATAATAGTTGTATGATCTTTCCTTATTTTTCATCTAAGTGCATATGTGTAGTTTCAATAAAGTGATCAAATTACAGCAGAATGGAACAGTGTGCATGCTTGACAATGGCAACAGATGGACATGCTACATCATTTTCAGTCTATTTCCACTGCAGTTGTTCAGTATCAAAGCCACAGCAATTACTTTATGATTTTTACCCCAAGAATCCTTATTCTGCTGGTTTTAATCACATTATTGAAACTCCACATTTTTCGTTCATAGTGGGGTACTGCATTGTAAGTGCTCTCTAGTTCCCATTTTTGTCCTTTGCTGCCATTTACTTACACCTGAAGGGTGCTATTATTCACTGTACATGTAGCCAAACTGTGCCTATTGTATGTAGAACTCCAGTCTGAATGCTAGATGAGGAGGCAGTTATAAATGTAAATTATTTCCATCATGTCTTATTATTTTACATAATACAAATGACTGTAATTGGACTTTTGTTTTATAACTGATAATACCAATGAGGAATAACTGTACAGTGAAGTAAGTCCAAGCAGTCTAACCTGAAGCTCAGTCATTTACTTTACACAGTATGAATGAAACAACATTTAATTATAATTGACAGTCACAGCCCTCAAAACATAATCCAAAATCAATGAATTTGATATTGATTCTTTACACGATATTACTATTCCCAATTTTTTCAGACTGAACTGCATTAATTTTAGCTGGCTGACTCCAAAAGATAATTTTATAAGGCAAAACAGACTGCAAAAACATGCTTTTTCAAATTGAAATAGTTGCAAATGAAATCCTAAGCAGAGGCTCAGAGCTGTTAAAACAGGAAAATGAGTACAAAGATGATGCCTTACTTGCCACTCTTTGTGAGTAGTTTTTAATATATTTCTTTATTTATTACATTGTTTTGACTGCTGCCATCATCCCCAACATTAGTGCATACCTCGGGTAACACTTGTATCTTTGTAAACATTGTGAGCTGAGTTGACAGTTGACATCCCACTTAGATGTACGTTTTGTTGATACTAACACTGAGCATTGTTTTACAAGTTCTACATTTTTGTGAGTGTACTTTTTAAAAGTTTTTAAGTTTTAATTTTTGATCTTTTGCAGCTTGATATTGTATAACAAACGCCTCCCACTCTTATGTTTCTTTAATCTTAATTACAAATCTGATGATGATATTAGCTAAAATGATGTATTAAATAAAGAAGTATATTAAGTTATCTAGATGGTTTTATTCACAATATATCCACAATGGTAGCAAACTCATTCAGGAAATCTATTTTCTATATTAATTTGCTAATTTCTGATGCAAAAAAATGAATTTACTCAACCTTGACTTTTGAGCAATAAAGGAATTTGGAGTCCTGCAAATCTTGTGTTAAGAATATTCCAGTCCATCCTACAAACACAAGTTTCTTTCCTTTTCAAGATGTGCCTCATCTTCAACGAGCGTGGAGTACGTGACTGTCAGCCTCCGTGTGTGGCTCAGAGCTTCATCAATCACAACGCCATCCTGTACAAGATATATGTGGTGGGAGACAGACAGCACATCGTCGAGAGGCCATCTCTCAAGAACTTCTACCCGTGTGGTGAGATGCGCCGTCTTTTCTGTTTTTGCGCTGCTTTAAACTTTGAACTTAGTGCTGTTGTTGTTGTATTTGGTCCAAAGCCTGGTCTGATGCAGCTCTACATACTAGTTTATCCTGTTCAAGCCTCTTCATCTCTAAATGACTACTGCAACTGACATCCATTTCAACCTGATTACTGTATTCATGCATTGGTTTCACTCTACGAAGATTTCAATTTTTACCCCCTACACTTCCCCCCCCCCCCCCCCCCCAAATTACCAAACTGATAATTCTATGATGCCTTAAGATGTGTCCTATCAACCGATCCCTTCTTTCAGACAACTAGGGTGATAAGTTTCTTTTTTCCTCAGTCTGATTCAGTACTTCAATTTTCACCATTCTTCTGTAGCACCACATTTCAAAAACTTCTTTTCTCTTCTTGTCAGAACTAATTATCATCCATGGTTCTCTTCTGTAAAAGACAAGGGGTGTCCAACCAGCAGACTGCATGCAGCCCAAAGCAAGTTTCAATGTCTCCCAAAAAGTGAGGGTCTATCACATGATCAACAAAAAATAAATTCCATAAAATTACGGTTTTGTAAAGTTGTGATATATTGAATATTTTCAATTTGAAACTGCTGCCGCATAGTTTCTCTCTCTCTCTCTCTCTCTCTCTCTCTCTCTCTCTCTCTCTCTCTCTCTCCCCCCCCCCCCTCCCCCTCCCCCTTCCCCTTCCCCCCCTCCCTCTGCCCCCTCCCTGCCCCCTCCCTCCCTTTTAGAGTAGCCCAAAAATACTTGTCTTCTCCTGACATGGCTCAGGTGAACTGAAAGGTTGGACTCCCTTGCTGCTGACAAATACCTTCACGAAACATTTCCTAACATTTAAATTTATAGTAGATGTTAACAAATTTCTGTTTTTCAGAAACCCTTTTCTTTCTATTGCCAGTCTGCTTCCTATATGCTCTCCACCTTGGCCACAGTTATTTTGCTGTCTTTTACGCTTGGTGTCATATTCCTAAAATAATTATATCAGCATGACCAGATTTAATGTAATTACATTCCATTATAACACCTTATCAAGACACTATCCATTCTGTTCAGCTGCTGTTCGAAATCCTCTGCAATCTCTTATAGAATTTCAGTGTCATTGACAAACCATAAGTTTATTATTTCTTCTCCCTGAACTTCTTTACTGCTTGCTCATTGTGCAGATTCAATAAAATCAGGAATAAGCTACAAAACTGTCGCAGTCCCTTCTCAGCTATTGCTTCCCTTTCATGCCCCATTTTAGTTAATGATTTTATTATCCCGATCCAAGTACAAACACAAATAATGACATTCCAATTGGAATGTTTGAAACATATTATTTTCCAAGACAGTAATACAGTTGAATACACAAGAATTCTACTGGGTAGAAAGTATAGAAAATCCCTATGACGTTCTGTCCATATAGATTATGTGATTCATTGATCATGTTATTTTATTTTTGTATAGTTTTTACAGCACAAATACATAACCTTTCACAGTACGTAACCAGTTTTAACCTCTTCATACTGCGTATAGATAGGAAGAGGAAACAAAGAATCATTATAAAATCTACCACGAAACTGTAGGAGGGAATTTGGTATGCTTAACCCTTTAACTGATGTAAACAAGATAACTAGCCATGTTCCACCACTCCATAGGTGCAGAGGATGTCTTTAAATGCAGACCCTGGGTTTTCCTGAAGTGGTGTTGTTGTGTTTATGTGTCCCATTCCACCAACCTCTCACTGCTGTGGTTGAGTTACTTCCATATCTCAGTGAATAAAAAAGTTTGGACAATTTATCATACAACATCTTTGTACATTTCGTATGCTACAGTATGTGACCTTAATCAACCATACACAAAGTTTAAACAATGTGTTTTTACATCTGCAAATTCTTTAAAATTGTGTGAAATTTTTTAGCTAATTTGATACATCATAGTAATAATGGCATATAACAAAAATAAATTAAGTTCTTTATTGTGTGTAGATATAAGACTGTAAGATGTGTAAAAATCAATGTTACCATCTAATAGTTTTCTTAAAATCGAATGATAAGTATTTCATAGCGGCCGCAACACCACCTCTCAGCAGAGACAGCAGCATTTGGTGAGCAGTACAGCCATGAAAAAGCAGCACTCAGCACGGAATGCAGATAGCACAGCTACACCAGCAAAAAGATTCAAATTACTCAAACTTAATGTATCCATAAGATATTGTCCCAATGAACCCTTAGCCCTATCTCTCCATCCCTCTGCTGCATCTTCAAACTGTCAATAGATAAAAAGAGCTGCCAAATAATAATTATAGAATCTGTAAAATCAGTCAAGTAACTACACTCCTGGAAATGGAAAAAAGAACACATTGACACCGATGTGTAAGACCCACCATACTTCCTCCGGACACTGCGAAAGGGCTGTACAAGCAATGATCACACGCGCGGCACAGCGGACACACCAGGAACCGCGGTGTTGGCCGTCGAATGGCGCTAGCTGCGCAGCATTTGTGCACCGCCGCCGTCAGCGTCAGCCAGTTTGCCGTGGCATACGGAGCTCCATCGCAGTCTTTAACACTGGTAGCATGCCGCGACAGCGTGGACGTGAACCGTATGTGCAGTTGACGGACTTTGAGCGAGGGCGTATAGTGGGCATGCGGGAGGCCAGGTGGACGTACCGCCGAATTGCTCAACACGTGGGGCGTGAGGTCTCCACAGTACATCGATGTTGTCGCCAGTGGTCGGCGGAAGGTGCACGTGCCCGTCGACCTGGGACCGGACCGCAGCGACGCACGGATGCACGCCAAGACCGTAGGATCCTACGCAGTGCCGTAGGGGACCGCACCGCCACTTCCCAGCAAATTAGGGACACTGTTGCTCCTGGGGTATCGGCGAGGACCATTCGCAACCGTCTCCATGAAGCTGGGCTACGGTCCCGCACACCGTTAGGCCGTCTTCCGCTCACGCCCCAACATCGTGCAGCCCGCCTCCAGTGGTGTCGCGACAGGCGTGAATGGAGGGACGAATGGAGACGTGTCGTCTTCAGCGATGAGAGTCGCTTCTGCCTTGGTGCCAATGATGGTCGTATGCGTGTTTGGCGCCGTGCAGGTGAGCGCCACAATCAGGACTGCATACGACCGAGGCACACAGGGCCAACACCCGGCATCATGGTGTGGGGAGCGATCTCCTACACTGGCCGTACACCACTGGTGATCGTCGAGGGGACACTGAATAGTGCACGGTACATCCAAACCGTCATCGAACCCATCGTTCTACCATTCCTAGACCGGCAAGGGAACTTGCTGTTCCAACAGGACAATGCACGTCCGCATGTATCCCGTGCCACCCAACGTGCTCTAGAAGGTGTAAGTCAACTACCCTGGCCAGCAAGATCTCCGGATCTGTCCCCCATTGAGCATGTTTGGGACTGGATGAAGCGTCGTCTCACGCGGTCTGCACGTCCAGCACGAACGCTGGTCCAACTGAGGCGCCAGGTGGAAATGGCATGGCAAGCCGTTCCACAGGACTACATCCAGCATCTCTACGATCGTCTCCATGGGAGAATAGCAGCCTGCATTGCTGCGAAAGGTGGATATACACTGTACTAGTGCCGACATTGTGCATGCTCTGTTGCCTGTGTCTATGTGCCTGTGGTTCTGTCAGTGTGATCATGTGATGTATCTGACCCCAGGAATGTATCAATAAAGTTTCCCCTTCCTGGGACAATGAATTCACGGTGTTCTTATTTCAATTTCCAGGAGTGTATTTGCACTATGTAATAAAAATATACCTAAAGGCAGATACTCCAACATTCTTGTTGGATTTTCAAGAAAAATAAAGACAATAGCAGGTAGAGGTCAATGTTTTATAGGTGGAATAAAATATTTTCTGTGTCTTTTCATACAATCTACATTTGTGAAATGAATAGATACTTCAGCAGATTTTATAATTAAATTCTTGACACTAATGTTACGTGACTTTTTAAACAGTTTCAAAAACTTTTGAATTTAAGTTTCAGCATTTGCACACGGAAAAGGAAGAAAGAAAGATCAGAGATTGGTCAAGGCAACATTTCACAAACATTTCTTCACGTGTGTTTCACAGATCGAGACACGATTTTTTACGACAGCCACGACGTGTCGAAGGCAGATTCGCAGTCGGCGCTCTCCGTGCTGGACCCGGAGGACGCGGCAACAGTTCCCCAGCCACCGCCCCCGGATCCCGAGAGACTCCGGGCGGTCGTCAACGCACTACGCTCCAAGCTCGGGCTGGCGCTCCTCGGCGTGGACGTGGTCGTCGAGAACTGCAGTGGCCGCATCGCCATTATTGACATCAATGCCTACCCTGGTGGGTGTACAGCATGCTTCAGACTGTTCCTCTGGGTTGTTTAATTGCTGTGCAATGTATCTGAGATAAAATTTATGAATGAATGAATTGAATATGCTTCATAAATCCAGTTATCTCTACTGTATTTGGATTAAATTCTCTGGTCTCAGAGCATAGAACACGAGTGTGCCGTCAGATTTCTGTCATCTGCATCATCCACCGTGTTACAGTTTGTTAAAAAGTTTTGACGAGTCTGTACTCGATTGAGGGTTGTTCGATTATATGTAGTTTTACACCTTATATCATCGACAATAACAGTCTCGGAGGCGAGGAACTATCGAATCGGTAAAAAGATTCCAATACTTCGTTGAAAGATGACCAAAATATTTTCTGTATACAGAGCTGCACAGCCTTAGTCTATCTACAGAACAGAATCTTGAAACCACTGAAAGTTCCTGTGAGCTGTGTTTATTTATAGATAGCCATTTGTGGTCAAGTGACCGTATTTAGCTCACCTATGTATTAACAAAACGTGTAGGAAATTAGCAATGCTTCTTGCATTGCATGTTTAACACTACGTATCTACGGCTGGAAGACTTGTCTGGTGTAGTGGTAATAAAGTGTACACAAATTTTCTTCATGAATCATTCTATCTATCAATGAAAACTGTATCAAAATCCTTGCAGATATTCCTGAGATTAACCTCCACATACAGATGGAGAAACAAGACAGAGGAATTTAATTCTTCGTAGTCAGCCATTTGTAGACTTAGAGAAAGCTTTTGACAATGTTGACTGGAATACTCTCTGTCAAATTATGAAGGTGGCAGGGGTAAAATACCGGGAGCGAAAGGCTATTTACAATTTGTACTGAAACGGGATGGCAGTTATAAGAGTCAAGGGGCATGAAAGGGAAGCAGTGGTTGGGAAGGGAGTGAGACAGGGTTGTAATCTATCCCCAATATTGTTCAATCTGTATATTGAGCAAGCAGTAAAGCAAACATAAGAAAAATTCAGAGTAGGAATTAAAATCCGTGGAGAAGAAATAAAAAACTTTGAGGTTTTGCTGATGACATTGTAATTCTGTCAGAGACAGCAAAGGATCTGGAAGAGCAGTTGAGCGAACAGCATAGTGTCTTGAAAGGAGGATATAAGATAACATTAACAAAAACAAAATGTGGATAATGGAATTCAGTCGAATTAAATCGGATGATGTTGAGAGAATTGGATTAGGAAATGAGACACTTGAAGTAGTAGATGAGTTTTGCTACTTGGGGAGCAAAATAACTGATGATGGTCGATGTAGAGAGAATATAAGATGTAGACTGGCAATGGCAAGGAAAGCGTTTCTGAAGAAGAGAAATTTGTTAACATCGAGTATAGATTTAAGTGTCAGGAAGTCATTTCTGAAAGTATTTGTATGGAGTGTAGCCATGTATGGAAGTGAAACATGGACGATAACCAGTTTGGACAAGAAGAGAATAGAAGCTTTCGAAATGTGGTGCTACAGAAGAATGCTGAAGATAAGGTGGGTAGATCACGTAACTAATGAGGAGGTACTGAATAGAATTGGGGAGAAGAGGAGTTTGTGGCACAACTTGACAAGAAGAAGGGACCACTTGGTAGGACATGTTTTGAGGCATCAAGGGATCACCAATTTAGTATTGGAAGGCAGTGTGGAGGGTAAAAACTGCAGAGGGAGACCAAGAGATGAATACACTAAGCAGATTCAGAAGGATGTAGGTTGCAGTAGGTATTTGGAGATGAAGAAGTTTGCACAGGATAGAGTAGCATCGAGAGCTGCATCAAACCAGTCTCTGGACTGAAGACCACGACAACAACGGTTCAGCCAATTTACAGAAAATATTGATAGATTATATCTGCAAAGCTTCCTCAAGAATTCAGTTTATTAGTGAAAACCACATCAAAATCGCTGGTTCCTGAAATTGGTCTTCACAAAGAGACAGAAAAACACAACTGGAGATTTTATAATATGTATATATTCTGGTAGTAATAATTTCATGTGGCTCAATGGCCCAGGGCAAGTCTTACAGTTGGCTACCACTTTGGCAATGTGCGTGTCCCTAACCTTCCCTAGTTATTCAACTGGGCAAAGGGGACGTATTGTACAACTCAGTGTGAAATCCAAACCACTGCCATTACTGGTGAACCTCCACATCATTAAGAGATAACTGATAGGTTAAAAGACAAACTGAAAAAAGCAGTGGTCTGACCAAGATTCAATACTGTCACTTTTTGATTTTAATGTGCACCCTTTACCACTAGCCCTCCAGTCCCAACATCGATTCTAATCAAACTTTGCTGTTCTCTGGAGTTGTGTTGCCTGCTTACTTTACTCCTTTTCTCATCTCTTACTGCCTCCTCTCTAGCTGAGAAGATTGTGACTCTTATTGTTGCCATGAGATCTGCTCCAAATGCTGCATAAATGTGGAACTGATAACAACACAGAAATTATACATTCATCGTTATGTAGTCATAACACATTATATGCCCAGACCTTCCTTGTAAACCAGTTTATCTATTAGTGAAACCACATCAAAATCCCTACAGTAGTTCCTAAGATTAACCTGAAACATATAGATGAAAACTGTGATGAAGAATATTAATTTGTTATATTTTTAGATAGTATATGTCAAAGTAATAGTAATGCAAACTATTGTATAGAGCAGATACTCACGGACACCATTACTTCAGGTTAAAAGATGGTTTCTTGGTGTCAAGTATGAGGTTTGTCTGAAAATTAAGGTCTCCAATGCTTTTCCACATGGTAAACATCATTTTATAGCAAAATCAGTTACAGATTCTGAAAGGTTGGACTTTTAGCTATTTTTCAATGTAGTCCCCATCAAAATCAATGCATTTTTAGATGCTCCAGAAGCGTTTTCATACCTGCACTATACCACTCTCCCACCGACTCGTGCAAAAAGGAATGGACAGCTGCCTTCATCTCTTTGTTGCTTGATAATTTAATTCTGCCCAAGTGTTGTTTCAAGTTGGGAAACAAATAGTAGTCACTGAGAGCCAAATCAGGGCTGTACAGAGGATGGTCAAAGATTTCCCATCTGAATTTGGTGATGAGACCTGTCATGGTGCTGGTGACATGAAGGTGGGTGTTTTCATGGTGCAAACAAACTCCCTTTGTCAGCCAGTCCCTCCTTTTGTTCTGTGTAGCCTGGCCTAGCTTTGTTAGTATCTTTCAGTACCTTGCCACATTGTTTGTTGTACCTCTTTTCAGGTAGTCAACCAGCAGAACGCATTCTATACCCCAGAATACTGAGCCATCACCTTCCCCCCTGACGGCATTTGCTAGAACTTCTTGACATTTGGAGAATGCTACCATTGTTTTAATTGTTCAGTAGTCTCTGGCATGAAGTAGTGAACCCTAATCTTGTGTCCGATTATAACTGAATCCAGAAATTCTTCACTCTCTTCCTGGTAGTGGCACAAAAACTTGTGAGCACTTTCGATGCGCTTCTTTTTGTGTTCATCAGTGAGTATCCGTGGCACCCACCTGGCATACACCGCGTGATACTTCAAAATGTCCGTCAAAATCTTGTCCACAGTATTCTCAGACACATCCCCCCTCGGTTCAGCAATCTCTCGCAGTCACACGCTGATCCGCAGGCAGAACTTCTTCAACTTCCCTCATTGTCTCATTCAAAACTGATGGACGCCCACGGCTTGCCTCATCGTGCAAGTTTGTACAGCCAACTGTGAAACACCTACACCACTTATGAACACTTTTTTTACATTCATACACTTTTTTCCATACTCATTTGTCAAGTGGTGGTGGATTTCAGTAGCGGTTGACCCCTTAAACCACAGAAATCTAATCACAGAACGCAATTCACACTTGGCGGGAGCGTCAATTTTCCTTTCCATCGTTAATGGCTACTATGCCAAGAATGAGTGTCACAGAGAGGTGGAGACTGGCAAGAATAGTGGTGTGGGAAGCAAGGAACACAGTGCTGTTATCAGATTTAAGCTAGCTTGCTCCGTGCAGGCGGGAGCTTGTTGAAGACCTTGCTTTACAGACAACCCTAGTACATAATTATTTATCAGTTGCAGGATATAAATGAAATATTTAAAAATATAATATACGTAAATCTGACATTGAGTACCTTTTGTCTCTTATACGTGCATCCTTGATCTTATACATTTTTCTGTTAGTCACTAAGTATAGAAACTTACAGTCCACATACTGTGTCACCAAACTCACATCAGTAACTTATGACTGAATCATTTGATGTTTGTGCAGTGATTTTACTCACAATTTAGGACAATTGATCATAACTTCATCAGAGATGTGTAACTTACAATTTCTGTGTCCTGGATTGTAGACGATGATTAAAATGAGTTAGGCAGAGGAAGCAACAAATTTTGTTTGCATAATGAAAAACGACCAAATATCAGTTTTATTTTATAACTAGACTAAAAACATGTCATTTATTGGCAGCATAGTTCAAAACATTTCTATATTGTACTAGTTTGTAAAAAATTATGTAGTATCCAAAACAATCGACCAGTCACTCTGCTGACCAAGTACAAAAACTAATCTACTATTTCAGCATCTCATTTCCTAATCTAGTTCTCGCAGCATCACCTGACTTGCTTCAGCCTTTTTTATAAAGACAGTTTCCATTCTGTTTCAGTTGATACTGCAAATCCTCAACAGAATAACAATGTCATCAGTACACTTCAAAGTTTAAATATTTTACTGTGAACTGTTTCTCTTTTCAAATTTTTCCTTCCCAGCTTGTTCAGTGTACAGTTCAATAACATTGGGGATTGGCTACAACCCTACCTCGTTTCTTTCTTAACTAATGAGCCGGCCGCGGTGGTCTCGCGGTTCTAGGCGCGCAGTCCGGAACCGCGCGACTGCTACAGTCGCGGGTTCGAATCCTGCCTCGGGCATGGATGTGTGTGATGTCCTTAGGTTAGTTAAGTTCAACTAGTTCTAATTCTAGGGGACTGATGACCTAAGATGTTAAGTCCCATAGTGCTCAGAGCCATTTGAACGATTTTTTTCTTAACTAATGATTCGCTTTGATGTCCTTCAACTCTTATAATCGATCCAGTTTCTGGACAAGTTTTGGATAACCCTTCACCCCCTGTATATTATGTGGTAACTCCCACATGTTACCGCATTACTAGGCCTCTCCATCTCTGATGGCAGCAGTGGCTGCCACCTCTCGTCCGGCCACCATTTGAAACGTGGACGGCTGACATGTAGCCACACAAACAGCATCCTACCATTTCCTCCTCACCGAGCTTCATCGTCGAGGCTCACCTGCTAGCCGATGGCGTCCATTCCAGAATCGGCATCTAGAAACAACACCTGCTTTCCTGTAGAGACTGTCCCGAAACAATGTGGGTGCTGATGCTCAGCCTGTGCCAGTTGGCACACCTTTGAAGTACAGTGACTTACTAAGGCCACCACCTCAACTCCACACTTCACTTTGCTAGTTGCACTCTGGTGATTGTTGTGCTCTGGCTGTATTGGGTCTACTATTGGACTTCTGTTTGGGTTATTCTATTTGAATCAATTCCTTACCAGTGCTTGCACTTTTGGTCACTGTGTAGTGGTCACAACCTTTATCACTGTTACCTTCATTATTTCAAAGAGTGTAGTACCACTCAACACTTCCACAAGTCTTCTCTAAACCTGCAAATATTCAGTTTATCTTCTAAGAGGAGTCACAGGATCAATACTGCCTCGCGCATTCCGACATTTCTTCAGAACTAAAACTGGTCTTCCCCGAGGTTGGATTCTACCAGTTGTCGTGTCAGTGTTCTCTGAGCATGCCTTATTAAACCAGTGCTTCAGTGACCTTCACACTTGTCAGATCCCATCTTCTTTGGACTAGAAATTATTACAGTCTTCTCGAAGTCTGAGGATATTTTGCACGTCTCATTTGTCTCGGCCTCCGAGTGGAATAGTCTTCGTCTCGACAGGCTATACCGACGATCTCGTGAATTGTGAGAGATAGTCGTGTAGTCCGAGGAACTTGTTTCGATATAAGTCTTCCTGTGTTTTTTTTAATTCTTTTCTCAGTGCCGTATCTCCCATCTCATCTTTGTGTGTCTCCTCTTTCTTCTCCATAGGATTCCCTTCAAGTTCCTTCCCCTGTTTAGCCTTTCTGTATACTCATTTTACGTTTCAACTTTCCGTTTTGTGCTTAGTACTGGCTTAGTATCACCCCAGCAATTCCTGCTTTGCCATTTTGCACTTCCAGTCAGTCTCATTATTTGGACATCTGTATTCATTTTTGCCAGCTTCATGTGCTGCAGTTTTATATATACTCCTTTCATCAATTATATTCAACTAGCTGAAAAACCTGGCATTGCCCAGGTATTCATTTTGCCAATAATTTTCTGTTAGAAACGAAGATAAAGAATTGAACTGCATTTGCAGCGAAGTACCAAAAAAATTGATTTCTGTGCATTCGTGAAAATACCTTTGAAATTATAAAACAGTTGTACAGAGAAATATTCATAATTTACGCATGTATAAGTACAGTATCCTTGTCAAGAAAAATCCCAGACAGTTTCTGTACACAGGGCACAGCTCCTTCGCATGCCTGCAATGCGATTTTGTAAACAGCCCTATGGCAATGCCTGTTCGTAGCACTACAAATGGGTATTGTACTCACCTGTGTAGCAGTGGAGAGTGAGCAAAATCGTTGCCAGGTATTAGGGATTTCATTAAGATGACGTGATTCTAGATGTGTCTGGGTAGTAAGGAATAATTGTATTAAAACTTCATGCTTGATGCAGCACTTTTTTTCCATATATCTCAGTATTTGTTAGCCATATCTCTTCAACTGTGTGTCGTTTAATGATATATTCGTGTAGGTACATTCAGCGACATATGTGGATACAGTCAGGAAAATGTGTTGTGAACAGAGTTAGTAGAAGAGAAATAATAAAATTAAACGTCATGCACGGTGCCGCAATTTTCACGCAGCTCTGTGTTTATGTTGTCATATCTCCTGAACTATGGTAGGTTGGTGGTTCTTACCCCCCCCCCCCCCCACCTCCCCCACAGCAAGTGTTACCTGACAGTAAGGGATGTGTGTACTAAATGTGGTTAAAATTGGTCTCGTGGTGTAGGAGATGTGGAAAACACACACACTTTTTTTGTGATACGTATGGACATGTTGTGAACTGTACAAGGGCTTCTAACGGATCTTGTCTTTTCCCCTGCTGCCTTCACTGTTTAATCTCTGAGCTACCCATTCATCTTCTAGTGTATTCCTTTTCTCCATTTCAGTCAAATGCCTAATGTCCACTTTGCAACTCTTAACAACCTTTGGTTCCTTCAATTTACTGTGTCCAAACTTCTTAGTTATCTACCTTTCTGCAGTTTCTTCTGTTTTAAATTGCAGTTCATAACCCATGCATTATGGCCAGAGTGCACATTTGCCCATGGAAAGACTGTGCAGTTTAAAATCTGGTTTGGACATCTGTCTTAACATTATGTAATCAGTCTGAAATCTTTTAGTCTCTCCCAGTCTCTTTTACATACGCAGCCCTTTTACACGATTATTAAAATGAGTGTTAGCGATGATTAAATTGTGCCCTGTGGAAAATTCTTGCTCTTTCGTCCCTTTCCCCCAGACCGTATTTTGCTATTATTTTTCCATTTTTTTCATAATCAAATTGAAGCCCCGAATCTCCATTAAATTTTCATCTGGATTGTGAAATCAAATGTGTCAGTTCTTCTCTTGTTAGAACTGTGTAAGGTTTGTGGCACTCGTGTGCAGGTTATGACGGCTTCCCCAACTTCTTTGAGAGCCTGATGACGTGCATCCTGGGAGCCGTAGAGTCACACCGAACAGACGTGCCGGATGCGGTGCTCTCCAATGGATCGGACAGCTTCTCCAGTGGACCTGGCAGTTCTGCTTGCAGTGAGTTTAAGTTTTAAAAATTTATTTGTAATCAATGAGTTTAGCAATTTATTCATTTTAACTTGCAAGAGGTTGTTCCCAAGGATGGAATAGACTTTTTGAAACCACCTACACATTTCTGTAAGATAGGATATCAGATATCACACTCTGCAACTTTTCAGCCTAGTGAGCCCTTGTTTGTAAGTAATAAAAAAAATCATATGATCCACTACAACAATGAAAATAGCTCTGATCATTATTTTTATTCAGTTACTTGCTTAAAATTTTTTTTATATTTCTCATCCTTTGTCGCATCATTTTAATCATTATATTCACTTTTCAATTTGCTCTCATTATTATTATTTCTTTTTTTCCATTTGGAATCTTCTCCCATATGATTTTAATTACCTTATGTATTCAATTCGGGGTTCAGTATGGGTGGTCTTGGAATATTAATCACTTAAGTATGTTATCAAGACAAATGTATTCCATAAATTTCATGACTACTCTAATTAGTTTTTGTTGTGATTTTTTTCTGTCAGAGTATTTATGATACTCTATCATACAAATAGGAATCTGGGAATAGGAAAACTGCTGTTTTCAAAAGAGTCAATGGAACTTACGATTTAAATTACTGGTCGCTCAAAGTGCAAACCTTACAGTCTCACGAGTATTGTCGAATGTCATAATCTTGAGGAGGTCGGTCAGTGCCGACTGTGGTGCGAAATTGCTCCATATCTGAAGTTTTTGACACTCATTAATTTTGTGCAGTTGCATAAACTCTTGTCAGAGTTTTCTTCTTTTCCAACTGCAGCCCAGATGTGTCACGCTTGTGAGAAACTCACACGCTTTTAACTTGCACTTCAGAAAAGCATCCGATCACAGTCCACCACATACGAACCAGCTGCAGAGCTCTAACAACGTGTCCAGTAGCCATATCCTCTCCCTGTGACTGGAATGTACACCCAAGCATGCATAATTTCAAAAGTCACTATTAGGAAGATGTGGCAGTCCTCAGTTACACAATTTTCTTCACCCTATCTTATCTCAGTGATTACAATAGTTATAAAACAGCATTATAGGCATTAATTTTTATTATTGAAGTGCACTTCATCCAAATTGCCCAGAAATAAATAAATCTATGTTACTTTATATTTGAGAAACAGGAAAAATCATTTATAACTGACACTATGTTAGGGTACTACAGTCAGAGCTATAGTCACAAGGACAGCCTGTGGAGATGAGGTCTCATCCTTTGGTAGCACAGCACACTTATGCTTTTTGTGCATGTCAGTGAGGTCTGTTTGCCAAATTTTGTGGTTTGGTCCTCACTTAAGCCTGTACAAAGTCACATGTAACGAACTGAAAAAAATGATTATCTGCAAGTGTTTACGTTTGCAGAAATGACCTTGGAAACCTGGCACATTGACTGTATTCTGTAAGAAGCTGTGAGACTCATTTCTACCTATCAGGTACTTCAAACAAACAGAACTGCCAGTATTGGCTAGCGAGTAGTGCTTGTAAACTTCATCAACCCCCTCATAGTGACCAAGTAACTGCAAAGTGTGGAATTCCACGATTTTTACTTATTATAACGTGCATTTTTCTGGAACAACAGATAAGTCACAGTGTTACCTTATACTCTGGTAACAATTTTTTTGCTTAATCTGAGAAGATGCTGAATTTATATCAGTAGGGTTTGGTTTCAGTGGTGTGGTGCTACTTCCTGTTTCTTCTTCTTCTTCTTCTTCTTCTTCTTCTTGCATTACAGTCTCTGTAGGACCACTGGTAGCCCCATAGTAGATTGCATTTTCTGCTTCTGCTCCCAGAATATCTTCATTCTTTCTCTTCCTCCATCTTGACTGTCTTCTGAGATATTCAGTATTCTCTTTTCTTGTCTGCTCCACTGGATACTGTTTTTGCTTCCCCTGTATCCTTCTCTGTTGTCAGTCTCCGGCATATTGGTTGGTGTGTACTTGCATCTCCAATTTTCCTTTCCTTTTATTTTGATCCTCAATTCAACAAATACTTTTGGAGTTCAACAACCCACACAGTTCCTGTCTTTCCGCTTGTATTCCCTGTTGTTTCCCATACTCTTTTCATCATTCCATCCAGATTCACTATGATTTCATGTCCGGTAAACCTTGCCCTTCTCACTCCGATTTCTTCTAATATTGTCCTTATGTTCCGGCAGTTTTCCCTACATTTTCGCATCCATCTTTCACCACTCCTTTTAGGGCCTGGTATTTTCCTCACTGTTTCTCACTCTTATTTCTCTGGTTTTCTGCATCCTAGTGCCATCATCGCAGTTACCTGTGTGTACTTACTACGCATCATCTCGGCCACATATAATACTGCATTCCTCATGTTGCCGTGTAGTGTTTCATCTTTGCTTCAGTAGATATTTGTTATTTTTCGTGTCTATATCTCTGGTCATACAGAAGGCTGACTACATCTTCATCCTCTCTACTATTTCCTCATTGCTCCTTTTTCTCCCTGTCGTATATTCTCCCAGGTATTTAAATTCGTCCTATTTCTGCATAGTCCCTCCTGGTGATTTCCATCCCACTAGCTATTTTGCTGAGGTTGTCTACATGTGCCGTGTTGTGCCATGTCTTAAGAGACTCCATAGCTTTCTTGAGAGAGGACATGATGTTTTGTCTGTCAGGCATGTGAAGTGGCCCTTCAATCTCTGGATCTTGCACCAAGTACTCATTTCTAGTCGGGCCACCTAAATCTTGGATGTAATTGGAAAACTGATGGTCATGAAGCTCTTTTGGAAAGTATGACTGGTGATATCCAAGCAATTCCATGTGCTATGTCTGAAAGCTGTATGGACATTTTTTTCCATAATCCTGCAACTAATCCTGAGTAAGAATAGTTGTCTCATGTGTTAAGACATTTTTGACACCTATTGATAATGCATTTACCAAATGACATTCTATATTTAATTTTAAGGAAAAAATTCTAATCCATTCGGAAACAACTGGGTTTGGGTTTCAGAAATGTAACACTTCCTGATTGTACCCTGTATGTAACTGAGTACCCATTTCTGTCCTGAAATGCCACAAGAATATGGAACGAATAACTGTACTCTAACCAGGGGCCCTTACAGGCTGCTCAGCTTCTTCAATTTTCTTCATATGTAGACAATTTGAAGGTCATTGCCTGGACAGCAGGCACAGTACGGTGCAATTCTCAGAAGAAGTTGGAAGGAAAGAGGCCTTCAAAAATGTTTTCCATTCACAGTTAAGTGCAAAAAAATTTTGTCTTATCAACGTAGATGCCAGTAGGTGAATGCGTACCATAAGAGGATGGTAATCCTAAAGTCACTAGTTTGAACTTCACATGTAGCGTGGTTTTATTTTATTAGAAGTCCGTGTTTATTAACAAATGGAAATATATACTAGCAAATGTTTTTGATAAAATTAACATCTTTTTATTTTTAATTACTATTTGTATGAAAATGTGAAACATCAAGTAAAAAATAAAGTATGTTTTTATTTCTAGAGATTTAACACTATTGTTTATGTATTTAACTTTCTTCGTGTAATAAAGAGCCATTTTGCGCATGTTTGTATTGAGTTTTAATTTATTTACATATAACCAGTAATTAAAAATAAAAAAGTTATTTTTATAAAAAAAATTATGATTCAGTATTTGTTAATTAACATTTCCATTTGTTAATAAATGTGGAATTTAAATAAAAGTAGAAAAAATAACTATGAGCGAGATTCAAACAAGTGACATCACAATTAATTACTGTGTGTGTGTGTGTGTGTGTGTGTGTGTGTGTGTGTGTGTGTGTGTGTGTGTGTGTGTTTTTTACTGCTGCAGGACATTGATGTCCAGGCACTGACGTCCAGATGCTTTGAAGATGAAGAAAATTGGAGAGAAGGTGTCTTTAATGTTGTAACTGTTCTAATTTGAAAACCATTGCTGTTGTCTGTTAGGCAATTCATTTCTGTGGAGAGAGTGTTAGTTGCATAACTTTTGATTCCATTCATTTCGTTGTCATAGTTGGTCAATAAAGAATGGTGCAAGAACTTTTCTTTTGTGCTAGACAGAATTTGACTTATCATTGTCAATGAAAGCACAATCACAGTAAAATGCATAGTGACATTAGTAACTACCATTCCATAAATAGAGGCTTTACATTCTTAAGGAGATGAAAAAAGACGAAATGTAGGCGCAGTAACACAGTCGTTTTATTTTTGGTGGAACATAATGTACACACACTCCTATTTTCTTCTGGCTTAGGCAAAACTAGCAGCAGCACGAGCTCACCAGGTGACCAGGACGATTCCGGCTTCGACACAGGCGGCGACTCGAGTGACGAGAAGAAGAAGAAGTGGGGCCGACGCCTTCGTGGGAGCGGCGGCTTCGCGGCAGTCGCCGGCAAGTAACAGCTCAGGTACGCAGCTGTTAAACGTCTCTGTTTGTGATTCTGTGTGTAGTGGGAACCACTATTTGTAATGTAACTGCATCTAGCGTTGTCTGCATTTGTTAATTAATTGGGCATTTTGAGCCTCATTTCCATTGTAATGTTACAGTTCTTTTAATTTAGAAAATTGGAGTTGTGATCTTTCATTTCTGTAAGTACCTCATTAATATGTGCAGCATACTGTAACCTGTCATAGTAGACTAATGTTTTTATTTGGTAGAAACTGCAGTGCTCGAGACGTGTTTAGTTCATAGATCTCGCTGTGACAATAGGCGTAAGTTTTTAATCGAACAGCACTGTACGGGCCATATCAGTAGCAGTACAGTTATGTAGTTACTGCCTGTGAGAACACTGTGACAATGTAAATAGATGTCACCATAATTTCAATACTGCAGTGCCTGTATTATTCCGAATTACAATGCAATGTTCCTTTGGACATACATGCATGCCCAAGGAACATTCCATTGTAATTCATAACAACACAGGCACTGCAGTATCGTATTTACCCATTGACTCCAGGCAAATGGCTTTCACGTAAAATGTCTCCCCTGTACAGGAATATATCTATATACACTCCTGGAAATGGAAAAAAGAACACATTGACACCAGTGTGTCAGACCCACCATACTTGCTCCGGACACTGCGAGAGGGCTGTACAAGCAATGATCACACGCACGGCACAGCGGACACACCAGGACCCGCGGTGTTGGCCGTCGAATGGCGCTAGCTGCGCAGCATTTGTGCACCGCCGCCGTCAGTGTCAGCCAGTTTGCCGTGGCATACGGAGCTCCATCGCAGTCTTTAACACTGGTAGCATGCCGCGACAGCGTGGACGTGAACCGTATGTGCAGTTGACGGACTTTGAGCGAGGGCTTATAGTGGGCATGCGGGAGGCCGGGTGGACGTACCGCCGAATTGCTCAACACGTGGGGCGTGAGGTCTCCACAGTACATCGATGTTGTCGCCAGTGGTCGGCGGAAGGTGCACGTGCCCGTCGAACTGGGACCGGACCGCAGCGACGTACGGATGCACGCCAAGACCGTAGGATCCTACGCAGTGCCGTAGGGGACCGCACCGCCACTTCCCAGCAAATTAGGGACACTGTTGCTCCTGGGGTATCGGCGAGGACCATTCGCAACCGTCTCCATGAAGCTGGGCTACGGTCCCGCACACTGTTAGGCCGTCTTCCACTCACGCCCCAACATCGTGCAGCCCGCCTCCAATGGTGTCGCGACAGGCGTGAATGGAGGGACGAATGGAGACGTGTCGTCTTCAGCGATGAGAGTCGCTTCTGCCTTGGTGCCAATGATGGTCGTATGCGTGTTTGGCGCCGTGCAGGTGAGCGCCACAATCAGGACTGCATACGACCGAGGCACACAGGGCCAACACCCGGCATCATGGTGTGGGGAGCGATCTCCTACACTGGCCGTACACCACTGGTGATCGTCGAGGGGACACTGAATAGTGCACGGTACATCCAAACCGTCATCGAACCCATCGTTCTACCATTCCTAGACCGGCAAGGGAACTTGCTGTTCCAACAGGACAATACACGTCCGCATGTATCCCGTGCCACCCAACGTGCTCTAGAAGGTGTAAGTCAACTACCCTGGCCAACAAGATCTCCGGATCTGTCCACCATTGAGCATGTTTGGGACTGGATGAAGCGTCGTCTCACGCGGTCTGCACGTCCAGCACGAACGCTGGTCCAACTGAGGCGCCAGGTGGAAATGGCATGGCAAGCCGTTCCACAGGACTACATCCAGCATCTCTACGATCGTCTCCATGGGAGAATAGCAGCCTGCATTGCTGCGAAAGGTGGATATACACTGTACTAGTGCCGACATTGTGCATGCTCTGTTGCCTGTGTCTATGTGCCTGTGGTTCTGTCAGTGTGATCATGTGATGTATCCGACCCCAGGAATGTGTCAATAAAGTTTCCCCTTCCTGGGACAATGAATTCACGGTGTTCTTATTTCAATTTCCAGGAGTGTATAATGAATGTATGAGTACAGGTTGTGGATGCGTGGTTCACGATGTATGGAAGCTTGGGTCCAGCCACGAGTCGTGCTTGGAGAGCCAAATCCTAGGGCGACTGCTTGTGATAAGCAGGAAATCCGGATTCGAGTCCCAGTCCGGCACAAATTTTCATTGTCGGCATTCTGATATACAGCTGACAATTGTCCATATTCAGCTGCGAATGCATTTCACTTGTATAATTTACCAAGCAGGTACTACATGAAAAATTGACATCATGTGAAGTAGGAGTGGTTCAGCACAGCTTTCTCCAGTAGAAGGAAGCTACAACAAAAATGATGCATTTGTCCAAACAATCCTGTTAACACTGCACAAAAAAGAATTATTATAATGATGAAGTTAATCAGAGTATAATTTGAACAGAAAGTGGAGTTGGCCACTGAAGCCAAAGTGGCAATCTTAATTAAAATCAGTCTGTTTGAAAAGCTACACAAGTTGACAGCAGCAAATGTAATTGAAATTCAAATGCATTTTCTTCAAAGACTACCGTTGCTCCGAGTGAGTGATTCAGGCTCATATAATGTGTAATTACCCTTTTAACAACATTGGTAATGATACATTACTGACTTAGAATTTTAGCAATGTTTGTCAATGTTAGGCCTCATAAAATGAACATACACACTTATTCAGGTGAGTCAGATGCTATTTCAACTTATCACAAAAAAATTGTACTATCTGATTATAAAACAGATAACTTTGTTTAAATATTTAACCCTTTGACTGCTTTTGATGAATTAATTCTTTACGCACTGCCGCTCCCCGAGCACTGTTACAAAGTTTAAGTGTACTCTCTGGGTTTTCCTCCACCGCTGTTGATAATTTAACTTGGGCCTCCTTGCTGATCCCTGGGTGCTGATGACCAGTATGGACTCACGTCAGCTGTTGGCGAGCTCAGATGTACGGCAGAGTCTCTGCCCCATATTTCAAAAGCATTTCACAGACCTAGCTGCTAAGTTGTGACCATGTACTTGATCTGTCATTATTTTGTTTTGCTGCGTCCGACTTCTCTGTTCATCTGTCTGTCCCTCAGGATTGGCATCACAATGTTTTTCTCATACTCTATTGTACAAGGAAAATGACAAGGCATAGTGGTTGCACTTGGATATACTCACAAAGAGCAACAATGAGGACGAATTATTTGATGTCGACATACGTGACAAGTCCTTCAGAGATTCTGAAAGTGACAGTCGTAAACTACACACGTCAGCTGGAGTAGTGCTACAGTCTTATGTTTCAATAATTTCTGTATCATACTTACCTGACTATAACACAAATTGTTTCCCAATTTCATCATTTGAAAAAATATGGGCTCATCTTGCATTCGCAGATTAAGATATTGCTTCTGAGGTCAACATTTTTACACTGTTTAATAGAGCAATACAGGGGTCATATTATGTTTACAGAAGAAATTTGACTATTGAGGTTTCATACAAACTTATTTTGAACAGTGCCGTAGGGTACGGCTTATCACACAATACTTGAGTTCAGATGGTTCAAGAATTCCCAATACATCGAATTGCTCAATACGTTATCGACCTTGCTCGAACAATCACGTGACCTGTAGCTGGCAGCGCTATCGTAAGTGATATAACAACAATCTAATGCTCTGCAAAAAAATTGACAATTTTGTGAAAGCCAGGAGGAACAACATTAAATTCTGTCAACTTACAAACTTTTGTTGTATTTAAGATACTTTACACATACATTTTTGCTGCTTTTTAAGTAAATGTAACATTCAGAAGTGAAAAACCCATTACTTGATTCTTAACCCATGTCTATATTTTATTTGGCTGTGAGGAATTAATGATTCACCAGGTAGGTTGCAAACGAGAAATTCCACTGCTGATCTCATATTATAATACTGGAGAAAATCATTACTGTACAAGCTTTAGTACTTGAGAACAAGATGATGACATTCAAGTGCAACAAGAAAGAAAATTAATCCAGAATGAAATGTCTACGTTTACATCTACATCTGCATCTGCGTGGATACTCTGCAAATCCCACTTAAGTGCCTGGCAGAGGTTTCATTGAGCCCCCTTCACAATAATTCTCTTTTATTCCAATCTCAAGCAGTTCACAAAAAAAAAGAATGAACACCTATATTTTTTTGTGCGAGCTCTAATGTCCCTTATTTTATGATGATGATCATTTCTCTCCCTATATTGGTTGGTGTCAACAAAATATTTTTGCATTCGGAGGAGAAAGTTGGTGACTGAAATTTCATGAGAAGATTCCACCGCCACAAAAAACACCTTTGTTTTAATTATGTCCACCCCAAATCCTGTATCACGTCCGTGACACTTTCTGTTTCTCAATCGTGCAAAACGTGCTGCTCTTCTTTGAACTTTCTCGATGTACTCCATTAATCCTATCTGGTAAGGATCCCACAATGCGCAGCAGTACTCCAGAAGTGGACGGACAAACGTAGTGTAGGCAGTCTCTTCAGTAGATCTTTTGCATCTTCTAAGTGTTCTGCCAATAAAACGCAGTCCTTGATTACCTTCCCCACAGCATTTTGTTCGTAACTGTGATTCCTAGGTATTTTGCTGAATTTGTGGCCTTTAGATTTGACTGATGTATCGTCTAACCGAAGTTGAAAGGATTCCTTTTAGCGCTCATGTGGATAACCTCACAGTTTTCATTATTTAGGATCAGTTGCCGAGTTCCACACCATACAGGTATCTTTTCCAAATTGTTTTGCAATTTGCTTCGATCTTTTGATGACTTTACTAGATACTAAAGACAGCATTATCTGCAAACAACCTAAGGTGGCTGCTCATATTGTCTCCTAAATTGTTCATATAGAAAAGGAACAGCAGAGGACGTATAATTCAATGTGGGGAACACATCCCTTCTGTTTTACTTGATGATTTTCCATTACTGTGAACTGTGACCTCTCTGACAGGAAATCGTGAATCCAGTCACTCAACTGATATGATATTCTATAAGCACGCAATTTGACTACAAGCCACTTGTGAGGTAGTGTGTCGAAAGAGCCTAGAAATACAAAATCGATTTGAAATCCCTTGTCAGTGCCACTCAACAATTCATGCGAATAAAGAGCTAGTTGTGTTTCACAAGAATGATGTTTTCTAAGTCTGTGTCGACAGTGTGTCAATAGACCATTCTCTTCGAGGTAATTCATACAGTTTCAGGTTATGTCAAACAAATAAAGTAAATCATATTAAAGTGACTGTAATTGTTGTCGCGAGAATATATTACAGCGGAAAGACCTGTTGTGGAGATCGTATGAAAAGTCATCACTAGATTGTGGGACAAGCAAAAGTTCAAGAATTGGACCAAATAGTGATTGTGACCTTTTATTTATTTGTTTGTTTTTTGTTGTTACATATGACCTGCACTTTAGAACATATCACCATCTGCGTTTCACCGTTGCTTACGAACAGTGACCGATTTGGCTGAAGAACTGCAATCGGTGCGGGGTTGGGGGGCTATTGTTGAGCAACAGAAATTTCGTCATGCTGCCAACTGTGGGAATGTATATTGCATTACATCTACCATGTTTAAACTGCAGTTTGCCTGAACCCATTTGTACTCAGAAGCAAACTGACTTTAAAATTTGTCAGATACTCAACAATAGCATACATTTCTGCAGGAAACACTAAAAGACTAGATGGGCGCCAGTGGTTTACTTACACGTTTCGTGCAGCACTGTTGTCGACACTCACCGTGAGGTACGACGGGTACAATTGGGGGTGTCAGCTGCTGGTTGTACACAGCCAATTAGAGAGTGGTGGACAGGCAATATGTCTGGAAGCAAGAGACATTGTAACATTCTCATGCCATTATAGAAGTGATATCTGCAGTATGTTCAGAAAATAAATAGCTGTGTTCTTGGGTCCCACTGTAACAATCACCTCAGAAATGGCAAAATATTTGGAACCAACGGCCAAATATTTGTGACAATGAATATTATAAGTTTCACAGCTGTCCTGTTAGGATGATGGCAATGATGATGATGATCATGATGATGACCACGATTGAAACTAATGATACTACAGATGATAGGCTAAGTAAACTAAAAAGCAGTGAAGTAGTGTAACAAAATTTTTTTATTCATTTTATTTCTATTTGTATTGTCAAAATGTAGACAATCAGTAAATGGCATAAATTTAGAATAGGTGTAATGTTAATTTTTTAGACAAATCTCCTTCAGCAATAAAAGTTTGTAATTTTGTTTAGTCATAATAAGTTAAACAATAATTTTTTCTCTCGTATTCACGGTCATCTTTCACTCGGGTAAATATGGTAATTCATAGTTCTTATTACAAAGTATTTGAAAGTTATGGTTACCAAAACTGCTTTTGACACTGTTGAAAAAGCCATCTTCATATCTGGGCAGATTTGTTACAATTGTAAATTCGCAGAGTAACTACTAACATACAATAATATTCACCACAGCAGTGACAAATCTGAGAGCAACAGGGGGAGACGTTGCAGAAATCACTCTAAAAATATTCAGCACAGGGCAAGCCAGACCTTCGGGTAGCCCCGGCCCAAACACGTAAAGTAGTGCGGGTAGACGCATCGGGCGAGAAGCGTGCAACACGCAGCTGAGCCTGTATCGAGCACACCTGTGGTGGTCGAAGGGTTCGTAAAATATTTTAGGTAGCTGTAGGTGTATTATGAATCTTTATAAAGACGTCAGCATCTGTTTGTTACATTAAAACCGTACGGTACACTGGTGTCTCTTTGAATGAAGCTTTACGGTGTTGTGTTGCAGGTTCCTGGGGACAGTTGTGCCAGATGAACTCCCGGAGCAGCTTTGTGTTAGCTGCCTCAGAGTGTGCATTCTCTTCTTCGTTGGCCACCAACAGAGACAGTGATTTACATTCCAGTTTCTGCACTTTTGTCTCTCTGGAACCTCTTCGGCTGACTTTCTTGTGTGTATTGACTGTGTTTGAAACAGGAGGAACTCTGACTTTTCAACTGTGTTCATTTAGTAGACAAAAAAAGGGGAGATGTTGCTGAAATTTAAAAAAGTGTTACACCTCTGTTGCCTTCAAGATACTGTTTCCTGAATGAGACACTCTGAGTCCCGAGAACAAGTTAAATTGTTGTATTCAGATCTCTCATAAAGCATTTATTTAGTGTCTAGAAATGTTTCACTATTTTAAGCGTGTATTAATGTTCGAGTGTTCTTTAGGCATTGCTTTTGTGCAACTGTCATTTTAATATGTCAGGTCATTGTCCAGGCTGTGATTTGCATTTGAGTGTGCCATTCCAGTGTCTGTCGCCTTCTCGCTTTTTATGCTTCTGCTGCTAAACTAGATGATTCACTCACATTTCTGTAAAATTGGTATTTCCACAATTTGTTTTTCTCCTTGAGGAATGACAATTTATTATATCTTGTAACAGAGGTGGTGACAGCTATCACAACAGTATTAGAATATGCTTTTAGTGCTGCTCCAGGTAGTAGAGTATTGCTATTCCAAAATGTTACTTTCGGTATTGACAGGCCGGCAACACAACTGTGTTCTTATTTCAAGTCGGTGTGAATGTAGATTAGTGGAGAGTGGTTTCGTATCTTTTTTTCTGTACATTGCTCACATCACTCCCAAACCAAGTGGTGGGTTATCATTCGTTAGCTGCTGCTGTAGGAACACAAATGCCTGACAAACCTTATAAGTGAAGTGTGTAATGTCTTCTGAGAGGAAAATGTTCTACAGAGAAATTTGATATTTTTAAACACTTGCCTGAAGCAAATCACAATACCTACTTACCAGTTATTGAAACAGGGGGAAGTAAGCGGAGCCTACAGAAAAAAAGGAAGAAAATAGATGTTCAGGTTAGAGCTTTCAGAAAATGCTGCTCCTTTATAAGAAAAGGGGGGGGGGGGGTCACTGACTACTTCTTCAAGCTGTCGGAAGATTTCTAAGTAAATTATCCTTTCCTTACTTCTCCACTTAAAGTCTTATACTCACATGTCCCTCTTTCGTCAACTATTTCCTCTCTCAAAGAAGGAAGCACTAATTCAAAAAATTAGCTAGTTCAATATTGTGTGCACTGCCCCCCTCATTACCATCAGCTTTAGGTCGGCCCTGATTAGCTGGCTTCTGTTTCAGAAATTCTCTTTCTGTTTTGTGTAGTACAAATTTTGGTTTTTAGCATTTGTATTTTAGTTTGCAATTCAGTTCATTTCTATGTTATTTACTTTACGCAGCTAGTCCTTCTAGAACTGATTGATAAGATATTTTATACGAAAAAGGCTGGTCTTTTATTCACCAAAATGAGGTCACATGTTTTTGCAAGACTTAATTTCCTTTCTTCATATATCTGTTCTGAAACCACAGAAACAATTTACTGCAACATGTACATTACTCAGAAGTGAATCATCTGTGGAGGTGAGGCAGCTGTAAATCTTTGCATTAATTGCCTTGAAGATTTATAGGATGATGCCAACAAACATTTTAAAATATTTCAACCTTCTTGTTGTTTCTGTCATCATATAGAGGCAGTGGAATCTAAAAATATCATTTCTCAGATTCGATGGATTGTAGCAATTTTGGAATTATGTTTTCATAGTAACAGTATTATGCGTGTTACAGAAAGATGGAATGATATTCAAACATTCAGTAGTGCTGTCCATTCTGCAGAGAACCCTGTGACATACTTAATATGTACAGTGGATAAATGCAGATATTTGCTAAATTTTTGTTGCTGTACTTCTGTGCTAAGAACATACTAGAAATCACTTTGTTCTAACTTGTTGCTTCCAGTGATATTACTCAGCATCTTGCACTATCAGAAATATCAAGTGAGACTTGTTTAAATGCCCATAGTTTATTATATTTCCAACACTACAAGGGAATGACTTTACATCTTGTGTAGAAAAATTGTCGATTCCAATTTCTTCTTCTCTGTGTAGAGCCTGGTCATTGACCTCAGACTATTTAAATATTGGCATTTATTATTATTAACTGATACAGACTTATGAATTGTATTATAAAGAATGCTCTGCTCGGTTATAAAGAAGAATAACGCTCTTGATGTCTAAAGGGAAGATTTTTACAAGCATAACACACAAATTTGTTAGTTCATATAATTTAGCTTGGAACTTATTTTCATCAAATTAGTGAGCTATAAACTATACCGTCAATTGCAGAAAAACATTATATTTAGTGCTTGAGAGTACACGACTGTGAGATCGATGGTACAAAATCTGCCATTGACCTTTTTAGATTGTCATTTGCTCTGGGGGCTGTTTATGAACATACCCCAATAAGGAGACCAGGAAATAGTGGTTTCCACTATCTGTTGCAGTACAATGCTCTTTTGATAGGCTGTCAAATTTAGCTTTGCTGGATCTCTGTTTCCACATGGTCAGTTTTCTAATTGTGAGGAACCACATACAAGTTTCTTTACAAGAGATATGTATGTTTCTCACCGTTCGTGGTGAATTTCCATTATGTATGCTCTGAACAGACTGTTTATTTTCACTGTCACACAGTGGCAGTGTGGAAGCTGGTATTTGTGATCTAATCACAGTTATCTATTACTCTTTACAACAAATTGACCCTTACTGTTCTGTGCACAGGTGGCTGATGGGTGTAATTGATTCGATAGAAATTAAATTATGTTGACCTTTATGTATTATTTTCAGGCCACTGCCGTCATTAATTAACAGACAACATTATGTTTAGTATGTCTACATCTAAAGAAGCAGAAATAATGTGAAATTAGCAGCTGCTGAAATGTTATGTGTAATTCACTTGGAAATCATTTTACGGATTTCTTTAAACAAAATACCCATTAATCTCTATGTCATCTGCTAACGTAAATGGTAGTGAACAGAAATTATTCAGTACTTTTTGATATCAACTGATTTCTATCGATTCAGCTAATCCCATTAGTTGTCTCACCAATTATCTTCTTGGAATGTATGTGTATAGTATTGAAATGTTCTTTCCGTTATTATCCATTCAGTGCAACTGGCAACAAAATATTGTTCCAGAGAATGAGTGCAGTCTTACAGAACTACAATTTGACTGTGTTTTTTATGCCTTACCTTCCAATGATTGACATCACTGCTGCTTCCAAGTCTTTAAAAGTTTCTATTACAAAATGTAAACTTTTTGAAATTCTCACTTTATTTAGAACTCCAGTAAGAAATTTTTATCGGTCATTCCTTTTTGAGATGTATATTAAGAGAGAAAACAGACTGTTTGCAGATGGTTGCCTCAGGTGATGCAGTAGCTGTATATCCAATCAGTCACTTAACACTTAAAAATACTTTTTCAGCCAAGTATGCTGAACAACTATCTAGCTTTTGTATTTGGAAGGCCTACATAGACTTTTTACATTTCTTGTGTACCATTGCACGAATGATTGCTGCTGGAAGAGATGTTTTGCAGTTTTGGAAAATTTCCAGTTTTACAGTGACAAAAGTATAAAATCGGTTGTTGTCCGAGTAGCATTTACTGCAGGTACTGGTAGTTTTATACTTCAGGGTCCAATAATGCAACGATGTGTGTTCTCTGTGTGCTAAAACTGATGATGATTGTCAATTAGCAGTTACTGATTTTTGTTGACTGTGTACATAAACCTGTTTTTATTGTGCCACAGTAGCGATTGTTTTGCCTTATTTCAGACATGTAAATTCAGAATGTACTTTGAAGTTAAAAATATTTATTACCTCTCTCATATTGTGCAGAAGTGGACATTTATGTCACAGATGTGTGTTAATTTGTACCACATGAGAGGAAAATGTTGTGGCATGTGTGATTTATTTAGCAGGTCATTGATAGTAGTAAATGTTACTGTGGTGAGCTTACAACAAACTTGTGGTGTTGGATGCAATGATAACTTTTTATTGCAGTGACATTAAACTGTATTTATTTTTTATATAATATGTTTATTCATTTCATTTTGCCTTTATGCTTGCCATATGGTTATCAAAACAATGCTTATGTGGCTTTCATTTTTGGGGCCACTCTGACAAGGTATGAAGGTCACTTTGATAGACATATTTTGTGTGTTAGTTTCTATGAGGAAAGAAAAACATCCAGTTTTTCACAGAAGCCTGTTTCATTTGTGATGACATATCTACATACAGTCAAACCCCTTTTTAAAGAAACTCTGGGGACTCAAATATTTTTCCCTTAAGTAGGATTTTTCCCTGAATGGGGGTTTTTGCCAGAGAACATGGTAAAAATGACCCAGAATCATAATTTAAGCATGCAAAAGTGGTACAAGTGCTATTTTGTTACAAAATTATTTATATCCTGTGCTACAAATTTAAATGCAGAAATAATATTACACTCTTTACAAAACATGTCCTTTAATTTTTTTATAAAGAAATAAGTAAGTCTTGTTTATTTTGTCCTTCTAGGATATTATACTGAAAGAAGTTCTTTCTCCAGCTGATTGATACGAGTTAGAATCTATTCATCTACATTAAAAGAGGAAAAGAAATTCCTGACATCAATTTCTTACAAAGCATCGGTGGCACTTCCAGCGCTCCTACCTATATCCCCTCGTAAGCATTTCAGTGGCATAAATCTCGGGTATGGAAATTCGGATGTCATCATCACAGCAGATAATATCCTGGAATGTTGCATTTTCAGAAATATTAGTTTTGCTTCCTTGTGCTGAGTCTCATCACTTCCTTCCTCTCAGAGAGTGAAAGTGACTTCCACAGAACTGCTACTGTGTACCTGTATCTAACAGAGTGCGTTGTGTCCAGGTCAAGAGGATACAGATGACTCTTGTGGTTTGGAGGAAGTAACACATCATTTACTTTCTTCTGAGGTTATGTTTCCTTAGGATGTACAGGGCATAGATCAATAATAAGTACAACTTTCCCTCCTGTTGCTCCTATCTTGCCATCTAAATGCTTGAAAAAGTCATAAACATTTTTGACATCTCCAGGGACTGCTGTTGTGCACATAACTACAGAGCAAAAAACAAAGATGCTGTGACTTACCAAACGAGAAAGCGCTGGTAGGTAGACACAATAAAAAACACACACACAAATTTCAAGCTTTCGCAACCCGAGGTTGCTTCATCAGGAAAGAGGGAAGGAGAGGGAAAGACGAAAGGATGTGGGTTTTAAGGAGTCATTCCAATCCCGGGAGCGGAAAGACCTACCTTAGGGGGAAAAAAGGACAGGTATACACTCGCGCGCGCACACACACACATATCCATCCGCACATTTACAGACACAGGCAGACATATGTAAATTCAAAGAGGTTGAGCAGAGATGTCAGTCGAGGCGGAAGTACAGAGGCAAAAATGTTGTTGAATGACAGGTGATGTACAAGGGGCGGCAACTTGAAATTAGCAGAGGTTGAGGCCTGGTGGGTAACGTTACCCAGCAAGTTTCAACCTCCGCTAATTTCAAGTTGCCGCCCCTTGTACATCACCTGTCATTCAACATCTTTGCCTGTGTACTTCTGCCTCGACTGACATTTCTGCCCAACCTCTTTGAATTTACATATGTCTGCCAGTGTCTGTATATGTGCAGATGGGTGTGTGTGTGTGTGTGTGTGTGTGTGTGTGTGTGTGTGTGTGTGTGTGTGTATACCTGTCCTTTTTCCCCCTAAGGTAAGTCTTTCCGCTCCTGGTATTGGAATGACTCCTTACCCTCTCCCTTAAAACCCACATCCTTTCGTCTTTCCCTCTCCTTCCCTCTTTCCTGATGAAGCAACCTTGGGTTGCGAAAGCTTGAAATTTGTGTGTGTGTTTGTGTGTTTTTTATTGTGTCTATCTACCAGCGCTTTCTTGTTTGGTAAGTCACAACACCTTTGTTTTTTATATATATTTTTCCCACGTGGAATGTTTCTCTCTATTATATTCATAACTACAAAGTAACATTTTTATGTTTTGGGAACATGGGAATTAATAGTGGCAGCAACTTCTCACTTCCATCACTATTTACACACCATAGTGTCATCATCCTCTCTTTACTTTTCTTTTACCTCTGTGGCACTTTTCTTCCTTAACAGGATATGATTTTGCAGGAAGTAAATTATAAAAGATGTCAGTGTAATCAGCATTTAAAATGTATCTGGGCTCATAACCCTATTTTGTTATTTGAGGAGCAAAACAACATGTGATGGTTGAAGTAGAGAGGACATAAAATAAAGTCTGGCAATGGCAAGAAAAGCGTTTTTGAAGAACATAAATTTGTTAGCATCAAATATATCAGTTTAGTATTGGAGGGAAGTGTAGGGGTAAAAATTGTAGAGGGAGACCAGGAGATGAATATATAAGCAGATTCAGAAGGAAGTCTGTTGCAGTAGTTATTCGGATATGAGCTTGCACAGGACAGAGTAGCGCGGAGAGCTGCAGCAGACCAATCTTCGAACTGAGGACAAGAACAACAGCAACGACTATTACTTTGTATCAATCATGGCAATTCAATGTTCTTGCAGTAGTGCACAATTTACAAGACTAGAACCTCACTTTCTCCACTTACCCTTTGAAATTACAGATTATGCCATTTTTTCTTTTTGAAAAAGAAAAATTCAATCAGTCGTTCGATGCACTGAAATCTGTGCACATATTTCTGCTTATAGGAATTCTTCCAATTCTCAAAACTTTTGAAGAATATTTTACACAATATTCAATGTGAACATGCAAATGTTTTTTTGGATCCACACGAATTGTCTTCTGCGACATCTAAAAACGCTTCATCATTTTTTCAATATGCTGCACGTGTAGACGGCGGTAAATCATATTTCTTCACTCTGTTGGAAAGATTCCTGTTAAGATTGTGATTCTCAGCTTTCGCTGAACTGTAAGCATTCTACAATTGTAGGCTGTTATTCCACAAAAGTAAAACTGATAACTTCAACACTTAAGTAACTGAACAACTACACTTTTTGTGCCTCATAGGCTCAGTGACTGTGACATCAGATCATGTAACTGTTATAACGTCAAGTTTAACAAATTTTTTTTTTAGAACGACACAACACATAGAGGTCACAGAGTAAGCTGACAAGCAAGACATGTGTACAGGTTAGCATTCAAATGAGCACTGAGTCCCAGTCTAGCGGCCGCTGCTCGGCTGGCCCCTTAGGTGGCGCAGCTGCTGCATGGCTGGCAGACAGCGCCGCACGTAGAGGACGCTTGTAATTGCGGGGTGGCATTGAATGATCGGCGAGCCACAACACTTTTCCCCCCTTTGAAATTGTTGCACTGGTCTTGATGGAGGTGTCCCAGAGATGGCTAACGTCCATAGGCGTTGTTTGACTCGCCGTAAAGTCTTGAGGAGGAGGCTTCCCGTATGGACGGAAGTGTCCCCGATGATAACGGGTCGAGATGACAGGAGATGTAGGGGTCGAATCTGCTGGGGCCCCCTGCACCAATCTGCCCGTTGCGGCAAGTCCAGTTGATGTGACGGGAGATATGGGCGATGTGTCGGCGTCCGTTGGAGGAGGAGGCGAGTAGATTTGCTCTGACAGAGGATGGTCATCCAGTTCCTGCATGGGCACGTCTCCTGGTGGCGTCCGTTCTTGTGCTGGCATCGCGATGATGGTGAGAGGGCTGCGTTGTGAGTATTGAGAGATGCCAAGATCCCGAGCGTCAGGTAGAGCCGAAGGTGGTGTAGCGGCATTCGGAACAGGCGTTGCGGGCACACGAGGCCGAAGCTGGTCCGAATGACACACTGCAACACCCGTGTCCGTCTGGATTTCATACAGGCGTCTGCCACGGTGTCTTAAGATGCGGCCCGGGCTCCATTTTTGCTGCCTGCCATATCCCCGTAACCAGACGAGGTTGTCGGCGGTGAACCGGCCAAGGGAAGGCAACTGCGGCCGTGAGGTGGAAGGCCGCAGAAGATGAAGTAGCGTGTGGGGCTGTCGGCCATGTAAGAGCTCAGCCGGGCTGTGGTCGCCCATGGGGGTGAAACAGTAAGACGCCAGAAACTGGAGAAGCGCATCATCAGCAGCAGAAGAAGTCAGAAGTTTCCGCATCTGAGCCTTAAATGTGCGGACCAGTCGCTCAGCCTCACCGTTGGATTGTGGATGGAACGGTGGGGCCGTGACATGCATAACGCCGTGACGAGCACAAAAATCCGCAAATTCGGAAGAGGCAAATTGCGGACCATTATCAGTAACAAGAGTAGAGGGGAGGCGTTCCAAAGAAAAAATGCAGGCGAGAGCACTGGTGGTTGCCGCGGTGGTAGGTGACGTGCAACGGACAATGAAAGGAAAGTTAGAGTAGGCGTCAACTACGAGGAGCCAATAAGTACCTAAAAAGTGTCCCGCAAAGTCAGCATGAATGCACTCCCAGGGCTTCTCAGGCGAAGGCCACGGTGACGAAGATGACTTCGGGGCAGCAGCCTGTGACGCACAAGGGCCGCAGGCAGCGACCATGTGTGCTATTTCAGAGTCGATGCCAGGCCAGTACACATGACGGCGCGCCAGAGATTTCGTTCGAGACACACTCCAGTGCCCTTGGTGAAGGAGGCGCAAGACCAAAGCACGCAAAGACGCCCGTACCACAACACGCGGCGAAGCATTGTCAGTGGAGAGGAGGATAACACCATCCCTAGCCGTGAGGCGGTAGCGCAAAGCATAGTAGTTCCGCAACGGATCAGAAGTCTTAGCGGACGGGCGATTTGGCCAACCCTTCTGAATACAGTGAAAACCCGAGAGAGGGTAGGGTCAGAACCCGTAGCAGCCGCCAACCTGTCCCCAGTGATGGGGAACCCGTCCACAACCCGCTGCTCGGTAACATCCAGGTGGAAACACAAAAGTTTGTCCCTATCGAATGGGAAGGCGAGACAGTGCATCAGCATTCGCATGTTGAGCCGTCGGCCGGAAATGAATCTCATAATTGAAACGAGACAAGTAAAGAGCCCAACACTGAAGGCGGTGTGCAGCCTTGTCGGGAAGTGACGTTGATGAATGAAGCAAGGAAACAAGGGGTTTGTGATCCGTAACAAGATGAAATTTTGAGCCATAGAGAAAAACAGCAAACTTATGAAGAGCATAAATAATGGTCAAAGCTTCTTTCTCAATTTGAGAATACTTTTGTTGGGCATATGTGAGCGTTTTGGAGGCATAAGCAATGGGTTGTTCCGAACCGTCAGAAAAACGGTGCGCAAGGACTGCACCGACCCCGTATTGAGAGGTGTCTGTGGCAAGAACAAGATGTTGGCCAGGTGGATAAGTACCCAGGCACGGGGCCTGTTTCAGCATAGTCTTCAATTACTGGAAAGCCATTCGCATGACGCGGACGAGTGAAAAGGCGCGTTTTTATGCGACAGGCGATGCAACGGCTGAGCCACCGAAGCCGCAGACAGTAAAAACTTGTGATAGTATGCTATTTTCCCCAAGAAGGCCTGCAGTTCCTTAACAGATTTTGGGCGAGGAAGGGCATCGATCGCAGCGACAGTTTGCTGAAGCGGACGAATACCATCCCGAGAGAGTTGAAACCCCAAGTACGTGATAGATGCCTGAAAAAATTGTGATTTCTGAAGATTACACTTAAGACCGGCAGTCTGTAAGACATGAAAAAGTGTGCAGAGATTTTGAAGATGTTCTTCAGTGGTGGAGCCAGTGACAACAATGTCGTCCATGTAATTGATAGACCCAGGGACAGAGAGCAATAATTGTTCCAAGAATCACTGAAAGAGAGCAGGGGCGCTAGCAACCCCGAATGGCAAGCGTTGGTATTGATAGAGGCCGAAAGGCGTGTTAAGGACCAGAAACTGCCGGGAAGCAGCGCCGAGAGGAAGTTGATGATAAGCATCTGACAGGTCAATTTTAGAAAAATACTGGCCTCCAGCAAGTTTAGTGAACAGTTCTTCAGGACGGGGCATAGGGTAAGTGTCGATGAGGCATTGAGCATTTACAGTGGCTTTGAAATCGCCACAGAGACGAATATCACCATTTGGCTTAGCAACGACAACGACAGGAGAGGACCACTCACTGGAAGTGACAGGAACGCAAGACCCCTGAAGTAGTGAGACGATCCAACTCCCGTTTTACCCGATCACAAAGGGCCACAGGAATGGGCCGAGCAGTGGGTTTGAGCGTGATATGAGCTTCAAAGTCGTTTGCATGGCCTAACCCAGGAGAAAAAAGGGACGAAAATGTCGTCGGCAAGGAATCCAGTTGAGCATAAGGAATAGCATCAGAGACAATATTGGCAGAGTCATCTATGGAGAACCCAAAATCGCGAAAGGCATCGAAACCAAAAAGATTTTCTGAGTTGCTCTGGTCGACCACAAATATGGGAACAGTGCGAACGACGGATTTGTAAGATACCTCAGCATTAAACTGTCCCAAGAGAGAAATCTTCTGTTTATTGTACGTCCGTAATTGCCGAGCGACAGGTGACAGGAGTGGAGAACCCAACTGAAGATACGTCTGAGAATTAATTATAGTGGCAGCAGAACCGGTATCCACTTGCATGCGAACATCCCGACCAAGGATTTGGACAGCGAGGAATAACTTCCCTGAAAGGAAAGAAGTGCAATTGAAAGACAACACAGAATCAGAATCAGCGACATGTTCATGAACATCATGTATGCGGTTGGATTTGCAAACGGAAGACACATGACCTTTCTTTTTGCAATTGTGGCATACAGCCCAACGTTGGGGACAATCCTCGTGTGAATGTTTCGTAAAACACCGCGGACATGAAGGAAGTTGCAGGGGGTTTTGCTGCAGTTTCTTAGCGGGTTGTTTACGGCTAGGCCGAGGATGCGCGTGGGAGCGCACTGCGGCCACGTCGGCCGACGGGGACGCGACGCATGCGTCGTCAACAGCGCACAGAGGTTGTAGTTCCCCGACATCACCCCACGCCTCTATTTGCGCCCCAGCGGCGCGAGAAATTTCAAAAGACTGCGCAATGGAGAGAACTTCATCTAGAGTCGGATTCGCCAACTGAAGGGCACGTTGCCGAACTTCTTTGTCGGGCACCGACCGGAGAATAGCATCCCGTACCATGGAATCGGCATAGGATTCTTTGTGAACGTCAGTAACAAATTGACACTTTCGACTGAGGCCGTGAAGTTCAGCAGCCCAAGCGCGATAGGATTGATGTGGGACATTTCAGCAAAGGACAAAGACACAGGATCCTTCAAAGGATCCAATTGTGACAACAACCGATACATTTGGGGTGAAATCCAGGAAAGGAACAGAGACTTACATGATTGTTCGTCCGTGACATGAAATGCCAAGAAGTTCTGTCGAAGACGTTTTTCATAATCAGACCAGTCTTCCGCCGTCCCGTCGTAAGGAGAAAAAGTAGGTACCGCCAACGACGAGAAACGCCCCGCATTTGACGCCGCGACGAAATCGCGAATCGCCACCGTGAGAAGTGTTTGCTGTTCAAGGAGATTTTGCAATAGTTGCTCGACAGTAGCCATGGAACCCTGTGGGTCAACGGTGAAAAGGAAAAATCCACTACCTCGTCGCCAATTGTTATAACATCAAGTTTAACACATATATTTCAGAGCGACACAACACATATAAGTCACAGAGTAAGTTGACAAGCAAGACATGTGTACACGTTAGCATTCGAATGAGCACTGAGTCCCAGTCTAGCGGCCGCTGCTCGGCTGGCAGACAGCGCCGCACGTAGAGGACGCGCGTAATTGCGCGGCGGCGCTTTGAATGATCGGCGAGTCACAACAGTAACCTAAGTCACATGGAGATTGATTTATAATTCTTTCAACATATCTGTCAGTATGGCTACGAGGGAAGTAGAGCTATTCACTATGATCTAAGTACACATAAACAGGTCGAATGGATTACCATTCACTGTGTCACAGGACAAAAATTGCAACTTCTGTGAAGTGGAAATTAATCAGAAACTCATTAGAAGATTTTGAGACTTACTTAAAAAATGGATTTCAGTTTGTAAAATGTTTCAAGTTTATTCCTTAAAAGCAGACTTTTTCTTAAAGTTGAGTTCACTAAAAGCGGGGAGAAATAATATTGTTTTAATGGGAGTTTTCACCAGGACTGACAGAAATATTTGTTAAAAGCGAGTTGTTTTTAAAAGTGGCTTCATTAGTTTGGAATTTTAATGTAGCTCTTTCTTTTATTGTTATTTACATAAATTATCCACGTAGTGACAGCCATTGACCAACCTGATAGCTACACACATTAAAGTGCCTGCTTTCGGGTCTCGAGGAGGCACAACGGTCCCAGATTACTTCCCACATTCACCTAAGTGAATGCTGAGCCAGTACCCTAGTCCCATCTCAGATACTTTATATGCACAGTTGCACATGAGATTCACACTAGACACAGACATATGCGGTACACAAATTCTGTCCCAGAGACAAGCATCAGGTAGGGCGTTCAGCCACCAACTTGCCACTAACAATGCCAAAACTGGTATAACAGTGTAGATCCCGAATGAGATTTTCACAGTTCTGCAAGTTTCGCAGGAGAAGGAGGAGATGAGGTACTGGCAGAAGTAAAGCTGTGAGGACGGGGCGTGAGTCGTGCTTGGGTAGCTCAGTTGGTAGAGCACTTGCCCGTGAAAGGCAAAGGTCCAGAGTTCGAGTCTCGGTCCAGCACACAGTTTTAATCTGCCAGGAAGTTTCAGTGTAGATCCTGTAGAGAAATGGAGCTAAGACAAAAGAAGAAGAAGTGACGTATTATTACTACTACTACTACTACTACTACTACTATTATGGCTTGCCAGAATTTAATCCTCATAGATTACTTGGAAAAGAACAGACTTATATAAATGGTGTTTTTCAAAAGACATAACAACTTCATTCATACGACTTACAGACCTAGTTTTTTTTTTACATTTTTTAAATTGAAGTACATCAAATTCTTTTATCTTACAGCTAAAAAGTTGAATATGTCAACTATTGGTTATGTGGCACTCATCCCGTCTGAAGCAGATTTCTTGACAAACTTGCTGCATTATGTCAGGCATAACTTGTTCAGTTGCATCGTTAATTGCTGCTCCGATGGTTAATTGTTGCAGCCTTCTTTGCTCAGCTCTTGCTAGCACTTGAGATGGTATGGTTTGGTGTTGGCATACTTCGTGAGTCAAAACTTTCGATCTATTTTCTTTCGAAATTAGATTTGGTCCGTATGTTATACGAATAAGTTTGTGTGAATTTTCAAAGCTGTACGGGTGGTACAAACACCATATCTCTGATGAATCCCCACGAGAAAAAATCAAGAGGTGTCAGATCAGGTGACACAGAGGACCACGTAGTCAGCAAATCGTGCCCAATAATTTTAGTTGAGATGTGGTTGCTTAGGAGTTACTGGATGAGGTGAGGCAGTGCAGTGGCTCACCATCTTGAATATAGAGTATGCTGCAGTCTTGGTCAGCCTTGTTAATCACTGAGGTAAAAAAAGTTTTTGAGTGTATCTAAGTACACTATTCTGTAGACTGTTTTCACTTGGAAAAGAAAGGACTGTAAACTTTGCAACTGCTCAGCACCCAAAAAGATATCAACTTTTGGGTTGTCGTAAAAGTGTTCTGAGACTTCGTGGGTTGCCCCTATCCCAAAACCTGTAGTCATGTTTATTAACTCTACCATTTAACTGAAAGGCTAACACATCACTAACGGGAATGTTTCCAGTGTTATCTTCATCCTTATGTAACTAATGTAATATTTCCCTACAAAACTAATTGCTAATTTGTGCTGGTTGAGAAGCAAATATTTTCTTAACTCATGGCCAGTCATGTGGTGGATACCCAACTCGTGAGAAGCACATGGGGTCAATTTTGTAGGACTGTTAACAAGGATTTGTCTCACTTGCTCTATGATGTTGGCAGACACACAAGGTTGACTTAAGGATATTTTATGGCTTACCGAGTACTCAGTTTCGACAAAACATATATGCCACTCCTTAATGCTAGGCCTGCTGGGTGGAGCTTTGCTTTACCCATTGAGAAAATTACATTTTGCTGTTGTTGAAGACACGGATTCTTCAAACCAAAACATGCAGCAAACATGATCAAGACAAGTGAAGGCGGCCATTTTTGCTTAAACTCTCACCAACACTTGTAGTAGTGTGATTCGGTACTACGTGCATCAAAACTTGATCCATTTTCCTTAGAAATTTGGCCAGCACTAGGTCTGTAAGTCTTTTGAATAAGCTTGTATGAATTTTCAAGGTTGTTTAGTCCTTTTAGAAATTCTCTTCATTGAGCCTAATATGTTTCTTTGTTGGATCATTTGGTACAGGAGTTGAATGGAAGACATCTAAGATTGGCAGGCAAAACATTGGTTAATGCACCATTCCAGACTGCACCAACACATTCTCCACAGTAGATCCAAGTTGCTTCTTCCTGTTTCACATCTTGAAGATTATCCCTGTCAGGAGAAAGTTTCTTCAAAGAGAACTACTGTTTCCACCAATGAGCATATTCCAGGGTTTGAAAAAGCTAGTTTGTTCCCACAAGCATAAAAAAAGTAAACTCCTTGGACAAAATGTGCATTGTAATAATAAGTATTGCAGTCTAGATGGGCAAGAGAATGATAATTTTTTATTTATTTATTCATATATTCCTGTAAAAATACAGGTATATACATTAGAACATGTATGTAATGAGACTACAGAAAGACAGAAGTACATATAAAACCAAATGTCAATATCTAAGATCCTAACCTATTTCGTCAGCTTTCATGAGGCTAATCCAACTCCCCTGATAGGATTGCATGGGGCATTCATGCCTAATGTGCTTGATTGTCTGGCTCACAGTCACAAATCAGAGAGTCAATAGCATCCCATTTGGAAAGCTAGTTTGCGCATCGAACTTGCCCAGTGTGAGCCCTGTTCAATTTGACCCGTAGTGGCCTGTTGAGTTCTGCCCCAGCAGTATCACAGTTACACTTCTGGAACCACTCACACTCTTCAGGATTTTCAGTAAGTTAACAGTTCTGATCCCACAGGTCTCTCACCTCGATACTAATTGCATTTAGCTCTTCTGCTTGCCATAACAGTGGATTTCTTGAATGGAGTCTATTTCCTAGTAGACTTGGTATGCCTTCCTGTATGGGTAATTCCAGGTTCTCCTGTAGCTTGCGGTTTTCCAAAAGCGAGGCCTCGCTTCTGCGGATTGTGGGTGGATGGGTGTTACTCAGTAGAGGAAGCCAATCGGTGGCTGTTGGCTGGATTGTCCCTTTTATTAAGTGCGCAGTGTGGTTCAACTGGACATCATTCAAGTTGCGTTGGCAGCCGTACAGCCACCCAAGGACACAATATTCAGCTACCGAGAAGATCAGCACGATGAACAATGTGCGCAAGGTATGAGCTGAAGCTCCCCGTGCCATTCCACACAATTTTTGAAGTTACAAGTTTTTATCTTGGCAGCAGTATTTTCAAGATTGTTTTATATGTAGGGGTGCAATCAAGGAGGACACCAAGGTCCTAGGATACCTGTTATGGCTATGAGTGTTTCCATTAGGTTTCACTGTGGGCTCTGTGTCAGCTGGTTCGCTGTTCTAATGTAATGTACATACTTCAGTTTTACTTGTGCGGGGTTTAATTTGCCACTTTCTAAAATAATAGCTCATAATGGCTAGATCTTCTGTGAGAATTGTCTCTGTGGTAGACCATTACTTAATTTCCACTCCTCGCTCACATTTTCTCACAAGTAAATGCCGAAGTGCCTATTGTTTATCATAGTGGTGATGAGAGTTACAATTTTTCAGCATCAGATTGTTTTTTTTTTTTTTTTTTTTTTTTGTAATTTGTATATCATCCCTTCTCTCCAGACTGTGACATATACCGGGGTTAGGTCAACAAATGTGACAGGTGTCTTCACGTTTTCGTGGAAGCCGGCCTCCGTGAAAGTTGTTAGGACTGATACCTGGTCGCTGCAACTTCTCTCTGGTCTGGAACCTACTTGCTTGGCTGGGATATGTTCCAGAATGAAGCTGCTAATTCTGTTACGAAGGAGCCTCGGAAGAGTTTATCGAGACGGTTCACAAGGGAAATGGGTCCGAAACTTTGAGGGTGGTCAGCCGGTTTACCTGATTTCGAAACTGCCACTATTTTTATTGTCTTTGGCTCGTTGAGCAGTGATCTATTATCTAGGATGTTGCAGAAGAGGCGAACCAGCCCTTTTTTTTTTCTTTTCTACCACTACCCCACCCCTGGCCTGCTATCCCTCCCCCTCCCCACCCCACCCTCCTCCTTACCCCCACCCAGTTGCCTCTCCCACCATGCACTGCTGCTTATAGTCTGGTTTCAGCTGAGACCGACCTTGGCCGTGTGTGTTTACATATACATTTACATCTACATCTACATACATACTCCGCAATCCACCATACGGTGCGTGGCAGAGGGTACCTCGTACCACGACTAGCATCTTCTGTCCCTCTTCCACTCCCAAACAGAACGAGGGAAAAATGACTGCCTATATGTCTCTGTACGAGCCCTAATCTCTCTTATCTTATCTTTGTGGTCTTTCCGCGAAATGTAAGTTGGCGGCAGTAAAATTGTACTGCAGTCAGCCTCAAATGCTGGTTCTCTAAATTTCCTCAGTAGCGATTCACGAAAAGAACGCCTCCTTTCCTCCAGAGACGCCCACCCGAGTTCCTGAAGCATTTCCGTAACACTCGCATGATGATCAAACCTACCAGTAACAAATCTAGCAGCCCGCCTCTGAATTGCTTCTATGTCCTCCCTCATTCCGACCTGATAGGGATCCCAAAATTCTACCAATGAACCGAAGACGACTATCTGCCTTCCCCACAACTGCCATTACATGCTTGTCTCACTTCATATCGCTCTGCACTGTTACTCCCAAATATTTAATTGACGTGACTGTGTCAAGCGCTACACTACTAATGGAATATTCAAACATTACGGAATTCTTTTTCCGATTCATCTGCATTAATTTACACTTATCTATATTTAGAGTTAGCTGCCATTCTTTACACCAATCACAAAGTCATCTTGTATCCTCCTACAGTCACTCAACGACGACACCTTCCCGTACACCACAGCATCATCAGGAAACAGCCGCACATTGCTATCTACCCTATCCAAAAGATCATTTATGTAGATAGAAAACAACAGTGGACCTACCACACTTCCCTGAGGCACTCCAGATGATACCCTCACCTCCGATGAACACTCACCATCGAGGACGATGTACTGGGTTCTATTACTTAAGAAGTTTTCGAGCCACTCACATACTTGGGAACCAATCCCATATGCTCGTACCTTAGTTGAGAGTCTGCAGTGGGGCACCGAGTCAAACGCTTTCCGGAGGTTAAAGAATATGGCATCCGTCTGATACCCTTCATCCATGGTTCGCAAGATATCATGTGAAAAAAGGGCAAGTTGCGTTTCGCAGGAGCGATGCTTTCTAAAGCCGTGCTGATCCGTGGACAGCAACTTCTCTGTCTCAAGGAAATTCATTATATTCGAACTGAGAATATGTTCGAGAATCCTGCAACAAACCGATTTTAAGGATATTGGTCTGTAATTTTGAGGATCCGTCCTTCTACCCTTCTTATATACAGGCGTCACCTGCGCTTTTTTTCCAGTCGCTCGGGACTTTACGTTGGGCAATGCAAGCTAAGTAAGGAGCCAATGTAGTAGTGTGTGTGGGTGTGGGTGTGCGTGTTTGTGCATGGGTGTGCATGTAGGCGTGAGTGTGCACACATGTGCATGTGTCTATTGTCTTTTTTCAACAAAGACCTCGTTTGCAGAAAGCTCACAACTCATTTTGTGACAGTCTTTTTGTTGTGCCTATCTGTGACTCAGTATCTCACTATGTGGTGAGTAGGAACCATCCCTTTCATAATATTGTTACACTCCATACCAGGTACTTTACCATTCAGTCAGTGTAAATAGTGAAGAGAAACTGGATTCGTTTGGGCACTGAGCTTTTAGAGGTGAGTTCTCATCTTATTCTGGAAGTACGTTGTTTGTCACAGGATGATCTAGATGTTTCAAGTATATGGTTAGTGATTTGGTTACCTGAAGTACAAGGTTTGTGACTGGGTTCATTGGACGCTCCACTACGCTTATGCAGCAGGCTCCGTGCCTCAGTGCTCGAATGTTCGAAGTTTACATTTTCTACCATCTCGCACCATCGTACTCTTCCAGCAGCCTTCAGACTTCGGAGGAGGTCATCTGCAATTCGCTTTTGTCAGTTTCGCTATATTCTTCATAAAGTTGTTCGCAATGTTCATTCCGTCCCGGTATATATTCCTTTCTGAATCCACGAGGCATAAACTTTTTAGCAACGTAAGAACAACCCTGACCAGTCGAGGGTAGTTTTGTAGGTTCTGGTTTAATAAAACAAATATATATTTATCTAGGTGGTTGGCAAAACTCCGCCAATCGGCCCTGCAGAAATTCCGTCTTGGTCACAGTAGAGATCTCACAATTGGGTGAGAGAGTCCAATATTGAGGCTTACTGGCCTCTGTTGGCTGTGTGGGAAATTAGGTATTATTCCTCTAGATATAAGCATTGGGTGCTGCCTGCAGTCGCAGGACGTAAAGCAGAGATCGAGGTTGTAATCTCTTCGCCAGGTGGCAAATCCAAAAGTTCACAAATCCTTGGTATCATAAACCAGATACAAGTTTCCATTTTCAACCCAGTATTCGAGTGCGATAACACATTCGTTGTCGTGTGCTTAGTTCCAATGAAAATGGTGACTATAAAAATCTCCAACATAGAACAATGGGTGGGCAATAATTGGCAGACATTTAGTGGCAACGGCACGTTTGGTGGCTTGTAAATATTTTTTATAGAGGTCGCCTTCATTTGTATCGAGACATAATGGAGCTCATTTTCTGCATTTGTTGAAATGAGGTGAGCACGCTCGATGTTGCTCCTTACATAAGTGGCAACGTGGTAGACACTGTGATATGTAGCACCCGTAAGACTGTCGCCACGGATCCTGCCTCTTTTACGCAGGTCTTCCGTAGTTAGAGCGTGTGTTTCCGTCAATGTCATTATCTGCAAGGAGTTCAGATAGGTATTCACTTTTGCCTTCTCTGTTTAAATGGCATACTTGGACTGAAGGGCCAAGTCTTTTAATCAGTTGGTGCTGAGAAGGTCCATTTCTTAAGGCTTTTTGATTTTGATTTCTCTGCACGTTTGTAGACAGGAAATCCAATATTTGTTCTGGCTGCCGATTATACTAATGTTGAACATATTTGTCTCATTAATTCTGTTGTGGGAATCCAGGTAAGCTGCAAACAGTGGGGGCGAAGACTCTGCGGTGTACGGAGGATTGGGTCTTTCCTGGAAGCGTGCGCGGGTAACCGAGATGGTTAAGCAAGAAATCCTGGTTCGAGTCCCGGCCTGAAACCTATTTTTAAGTGTCACCCGTAGGTACGATTTCCGTGCCTAATACAGCTGATGTCAAAAGTATTCGCATTACGACAAAATTTTGTAATATTACTACAGTTGCAGATTGTCACCAAAGTCTGTTCCTCCAGACTTGCATGCATGTCTCAAGGAACAGACTTTGGTGACAATAAAAATGTATTTGTAATGAGCAGCCAAATGAAAACCAAGTGCCTGCCACAACGGGACCACGAAATGGTTCCATTCAAAAGTAATCACCACACCTGTTAAAACATTTATCCCACTGGGAGAAGAGAGGACCAGTTCCTGTTTCATAGTACGCAGTCACCCACTGACAGATCCACCACTGCAGCCACTCTCGCAATTCCCTGTCGAGCTGGAACTGATGTCCACGTATGCGTTTCTTCAAGTCACCAAAGGTTTGGAAATAATATGGTGAAAGATCCAGGCTGTTCAGGATACATTGCAGTGTTTCCCAACCAAATCGCTGAAACATAGCCTTCATCCAATTGGCAGTGTGGAGATGGGCAATATCGCGCAACAGCTTGATTCTGTCTGACACTGTTCCTGGGCGTTTTGACTTTATGGTCCTTTGCAGTTCCTGCAAAATGTGTTCATAGCTCTGCTTGTTGGTTGTAGTTCCACGTTCGAGTTACTCACTGAGCAGAGGACCCCTACAGTCGAAGAAGGCTGGATCGTGACCTTATTGGAATCTGCACGAACTGCTTTGGATGACTTTGGTGGGCAGATGTCGGATGTTGTCACTGTTAGTTTTGCTGTTTTCCCCTCAGGCTCAAAATGGTTATACCACATAAGGTCAAGATCGTCTTCTTCTTCAACTGTAGGGGCCTTCTGCTCTAGAGTTCCTCATGTGTGGAACCATAATCAGTATGGAACACTATGAAGATACTGTGCAGAAACTGTGATGGGCCATAAAGTGAAAACGCCTAGGTATGATGTCGGATGGAAACATTCTGTTACACGATAATGCCCAACCCTACAATGCATCGGATGAAGGCTGCTACACTTCATCGATTTGGGTGGGAAATATTGCAGTATCCTCTATGTGGCCCAGATCTTTCGCTGCGTGATTTTCACGTCTTTAGTGAACTGAAGAAAGATGTGTGGATGTCAGTTCCACTTGGAGGAAGAGTGGGTGCGGTTGTGGATCTGTTAAAGGCTGATCGTGTTCTACCAAACGGGAATGGATTGTTTCATCTCCCAGTGGGATAAACGTCTTAACGTGTATGGTGATTACTTTTGAATGGGACCTTCCATGGAACTGTTCTGGTGAGTATTCAGTTTTCATTAGACTGCCCGTCATCGTTATGATGGATCGCCTTGAGCAGCAGGTTGATGAACTATCTGGGTTTTCCGACATGTGCAAAGAAAATGACTATGTCCTGTCGTGAGGGAAGGTATGGATTTGATGTGGAAAACTGCAATAGCCGTAAGGGGAATGAAAGATTTTTAGACTGCTTATGAGGGAACAATACAGGAACCCTCTCGTATATAGTTTGCTGGATATGCCTTCCTCCAGTACAGACGACAAAATTTTGTGCAGATCTGTGTGAAGGATTTCGGGCATTGGCCTCCAGCCCCAATGGAGCGATATGGTATATGTAATATGCTCAATGACAACACACAGACGGTAATTGTTTTTCGATATATCAGGAGAGAGAGATGCGGTTAAGTCTTGTCGGAGGTACTACACTCCTGGAAATGGAAAAAAGAACACATTGACACCGGTGTGTCAGACCCACCATACTTGCTCCTGACACTGCGAGAGGGCTGTACAAGCAATGATCACACGCACGGCACAGCGGACACACCAGGAACCGCGGTGTTGGCCGTCGAATGGCGCTAGCTGCGCAGCATTTGTGCACCGCCGCCGTCAGTGTCAGCCAGTTTGCCGTGGCATACGGAGCTCCATCGCAGTCTTTAACACTGGTAGCATGCCGCGACAGCGTGGACGTGAACCGTATGTGCAGTTGACGGACTTTGAGCGAGGGCGTATAGTGGGCATGCGGGAGGCCGGGTGGACGTACCGCCGAATTGCTCAACACGTGGGGCGTGAGGTCTCCACAGTACATCGATGTTGTCGCCAGTGGTCGGCGGAAGGTGCACGTGCCCGTCGACCTGGGACCGGACCGCAGCGACGCACGGATGCACGCCAAGACCGTAGGATCCTACGCAGTGCCGTAGGGGACCGCACCGCCACTTCCCAGCAAATTAGGGACACTGTTGCTCCTGGGGTATCGGCGAGGATCATTCGCAACCGTCTCCATGAAGCTGGGCTACGGTCCCGCACACCGTTAGGCCGTCTTCCGCTCACGCCCCAACATCGTGCAGCCCGCCTCCAGTGGTGTCGCGACAGGCGTGAATGGAGGGACGAATGGAGACGTGTCGTCTTCAGTGATGAGAGTCGCTTCTGCCTTGGTGCCAATGATGGTCGTATGCGTGTTTGGCGCCGTGCAGGTGAGCGCCACAATCAGGACTGCATACGACCAAGGCACACACGGCCAACACCCGGCATCATGGTGTGGGGAGCGATCTCCTACACTGGTCGTACACCACTGGTGTTCGTCGAGGGGACACTGAATAGTGCACGGTACATCCAAAGCGTCATCGAACCCATCGTTCTACCATTCCTAGACCGGCAAGGGAACTTGCTGTTCCAACAGGACAATGCACGTCCGCATGTATCCCGTGCCACCCAACGTGCTCTAGAAGGTGTAAGTCAACTACCCTGGCCAGCAAGATCTCCGGATCTGTCCCCCATTGAGCATGTTTGGGACTGGATGAAGCGTCGTCTCACGCGGTCAGCACGTCCAGCACGAACGCTGGTCCAACTGAGGCGCCAGGTGGAAATGGCATGGCAAGCCGTTCCACAGGACTACATCCAGCATCTCTACGATCGTCTCCATGGGAGAATAGCAGCCTGCATTGCTGCGAAAGGTGGATATACACTGTACTAGTGCCGACATTGTGCATGCTCTGTTGCCTGTGTCTATGTGCCTGTGGTTCTGTCAGTGTGATCATGTGATGCATGTGACCCCAGGAATGTGTCAATAAAGTTTCCCCTTCCTGGGACAATGAATTCACGGTGTTCTTATTTCAATTTCCAGGAGTGTATTACAAGCAGTACTATAAATGGAGCAGATAGTTCTCTCAGATCTACTACGATTTTGTTCCTAAAACTTATGGCAATCGGCTGTCTCTATTCTCGTGGACTGTTTTTTATTTATTGTCACGATAGTGTGTTTAAAAAAATAGGTGTTTTTTTATACTTCACAACCTCTACTTATAAGGTAGACATCACTTGAATTACAGTTCGTAGTGGAATCTAGAAATGATAGTGGATTTTTTTCTGACGTGTGAGCAGATTGTGTAAGTTAGGTTGTGATGATCAAATTGCTTGCAAAACCAGAACGCAAGAATCTGCTGCTGTATAACAGAAACTTTACAGACATGTCGGAAGAGGTTAGTTACGCATCAAAAATGTCCATGTAAGCATGCAGATGGTAACTGGTTTCGATGTAAAGGAAGAGACTTATAGGGTGTGTTACAATACAGACTCTCACGATTTGTTTCTTATACGCCTGTATGATATAGCATCGCAGTGGTAAAGCGAGACCTGCCATAGTGTACAAAACAGCTACGTGCTCTTGAATTATAGCTTGTTGTTGTCGAACATAAAATGATTGTAATTTTTTTTTCGACATATCATCTGATGGTGTGAAGGATTGTATTCTCCGACGTTATTTCACGTGTCTGAAATGTTTGAGATACACACGAGATCACCTGTGTTCAAACGTTCAAATCTGTGTTAAATCTTATGGGACTTAACTGCTACGGTCATCAGTCCCTAATCTTACACACTACTTAACCTAAATTATCCTAAGGACAAACACACACACACCCATGCCCGAGGGAGGACTCGAACCTCCGCCGAGACCAGCCACACAGTCCATGACTGCAGCGCCTCAGACCGCTCGGCTAATCCCGCGCGGGGATCATCTGTGATCGGCGCAGTGCACTTCTCTCCAAGTCTCAAAATAATGAGCTGCAAATTGTATCATGCAGGTAAAAACTACACTGATTTTGCTCATAAAACTTAAAGAAAATGGACTGTGCCTATTTTCGTGGAAACAGGACATTTATTATCATTGCGATTGTATTTTCCTTTTTTAATACACTACTGCCCATTAAAATTGGTACACCAAGAAGAAATGCAGATGATAAACTGGTATTCATTGGACAAATGGACACTCCTGGAAATGGAAAAAAGAACACATTGACACCGGTGTGTCAGACCCACCATACTTGCTCCTGACACTGCGAGAGGGCTGTACAAGCAATGATCACACGCACGGCACAGCGGACACACCAGGAACCGCGGTGTTGGCCGTCGAATGGCGCTAGCTGCGCAGCATTTGTGCACCGCCGCCGTCAGTGTCAGCCAGTTTGCCGTGGCATACGGAGCTCCATCGCAGTCTTTAACACTGGTAGCATGCCGCGACAGCGTGGACGTGAACCGTATGTGCAGTTGACGGACTTTGAGTGAGGGCGTATAGTGGGCATGCGGGAGGCCGGGTGGACGTACCGCCGAATTGCTCAACACGTGGGGCGTGAGGTCTCCACAGTACATCGATGTTGTCGCCAGTGGTCGGCGGAAGGTGCACGTGCCCGTCGACCTGGGACCGGACCGCAGCGACGCACGGATGCACGCCAAGACCGTAGGATCCTACGCAGTGCCGTAGGGGACCGCACCGCCACTTCCCAGCAAACACTGTTGCTCCTGGGGTATCGGCGAGGACCATTCGTAACCGTCTCCATGAAGCTGGGCTACGGTCCCGCACACCGTTAGGCCGTCTTCCGCTCACGCCCCAACATCGTGCAGCCCGCCTCCAGTGGTGTCGCGACAGGCGTGAATGGAGGGACGAATGGAGACGTGTCGTCTTCAGCGATGAGAGTCGCTTCTGCCTTGGTGCCAATGGTGGTCGTATGCGTGTTTGGCGCCGTGCAGGTGAGCGCTACAATCAGGACTGCATACGACCGAGGCACACAGGGCCAACACCCGGCATCATGGTGTGGGGAGCGATCTCCTACACTGGCCGTACACCACTGGTGATCGTCGAGGGGACACTGAATAGTGCACGGTACATCCAAACCGTCATCGAACCCATCGTTCTACCATTCCTAGACCGGCAAGGGAACTTGCTGTTCCAACAGGACAATGCACGTCCGCATGTATCCCGTGCCACCCAACGTGCTCTAGAAGGTGTAAGTCAACTACCCTGGCCAGCAAGATCTCCGGATCTGTCCCCCATTGAGCATGTTTGGGACTGGATGAAGCGTCGTCTCACGCGGTCTGCACGTCCAGCACGAACGCTGGTCCAACTGAGGCGCCAGGTGGAAATGGCATGGCAAGCCGTTCCACAGGACTACATCCAGCATCTCTACGATCGTCTCCATGGGAGAAAAGCAGCCTGCATTGCTGCGAAAGGTGGATATACACTGTACTAGTGCCGACATTGTGCATGCTCTGTTGCCTGTGTCTATGTGCCTGTGGTTCTGTCAGTGTGATCATGTGATGTATCTGACCCCAGGAATGTGTCAATAAAGTTTCCCCTTCCTGGGACAATGAATTCACCGTGTTCTTATTTCAATTTCCAGGAGTGTATTATACTAGAACTGACATGTGATTTCATTTTCACGCAATTTGGGTGCATAGATCCTGAGAAATCAGTACCCAGAACAACCACCTCTGGCCGTAATAACGGCCTTGATACGCCTGGGCATTGAGTCAAACAGAGCTCGGATAGCGTGTACAGGTACAGCTGCCCATGTAGCTTCGACACGATACTACAGTTCATCAAGAGTAGTGACTGGCGTATTGTGGCGAGCCAGTGGCTCGGCCACCCTTGACCAGACGTTTTCAGTTGGTGAGAGATCTGGAGAATGTGCTGGACAGGGCAGCAGTCGAACATTTTCTGTATCCAGAAAGGCTCGTACAGGACCTGCAACGTGCGGTCGTGCATTATCCTGCTGAAATGTAGTGTTTCTCGGGGATCGAATGAAAGGTAGAGCCACGGGTCGTAACACATCAGAAATGTAACGTCCACAGTTCAAAGTGCCGCCAATGCGAACAAGAGGTGACCGAGACTTGTAACCAATAACACCCCATACCTTGACGCCGACTGATACGCCAGTATGGCGATGACGAATACATGTTTCCAAAGTGCGTTCACTGCGATGTCGCCAAACACGGATGAGACCATCATGATGCTGTAAACAGAACCTGGATTCATCCAAAAAAACGACGTTTTGCCATTCGCACACCCAGGTTCGTCGTTGAGTACTCCATCGCAGGCGCTCCTGTCTGAGATGCAGCGTCAAGGGTAACTGCAGCCGTGGTCTCCGAACTGACAGTCCATGCTGCTGCAAACGTCGTCGAACTGTTCGTGCAGATGGTTGTTGTCTTGCGAACTTCCCGATCTGTTGACTCAGGGATCAAGACGTGGCTGCACGATCCGTTACAGCCATGCGGATAAGATGCCTGTCATCTCGACTGCTAGTGATACGAGGCCGTTGGGATCCAGCACGGCGTTGCGTATTATCCTCCTGAACCCACCGATTCCATATTCTGCTAACAGTCATTGGATGTCGACCAACGCGAGCAGCAATGTCGCGATACGATAAACCGCAATCGCGATAGGCTATAATCCGACCTTTATCAAAGTCGGAAACGTGATGATACGCATTTCTCCTCCTTACACGAGGCATCACAACAACGTTTCACCAGGCAACGCCGGTCAACTGCTGTTTGTGTACGAGAAGTCGGTTGGAAACTTTCCTCACGTCAGCACATTGTAGGTGTCGCCAGCGGCGCCAACCTTGTGTGAATGCTCTGAAAAGCTAATCATTTGCATATCACAGCATCTTCTTCCCGTCGGTTAAATTTCGCGTCTGTAGCACGTCTGAAGGTGGCAGGGGTAAAATACAGGGAGCGAAAGGCTATTTACAATTTGTACAGAAACGAGATGGCAGTTATAAGAGTCGAGGGGCAGGAAAGGGAAGCAGTGGTTGGGAAGGGAGTGAGACAGGATTGTAGTCTCTCCCCGCTTTTATTCAATCTGTATATTGAGCAAGCAGTAAAGGAAACAAAAGAAAAATTCGGAGTAGGTATTAAAATCCGTGGAGAAGAAATAAAAACTTTAAGGTTCGCCGATGACATTGTAATTCTGTCAGAGACAGCAAAGGACTTGGAAGAACAGTTGAACGGAATGGACAGTGTCTTGAAAGAAGGATATAAGATGAACATCAACAAAATCAAAACGAGGATAATGGAATGTAGTCGAATTAAGTCGGGTGATGGTGAGGGGATTAGATTAGGAAATGAGACACTTAAAGTAGTAAAGGAGTTTTGCTATTTGGGGAGCCAAATAACTGATGATGGTCGAAGTAGAGAGGATATAAAATGTAGACTGGCAATGGCAAGGAATGCGTTTCTGAAGAAGAGAAATTTGTTAACATCGAGTATAGATTTAAGTGTCAGGAAGTTTTTTCTGAAAGTATTTGTATGGAGTGTAGCCATGTATGGAAGAGAATAGAAGCTTTCGAAATGTGGTGCTACAGAAGAATGCTGAAGATTACATGGGTAGATCATATAACTAATGAGGAGGCATTGAATAGAATTGGGGAGGAGTTTGTGGCACAACTTGACAAAAAGAAGGGATCGGTTGGTAGGACATGTACTGAGGCATCAAGGGATCACAAATTTAGCATTGGAGGGCATCGTGGAGGGTAAACATCGTAGAGGGAGACCAAGAGATGAATACACTAAGCAGATTCAGAAGGATGTAGGTTGCAGTAACTACTGGGAGAAGAAGAAGCTTGCACAGGATAGAGTAGCATGGAGAGCTGTATCAAACCAGTCTACGGACTGAAGACCACAACAACAGCACGTCATCTTCGTGGTGTAGCAATTTTAATGGCCAGTAGTGTAGGAAAAAAATGAGTTACGTTACTTATTGAATGGCCCTCGTATGATGAGAAGAGTAATAGGCCCAGTACTGATCCTTGTGGTAGTAAATCCCCGCACTGCGGCCCGGTGTGGGTGTGGATGCAATGACGACACGGACTAGCGAGATGCAGATTGTGCGGCGGCGGATCCGTGATGGGTGCGCTTCCGTCCTTTTTATCTGCGGGGCAGGAAGCTGGAAGGGCCTCTGCCGGCGCTCGCTGCCCGCCTGCGAGTCCTCCGCGATGCCGGCGGCCGCCTGGGCGCTGCTGGCCCTGCCTCTGCTGCTGCTGGTGGCCGCGCGCGGCCCCGCGCCGGTGGACGCCGCCGTCGGAGTCTGCTTGAAGCCCGTCACGTGAGTCCCGCTGCTCGAGCCACGCCCTGCACGTGCGTCGCTCTCTGTGTGCGGACATTTGCCACGCCGGACGTTTGCCACGATTTCACCTGCTCCGAATGGTTGGGTCCCTTGTCTCCACCTTCTCCACCTCCTCCTCCACCCCATTGCTCAGTGGGCCTTTCCGCTGGTTTACTTGACTTACAACCAGAATCTCTCTTGATTGTCCACCACATGTCTAGAGAGAATTTCGTTGTTGTTGTTGTTGTGGTCTTCAGTCCTGAGACTGGTTTGATACAGCTCTCCATGCTACTCTATCCTGTGCAAGCCTCTTCATCTCACAGTACCTGCTGCAGCCTACATCCTTCTGAATCTCCTTAGTGTATTCATCTCTTGTTCTCCTTCTACGATTTTACCCTCCACGCTGCCCTCGAATACTAAATAGATGATCCCTTGATGCCTCAGAACATGTCCTACCAACCGATCTCTTCTTCTAGTCAAGTTGTGCCACAAACTCCTCTTCTTCCCAATTCTATTCAATACCTCCTCATTAGTTATGTGATCTACCCATCTAATCTTCAGCATTCTTCTGTAACACCACATTTCGAAAGCTTCTATTCTCTTCTTGTCTAAACTATTTATCGTCCATGTTTCACTTCCATACATGGCTACACTCCATACAAATACTTTCAGAAATGACTTCCTGACACGTAAATCTATACTCGATGTTAACAAATTTCTCTTCTTCAGAAACGCTTTCCTTGCCATTGCCAGTCTACATTTTATATCCTCTCTACTTCGACCATCATCAGTTATTTTGCTCCCTAAATAGCAAATATCCTTTACTACTTTAAGTGTCTCATTTCCTAATGTAATTCCCTCAGCATCACCCGACTTAATTCGACTACATTCCGTTATCCTCGTTTTGCTTTTGTTGATGTTCCTCTTATATCTTCCTTTCAAGACACTGTCCTTTACTGCTTGCTCAATATACAGATTGAATAACATCGGGGACAGACTACAACCCTGTCTCACTCCCTTCTCAACCGCTGCTTCCCTTTCATGTCCCTCGACTCTTATAACTGCCATCTGGTTCCTGTACAAATTATACAGGGTGTTTCAAAAATGACCAGTATATTTGAAACGGCAATAAAAACTAAACGAGCAGCGATAGAAATACACCGTTTGTTGCAATATGCTTGGGACAAAAGTACATTTTCAGGCAGACAAACTTTCGAAATTACAGTAGTTACAATTTTCAACAACAGATGGCGCTGCGGTCTGGGAAACTCTATAGTACGATATTTTCCACATATCCACCATGCGTAGCAATAATATGGCGTAGTCTCTGAATGAAATTACCCGAAACCTTTGACAACGTGTCTGGCGGAATGGCTTCACATGCAGATGAGATGCACTGCTTCCGCTGTTCAATTGTTTCTGGATTCTGGCGGTACACCTGGTCTTTCAAGTGTCCCCACAGAAAGAAGTCACAGGGGTTCATGTCTGGCGAATAGGGAGGCCAATCCACGCCGCCTCCTGTATGTTTCGGATAGCCCAAAGCAATCACACGATCATCGAAATATTCATTCAGAAAATTAAAGACGTCGGCCGTGCGATGTGGCCGGGCACCATCTTGCATAAACCACGAGGTGTTCGCAGTGTCGTCTAAGGCAGTTTGTACCGCCACAAATTCACGAAGAATGTCCAGATAGCGTGATGCAGTAATCGTTTCGGATCTGAAAAATGGGCCAATGATTCCTTTGGAAGAAATGGCGGCCCAGACCAGTACTTTTTGAGGATGCAGGGACGATGGGACTGCAACATGGGGCTTTTCGGTTCCCCATATGCGCCAGTTCTGTTTATTGACGAAGCCGTCCAGGTAAAAATAAGCTTCGTCAGTACACCAAATGCTGCCCACATGCATATCGCCGTCATCAATCCTGTGCACTATATCGTTAGCGAATGTCTCTCGTGCAGCAATAGTAGCGGCGCTGAGGGGTTGCCGCGTTTGAATTTTGTATGGATAGAGGTGTAAACTCTGGCGCATGAGACGATACGTGGACGTTGGCGTCATTTGGACCGCAGCTGCAACACGGCGAACGGAAACCCGAGGCCGCTGTCGGATGACCTGCTGCACTAGCTGCGCGTTGCCCTCTGTGGTTGCCGTACGCGGTCGCCCTACCTTTCCAGCACGTTCATCTGTCACGTTCCCAGTCCGTTGAAATTTTTCAAACAGATCCTTTATTGTATCGCTTTTCGGTCCTTTGGTTACATTAAACCTCCGTTGAAAACTTCGTCTTGTTGCAACAACACTGTGTTCTAGGCGGTGGAATTCCAACACCAGAAAAATCCTCTGTTCTAAGGAATAAACCATCTTGTCTACAGCACACTTGCACGTTGTGAACAGCACACGCTTACAGCAGAAAGACGACGTACAGAATGGCGCACCCACAGACTGCGCTGTCTTCTATATCGTTCACATCACTTGCAGCGCCATCTGTTGTTGAAAATTGTAACTACTGTAATTTCGAAAGTTTGTCCGCTTGAAAATGTACTGTTGCCCCAAGCATATTGCAACAAACGGTGTATTTCTATCGCTGCTCGTTTAGTTTTTATTGCCGTTCAAATATACCGGTCATTTTTGAAACACCCTGTAAATAGCCTTTCGCTCCCTGTATTTTACCCCTGCCACCTTTAGAATTTGAAAGAGAGTATTCCAGTCAACATTGTCAAAAGCTTTCTCTAAGTCTACAAATGCTAGAAACGTAGGTTTGCCTTTCCTTAATCTATTTTCTAAGATAAGTCGTAGGGTAAGTATTGTCTCACTTGTTCCAACATTTCTGCGGAATCCAAACTGATCTTCGCCGAGGTCGGCTTCTACCAGTTTTTCCATTCGTCTGTAAAGTATTCGCGTTAGTATTTTGCAGCTGTGGCATATTAAACTGATAGTTCGGTAATTTTCACATCTGTCAACACCTGCTTTCTTTGGGATTGGAATTATATTCTTCTTGAAGTCTGAGGGTATTTCACCTGCCTCATACATCTTCCTCACCAGATGGTAGAGTTTTGTCAGGACTGGCTCTCCCAAGGCCGTCAGTAGTTCCAATGGAATGTTGTCTACTCCTGGGGCCTTGTTTCGACTCAGGTCTTTCAGTGCTCTGTCAAACTCTTCACGCAGTATCGTATCTCCTATTTCATCTTCATCTACATCCTCTTCCATTTCCATAATATTGTCCTCAAGTACATCGCCCTTGTATAGACCCTCTATATACTCCTTCCATCTTTCTGCTTTCCCTTTTTTGCTTAGAACTGGGTTTCCATCTGAGCTCTTGACATTCATACAAGTGGCTCTCTTTTCTCCAAAGGTCTCTTTAATTTTCCTGTAGGTAGTATCTATCTTACCCCTAGTGAGATAAGCCTCTACATCCTCACATTTGTCCTCTAGCCATCCCTGCTTAGCCATTTTGCACTTCCTGTCGATCTCATTTTTGAGACGTTTGTATTCCTTTTTGCCTGCTTCGTTTACTGCGTTTTTATATTTTCTCCTTTCATCAATTAAATTCAATATTTCTGCTGCTACCCAAGGATTTCTACTAGCCCTCGTCTTTTTGCCTACTTGATCCTCTGCTGCCTTCACTATTTCATTCCTCAAAGCCACCCATTCTTCTTCTACTGTATTTCTTTCCCCCGTTCCTGTCAATTGTTCCCTTACGCTCACCCTCAAACTCTCTAGAACCCCTGGTTCTTTCAGTTTATCCAGGTCCCATCTCCATAAATTCCCACCTTTTTTTATACATACACCTGTCTATTTCTACAACGGTTTACAACAGTTTACAGCTCGAACATTTAGCTATTTTTGACATAAACACCATTTCTGTCGATGCATTTTTGTAGACGCTGTGGCAGTTTTTGTATGCCCATGTGATACATTGTTTTCGGAACCCATGTTCATTCCTACAGAGGACATTTTTGGTCTCTAGAAGAGTCATACTACGCGAGCGTAAAACACGTTCCAAAATTCAACAACACATCGACGTCAGAAATAAGAAACGTGAAATGTATTCGCAGTTGCGAATATGGACATGTATCAGCTGTTTAAGGGAATTACGACAGTGAAAATCTGTGCCGGACCGAACTCATACGTGGATTACCAGCTTACTGCGAGCAGTCGCTTTGCCATTTGGCTACCCCAGTTCGATTTATTGCCAGACCCAAAGTTCCATGTGTCGTGAACCATGTGTCTACGGAGGTAATCCTAAAAGTAAGGTCTCCTATTTTTTTTATAAGTACAGAACTCTGTTTGTGTGGCAGTTGGTGACACTGTTATGAAGAGTGCTTCACGCGCTGTGAGTAAACATGCATACGCCGCGCTGAGGCGCCCAGTCTTGGCTTGGCAGCCATTGAGAATGGAGCTCCCGTTGGATGTTACCGCCAAGTGCGAATTGCGCGCAGTTATTCGGTTTTTGAACGCAAATGGCACTACGCCGATTGAAATCCATCGCCAATTGGCGGAAGTGTATGGTGAGTCGTGCATGGATGTCAAAAATGTTCGTAAGTGGTGTAGAGAGTTTGCAGCTGGTCGGACGGAAATTCACGACAAACAAAGGAGCGGGAGACCTTCAGTTTCTGAGGAATCAGTGTTGAAGGTTGAGCAAAGCGTGCGTGAAGATCGGCGGATCACTCTGGATGATCTCTGCGCGTTGGTTCCTGAGCTTTCCGGAAGCACCGCTCACAGAATTTTAACAGAAACATTGGACTACCGGAAGATGTGCGCAAGATGGGTGCCACGCATGCTGACTGAGGACCACATGCGGCAAAGAGTTGATGCTTCCCGCGCATTTCTTCACCGCCTTGCAGCCGAACAGGACAACTTTCTGGACTCAGTTGTCACGGGTGACGAAACCTGGGCATATCTGAGACCAAGCAACAATTACGCCAGTGGTGGCATCCTTCTTCGCCAAAGCCGCGGAAATTCAAACAAACACAGTCTGCCGGTAAAGTCATGACAACCGTTTTTTGGGATCGGAAAGGGGTATTTTTGGTCGACTTTATGCCTACTGGGACCATAATTAACGCTGACAGGTACTGTGAGACTCTGAAAAAACTCAAGCGGGCAATTTACATCTGGAGAAGAGGAATCTTGAGCAAGGGCGTACACATTCTCCATGACAATGCTCGCCCACATATCGCTCGGCAAACAGTTGCACTCCTGCAACAGTTTCAGTGGAACATAATCACCCACACACCCTATAGGCCTGACTTGGCGTCCCGTGACTATCACCTGTTCCCTGGGTTAAAAGTACATTTGGCCGGAAAGCGATTCAGCTCCGACGACGAGGTGAAAGAAGAGGTTCATAACTTTCTGAATAGCATGGCGGCGAGCTGGTATGACATGGGCATACAAAAACTGCGTCTACAAAACTGCATCGACAGAAATGGTGATTATGTCGAAAAATAGCTAAATGTTCAAGTTGTAAAGTGATGTAAACCAGTGTAGAAATAAACAGGTCTATGTACTTATAAACAAATAGGAGACCTTACATTTGGGATTACCCTCGTATACTGAAGAGCAAAAGAAACTGGTACACCCTCCTAATATCGTACAGGACCCGCGCGAGCACGCAGGACTGCCGTAACAAGACGTGGTATGGACTCGAGTAATGTCTGAAGTAGTGCTGCAGGGAATTGACACCACGAATCCTGCAGGTCTATCCATAAATCCTTAAGAGTACGAGGGGCTGGAGATCTCGACTGGACAGCAAGTTGCAAGGCATACCAGATATGCTCAATAATGTTGATGTCTGGGTAGTTGGTGGCCAGCGGAAGTGTTTAAACTCAGAAGAGTATTCCTGGAGCCACTCTGTAGCAATTCTGGACGTGTGGGGTGTCGCATTGTCCTGCTGGAATTGCCCAAGTCCGTCGGAATGCACAATGGACATGAATGGATACAGGTGATCAGACAGGATGCTTACGTACGTGTCACCTGTCAGAGTCGTATACAGACATATCAGGGGTCCCATATCATTCCAACTCCACACGCCCCATACCATTACAGAGCCTCCACCAGGTTGAACAGTCCCATGCTGACATGCAGGGCCCATGGATTCACGAGGTTGTCTCCATATCCATACACATCCATCGACTGGATACAATTTGAAACGTGACTCGTCCGACCAGCAATGTGTTTCAGATCTTCAACAGTCCAATGCCGGTGTTGACAGGTCCAGGCGAGACGTAAAGCTTTGCGTGGTGCAGTCATCAAGGGTACACGAGTGGGCCTCCGGCTCCGAAAGCTCATATCGATTGTTTCGCTGAATGGTTCGCACGCTGACACTTGTTGATGGCGCAGCCTTGAAATCTGCAGCAATATGAAGGGATGCACTTTTGTCACGTTGAACGATTCTCTTCACTCGTCGCTTATCCTGTTCTTGCAGCTTCTTTTTCCGGCCGCAGCGATGTCGGAGGTTTGATGTTTTACCGGATTCGTGATATTCACCGTACACTAGTGAAATGGTGGCACAGGAAAATCCCCACTTCATCGCTACCTAGGAGATTATGTGTCCCATCGATCGTGCGCCGACTACAACACTTCGTTCAAACTCACTTAAATCTTTATAACCTGCTATTGTCGCAGTAGTAACCGATGCAAGAACTGCGCCTCACACTTCTTGTCTAATATAGGCGCTGCCGACCGCAGCGCCGTATTCTGCCTGTTTAAATATCTCTGTATTTGAATACGCAGGCCTATACCAGTCTCTTTGTCGCTTTGGCGTAAAAACTGGATATTGCGGCTGAGCAAACTAAACGTTTTGTGCAGTAAAAAGACAGATCGTCAGTTGCACAAGTTACAATGTAAGAAATTGATTTAGTGATTGGCCGGCCGCGGTGGCCATGCGGTTCTAGGCGCTTCAGTGTGGTACCGCGCGCCTGCTACGGTCGCAGGTTCGAATCCTGCCTCGGGCATGGATGTGTGTGATGTCCTTAGGTTGGTTAGGTTTAAGTAGTTCTAAGTTGTAGGGGACTGATGACCTCAGATGTTAAGTCCCATAGTGCTCAGAGCCATTTGAATCAGTTTTTAGTGATTAACTGAAATGAAGACACAGAGGAATGGAAAATAATTGCCGCACACTAATACGTAAAAACACATAGACAGTTGCGTAAAACGGATAGGACAATGTGTTGACTGATTGAAATAGCTACATTGGTGAGTCAAGAGATGAGTTCGTGACTTGTGAAGAAAGAGTGAGCAGGTTGGCCTCGATCTTCTTCAAATCTTTCTTTTTACATCTTTTGTTCTCCAAAACATTCTGAGTCTTATTCATTTAATTTAGGTATTATCTCTAAAGTCGATGTTATTCATTAAAAATAATGTATTTGCTGCAGTTATTGTTTCAAAACCGAGCGATGTGGCGCACTGGTTAACACGCTGGACTCGCATTCGGGAGGACGACAGCCAGCTCGGTTTAGGTTTTCCGCAGTTTACCTACATCGAATTAGGCAAATGCCAGGATGGTTGCTTTGAAAGCGCACGGACGACTTCCTTCTCTATCTTTCCGTACTCCGATGGGACCGATGACCTAGCTGTCTCGTCCCCTCCCACAAATCAAACACCCAACAAGTCTCTTGTTGCAAGTGCCAACGACTACACTGGTATGTTTCCCCACTGGCCGCGTCTCGGGCCGGAATGCAGGAGATGGCGATCGCACGCGCGCGCGCGCGCGCGCGCGTGTGTGTGTGTGTGTGTGTGTGTGTGTGTTTTCTGACGAAACCTGTGGCCGGAAGCTACATGTGAGTGTATTTCAATGGTATCGGTCTGCAACTTGATTTGTCTTCTTTACGGTAAGTAGCAATCTATCTTTTGCTACATTGTTGATATTCCTACCTGGATTTTCCATTGTCTGATATATATACAAGGTGTAAAACTTTGCCCAGAGGATCAAGTAGGTAAAAGGACGAGGGCTAGTAGAAATCCTTGGGTAACAGAAGAAATATTGAATTTAATTGATGAAAGGAGACAATATAAAAATGCAGTAAATGAAGCAGGCAAAAAGGAATACAAACGTCTCAAAAATGACATCGACAGGAAGAGCAAAATAGCTAAGCAGGCATGGCTAGAAGACAAATGTAAGGATGTAGAGGCTTATCTTACTAGGTGTAAGATAGATACTGCCTACAGGAAAATTAAAGAGACCTTTGGAGAAAAGAGAACCACTTGTAACCCAATTCTAAGCAAAGAAGGGAAAGCAGAAAGGTGGAAGGAGTATATAGAGAACCTATACAAGGGCAATGTACTTGAGGACAATATTATGGAAATGGAAGAGGATGTAGATGAAGATGAAACGGGAGATATGATACTGCGTGAAGATTTTGACAGAGCACTGAAAGACCTGAGTCGAAACAAGGCCCCGGGAGTAGACAACATTCCATTAGAACTACTGACAGCCTTGGGGGAGCCAGTCCCGGCAAAACTCTACCATCTGGTGAGTAAGATGTATGAGACAGGCGAAATACCCTCAGACTTCAAGAAGAATATAATAATTCCAATCCAAAAGAAAGCAGGCGTTGACAGATGTGAAAATTACCGAACTATCATTTTAATAATTCATAGCTGCAAAATACTAACGCGAATACTTTACGGACGAATGGAAAAACTGGTAGAAGCCGACCTCGGCGAAGATCAGTTTGGATTCCGCAGAAATGTTGGAACACGTGAGACAATACTGACCCTACGACTTATCTTAGAAGATCGATTAAGGAACGGCAAACCTACGTTTCTAGCATTTGTAAACTTAGAGAAAGCTTTTGACAATGTTGACTGGAATACTCTCTTTCAAACTCTGAAGGTGGCAGGGGTACAATAAAGGGAGCGAAAGGCTATTTACAATATGTAGAGAAACCAGATGGCAGTTATAAGAGTCGAGGGATAGGAAAGGGAAGCAGTGGTTGGGAAGGGAGTGAGACAGGGTTGCAGCCTCTCCCCGATGCTATTCAATCTGTATATTGAGCAAGCAGTAAAGGAAACGAAAGAAAAGTTCGGAGTAGGTTTAAAAAGCCATGGGGAAGAAATAAAAACTTTGAGGTTCGCCGATTACATTGTGATTCTGTCAGAGACAGCAAAGGACTTGGAAGAACAGTTGCACGGAATGGACAGTGTCTTGAAAGGAGGATATAAGAGGAACATCAACAAAAGCAAAACGAGGATAATGGAATGTAGTCGAAATAAGTCGGGTGATGCTGAGGGAATTAGATTAGGACACTTAAAGTAGTAAAGGAGTTTTGCTATTTGGGGAGCAAAATAATTGATGATGGTCGAAGTAGAGAGGATATAAAATGTAGACTGGCAATGGCAAGGAAAGCGTTTCTGAAGAAGAGAAATTTGTTAACATCGAGAATTGATTTAAGTGTCAGGAAGTCGTTCCTGAAAGTATTTGTACGGAGTGTAGCCATGTATGGAAGGGAAACATGGACGATAAATAGTTTGGACAAGAAGAAAATAGAAACTTTCTAAATGTGGTGCTACAGAAGAATGCTGAAGATTGGATGGGTAGATCACATAACTAATGAGGAGGTATTGAATAGAATTGGGGAGAAGAGGAGTTTGTGGCACAACTTGACTAGAAGAAGGGATCGGTTGGTAGGACATGTTCTGAGGCATCGAGGGATCACCAATTTAGCATTGGAGGGCATCATGGAGGGTAAAAATCGTAGAAGGAGACCAAGAGATGAATACACTAAGGAGATTCAGAAGGATGTAGGCTGCAGCAGGCACTGGGAGATGAAGAGGCTTGCACAGGATAGAGTAGCATGGAGAGCTGCATCAAACCAGTCTCAGGACTGAAGACCACAACAACAACACAACTTTGCTTCCGTCGTTTGCCGATACGTGGCGACAACGGTAAGTAGTGGTCGAAAGAAACAGATCGCAGATGTCAGGCAGTTAGCTTGGGTTGGGTTGTTTTGGGGAAGGAGACCAGACAGCTAGGTCATCAGTCTCATCGGATTAGGGAAGGATGCGGAAGGAAGTCGGCTGTGCCCTTTCAAAGGAACCATCCCGGTATTTGCCTGGAGCGATTTAGGGAAATCACGGAAAACCTAAATCAGGATGGCCGGACGCGGGATTGAACCGTCGTCCTCCCGAATGCGAGTCCAGTGTCTAACCACTGCGCCACCTCGCTCGGTCGGCAGTTAGCTTGGACCTCGGTCAATATAACCTCATTCAAACATTAGTCGATTTGTGTCTACATCATAAAGTTGTTCTTGATTGAAAATGTCAGTTTACGAGCCTCGTTCTCGTCATGTGCGGGAGGTGTTACCGTTTTGTTTCAATATGAAGAAAACAGCGGCTGAGTCTCGTCGAATGCTCTCAAGTACGTATGGTAAGGACGCCGTTAGTGCTGTTAGTGAAAGAACGTGTCGGGAGTCGTTTCAACGCTTCAAGAACGGTGATTTTAACGTCGTAGACCGGCATAGCGGCGAAAGAGAGAATTTTTTCGAAGATGCAGAATTGGAGACACTGCTGAGTGAAGACTCGCGTCAAACTCAAGAAGAATTGGCACGATTAGTGGGAGTGACACAGCAAGCCATTTCAAAACGTCTCAAGGCTATGGGCATGATTTAGAAAGAAGGAACTTGGGTCCCGCGTGAGGTGAAACCAAGAGATTTGGAACGGCGTTTGTGTGTTTGTGAACAGTTGCTTCAGAGGCAAAAACGGAAGGGATTTGTGCATCGCATTGTGATCGGGTACGAAAAATGGGTTCATTACGATAATACTAAACGGAAAAAATTATGGGCATATCTTGGCCATGCTTTCACGTTGTCGGCCAAACCGAATATTCACGGCTCCAAACTCATGCTCTGCATTTGGTGGGACCAGCTCGGCGTCATGTGCTATGAGGTGTTAAAACGAAGTGAAACATCACAGGTGCTCGTTATCGAACGCAATTAATGCGTCTGAGCAGAGCATTAACAGACAAACGGCCGCAATACAGCGAGAGGCACGTCAAAGTGACTTTACAGCACGACAACGCTCGACCCCACGTTGCAAAAAGAGGTCGAAACGTACTTGGAAACGTTAAAATGGGACGTCCTACCCCACCCGCCATATTCTCCAGACACTGCTCCCTCTGACTATCACCTGTTTAGATCAATGGCGCGTGGCCTGGCTGACAAACACTTCCGATCTCGTGAGGAAGTCACAAATTGGATCGATTCGTGGATCGCTTCAAAAGATGAACAATTTTTTCGACGCGGGACTCTTACACTGCCCGAAAGATGGGAGAAAGTAGTGGCCAGCGATGGAAAGTACTTTGAATGATACATGAAAAATAATGTATACACTCTTTGAAACTGAACATCTCTTTAATGAAAGGGGTTATAAATACAATTTTAGTTGTGTTAGGCGCCTCATGGTCCGACTTAAGGTGGTAAATGTTGAAACTGGTGTCCGTCCACCGCAATCACCATCGACAACGACTTACGACTGAGCGATGTGCAACCTTTATTGATTGCAACGGAACAGCATCACAGCCTTGCTCAATTTTCTCTCTAAGATCATCCAGTGTGTGTGGTCTCGCAGCGTAAACTGTATTCTTGAGAGTTCCCCACAGAAAGAAGTCTAGAGGAGTTAAATCTGAAGCTCGGGGGGGATACTCCACACTCCTTCCTCCTCCTATCTATCTGGCAGGGAATGTACGATTGAGAAATGCCCTCACATCCAGGTGAAAGTGAAATGGCGTCACATCCCATTGAAAGTAATAATCTTCACTTCCAAACACAACGCTAAGACCAGGAGTTAACATTTCCAACATTTTTCCGATTCGCCCGTGAGAGTGTTGTCAAAGAAGTACGGCCCGATTAACCCTCTAGAAGACAGACAACACCAGACTGTTACCCCAGGTAGATTAACATGCCTTTGCACGGTTACGTATGGATTCTCCCTGGCCCAGTACACGCAATTATGGCGGTTAATTGTTCCATCAAGTTTAAACGTCGCCTCATCTGACCAAAGAATTCGATCTTGGAAACGTTGCTCTTCTTCACATCTGTTAATCAACCACTCACAAAATTCGCTTCGCCTCTCAGGATCATCCTCGTTAAGAGCCTGGAGAAGTCTTGGAATGTAAGGCTTAAAGTTCTGAGACCGCAAAATACTGTGAACACTGCTCCTGCAGATGCCAGTCTCACGAGAGCATTGCCTCACAGATTTCTTCGGGGATCGTGTGTGTGCCCGGATTACTGCATCAACAGTCTCATTGTCTGTTGAACTTCTCTTTCGTCCGCTACGTCCCTTCTTCATATCGTGCACCGTTCCTTCGGCTTCAAACTTAACACTGATTCTTGTAACTGTTGCCCTTGACGGTAGAGGTGTTCCAAATTCAACTCTCCAACGTCGGCATACCGCACTCACATTCTCTGTTTTCCAGTAACACTTTAGCACCCATTTCCGTTGTTCAAACGATAACGCCATGTTTGCTGACAATCCTGAAACAAAAGAAATCATTGTTATGTTTTTCACTGCCTTCTAAATTATTACCAATAAAAATTGTATTTCTGTCTCCTTTAATTAAAGAGACATTCTGTTTCAAACAGTGTATACATTATTTTGGGGCACCCTGTGTATATAGGTTTATTGGCTGGTTCATGTTCGTATCTTGGTGGTAAATACCTATTTCAAATTAATATTCTCTTCCATTCGAATGTGGGGTGTCGCATTGCCCTGCTAGAATTACCCACGTCCGTCGGAATACACAATGGACATGCATGGATGCAGGTGATCAGATAGGATGCTTACGTATGTGTTACCTCTCAGAGTCGTATCTAGACGAATCAGGTGCCCCATATCACTCCAACTGCACACGCCCCACACCATTACAGAGCCTCCACCAGCTTGAACAGTCCCCTGCTGACATGCAGGGTCCATGGATTCGTGAGGTTGTCTCCATACCTGTACACGTCCATCCGCTCGATACAATTTGAAACGAGACTTGTCAGACCAGGCAACATGTTTACATTCATCAACAGTCCAATGTCGGCGCAGACGGGCCCAGGAAAGGCGTAAAGCTTTGTGTCGAGCAGTCATCGAGGGTATAAGAGTGGGCCTTCGCCTCCGGAACTTCGTTATCAGTGGTATTTCGTTGAATGGTTCGCACGCTGATACTTGTTGATGTGCCAGCATTGAAATCTTCAGCAATCTGCGGAAGGGTTGCACCTCTGTCACGTTGAACGATTCTCTTCAGTCGTCGTTGGTACCGTTCTTGTAGGATCTTTTTCCGGAAGCAGCAGTGTCCGAGGTCTGATGTTTAACCGGATTCCTGATATTCACGGTACACTCGTGAAATGGTCGTACGGGAAAATCCCCAATTCATCGTTACCTCGGAGATGCTGTTTCGCATCGCTCGTGCACCGACTACATCATCACGTTTAAACTCACTTAAATCATCATGACCTGCCATTGTAGCAGCAGTAATCGATCTAACAACTGCGCCAGACACTTGTCGTCTTATATAGGGGTTGCCGACCGCAGCGTCGTCTTCTGCCTATACCCGTTGGTTTGGCGCTTTGGTGTATGAGGGTTCCGTTTTTTACCGGTCTTGTACGGTACCCTAAAAATGAATCCCATTGCAAGACACATACTCATTGCAATTCACCAACACCATACGTTTTCACTTACTGCTCCCATAAGTCTTCTTCTTTTTGTAACGTCAACACCAGGGTGGCCTTTTTCTTGATTTTTTCCTGTTCCAGACAGCATCTTGAGGACTGTATGGCCTGTAGTTGATCTCTAGATAAGCAGATCTTCTTCTGGTAGGGTGATGTGCGAGTTCTGGGACCTCTGCTTTCTTCAAACATCCCACACTGAACTGAGAAACAGCTGCTACAAGACATAATAGTATCTTTTCTTTGTTTGGAACACTTGCACGAAACGATACTATAAAACAGTCCATTTGCAGTTTGTGTCTTGCCAGTAGTGCATCAGATGCAAATCACCGATTGACAGGTACTGTCTTGACCACTTTGGCAACAGGCAGTGCGCCATGGCCCCTCGCACGGTCCATGTTCCAAATATTTCTTACGCGTACCTGTAATTCGAATACAGCTAAATCGTTTTGGAACCTAAGGCTAAACACTTCAAAGGTCTGAAATAGTTATTAAATCTTTTTTTTTTTAATGAAGTTTCATGCAGAAGTCTCCCCTTACATAGTCTTACTTTCTTCTGCTGAGCATTTTTTGCGTCCCACCTGTGCACGATCCCCGGCGGGCGCCCATCTCGCCATCGCGTCGGTACGGCCATGCTGTGACGTCAGACACTCGTCACGCAGCACCTTGGCGCTCGAATTCACGGCAAGTGTGCGGCTCTCAAGGGACGTGAAAACCCACGTGGACGAGGAGGTGGTGGCGTCACAGCTTGGAATTCCACGTTCACTCCGCTGCGGAGCGTCAAATAAAGAATCTGGCACTTCAGAGTTTTGCCTCGTCGAGATGGACGTGGCCAATGAGATGCGTCATCATTTACTTCACAAGGAGAACACAGCAGCCGCTATATTATGCATGAATATGGTATCTTCATATAGTTAAGGTTAACCGGCCATTGACCTTCTTCTTCTGTGCTAGATGCACACGCATTGCTCGAACTTTTACGGGTTCGGTAAGATTGTCTGCCGCGAGTAATGAGTGTAATGGGCAGGGGCACTACGAATGGAGTGTGTGGACATTAAGATGCGAAAGTGGGTCTCACGGGGAGCGTGCAAAGGATATATCCCTGCAGTAGCACTATCCTCTCTGCCCTCAGTGGCTCAGATGGATAGAGTGTCTGTCATGTAAGCAGGAGATCCCGGGTTCGAGTCCGAGTCGGGGCACACATTTTCAACTGTCTCTGTTGATGTATACCAACGCCTGTCGACAGCTTAGGGTCTTGATTTAAGCATCACTTCATTCTAAGATAGATGCACGGTCACCGATGGTATCTGTTCTTTCGGACATGTCCGAAAAAAAGGATACATCTCCATATAGTTAAGGCTAACCGGCCATTGACCTTCTTTTTCTGTGTTAGATGCACACGCATTGCCCGAACTCTTACGGGACTCGGTAAGATTGTCTGCCGCGAGTAATGAGTGTAATGGGCAGGGGCACTACGAATGTAGTGTGTGGACATTAAGATGGGAATGTGCGTCTCACGGGGAGCATGCAAAGGATAAATCCCCGCAGTCGCTCTATCCTCTGTGCCCTGGCCAACTTATTAATAAATTTTTAAAATCTATTCTCTCATTAATTTGTTTTTTCAAGTTCAGTGCCAACTTTTTTATCCTACATATTAACCAATCTCCTGTAAGCAGGAGATCCTGGGTTCGAGTCCCAGTCGAGGCATACATTTTCAATTGTCTCTGTTGACGTATGTCAACGCCTGTCGACAGCTTAGGGTGAATTATCATTTCACGCTATATTATATGGCGTTAAACATCGTATTTGCTGAGTCTTCTTTCTCACGGAGTACGTGGTATGTATACAGCTGTTTCAAAGCATCAGCAAATTGTGGATTTGTCCTTTAAGCTACGATTTGTTATAATATAATGACAGGTAACTATATATGGGTAAGGTGAAGTCACGCTTCAGTTGATCTTTTTAACGTTATAGCTTGTGTGTTACGAAAGTATACCGTTTCAATGGTACAGCACACTGATGATCAGTCAAAATCGCGTCGTTTTGGTACACTTTGCCTATCAAATTTCAAATAATGACATCTGTTGATAAGGATGTTACACAGTGTATGCCATACAGGGAGAATCGGTTGCAATTCGAAGCTGCAGTTCATGAGATGTGAAGAAAGAGGAAACAGGTTCGCATCGACCACCTTCTAATTTTTTGGTTCAAATGGTTCAAATGGCTCTGAGCACTATGCGACTTAACTTCTGAGGTCATCAGTCGCCTAGAACTTAGAACTAATTAAACCTAACTAACCTAAGGACATCACACACATCCATGCCCGAGCTAGAATTCGAACCTGCGACCGTAGCGTTCGCTTGGCTCCAGACTGTAGCGCCTAGAACCGCACGGCCACTCCGGCCGGCTCTTAATTTTTTCTCACCTTTTGTTTTCTGAACGATTCTGGGTCTTCATTATTCATTAAATAGAAGTATTATCTCAAAAGTCGATATTATTTATTAAAAATAATGTATTTGCTGCAATTATTGTTGCAAATGCCGACGGCTGGACTGGAAAGTTTCCCGAGTGGATAGAAATCTTAAACACGACTGCCAGTCTCTCTCTGAAAGCAAACACGAGTTACACTCTGGAAGTTATTGCTACCATGAAACTTTATATACACTGAAGCGCCAAAGAAACTGGTACAGGTATGCGTATTCAAATACTGAGATATGTGAACAGGCAGAAGACATTCTCGAAAGTCTGGGAATCACTGGGACCGATAGCTTGCCGGTATCAGCGTCAATAAGAGGCAAAAATCGGCGAGGAGGTCGATTCATCCATGAACTGTCTCCACACACAGTTTAAGTTTGTACGGAACGGTCAGTCGCGACTCCTACTCGTCCCTGGCCAACTTATTAATAAAATTTTAAAATCTGTTCTCTCATTAATTTGTTTTTTCAAGTTCAGTGCCAACCCTTTTATCCTACATATTAACCAATTTCAGTGAAATTTTTTCATGATGTGTCTTGAGGTTTTTGCATGCTTCTGTGCACTAATATTATCGAAACTGTAGTTTGTCTGTTTTATTATCACATTTATGTGACAACAATAAAAGAAAATTTAAGTTCAAGAACTTGAAAAAACTAATCATCATCATCATCATCATTTAAGACTGATTGTGCCTTTCAGCGTTCAGTCTGGAGCATAGTCCCCCTTATAAAATTCCTCCATGATCCCCTATTCAGTGCTAACAATGATGCCTTTTCTGATGTTAAGCCTATTACTTCAAAATCATTCTTAACCTAATCCACGTACCTTCTCCTTGGTCTGCCCCGACTCCTCCTACTCTCCACTGCTGAACCCATGAGTCTCTTGGGTAACCTTGCTTCTCCCATGCGTGTAACATGACCCCACCATCTAAGCCTGTTCGCCCTGACTGCTACATCTATAGAGTTCATTTCCAGTTTTTCTTTGATTTCCTCATTGTGGACACCCTCCTGCCATTGTTCCCATCTACTAGTACCTGCAATCATCCTAGCGACTTTCATATCCGTAACCTCAACCTTGTTGATAAGGTAACCTGAATCCACCCAGCTTTCGCTCCCATACAACAAAGTTGGTCGAAAGATTGAACGGTGCACAGATAACTTAGTCTTGGTACTGACTTCCTTCTTGCAGAAGAGAGTAGATCGTAGCTGAGCGCTCACTGCATTAGCTTTGCTACCCCTCGCTTCCAGTTCTTTCACTATGTTGCCATCCTGTGAGAATATGCGTCCTAAGTACTTGAAACCGTCCACCTGTTCTAACTTTGTTCTTCCTATTTGGCACTCAATCCGTTTATATCTCTTTCCCACTGACATTACTTTCGTTTTGGAGATGCTAATCTTCGTGCCATAGTCCTTACATTTCTGATCTAGCTCTGAAATATTACTTTTCAAACTACCAGTCGAATCTGCCATCACAACTAATTCATCCACATATGCGAGACTGCTTATTTTATGTTCACATATCTTAATCTCACCCAGCCAGTTTTCAACATATGATCCATAAATAATATGAACAACAGTGGAGACAGGTTGCAGCCTTGTCTTGCCCCTGAAACTACTCTGAACCATGAACTCAATTTACCGTCGACTCTGACTGCTGCCTGACTACCTATGTAAAGACGTTTAATTGCTTGCAAAAGTTTGCCTCCTATTCCATAATCTCGTAGAACAGACAATAACTTCCTCCTAGGAACCCGGCCATATGCCTTTTCTAGATCTATAAAGCATAGATACAATTCCCTGTTCCATTCGTAACACTTCTCCATTATTTGCCGTAAGCTAAAGATCTGGTGCTGACAACCTCTAAGAGGCCTAAACCCACACTGATTTTCACCCAATTTGTCCTCAACTAATACTCGCACTTTCCTTCCAACAATACCCGAGAAGATTTTACCCACAACGCTGATTAAAGAGATACCTCTGTAGTTGTTACAATCTTTTATGTTTCCATGTTTAAAGATTGGTGTGATTACTGCTTTCGTCCAGTCTGATGGAACCTGTCCCGACTCCCACTCCATTTCAATTATCCTGTGTAGCCATTTAAGACCTGACATTCCACTGTATTTGATGAGTTCCGACTTAATTTCATCCACCCCAGCCGCTTTATTGCACTGCAATCTATTGATCATTTTCTCCACTTCCTCAAATGTGATCCTATTTCCATCATCATTCCTATCCCATTCTACCTCGAAATCTGAAACATTACTGATCGTATGTTCGCCTACATTGAGCAACTCTTCCAAAATATTCCCTCCATCTGCCCAAGGCATCCACAGGATTCACCGGCAGTTTTCCTGACCTGTCCAAAATACTTGCCATTTCCTTTTTACCTCTCTTTCGAAGACTGCTAATTACACTCCAGAATGGTTTTCCAGCAGCTTGACCCAAAGTCTCCAACCTGTTTCCAAAGTCTTCCCAAGATTTCTTCTTGGATGCTGCAATTATCTGTTTGGCTTTGTTTCTTTCTTCAAAATGACTTTCTCTGTCTACCTGAGTTCTAGTATGTAGCCATTTTTGATACGCCTTCTTTTTCGTTTTACAGGTTGCCTTGACTGTGTCATTCCACCAAGCTGTTTGCTTCATCCTACCTTTACACACTACTGTTCCAAGACATTCTTTAGCCACTTCTAGTATTGTGTCCCTGTACCTTGTCCATTCCTTTTCCAATGACTGTAATTGCCTACATTCAACTAACTGGTACCTTTCTGAGATCACTGTTATGTACTTATGCCTGATTTCCTTATCCTGAAGTTTCTCCACTCTTATCCTCCTACATATGGACCTGACCTCCTGCACTTTCGGCCTCACAATACCAATTTCACTGCAGATTAAATGGTGATCAGTGTCATCAAAGAATCCCCTGAATACACGTGCGTCCCTCACAGCTTTCCTAAATTCCTGATCTGTTATTATATAGTCAATGACAGATCTGGTTCCCCTGCCTCCCCAACATTTTCATCTGTCCCCGTTGACTTATATCGACGTCTGTATGTAGCTAAGGGTGTTCATTTCATTGTAATTTCATTCTAACGAGCTGCCTGGTCGCCGATGGTATCTGTTCTTTCGGACATGTCCGGAAAAATACATACCGTCTTAGTATATATATAGGTTATTTGTAATTGTAATCCCTAAGTATTTAGTTGAATTTACAGCCCTCAGATTCGTGTGACTTATCGCGTAATCGACGTATGGGCTCAATTTCTCTTCTTGGCGTCGTTCAATTTTACATACAGTAGCCGAACATGTCGCAGCTATGCCGTAAGCCGTTTGCAGTCTTCATCCGAGGCATTTTTGTGCAAAGCTTCTCCTGCTTCGATCGCTGCTGCCGACTGTGTGACTTACTTCCCGTACTTGCTCTAGGTAGCGCGCCAATTCCCCCTTGCCACCTTTTCCACTCCCCAGACCAACTTTCGTTTCAAACAAAAGCACACTGGCTTTTACATGACACCTATTTCTTACCTAGTTCTTAAGCGTGACCATTTCTTACAATTGTCAAATTTACGTCAAAATGAATAGTTTACACACACACATATATTTTTTATAATGTCATCAGGAAATTATTTAACGTAATAAATAATTTACATAGTTTTTGTTTTACGTACAGTACTCTCATACAATGCAAAGTAGTTCAATCTCCAGTATAGCACACTTTACATACAGGGTGAAAAGTATTTAAACCGACAAACTCTGGGAGGTTGTAGGGGACATCAAAACAAATATTTTTCCCTAATGTCATTTTTTTCCTACGTGGAGTATTTAAACCGGTGGAGGCCGTATTACGCTCTTCAGTTGTTAAAGGCCATATTACGCTCTTCAGTTGTAGGCAACTGCTTGCTGTCCACCAGCGTAGTAGTGCATTGTCTCTGTTTGCTGATGGAGCGATACACCTGGTGTGAGTACACTGATATGGTTGGTGCGTACTACGTAGCACACCACAACAGACGAGCTGCACAGCGGGTTTATCAACAACAATATCCTAATCGCCGTATCCCGCATCATGCGATCTTTGCTGCTGTGTACCAGCGTCTGCGTGAGACCGGGTCATTTAGCAGATTACCTGGACAGGGACGCCGTCGCACGGTAAGAACGCTGCAATTTGAGGAAGCTGCCTTGCAGCATGTGGAGCGGGATCCTTCAATCAGCACTCGTGCAACTGCACGTAACATGGGGACGAATCAGACGAATGTAAGAACAGTCCTTCGAGAGCAATTGTTACGTCCATTTCATTTACAGCGTGTCCACAACCTGGAACCAGTTGATTATCCATCCAGAGCACAGTTTTCGCAGTGGTACCTGGGACACTGTGAAATGCATTCTACATTTCCATCCTCTGTGTTGTTTACCGATGAAGCAACATTCGGGCGTGATGAAGTCTTCAACATGCACAATTCGCATTTTTGGAGTGAGGATAACCCACAAGCCACAGTTACTAGCGCTCATCAAGTGCGGTTCTTCGTTAATTTGTAGGTCGGTGTTGTTGGGGACTGTTTCATTGGGCCGTATCTGCTACCTAGGCCATTAAGTGGCAGGCACTATTACAATTTTCTCACCAGAGCATTGGCAGAATTGCTGGAAAACGTCCCGCCGGCACATTTCAGTCGTCGTGTGCGTCGATTCCTGGACCGACGGTTCCCACAAACGTGGATTGGCAGAGGTGGTCCTGTACCATGGCCTCCTCGATCCCCAGGTATGTCCCCTCTGGACTTTTTTGTTGGTTTAATTACTTTGTCGCCAGAGAAATCTTCCTCTACCGGTTTAAATACTCCTCATAGGAAAAAATGACATTAGGGAAAGATATTTCTATTGATGTCCCCTACAACCTCCCAGAGTTTGTCGGTTTAAATACTTTTCACCCTGTATACAGTAAATATAGCACCATTTTAAAGCAAAAAAATTATAAAAATTTAAATGAATCATAAACAAATAGTTCTATACGCTGACACAAATAATACCGCAACACCAAAAAATAATTAATCTAGAGTAATGAAATTTCGAGAATACATTTGTCTAGGTGACATATTTAAGTGATTAACATTGTGAGATCACAGGTTAATGGAAGTGTGACATTAGCAAACGCAAATGTGAAATACTGGTACATTAATAAGCGCTGTAGCCGGCAGAATGTTGAGTGCAAGCATGCGAACGTGCCGGATGTCAGTTTGTGGGATGGAGTTCCATGTCCGTAACAATTGGTCGGTCAATGCAGCGACGGTTAATGTTTGTTGTGTAGAGATGGGCAAACTGAAACACGTAACTGTTTCGAAACAAATGAAACAGTACAATGTAATGTTTCGATACAGTCAAACAGTTTGTGTTTTGTAATCTAATAAACCTACACATTTTATCATCTTGAATGTCTACTGTATAAGTATGTCCATATAAACATAAATGAGGTGCGAGAGCGCTAATCATATCGCAGAAAGTATGAAACTATCACTTAGGCGTCTTGGCAGTTTCGTATTTCCTGAAGCAAATGCGCTGCTTCCGTGTCGTGTGACTTTCATACTTTTCAATTGGCTGAGGACAGCCATAGCTGAAGACAGAAGAACCACCACGAACGGAACTGGAGGTGGGAGCAAACTGCAGAAACTACGGATATGCTACTGGGATTCCCACATTCCGTTAGTACGGGTAATATACCCATCCTGCTAATTTCCATGCACACAAAGGGAATCATTGTGGACAATAGGCACAGTGACTATAGACTCACAAATAATTCGAATAAATAACAAAATATAACAGAAAAAATTTTGTCTTTTAAGGTGTTTCGAACCGTTACTATAAATTCACTATGCTTCCCAGCCCTTCCCGTTCACCATTACACTATCAGTGATACGTCAAACAGATTGCTTGCAATTATACCTACATCAAATTTATGTATGTGTCTAATAACTGTCACTCTACGCCTTCTTTATTCAAAATGTTGTAGGTTTACTTGTGTTTCTTAATATGATTACTGTACATGAACAGAAAAGCGTATGTTATAAAAAAAGTGTAATTTAACTGAATGATTTTAACATACTTATTATTTTGAATGTGAATGGTATGCGTTGTTTAATTGTTTGGTTAGTGTTTATAAAGCAAATGTTACGCCATTTCGGAATAGGACAGTCAGCTAGAAACGAAGATTTATTTTCAGATATCTTAAGCTTCATGCTATTTATTGCTTGTCAAAAAGATTTCGACACTCTTGAAAGTGTTTCACGAAGTGGTATGTTGTGTTTCAGTACCTATGCCGAGGCCGAATCTCGTCCGACACAGAGCGGAATGAAACATCACTGTTTCGATACAATTAGTCCGTTCCAAGCAGAGGTGGACTGAAACAGCCGTATTTTGAAACAACGATACAGTTTCTGTGTCTGGCTCGAGATCGAATCTGGTCCGGTTACCCGAGACAGGGGCGGAATGAAACACCAGTGTTTCGAAACAGTGAACCACAGCCGTTCCGAAACACTGAAACAGTTCCACGTACCGGTACACTGTATCGAAACATAGAAACAGTGGCCAAGTCTATTGTTGTGGATGACGGTGGAGTTGTCGTCCTTCAGCGCCCCACGAGTGCACGCCTGGCGGCGCATCTGGTGACGGAGCAGGCCAAGGCGTGGTGGGTTGCAACAGCGGTATGTGGGCGAGATTTATCCTGATTTTAATGTGCTGCTGGGTGACTGGCTCACCCAGGCTTTAGGTAAGAGGTCCGCCAGTCACGATTACCTACTTGTTTCACTTCGATTTCTGTTCTCTTTTCCTTGTATTTCCTTTCCTTTTTTAGTGCGTTTCTTCTCCTCTTGTTTTGCCTCTGTATGTGAGGATTTGTAACTGCGTCAGGTCTGTGTCTTTTAGCCGTTCTCCTTGTTCGCTGTCCGTCTTCGTCCCTTCACCGCATGTGTTCCTGTTTCTATGCGTTTGGGCGCCGATGACCACGCTGTTTAGCGCCCGAAAACCTCAAACCACACACACACACACACACACGCACCTGTCGCGGAACACCCGGTGGAATGTTGTTCACGAATGGCAACACAACGTGTCGAACCTCACATTTGCAAACAGGATGTGTGGGATAACCACGAGAGTGTTCCAGCTGTCATACAGATCGCACTCCAGACCGTAACTCCAGGTGTAGGTCGAGAGTGTCTAGCAGACAGACAGCTTGGTTGCTGGCCCTCAGCTGGACTCCTTCCAACCGACAAACGGCCTTCACTGGCACCGCGGAAGAACCGGCTTTCATCAGAAAACGCAAGAGACCTCCTCCCTGTCCTCCGACGAGTTCTCGCTTGACACCACTGAAGTCAAAATGGCGGTGGTTTGGGGTCAGTGCAATGGACGCTACAGGGTGTCTGGCTCGGAGCTCTCCTTCATGTACCGATATGTAACACTTCATTGTGTCCTTGTGGTGCCAACTGCCGCTCAAATTGCTGCTGCAGATCCAATAAGATGCGTCAGAGCCATACGCCTAACACGATGGCCTTCCTCTCGGCTGTACCACGTGGCCTCCCGGAAGAACTGCAGCGGATAGGCACTTGGTGCAGGGAGTGGCAACTGACCCTTGTTGTTGTGGTCTTCAGTCCTGAGACTGGTTTGATGCAGCTCTCCATACTACTCTATTCTGTGCAAGCTTCTTCATCTGCCAGTACCTACTGCAGCCTACATCATTCTGTATCTGTTTAGTGTATTCATCTCTTGGTCTCCCTCTACGGTTTTTACCCTCCACGCTGCCCTCCAATACTAAATTGGTGATCCCTTGATGCCTCAGAACATATCCTACCAACCGATCCCTTCTTCTAGTCAAGTTGTGCCACAAACTTCTCCCCAATCCTATTCAATACCTCCTCATTAGTTATATGATCTACCCATCTAATCTTCAGCATTCTTCTGTAGCACCACATTTCGAAAGCTTCTATTCTCTTCTTGTACAAACTATTTATCGTTCATGTTTCACTTCCATACAAATACTTTCAGAAACGACTTACTGACACTTAAATCTATCCTCGATGTTAACAAATTTCTCTTCTTCAGAAACGCTTTCCTCGCCATTGCCAGTCTACATTTTATATCCTCTCTACTTCGACCATCATCAGTTATTTTACTCCCCAAATAGTAAAACTCCTTTACTACTTTAGGTGTCTCGTTTCCTAATCTAATCCCCTCAGCATCACCCGACTTAATTCGACTACATTGCATTATCCTCGTTTTGCTTTTCTTGATGTTCATCTTATATCCTCCTTTCAAGACACTGTCCATTCCGTTCAACTACTCTTCTAAGTCCTTTGCTGTCTCTGACAGAATCACAATGTAATCGGCGAACCTCAAAAGTTTTTATTTCTTCTCTATGGATTTTAATACCTACTCCGAATTTTTCTTTTGTTTCCTTCACTGCTTGCCCAATATACAGATTGAATAACATCGGGAAGAGGCTACAACCCTGTCTCACTCCCTTCCCAACCACTGCTTCCCTTTCATGCCCCTCGACCCTTATAACTCCCACCTTGTTTCTGTACAAATTGTAAATATCCTTTCGCTCCCCGTATTTTACCCCTACCAGATTCAGAATTTGAAAGAGAGTATTCCAGTCAACATTGTCAAAAGCTTTCTCTAAGTCCACAAATGCTAGAAACGTAGGTTTGGCTTTCCTTAATCTACCTTCTAAGATAAGATGACCCTTAACATAGACGTAATGTATTGCGAATACATAGAAAGAAGGATCCTTTAGAGTATTATTATATGATTATATGATAGCAGAACAAACACTGGTAACAGTTACTTCTGTAAATGTGGGAGTATGCGTACGGAACGATTTGAAGTGGAATGATCATATAAAATTAATTGTTGGTAAGGCGGGTGCCAGGTTGAGATTCATTGGGAGAGTCCTTAGAAAATGTAGCCCATCAACAAAGGAGGTGGCTTACACAGCACTCGTTCGACCTATACTCGAGTATTGCTCATCAGTGTGGGATCCGTACCAGGTCGGGTTGACAGAGGAGATAGAGAAGATCCAAAGGAGAGCGGCGCGTCTCGTCACAGGGTTATTTGGTAAGCGTGATAGCGTTACGGAGATGTTTAGCAAACTCAAGTGGCAGACTCTGCAAGAGAGGCGCTCTGCATCGCGGTGTAGCTTGCTGTCCAGGTTTCGAGAGGGTGCGTTTCTCGATGAGGTATCGAAGATATAGCTTCCCCGTACTTATATCTCCCGAGGAGATCACGAACGTAAAATTAGAGAGATTCGAGCGCGCACGGAGGCTTTCCCGCAGTCGTTCTTCCCGCGAACCATACGCGGCTGGAACAGGAAAGGGAGGTAATGACAGTGGCACGTAAAGTGCCCTCCGCCACACACCGTTGGGTGGCTTGCGGAGTATAAATGTAGATGTAGATGTAGCCGAGTCTTCTTGCGACCGTACATTCTCGTGATCACCGCTGCCAGCATTCGTCTACAGTGGCTACACTCCTGCCAAGTCTTTCTGCAGTATCGCAGAAGGAACATTCAGCTTCTCGTAGCCCTACTACACGACCTCTTTCGAACTCAATGTGGTTTTAGTAATGGCATCATTGTCGCCTTAAAGGCATTCTTGACTAACATCAGCTCACCACGTCTAATCTCGCGAACGTTAGAGCGTGTATTTAAAAGAAACCTGATTTGCATCTTCATGGTGGCGCTATTACGGGACTGGCACTAAATTTGAATAGACATAAACCAGGTGTAAAATCAAGCCTATCACCTTTCCTTTATGACGCCCAGCTCCTTCTTGGCGTTGCGATTTTCTCCGTTAGTGTACTTAAATGCAGTTCTGAACAGGAGACATCATCAATAAAGTTTATAAATGAATTACATGCCAATTTTCTACTATTTATTATGTTGTATTACAGCAGGCGTAATTAATTTAAAGTTCCTTGCTACAAATAACTTGCTCATTTGAAGATGATCGTTTCTGTTATGCGCGTTCACGAATCTGCGTTACTTCCGCGTCAAAATTTATACAATAGCAGAAGATCGATAAACGTCGCCACACCCGCAAGTTGCCAGTACTGGAAGGCAAGCGGTTAAACATACCTCTCACATAAATACTTGTTTTGTAAATAAAACTGCCTTTTCCTGCCGCTAGTTACTTTATTTTATTTACGCGTTTCGCCTTCTTCTGTTCTAAGGCATCATCAGTGGGAAATATAACGATACAGTTTTGTTAGTTATAGATTATCAAACAGTTCACTTCGCGATTTTTTGTAAAAAAAAAGTAATTACTTACGATTTGCTGATCTGCGTTTCCTCACATCTGGTCTGGAGGTCGCACTACCACTTTTATCACTGCCACATAATCACACCTTTGTGTTCTCGCCTTCCACACTGTTACCATGTTTCTCACTCTTTTTTGTGGTGGACTATTGTTCTTTTGTCACTCGATACAACTATACTGCTTTTCACAGCGTAAATATTGCGACTCCATTACGTGTTTCATCTTCTTTGGTATGTTTACCTATCCGCTGCCAACATAACGAAGTATATGTTCGATACTAACTTCTATTGCCGGCCGAGGTGGCCGAGTGGTTCTAGGCGCTACAGTCTGGAACCGCGCGACCGCTACGGTCGCAGGTTCGAATCCTGCCTCGGGCATGGATGTGTGTGATGTCCTTAGGTTAGTTAGGTTTAATTAGTTCTAAGTTCTAGGCGACTGATGACCTCAGAAGTTAAGTCGCATAGTGCTCAGAGCCATTTGAACCAGCAACTTAAACCGGTACGATCACAAAGATAAATTTACGGGGAGTGTGAACCAAAGACTGCCTTTTATTGCCAGAACACCAAGAAGATGCAACAAATCCACTAGAGAAACTGCTAAACTACGCTTGTCCATCCTCCGCTATTGTTCTGCGTAATGGGATCCATACCTGAAAGGATTGCGTGAGGACATCGAAGTTGAGAAGTCATATCGTATTGTATAATGCCGAAGTAGAGGAGAGGGTGTCACGCATATGATAAGCAAGGTGAGGTCTCCATTGAGGTGAAATTTCAGTTATCAGCTTTCTCCTCGGATTACGAAAGTATTTTGTTGACACACACCTACAAAGCGTGTCATAATCACCGTAATAAAATAAGAGAAACCAGAGCTCGCACAGATACATTTAAGCGTTGGTTTTTCTCGCGCGCAGTTGGTGAGTGTAAAGGTAGAGAAATAGTGCGAAATTGGTTCGAAGAACCGTCTGTCAAGTACTTAAGCGTAAATAGCAGAGCAAGCATGTCGATGTAGATGGAGAATACTCAAATATTCAAATGTGTGTGGATTCTTAAAGGACCAAACTGCTGTGGTCATCGCTCCCTAAGCCTACACACTACTTAACCTAACTTACGCTAAGGACGACACACACACACACCCATGCCCGAGGGAGGACTCGAACCTCCGACAGGAGCAGGCCCGGACCGTGGCAGGACGCCTCAGACCGCGCGGGAAGAATACTCGTAAGCTGTCTAATTTAAACGTGATGTATTCAGTCTCGGATGTGAAAGATGTCGACCTGACAGTAGTTGGTTTTAAGTAGAATGTCCTGAGCGAACTGTTTATTCTGACGTTACGTAGTGCACCACACTATGTCATCAATTTGCAGCACATGCGTTTTGGGTGAATGTTCTTTTTGTGGTTGGTTTGACATAAACGGTTCTGATTGGGCGTTTGTTTTTAGGTACACCGAGACGCAGTTGGTCACCTTCAGGCGATCTGTACGGCTCGGCAGTCGTGTTAAATGGATCACGGGGAAACGTCCGCAGGTAAGGCAGAATTAAGCCTACCTATATACTTGGTTCAAATTATCTCTTGCTGCTTCTGTCTATTTACACAAAATCAACGTATTTTCCACAACGTTTACAGTGAGTGGAGGGGTTCTTTATCACCACCATCTAAACCTGAAAATATGAATATGACCATGCAATGTAAGCTTTCACGGCCGGTATTGTCTTCACTTAAAACTTCCGGGCTGATGGGCCGTGGTCGAAGTATAAAACACTCCCCTGACGTTTCGTCTCCGACTGCGGGAGACATCCTCGGAGGTACAGCGGCGAACTGCGAAGAGAACTCGAGGAAGCGCTGATTGTATAGGCAGTACAGAGGGCACCACTGTCGTGTACGTGGCGTCGGCTATGAGATTGTCTCTGGTAATGCCAACATTCTCGATTGAAAGTAATCGATCGTCACGCTTGCGGTGCAACGCCGACATCCAAATTTTATCTAGTTTAACGCCTTCGTCTTTCCTGTTAAAATTATTATGATGTTTATCAATCTCGATAGCCTCTCTATATAAGCGTGGATAATAATGTAAGGTTTTTGATATGACGCTCGTCTCGCTGAATTTTATTTCATGATCACATTCCTGGTAAACATGTTACGCTACGGCCGATTTATCAGTGTGACCCAGGCGGCTTACCCGAAGTTCATAAACCTGGGATTCCGTTGAGGGCAATTGTCAGCGCTATAGGCGGACCAACACACGAGTTAGCTAGACACCTTGCCTCAGTGCTGCAACCTTATGCCGGTAGGACGGACAGTCATATTAAAAATTCAGCTCATTTCATTGACAAGTTAAAGTAAACGAGCGTGCGCCCGGATGATATCCTCGTCAGTTTTGACGTTGTGTCGTTATTTACCATGATTCCGGTAAACGAAGCTATCTTATGCATCGCGGATATTTTTCCTACCGATATTGTGGCATTATTCCGACACTGCCTCATCACAACCTACTTTCAATACAATAATAACTTTTATGAACAGATTGACGGGGTGGCTATGGGCAGTCCCCTCAGTCCTGCTGTGGCTACCCTATTTATGGAGACTTTTGAACAACGGGCGTTGCAGACTGCCAGTAAGAGACCAGCCAGATGGTATCGCTATGTCGATGACACGTTCGTAGTATGGACACACGGAGCAGAGGAGTTGGATGCCTTCCTGACGCGTTTAAACAGCATTAATCCGAAAATCCAAATCACTATGGAGACGGAAAGGAATGGGCAATTGAATTTCCTGGATGTGTCTGTGATTAAACGACAGGACGGAACGTTGGGCCATAAGGTGTATAGAAAGGCCACTCATGCTGATCGTTATCTACATAAAGATTCAAACCACCACCCTAGACAAAAAAGAGGTGTAATGTAAACCATGGTAGACAGGGCGTGCAAAATTTGTGAACCTGTTTATTTAAAAGATGAGATTGTACATCTGCGGTCAACTTTCGTGAAGAATGGCTATTCTAGCAAGGACATAGATCGAGCACTTCGCTCTAGGCAGAGAATCAGGAGTAACGACGAACAACAGTCGCCCAAGGGCAAAGTTTTTCTTCCGTTCATTAGTAAGGTCACAGATCGCATTGGGAAAGTTTTAAAGAAGTATGGAGTGGAAACTATTTCCAGACCCACCAGGAAAATAAAAGAATTTTTAAGATCGCCAAAAGACGCACGACACCCTTTGACTACACCGGGGTTATATAAAATCCCTTGTAGTTGTGGACAGGTTTATATCGGTATCATATCAAAAACCTTCCATTATTATGCACACTTGCATAGAGAGGCTATCGAGATTGATAAACACCGTAATAATTTAACAGGAAAGACGAAGGTGTTAAACTGGATAAAATTTGGATGTCAGCGTTGCACCGCAATCATGACGATCGATTACTTTCAATCGAGAATGTTGGCATTACCAGAGACAATCTCATAGCCGGAGCCACGTGATCGACAGTGGCGCCCTCTGTACTGCCTATATAATCAGCGCTTCCTCGAGTTCTCTTCGCAGTTCGCCGCTGTACCTCCGAGGATTTCTTCCGCAGTCGGAGACCAAACGTCAGGAGAGAGTTTTATACTTCGACCACGGCCTATCAGCCCGGAAGTTTTAAGTGAAGATGAATATGACCGTTTTTGCTAAGTACATTTACTACTAAGAATTAAATTTTTGGATTAAGTTATACTAAGAATTTAAAACAGTTACGGAATCTGATTATCATTAAAACAACAACTTTTTTTTCAAAATTTGAAAGTGCGAAGTACCAGACAGTACTTTCAAAAGGTGGTTACAAAGTAACTGCCCCCCCCCCCCTTCTCCCTTGATACTACGCGAAGGTTAAGCCCATCAGTGGGTACTTGAGCCTTCCAAACTTAAAACCGAGACACTTCTATACCGCCTACGCTCCACTTTTACATCTACGTCTACGTACATACTCCGCAAGTCTTGGTACGGTGCGTGGCAGATGGTACCCTGTACCACAACTACTCGTTTCCTTTTCTGGTCCACTCGCAGATAGGACGACGGAAAAACGACTGCCTATATGCCTATGTATGAGCCCTAATTTTGAAACGTCCCCTTCGAACAATTATACAGGACTGTCCTTAAACTGACACACAATGTTTTTAGCGCAACGCAATCTTTCAAAAATTCCTACAAAAGAATGGCCCTGAGGAACATTAACCTATACCTTTCACAAATCACTTACCTCACCAAAAATCTTCGTTACTCCAACTACTGTAAAACAGCGAATGCCACTACTGCCAGCTAAATAAAAGATTCAAACTACGGAAGACACTAACTACTGATGGGCATAGTTAGGAAATGAAAGATTTTAATAGAGAACAAACAATGTATTTACCTTAATAGTGTTGCAAAATCATAATATACATAACAGATCATGACATCCAGTCTTATAAATTTCCAAACTCCGCCATCTCTCTCCCCACATCCACCACTGCTGGCGGCTCACCTCCAACTGCGCAACGCTACGCGCTGTTCACATCCAGCTGCCGCTGCCCAACACTACAATGGCAGACAACAATGCAAACTACCCACAGACTGCACACAGCACAGCCAGTGATTTTTCATATAGAGCGCTACGTGGCGTTACCAATAAGAAAACATAAACAGCCTACTTACAATTTCTCGTGCCTCATCTTCGTGGTCGCTGGGCCAAATGTTTGTTGGTGGCAGTAGGATTGTTCTGCAGTCAGCTTCAAATTCCGGCTCTCTAAACTTTATCAGTAGTGTTCTTCGAAATGAATGTCTTCTTCCCTCCAGCTATTCGCATATCCGTAATACTCACATACTTATCGAACCTACCGGTAACAAGTCTAGCAGCCCCCCTCGGAATTGCCTCGATGTCTTCCTTCAATCCGACCTGGTGCGGATCCAAAACACACGAGCAAGGCTCGGCTCAACAACAGGTCGCACCAGCGTCCTTCCTAAATTCCCCCAATAAACCGACGTCGGCCATTCCCTATCACAATCCTCACATGCTCATTCCATTTCATATCGCTTCGCAGTGTTACGCCGAGATATTCAAACGACGTGACTGTGTCATGTAGGACACTACAAATGCTGTACCCGAACATTACGGGTTCGTTTTTCCCACTCATCCGAATTAACTTACATTTTTCTACATTAAGAACCAGCTGCCACTCATCACACTTACTAGAAATTTTGTCTAGGTCATCTTGTATCAACCTACAGTCTCTTATCTTCGACAACTTCCTGTACACTACAGCTCACCAGCGAATAGCCGTAGACCGCTGCCCACACCTGAATGCCAGAACATTTATGTATATGGAAAATAGCAACGGTCTGAGGCACTCGCCGCGCAGGATTAGCCGAGCGGTCTGTGGCGCTGCAGTCATGGACTGTGCGGCTGGTCCCGGCGGAGGTTCGAGTCCTCCCTCGGCATGGGTGGATGTGTTTGTCCTTAGGATAATTTAGGTTAATTAGTGTGTAAGTTTAGGGACTGATGACCTTAGCAGTTAAGTCCCATAAGATTTCACACACATTTGAACATTTTTTTAGGCACTCCTGGCGATACACTTGTCTCTGATGAACACTCGCTGTCGAGGACAACATACTGGGTTCTATTACTTACGAAGTCTTCGAACGAGTCCCATATCTGGGATTCTATTCCAGTGGACATACCTTCGTTACCAGTCTGCAGTGCGGTACTGTGTCGAATGCTTTTCGAAAATCTAGAAATATGGAATCTACCTGTTGCCCGTCATCCATTGTTCGCAGTATATCATGGGTTTCGCACGAGCGATGCTTTCTAAAACCACACTGATTCGTGGGCATAAGCTTCTCAGTCTCAAGGAAACTTAATACATTCGAACTGATAATATGTTCAAGGATTCTGCAGCAACTGAAGATGGGGCTATTGGCCTGTAATTTAGCGGGTCCGTTCTTTTACCCTCCTTATATACTACAGTCGCCTGCGCTTTTTTCCGTTCGTTTGGCACTTGTGCAAGCCAAGAGATTCACGATAAATGCAGGCTAGGTAAGAGTATTCCAGTGGTCTAGGGGTAGCGTCTTTGATTCATAATCAGAACGTCTTCGGTCCCGGGTTCGATCCCCGCCACTGCCTAAATTTCGATAAATAATCAGCATTGGCGGCCGAAGACTTCCGGCATAAGAAGTCAGCCTCATTCTGCCAACGGCCTTGTCAAAGAGGGCGGAGGAGCGGATAGAGGTTCAGGGCACTCTCTTGTCCTAGGGGTGGGAAATTGCCCCTAAAGGCGGAAGAATCAGCAATGATCAACGACATGAGGATGCAGAAGGCAATGGAAACCACCACTGCATTAAAGACACGTAACGTGTATCCACAGGACATGTGGCCTGTAATTGAAGAAGTGTCATGATGATCTCTCCATTGGCAAAAGATTCCGGAATAGTCCCCCATTCGGATCTCCGGGAGGGGACTGCCAAGGGGGAGGTTACCATGAGAAAAAGATTGAATAATCAACGAAAGGATAACGTTCTACGAGTCGGGGCGTGGAATGTCAGAAGCTTGAACGTGGTAGGGAAACTAGAAAATCTGAAAAGGGAAATGCAAAGGCTCAATCTAGATATAGTAGGGGTGAGTGAAGTGAAGTGGAAGGAAGACAAGGATTTCTGGTCAGATGAGTATCGGGTAATATCAACAGCAGCAGAAAATGGTATAACAGGTGTAGGATTCGTTATGAATAGGAAGGTAGGGCAGAGGGTGTGTTACTGTGAACAGTTCAGTGACCGGATTACAGACCAACACCAACAACGATAGTTCAGGTATACATACCGACGTCGCAAGCTGAAGATGAACAGATAGAGAAAGTGTATGAGGATATTGAAAGGGTAATGCAGTATGTAAAGGGGGACGAAAATCTAATAGTCATGGGCGACTGGAATGCAGTTGTAGGGGAAGGAGTAGAAGAAAAGGTTACAGGAGAATATGGGCTTGGGACAAGGAATGAAAGAGAAGAAAGACTAATTGAGTTCTGTAACAAGTTTCAGCTAGTAATAGCGAATACCCTGTTCAAGAATCACAAGAGGAGGAGGTATACTTGGAAAAGGCCGGGAGATACGGGAAGATTTCAATTAGATTACATCATGGTCAGACAGAGATTCCGAAATCAGATACTGGATTGTAAGGTGTACCCAGGAGCAGATATAGACTCAGATCACAATATAGTAGTGATGAAGAGTAGGCTCAAGTTCAAGACATTAGTCAGGAAGAATCAATACGCAAAGAAGTGGGATACGGAAGTACTAAGGAATGACGAGATACGTTTGAAGTTCTCTAACGGTATAGATACAGCAATAAGGAATAGCGCAGTAGGCAATACAGTTGAAGAAAAATGGACATCTCTAAAAAGGACCATCACAGAAGTTGGGAAGGAAAACATAGGTACAAAGAAGGTAGCTGCGAAGAAACCATGGGTAACAGAAGAAATACTTCAGTTGATTGATGAAAGGAGGAAGTACAAACATGTTCCGGGAAAATCAGGAATACAGAAATACAAGTCGCTGAGGAATGAATTAATAGGAAGTGCAGGGAAGCTAAGACGAAATGGCTGCAGGAAAAATGTGAAGACATCGAAAAAGATATGATTGTCGGAAGGACAGTCTCTGCATACAGGAAAGTCAAAACAACCTTCGGTGACATTAAAAGCAACGGTGGTAACATTAAGAGTGCAACGGGAATTCCACTGTTAAATGCAGAGGAGAGAGCAGATAGGTGGAAAGAATACATTGAAAGCCTCTATGAGGGTGAAGATTTGTCTGATGTGATAGAAGAAGAAACAGGAGTCGATTTAGAAGAGATAGGGGATCCAGTACTAGAATCGGAATTTAAAAGAGCTTTGGAGGACTTACGGTCAAATAAGGCAGAAGGGATAGATAACATTCCATCAGAATTTCTAAAATCAATGGGGGAAGTGGCAACAAAACGACTATTCAAGTTGGTGTGTAGAATATATGAGTCTGGCGACATACCATCTGACTTTCGGAAAAGCATCATCCACACAATTCCGAAGACGGCAAGAGCTGACAAGTGCGAGAATTATGGCACAATCAGCTTAACAGCTCATGCATCGAAGCTGCTTACAAGAATAATATACAGAAGAATGGAAAAGAAAATTGAGAATGCGGTAGGTGACGATCGGTTTGGCTTTAGGAAAAGTAGAGGGACGAGAGAGGCAATTCTGACGTTACGGCTAATAATGGAAGCAAGGCTAAAGAAAAATCAAGACACTTTCATCGGATTTGTCGACCTGGAGAATGCGTTCGACAATATAAAATGGTGCAAGCTGTTCGAGATTCTGAAAAAAGGAGGGGTAAGCTATAGGGAGAGACGGGTCATATACAATATGTACAACAACCAAGAGGGAATAATAAGAGTGGACGATCAAGAACAAAGTGCTCGTATTAAGAAGGGTGTAAGACAAGGCTGTAGCCTTTCGCCCCTACTCTTCAATCTGTACATCGAGGAAGCAATGATGGAAATAAAAGAAAGGTTCAGGAGTGGAATCAAAATACAAGGTGAAAGGATATCAATGATACGATTCGCTGATGACATTGCTATCCTGAGTGAAAGTGAAGAAGAATTAAGTGATCTGCTGAACGGAATGAACAGTCTAATGAGTACACGGTATGGTTTGAGAGTAAATCGGAGAAAGACGAAGGTAATGAGAAGTAGTAGAAATGAGAACAGCGAGAAACTTAACATCAGGATTGATGGTCACGAAGTCAATGAAGTTAAGGAATTCTGCTACCTAGGCAGTAAAATAACCAATGACGGACGGAGCAAGGAGGACATCAAAAGCAGACTCGCTATGGCAAAAAAGGCATTTCTGGCCAAGAGAAGTCTACTAATATCAAATACCGGCCTTAATTTGAGGAAGAAATTTCTGAGGATGTACGTCTGGAGTACAGCATTGTATGGTAGTGAAACATGGACTGTGGGAAAACCGGAACAGAAGAGAATCGAAGCATTTGAGATGTGGTGCTATAGATGAATGTTGAAAATTAGGTGGACTGATAAGGTAAGGAATGAGGAGGTTCTACGCAGAATCGGAGAGGAAAGGAATATGTTGAAAACACTGATAAGGAGAAGGGACAGGATGATAGGACATCTGCTAAGACATGAGGGAATGACTTCCATGGTACTAGAGGGAGCTGTAGAGGGCAAAAACTATAGAGGAAGACAGAGATTGGAATACGTCAAGCAAATAATTGAGGACGTAGGTTGCAAGTGCTACTCTGAGATGAAGAGGTTAGCACAGGAAAGGAATTCGTGGCGGGCCGCATCAAACCAATCCGGACCTGGTGATTTATTTCCTTTCAAATCTTTCAGTTGTTTCTCTACGCCAAGGATGCTTGTTACTATGTCTTCTATACTGGAGTCTTTCCGATGGTCAAATGGCGTTTTTTTTATACAATTCTTCTGTGTGAACGATTTCTTGAACGTGAAATTTAAAACTTTGGCTTTCGTTTTGCTATCTTAAACTGCCAACCAGACTGGTCAACAAGGGACTGAATGGAAAGTCTTAAGACCCTCTTAGCGATTTTACGTAGGACCAAAATTTTCTCTGCCAGACCTTTTGCTAAGGTGAGACGGTTGTAGTTGTATGCTTTACGCATAGATTTTTTCACAGACGCACGAATCTCTACTAAACTTCGTTCGTTGTCATCTGTGGGTTCTCTTTTGAACCGAAAATGCAACAGCCCCTGCTTCCTCATTATCTTCCGAATTTCGTTATTCAGTCACGGCGGATCTTTTCCATCCTTTATCGACATACTAGGCACATAACTCCCCAGACCACGATTTATAATTAAAGGCCTGCCTAATTGTAGCTACAAGATCTAAGATATTTCCGTTGCGTTTGGGCTGCTGAGCTAGCTGCTCATGACAGTTTCCAGAAAACTTGTTCAAAAGTCTCCCCCCCCCTCCCCTCCTAGTCAATCTATAGACATCCCAGTCTATACTTGGAAGGCTAAAGTCGCCTCCAACCAGTACGAGGCGGGGCCCAAAAAAACGGTGAATTTATCGTAACGTTTTTATTTCTTAATATTTTTACACCAAATTTTTATCGCCTTTGAAATATTCTCCTTTGACCACAACGCACTTCTTCAGACAATGCTTCCATTGTTCAAAACAGATTTTAAATTCACTGATCACCATGTTCCGTATGCCTTCCAGCGATTTTTGTTTGACCTCCTCCACAATGACAAAACGCTTTCCTTTCATGTCCTTTTTGAGTCTCGGGAACAAAAAGAAGCCACTGGGCCTAGATCCGGCGAGTAAGGGGGAGGGGGGGTTGGACAATCGGTGTCATGCCGTTTTTAGTCAAAAACTGCTTTACGGAGAGGGCGGTGTGGGAGGCGCGTTGTTATGATGGAAGAACCTGTCGCCTGTGCGCCAAAGATCTGCACTTTTCTTCTGGATACTCTCCCTCAATCTCTTAAAAACCTCCAAGCAGAACTCCTGGTTGACAGTTTTACCCGGGGGTACGAATTCCGCCGGTCAGTGTGGCCGAGCGGTTCTAGGCGCTTCAGTCTGGAACCGCGCGACCGCTACGGTCGCAGGTTCGAATCCTGCCTCGGCCATGGATGTGTGTGATGTCCTTAGGTTAGTTAGGTTTAAGTAGTTCTAAGTTCTAGGGGACTGATGACCTGAGATGTTAAGTCACATTGTGCTCAGAGCCATTTGAACCATTTGGAACGAGTTCCGCGTGCACAACACGTCTGCATTCTAAGAAACAACTGAGCATTGCCTTATGTTTGACTTCACTTGGCGAGCTTTCTTGTGTTCCATTGGCTTGATTGCTGCTTTGTTTCGGGGTCGTATCCATAGAAACACGATTCATCACCAGTGATCACCTTGGAATAAAATACAGGGTACTGTTTGAGCTGATTTTGAAGCTCAAAACACGCCTGAAGTCGGCGCTCCCTTTGCTCGTCTGTGAGAAGGCGAGGGACAAATTTGGTTGCAACCCTTTTCATGTACAAATCTTCGGATAAAATCCCCTGAATTGAACTCCATGATATTCCAGACATCTCGCAGAGCTGATGAATGGTTTGGCGACGGTCTTCACGAACGAGGGCATCGGTTTTGTCTACGTTTTAGCCACTTCTTGACGTTGAGGGGCGTCCTGAACGGGGTTGGTCTTCACTTGACATTTCTCCAGTTTTAAAACGTGAAAACCACTCGTAGAATAGCTACCGCGGCCGATTTCCGGAAGAGGAAACAAAATTTCACAGTCGCGCGTTACCCTTGACAATCTGCCATCACATTTTCGCCGAAATGGAACAAGTTGTGTTACTAAAAAAAACTCTCACGGGCGAACCGACGCACTTACAGCGACACAACTTTGCACACTGACTCCGGTGGCGTGAACGTAACGGACAATTGGTCGAACAATGGCTTCCCCCACTCTCCCTACCCACCGCAGCCTAATTCCCGCTACTTTTGGGTCCCCCATCGTGTTGGATGGTCTGGGTATTTACGGATTACTGACTGTAGACTTTCTTTGAATGACTCTAGAACTGTCAACTGGATGGCCGTTGTGCAGTTGGAGGTGAGTGGATGTGGGGAGAGAAATCCCAGAGTTTTGAGATGTTAATATGAGCTGGCGATCTGGACGTGTGCCCGTCAGAAAAAGGAAATCTGTTAAACTACAAAAATGCATCGACAGGAATAGTGATTATTTCGAAAAATAGCTAAATGTTCGAGCTGTAAACTGATGTAAACAACTGTAGAAATAAACAGGTCTATATACTTATAAAATACAGGAGACCTTACTTTTGGGATTACCCTCGTACAACCTGTTCAAATGATTCAAATGGCTCTGAGCACTATGGGACTTAACAGCTGAGGTCATCAGTCCCCTAGAACTTAGAACTACTTAAACCTAACTAACCTAAGGACATCACACACATCCATGCCCGAGGCAGGATTCGAACCTGCGACCGTAGCGGTCGCTCGGTTCCAGACTGAAGCGCCTAGAACTGTTCGGCCACCAAGGCCGGCGTACAACCTGTACTCGTACATCCATTATGTATGTGCATGTACAGGGAAGACATTTTACTTGGTAGTATGTTGCCCAGTGTTGTACACACATGGTTGAAGACACATGGAAGTCTGGGTGCGACGGCGAGTCTTGCTCGGGTAGCCAAATGGTAAGGCGACCGCTCGTTACAGGAGCAGAAAATGCAGGTTCGAATCCAGGTCTGGCACGAATGGTCTCTTGTCATTCTACAGCTGATGGCTGCCCATATTCGCGACTGCGAATACATTTCCTGACGGATATAGCTGCCGCAGTGACTGTTTCTTCGCGTCGTAGGTCAGAATAACACAGGCCCTGCAATATCGTACTGTATCAACAATAAGCGGCCTATAGTTTAGCGCGGTTGTTCGACGGCCCTTTTTGTGAGCGGGAATCGCCTGTGCTTTTTCCGATCATTGGAGCGCTTCGCTCCTCCAGAGACGAACGATACACCTATGCTAGAAGAGGAGCGAGTTTTTTCGCATACTCTGTGTAGGATCGAACTGATATCCCGTCTTAGCCTCTTATTTCGATATCTGTCATTTTGTCGTTCGTGCGACAGTTTAAAGGAGGAACTAAAGTTCGCTCTCCCTCGGTCAAACAGTACTGGATAACGACGTTTAGCATTTCAGCCTTTCCTGCGTCATCCTCCGTTTCGAAGTCATTATGGTTATAGAGTATTTGGACCGATGATTTCGCTCTGTTTACTGATTTAAGGGGGGACGTTCATGTGAAACACGCATTATTTAAAAGATGCACCAAATCAACAACTTTGAACATATGGCAATGAAATTTCATACCATGCTTTACAGGAAATTAGCATATTTACTGCTACGGGGTGTGGTTTGAAAAGTTCTCGGAATCACCACGAGAGGTCAGCCCTAGCGCAACGAGTTCACGTGGTATTCATTGGACTGTTGCCTGTAAACACGTGCTACGCCAGTGCTCTTGGAAGAGAGCTGTGGCGGTGACGTGGCTCTGCTGTTGTTCCTGCGTAGTGACTTGTGAAGAAAAAAATCGAGATTCGAGCAGTGGTTACTTACTTCGTAAAGAAAGGTATGAAGGCAAAGGACATTCATGTCAATTTCCAGACGTCACTGGGGGACTCTGCTCCTTCATATTCAACTATTGCCAAGTGGACAAATGATTTTATACTTGGTCGGGAGAGCTTAGATGATGATCCGCGCTGTGATCGGCCAAGATGTGTCACTACTCCAGAAATCATTGCAAAAGTGCACAAAATGCTCATGGACGGTCGCCGATTGAAAGTACGTGTACTTGCTCACGCTTTCCAGATGTCATCTGAAACGGTATGTCACATTTTAACTGAAGAATTAGAAATGAAAAAATTATGTGCAAGATGGGTGCCGCAATTCTTGACGCTGGATCAAAAACATGTGCCGTCGCCATGGCAAAATTACACGAACTAAGGTATGAACTGTTGCCACACTCGCATTATTCACCTGATATTGCTCCGTCAGACTTCCATCTCTTCCCAAAACTGAAAATTTTTCTTGGTGGACGAAGATTCACTTCAAACGAAGCACTGATAGCCAGAGTTGACAACTATTTTGCAGACCTGGAGGAAACTCATTTTCGAGATGGGATCAAGGCACTGGAACATCGTTGGACCAAGTGCATTAATCTACAACGGGACTACATTCAGAAATAAAAAATATTTCAGTGATGTAAGTACTTTGTTTCTATTTCGATTCCGAGAACTTTTCAGACCAACCTCGTAAGTTCCTAGGATTATATATATTTAACTTTTTATGCGATTTGAAAATTTTATTTTCCAAAAATATATGTACCTTTTTCTCAAAAACTGTACAAGATATTTCCACAAAATTTTCTCTGTTTAATGTCTTTGCATATGGTAAGGTTCTCTCACTCGGCTTTATGAGTATATCGAAGAGGAGAATTTTAATAACTTTTTTAATTTTATTTTTTTGGTGCATACTTTCCTAGTGCACTTGTTTTACATGTTAGTATTCTCGTTACTAAGAGTTTATTTATAGATTGTCATTTTGTATTTGAAGTTCACTGTTGCTATTGTCATTTTTAGACAGTGAGTGGAGTGCTGGACGCTAGTAAATGGGGTGCCAAATGGAGAAATCGGAACATTTCCGACATATTCCTCTGTCTGAGTTCAATGGAGGAATGACAGCAGTGGAGACAGCCAGAAAATTTTGCGCCGCCTATGTGGGTTAATGCCACTGGACAGAACATGGCAACAAAATGGCTTTCCGGTTTTGAGGTTCGTTTTGATATTAGTGACTCCCCACGTTCAGGCAGATCTTCAGGGTTTGATGGAGATCGTTTAGACGTATTAATCTACAACGATCAAGCCCGCCTGGCTATCCGCGCGGCCTGACGCGCTGCTTCCCGAGCGCGAAGGCTTGCCGGTCCCCGGCGGATTAGTGTCGAGGTCCGGTGTGGCGGCCAGCCTGTGGATGGTTTTTGAGGCGGGTTTCCATCTACCTGGGCGAATTCGGGCTGGTTGCCCTTGTTCTGTCTCAGTTACACTTAGTCGACGATTGCTGCGCAAACACTGTCTCCACGTACGAGTACACCATAATTACTCTCCCACGCAAACATTTGGGGTTATACTCGTCTAGTATGAAAAAACGTTCCCAGATGGGGGGGGGGGGGTCCCACTGGGGTTCGGTGTGGGGGTGGCGGTGGGGTGGGTGGACTGCTGTGGCCTGTTGTGGGTTTGTGAATCACAGAGGGCTGCGGCGGGGCAAAGCCTCCCTGTGGTCTGGTCAAATTTTGCAGACAAGTCCCTAAGTTGGCGGTTGCGCTCTGTAGCGTACATATTTGTGCACGGTTTAATTCAAACAGCTGCGCAACGCCACAAAATAGAACTGACTAGTCAACCATGCTGCCCGCTCTGTGGAGAAATTGACACTGCCATACACCGAACTGTAGGCTGCACCAAAATTGCGCATGTATGGAAGTGAATAAAGTTTAAATCGGCGAGATTGTTATCAACGAATGTTAATGAAACAACAACAAGAAATTACTGTACATGGGCGTTAAAGCGTTTCCAGCGTCCAAGACAACAACACTCACATTGTTTATGTATTCTTTCTCTATTGCGTCTTTAACGGGGGAGGAGAGTCAATACGTGAGTTTCAACAACACATCCCTCGTGAAAAACAAGCGGTTCTCGCCGGTCCATGGACAAGAGAAAAGTTTTTACCATTTATCCATCTTATGCACAAGCAACAAGGAAAAATTGGGCAATGATCGAAAACCAAAGTTATGAGACTAAAGAAACCGTCGCCAAATTAAACGTGTATCTCATATGTACGTGGGGGAGTTGGAAAATAGGCCTCCCCTGCCGACTGTGGTCAGAGTTGTGTGTGAAAGGAAAAAATAAGAGAATGAGACATTAAAGATATGACGTATCTTTATTTTTCTACATAATTTCCAAGTACATTGACACATTTGTCATACCGCTTCATAAACTTCAAAATGCCTTCCAGGAAAAAATCAGGGCGTTGCATACGGGAGAAGCGTAGAACGGCTTGTTTGCCGTCAGCACTGCTGCCAAAGCGCCTTCCGCCGAGAGTCTTCTTCAAAGCAGGAAACAGATGGAAGTCACTTGGTGCGAGGTCCGGACTGTAAGGCGGATGGTGTAGGCGCTCCCAACACAGAGTTTTAATTCGGTGCCGGCCGGAGTGGCCGAGCGGTTCTAGGCGCTACAGTCTGGAGCCGCGCGACCGCTACGATCGCAGGTTCGAATCCTACCTCGGGCATGGATGTGTGTGATGTCCTTAGGATAGTTAGGTTTAAGTAGGTGCATCCTCCAGGAAGTCCAGCAGGAAAACTCCTTTGGCGTCCCAGAAAATGGTAAGTGACACTTTACCTTCAGACAGGGTGCTTTTGAACTTCTTTCGGACAGGTGATGACGTGTCGTCTTTCGCCCATAACACAAAACTCTGCCCACAGTCGACAGGGGAAACTTATTTTCCAACTCCCCCTCGTACTACATTTACGTATCAATTTCTACGCGTAAAGAATTTAATACTCTAGAACTTTAACTGTCTTGTCGTTGGGGCAAGAAGAAGGAAAAAAAAATATTTTCACCATTATAATTTCCTGTGGTCTAACCAGAAACCAGATCTGTGTTCCAGTGAAATCCACACTCATGAAGAGAGAAATTTACTTTAATTACATATACCGAGGATTGAATTTAGTTTCACCACATAGGAAGTATAATACAGGGTGATTCAAAAAGAATACCACAACTTTAAAAATGTGTATTTAATGAAAGAAACATAATATAACCTTCTGTTATACATCATTAAAAAGAGTATTCAAAAAGGTTTTTTTTTCACTCAAAAACATGTTCAGAGATGTTCAATATGGCCCCCTCCAGACACTCGAGCAATATCAACCCGATACTCCAACTCGTTCCACACTCTCTGTAGCATATCAGGCGTAACAGTTTGGATAGCTGCTGTTATTTCTCGTTTCAAATCATCAATGGTGGCTGGGAGAGGTGGCCGAAACACCATATCCTTAACATACCCCCATAAGAAAAAATCGCAGGGGGTAAGATCAGGGCTTCTTGGACGCCAGTGATGAAGTGCTCTGTCACGGGCTGCCTGGCGGCCGATCCATCGCCTCGGGTAGTTGACGTTCAGGTAGTTACGGACAGATAAGTGCCAATGTGGTGGCGCTCCATCCTGCTGAAATATGAATTGTTGTGCTTCTTGTTCGAGCTGAGGGAACAGCCAATTCTCTAACATCTCCAGATACTGTAGTCCAGTTACAGTAGCACCTTCGAAGAAAAAGGGACCAAAAACTTTATTGGCTGAAAAGGCACAGAAAACGTTCACCTTAGGCGAGTTACGTTCATACTGAGTTGTTTCCCGCGGATTCTCAGTGCCCCATATACAGACATTGTGACGGTTGACTTTCCCGTAAGTGTGGAAAGTTGCTTCATCACTAAACACAATCTTTGAAACGAAAGATTCATCTGTTTCCATTTGAGCAAGGATAAAATCACAGAAATCGATTCTTTTAATCTTATCAGCTGCAGACAGTGCTTGAACCAATTTCAGACGATAAGGTTTCATAGCTAACCTTTTTCGTAGGACTCTCCATACAGTTGATTGTGGAATTTGCAGCTCTCTGCTAGCTCTGCGAGTCGATTTTCCTGGGCTGCGAACAAATGCTTGCTGGATGCGTGCTACATTTTCATCACTCGTTCTCGGCCGTCCAGAACTTTTCCCTTTGCACAAACACCCATTCTCTGTAAACTGTTTATACCAACGTTTAATACACCACCTATCTGGAGGTTTAACACCATACTTCGTTCGAAATGCACGCTGAACAACTGTCGTCGATTCACTTCTGCCGTACTCAATAACGCAAAAAGCTTTCTGTTGAGCGGTCGCCATCTTAGCATCAACTGACGCTGACGCCTAGTCAACAGCGCCTCAGGCGAACAAATGTACAACTAAATGAAACTTGATAGCTCCCTTAATTCGCCGACAGATAGTGCTTAGCTCTGCCTTTTGTGATTGCAGAGTTTTAAATTCCTAAAGTTTTGGTATTCTTTTTGAATCACCCTGTATTTCTTAGCGTAAAAAGAAAAATCAAAAAAGGATATGAAACATCCTAAAAAAAAAAGATAGCTGACTGGTAAGGCGACCGATCGCGATCAGCGGGAAATCCGGGTTCGAGTCCCGGTCCGGCACAAACTTTTATTCTCGTCATTCCATTATACAGCAGATGTTAGTCATTATTCGCAATTGCGAATTCATCTGGCGTGATTCAGTATTAGTTATTTATTTCCGTAACTCGTGGTTGGCATCGTCTGTCTATGCCTGCTGAGGAACCGCGTCGTAAGCGACCTTCAGCCCGCTCCAGGCAGCTGGCACGGCACGCTTCGTTCCAGCCTTCCGCTGCACTGGCGGTGGCCCGGCTCCGGCTGTACCGGGACGCTGCGGCTGTGAGTGCTGGCGGCACGTGTACTGAACTCACACACGGCGGCCTACGAGGTGCTCTGCCACCTCCGCCTTACCTCCCTCCTTCGTCATTCTGCCGCACCACGACGGCGGTTCTGTGTAGCCGTGGAGTTCGATAATGTTGGCGCGCCGCCCAGAGGCAGGCCCCGTTCAGTCCGCCAGAATGTCAGGAACGCTGGCGTCCTGAGCCTGGTGCGGCGGAAAACCTCCCCGTCCTCCCAACTGCGACACAGGCAAGCCCTGCTGTTGAACTCTCCGACTGGTGATTATGGTGAGACAGCCATCTCACCAAGTAACGGCGGTTGTCCCTACCGTGCAGGCTATCTACAACAGACTTGTGCCGGAAGTCACTTCGCTGCAAGCAGGGAATCGAGTGCCAAAGTCGTGTACCCTATCGATCCGTCTGAACGACTGCAATCGCGCTAAACTGCTGGGTTATTTATGGAGCAAAGCAGTGGCAAATGTTTATCCGACTTCGCCATGACCGCATAGGGCCATTAAAATTGCTACACCAAGAAGAAATGCAGATGATCAACGGGTATTCATTGGACAAATATATTATACTAGAACTGACATGTGATTACATTTTCACGCAATTTGGGTGCATAGATCCTGAGAAATCAGTACCCAGAACAACCACCTCTGGCCGTAATAACGGCCTTGATACGCCTGTGCATTAACAGAGCTTGGATGGCGTGTACAGGTACAGCTCCTATCTGTGATGCAGCGTCGAGGGTAACTGCAGCCGTGGTCTCTGAGCTGATAGTCCATGCTGCTGCAAACGTCGTCGAGTAGTGACTGGCGTATCGTGACGAGCCAGTTGCTCGGCCACCATTGACCAGACGTTTTCAGTTGCTGAGAGACCTGTAAAATGTGCTGGCCAGGGCAGCAGTCGAACATTTTCTGTATCCAGAAAGGCCCGTACAGGACCTGCAACATGCGGTCGTGCATTAACCTGCTGAAATGTAGGGTTTCGCAGGGATCGAATGAAGGGTAGGGCCACGGGTCATAACACGTCTGAAATGTAACGTCCACTGTTCAAAGTGCCGTCAGTGCGAACAAGAGGTGACCGAGACAAGTAACCAATGGCACACCATACCATCACGCCGGCTGATACGCCAGTATGGCGATGACGAATACACGCTTCCAATGTGCGTTCACCGCGATGTCGCCAAACACGGATGCGACCATCAAGATGCTGTGAACAGAACCTTGATTCATCCCAAAAAATGACGTTTTGCCATTCGTGCACCCAGGTTCGTCGTCGAGTACACCATCACAGGCGCTCCTGTCTGTGATGCAGCGTCGAGGGTAACTGCAGCCGTGGTCTCTGAGCTGATAGTCCATGCTGCTGCAAATGTCGTCGAACTGTTCGTGTAGATGGTTGTTGTCTTGCAAACGTCCCCGTCTGTTGACTCAGGGATCGAGACGTGGCTGCACGATCCGTTACAGCCATGCGGATAAGATGCCTGTCATCTCGACTGCTAGTGATACGAGGTCCGTCGGGATCCAGCGCGGCGTTCCGTATTACACTCCTGAACCCACCGATTCCATATTCTGCTAAGAGCCATTGACCAACGCGAGCAACAATGTCGCGATACAATAAACCGCAATCGCGATAGGCTACAATCCGACCTTTATCAAAGTCGGAAACGTGATGGTACGCATTTCTCCTCCTTACACGAGGCATCACAACAACGTTTCGCCAGGCAACGCCGGTCAACTGCTGTTTGTGTATGAGAAATCGGTTGGAAACTTTCCTCATGTCAGCACGTTGTAGGTGTTGCCACCGGCGCCAACCTTGTGTGAAACCTCTGAAAAGCTAATCATTTGCATATGACAGCATCTTCTTCCTGTCGGTTAAATTTCGCGTCTGTAGTACGTCATCTTCGTGGTGTAGCAATTTTAATGGCCAGTAGTGTAGTAATGTTGGTAAGCTAACGTGTAAGTGCCCAAATCCTGCCACCTTCCATGGGTATATTCCTGGGCACAGCAGCATAACAATATACCGCAGATAGTTCGTATAGACATGAGCCATCTGAAACCCAGCATTGTCCTGTCGAAAAATGGCATCGCTGCACTGTCACATGTGTGGTAACACACGAGGGCCCATGAGGTCTGTGACATACCTGTTGCAAGCCAACCTTATATAGGGCAGTAAAACGGGTAAAGTCTCCGAAGTCCCAGAGCGAAGCTATCTCGCTACATTATGGCAGTGCCGACACGAGGCGGCCACAATGAGAAAATTTCGCCATCGACACTGAGTCAGGACAAAACACAACATCGGAGTTTCTGGCTTGCCAGGCAGCAGACGTCAGTAGCATGTAGCAGGTCAGAGCAGTCAAACTGTGTCACGTCATTTTTGTTTTGCGGCGAAACAATGGCTAAGGTGAAAGTAGCAAACGGTACCAAGAGCTTTTAAGAACCATTTCTATAATATAACAAACTCGTTAAGGAAGTACGGCAGATGAAGATCTGCTGATACCTTCGTAATTCACTATTGGCCATTAAATTTGCTATAACACGAAGATGACGTGCTACAGACGCGAAATTTAACCGACAAGAAGAAGATGCTGTGATATGCAAACGATTAGCTTTTCAGAGCATTCACACAAGGTTGGCGCCGGTGGCAACACCTACAATGTGCTGACATGAGGAAGATTTCCAACCGATTTCTCATACACAAACAGCAGTTGACCGGCGTTGCCTGGTGAAACGTTGTTGTGATGCCTCGAGTAAGGAGAAGAAATACGAACCATTACGTTTCCGACTTTGATAAAGGTCGGATTGTAGCCTATCGCGATTGCGGTTTATTGTATCGCGACATTGTTGCTCGCGTTGGTCAATGGCTCTTAGCAGAATATGGAATCGGTGGGTTCAGGAGTGTAATATGGAACGCCGTGCTGGATCCCGACGTATCACTAGCAGTCGAGATGACAGGCACCTTATCCGCATGGCTGTAACGGATCGTGCAGCCACGTCTCGATCGCTGAGTCGACAGATGGGGACGTTTGCAAGACAAGAACCATCTGCACGAACAGTTCGACGACGTTTGCAGCAGCATGGACTATCAGCTCGGAGATCATGGCTGCTGTTACCCTTGACGCTGCATCACAGAGAGGAGCGCCTGCGATGGTGTACTCGACGTCAAACCTGGGTGCACGAATGGCAAAACGTCATTTTTTCGGATGAATCGAGGTTCCGTTTACAGCCTCATGATGGTCGCATCCGTGTTTGGCGACATCGCGGTGAACGCACATTGGAAGCGTGTATTCGTCATCGCCATACTGGCGTATCAGCCGGCGTGATGGTATGGGGTGCCATCGGTTACACGTGTCGGTCACCTCTTGTTCGCATTGACGGCACTTTGAACAGTGGACGTTACATTTCAGATGTCTTACGACCCGTGGCTCTAGCCTCCATTCGATCCCTGCGAAACCCTACATTTCAGCAGGTTAATGCACGACCGCATGTTGCAGGTCCTGTACGGGCCTTTATGGATACAGAAAATGTTCGACTGCTGCCCTGGCCAGCACATTTTACAGGTCTCTCAGCAACTGAAAACGTCTGGTCTATGGTGGCCGAGCAACTGGCTCGTCACGATACGCCAGTCACTACTCGACGACGTTTGCAGCAGCATGGACTATCAGCTCAGAGACCACGGCTGCAGTTACCCTCGACGCTGCATCACAGATAGGAGCTGTACCTGTACACGCCATCCAAGCTCTGTTAATGCACAGGCGTATCAAGGCCGTTATTACGGCCAGAGGTGGTTGTTCTGGGTACTGACTTTTCAGGATCTAACCACCTAAATTGTGTGAAAATGTAATTACATGTAAGTTCTAGTATAATATATTTGTCCAATGAATACCCGTTTGTCATCTGCATTTCTTCTTGGTGTAGCGATTTTATTGGCCAGTATGTTTAAGGGACTGGCAAGGGCATCAGATCATGACTTTATTGACTTATGATGAATATGAGGCACTGTCGAGTACTATTCCCTGCATGTCTGCATGATTAAGTCACCAACTTAAAGCGCTGGTGAAAAGCGTCGGAAGTTGAGGATTGTGCAACGTAAAGTCTGCAGATGGCCGTAGCTCCCCGGGCCGCCGTGGGCGGCAGGTAATGGTCACCGGAAACGCGGGACAATACGGCGCTTTTCGGGGTAGCCCTGAATTCGGAGCCACCTGTGCTGGCCAGCACGAGGCGAAGACGGGAATTTCGTTTGCCTAGGGGCGATATGACCGACACGATCATTGGGTAGGATCTCAGAAATGGCGTTGGAGCGATTTTGGCGATATTAGAGCGTTCGACATTGGTCGAAACCGAGTATTCTTCCGCCGCGTTTTCGTACGTGTTGGAGACGGGAGAATTGTGGAGAGAGAGGACTTCGCCTTCAGCCATCGAGCGGTACGGACTTGGAGACGGCGCCTTGGCCATCACCTTCGAAGGGAGATACACGGTCTGTACCACAGTACTGCACCAACGCGTGTTCCGTGCAGAGTTCTGCGCTTAGAACTCTTTGTGTGCTCAGAAGCGAGATTTTCACCAACGCTTAACCACTTCCAACAACTTACATGGTATTTTTGATCTTGTAGTTATCCTTGCGAGGTGCCGAGTACTCATCAACGTAGCTGCCGGTAATTGGGTCGGGTAATTGCAAATTAGTCGATGTGCGATTCTCAGGAGAGTGTGGGTGGTCAAAGAAAATTCGCATTTTTGTAATTTCTGTCAGTTATGAGAAACATCAAAATTAAATGCCAGTATTACAATCGACTTGTCGACTTCATTATAGCTAGCAATCAACTTGTCCCAGCAAGCTTTACATGTACCCTAGTTAGTGCACAGCTTTTCCAGACGGGAAGGAAAGAAGGTTTGCGATCTGCTATGTCAGCGACGTACGTGGGACCATCGCAGATGTCGGGTCCGTTCCATTGCCAGACTCCTGGATATCGAAGAACAGATAGAGCAGTTGTGGACCAGTTTGCCTTGGTACAGTTTTACGACACCCTTTCCCAACCTAACCAGTGCATACATCCAACCAGGAGGGGGGAATACATCGTAGTGATAAGTGACCTCATTCTGCCAAGTTCTTTACAAGTTTCATTCGATTCTGTAATGACCGAAATAACGTCATATGGCCTCTCAAGCCGTGAAGTTGCATTTCGTTTCCTTCTCGCCCCAAGACTTCAGTTGTTTTGTCACGCGCTGTAGATTTGCATGGCCCTCCTACATCCTGCCAGGCAGTTGCATCACCATTACGGAAACGGCCTGTATATGTGGATAGCGCACACAGGGAAACCACGGAAGAGGACACGGGCTGAACTTCTCGGTAAGGATGCGTCTGGCCCCCGTATCACGCAGCGCAGTTGCAGCTTCCTACGTTACATATCTGCCCATGTGCGCGTTCTCGCACTTGCGTAAAGCGCCTGTCACGCAAACATCCCGTGCAAGGGCGCCTCACCGACCTGCCCGCCTTCTTGCTTCTACACGGTGGCGCATCGAAAACCGGCCCCGAGTGCAGACTGTCCGCCAGCTACGCACGAATTGTTGCCCGGCACGAGCAGATACACCACAGCAAATGGATCATAACTTGTTGTTGTTGATGTTGTGGTCCTCAGTCCTGAGACTGGTTTGATGCAGCTCTCCATGCTACTCCATCCCGTGCAAGCTTCTTCATCTCCCAGTACCTACTGCAACCTACATACTTCTGAATCTGCTTAGTGTATTCATCTCTTAGTCTCCCTCTACGATTTTTACCCTCCACTCTGCCCTCGAATACTAAATTGGTGATCCCCCGATGTCTCACAACATGTCCTACCAACCGATCCCTTCTTCCAGTTAAGTTGTGCCACAAGCTCCTCTTCTCCCCAAAAAAATGGTTCAAATGGCTCTGAGCACTATGGGACTCAACTGCTGAGGTCATAAGTCCCCTAGAACTTAGAACTACTTAAACCTAACTAACCTAAGGACATCACACACATCCATGCCCGAGGCAGGATTCGAACCTGCGACCGTAGCGCTCGCGCGGTTCCAGACTCTTCTCCCCAATTCTATTCAATACCTCCTCATTAGTTATGTGATCTACCCATCTAATCTTCAGCATTCTTCTGTAGCACCACATTTCGAAAGCTTCTATTCTCTTCTTGTCTAAACTATTTATCGTCCATGTTTCACTTCCATACATGGCCACACTCCATACAAATACTTTCAGAAACGACTTCCTGACATTTAAATCTATACTCGATGTTAACAATTTTTTCTTCTTCAGAAACGCTTTCCTTGCCATTGCCAGTCTACATTTTATATCCTCTCTAATTCGACCATCATCAGTTATTTTGCTCCCCAAATAGCAAAACTCATTTACTACTTTAAGTGTCTCATTTCCTAATCTAATTCCCTCAGCATCACCCGACTTAATTCGACTACATTCCATTATCCTCATTTTGCTTTTGTTGATGTTCATCTTATACCCTCCTTTCAAGACACTGTCTATTCCGTTCAGCTGCTCTTCCAAGTCCTTTGCTGTCTCTGACAGAATTACAATGTCATCGGCGAACCTCAAAGTTTTTATTTCTTCTCCATGGATTTTAATACCTACTTCGAACTTTTCTTTTGTTTCCTTTTGTTGCTTGCTGAATATACAGATTGAATAACATCGACGATAGCCTACAACCCTGTCTCACTCCCTTCCCAACCACTGCTTCCCTTTCATGCCTCTCGACTCTTATAACTGCCATCTGGTTTCTGTACAAATTGTAAATAGCCTATCGCTCCCTGTATTTTACCCCTGCCACCTTCAGAATTTGAAAGAGAGTATTCCAATCAACATTGTCAAAAGCTTTCTCTAAGTCTACAAATGCTAGAAACGTAGGTTTGCCTTTCCTTGTTACATGGGCTAAAAGCTAGTTTTACCTTTTTGTAGTGTAGTTTGTTGTCCGGATCTTGACACATCAATACACTTAGGTTCAGAAGAAATGTTTCAAATGGCTCTGAGCACCATGTGACTTAACTTCTGAGGTTATCAGTCCCCTAGAACTCAGAACTAATTAAACCTAACTAACCTAAGGACATCACACACATGCATGCCCGAGGCAGGATTCGAACCTGCGACCGTAGCGGTCTCGCGGTTCCAGACAGCAGCGCCTAGCACCGCAAGGCCACTTCGGCCGGCTGACATTCATATTCACAGGACATGTATACTGGTATCTGCAGCAAGGATTGAAACATCCCCTTAGAAAAATCTATGAATTACTGTTGCTGGTAAACCTCTTACGTTATTTGATTTTCAAACAGCTGAGCAAAACTGAACGTACTCAGACATTTCTCTCTTTACTTATTCTAATCATCACTAAACTGACACTCAATATTTTTAGCGCAACGCAGTCTGACTTTCAATAATCCCCACAAAAGAATGGGCCTGACTAACCTATATCTTTCATGAATCACTTACCTCACAAAAATCTTGGTACTCGAACTACAGCAATACAGCAAGCGCCACTACTGCCAGCTAAATGAAAGATTCAAACTACTGAAGGCACTAACTACTGATAGGCATAGTTAACAAATGAAAGATTTTGACAGAGAACAATGTATTTACCTTAATAGTGTTCACAAGTCATTATATATATATATATATATATATATATATATATATATATATATATATATATATATATATATATATAGGGTGAGTCACCTAACGTAACCGCTCGATATATTTCGTAAACCACCTCAAATACTGACGAATCGATTCCACAGACAAACCATACAAAAATGCACGGAAGTATGTTTTTTAACACAAACCTACGTTTTTTTAAAATGGAACCCCGTTAGTTTTGTTACCACATCTGAATATATAAACAAATACGTAATCGGTGCCGTTAGTTGCATTGTAAAATGTTAATTAAATCCGGAGATATTGTAACCTAAAGTTGACGCTTGAGTACCACTCCTCCGCTGTTCGATCGTGTGTATCGGAGAGCACCGAATTACGTAGGGATCCAAAGAGACTGGAACAGCACATTACGTCCACATGCTAACAACTTTTTATTGGTCTTTTTCACTGACGCAGATGTACATTACCATGAGGGGTGAGGTACACGTACACACGTGGTTTCCGTTTTCACTTACGGAGTGGAATAGAGTGTGTCCCGACATGTCAGGCCAATAGATGTTCAATGTGGTGGCCATCATTTGCTGCACACAATTGCAATCTGTGAAATTATTGATATCGGTCAGAGAGACTCCATTGTACAACAGCTAAAATTACGTAAATTTAAAATATGTTATCCATTGATCGACTGCTGGTGGTGTCACTCCTGTTCACATAGCGGCAGGAGACTATGCGAGACTAACCTTTCGTATGTGCTTAAATAGCGTGCTGAGATCACGTGATCAGACGGCAACACCCCTAGCGGCGATCAACTGCACTAAATACAGTTTTTAAATGTAATTACCAGTCACCTTGGTTTAACGTAAATTTAAGTAACAGTAAATAACAGAAGACGGGACCATTCCATTTAAAAAGAGTTACAATTATAGTGTTAATTATAAAATAATAACAAATGCTGTGCAGCCGACTCGTAAAATTCGTAAAAGTATATTACATTTTATGCCATAATATAAAGTAAAACAATTTGTGTACACACAAAAACTGGTGTTGTCTTGTTTTATAATATATCTATTCGTACATTTACGTAGGAAACATTTGAGTCAATTTACTAAAACGGCTAATATGGAGATACCACAAAGCTCTCTGCTCCTTGTGTTGAGGACGTCGTTGCCATGGATTATAAAGCGTATATCAGGCGCCCTCTAGTCTGTGTAGCGAGGACGCCGTCGTCATGGTAGTAGGTGGTGTGTTCGTATGGTATAATAATAATAAATGCGATTAAGACTGTTTTTGAATAATTGATTAATCATACTAATCGCTAGTTCATCTCCACAACCATGTCGTCCAAAAATCTATGTAGTGGTTCTGGTTGGCATTGGGTAACAGCGCTGCACCCAACGTTGCACCATATGCCACACATTTCCGATTGGCGACAAGCCTGGTGATCTGGCGGGCCAGGGCAAAAGGTTGACATCCTGCGACACCAAGAAGGCACGTGTTCGTGCAGCGAAATGCGGTCGTGCATTGTCTTGCTGAAAAATGGCGTCTGGGATGTTGTGTATAAAGAGTAAGGCTACCATTCGCGCGGGTCACGTGGTCGCAGTGCGCTCGATACTCACCGACTGTGGTTTGTGGATCGTGCAGCGACATGTGGTCGTGTGTTGTCTTGCTGAAAAATCGCGTCTGGGGTGTTGTCCATAAAGAGTAAGGCTACCAGTCGCAGGATCTCATTCGCGCGGGTCACGTGGTCACAGTGCACTGGATACGCACCGACTGTGGTTTGTGGATCGTGCAACGACATGTGGTCGTGCGTTGTCTTGCTGAAAAGTCGCGTTTGGGGTGTTGTCCATAAAGAGTAAGGCTACCAGTCGCAGGATCTCATTCGCGCGGGTCACGTGGTCACAGTGCGCTCGATACGCACCGACTGTGGTTTGTGGATGTGCCTAACAGCAGCCCACACCAAAGGCCTCGAGCTGGCGCTGTATTTCGTGTGAGAATGCCATCTCTGTGATGCCGCTCCCCCTGTTTGTCGCGAACCAAACTGCGACCATCACTTTCAAACAAACAGCACCTGGATTCCTCCGAAAACACTATCCGATGCCATTCCTGTCCCCAGTGACGTCGTTCCGTACACCATTGCCTTCTAGCATGTTTCTGCAGATTCTTGGAGGGTAGGTGGACAAGCGAACGACGCGTACGCAACCCATGCCGTAATAAACGGCGACGGACTGTCACCCCGTATGAGATGTGTTACACTGTTCTACTGTTGCGCCAGAGCCGAGGAGGACGTAGACCATTCCGATGAGGTGTCGATCTTCCCTGGGCGGTGCGACCTCACCCATCTCCCCATATTCTACGGCCTTCCGTGAAACATTCCGCAAACAACCGTTGCGCGGCCGGAACACTTCGTCCCACACGACGTGTAGTTCCTGGATAGCTGCATCACATCATCTCACGCCAATAGTGTCCGCCCTTGGTAGCTGAGTGGTCAGCGTGACGGATTGCTGTCCTACGGGCCCGGGCTCGATTCCCGGCTGGGTCGGGGATTTTCTCCGCTCAGGGACTGGGTCTTGTGCTGTATTCATCATCATTTCATCCCCATCCGGCACGGAGGTCGCCCAATGTGGCGTCGAATGTAATAAGACCTGCACCAAGGCGGCCGGACCTGCCCCGTAAGGGGCCTCCCGGCCAACGACGCCAAACGCTGATTTCCATTTCCACTCCAATGCGCTGGTTTCACGGTGAGGTTCGCGCATACGTCTACCAGGCATCCTTCACGTCCGCTCAAGTCACATGAGTGCACATACCTTAGTGTTATAAGAACTTTACTCCTACCAGTCCATGACCAAACACCAAGGTTTCAGTCCTTTCATGTAGTGTCAGTAGGACTTAAGTACTTTTAACCCTGAACTCTGTGTGTGAAGCGAATGAAAGCGATTGCACATGAAAGTAATAAACTAATCTCTGACCAAGAAGATAATAGAGAAGAAGCTGCGATTCTCTAGTTTTTTTTTTTTTTTTTTTTTTCATGATAGTTCCCCCCCCCCCCCCCCATGAACCATGGACCTTGTCGTTGGTGGGGAGGAACTACTTGAACCTAACTAACCTAAGGACATCACACACATCCATTCGAAGCTGCGAGCGTAGCGGTCGCGCGGTTCCAGACTGTAGCGCCTAGAACCGCTTGGCCACTCCAGCCGGCTAACCTCAAGGACTGAAAAGATGTTTCCTTTAGTTATTCAATACTTTCTGAAACTGGTGGAATCCAACAGACGCTGCTAAGTTTCATTTGCAGAATAACGAAATATCGGAGGCAACTGTAAAGTTCTTTCTAGACACTTTAAGACAACTGTAAATTCGATGAGATAAATTATCCGCTTTTTGTGGAGACAATACCAGTACCAACTTCGGAGGGCTTCATCGATGCGGCCAGCAGTGCGTGTTTCGCCAGTTTAAAGAAGAATTCGGAAAAACTGTAGAAGAAATTGGATGTCCTGTCCATATTCCTCACAATATTCCGAGCGTATCTCGCACATCAAGCGCTGCCGGAGTCTTAACTGTCGACTAATCGTCATGAAAATATTTAATTATTTTTCAATATACACGGTAACGACAGAGAAGCTGAAAGAGTTCTGCTTATACATTGATGCCATTCATCAGACACTTCTATCTCACTCAAAAACAAGATGGCTGTCGTTAATTTTAAAATTAAGCTTTGGATTCCATTAAAACAATTTTTTGACGCCGACGACAGACCACCTAAAATAATTTCAGATTTTTTCCAATAGTCCGATCAGTAAAATTTACTTCATGTGTCTCCAGTCAAACTTGGCTCCGTTAAGAAATATATTAATCGACACACAAAGGAGTTTTGCTATTTAGGGAGTAAAATAACTGATGATGGTCGAAGTAGAGAGGATATAAAATGTAGACTGGCAATGGCAAGGAAAGCGTTTCTGAAGAAGAGAAATTTGTTAACATCGAGTATAGATTTAAGTGTCAGGAAGTCGTTTCTGAAAGTATTTGTGTGGAGTGTAGCCATGTATGGAAGTGAAACATGGACAATAACCAGTTTGGCCAAAAGAGAATAGAAGCTTTCGAAATGTGGTGCTACAGAAGAATGCTGAAGATAAGGTGGGTAGATCACGTAACTAATGAGGAGGTATTGAATAGGATTGGGGAGAAGAGAAGTTTGTGGCACAACTTGACTAGAAGAAGGGATCGCTTTGTAGGACATGTTTTGAGGCATCAAGGGATCACAAATTTAGCATTGGAGGGCAGCGTGGAGGGTAAAAATCGTAGAGGGAAACCAAGAGATCAATACACTAAGCAGATTCAGAAGGATGTAGGTTGCAGTAAGTACTGGGAGATGAAGAAGCTTGCACAGGATAGAGTAGCATGGAGAGCTGCATCAAACCAGTCTCAGGACTGAAGACCACAACAACAACAACACAAAGATTTCCGAATGAAAGGAAGACTGCCAATTTTATTGGCCCGCAAACCAAGATGAACTTGAAAAAATTAAAGAATATAAACCCTAACCAAGAAATAATTTGATTACGGAGTTTGAGGCAGAGACAAAGGCTTTCTATACCATAGCATTTGATTGCTTAGACAAATGGACTATTTCTTTTAATAAATATCAAGTATTTGATTGGATGACCCTATCTGTAACGGGTGATGATCGAAAACACTATTATATACCTGAGTAAAACTGGTGTGAAGATTTCAGGTGACAAATGTGTTCGGGAATAAAGGTATCTGACGAGGTTTCTACAAACAAAGCGTGACGCGGAAGAATGGAAGTCTAAACACTCCATTGAAGAAAGGTGAATGTACTTTCTTAATGAAACTGAAAATTCATAACGCAAATGCCAAATGCTAGCTAAAATTATGCGGGTATTTGTTTTCTATTCCCGCACACTACGCCGCTGTGAAGAGAATTTTCGTTGATGTCGGCCCAGTGGACTAGTGAAAGAAATCGACTGGTGCCAGGGACTGTGGAATAAATTTTACAGTGCCAATTTAACTACAAGCTGACTTACATGGAGTTTTATAAATACGTAAAAGGGGAAAAAACTTGTTGAATAATGCGAAATCTTCCGATAAATATGGTGTACCACCGACTTCTGCCACAACAAGTTCCACAATTTCTACACTCCCATCTCAAGAGGGTCCCGACGAGGTCCCGGCTAGATATGGTAACCGTACCTGCACGTCATACTTTCAAGCTTTCACGGTCTAATAAAATGGATCGTGTAGTTTTTTCCCATAACATCTCAGTATATCCAAACTGCAGTGTCCCCGTCAAAAGCAAGAAAGCATAGACATTCAGCAAGTACAGTCACATATTCCTCATGGGGAAGAACGAAGGATTTTCTACCAAGCGGTCGTTAACTGGAATAATACGGCTCGAGTAGTTGATGTTAGTGAAGAAAATTGAAAGATTATTGTCAAACCAGTATTTGTAAAATAACCGACTTAGTGTCATGCTCAAAAGCCAGAAATTACATTTCGTTCATCGTGTGTCTGGATCTTCTGCTTCCGGAATGTAGTTAGATACTTGCAAAAATGTAACAGATAAACTATTTTAAATGAATTTAGCGGTCCTTCATGAAACTATAGTAAGATAGATTAATTTAGAGGTCATTCAAGAAACTGTGTTAAGATATATAGGGCCTAAAATACCGTCTGCGGCCTGCGATCACTTTTATGTTAAAAATTGGCAACCAATGCTGTACAATCGCAATAAAGTCACGAGATGCTCAATTGACTCTTTTATTATAACATGTTCTAATAAAAGAGTTAATTGAACATCTCATAACTTTATTGCGATTGTACAGCATTGGTTGCCAATTATTGAACTATATTAAGCCACTATCGAGCCTGAAAAATAATACTTTCAGATAAAAAAAATATTAGTTGAGGATAAAAATGTAAAAAACAATATGAAATACTATTTTTAATACTTTTACAAATAAACTGTTGAATGGACTTATGTCCACGCACTATAAGAACCTAAAAAAAGGTCTAGATTGGTTTTGAAATGAAAAGTGTTACATGTCCAAGAATGACGGTGGCAGCAGTTACAGTAGTCTGAATTGTAGTCAAACAATTGAAGCAGATAGCAAAATACATTTTTAGTTTTCACAAAAGTATAGTCAGTGGACTGAAGTCCATATGACAAGTCATGATTTAAATATACAAGACGTTTCAGGAGTGGTGGTCAATATTCAGGGATATAACAGAAATGATCATTCGAAACAAACACGTCTACTTGACTTTTTTGGGGTCTAAAACGCATACCTTAAGAGCTGTGAGCAATTCTTGATCTTATATACTGTGAAACAAATCTCTTCTGCTGCAAGCTCTTTGCTTTCCATATTTTGGGAAGTGGTAGTAACGACCAAAACAAGAAAAAATGTCCAGTAAACATGTGCTCGAAAATGCTTACCTTAAAAGTTATGAGCACTTGTACATTGGAAGAGTTGTGTTTCAAAATAGCGAAGATGAACAAGTGCTCATAGCTATTAAGTTATGCGGTTTAGGGAATATGTATACCGGACTTTTTTTCTTGTTTTAGTCCATACTGCCACTTCCCAAAATATGGAAAGCAAAGAGCTTGCAGCAGAATAGATTTGTTTCACAGAATCTAAGATCAAGGATTGCTCATAGCTCTTAAGGTACGCGTTTTAGACCACATGCTTATACTTGACTTTTTTGTTTCGATTGATTATTCCTGTCATACTGAAGAATACTCAGTACTGTAGAACACTCAGTATAATGTCGTTTATTGAAACTGAACTACACTTCTCGAACAATCACTATATACACACAAAGAAAGGAAATAACATGTAGACGACCATTCATCAAGAGCGTCGGTGAGGTCTGTCGGAGCTGGGCTGGTCCTAGCTCGGCTAGGAACTGGCTGTACTGCTGCTGCGCTGGCCTTATAAAGCCGGCGGAGTACTCCCAACTTTCCCTGTATCTGTGAGGTGACCTCTGCAGAAAAAGGTTCGCATTAGTCTCTAGCAAGTTCTGTTTGTTTCGAAGAATTGTATTCCTCTTGGTTGCACCTGCAAGTGCTTGTGTATGTTATATGGTACACAAGGGTGTCTTGAGTGTAGTGTGCCTGGCAGGGGCCGTCTGTGGCAGACGTAACATACCTCCCTTCCGGGGGGGGGGGGGGGGGGGCTGCGCGAAAGATCGATAGCTGCTACGTCGCGGAGATCTGCGGCTGCGGCTCCCTGGAGGAGGCTGTGGAGGCTGCCTCTTGGAGAATATGGTGCTGTACGTCCTGCGATGCGGGCTGACCTGCGTACTGGTTGTGATGGCGGCATGGGTGGGACCAGTGGCATCGGTTCGTCTTCGTCGGTGGCCATCGGCTGTTGGGGAGGCGCCGAAGAGGGGCCGGACAGCTGGTCCGTCGGCTGCGGCTGCTGTGTTGGTGGTGCTGGTGGCGGCGACTGATGCCCTGAAACGTCACCCATGCAACGATGAGATGGCATTAGTGAAGGGGTCTGTGTAGGTGGTCTGGAATGGGTTGTAGATGTGGCGGTGGTCCGTGTCGTAGGGTGCAGTGCAGGTGGCACAGGGTAGCGAGGACGCAATTGATTTCGATGGTGACGGACTATGTGGCCATCCAAGGTGACATCAAAAAGTTGGCGACCCCGGGAACGCTGGATGACGGCGGGCAGCCAACCTGCGTTAGTGCCAAAACCTCGCTTCCAGACTAAGGAGCCAGGGAAGAACCAGGACTGTCCAGGAGGAATCTGAATTCTCGGAGAGGGCAAGAGAAGATGGAGAAGATGTAGGAGGGTCCTGGGTTGGCGGCCGTGGAGTGCTTACACTGAGCTTTTGTCCCCTATCGGAGTGGCTCGATAGGAAATGAGGAATAGCGTCAGAGCATCTTCAAGGTAGTGGTCTTTGGTATATTTGAGCATTTGTGTATTGAAGGTTCTGACCAGGCGTTCCGCTTCCCCATTGGATTGGGGATGCAACGGTGGGGTAAGAAGATGCTGGATGCCACTGTCAGTGCAAAAGGAGAGGAATTCCTGGCTTCAAAATTGTGGTCCATTGTCCGTGACTACGGCTTTCGGAAAGCCTTCCAAGCAATATATTTTTGCGATGGCTGATAAGGTAATGTGCGTCGTGATTGCTGAATACCGAATGACGTACAGGAAATGGGAAAATTCATCCGTAACTAGGAGCCACTGGTGGCCCAGAAATGGTGGATGCGTTCCCAGCGACCATTCGGCATAGGCCAGGGAAGGAATTTTTGGGGGAGATGGGGCAATTGTTGGACACAGACAGTACAGTGCCGCACCATCTCTGTGATGTCAGATGTGAGGCCGATCCAAAAAACATGCCTTCTTGCGAGGGATTTGGTGCGAACAATCCACCAATGCCCTTGGTGAAGAATGTGGAGGATTGTCGGCTGCATGGATCTCAGATCGATGACCTTCGGTTCTGCTGAATCTAAGCAAAGGAGGACTCCATCCACCACCGAAAGCTGGTGTCGGATGGAATAGCACAACTAGAGGTAGCGATGATCCTGAGAAGGCGGCGAGGATGGCCATGCAGAACGCGGTGTTGGACGGCTGGGAGGAGGGAATTTGTTGCGGTGGCTGCAGCTACTTTGACAGCTGTAACGGGAAATGCCTTCAGGGTCCGGACCTTGTGGTAGACGCGACAAGGCGTCCGCATTGGCGTGCTGGGAGGTGGTACGGAAATGCATAGTGTAGCGAAATTGGGATAGGAACAATGCCCAACGCTGGAGACGTTGGGATGTTTTGGTCGGTAATCACGCGGAAGGCGCAAATAAAGAGAGGAGCGGTTTGTTCAAATAGTTCAAATGGTTCAAATGGCTCTAAGCACTATGGGACTTAACATCGGAGGTCATCAGTCCCCTAGACCTAGAACTACTTAAACATAACTAACCTAAAGACATCACACACATCCATGCCTGATGCAGGATTCGAACCTGCGACCGCAACAGCAGCGCGGTTCTGGACTGAAACACCTAGAACGGCTCGGCCACAGCGGAACGGTTTGTGGTCAGTAATAATGTGAAAGGACTTGCCATAGAGAAAGGGATAGAACTTGGAACAGGCAAAAACCATGGCAAGTGCTTCTTTCTCGATTTGGGAATATTTGATTTGTGCTGTGGAGAGAGCTTTTGATATGTATGCTATGGGGCAATCTGTGCCATCCGGCAATTTGTGAGACAGGACGGCGCCCACACCATAGATGCGTCCGTAGCAAGTATCAAAGGAAGATTTGGATCATAAGGCATGAGACATGCAGCAGATTGGAGCTTCCGTTTGAGAGTATGGAAGGCGGTCTCGCAGACTGGGGTCCAACAGAATGGGACATCTTTGCGGCAGAGGTGGTACAGGGGTGCTGCCACGTGAGCTGCAGAAGGAACGAATTTCCTGTAATACGAAATTTTGCCCAAGAAGGATTTCAACTGATGAAGGTCCCGGGGACGGAGCAGGTTGTTAATGGCGTCGATGTAAGAGGAAGATGGAGAAATGCCATTCTGTGAAACGACGTGACCCAGATAGAAATAGATTGTTGGAAAAATGAACATTTAGGAATATTATATTTCAGACCCACAGTTCGAAGGCGGAGGAAGAGGAGGCAGAGGTTGGCTATGTGCTCTTCGGAGGAGGACCCCGTGACGACTGTCGTCTAAGTAATTTATACAGCCTGGGATATTAGTGAGAAGTTGTTCAAGGTATCTTTGAAAGATTGCAGGAGCACGGCTAAACCGAACATGAGTCAGTTTAGTTGGAAGAGGCCGAAAGGAGTATTTATAACAGTGTATCGTCGGGAGGAAAGATCAAGAGGAATTTGGAGATATGCTTCTGCTAGGTCAATTTTGGTAAATTAGGAGCCCCCTGCCAATTTTCGAAAAAGATCTTCCGGTCTTGGAAGGGGATAGTCGTACACGAGAAGCTGTGGGTTGACTGTAGACTTAAAGTCACCACAGAGGCGAAGGCGGCGGCCTGGCTTCTGCACGATGACTAAAGGCATGGACCACAAGCTGAACCGCACGGGCTGGAGAACCCCTTCATCTTGAAGACGTTGGAGTTCTTCTTTGAGCGGCTGTTGTAGTGCCACTGCTACCTGGCGAGCCCAGAAGTAGCGGGGCCAGGCGGCGGGACGGAGTTGGAGCGAGGCCTCAAAGTCCTTGGTGAAAACAGGTCCTGGAATTCATTACAGAGTGCATCAACTTCAGGAAAAGGAACGTGCTGAGACACTAGGTGAACATCGTCCACAATGGAATATCCGAATAAGCGGAAGGCCTCCAGTCCGAATAAGTCTGCTGTGGAGGAATTGTTGACAACCAGAAACGTGACTGGACGGTGAACCGATTTGTACTTGACTTGAGCCATGAATTATCCTAGGAGAGCTATCTCTTGCTTATTGTACGCCAGTAGACGCTTAGGGTCTGGAAAAAAAAATGAAATGTCGTGTGACGAGGGCCTCCCGTTGGGTAGACCGTTCGCCTGGTGCAAGTCTTTCAATTTGACGCCACTTCGGCTACTTGCGCGTCGATGGGGATGAAATGATGATGATCAGGACAACACAATACCCAGTCCCTGAGCGGAGAAAATCTCCGACCCAGCCGGGAATCGAACCCGGGCCCTTTGGATTTACAGTCTGTCGCGCTGACCACTCAGCTACCGGGGCGGACTTAGGGTCTGGAGAGAGGGATGGTGAACCAATGTTGGCATATGAAGTGTAATTAATCAAGGATACTGCTGCGCCTGTGTCCACTTGCAGATGCAGAGGCTTGTCGTTGATAGTGATGTCTATAAAAATTATTGATGTCGAGGAGTTGTCTACCTGGTTGACGTCCATTGGGGTGTTGTTCAAGCCATCTGGATATGGCCTGGGCTGGCGGTTGCTGGAGGTGGTGGTTTTTGCGCGACAAACGGGCGCTAAATGGCCTTCCCAGCTGCAGTGTGTGCATTGCGCCCAGCAGTCTGGGCGATCTTCTGTATCGTGTGTTGAATAGCAGGTGGGGCAGGAGGGCAGGCGGAGACGACCCCCACGACGACGTTGCTGGTTGTGTCATCGCTGCAGTGGCTTCTGGCTCCGGCCGGGATGGTGGGGCTCGGCGTGCTGTTGTAGAGGCGATCAGCGACCGCAGCGGCGGTAGGAGCGCGGCGTGGACACCTGGATTGCTGCGACATCTTCGGTGTCCGTCGTGTCGTCGTCACGGATTGCTGCTACATCTGCCCAGGATTCCAGTCGACGATCGGCGGCTGTAGAAATTTCGAACTTATAGGCTAGTTCTATGACCTGCTCGAGGGTCGGGTCTTCTAACTTGAGGGCGTCTTGGTGGAAAGCGGCGTCTGGCGCTGCCTGTATCAAGTGGTCACGCACCATGTCATCAGCGTATGATTCCTTGGAAAGATGTGTGTGAAATTTACATTTCCTGCTGAGACCTTGCAGCTCGGCGGCCTACTGGCGGTAGGTCCGCTCGAGTTTCTTCCGGCATTGGTAGAACTCGACGCGGGCTGCGAGTACATGATATCGCACAGATGGCGGTGAAGGTGAGGGAGTCGGGGTCCAGCGGCTGTAGTTTCGTCAGCAGGACATACATCTTCGATTGGTTCCATGACAAGAAAAAAGCGCGCTGCCTGTCTTCTTGGGTGACTTGATGAATCGTGAAGTGCTGCCGGAGACGTCATCCGTATGTTTCCCATTCTTCGACTTCATTGTTGAATGCTTGGAACGGCGGTGGCGTCGCGGGGCGGTGGAGGCTTCGGATTTCGGCGATCAGTTGCATCTGAGTTTCCAAAAACTGGTGCAGAAGTCCTTGAAAGAATTGTTGCCATTCCGTAAGTGCTGCTGTCTAACCATGATGTTCGTCGGTTCGTTCCACTATACTCGCCGCCACTGAAAAATACTCAGTATTGTAGAACACTCAGTATAATGTCGTTTATTGAAACTGAACTACACTTCTCGAACAATCACTATATACACACAAAGAAAGGAAATAACATGTAGACGACCATTCATCAAGAGCGTCGGTGAGGTCTGTCGGAGCTGGGCTGGTCCTAGCTCGGCTAGGAACTGGCTGTACTGCTGCTGCGCTGGCCTTATAAAGCCGGCGGAGTACTCCAACTTTCCCTGTATCTGTGAGGTGACCTCTGCAGAAAAAGGTTCGCATTAGTCTCTAGCAAGTTCTGTTTGTTTCGAAGAATTGTATTCCTCTTGGTTGCACCTGCAAGTGCTTGTGTATGTTATATGGTACACAGAGGTGTCTTGAGTGTAGTCTGCCTGGCAGGGGCCGTCTGAGGCAGACGAAAAACATACCCTTGAATATTGACCATCACTTCTGAAACACCCTGTATAAACGTGTAATACCTACACATACATATACGTAGGTACTCTGCAAGCCACCATACGGTGTGTGGTGAGGGGTAGCCTGTACCACTACTAGTTACTTGCTTTCATGTTCCACTCGCAAATGGAGCGAGGGGCAAACGACTGCCTATATGCCTCTGTATGAGCCGCAGTTTCTCGTATCTTTATCTTCGTGGTCCTTACGTGCAGTGTTTATGTCGGCGGCAGTAGAATCGTGTGACAGTCAGCTTCAAATACTGGTTATCTAAATTTTCTCAATAGCGTTTCTCGAAAAAAATAATTAGATAATAAAGAAATACCAAATAAGCTAAAGCAAATGTCTCTGCTTACTTAATTTATCCTGTCTTTTACATTACATTACATTAGGCGCTGAAAATGACCTCCTTGTGCTTCAGAGCCCTTTTGCGCTCGCCCTAACATGTTACTGTACATTTTCCATAACTCTGCCGCACCAGTTCTACATATTTTCTTGCGAATATCGTCCTTCAAATCTTCGAACATTATAGGGTCATTTGCGTGCACTTTTCTCTTTAGACAGCCACACGTATAAAAGTCGGAAGTGGGCAGCTCTAGCGGACGCGGAGGCCACAATCCTTTCCTGACGTTTTCTTCTATGTTTGGTTGGTTGATTTGTGGGAGGGACCAAACAACGAGGTCATGGGTCCCATCGGGTTAGGGAAGGATACGAAAGAAAGTCGGACGTACCCTTTCGAAAGAACCATTCCGGCATTTGCTTGAAGCGATTTAGGGTAATCAGGGAAAACCTAAATCAGAATGGCCGGACGCGGGATTGATCCGTCGTCCTCCCGAATGCGAGTCCAGTTTGCTAACCACTGCGCCACCTCGCTCCGTTTTCTTCTGTGATTCTTTCATGAATTCTTGTGACTAACTCGCGTGAAGTGTGACAGCTTGTCCCATCCTGCTGAAAGACAGCATACGCATGTTCACGGGGGTCAATTGTGCGTAAAATTCCCGAAAGATTCCTATATACACAGCAGTTGTTTCAAAAAATATGAGGCCCACAATCCGATTTCGTAACTCGGCACACCACACTCTTGATTTTTTCGCCGTGGATAGGTATCTCACTAAGCGTACGAGGATTGCTAGTTGACCAACGTCTGTTCTGCGAGACCATCTCTCGTGAAATACAGAGGCGAATCCACCATTCCACTCTCAACTGTCTGACATAGCCACGCTAGCCACGCACAGTAATTCACACGTTTTGCCTTATCTTCCTCCTTCACTTCTTGGACACATGTCATTTTCTACATCTACATCTACATGCATACTCCGCAAGCCACCTGACGGTGTGTGGCGGAGGGTACCTTGAGTACCTATATCGGTTCTCCCTTCTATTCCAGTCTCGTATTGTTCGTGGAAAGAAGGATTGTCGGTATGCCCCTGTGTGGGCTCTAATCTTATTTTATCCTCATGGTCTCTTCGCGAGATATACGTACGAGGGAGCAATATACTGCTTGACTCTTCGGTGAAGGTATGTTCTCGAAACTTCAACAAAAGCCCCTACCGAGCAATTGAGCGTCTCTCCTGCAGAGTTTTCCACTGGAGTTTATCTATCATCTCCGTAACGCTTTCGCGATTACTAAATGATCCTGTAACGAAGCGCGCTGCTCTCCGTTGGATCTTCTCTATCTCTTCTATCAACCCTATCTGGTACGGATCCCACACTGCTGAGCATTATTCAGGCAGTGGGCGAACAAGCGTACTGTAACCTGCTTCCCTTATTTTCGGATTGCATTTCCTTAGGATTCTTCCAATGAATCTCAGTCTGGCATCTGCTTTACCGACGATCATCTTTATATGATCATTCCATTTTAAATCACTCCTAATGCCTACTCCCAGATAATTTGTGGAATTAACTGCTTCCAGTTGCTGACCTGCTATATTGTAGCTAAATGATAAGGGATCTTTCTTTCTATGTATTCGCAGCACATTACACTTGTCTACATTGAGATTCAATTGCCATTCCCTGCACCATACGTCAATTCGCTGCAGATCCTCCTGCATTTCAGTGCAATTTTCCATTGTTACAACCTCTCGATATACCACAGCATCATCCGCAAAAAGCCTCAGTGAACTTCCGATGTCATCCACAAGGTCATTTACGTATATTGTAAATAACAACGGTCCTACGACATTCCCCTGCGGCACACCTGAAATCACTCTTACTTCGGAAGACTTCTCTCCATTGAGAATGACATGCTGCGTTCTGTTATCTAGGAACTCTTCAATCCAATCACACAATAGGTCTGATAGTCCATATGCTCTTAGTTTGATCATTAAACGACTGTGCGGAACTGTATCGAACGCCTTGCGAAGTCATCTACCTGGGAACCCGTGTCTATGGCCCTCTGAGTCTCGTGGACGAATAGCGCGAGCTGGGTTTCACACGATCGTCTTTTCCGGGGCTTCATCCCCATATGGTGTAAAACAAGTTGACAAAACCTACGCGGAACGCTCATTTGTTGCGACAATTTCCGTGTCGACATCCTTGCACTCTGCAAAATTCGTTCTCGAATATCCGTGATCACAGAATGGCCGGCCTCTGTTGTGTTTTGCTTTCTCAACTGCCCCTACAGTACACCAGTTCGTCACCAAATCTTTGCTGGTACGGAAATGCCAGGAAACTTGTTTGCCAAAATGTCACGTTTTTCTTTAAATGAACCAGTAGACACGTACAACCTTCTCTATTGCGATTCTTTCTTGAAGATGATAACACCTCGCTGAGATATTTACTTCACACGTCTTAACCAAGTAGCAACAGCTTTCGCACTGACAATACGAAACATAATAGCAACAGCTTCGAAACAACGGACGACAATTGGCATGCGACATTAAGCAGTCTAGTACTAGGGGCCGTATTTTCTCCACCCAGTACGACTAGATTCTACACAGTAAAATAGTGCAGACTGAATCTTGGAATACTGTGTCCTTCAGTGGACAGTCAACTGTTGTCAATTTATCCAGGTAGCCGACAGGCGTAAAAATTACCGAACTGTGTAACAAGTCATGGTACCAAATTACTGACACGAATTATTTGCAGAAAGCTAGAAAAACTCGTAAAAGTGAACCGCGGGGAAGATCAGTGTTTGATAGAAAAGAGATCAGACTAGTTACTTTTCTCGTATTATGACTTTGTTTCAAGAGGCTGTCGCTGATGCACAGTCAGCAGACAAAGTAGCGATTTTGACAAGTGTTCGTCAGTTACCTCACCAACAGACTACAATATCAACTGGCAGCTCATCATATCAGGAGCAGTGCCGTTCTCCAGGATGTCAACAGCATGCTTTACTTCCGATGGCAGAGTGACCGTAACTTTGGGGTGAAATGGAGAGGTCGGGTAATGTTGTAATTAGCTTTCATTTTACATACAGGGACAGCAAAAATTTCTCATGAAATTTAAAATTTACTCTTTATCGGTAATTCTCCTATTATTTCAGTCCACTGCAATAGTCTGCTTCCGGCTAATCATGAGCTTTCGTTTAGTAAAGAAAACGTGCAAGCTAAACGAAAACCCATGATCGCTACATACAACTGCTGGTGTCGTCTTTAGTCAGAAGACTGGTTTGATGCAGCTCTTCGTGCCATACAGTTCTATCCTGCATAAGCCTCTTCATCTCCGAATAACTTACTGCAGCCCACGTTGATTCATACGAGGGCTATTCAGAATGTAGAGTATGTTTCCGTCTGACGCCGCCAGGCGCGCGTCGATCGCGTATATTTTGGCATGTCCATGCTCGGCAGCTCAGTCGGCATCCATCCGTGACAGCGGGTACGTCTCTGCGCGTCTGGTTTTTTCGATATTCGTATTTGAAATGTGCGCTGTGAACGAAAATCCCGCCAGTTGTGAGGTGCGGTCTGTGGTACGGTTTTTGTTAGCAAAAAACCTAAAACCCATAAAAGTTTATCGTCGACTGTGCGAAGCGTACGGAAACAACATAATGAGTGAATGATCCGTCCGGAAACGGTGCATTCGGTTTAAAAATGGCCGAACCAGCGTTCATGATGAAATGATTCGTGAAAACTGTCACTTCAAAACAACGGAGCTTTCGCTTTCCTTTCCACAGGGACTTTGTTATTTGAAATTGTCACTCAAAAGCTAGGCTACCACAAATTTTGTGCACGATGGGTGCCCAAAATGCTTACAGAGCGTCATAAAGAACAGCGAATGGGGGAAACGTTGACGTTTCTGGAGGCCTACCACAAGCATGGTTCGAACTGGATCGAATCGTAACGGGTGACGAGACTTGGGTGAAACAGGTCAATTGCGAGACAAAATTGCTGTCCATGGAGTGGGGGCACTCAAGAACCCCCCAAAAACCAACAAAATGTTTGCAAACCTTGTCAGCAAGGAAGTTGGTGGCGACAGTGTTTTGGGATAGGAAAGGTGTGCTTCTTACTGATTTTCTCGAACGTGGAGCAACCATAAATTGTCTCCGGTGCTGTCAAACTTTGCACAGCCTTAGAAGAGCAGTTCAAACGAAACGCCGAGGAAAGCTGACGCCCAAAATTTTGTTTTTGCACGACAATGCCCGATTTCACACAGCAAACTGCACTAAAGAACTCCTTAATTCATTCAAACGGGAAATTTTTCCTCGTCCGCCCTACAGCCCCGACTTGCACCAAGCGACTTCCGCTTGTTTCCCAAGATGAAGAACTCGCTTGCAACGCAGCGCTTTGATGACGACGCGGAACTTCAGACGGGTGTGACTCACTGGCTGAAGTCTCAGCCGGCAGAATTTTACGATGAAGGTCTTTCAAAGCTCGACCACCGCTATGGTAAGTTCCTCACTGTGTTTGGTGACTATGTGGAAAGGCAGTATGTCAGTCGCTCTTTCAGGCGTATATAATGAAATGCATTTCTTGTACTTGGGTTTTTTTAATGCCAAAAGGTTCCCTACTTTCTGAATAACCATCGTACATGTTTACTATTTCATTTCATGGTTTCTGTCTACGATTTCTACCCCAATACTTGCCTCCAGTACTAACTCGGTGATCCCTTGGTGTGTCAGTAAGTGTCCTACCAAGCGATCCCTTCTGTCACTCAAATGGTGACATGAATTTCTTATCTATTCAGTACCTCCTCATTTGTTACCTCATCCGCCCATCGATCTTCAGCATTCTTCTCTAGCACCACATTTCAAAAGCTGTTCATCGAGCGAGGTGGCGTAGTAGTTAACACACTGGACTCTCATTCGGGAGGACGACGGTTCAATCCCGCGTCTGGCCATGCGGATTTAGGTCTCCTGGCTCCAGGCAAATGCAGAGATGGTTCCTTTGAAAGGGCTGACTTCTTTCCCCATCCTTCCCTAATCCGATGAGACAGATGATCTTGCTGTTTGGTCTCCTGCCCCAAACAACCAAACCAACTACACTATTTGTCGTCCATGTTTCATTTCCATACGTGGCTACACTCCAGATAAATACTTTCAGCTTCCTTACACTTAAATCTATATTCGATGTTGACAAATTTCTCTTCTTCAGAAACACTCTTCTTGCCTTTGACAGTCTCATCGTCAGTCGCTTCGCTGCCCAAACAGCAAAACTCATCTACTAATCTCATTCCATCACCAGAGCCGGATTTAATTCAGATATCACAATTTTGAACATGGCTGCCGACAGCATCTGTGAGTAAACTCCTGTTAATAAAGTAAATAGTCAAGCACTTGCTGAGAGCTCATTTATTTAAACTTGACCTAGGTTTCGATGCTACTATGAAAGCGTTTGCGTTTGTTGAATGCCCAAGGAACTTTACCTGGTATCATGTATAGTGCCAACAGTGAAATATGGAGGGCGTGATCTTTTGATATGGGCGGGGGGGGGGGGTGTTTTTCGTGGTTGGAGTATCGTCCCCTTATGGCGATTAAGGAAGCGCTTCATGTGAAATAACATCAACACATTTTACAACATCGTGTACTGCTTACAGTACAGAAACAGTTCGGATACGATCTTGAAGAAGTAACACCATATAACTATTGAGGGATAACACTAAGGAGCGTTTTTTCACAGAAAGGTATTTTTTAAGTGTCATAATGCTTAAGTAGAAGCCGACCTCGGGGAAGATCAGTTTGGATTCCATAGAAATATTGGAACACGTGAGGCAATACTGACCCTACGACTTATCTTAGAAGAGAGATTAAGCAAAGGCAAACCTACGTTTCTAGCATTTGTAGACTTAGAGAAAGCTTTTGACAATGTTGACTGGAACACTCTCTTTCGAATTCTGAAGGTGGCAGGGGTAAAATACAGGGAGCGAAAGGCTATTCACAATTTGTACAGAAATTCACAATTTGTACAGAAACCAGATGGCAGTTATAAGGGTGGAGGGGAATGAAAGGGAAGCAGTGGTTGGGAAGGGAGTGAGACAGGGTTGTAGCCTCTGCCCGATGTTATTCAATCTGTATATTGAGCAAGCAGTGAAGGAAACAAAAGAAAAATTCGGAGTAGGTATTAAAATCCATGGAGAAGAAATAAAAACTTTGAGGTTCACCGATGACATTGTAATTCTGTCAGAGACAGCAAAGGACTTGGAAGAGCAGTTGAACGGAATGGACAGTGTCTTGAAAGGAGGATATAAGATGAACATCAACAAAAGCAAAACGAGGATAATGGAATGTAGTCGAATTAAGTTGGGTGATGCCGAGGGAATTAGATTAGGAAATGAGACACTTAAAGTAGTAAAGGAGTTTTGCTATTTGGGGAGCAAAATAACTGATGACGGTCGAAGTAGAGAGGATATAAAATGTAGACTGGCAATGGCAAGGAAAGCGTTTCTGAAGAAGAGAAATTTGTTAACATCGAGTATAGATTTAAGTGTCAGGAAGTCGTTTCTGAAAGTATTTGTATGGAGTGTAGCCATGTATGGAAGTGAAACATAGACGATAACTAGTTTCAACAAGAATAGAAGCTTTCGATATGTGGTGCTACAGAAGAATGCTGAAGATTAGATGGGTACATCACATAACTAATGAGGAGGTATTGAATAGGATTGGGGAGAAGAGAAGTTTGTGGCACAACTTGACAAGAAGAAGGGATCGGTTGGTAGGACATGTTCTGAGGCATCAAGGGATCACCAATTTAGTATTGGAGGGCAGCGTGGAGGGTAAAAATCGTAGAGGGAGACCAAGAGATGAATACACTAAACAGATTCAGAAGGATGTAGGTTGCAGTAGGTACTGGGAGATGAAGAAGCTTGCACAGGATAGAGTAGCATGGAGAGCTGCATCAAACCAGTTTCAGGACTGAAGACTATAGCAACAACAACAACAACAATGCTTAAGTGTCAAATGCCTATTTTGGCGCAACAAGACTTCTGTCCTCAAGGCTCCTGACTCGTACCACTAAATTAGCTGTGTACAAGTCACTTATACGACCAGTGCTTACATTTGCCTCTGAAGGCTGGGCATTAACAACTAAAGATATTGAAACACTGGCTGCATTTGAAAGAAAGGTACGTAGACGAATTATCGGCCCAATCTGTGAAAGAGGAAGATGGAGGAGGAGATACAACCACGAGTTGTATACCATATACAAACGCCAACCCATCAGAAGGATAGTGAAATCATCCAGACTGAGGTGGGCGGGACATGTGGCTCGCATGAATGACACAGAAATACCAAAAAGAATATTACAAGGAAAGCCAGGAGGGCAGAGAGGACATGGTCGACCAAGAGCCAGGTGGGAAGATGGAGTAATCGAAGATCTTAGGAAGATGGGCTATAGTAACTGCCAAAGGACCGAGAGAGATGGAAGGAAATTGTAGAAGATGCCAAGGCTCTTCATGAGCTGTAGAGCCAAGAAAGAAGAAGAAGAAGACATGATGCTTACTCTTTCACTCCATGTGTTCTTTGAATCTAGACCCATCGGTCGGCTTGCCATGCGACTGGGGCAATGTGCAGGGTTGTAAAAATGTTCAGGGTTTGAGAATTGTAGGACTAGCGAGGATTTTTTTTTTAAATTTAGACCTATATGTTCGACATGGCGTTTTTAAACATTCTCTTACTGCCGCGAATTTCTCTGACGAACTCGGAGCTGTGGCTGACGTAGAAGTTGAGGTGTGGCTGACTTCCGCCGCAGCTTTTGTCACTTAGTATTTTGGCAACACAACAGGGGAAATGTGTTTCTGTGGTTTTCGTGTGTGGAGTAAGCCTGAGACGTGGTACTCAGGAAAAGGAAGATGTGGATGTGGACAGCGCCTTACTCAGTTACCGCTGGTTGCTCAGTTTTTTTTTTTTAAATCACATACACTTTATTTGCAACCAATTGCATGTAAAGCTGACAATAAGAAACAATTATCAAATATGACTGTTAAGACAATATCTAACTAAAAATTCTTAAGACAAATTTCATTCACGGCAGAAGGGCTTATTGACAATCATTACAATCTGACCAAATCAAGAGAGAAGTGGGCCTCAGACGGTGCTCCAAGGATCGACCTGGGAAAGTTGCTCAACTTCGTAAATGATGAGACAGGCAGCCAAGAGCTGTATTCACTTAACCGGACGGCAACTCAAACTAGTGACAGTTTAAACGCAGACAAACACTCTTGCAAAATCTACCTATCGTCTGGTAACCAACACGATGATGAAATAACCCAGGCAAGGCGGAACCAGTGGACAGCACTGCCTCTTCAGAATCCAGTGTTTAGAACACGCAGAAGCAGAAGGAACCACTACAACCAAGGTAGTCCAAAAGACAAAATATCCGAACCACAATCAAGGAGGCTGTCTAACTACACGCCTTACCGGATAGGAGCGACAAGGCGAGGAAAGGTAAACTGCCGCGAAAATACGCTAACCTCCAGGTCAGGTAACTGGGGCGTTAGCGGACACTAGGCAGGAAAACATCGCTGGTTGAACTTCACCAATAACAACACAACGAATTCAATGATTAATAATAAGAAGTGGAGGATGGCTAATTAACTTTGCCAACTCCAAACACTCCACTCATTGTTCTTCGTGTCAGCGACCCTATGAGCAGCAATGCACGAACAAACGGCGTGATCTCAAAATACTGGAGGTTTCACTGCTGAGTTAATGTTCTCTCGACTCAAACGTCCTGGGTCCGGTGGACAACGAAGTTGTGGCCCTCACAACTATAGCCCCTCGATCCGGCAGTGCCTGCGTGCCGACGACCGCTGTGGCCGAGCGGTTGTAGGCACTTCAGTCCGGAACCGCGCTGCTGCTATGGTCGCTGGTTCGAATCCTGCCTCGGTCATGGATGTGTGTGATGTCCTTAGGTTAGTTAGGTTTAAGCAGTTCTAAGTCTAGGGGACTGATGACCTCAGATGTTAAAGTCTCATAGTGCTCAGAGCCATTTGAACCATTTTGAACCTGCGCGCCGCCAGCGGCCCCGGCATGTCCTCTCACTGTCGGACCTCACTGCTGCTCCGTACCAACTGAACTACCCGACACACTCTGACCCGGAAAACACTTGACGCCCTACCAAAGATGGTACCACCGCACTAGATATCGATAACCGCTGCTGCTGCCACTCGCGGACAGACAACGCTAGTAAACGTAGTGGCGCCAGTAAACACAAGAAGAAAACGAGACGCCACTATCCTTATTACACGATCCCAACTTACCAACGGCACCAACGCGAACTGCAACACGCTTCAAAGCCGTTTAAAAGTTTTTGTCAGCTTATATCTATTGGTTTATTGTCTCTTCGTTTAGCACTGGGCAAAAGAAAATGTGTGTTTCACGTCAAACTGCAGCAACAGGAATACAAATTTTTGAAATAGTTTAGCAACAGTAAGAATAAACGCGTTTTTTAAATACATATTCTATATACCTTGAGATACACTAGAAATGTTTTATTTGTCATCATTGGCATCTGGTACAGAGGACTAAACAACTGCATGTGCATCGATTTCTGCAAAATGATAACTGTACGTATTTAGCACTAATATAAGTTTACTTACATTGTGCTCTTGGATAGCAATAACATGCTTGTCGGTTAATACAACAGGATCTGAAATGTGTCCTGTAACATAGTACACATTGTAGGCAGTGACAATTGTTGATAATGTTTGAAATAAATATCACATAGAGCAAACACTTCTAGTGCAACTCATGATGTATAGATGTCTTTTAATAAATATCTGAAAGCTGTGGAGTGTCAAGCATTCATGATTTTTAAATGAATATGTTTATTGTACACTACGTACGGGATAATTTTCTGTTGTACATGAAGGAAAGGTTGATATTAAAGGCCACGTAAAAACAGCTACTGCATAACCAAACGAGATTTCTTTTTATAACCAAAGACGGAAATAACAGTTGAGAGATTTTTTTTTAATTATAGGGAATATTTAGTCTACCCAAAGGGGTAGACTTTCAGTATCTGCTGTTATATGTCAGCTAAATGTTAACATTACCAGTAATTCAGAAATTCGCTACTGTGAATTTTATGATGTAATGAAAACGAACAAATCATTTATTGCAAGACTCGTTTATAGTGAAAAATACAGCTCAGTAATTAAAGATTAATGCTGCAGTAAACTCTAAAGACTTGTGTGATTTCAAAAAATATATCCTAGGTTGGACGCAAAAAAAATGTGGTAAGCCTACGCACGACGTTTGCATACATGGAGGCGGTGCAAAACTTTATTTGATCAGTTTAGTCATTCATAGTAATTATTGATTGTTGCTAAATTAACTATTTTACATCCTTATTATGTGTTACTGATAGTAATACAATAGTACAAGGGTGGTTTGAAAAGTTCTCAGAACAGAATAGAAGAAAAGTATTTACATCGCTGAAGCTTTTTTTTTATTTTACAATGTAGGCACCTTGTAGATTAATTCACTTGATCCAACGATGTTCCAGTGCCTTGATCCCATCTCGAAAATGAGTTTCCTCCAGGCCTCAAATATAGTTGTCAACTCCAGCTATCAATTCTTCGTTTGAAGTTAATCTTCGTCCACCAAGAAAAATTTTCAGTTTTGGGAAGAGATGGAAGTCTGACAGAGCAATATCAGGTGAATAAGGCGGATATGGCATCAATTCATAGCTCAGTTCATGTAACTTTGCCATGGCGACGGCACATGTTTTTGATCCAGCGTCAAGAATTGCGGTACCCATCTTGCAGATAATTTTTTTCATTTCTAATTCTTCTGGCAAATTCAGGCACTTTCAATCGTCGTCTTCCATGACCATTTTGTGAACTTTTGTAATAATGTCTGGAGTAGTGACACATCTTGGCCGACCACAGCGCGGATCATCATCTAAGCTCTCCCGATCAAACTTAAATTCGTTTGTCCACTTGGCAGTAGCTGACTATGAAGGAGCAGAGTCCCCCAGTGTATTCTGGAAATCGGCATGAATGTACTTTGCTTTCATACCACTCTTTACGAAGAATGTATCACTGCTCGAATCTCGATATTTTTCCATCTTCGCAAATCACTATCGGGAACAACAACAGAGCCACGTCTCCACCACAGCTCTTTTCCCAGAGCACTGACATGGCACGTGCTTACAGGCAACAGTCAAATGAATATCTCGTGAACAACTCGTTGCGCTAGCTCTGACCTCTGGTGGTAATTCCGAGAACTTTTCAGACCACCCTCGTAAAACTCTAACACTATGTTGAAATCAATTTCACTAATTTGCTGCTGGAAAGAGATACTTTCAACTAAACTGCAAACATGGACATCCAAAGAAATTTATTCTGGATATGGCAAGCGTTTAATATCACTATTTTTGGAACAACTTATTCAAAGTTTGAGAATGTACACCCCCCCCCCCCCCCATTCCCCAAGAAGTAAACACTGAAAGAATTACAGATAACTTATTTTACCTCAAAAGACTGGTAGACTTCCAGTCAATCGTTTTAGACAGTATGCTTAAAAGCAACTGGCAAACACCTTCCGTAAGTACACAATACGTACGCATTTTTATATGAATATGAATGCCAGTAACGCAAATTTATAGGTTTCTTCGGCCATACCAACCTGAATAAAATAATTTTGTGAATTAATTACTTTAAGGATACAGCCTAATGCCCAAAAAGATTTAATTCAAAAGGAACGCCACCACTTTCATACTACATCAATAATGTTATGTTGTCACTGTGGATTAACACTAAAATGGCGGAAAGGGTCAAAATGAGCCCTGTCATATGTTTTTCGTTCATTGTCATATCCAGTTTATTTACTTCATTAATGAAATTTTATGACTTTTTTTCTAATTTTTTCTCCTCTTTCTGAAGATGTTTTAGTATTTACAGAATATTTTAATTTTCTTCGCCATTTCATTCGGTATACCTAGAATGGTAGAAGGGGTTGATTTGACCCCACTGTAATTTCTCTTCTCAATATAACTAAATTATCCAACAATACAGTGGCAACAGTGAGCAGTAACGTGGAGCAGTTGATCCTCATTGTTGCAACTTGTCACGAGTACATTCCAGTCCGCTACAATTTAACGTTGTGTCACTCAGGCAGTCTTTGTACCGTCAGCGTCGACTTTCTGATGAAGTGTTAGATCTCTTAGAGAAATTGAATCGGAAATTGACTTCACTGATGAAGATGATGATTATGTACCTAACACAAGTGAAGATTAAGACATTGTGAACGATGGGCGATTAGTTGAAAAGGATTCAGATGCTGATATACGTCAGTCATCACCTCTTCCACCACAGCAGGCACAGTTGGAAGCGTCTACAAAGATGATTGAAAGCGATGGAACCGTGTGGGAGATTGGAAATTATTCATCTTCTGGAAGGCGGTCGGCTGTGAATGAGAGGAGGTTCCATTGCTTATGCTTGCCAACGAGTAGACAGCTCTGTCATCAGTACCTTCCTCCTTATTTTTGACGAAACAATGCTACGACTCTTGAAGAAATACACAGAATCAAATGCTCGAAAAGTACTAAAAAAAATGACTGGACTGTGTCACTTGAGGAACTGGAGAAACTGATAGCCATCATGTATGTTCAGGATGTATTGTGCACAAAACGTATGTCTATGGATGATCTCTGGTCGCACTCTGAACGTCTGGCAGCTTTAGATTAGAGATTAGATTAGATTAATACTAATTCCATGGATCATGAATACGATATTTCGTAGTGATGTGGAACGAGTCAAATTTTCCAATTCATGACATAATTAAGTTAATTTAACAACATAATTAAGTTAATTTAACAACATAATTAAGTTAATTTAACAACATAATTAAGTTAATATAACAACATTTTTTTTAAATTTATATCTAAAAATTCCTATATGGAGTAGAAGGAGTTGTCATTCAGAAATTCTTTTAATTTCTTCTTAAATACTTGTTGGTTATCTGTCAGACTTTTGATACTATTTGGTAAGTGCCCAAAGACTTTAGTGGCAGTATCATTCACCTCTTTCTGTGCCAAAGTTAGATTTAATCTTGAATAGTGAAGATAATCCTTTCACCCAGTATTGTAGTTACGCACACTGCTAATACTTTTGAATTGGGTTTGGTTGTTAATAACAAATTTCATAAGAGAGTACATATACTGAGAAACTACTGTGAATATCCCTAGATCCTTAAATAAATGTCTGCAGGATGATCTTGAGTGGACTCCAGCTATTATTCTGATTACACACTTTTGTGCAATAAATACTTTATTCCTCAGTGATGAATTTCCACAAAATGTGATGCCATATGCAAGCAATGAGTGAAAATAGGCATAGTAAGCTAATTTACTAAGATGGTTATCACCAAAATTTGCAATGACCCTTATTGCATAAGTAGCTGAACTCAAACGTTTCAGCAGATCATCAATGTGTTTCTTCCAATTTAATTTCTCATCAATGGACACACCTAAAAATTTTGAATATTCTACCTTAGCTATATGCTTCTGATTAAGCTATATGCTTCTGATAAGCCAACAAATTAGTTCTTGTCTCTGAAATTTGGGGAAGTTCATGGAAGACTGTTGACAGGCAACTGTTACCAATCAAAGCAAGTTCCAGGTTTACTCAATTCATGTCCAACAAACCAGACAAATATGGTATCAAATTCTGGTTAGCTGTTGATGTAACTACAAAGTATATATGGTATATATGTAATGCTTTCCCATATCTCAGCTAAGAGGACATGCATAGTGAGGAACTACCACTTGCAGAGTACGTCATTCTGTGTCTCATGGAGCCATTTGTAAATCAAGCAAGAGATGCGACCACAGACAACTTCTTTACATCTCTTCAACTTGTTAAAAAACTCAAAGAAAAGAAAAATGGCTCTGAGCACTATGGGACTCAACTGCTGAGGTCATTAGTCCCCTAGAACTTAGAACTAGTTAAACCTAACTAACCTAAGGACATCACAAACATCCATGCCCGAGGCAGGATTCGAACCTGCGACCGTAGCGGTCTTGCGGTTCCAGACTGCAGCGCCTTTAACCGCACGGCCACTTCGGCCAAAGAAAAGAAAACTTTGTTAGTTGGTACAATGAAGAAGATCTACCGTGAAATACCTAATGAAGTAAGGAAGCCGAATGCTGAAAACACTCCACCACAATACTGCACAAGAGTGGCAACACGGACTCTACCTTGACTTGGTACCAAGGAAAGAAGAATGAAAATGTCGTTCTTCTGAGTACGCTGCATGCTGAAGTACCAAGAAGCAAGTAAGGAAAGGAAACCGTAACGTCCTGCAGTGCAGCAAAGTATAGGGTGAAAGTGGTTCATCAAACGACCTGTAAATATACTAAGAAGATTGCATGTAAAAGATGGCCAATGCATGTCTTCTATAACATACTGGACATGACGGCAATAAATGCGGGGGCCATCTATAATATAATAACTAACAAGAAAATGGGAAGGAAGAAATTTATACTGTAACTGGAAATTGAACTCAAGGAAACGAAAGAGCAAGACCATCAGGCAAAGGAAGAGGATATTGAGCTGAAATCACCTAGAACGCGGAGGAAGTGCCAAATCAGCCGCTGCACAGGTAACAAGATCAGCGAAAACTGTGTAAAGTGCCACAAAGCTGTGTGTGGAAAACGTAAAACAGAAATCATCTGAGCTAAGTGTGTCTAACAACTTCAGATGACTTGAGTGAAAAGTAATATAGAGCTATTTGTAAAAGTCATGTGAGAGTAAAATGGACCAAATATACTAAATGTGTCTAGAAGGTTGTATGAATAGTTAATAAATTAAAATATGTAGTTAAGAAACTTGTTAGCAGTAGCAACAATAAATTTGTATGATACATTGTTGTTCAAATAAATTAGTAATTATTATTTATAATTGTAAATAATTATTGTGATTACTGGAAATAAAGTATGGGTTAATAAACACTAAGAAAAGTACTTATTTAAGTGAAATATGAAAATATTTTATGTGGGATGAAAATGACCCATTCCCACCATTCTAGGAATGTCAGAAGCTTCGCCGTTCTAGTGTTAACAATCCAAAATAGAAAACAAAATCAAAATGACTGAGTACTCCATGTTAGAAAATCTAAAAATAATGATGAGAAAACGACAAATGAATACTACTCAAAGTGGTGAAACACAAGTAAACTTTAAAAACCACAGCATCAACCATCACATCATGCTAAACCAAATCCATGATCAAGTAGGACTGCACACAAAAATGAAGATATTTTATTTAGACTACCAGTTTCAGCATCTCATTAATGCCGTTTTCAGATCCCTATGCACTCCATGTATAGAGGATCAGAAACATGTATAACCGGAGCCATCCGTATCTTGATTTTTTAAATTTTCCACAAAAAAATCACGGAATCCAAAGATATTGATGTCTCCAGTTACATGCATGCTTCTATTTTTCCATATATGGAGTGCATAGGGGCCTGAAGATGGCATTAATGAGACGCCGAAACTGGCCATCGAAATCATCAGACCAGCCGCCTTCTCGTATCCAAGATGGATCAACAGAGACTGCATGCATGACTTGCTGGTTATGCACGAAAACCTTGTGCTAAATATTAGGTGTATGCCCCCTCCTGCCTCCCCCCCCCCTCCCCCCGCCTCCTCTGGGACCCCTACAGTTGAAATGAACATTGACATTTTAAAGGAAAAATCGTTTCCCAGTTATTATTTTTCATTTTAGTTATGCAGTTATGGTATTTCCCTCATCCATTATGTAAAAAATATCCTGTTTCTTTTAATTTGGCACATTTTCTGTATTATTAATCAGAACCCGCAAGTGTGTTATGATATTCAACTAGCGAACTGACAATGCTTCGCAATTGCTAAATATGTACGAGAGTCAGATATAAGTCCTAATGTCCTTCCCTCTCCTCTCTCTGTCCCTCTCTCCCTCCCCCTTATCTGCCTCCATATCCTTCTTCCCCCCCCCCCTCTCTCTCTGGCCTTGAATCTCGTTTATTGTTATAGCTGAGCAAACCTTGATTGGCTACTGAAGTCACTTATACTGAATGAGCAAATAAGTTTGGGATCATTGGTATCCCGGATATGAGAGACCTTTCCTGCTTCTGGGTTTGTGAGAATAATAGCTCCAGTGACAGTATTTCGTATAGCTTTAATCTGTAAACGGGTTAGATTAGTAAGTTTCGGACATTTCAGATTCCGTAGTAGTATTCTATCTAATCATAAGCCGATATGCCATAAACACAACTTTCCTGTTTCCTGTTAAAACAGACCTCGAGGGAGAAGACAAAACAGTACATATTTGTGAGTTCTGTTTCTGTTTAAAATTACTCGGAAGGACGACGGTTCAATCCCGTCTCCGGCCACCCTGATTTAGGTTTTCCGTGATTTCCCTAAATCGCTTCAGGCAAATGCCGGGATTGTTCCTTTGAAAGGGCACGGCCGATTTCCTTCCCCATCCTTCCCTCACCCGAGCTTGCACTCCGTCTCTAATGACCTCGTTGTCGACGGGATGTTAAACACTAATCTCCTCCTCTGTTTAAAATTAAAGAGAAAGAACAATGTTCCTCATTATACATACATACATGTGTGTGTGTGTGTGTGTGTGTGAGAGAGAGAGAGAGAGAGAGAGAAAGAGAGAGAGAGAGAGAGAGAGAAAGAAAGAAAAACAGTTTGTCTAATGTTTAAATGTGCCATCAACATAGTAAAAAATGGCTGTGAGAAAGACAAGAAACTGCACTTTCTTTTCAGTACAGCATAGTACAGCATTTACTTTCTCACAGTTGGTTTTAACAGAAGACCTATGTATTGTTGTTAAGAAAAGTATATAACTGTCTAAATGTTGATCATACTACCATTTAAAAATCTGAAATACATTAGTCAAGAACTTTTCGAGTTATTTGATAATAAACCTTTTGTCAGATAATATATACATTTATGTATTATTTATATATTTAGTTATTCAAATAACACTTTTGCAGTATATGATAAATCAACATTGCTTTTGCTTCTTTATTTCATTAAAAAATATATATAGCCTATGACCATTCAAATGTTTGTCAGAGTATCATGTAAAATTTTGAAGCAAATTACTCAAGATCTTTTCGAGATTTTTGCTAACAATATTTCCCAAATATACAGTATAAAAATATTTATATAAGATATATATCTTTTTTAAATGTAGCCTTTGTAGGTCCAAATGTTTATTAGAGCATTGTGTAAAAATCTGAAGGAAATTGGTCAAGAACTTTCCGAGATTTTTCGTAACAAAGTTATACAACGACTTGTCTTTGTTTAGTAGTATAGATGTTCAGGATGGCACTGTTAACCAGAGCTTAGTAATTAGGCAGCATTTCAGGACTTTAGTAGTAACTCACAGTGGCGTTTTGTTCACAGAAATTTACCAAGAAGCGCAACGTCTTTGGCTGCTGCACTGGCTACAAGAAGAAGGGGAGCGTTAACGTCTGTGAGCCTGTGTGCAACGGCGGCTGTGCAAATGGCAAATGCACTGCTCCAGGAGTATGCACTTGCAACAAGGGTTACCAGCAGGATTCCAAGAACAAGGCTCTCTGCAGGCCTGTGTGTGCCGGAAATTGTCGGAATGGCAAGTGCGTGGGACCCAATGTGTGCAACTGTAACAAAGGTTATGCACAAGACGCTAGGAACAAAGCAGTCTGTAATCCTGTATGCACAGGTAACTGCCCCAATGGAAAATGTACTGCTCCAAACGTGTGCACTTGCAACCGCGGATATCGGCAAGACCCAAAGACCAAGACAAGCTGTTTGCCAGTGTGCACGGGAAACTGCCAGAATGGCAAATGTGTGGCACCCAACGTTTGTAGCTGCAACAGTGGGTATGTGCAAGATTCTAAGAACAAGGCTCTTTGCAACCCTGTATGCAAAGGTAATTGCCCCAATGGAAAGTGTACTGCTCCAAACGTGTGCACTTGCAACTCCGGATATCGGCAAGACCCAAAGACCAAGACAAGCTGTTTGCCAGTGTGCACGGGAAACTGCCAGAATGGCAAATGTGTGGCACCCAACGTTTGTAGCTGCAACGGTGGGTATGTGCAAGATTCTAAGAACAAGGCTCTTTGCAACCCTGTATGCAAAGGTAATTGCCCCAATGGAAAGTGTACTGCTCCAAACGTGTGCACTTGCAACTCCGGATATCGGCAAGACCCAAAGACCAAGACAAGCTGTTTGCCAGTGTGCACGGGAAACTGCCAGAATGGCAAATGTGTGGCACCCAACGTTTGTAGCTGCAACGGTGGGTATGTGCAAGATTCTAAGAACAAGGCTCTTTGCAACCCTGTATGCAAAGGTAATTGCCCCAATGGAAAGTGTACTGCTCCAAACGTGTGCACTTGCAACTCCGGATATTGGCAAGACCCAAAGACCAAGACAAGCTGTTTGCCAGTGTGCACGGGAAACTGCCAGAATGGCAAATGTGTGGCACCCAACGTTTGTAGCTGCAACAGTGGGTATGTGCAAGATTCTAAGAACAAGGCTCTTTGCAACCCCGTATGCAAAGGTAATTGCCCCAATGGAAAGTGTACTGCTCCAAACGTGTGCACTTGCAAGTCCGGATATCGGCAAGACCCAAATACCAAGACAAGCTGTTTGCCAGTGTGCACGGGAAACTGCCAGAATGGCAAATGTGTGGCACCCAACGTTTGTAGCTGCAACAGTGGGTATGTACAAGATCCTAAGAACAAGGCTCTTTGCAACCCTGTGTGCAAAGTAAACTGTCCCAACGGAAAGTGTATTGCACCAAATGTATGCTCATGCAATACTGGTTATCGACAGGATCCAAAGAACAAAACTGTCTGCGTGCCTGTATGTGCAGGTGACTGCCGCAATGGAAAATGTGTATCTCCAAATGTTTGCAGCTGCAATAGTGGATACGCTCAAGAGAGTAATAACAAGCATTTGTGCAACCCCGTGTGCAAAGGAAATTGTTCAAATGGAAAATGTACTGCTCCAGGTGTATGTACTTGTAATTCTGGATACAGGCAAGATCCGAAAAACAAGACAGTTTGCACACCACAGTGTGATGGAAATTGTAAGAATGGGAAATGTGTAGCACCCAATGTATGTAGTTGTAATGCTGGATACACATTAGACCTCAAAAATAAGACACAGTGCAATCCTGTCTGTAAAGGGGACTGCCCAAATGGGAAATGTTTTGCTCCAAATGTATGTTCTTGTAACTCTGGTTATCAGCTCGACCCAAACAACAAGACAATCTGTAGGCCAGTTTGTATAGGTAACTGCCAAAATGGTAGATGTGTAGCTCCTAACATATGCAGTTGTAACAGTGGTTTTGTGCAGGATCTAAAGAACAAGACATTATGCAACCCTGTATGTAATGGAAACTGCCCAAATGGAAAATGTATAGCCCCAAATGTTTGCTCCTGCAACTCTGGCTATAAGCTAGACCCAAACAACAAGACAATATGTAGGCCAGTCTGTGTAGGTAATTGCCAAAATGGAAAATGTGTAACTCCCAATGTATGTAGTTGTAACAGTGGTTTCACGCAGGATACAAAGAACAAGACACTGTGCAACCCTGTGTGTAAAGGAAACTGCCCAAACGGAAAATGTATAGCTCCAGATGTATGTGCCTGCAACTCTGGTTATCTACTAGATCCTAACAACATGACAATATGTTGGCCAGTCTGTGTCGGTAACTGTCGAAATGGAAAATGTGTAGCTCCCAATGTATGTAGTTGTAACATTGGTTATGTACAAGATAAGAACAAGACATTATGTAAACCTGTGTGCAGTGGGAACTGCCCCAATGGTAAATGTATAGCCCCCAATATCTGTACGTGCAATTCTGGATATAAGCAAGATCCAAATAACAAAATTGTCTGTACACCAGTATGTGCAGGAAATTGTCGATATGGGAAGTGTGTGGCACCAAATGTATGTGCTTGTAACAATGGATATGCTCGAGATCCAAAGAATAAGACATTGTGTAATCCTGTGTGCAGTGGTGATTGCCCCAATGGAAAATGTATAGCCCCAAATGTTTGCAACTGCAGTATCGGTTATCAGCAAGATCCAAACAACAAAACACTTTGTAAGCCAATCTGTGTGGGTAACTGTCCAAATGGCGAATGTGTTTCACCGAATGTATGTCGCTGTAACAGTGGATATGCTCAAGATGCAAGGAACAGATCACACTGTAACCCAGTATGCAAAGGAAACTGTCCCAATGGCATATGCACAGCACCAAACACCTGCACTTGCAATTCGGGCTTTCAGCAAGACATGGTGGACAAGAATGTTTGTAAACCTATTTGCTCAGGCAACTGCCCAAATGGAATCTGTGTTGCCCCAGATGTATGCAGGTGTAGCAATGGATATTCCCAAGATCCCAAGAATAAGACATTATGCAAACCCAACTGCAGTGGAGATTGTCCTAATGGGAAATGCACAGCCCCAAATGTCTGCACTTGTGATTCTGGTTATGAGCAAGGCGAAGGAAATAAAACAGTCTGTAAACCCATCTGTGTAGGTAAGTGTCCAAATGGGACATGTATTGCTCCAAACGTTTGTAAATGCAACACAGGGTTTTTGCAGGATCCAGAAAATAAGACTTTGTGTAAACCCATTTGCAGTGGAAACTGTCCCAATGGGAAATGTTTAGCTCCAAATACCTGCAGCTGCAATGCTGGATACCAGCAAGATCCAAAGAACAAGCTTATGTGCACACCATATTGCAAGGGTAACTGTCAAAATGGGAAATGTGTAGCACCAAATATATGTACCTGTAATAACGGGTATGTACAGGACAATGAGGATAAGACAGTATGCAAGCCCGTATGTAGTGGTGGCTGTCCAAATGGGAGATGTACAGCTCCAAATGTTTGCAGCTGCAATTCTGGTTATCAGCAAGATGTGAAAGACAAAACTGTGTGTGCACCCATCTGTTCAGGAGGATGTCCAAATGGGAAATGTGTGGCACCTGACATGTGCAGTTGTAACAGTGGATATTCACTAGATCCGACCAACAGTTCTGTTTGCCAGCCGCTCTGTGCCGGAGGATGCTCCAACGGAAGATGCATAGCCCCAGATGTTTGCTCTTGCGATGAAGGGTACAGTCGGGATGTGAAAAATATGTCTGTATGTAAGCCAGTTTGCTCCAAAGACTGTACTAATGGTGTGTGTGTTGGACCAGACATATGTTCCTGTAATGTTGGGCACCAGAAAAATGCAAATAATAAGACGGTTTGTGACCCAGTGTGTGACAACGGTTGCCAGAATGGGAAGTGCACTGCACCCAACACGTGTACATGTCTTGCAGGTTACCAACAAGACGTCACGAATAAAAGTGTTTGTGTTCCTGTATGTAGTGAAGGATGTCATCATGGGAGATGTATTGCACCAAACACTTGCAAGTGTGATTCTGGTTATGAACCAGACCACAAGAATGCCCATGTCTGTCGCCCAACTTGCTCTAGAGGCTGTAAGAATGGAGTGTGTGTCGCTCCAAACCAGTGCTCCTGTAATCCAGGTTACATGGAAAGCGTCAAGGATGAGAAAGAGTGTGTTCCTGTCTGCCGTCAAGGATGTTTGAATGGCAAATGTCTCAGCTCTGGGGACTGCACCTGCAATTCTGGTTATGTCAAGGACCTGCTGAACTCCAGCAGATGCATTCCAGCTTGTGAAGGAGGTTGCCCAAATGCGACGTGCTCAGCTCCGGGGATCTGTGAATGTAATGAGGGCTACGCTAAGGATGGATTGAAATCGAACACTTGCCAGCCAGTATGTCACAGTGGTTGTGGAAATGGTACTTGCGTAGCCCCTGGTGTCTGTCGCTGTGAGAAAGGTTTTGCACAGGAGCGAAACTCGTCAGGGAAATGTGTACCGAGGTGCAGTAGTGGCTGCGTCCACGGGTGGTGTGTAGCACCAGAGACTTGCTCTTGTGACAATGGCTACACTTTAGACTCGTCGGGGGTGTGTGTACCACAGTGCTCAGGAACCGACACCTGCCCTTGTAGTATTAATGGTACAGCGGTGGGAACGTGTCCGTGCGAGAAATCTGGAGCGAGCTGCAGAGGACCAACTATGGGAAGAGTCAACACGTAAGTCGGTCCTAGACCAACCTTACCTTTCTCAGCAGTGTTTCCTTCTACTTCTTCTTGAATTCTCATTTTAAGCTGATTAGTGCTTGTTACAGTCCCCATGTTTTGCTGCATCTTCCAGGCTATCAGTATGCTTTGGATTTTCCTTTAGCTTCTATTGGTAATATACTCCAAGACAAATAAAGACCCACCCCGAAGGGATTATCCGAATGGGACGGAAATCGGTAGATATGATGTACAAGTACAAATGATTATAATATACACTACTGGCCATTAAAATTGCTACACCACGAAGATGACGTGCTACAGACGCCAAATTTAACCGACAGGAAGAAGATGTTGTGATATGCAAATGATTAGCTTTTCAGAGCATTCACACAAGGTTGGCGCCGGTGGCGACACCTACAACGTGCCGACATCAGGAAAGTTTCCAACCGATTTCTCATGCACAAACAGCAGTTGACCGGCGTTGCCTGGTGAAAAGTTGTCGTAATGCCTCGTGTAAGGAGGAGAAATGCGTACCATCACGTTTCCAACTTTGATAAAGGTCGGATCGTAGCCTATCACGATTGCAGTTTATGGTATCGCGACATTGCTGCTCGCGTTGATCGAGATCCAATGACTGACAGCAGAATATGGAAGCGGTCGGTTCAGGAGGCCAACACGGAACGCCGTGCTGGATCCCAACGGCCTCATATCACTAGCAGTCGAGATGACAGGCATCTTATCCGCACAGCTGTAACGGATCGTGCAGCCATGTCTCGATCCCTGAGTCAACAGATGGGGAGGTTTGCAAGACAACAACCACCTGCACGAACAGTTCAACGACGTTTGCAGGAGCATGGACTATCAGCTCGGAGACGACGGCTGCGGTTACCCTTGACATTGCATCACAGGCAGGAGCGCTTGCGATGGTGTACTCAACGACGAACCTGGATGCAAGAGTGGCAAGACGTCGTTTTTTCGGATGAATCCAGGTTCTGTTTACAGCATCATGGTGGTCGCATCCGTGTTTGGCGACATCGCGGTGAACGCACATTGGAAGCGTGTATTCGTCATCGCCATACTGGCGTATCACCCGGCGTGATGCCACCACCTCTTGTTCGCATTGACGGCACTTTGAACAGTGGACTTTACATTTCAGATGTGTTACGACCCGTGGCTCTACCCTTCATTCGATCTTTGCGAAACCCTACATTTCAGCAGGATAGTGCATGACCGCATGTTGCAGGTCCTGTACGGGTCTTTCTGGAAACAGAAAATGTTCGACTGCTGCCCTGGCCAGTACATTCTCCAGATCTCTCACCAATTGAAAAGTCTGATCAATGGTCGCCGAGCAACTGGCTCGTCACAATACGGCAGTCACTACTCTTGATGAACTGTGGTATCGTGTTGAAGCTGCATGGGCAGCTGTACCTGTACACGCCGTCCAAGCTCTGTTTGACTCAATGCCCAGGCGTATCAAGATGTATGCACCCAAACTGCGTGAAAATGTAATCACATGTCAGTTCTAGTATAATATATTTGTCCAATGAATACCCGTTGATCATCTGCATTTCTTCTGGGTGTAGAAATTTTTATGGCCAGTAGTGTAATAAATGATTATAAAACATTATTATAAAACGTTATTATACCTGCAGCTATTCGTCCTCAGCTGACAGTTTAATAACGTTTATTATGTAGATGAGAGTAAAAATAATAATCATTCCAATGACTATACGGGCCGCCAAGGTGTTAAGTCCACTGATGTAAGCGATTTTGAAAAATAAGGAAAGTTCTGGCCCGGCACCTGGGAGCAACGTCTCGAGAACGGCGAAGCTGTACGATTTTTCGCGTGCTTCTATATTTAGCATCGATCAATAATGATCGAAGGACGGCGAAACCACTAGTAGGTGACAATATGTCTGACGTCCATGACTTCACAGAACGTAGACGTCAGAGGACTGCAGCATAGGCGGCGATCTGTGGCAGATCTCGCCGCAGAGCACAGAGCTGGTGGAGGCATAAATGTGTTGGGGCACACCGTTCCGTGCAAATTATTGAACGTGGGTCCTCCCCCCCCCCCCCCCCCCCCAGCAAAGACCCATACACGTTGCCATGCTGAGAAAATGACACTGTCAATTACGATCGCAGTGGGCACGTGTTCATCGAGATTGGGCCGTGAAGAAATGGAAATGTGTCGCCTGGTCGGATTGATCGCGTTTCTCGTTGCACCAGGTCGACGATCGTGTCCGGATAGTTCGTCGTCTAGGCGAACAGCTCCTCAGTACGCTATTTCGGTCATTCAACTGGGTTTCCTTGAGAATAATTCGAGGCCCCATGAGAGTTGTGGACTATAAGAACTTTACTGCGGACCACCTGCTTCCCACCCCGCTTGATATCTTCCCTCGCGTTGATGTCTCTTCAGTCACGATAACTATCATTGTTATAGGGCCCGAATCGAGCTACAGTGGTTTGAGGAGCACGGCGGAGAAATTACGTTGATGTATTGGCCACCTGATGCGAACCCATGGAGCTCATCTAGGACGATATCAGATTTCAGGTTTTGCCTTTAATATACTGAAATTGCGTCACCTTTGCGCATACGAGGGGGGGGGGGGGGGGGAACCCAAAAGAAACCGGATTGTTGTCATAAAAAATTTATTGATGAACCTTTTTACAAAATTACTTCAGTCACCTTCAAAATACTCTCCATTACATGCAATGCACTTGTCAAGTCTCTTTTCCCACTCTTGGAAGCATGTTTGGAACTCTTTACGTTTGATATTGTCCAGTGCCCTTTGCGAAGCTGTTTTTACCGCCTCCACATCGTCATAACGCTCCCCTTTTAGCGTTTTTTTCATTCGTGGAAATAGGAAAAAGTCGCACGGGACTAGGTCCGGCGAATACGGAGCGTGGGGAACGACAGACCACCTCTGAGGTGCCAAATAGTGGGTCACTCGTAAGGCCGTGTGTGCTGGAGCGTTGCCGTGATGCAGAAGCCAGTCAACTGATCGCCGAAGTTCCGGGCGTTTCCTCCTCACATCCTCTCGCAGACGCCTTAAAACATCCAAGTAAAAGTGCTGGTTAACAGTCTGGCGGTACGAATTCCCGATGCACAATTCCACGAACATCAAAAAAGACAATGATCATCGTCTTCACATTTGACCTCACTTGCCTTGCTTTCTTTGATCTGGGAGAGTTGGGAGTCCTCCACTGGCTTGACGCTTGCTCGGTTTCTGGGTCATACCCGTAACACCAACTCTCATCCCCTGTAATGACTTCGTTCAAGAAGTTTGGATCACGTGCAATCTCTGTTTTCAAGTCCTGACGCACGTTCATGCGGATGGTTTTTTGCTCCTGTGTGAGAAGGCGCGGAACAAATTTAGCAGCAACACGTCTCATTTGCAAATCCTCACTCAAGATCCGCTGGCACGAGCTCCAACTGATTCCTGTCTCTGCTGAAATTTGGGCGATCGTTTGGCGACGATCCTCGTTGATTTTTGGCGGAGCTTTTCAATGTTCTCCTCATTTCGCGATGTTGAAGGGCGTCCAGAACGAGCTTGGTCTTCAACACACATCGCACCACGTTTAAAGCGCCCAAACCACTCGAAAACCTCTGTGCGGCTGATAGCGTCCTCCTGGAAAGCTTCCTGAAGCATTTGGTGTGTCTCCGTTGCAGTTTTTTATGCAGGAAACAAAATTTCACACACTCCTTGTTCTTTTAAAGTTGCCATAACGACTTCGCAGAGGTAACCCGCCAACAGTCGGAGAAACACAATACCACACTTGCACGTTCAGCTCTACACTGACGCCGTCTGTACAGCTGTTTCATGAAGGTCTCTACTAACACCATCTAGCGTGAGAACCCTGCACTACGTCTACGAGTGGCAGCGCCCACGGAGTCCGGTTTCTTTTGGGTTCCCCCTCGTATGTCTACCAAGGACTTGTCGAACGTATGTCACGTAAAATAACTACTTTCCTGAACCAGTACAGTGTTAAACAGGTGGTCAGAATGTTTCAGCTGATCACCGTACATATAAACGAGACACAGCGGTACTTGTTTACAGGTCACTGCACATCTCGAAAATCAAATTCGTACTGCTTTCTTGACAAAACTCTCGGTATTTGACTCCTTACTGACTTACACCACGTTCGAAACTTACAGAACTGGACACTTCTCCATAAGTTTAGGTTACGTCTTCGTAGCTCCAGTACACAAAAGCTGTTGCAACTCACTCCCACAGCAGTCAATTTATTCAGGCGACAAATGTTATTCGACCTAATTCTCAATCAGTCAATCGAAAGCCCAAAAAGTACACGAATCTAAGTCAAGTGATTATAATTTCAACTGACTATAAATTAAACACATGAATATAATTTCAGTAATTTGGATGATTTATTCAACAGAAAGAGCTTCACGGACTGAGGAAGTCACTAACGTGTTGGTTCACCTCTGGCCCTTGTCCAAGCATTCATTCGGCTTGGCATTGATTGACAGAGTTGTTGGATGTCCTCCTTAGGGATGTCGTGCCAAATTATGTCCAATTGGCGCCTTAGATCATCTAAGCCCCAAGCTGGTTGGCAGACCCTTCCCATAATACTCCAAACGGTTTCAACTGGGAAGAGATCTGGCGACCTCGCTGGCCAGGGTAAGGTTTGGCAAGCACAGAAGCAAGCAGTAGAAAGTATCGTCGTCTATGGGCGGAGATTATCTTGCTGAAACGTAAGTTCAGGATGGCTTGCCATGAAGGCAACAAAACGAGGCGCGGAATGTCGTCGACGCACCGCTGTGCCGTGAGGCTGACGCGAATGACAACCAAGGGGGTCCTTCTGTGAAACGGGATGGCACCACTGAGAATAACTCCTAGCATGGCGAGCGACAGTCAGGTTGGTATCCCACCGCCATCCGAGGCGTCTGCAGACTCGTTTCTGCTGCTCATCTCTAAGCAGGACTGGTCACTCAAGACAGTCCTACTCCAGTCAGTGAGATTCCAGAGAAGGTCCAGACAGCGGTGCGATACCAACCTGACACATAGCCCGAGAACCAGGAGTGATGGTCTGGTGTGCCACTTCATTTCATAGCAGAACCCCTTCAGTCGTCATCTGCGACACCCTTAGAGCATAATGGCACGTTGACGATATTCTATGCCCCATTTTGTCGCTCTTCATGGCAGTCCATCCTGCCCCAATATTTCAACAAGATAACGCTCGCCCGCACACAGCTAGAGTTTCTGATGCTTGTCTTTGTGCTCTCCTAACCCTATATTGGCCACCAAGTTCGCCGGAGCTCTCCCCAGTTGAGAACGTTGCAGGGCCTTAAACCAGATCGGGATTTTGACGATCTGACTCGCCAATTGGACAGAATTTGGCACGATAGCCCTCAAGACGATACCAAACAAAGCTATCAGTCAAAGCCAAGCCGAATAACTGCTCAATATGGACCAGAGATAGACCAACACGTTATTTTTGAGAAGGTTTTTCTCTTGAATAAATTAACCATTTTTTCTGAAACCCTACCTTGGCCAGCGAGGTCGCTGGGATCTCTCCCTAGTTGAAAACGTTTGGAGTATTATGGGCACTGTGCTGCCAACAGCTCGGTATTTTGACCATCTAACAGGACAATAGCACAGAATTTGGCACGATATCCCTCACGAGGAGTTCCAACAACTCTGTCGATTAATGCCACGCCGAATAACAGCTTGCATAAGGGCCAGAGGTGGACCAACATCTTATCGACTTGCTCAATTTGTGAAGCTCGTTCTCTTGAGTAAATAATCCAGTTTTGCTGAAACTGTAATCATTCGTTTCCTTGTACATGTACGACACATCTGCCGACTTCCGTCCCATTCCTGTTTTCTTCTAACTTCTCTTTTGCGCAAATACACTTACCTCATTTGTAATACTGACTTTTCTATTTTTAATTTATATTAACTATCTTAGGGAATCAACGAAGTGGTTGTTAAGTGAATCGCTATTCAGCTATCTCCCAGTTATTGGCTCTGACCACTATGGGACTCAACTTCTGAGGTCATCAGTCCCCTAGAACTTAGAACTACTTAAACCTAACTAACCTAGGGACATCACACACATCCATGCCCGAGGCAGGATTCGAACCTGCGACCGTAGCGGTCTCGCGGCTCCAGACTGTAGCGCCTAGAACCGCACGGCCACTCCGGCCGGCCCCAGTTATTAGAATGCTGATTATGTAGTTGCCAACTGTCCTTGCAGCGACAATTTTTTTAATTAAAAAAACAAAGCCTGAAGTATTCTGTCATTTTTAAAACGATATTTTCGTTTAGAATAGATTACTGCACATGACACTCATGTTTCACCGCCAGAAGGCAACACAGGATAAAATGCCATGCTTAACCCGCAGGACAGGACAGAGAATAAATTGTGGAAAGGGACCAAAATAAAGGGCTCTCAGTCACACTCGAACATACAACTTAATTATTCGATCAAACATTACAAGAGCCCAAAAAGTTTTTTAAACACACAGCTTTACTCTTTGGGACTTAATTACTGGCTGAAATCCACTTTAATTTAAAAACAGCTGAAGGCCAATAACTTAAAAGGCAAACATAACGAGAAATTTAAAAGGCAAGCCTTATCTTAAAACAGTTCTTTAGTTAGGCTGAAGTGTCGGCCGGAGTGACCGAGCGGTTCTAGGCACTACAGTCTGGAACCGCGCGACCGCTACGGTCGCAGGTTCGAATCCTGCCTCGGGCATGGATGTGTGTGATGTCCTTAGGTTAGTTAGGTTTAAGTAGTTATAAGTTCTAGGGGACGGATGACCACAGCAGTCAAGTTCCATAGTGCTCAGAGCCATGTGAACCATTTCTAGGCTGAAGTAAACAAGTTAAATTCAAATCGGCTGAAGGCCGAAGACTTAAAAATTCAATTTTTTTTTAATGCCAAAGGGCTTACGTGAAAATGTACTTTAAACTAGGCTGAAGGCCTTAAGAGTAAAACAACTCTAATTTAAAACACGCAACCGGCTAGAAGCCATACAAGTACCAACAACAAGAACAAATTTTAAAAAAATAAGGTAGTACACACAATGGCGCCCAGATGTTCGAGGGTCGGCCTGTAATTCAAACACTAACGCTCGCTTAGGTGAGACAAGCAGTCGGGCCAACCATTCACGATCCGACGACAACCCAACCGACCGACAGTCAGCGGATCCACCGACAAGATAACTTCCACTTCACCCGACCAGGGCACAACAGGGAGTTCAACGGAACAACGTAGAAGATATTGGAGCCCACATCCAATCACACATAGAGCTGTCAAACTACACACCGTGTTGGACAGCAACAACACGATGAGGAAACTACACTGCCCGAAATTTACGTCAACGCCCAGGGCAGGTAACCGGAACGTTAACGGCCACGAGGCAGAAGATTCCGCTGGTGCACTTCAATTCAAATAACCAAATACAGTGACTCTCCACCGGAGGGTGACTAGAATTCTCCAACTTGAAAACCATGTTGTTGTTCGCAGGAATATCCCAACAGCCGACAACGAACTCCCAACGACACAATGTGTACAGTCTTGACTTGCTGGCAGCTTAAATCAAAACTCAACTTCCGTGTCCAGGGTCGGCGAGCCACGGACCTCGTAGCAATGGCAACAGCGCCACACTCTCCGACACCGCGTAGGGACCGCCAGCGGGCCCCGGCCAAACTACGCCCCGCCGAAAATTCCTCACAGCTCCACGCCAACCGACCGACTCCTCAGAGCCAGTACACCGACAACACTTAAAATAACTTGTCTGTTAAAAACACACAAACTACACACAGCTTCATGAACACTTGCCCGAAGTACCAGACAGTGCTAATGGCAGTGCCTGTACAATAACAGGGACGAATCACGAGTCGGCACACACAGCCAACCTATAAGCGATCACCGGCCAAATACACGTTGTCCAGTAAGACGACCGACCGACAACCAACCAAAGTCGTACCCACTCCAATCATGTGTGTCGGCAACGGTCGGACGAGTCATGGCACCCCGACTGGACTTGTGCCGCGTGCCAACTCAAACACTGCCAGGTCCGAACTAACTGGTGGCACGTTCCAACTGACTGCCAGATACGAACTAACTCCGAACACGCGACAACTGGGCAGTAATAGCAGTCAGCAAAAATAATACGCCAGGGCTTATATCGATAAGCGCCGCTGCTGCCGCTCACGGGCAGGCAAGGCGGCAACTCAGTGACACCAGTAATAGAAGTTAACATAACGAGGTGGCAGTACAGTAAAAACAGGATGTCAAATGAGATATGGCACGAACACGAGCCACGCACAGCTCACAAGATACTCATGAAATCTTTTAGGTCGTTAGAACTAAACATTTGCGCGTTTCTATCTTCTTCCTAGCACTTGTAAACCGTCTATAGCCTTAACAACAACAAATGCGATATAACAAAGGGTAAGGGTAAAATCGGCAGTAGCGGAACATCACGAAAACTGTGCCTCTGACAGCGATGTTAATGACGTACGTGTACTGCCTAAAGAAACAAACATTTATAGAAGAAAGGTCCGAGAAGCAGTTGAAATTTCCAAGAATGCATCTAATTTCAATAGAGAGGACGGCTATAGGCTTCCGGCATCGTGGCTCCCCGCCATCAAGGAAGTAAATACGCGGCCGCGATGTAAACAACGCGCTGCAAGTCACCTAGGAGGACAATATTTTGGGTAAACATTCCCCCTCTCTTGCTCTGTCGGTTCGAATATAGCCACTGATGACGACCAACCAATAGCGGTAGCAGGCATTCCAGCCAATAACGCTTCTCCAGCATAAGTGTGGAATAGAGCCTTTCTGTCCAATGACGATGACCGCCAATGGTATCCACAGGAGATGAGCTAACAACGCCCCTTCTACTGCATTAGGCTATGACTATGGCCTACCAATGGTAACCATATGAATTTTAACCAATACAATCTCTATTCCAGCACGAACACCAGAAAACTCCCCCTTTATAAGTGGATGTGACACTCGTCTTTCTCCATCCAATCCAAAGCCCACAACCACCTCTGACTCCTCAAACTCCTCTCTGGTCGGACATAGGGGTTGCACCCCTCTACCATCCTCCACACCTACAAATCCTTAACCCGTCACATCCACTGTTATGCCAGTCCCGCCTGGATATCTGCTCCCCCCAAATTTTATAAGTCCCTCCAGATCCTTGAGCGTCATGCACTCCGCCTCGCCTTCTGTATATGCCTCCCGTCCCCCACGCGGATCCTCTATGACCTCATTCCTTTCCCCCATCTGCTCCTATTCCTCGAACATATCCGCATCCTCTACACCTCCCACCGCCTTGATCCCCCTCACCCCCTGGTTGCTCCTCTCCTCTCCCATCCCCACCCCCCTGCCACGTCTTCACTGTTGTGTCCCCCCTACCCTCCATCTCTACACCCTTAAGCATCAACTCCCCCTCCCAGATGATGCCCTCTCTCCCTCCATTTATCCCTCCTATCAACTCTGATCCTCACTCCCCCTCCTTTCCTCTGTCCTTTTCCTGGGCTCCCCCACCCCCCTTCCATCCTCTTTTTTCCCCACCTCCCCTCTCTCTGCCCCCTTCTTTCCCCCGAGTCCTTTTACATTTCCCTCCTCTGCCTCTTCTCATTCCCTCTCGCATTTGCCCTGCCCCTCTCCTCCCTCCTTGGTTCCCCCCACCTTTTCGTTTTTTCCTCTCCTCCCTCCTTGTTTTTCCCCCTCCTACAGGTCTCCCCCCCCATCTGCCTTTGGCTCGGGAGTGTCATCTTTGTGCCGCCATTTTCGTGCAGTGTTTTACAGTGAGTGTTTTACAGTGAGTGTTCCGTGTTGTGTCTTTTGGGAAGTATTGCGAACAGCCATCATACTGTCGCTGGGTGTGATTTTTTATCTCTTGCGAACAGAAACCAGACTGTCGCCATGTTTCTTAATTGTGTGTCTACTGTGTTACTTGTCTGATTCCTGTGTATTTTATTAACATTAACATTAACTTTCCGCATTTTTCTGCCATTTTACACTTTAAGTCACCGTTTTATCGCCTGTTTTTCTTGTTTCTTTTCTTCTTCCGTTTTTAAAAAAGTCTGTAGGCTGTAGAGCAGCGTACTAAGCTGCTGCCAGCCCGCCCCCTTTGTGGGGGAATCGAAAATCAGTAAAGAATAAAAAATCGTCTTTGACAGTGTTCTAGCAGTAGTGGACACCAAAATATCCTGAGGAAGATCCCAGTAGAGGGGACGAAACGTCGAACATTTTAGAAGAATCAGGACGCGGTCTAATGACCCAGAAGATTTTCACTTCAAATGCGATATAGCTTAATACTCATGGCCAATGATCTATTTTATACGCTACGGTACTACGGAGATATATCGACGGCTAGAACAGTACAATCAACAACGCATTTCTGCTGTAATGTTCATTTCCTCTCAACACACATGAAAAATTCTGAACGGAATTGTCCCACCATAAATGCTAAATAAATTTCGTTTACTATTAACTTTAAGTGAATTGACATTTATCGACCTTCAGCACCTAGTGAAGGGGTATGAAAACACGCAGACCGTAAATCGCCGCGGACATGTTTCAAGAGTTCTCGCATTGACATGAAGATTACAACAATAATAATAATAACAATAATAACAAATGCGCGTCGCTCAACCGCCTGGTACAAACGTTTCTATTGGACGCCACTTTGGCGACTTGCGTGTCCCTAACCTATCCCTGTTACCCAACCGGTGAAAGGGGACCAACAGTGTACATCTACATCTACATCTACATTTATACTCCGCAAGTCACTCAACGGCGTGTGGCGGAGCGCACTTTACGTGCCACTGTCATTACCTCCCTTTCCGGTTCCAGTCACGTATGGTTCACGGGAAGAACGACTGCCGGAAAGCCTCCGTGCGCGCTCGAATCTCTCTAATTTTACATTCGTGATCTCCTCGGGAGGGGGAAGCAGTATATTCGCTACCTCATCCAGAAACGCACCCTCTCGGAGCCTGGACAGCAAGCTACACCCCGATGCAGAGCGCCTCTCTTGCAGGGTCTGCCACTTGAGTTTGCTGAACATCTCCGTAACGCTGTAATGTTTACCAAATAACCCTGTGACTAAACGCGCTGCTCTTCTTTGGACCTTCTCTATCTCCTCCGTCAACCCGACCTGGTATGGATCCCACACTGATGAGCAATACTCAAGTATAGGTCGAACGAGTGTTTTGTAAGCCACCTCCTTTGACAAAGGACTACATTTTCTAAGGACTCTGCCAATGAATCTCAGCCTGGCACCTGCCTTACCAACAATTAATTTTATATGATCATTCCGCTTCAAATCGTTCCGCACGCATAATCCCAGATATTTTACAGAAGTAACTGCTACCAGTGTTTTTTCCGCTATCATATAATCATACAGTAAAAGATGCTTCTTTCAATGTATTCGCAATACGTTACATTTTTCTATGTTAAGGGTCAGTTGCCACTCCCTGCACCAAGTGCCTATCTGCTGCATATCTTCCTGCATTTCGCTACAATTTTCTAATGCTGCAACTCCTCTGTATACTACAGCATCATCCGCGAAAAGCCGCATGGAACTTCCGACACTGAAATCTACTAGGTCATTTATATATATTGTGAAAAGCAATGGTCCCATAACACTCCCCTGTGGCCAGAAGGCCCGCATCCCGTGGTCGTGCGATAGCGTTCTCGCTTCCCACGCCCGGGTTCCCGGGTTCGATTCCCGGCGGGGTCAGGGATTTTCTCTGCCTCGTGATGGCTGGGTGTTGTGTGATGTCCTTAGGTTAGTTAGGTTTAAGTAGTTCTCAGTTCTAGGGGACTGATGACCATGGATGTTAAGTCCCATAGTGCTCAGAGCCATTTGAACTATTTGTGGCCAGAGGTTACTTTAACGTCTGTAGACGTCTCTCCATTGAGAACAACATGCTGTGTTCTGTTTGCTAAAAACTCTTCAATCCAGCCACACAGCTGGTCTCATATTCCGTAGGCTCTTACTTTGTTTATCAGGCGACAGTGCGGAACTGTATCGAATGCCTTCCGGAAGTCAAGAAAAATAGCATCTACCTGGGAGCCTGTATCTAACATTTTCTTGGTGTAACGTGGAACCCGAACCAAGTCCGTTGCTGACGAATTTTCCCAACATTGAGAGGTGCAGGTTAGACTAAGGACAGGCTGAAAATCTCCATGATCGGAGCGGGACTAGATTCTGCGACATCTCTGCGTCGAGGTATGCGCTTCATCGCAGGACTACCAAGCAGTGCGAAAAATGGGAAGTTACAGGACTATAGGGCGTTCGTTCGAGGGTCTCCCATTTGGGCTGACGTAACTGCAGCGTTATGGCATTTGTGATGTGGGGAGATGCGTTATCATGAGGCAGCAGTACCCTTTGTCACACTACCCACAACGTAAGTTTTCTACAGGTACGCTGCCCCATGCATATTCTTCATTGACTGATGGATGTCTACCGGTGTTTGCCCTTCGGCAGCCAAGAAAACAATAACAGCATGTTAGTCCTGTTTCGATGCCTGCATACTAACGTCGCCGTTGCTCACTTTTTCTGCTTCTAATGCACGCACGTCGAAAAGACACGAATGCCGCACTAATTCCTTGTCTGCATGTCGGCGTTCTTATACCCGCTCTAGAGTTGCGCGTCGTACACTGAAGCTCCAAAGAAACTGGTACAGGCATGCGTATTCAAATACAGAGGTATGTAAACCGGCAGAATACGGCGCTGGATCGGTACGCCTATATAAGAAAACGTCTGCCGTAGTTGTTATATCGGTTACTTCTGCTACAATGGCAGGTGTTAGAATCAGCACACGAGCGATGGGACACAGCATCTCGGAGATAGCGATGAAGGGGGATTTTCCCGTACGACCATTTCGCGAGTGAAGCGCGAATATCAGGAATCCGGTTAAACATCAAACCTCCGACATCGCTGCTGCCGGAAAAAGATCTTGCAGGAACGGGACCAACGATGACTGAAGAGAATCGTTCAACGTGACAGAATTACAACCCTTCCGCAGACTGCTGCGGATTTCAATGCTGGCCCATCAACAAGTGTCGGCGTGCGAACCATTCGACGAAACGTCGTCGATAAGGGCGTTCAGAGCCGAAGGCTCACTCAAGTACGCTTGATGTCTGCGTGACACAAAGCTTCACGCCTCGCCTGGGACCGTCAGCAACAGTACTGGACTGTAGATGACTGGAAACATCTTGCCTAGTCGGACGAGTCTCGTTTCAAATTGTTTGGACGTGTGCGGGTATGGAGACTAAACCTCATGAATGCATGTACCCTGCATGTCAGCAGGGGACAGCTCAAGCTGGTGAACGCGCTGTAATGGTGTGAGGCGTGTGCACTTGGAGTGATGTGAGACCCCTGATACGTGTAGATACGACTCTGACAGGTAACATGTACGTAAGCATGCTGTCTGATCTCCTGCATCCGTTCATATCCATTGTTCATTTCGACGCACTTAGACAATTCCAGCAGGACAATGCGACACCCCAAAAAAATGTTCAAATGTGTGTGAAATCTTATGGGACTTAACTGCTAAGGTCATCAGTCCCTAAGCTTACACACTACTTAACCTAAAGTATCCTAAGGACAAACACACTCACCCATGACCGAGGGAGGACTCGAACCTCCGCCGGGACCAGCCGCACAGCCAATGACTGCAGCGTCTTAAACCGCTCGGCTAATCCCCACACGTCCAGAATTGCTACAGAGCGGGTCCAGGAACACTCTTCTCAGTCTAAACACTTCCGCTGGCCATAAGACTCCCCAGACATCAAAATTATTGAGCATATCTGGGATGCCTTACATCGGGTTGTTCAGGAGAGATCTGCACCCCACCGTACTCTTACGTATTTATGGGCAGCCCTGCAGGATTCATGGTGTCATTTCCGTCCAGCACAACTTCAGACATTAGTCGAGTCCCTGCCACGTCGTGTTACGTCACTTCTGCATGCTCGCAGGGGCCCTATACGACATTAGGCTGGTGAACCAGTTTCTTTGGCTGTTCAGTGTATGTACGCGGCAGCGACGTATAACCTGTAGCAACACCCTCAAACGGAAAGTTTTGACCGACGCTTATAGAATAGATACAGAGATTATTCTGAATTGTGTCTTATAAAGGCATCTCAAACCTTTTGGGCGAGATTGAAGCAGTTGATACTGGGTCCACAATGGAATACATTCAGATAGGGAACCAAAGGCCACAGGCCCATATTTATTGTATTATGGGTATACAAACCTCCCCCCATGAACCATGACCTTGCCGTTGGTGGGGAGGCTTGTGTGCCTCAGCGATACAGATAGCCGTACCGTAGGTGCAACCACAACGGAGGGGTATCTGTTGAGAGGCCAGACAAACGTGTGGTTCCTGAAGAGGGGCAGCACCCTTTTCAGTAGTTGCAAGGGCAACAGTCTGGATGATTGAATGATCTGGCCTTGTAACAATAACCAAAACGGCCTTGCTGTGCTGGTACTGTGAACTGCTGAAAGCAAGGGGAAACTACGGTCGTAATTTTTCCCGAGGGCATGCAGCTTTACTATATGATTAAATGATGATGTCGTTCTCTTGGGTAAAATATTCCGGAGGTAAAATAGTCCCCCATTCGGATCTCCTGGCGGGGACTACTCAAGAGGATGTCGTTATCAGGAGAAAGAAAACTGGCGTTCTACGGACCGGAGCGTGGAATGTCAGATCACTTAATCGGGCAGGTAGGTTAGAAAATTTAAAAAGGGAAATGGATAGGTTAAAGTTAGATATAGTGGGAATTAGTGAAGTTCGGTGGCAGGAGGAACAAGACTTCTGGTCAGATGACTACGGGGTTAAACACAAAATCAAATAGGGGTAATGCAGGAGTAGGTTTAATAATGAATAGGAAAATAGGAATGCGGGTAAGCTACTACAAACAGCATAGTGAACGCATTATTGTGGCCAAGATAGATACGAAGCCCACACCTACTACAGTAGTACAAGTTTATATGCCAACTAGCCCTGCAGATGACGAAGAAATTGAAGAAATGTATGATGAAATAAAAGAAATTATTCAGATAGTGAAGGGTGACGAAAATTTAATAGTCATGGGTGACTGGAATTCGAGTGTAGGAAAAGGGAGAGAAGGAAACGTAGTAGGCGAACATGGATTGGGGGTAAGAAATGAAAGAGGAAGCCGCCTGATAGAATTTTGCACAGAGCACAACTTAATCATAGCTAACACTTGGTTTAAGAACCATGAAAGAAGGTTGTATACATGGAAGAACCCTGGAGATACTAAAAGGTATCAGATAGATTATATAATGGTAAGACAGAGATTTAGGAACCAGGTTTTAAATTGTAAGACATTTCCAGGGGCAGATGTGGACTCTGACCACAATCTATTGGTTATGACCTGTAGATTAAAACTGAAGAAACTGCAAAAAGGTGGGAATTTAAGGAGATGGGACCTGGATAAACTGAAAGAACCAGAGGTTGTACAGAGTTTCAGGGAGAGCATAAGGGAACAATTGACAAGAATGGGGGAAAGAAATACAGTAGAAGAAGAATGGGTAGCTTTGAGGGATGAAGTAGTGAAGGCAGCAGAGGATCAAGTAGGTAAAAAGACGAGGGCTAGTAGAAATCCTTGGGTAACAAAAGAAATATTGAATTTAATTGATGAAAGGAGAAAATATAAAAATGCAGTAAATGAAGCAGGTAAAAAGGAATACAAACGTCTCAAAAATGAGATCGACAGGAAGCGCAAAATGGCAAAGAAGGGATGGCTAGAAGACAAATGTAAACATGTAGAGGCTTATCTCACTAGGGGTAAGATAGATGCTGCCTACAGGAAAATTAAAGAGACCTTTGGAGATAAGAGAACCACTTGTATGAATATCAAGAGCTCAGATGGCAACCCAGTTCTAAGCAAAGAAGGGGTAAGCAGAAAGGTGGAAGGAGTATATAGAGGGTCTATACAACGGCGATGAACTTGAGGACAATATTATAGAAATGGAAGAGGATGTAGATGAAATGGAAGATACTATACTGCGTGAAGAGTTTGACAGAGCACTGAAAGACCTGACTCGAAACAAGGCCCCCGGAGTAGACAACATGCCATTGGAACTACTGATGGCCTTGGGAGAGCCAGTCCTGACAAGACTCTACCATCTGGTGAGCAAGATGTATGAAACAGGCGAAATACCCTCAGACTTCAAGAAGAATATAATAATTCCAATCCCAAAGAAAGCAGGTGTTGACAGATGTGAAAATTACCGAACAATCAGTTTAATAAGTCACAGCTGCAAAATACTAACGCGAATTCTTTACAGACGAATGGAAAAAACTGGTACAAGCCGACCTCAGGGAAGATCAGTTTGGATTCCGTAGAAATACTGGAACACGTGAGGCAATACTGACCTTACGACTTATCTTAGAAGAAAGATTAAGGAAAGGCAAACCTACGTTTCTAGCATTTGTAGACTTAGAGAAATCTTTTGACAATGTTGACTGGAATACCTTCTTTCGAATTCTAAAAGTTGCAGGGGTAAAATACAGGAAGCGAAAGGCTATTTACAATTTGTACAGAAACCAGATGGCAGTTATAAGAGTCGAGGGACATGAAAGGGAAGCAGTTGTTGGGAAGGGAGTAAGACAGGGTTGTAGCCTCTCCCCGATGTTATTCAATCTGTATATTGAGCAAGCAGTAAAGGAAACAAAAGAAAAATTCGGAGTAGGTATTAAAATCCATGGAGAAGAAATAAAAACTTTGAGGTTCGCCGATGACATTGTAATTATGTCAGAGACAGCAAAGGACTTGGAAGAGCAGTTGAATGGAATGGATAGTGTCTTGAAAGGAGGATATATGATGAACATCAACAAAAGCAAAACGAGGATAATGGAATGTAGTCGAATTAAGTCGGGTGGTGCCGAGGGAATTAGATTAGGAAATGAGACACTTAAAGTAGTAAAGGAGTTTTGCTATTTGGGAGCAAAATAACTGATGATGGTCGAAGTAGAGAGGATATAAATGTAGACTGGCAATGGCAAGGAAAGCGTTTCTGAAGAAGAGAAATTTGTTAACATCGAGTATAGATTTACGTGTCAGGAAGTCATTTCTGAAAGTATTTGTATGGAGTGTAGCCATGTATGGAAGTGAAACATGGACGATAAATAGTTTACACAAGAAGAGAATAGAAGCTTTCGAAATGTGGTGCTACAGAAGAATGCTGAAGACTAGATGGGTAGATCACATAACTAATGAGGAAGTATTGAATAGGATTGGGGAGAAGAGAAGTTTGTGGCACAGCTTGACCAGAAGAAGGGATCGGTTGGTAGGACATGTTCTGAGGCATCAAGGGATCACAAATTTAGTATTGGAGGGCAGCGTGGAGGGTAAAAATCGTAGAGGGAGACGATGATGATGATGATGATGTTTGGTTTGTGGGGCGCTCAACTGCGTGGTTATCAGCGCCCGTACAAGTTCCCAACCTTTGCTCACTCCAATTTCGCCACTTCCTTGGATGATGATGAAATGATGAGGACAACACAAACACCCAGTCATCTCGAGGCAGGTGAAAATCCCTGACCCCGCCGGGAATCGAACCCGGGACCCCGTGCTCGGGAAGCGAGAACGCTACCGCGAGACCACGAGCGGCGGACTAGAGGGAGACCAAGAGATGAATACACTAAGCAAATTCAGAAGGATGTAGGTTGCAGTAGGTACTGGGAGATGAAGAAGCTTGCACAGAATAGAGTAGCATGGAGAGCTGCATCAAACCAGTCTCAGGACTGAAGACCACAACAACAACAACGGGTATACAAAGCGTGCAGTGAATAATAACAACGTAGCTCGTACAATTATTCAAAATGACGACGACCATTCTCAGTCCATGCGTGGCAACGGCGCATGAAGGTCTGTGGCACGCTCTCTAACATCTCTGGTGTATGTCGTACCAGGTGACAGGCAGCTTGGACCCTAGCAAGCAGATCTCTATCCTCCAAATAACTTCCAGGAATTCAGCCAGGTAACACTTTCAGCGACCGCCGATATTTCGGCGGAAGAACACCCCGCCATTTTCAAGGCAAACAGCAACGGACAGGAGACGTCCATCCAGATTTAAAACCTCGGTTCTCGGACTGAAGCAGGAAAGATAACACCCACACTGAACACTAGTGCTACCAAAGATGACCAAAGTCAGAGCTATCGATAGCGAGATTCGAACTCGCAGGTGAGGTAGCATTTTCTCTGTCCCTCTGTTTTTTGTCAAGGGAGAGAGCCGGATTCCAAACAGAATTTAAACAAAAACCTCCATTCCTGTTAACGAGGTTGCTCGCTAATTTAATCTCAACTGCCTCCTTAATAACACTGTCGCAATAGCAGGACGTGCATGCCAATATCTCGGTGTTATTATATAACATGGGCTGACCAGTATCCAAGCAATGTTCGGCAATAGCAGATCTACTTGGCTGCTGTAATCGTGTGTGCCGTTTATGCTGAGTACATCGGTCCTCCACGGTCCTGATAGTCTGACCAACATATGCCATGCCGCAGCTACAGCGAATGCGATATACACCCGCCTTACGCAGACCAAGATCATCCTTAACAGAACCCAAAAGTTCTCTGATTTTAGATGGCGGTCGGAAAACACATTCCACATCGTATTTCCGTAAAATACGACCGATCTTGTTGGAAGTGTTTCCTACGTAAGGCAAAAAGTCAGTAGACTTTGGTGTCGACTCAGAATTATCATCAATCGCCCGATGTACAGTTGGTCGATAGCGCAACGCACGTTCAATCTGTCTATCACTATAACCATTTTGACGAAATGTACAAGATGGGACAGCTCAGTTGCCAAAGTCTCAGCGTCAGAAACGAGATGTGCCCTGTGTACCAAGGTACGAAGTACCCCTTGACGCTGAGCCGGATGGTGACAACTATTAGCTTGTAAGTACAAGTCGGTGTGAGTACGTTTCCTGTAGACTGGATGTCAAAGTCTGCGATCCATTCCGGATGTTCTAATTTTCGCTCCTGCGATCCTATTTTTTTCATAAATTCATCGATAAATAGTTCGAGGCATGTCCCTAACTTCACCAGTGTACCTCGCAGTAATACACTCCTGGAAATTGAAATAAGAACACCGTGAATTCATTGTCCCAGGAAGGGGAAACTTTATTGACACATTCCTGGGGTCAGATACATCACATGATCACACTGACAGAACCACAGGCACATAGACACAGGCAACAGAGCATGCACAATGTCGCGGCACTAGTACAGTGTATATCCACCTTTCGCAGCAATGCAGGCTGCTATTCTCCCATGGAGACGATCGTAGAGATGCTGGATGTAGTCCTGTGGAACGGCTTGCCATGCCATTTCCACCTGGCGCCTCAGTTGGACCAGCGTTCGTGCTGGACGTGCAGACCGCGTGAGACGACGCTTCATCCAGTCCCAAACATGCTCAATGGGGGACAGATCCGGAGATCTTGCTGGCCAGGGTAGTTGACTTACACCTTCTAGAGCACGTTGGGTGGCACGGGATACATGCGGACGTGCATTGTCCTGTTGGAACAGCAAGTTCCCTTGCCGGTCTAGGAATGGTAGAACGATGGGTTCGATGACGGTTTGGATGTACCGTGCACTATTCAGTGTCCCCTCGACGATCACCAGTGGTGTACGGCCAGTGTAGGAGATCGCTCCCCACACCATGATGCCGGGTGTTGGCCCTGTGTGCCTCGGTCGTATGCAGTCCTGATTGTGGCGCTCACCTGCACGGCGCCAAACACGCATACGACCATCATTGGCACCAAGGCAGAAGCGACTCTCATCGCTGAAGACGACACGTCTCCATTCGTCCCTCCATTCACGCCTGTCGCGACACCACTGGAGGCGGGCTGCACGATGTTGGGGCGTGAGCGGAAGACGGCCTAACGGTGTGCGGGACCGTAGCCCAGCTTCATGGAGACGGTTGCGAATGGTCCTCGCCGATACCCCAGGAGCAACAGTGTCCCTAATTTGCTGGGAAGTGGCGGTGCGGTCCCCTACGGCACTGCGTAGGATCCTACGGTCTTGGCGTGCATCCGTGCGTCGCTGCGGTCCGGTCCCAGGTCGACGGGCACGTGCACCTACCGCCGACCACTGGCGACAACATCGATGTACTGTGGAGACCTCACGCCCCACGTGTTGAGCAATTCGGCGGTACGTCCACCCGGCCTCCCGCATGCCCACTATGCGCCCTCGCTCAAAGTCCGTCAACTGCACATACGGTTCACGTCCACGCTGTCGCGGCATGCTACCAGTGTTAAAGACTGCGATGGAGCTCCGTATGCCACGGCAAACTGGCTGACACTGACGGCGGCGGTGCACAAATGCTGCGCAGCTAGCGCCATTCGACGCCAACACCGCGGTTCTTGGTGTGTCCGCTGTGCCGTGCGTGTGATCATTGCTTGTACAGCCCTCTCGCAGTGTCCGGAGCAAGTATGGTGGGTCTGACACACCGGTGTCAATGTGTTCTTTTTTCCATTTCCAGGAGTGTATATAAAGTGTCCATACTCTTCGTTCAAATCCATCGAAAACTTTCGGAAATCACAGTAGAATAATGCGGGCGACTTCAGAAACTTTACTATTCACACCATGAGATTCTACACGAGCTCCCGACCTCCAAATTTGGCACAAAGTGCTTCTTCATACACAGCACAATGAATCCCGTCTGTCTATCCTTGTAATTTTCTGCTCTTTCATTGTCAACTAAATCTTCAAATTCTTCCTGCGCCGTATTACAATGTCATTTTATAGCAAACTTAACAGTACCCGTCGATGGTACGACAGCATAATACACATATAAGAAAAAGTTTTGCATCACTACGGTTCCCGGACTGTGGATATAGTATCACAGACACAGTCCCTTTTGACTGTTCAGAGATGTCACTAAACCCGCCCCAAGATGTAAACAATCATGCATGATCAGCGCCTGTTACACGGAGGGGGTCCGACAGCCGATCAGTTCCACTCTTCCACCAGGAAGGAGGTACGCGGCTTGTGTTTTCTGTGGTTCAACCATGCCTAGACGGTCGATACCGCTGTTCGTTCGCGTCCGCATTGTTACTTTGTGCCAGGAAGGACTCACAACAAGGGAAGTGTCCAGGCGTCTCGGAGTGAACCAAAGCGATGTTGTTAGGACATGGAGGAGATGCAGAGAGAAACTCTCGATGACTTACCTCGCTCAGGCCGCCCAAGGGATACTACTGCTGTGGATTGCCGCTACGTACGGATTATGGCTCCGAAGAACCCCGACAGCAACGCCACCATGTTGAATAATGCTTTTCGTGCATCCACAGGACGTCGTGTTATGACTCAGACTGTGCGCAATAGGCTACATGATGCGCAACTTTACTCCCGATGTCCATGGAGAGGTCATCTTTGCAACCACGACAGCATGCAGTGCGCTAGAGATGGTCCCAACAAAATGCCGAATCGACCGTTCAGGATTGGCATCAAGTTCTCTTCACCGATGAGTGTCGCATATTCCTTCAAACAGTCAATCGTCGGAGACGCGTTTGAAGGGAACCCAGTCAGGCTGAACGCCTTCGACAAACTGTCCGGCGAGTGCAGCAAGGTGGAGGTTCCCTGCTGTTTTGGGGCGGCATTATGTGGGGCCGACGTACGCTGCTGGTGGTCATGGAAGGCGCCGTAATGGCTGTACGATGCGTGAATGCCATCCTGCGACCGATAGTGCAACCATATCGGCAGCATATTGGCGAGGCATTCGTCTTCATGGACGACAAGTCGCGCCACCATCGTGCACATCTTGTGGATGACTTCCTTGAGGATAGCGACATCGGTCGACTAGAGTGGTCAGAATGTTCTCCAGACATGAACCCTATCGAACATGCCTGGGATAGATTGAAAAGGGTTGTTTATGGACGACGTGACCCACCAACCACTCTGAGGGATCTACGCCGAATCGCCGTTGAGGAGTGGGACAATCTGGACCAACAGTGCCTTGATGAACTTGCGGATAGTATGCCACGACGAATACAGGCATGCATCAATGCAAGAGGACGTGCTACTGGGTATTAGAGGTACTGTTGTGTACAGCAGTCTGGACCACCACCTCTGAAGGTCGCGCTGTACGGTGGTACAGCATGCAGTGTGTGGTTTTCATGCGCAATAAAAAGTTTGGAAATGATGTTGATGTTGGTCGCTATTCCAGTTTTCTGTAGAGGTTCCGGAACTCTCGGTGCCGAGGTGATCCAAGACTTTTTTTTGATGTGTGTATGTTTATTTTTATTCTAGGTACCTTGCAAAGTGTAAAGCCAGTGTTAGAATTGTTCAGTCTTTTTTCGATGTCCACGTTTAACTTGTGAAAAAATAGCAATAAAAACCGAAACACAGTTAATTCGGAAACCGGTTATATTGAGCGTTTTTAACAGTCAGATAATTAATTTAGAGAAATGCGCTTCAGTTGCACCAATATTTATTCAAACCACGACTCGTTTCGAGATTTTAAAATCCCAACTTCTACTGTATGAAATTATTGTACTTGGCAAAACATAACATTCAGTCAGGGCAGTCAGTACAAGAGTTCTGATCATTGCATGTTGCCAGAAACTGTCAGTGAACCGACTTAGTCAGCGATGATATAGAAAATCTGGACTTTTTAAATGTTGGTGAAGTTTTCAATAAGGATAACGGTACCTCTTAACTTTTATTGTACAATGCCTCTTGTGGTGAGGACTGATGGATGTGGTAAAGAGGATCAGAATGAAGGTACTTTATGTGTGGTGTATGTGAAGCTGTGAAAGTTGTTGGTGATTTGACTGTATATTGTCATAAATAAAAAACCCTGACCCCACCAAAAAAATTAAAATATAACAATCTACACATTGATCTTGCCGAGATTTTGGTGTTGTAGCTCTCGGGGGCACCCTGTGTGAGACACGCCGCGGGAGGTAGCTGCACGGTCTGAGGCACCTTGCCACGGTTCGCGCAACTCCCCCAGCGTTGGTTCGAGTCCTCCCTCGGGCATGGGTGTGTGTGTTGTCCTTAGTAAGTTAGTTTAAGTTAGATTAAGTAGATGACCTCAGCAGTTTGGTCCCATAGGAACTGACCACCACCACCATTACCCCCACCACTACCACCACCACCACCATGTGAGTTGCAGCACAACACAGAGCTGTATTCTAAAGTGTGGCTGTGCCGGTTGCTTGTGTGCCTTGACTGCAGTCCAGGTTTTCCTGCAGCACTGCTGATACCGCAAGTTCACTCATACGTACATCGTTGGTGCCTGGACTGTGATACGCTTCCAGACCACCTCAGTAGCAGTTAGCGTTCCTGCCCTGCGGCTGTCTGGTGTTAGGCAGTTTCCGCCAACATGCAAGGACTGGAAGTCTTGCACTGGCTGGCTCGACCACATGTTATTTGTTACCAAATACAATAGATTCATACACCTGAAGATGGGATTTTAAAATCCCAACACCGGTCATGGTTTGGATAAATATGAGTACAAGTGAAGCGGACCCCTCTAAATCAATTATCACACCTCTCACAAGGAGGGGTCCCCAGCAGTGTGATCAACTTTTTGAAACCATCTGTACAGTTATGTCGATTAAGATTTGCTAGTACCTGATGATAAAAGATTTTCCTAATTTATGTGACACTCAATAGTGTCAAAAGAAAATGCATCAGTTGCCTTGTTGTGTGGTGTAATGGAGTGATGTAATGGACATGATAGTAGTTTCACGTGTAGGAGATTGAGAGTCGACGTCTTGCCAGGTGCATTAAGTTTTCTCGATTTTTAAATCTTTATCGAAATGAATTGGATCATCATTTTTATTCAGTTTACTTCTTTTAATCTAAATTTTTCTTTCAGTTTCTTTGTTGTATCATTATAATTGTAATATCAACTTCTTCATTTGGTCTCATTTTTCTTCCTATCATTCTTTTTCCACTTGAAATATCTTTTCATTTGTTTTAATTAATTTTATGTATTAATTTCGATTTAATTTCTTGTCTTTTATCACCCTGTTTCTTTGTCCACATTACTGTGTTCATTATATATATTTCTCATTTTGTTTCAGTTTCGTTATATTTATACTTTCATTTAAATTATCATCTGCGTTACTTTTTCCATAGTGCAATAGGCATTTAGGAAATTTTTTGAATTTTGTATGACAAATACAATCCAAAAAAATTTCACATCTGATAATGAAAAGTACATTTCACACACCACTGTACAAGCAGTATAAATATATTATGTGATCTTTTGTTTTTTAACTGAAAGATCAGAATTTTCAAATAATTGAATATTATAATAGAGAAATATAATTAAGTTCATATTCACAATAATTCCAATTGGAAAAAGAATGATATAAAGAAAAAATGAAATAAAGGAAACAAGTTGATAATGCAAAAAAATAACATGACAAAGGAATAATACAAAAAATATATTTAAATCAATTAATTGAGTAAAAACAATGATCAAAGTCATTTCAATAAAGATTCAAAATAAAAAAGCATATTGTACCTAACAAGACTCGAACCCACATTCTCTTGCATGTGGAGCTATTATACAATCCATTACATCGTGCAACAAGACCATGTAATTCAGCTTTTTTTAACGTTATTGAGCATCACACAAAATTCTGAAATTTTTTCATCATTTACTCACAACCAAGGGCCCAACAGGGTGAATGGTAGCAGGGTGTGATACTTGGGATCTTAACCTACATCACAATATATTTGGTTTCAAAAAGTCTATCCCACTGCTGGGGACCTCTCGTCAGTTGAAAATGTCCTACATACGAAATCTTGCCCTTTAACAATCATGTTAAACTGCTAACGAAAATATCCAGTCTAAGTGAAAATTGTTTGTTTCAGCGATACCTGCCATCACAATGTTCTGTTGTTGCAGGGCGAGTTCCGGGCTGATGAGCCCTGCGGCGTGGGTGGGCGTGGCCGTCTTCTTGGGCGTGCTGCTATTGGGGGGCTCCGTGCTGGTGGTGGTCGCCATCTGCCGACGGAGGCGCCTCTACAGGCCAATCGCCAAAGCCTCGCAGCCTGCCAGTGAGTAAACACACATGTCCTGACTCTGCTCATCTGCAGGATGATTCAGGAGGAGTGTCACATAATTTGTGAGGCGATTCTACACGTGAAAATAAACCAAAAAATTCCTACGATGATGTGTCAGATTTTCGATCACTGTAGGACTGGAGTGGGTTGAAGAATACATACATTCATGAATGATTATGAGGGCAAGAGTGAATATTACTTAGCGAAATGTTGCACAGACACTGTGACGGACAGAATAATGGTGTGGCAGATGACTGATTCATCCTACAAGAGGTGTTCAAAAAGTCCCTCACTCACCTTAATGCACTCAGCAATGCCTCAGAGGGTGTGTTGTGCTGCACATCGAACACCATATCGGCAGGCTTCAATGTGGGGAACAAGTTCTTCACATGTATCCACCCTTGTAGCATATATTTGTATTATTGTTTTTATTTGCTATTTTATTTGAGTCCAACAGAATGTTGGACATGAATACAGCACAACACTATACTGTTTAAGAGGGGGGAAAGTCTACATAGAATGTCTACATAAGGAAAAATAACAAAAAAGTCTACATACTATCATCTGGCAATCTGGTTCACAGATACTGTTCATCCGAAATCCAGACTACTGGTCCATAGCACTACTATGGACTACACTGTTATACAGCACTACACTACATTACACTATACTACTGTGCTTGGTATCAGAACCAAGCTGGACTTCTCATTTGTCGAGATGGTTAGTCTGTGGCACAGTGAGACACAACTCAGGATTCACACATGCTGCACTTCTGTGGCACCCAAAGTGTGGAGACTGGGAGATGGCTGCCACGGTCTCAGGAAATCCTTCTTGGTCCTCCCCGAGGCCCATCTCCACACTGCATCAGGAAGGTTGACGTAGCTGTGCTGTGGCGCGTACCGTTATCGTGATGTACGGCCTCTTCTTGCTTGTATCTCAGCCATGTAGGCTTGCAGTTCATAGGTTGATACTTTAGCTGTCAGCGTGCTCAGCTTACTCCACAGTTCCTCATATTATATTACAGACTTTTGCATTTCCAAATGCGTTCCTGTCCTGGTCTGTAACATGTCGTCTAACAGACACCAGACAATGTGATCCAGGGTGCCGATTCGTCCACATTCACAAGTGTCTGTGATGCACTGTTGTATTCTTAGAAAGGAGCTGGGAAATCGGCCATTGAGCACCTCTCTTTCTTACTGCTGGATCTAGCGGCTGCAATCCTAACATCACCAGCAGTGTCTCAGTTGGTGTTGAGTATACAGCTGCGTGCTCGCTATAGAGCCCCTGCTGTTCCACGAGCCCAAACGCTCGACCCTTAGCCCACAATAGCGAGTAAGACTCCGTTGTTGTGTGTTCTTATTGCACCTCGTGGCAGCTGAAAACTTCTTTGGTCAGTTGCTGCTATTTTATTTAGGATTTTAATGCCTCTCTGGCAGACGATTTCTACATGTGCGTGGACGTTTTGTTTTTCGTCGATGTTAATTCCAAGATACCTATATACGGCCTTTCTTTTCACAGGTTGCTCATTTATTCTGATTGTGGGATTTCTCGTTCTCGATTATCTATCTTTTGGTAACATATAAATTCTTTTGTGCACTGCTATCATTAGTTTGTTTTTTATGCACCAGTAACTTAGTCTTCGAACGAGTGCCCTGCTGTTTTCCTCTAACTTAGTCCTGGCATTAGCAGATACTATAATTAGCGGATCGTCAGTATGGGTGATGCATTCTCTAGTGTTTGTTAATCCCCCTTTAATCAGTCCCGTAAACAAAAGTCTAATGGGGTTGGGTCGGATGATCTTTCGGGCCAGTTAGACGGTCAGTCGTGGACAATCGACCGCTGAGGAAATATGTTTTCAGATACTGATATACTTGTCTGTTACAGTTAATTGGTGATCCATCGTGTTGCATTTACATTTGCCGTCATTGCTCAAATATCACATCTTCCAAAAGTCCTGGTAGGTCTTCTATCAGGAAATGTGTGTATGCTGCGGCTGTCATGCTATTTGGCAGGAACACAGACGCTACCACCAGGTCATCAGTCATACCACACCAGACGTCCACTGAGAACCTGACTTGGAATGTTGTTCCTCTGGTGTTAAAAAAAAATGGCTCAGAGCACTATCGGTTTAACATCTGAGGTCGTCACTCCCCTAGAACTTAGAACTACTTAAACCTGACTAACCTTAGGACATCACACACGTCCATGCCCAAGGCAGGATTCGAACCTGCGACCGTAGCGCTCGCACGGTTCCAGACTGAAGCGCCTAGAACCGCTCGGCCACACAGGCTCGCTCTCTGGTGTCATGTAGGTTCTCCATCACCCATGCATGAGAACTGCAGTTGTTCATCGTACGACCACGTGTAAATGTAGCCTCATCTGTAAATAAAGTGTATTGCACGATGTCTCCATGTACAGCCAATCATTCACAAAAAATGTGACTGCTTAGTAACTGTACAGGGAATGATTACAAGCTCTCAATTACAAGCACTCGCATTTTTAGACTGTTGATCTGATAGCTAATGTGCCATGTACTTGTTCTGGGGCTCCATTGTACCATTGCAAAAAAGTGGTTCCCTTCCTCAGCTGATTGGACAACCTCACATTCCCAAGTTACGTGTAAACCGGGTAGTGTTCCAGATTCACATAATGCTTGAAAAACCCTCGGAAATAACCTGGCACATGGAGTTTGTCAGTCAGGAAAACATCTCTGGTTTCCTGTCAATGCCGCATGGGCAATGCCATTGGAGAACCTGTACACAAACGACATGTCTGCATATTCTGCACAGATGAACTTATACAACATCTTGGTAATCGTGGGCACAATGGACTTACCCAATTAAACAACACTCAAGAATGACACTTACACGGGCTCACGAGTGCTCACTGATTCAACTGACGATTGAACACTGGGTACACTTGCAGCTGTTTCCTCAGTGTGGCATAACAGTGCTGCCATCTGTTACAGAACCCGCACACCTCTTGTAGGATGGGTGAGTCATCTGTCCCACCATTATTCTGTCGACCACAGAGCTGACACAACATTTCAGTAGGTAATATTCACACTTGTCTTCATATTCATTCATGAATGTGTAGAGTCTTCAACCCACTCCAGTTCTGTAATGATCGAAAGTCAGGTACATGTTCATAGGACTTTTTCAGCTTATTTTTACATGTAGAATCGCCTCAAAAATATGTGACATTCCTCCTGAACAGCCCTGTATATTAGGTGAGACTGGGGCTAACGGTTGCACAGGGCAATCTTTTACATACGAGTTTTGATCTGACTGCTGTTAGCAATGCACTTTTCTTCCAATAGTGGCAGCACGTTATAGCACATACCTCTCTCCCATGACTAGAGAGAGGGCCGGTTGTCAGTATTAGGCGAGGCTCAACAGGGGCGATCCAATATGCGGCACATTTAGTTATAATGAAGGTCACGTGATACGACGCTCATCGATTCCCACTGGGGCGATGCGAAATGCGATATGAGACAGCTCAGTACAGAGAGTGGCGAACACTCACAGCGTCGAGTGTGGCGTGTCGCAGCACATCGCGGCCAAACGCCAAAATGTATCACGTATTTACTCAAGACTGGAAAGAGCTACAGCTTTCCTCCCAGCGTTAAACGCAATTTGGATAGGTTAACTGCATTTCTTATACAACAATATCTGCCATAAAATGCACCAACTGCCAACGACTCTCGTTTCTCACTGCAAACTTTTCAAAATATGAGCAGCGCTGCTCTTTACTTTGAATGACTATGGCTCATCTTCTTCTTCTTCGGCACTACAGCCTTTGGTGACCCTTGGCCTCCTCAACAATCTTCCTCCATACCTCTCTGTTCTCAGCTTTTTTCTTCCATCCACGGATCCGCATCTGGGCAAGGTCAACCAGCACGTCGTCCATCCATCTAGCTCCTGGTGTGCCCTTCCTTCTGATGGAATACACTCTGGCAACCATTATTCGTTTGGGCGTCCTGTCTTTCCCCATCCTCTCCACATGTCCTAACCAACGTATTCTTTGAGATTTGATAAATTTCCGTACAACTGTGGGTAGTAAGGAAAAGAAAAACAGTTCATTGTCAATCTGTAGGGGTTGTAGGAAAATATTTTTTTTTACTGAAAAGTTTCATTATGTTTCTATGCACTCCACCACTTTTGCTTCTGCATCCATCATGTACACATGCCTAATAGCGTGTAGGACATCCGCGAGTACGCGGAAGTGCCGCAATACCAGTGGCGTGGCTCTGAGCACTATGGGACTTAACTGCTGTGGTCATCAGTCCCCACTACTTAAACCTAACTAACCTAAGGACTTCACACACATCCATGCCCGAGGCAGGATTCGAACCTGCGACCTTAGCGGTCGCGCGGTTCCAGACTGTAGCGTCTAGAACCGCACGGCCACTCCGGCCGGCCACGTGGCGTGGATTCGACTAATGTTTGAAATAGTGCTGGAAGCAACTGACACCATGAATGCTGCAGGATTGTCCATAAATACTTAAGAGCAAGAGGGCGTGGAGATCTCTTCTGAACAGAACGTTGCAGGGCATTCAGATATGCTCAATAATGTTCATGTCTGGGGAGATTGGTGGCCAGCGGAAGTGTTTAAACTCAGAAGAGTGTTCCCGCTCTTTAGAAATTTGGGCGTATGGGGTGTCGCATTGTCCTGCTGGAAATGTCCAAGTTCGTCGAAATGCATAATATACATGAACGGATGCAGATGATCAGACAGGACGCTTACATACGTGTCACCTATCAGAGTCGTATCTAGACGTACCCGGGGTCTCATATCACTCCAACTCCCCACGCCCCACAGCATTACAGAGACTCCACAGGCTTGAAGAGTCCGCTGCTAACATGCAGGGTCCATGGATTCATGCGGTTGTCTCCATACCTGTACACGTCCATCCGCTCGATAAAATTTGAAACGAGACTCGTGTGACCAGGTAACATGATTCCTGTCATCAACAGTCCAATGTCGGTGTTGATGGGCCCAGGCGAGGCGTAAAGCTGTGTGTCGCGCAATCATCAAGGGTACACGAGCGGGCCTTCGGCTCCGAAAGTCCATATCGATGATGTTTCGTTGAATGGTTCGTACGCTGACACTTGTTGATGACCCACCATTGAAATCTGCAGCAATTTCGGATGGGCTGCACTTGTGTCGTGTTGAATGATTCTCTTCAGGCGTCGCTCGTTCCGTTCTTGTAGGATCTTTTCCGGCCGCAGCGATGTTGGAGATTTGATGTTTTACCGGATTTCTGATATTCACGGTACACTCGTGAAGCGGTGGTACGGGAAAATTCCCACTTCATCGCTACCTCGGAGATGTTCCGTCCCATCGCTCGTGCGCCGACTATAACACCACATTCAAATTCACTTAAATCTTGATAACCTGCCATTGCAGCGGCAGTAACCAGTCTAACAACTGCGCCAGACACTTGTTGGGTTATATAGGCGTTGCCGACCGCAGCACCGTATTCTGCCTGTTTACATACCTCTGTATTTGAATACACATGTGTATACGAGTTTCATTGACGCTTCAGTGTATGATGTCCAATATCGCATCGCATCAGTATCACAATGTAACAAGTAACCACAATGAAATTGTAATAAGCCGTCCCCATATATTGGCACATCATATTCAGTTACAAAAAACATCAATTTTCAATTATAGGGAAATTTTATACACTTCATCACTCACATGAAACTGCACTTGCACTGATATTGCATTGACACATGAATCGGCAAAGGGACCTTCTAAGACCCCTCAGTTGGGAAACACCCTCGGTGCCAACCGTGCACCTTTGTTGGTCGCTTTATAAACGTTCGTGTACAGAGACATCCATTCACTGATTTCTAGGCGCTGGCGTGACAGCTGTCCCTTCCGACACCCCTCAGATTTCGCACGTGGCCTACAGGCTCTAGTTCGTTGATCTACTGCCACTCAGCTGGCTGTTGTCAAAATGGTTGCCCGTCACACCAGCGCCTAAGAGTCACTCAATCGTTCTCTCTCTGTACATGGACATTAAAGTTCCGGTTCTGTACTGAGTATGCCGAGTCCTATTCCGAATCAGTGCAACCAACAAAACATTTTCTGTATAATATCTGTGGAGTATGGGCTCACGATTATTGTGCAAGTATTGATAAACATTGCATGTACAAGAACTGCTGTTCCGATAGTGAAATTGGTGTATCAGAATAAGAACTCTTGACAACGTCAGATTAACAATAGACTTTTCTGTAATACTGATAACAAATTACATGTAAGAGAAAAACCACAAAAATTAATACAAAATTATAACTTTTTTTGATCAGTGCTTAACAGTCTATTCTATGTGCCACAAGTTACCTGATCCACTATAACAACATGCCACATTGCGGTGTAAATTGTTACAACCCACAGCACGAGAAATAATATCAAGTCAATGATATCCTGGTAGCGAGCATAAGGAAAAAATTATGCTATGACATTATAATAATGGTCTATGTTGTAAGATATTTCACACTAAAGTAGCTCTAAAGCTTATTCGAGCAAATTGTAACAACTAGCTTGGGTCTGTCCTACCAAATGGCTAAAATGGTGCACAGTCACAGCTGCAGGGAGCCTGCCTAACGACTTCCAGGGCAAAAACAATCATTTTCAGTATTTTTCTGAAAAGGGAAATGCAAAGGCTCAATCTAGATACAGTAGGGGTGAGTGAAGTGAAGTGGAAGGAAGACAAGGATTTCTGGTCAGATGAGTATCTGGTAATATCAACAGCAGCAGAAAATGGTATAACAGGTGTAGGATTCGTTACGAATAGGAAGGTAGGGCAGAGGGTGTGTTACTGTGAACAGTTCAGTGACCGGGTTGTTCTAATCAGAATCGACAGCAGACCAACACCGACAACGATAGTTCAGGTATACATGCTGACGTCGCAAGCTGAAGATGAACAGATAGAGAAAGTGTATGAGGATATTGAAAGGGTAATGCAGTATGTAAAGGGGGACGAAAATCTAGTAGTCATGGGCGACTGGAATGCAGTTGTAGGGGAAGGAGTAGAAGAAAAGGTTACAGCTAGTAATAGCGAATACCCTGTTCAAGAATCACAAGAGGAGGAGGTAAACTTGGAAAAGGCCGGGAGATACGGGAAGATTTCAATTAGATTACACCATGGTCAGACACAGATTCCGAAATCAGATACTGGATTGTAAGGCGTACCCAGGAGCAGATATAGACTCAGATCACAATATAGTAGTGATGAAGAGTAGGCTGAAGTTCAAGACATTAGTCAGGAAGAATCAATACGCAAAGAAGCGGGATACGGAAGTACTAAGGAATGACGAGATACGTTTGAAGTTCTCTAACGCTATAGATACAGCAATAAGGAATAGCGCAGTAGGCAGTACAGTTGAAGAGGAATGGACATCTCTAAAAAGGACCATCACAGAAGTTGGGAAGGAAAACATAGGTACAAAGAAGGTAGCTGCGAAGAAATCATGGGTAACAGAAGAAATACTTCAGTTGATTGATGAAAGGAGGAAGTACAAACATGTTCCGGGAAAATCAGGAATACAGAAGTACAAGTCGCTGAGGAATGAAATAAATAGGAAGTGCATGGAAGCTAAGAAGAAATGGCTGCGGGAAAAATGTGAAGACATCGAAAAAGATATGATTGTCGCAAGGACAGACTCAGCATACAGGAAGTCAAAACAACCTTTGGTGACATTAAAAGCAACGGTGGTCACATTGAGAGTGCAACGGGAATTCCACTGTTAAATGCAGAGGAGAGAGCAGATAGGTGGAAAGAATACATTGAAAGCCTCTATGAGGGTGAAGATTTGTCTGATGTGATAGAAGAAGAAACAGGATTTAGAAGAGATAGGGGATCCAGTATTAGAATCGGAATTTAAAAAGAGCTTTGGAGGACTTACGGTCAAATAAGGCAGAAGGGATGGATAACATTCCATCAGAATTTCTAAAATCAATGGGGGAAGTGGCAACAAAACGACTATTCACGTTGGTGTGTAGAATATATGAGTCTGGCGACATACCATCTGACTTTCGGAAAAGCATCATCCACACAATTCCGAAGACGGCAAGAGCTGACAAGTGCGAGAATTATCGCACAATCAGCTTAACAGCTCATGCATCGAAGCTGCTTACAAGAATAATATACAGAAGAATGGAAAAGAAAACTGAGAATGCGCTAGGTGACGATCAGTTTGGCTTTAGGAAAAGTAAAGGGACGAGAGAGACAATTCTGACGTTACGGCTAATAATGGAAGCAAGGCTAAAGAAAAATCAAGACATTTTCATAGGATTTGTCGACCTGGAAAAAGCGTTCGACAATATAAAATGGTGCAAGCTGTTCAAGATTCTGAAAAAAGTAGGGGTAAGCTATAGGGAGAGACGGGTCATATACAATATATACAACAACCAAGAGGGAATAATAAGAGTGGACGATCAAGAACGAAGTGCTCGTATTAAGAAGGGTGTAAGACAAGGCTGTAGCCTTTCGCCCCTACTCTTCAATCTGTACATCGAGGAAGCAATGATGGAAATAAAAGAAAGGTTCAGGAGTGGAATTAAAATGCAAGGTGAAAGGATATCAATGATACTATTCGCTGATGACATTGCTATCCTGAGTGAAAGTGAAGAAGAATTAAATGATCTGCTGAACGGAATGAACAGTCTAATGAGTACACAGTATGGTTTGAGAGTAAATCGGAGAAAGACGAAGGTAATGAAAAGTAGTAGAAATGAGAACAGCGAGAAACTTAACATCAGGATTGATGGTCACGAAGTCAATGAAGTTAAGGAATTCTGCTACCTAGGCAGTAAAATAACCAATGACGGACGAAGCAAGGAGGACATCAAAAGCAGACTCGCTATGGCAAAAAAGGCATTTCTGGCCAAGAGAATTCTACTAATATCAAATACCGACCTTAATTTGAGGAAGAAATTTCTGAGGATGTACGTCTGGAGTACAGCATTGTATGGTAGTGAAACATGGACTGTGGGAAAACCGGAAGAGAAGAGAATCGAAGCATTTGAGATGTGGTGCTATAGACGAATGTTGAAAATTAGGTGGACTGATAAGGTAAGGAATGAGGAGGTTCTACGCAGAATCGGAGAGGAAAGTAATATGCGGAAAACACTGATAAGGAGAAGGGACAGGATGATAGGACATCTGCTAAGTCATGAGGGAATGACTTCCATGGTACTAGAGGGAGCTGTAGAGGGCAAAAACTGTAGAGGAAGACAGAGATTGGAATACGTAAGCAAATAATTGAGGACGTAGGTTGCAAGTGCTACCCTGAGATGAAGAGGTTAGCACAGGAAAGGAATTCGTGGCGGGCCGCATCAAACCAGTCAGTAGACTGATGACCAAAAAAAATAAATTTATGACTGTCGACCAAATTTAAAAATTTCAAATGCTACTATGATCTATTCAGTGAGAGATACAGTCTTATGTTAAACGTATCACATATTAAGTCAAGTATAAAACTTAAAAGCAGTGTATATGCCCCGAGACGGCTTAACTGACTGTGAAAATGACTCAGACTGTATTCATCCAGTATTTGAAAGTGTGAGCTCAAGGCGACTTCCAGAAAACATTACATATAACTTCAAGTCTTTTCGAAACTCTTTCTCACCAAAACCCCAAACAAGATAATGTAAGGAAAATCACTTACTACATTTTCGCTATTTATGCATTAAAACTTCAGTGTCAGGGGCAACGTTTTCATTTGTTACTTCTTTAGTGCTAAACTCTATTTGCAACACGTTTTGCAGACGGTACCGACACACACTTCTGAATGCACCTGCAAAATTATATCATTGTACGGTACACAGTTCAGAGATACGATGTTTTGTACATGGGGGTTCAATTCACTAATAAATATATCGTTTTGCAAGGAAGGTTTTTTCTACGTATTTTATTGCTGCTGAATGTTGATGAGTGTATAATATACTCGTATGCACCATTATTTAATTGGCTTTGGAGAGACATCTCGTGATAGTGGTGGGAGCTACGAGCTGGTCAGCTACAGAGAACACGATATCAGGTCAGAAAACGGCAAGGAAAACAGCCATCACTATTCCAGAGAGCAGCCAAGTTTGATGAGAATCAGTGTCTGACGTGGTGGCTTGCCGGTAAAGGTCATGTCTGAAACCCACAAGTCCATTGATTTAATCCCAATCGTATCCCGAATTTTTCAGTTTGCATTTTAACCTAGCATTGAGAAGGAGATTCACCAGAAGAGATGTGTGGTTCAGATGCCACGTTAAACTGTATTCCCCCTATGCCCAACTAGGAAATGCTAGAGACACACAAGTCGCAGAAATGGCGTCCAATTGAAATACTTGCACCAGCCCATTGAGCCACATGAAATTATTTGTTCCAAAATCTATACATGCATACGAAATTTCTTTTTCTGTACATTCTAGTCTGTTCCCTGCAGCTTCACCCACATATGTGTTTGACACATGTATTCAAGACACCCCCACTTCCCCCTCTCTTTCTCCATTTCCCCCCACCCACTCTACCTCTGACCATATCTTCTTCCCCATTCTTCTGACAATGTCCTCCTTCCTCTTTCTCTCTTCTCATCTTTGCACCCCCCTCTTCCTTCTTCACCTACCCACCACCTCGATCCAAATTCCTCCTGCCTCGTGCATACCCCCTCCTCCCCTCTCTTTGTCCATATCCTTTTCCCTTTCATTCTGCACCCCCTCCTATATACACATCAACTTCTCTCTAGACACGGCAGTCAGCACATGTAGTCCCTGCAATACAATTCAATAAAGTAGGTCAGTACCACTCCCACAACATGCCCATCATGCAGAGTAGGCTATACAAGGAGCACCAGAAAATAATTTATTTGACTCTGATGTACAGACAGCCATGCAAAGCAGGTCAATAAATCAGGTCAGTACTACTGCAAAACAACACTCCTGTCATGAAGTGCAGCCTACCTGTCAGAGATGCAAAACCGTCTCTTACCCCTTGTATGTACGTCACCCTGCAAAGAAGGTTGATCTGGTAGGTTGATACTGTTCCCACACAACAAGCAGGACAGCCTATACGCCAGGGCCTCAGTAAACACGTTTTTGCCAATATCTCCACTCCTATTTGAGCTAGGAGGCTATAAATCCAACTGTGATGGTACTCATGAGTCCTCCTGTTTCTCTGCCAAATCTGGTAGAAATCGATCCAGTGTTTTCAAAGGAGATCCCAAACACACACACATACATACATACACTCTGCTTTATATAGGGTGTACATTTCAAGTTGACAAACCAGAATAACTCGAAAAATAAGCTTCACACATAAAAATGTGTAGGATCCAAAGTTGATTATCTTCGAGGGGGTGGTGCGGGACGTACCTTTAAAATTTCAAATGGGAACCCCCATTGTTTTTATTGCAGAATCAGATTATACATAAAAACTATGTACATTTTGTCTTAAACATTTGTTTTGATTCTTGGTAGTTGGCGCTGTAAATCAAGAAAATCCATGTTCTCATTTTTGTGTGGTAAATGGTTACAGATAAATAAAAAATAGTTATTTACTTCACAAATTTTGATTGGCAAAAATTAAAACTCTCCCTCACTCCCCGTAGGGTGGTGTTTGAGAGAGAGGAATTAGAGTTTTACCAATGTTGACCCACATATTATTTTTTTTTGGGTCAACATTTGTAAAACTCTAATTCCTCTTTCTCAAACCCCACCCTACGGGGAGAGAGGGAGAGTTTTAGTTTCAGCCAATCAAAAGTTACTAAGTAAATAAGTATTTTTTATTTATCTGTAACCATTTTCCACCCTAAAATGACAACATGGATTTTCTTGAATTACAGCGCCAACTACCAAGAATTGAAAACAAATGTTTAAGACAAAATGTACGTTGTTCTTATTTATAATCTGATTCTTCAATAAAAAATGGGGGTTCCCATTTGAAATTTTAAACTTGCCTCCCACCCCACCCCTAGGGGACTGGGGTGGCGGGCTAATTTTAGCTCCAGCAAGTGTCCCCCTCGAAAATAATCAACTTTAGATTCTACACGTTTTTTCGTATCAAGCTTATTTTTCGAGTTATTCTGGTCTGTCAACTTAAAATTTACACCGTGTATAACAGCTTAAAAATTAAAGCTCCGTTGCATTTTTCTGTCTACCTGTGAAGGATAATCTTAGGAATTACTATAGGGACTTTGGTATGATCGTTAAAAGATAGATTGACTCATGAGGAATGTTTCTGTATATAATCTACACTGATACATCAGACAATTTGTCCAACTGTAGATACCCATGCGAAGCCACAACGGATCACTAATTAAATAATAAAGGAATCATTGGTGGGACAGGCAAAAATGTTACAAAAGTGACAAATGGCGCCTCTTCTTAGATTGAAATGACGCTCTAAGGCACGACAGGTTGGGGTTCACTGAACAGTTTACAAGATTTACCTTCCGACCGATTGATTAGCTATGGGTTCTCCATTAGCAGGTAAACTGGCACATATTTTCGTTAGTAATTTGTAAAATAAATTCTTCAAAGATCACCCTGAAATTAATGACAGTACACTGTGCTACAAACGTTATTTTGATGATGTCCTCATTTTGTTTCGTGGCTCACAAGCAGAAATTCACCAGATACACTTCTCAGGTTTGCCACCAGATCGCTTTGTGTAAATCCCACAATATTTCGTCGACGCAACTGCTCGACATCTTCAGGTGGAGGTAGTTGCTGCTGTCACTGTTGCGAGACGTGTCTGATGATAATCGCGCTACGGCGTCGGAATTCATGAGGCCAGGAGCAGGCAATATGTATGCTCGTGTATTACCTGCTCCTGGCCTGAAAAATTCCGACGCCGTAGCGCGATTATCATCAGACACGTCTCACAACAGTGACAGCAGCAACTGCCACCACCTGAAGATGTCGAGCAGTTGCGTCGACGAAATATTGTGGGATTTCCACAAAGCGATCTGGCGGTGAACCCGAGAAGTGTATTTGCAACAGATCCGCTGGGAAAGCCTGAGGAGGCACAGAAATTCATCAGTCTCTAAAAGCCTCTAGTAAAATGCATAACAATATTAATTTGACAGTCGAGCACCAGTATTAATTTTTTAAATCTTTCTATTGCCAAAAATCAATACAGACGTTATTTCGAAATTTATCGTACACCTTCATATTTCCGTGTCATTATTACCTGCCCATTATGTCATCCTGCACAACATAAAAAGACCTTCTAGACACTTTCAGCTGCCACTATATGCTATTGAAGTAATGGAATTTAGCTCCCTTGAAGTTACTCCGGAAGTTCGTTGCTGCATCCAGATGATCGTAAACATCATTTTTCAAGCAGTCCACACTTTGCTAGCACCCTCTACTGACAGCTGAGTTTTAATTTTTGTACACTAGAAGTCGTAACTTTACCCTCAACTTGGACACTCTGTCTGTTGCAAATATTTTCCACTTTTATTAAATCTAATAATTACTTTTAGCCTCTTAGTGCTAAAGCATGGAATTTGAAATTTACGATGTGTTGAAATATAACTCTTCTTAACCCTTTCATGGTAAAAATTTATTTTTCATATGTTTGAAAAAGAGAAAGTCGAAAGCTGACTTCCTTTCTGGTAAATAATATACTTTCACTGCCAATAAGTTTAAGCTGATCGATTTTGAAAATCGATGAAGTTTTTCCATCTGAACCTACTGTAAGATTATCAGAGTCTATTTTTGAATGTTACAACGATTTTATCAGAATAGAAATTATGGAAAAAGTATAACGAGTAAGTAGAAAAACACATTTAGTCTCCTGACATGAAAATACATGAAATATCGTACATAGATTTTCAAGATAAAATTTGAAGACGGGTTTGACGTACCACACAAACCAATGTTTCCTACATTCTATGAAGTTTTCTGGAGCATATACGTCCCACAACATACAAATTATGTAGAAACCAGCATAATTATTGAGGTGTGTAGTAATATTTCAAAACCATGTCTGTAATGTACAAGAAAACACAATTAGTTGCTTCAGATATTCTCGGAATAGAGAAGATGGTGATTTGATCTGATTTGCACGAATCAGACGGACTGTAAACACACGCCGCCCCATTTGATCACCCACAGCCTTCTTTATATACATCCCATGATCCGTAGTATTTTTCTCCAAGTTCCAGAAGCATCTCGTTACATGCTGGCATTAGACAGGTACGAGAAATACGTTCCAACACTAAAAACTGCGTATTACTTTAGTGGGGTGTATGTATCTCATCGATCACAAAAGTGTTAAACATAAAGCATGTCAATACTTCTAATGTACCAAACTGTACAGTTTTTATAATCTTGACACGTACATTTTTCTGACGATGTCATCGGACACATTACTTTTCTTATCGATTGGCGTTGCTCCTCTACAGCATAATGTAAGTTGTATGTTATCTTTGTGCTTCCTTTTTGTCTCGTGATATGTAAAATATTTATTCATCCACCTTATTAAGCTTTTACAACGGCAGTTTCAGAGCCACTTGAAAATGGCCTCATGTGAAGGCCGAAACCAGTTGTGGACCTAGTGATGCTCTTATTAGCAACTGGAGTTGCTTTTAATTGATTTAATTTAATCAGTAGACTGGCCAGTGTACACACGCTGCATTATGCAATTCACGATTGGAGACACTAAGAATTCAGGAAACACTGTACATGCCAGTTTGGTGTAGTAAAAAGAGTATTGGACCAGAGATTTCCAATCAATAAACACGAACTTTACTAATGATGCAAAACATTATTTGAATTTACGATAATGATAAAAGGTGAAGAAATGAATTACAATTTTTTTCCACAGCCAGGACTTCAAAGCAGGCCTCCTTCTTACGAGGCAGATGCCTTAGCCTACTCCGAAGCCATCCCCTAGCAATGAGCCCTCCCTCTCTGGTCTAGGTTAGTCTGCGCAGCTGTGTTACCCACGCTGCTGTGGTTGTATAAAGGCTAACACATCTGCCGGGTAAACAATAGACTTGTGTTCAAGTCCTGGATTTGGCACAAAAATTTAATTCATTTCTCCAGCTTCTATCACTATCGTAGATAAAGTTGAGATTCGTATGTCTCAAGGAAAATTTAATTATATATTTTTTTTAATTGTTCATGTTACGACATGGCAAATTTCTGACAGATGTGAATGGTTAGTTGCAGGTCAGCGGGACTTCAGCAACCCAATCTTCCAGATGGAGATAGACGAAGGCCCCAGCCTGCAGCCATTGGGGGTCAGCGGCAGCCTCATGGCCGTCTCCTAGACCTAGTCCAGTCTAGGCTGATCTAGCCTAGATCTACTTCACTTTTAGTCCAACCGCCAGCTGGGACTACTCAACACTACCATAGCTCGACGGCGCTTACCGAGTCCCATTGAATCAGCAGTAGACCCAAAACAACTGTCTAGAGTGGGGCAGAGGGTACTTCCAACCAAGTTACAAGGATACGCTTATAGAAAATAGGGAGACTTGACTCTCAGCATATACTGGGATACTTTGCACTTAACAACAGCCTGTCATCGTCTGTCTATAAAAACAAATGCCCTATGGAGGTAGCAGCATTGTTCTCCTAGCCACATAGAGCAACGATCTATTTCACAAAAGAAGAATATATTCACAGCAAAGATACATTTCACAAAGAAAGCTTATACCACAAACAATGCTGCTTCATTACGATACGTGCCTCAAGGTGTTTAGAGAATCGAGCATCGAAGTTCTCGGAGCCTGTTGAGACCGCCAGCTATCAATTAGCGACGTTTGCGCAGAGGGTTAAGGTGGCAGGCTGCAGATCTGTGCACACTAGGTTTGACTCTTCTCATTTACGTTTTTGTATATAATCTTGTAGCGTTACAACGAATCATCGGAAAGAAACAATAGTAGTTGTGGTATGTCTGTGGAGATATAATCGACGTATAATAAGGTGTGATGATGAAACGAATATTTATTTAACGAAACATTTGTAATCCCTAAATTCATTTTGAATTGCCCTGTACGCTGATACACACAAACGTTCACTGTACCAAGATATCACAATTTACAAAAATCAATGAAAACAGAACTTTCCTCTTACTTCCCGCTTTTAAGTACTCACTGCATTACGCTGACTTTGTAGATGTTCTTTTCCCATCAGGAGCTTAACTCAGACCAAGGTGATTATAGGGTAGCTCACAGAAAGTTTTCTTGTGACTCGAGTTTTGAGACATTTAAGTGCATTTATAAGCAGATACTACCGTCAGTACTAGACTCTGAGTAAGCCACCTTCATTGAATGATAGATCCCCGTCGACTGCAGATACTTAATTTTCTCCATTTTTAGCAGAGCAGTGAGCTACTGCGAAAGTAAACCTCTGTTATTAATTAATCAACCACGTTTTTTAGTTGCAAATGAATTTCCATAAGAAGAAGAGCTTTACAAAGATCAGATTATGTGAACCTATACATTCACTCGTAAATTTGTCATTGATTGCTCATATGATAAATGTTGAAACACACAACTGTCATCAAGTATGTATTGTATATAGGGAATATAATGATTCTGTAAACAGATACATAATAGTCTAATGCGCACAAAAGATAGAGTGACACGCTTTTTTCTGAAAGCGTAATCTATTCCATGTGTAAATGTACAAAACAGACTGCATCAACGTGCTTTTCTCAATGGGTCACTGTTTCGCCTGTCTGTTACATTATGTGGTGGGGTTATATAAAGAGACTGACAGACTGATGGTGTTTTGGAATGCGGCAGCCAGGTGGTAGTTGTGCGATGCTGTTCGGTGGTGGGGGAAGGCTAGTGGCATCACAAGCATAAAACGTCTTCAAGCTTTCAGTGGCATGACGAAAAGTGGCACCACTAGAGTGACGCGATCTGAATTTGGGAGTGTGCACACGCTACTTCAGATCTGCATGTGGAAACGTGCCTTTACTGAATGTACAGCAAAGGCGCTAATTCACTTAGGTAGTTGCTGGGACAATCTGATGTGTCAACAACAAACAGGCAAAATACGAATTGATACTGTGAATTTGTTCTAGTTAATATCAGTGCGTACATTTCAATGAAATGAGACCAAAGATTATTGTAATACCAAAGAATAAACTTGTTTATTTTTTATTTTGATTTTTGTATTTAAGTTTCTGTGCTGCTGTACCATACAGCCAAAATAAACTTGTAAATATTCTGCTGTCAAAGCAACAGAAAAATTAAACGCGCAAAAGATAGCAGTAAACAATGTGAGTTACTGGAAAAGCAACAATATAGTCTTCGTTGTCTAGGGAGCAATTTGAGGTATCCAGACATGAAATTTGGGTATATTTTAAAATCTTTGAGACCAGCATTAGTGTGAGATTGGATTATGTCCGACTGGTAACTGTGTACAACAACTCAACTTCCTGCAACATCGCAGTACATTAAACGCTCATAAAAGTTTGTAACGTTATACATATGACTTTATTTCCAGTAACGTTCAGTACGTAAAGGAGATTCTTAGTAGAGAAAAGTACTTTCATTTAATTTATTGTACACGACCTTAAGCATCCAAAATGTTGTACACTATTTGTGATCCAGGATTAACAAAGAAACATATATGTTAACGTAAATGAAACGAGCGTCGTACCACTTCTTATCTGGAAGGTGCCATGAAGTAACAAGCTCACATGAAAACCCGTCGTTTTATTTTATTTGATAATTAAGAAGAAAAGCCCTGCTCATACTTCCATTTTATTATTCAATAATAGCACAGCGCATATCTGTTGCAGTATTTCAGGCCTCTACAAATTTGAGTGCTAATTTTTGTTCAGAGTTTTAAGAACTATGTTAATAGATCTCTGTTTATGGCCTTTGTATGTGTGACTGACATTAAAAGTCGTGTGTTTTTGAATTGCATCCATCACACGTAATTACGATTTTTTCACAAAAGTCGTGCCCAGTACTGTCTGAGTCTGTCTTAATTCTCACTGCATCGTCCCTTAAACGGGTACAAGGTCTGCACGTCTTCATCTCGTTGTGACCGGGGTGAGCGTCTTCATGTGTTACGAATTGTTACAATGTGGCGGTCGGGTTGTGATACTTCTTGAAGTATTTACTCCAGAATGCTGCTTTGATGTATTTTGAGCTGGTAGTCTACTATTTGTAAGAATGTGTCATAAACGTGTAGCGCAGATAACTACCTTCTGCTATATTTGTGCCGAAATTCTTCCAGGAAAAGTTCTGTTGCTCGTGCTGTAAAAAGATGCATATGTGTTGCTTTTAGGTTGTAAAGTAGGGGACAGGCACCAAAAACGGGTACCATACGACTGTATTCTGTATTAAGTGTTCATCCAATCTCAATTAGCGGAAAATGGAACAGGGTTTTGCGTGAATATAAAACCAAAGTTTGAATACTCCAACTTACGCAAGGCAAATTAATGTAAATTATACGAGTATGTGCGGAACAGTAACGCCTCAGAATTTTTTATGTGGGAACTCTTTAGGGTTTTTAAATAAAACAAACGTTATTAACTTTCTACATCTCTATTCTTCATGTCTACAAATTTATTTGTCAACATAGTGGCCCTGGCGCCGAACACATTTCTCCCAACGAGAGATTAGTTTGTTGGCACCGTCACTGAAGAATGTTCGACTTTCTCGACGGAGTCACTACCTCACCTCTGGTTGCACCGCTCCATCACTATCAAAGCCAAGTCCTCGAAGTGCTCGCTAAGTTTTGGACACAGATGAAAATCGAATGGGACCAAATCGTGACAGTACGGAAGGTGGTCGATGGCTGTCATCCCGAGACGTCGCATTGTTGTGTGGGCTGGCGCCGCCATGCTGGAGGAGCGGGTTGCGCCCCGTGTGGACCAACTCTGCGAATTCGAAACTCGACTACACCTCTCTGTTTCTCAAGCACCGACGTAGTTACGTCACACACCACAATGTTACGCTCTACAGTTCTCAGCCCTCTGGCGGCAGAGGACTGGAAATACGTAGACACGAAGAAAAAAGATGTAGAATGTCAATAACATTTATTTGATGTATTAGGCCTGCTTTTTTAAAATAAGTACCTTTTTGAAATAAAAATAAAACAATTCAGCTTTTCTTAGAAATTTTATTTTTCTTGAAAGCATGTACCTTACTTTTCAACGTAGTCCCCACGAACATTAAGTCATTTATCACATCATACAAACCGCACTGAATACAATTCTAGTACAAATCTGCCACCTGACCATAACTGTCGATAATTTAAAATACCAGTTGCGGGCTTTCAAATAAAATTAAAATGGTGTGGGTGTGTGGTCCTCAACTACGTGCCCTCAGACTCAGAGTTGGAATATTAAAAGTTTTGGCTGGTTTCGTTGTCTAGTGGCCGGGATACGTAGTTGCCGCATTACAAGCCAAATACTGCTGAGTCTGCAGTATACAATATGAATATACACATGAATCGAATGGTCGAAGGTTCCCATTACTCGGCAATTGCGAATTATGAATGTAACATACAAATTTATAAATGAAAGACTGCAATAAATAAAATCTGCAGGTACTATCTTAACGACTTTAAATGATGAGTACGAATGTAGAAGTACTTTTGAATATGTGGTATATTTCTGCAAAACACTTATTGGTGTCGATGGTCCAGCAATTAAATAAAATATAAGTTGAATAACAGCGAAACAGTAGATTGCTACTGCTCGTAATTAGTTATGAACGACAACATATCTCGCGAGATATTCACTTCTAAACGCATACTACGTCTTCACTGTAGAAACCTCGGAAATCTCACAAGTTCACAAGTCCGCACTCCGAAGTATTGCTACCTCACGCGACCATACGCAAACCGCTGCACACTCCAAGTCTCTCTCGCCACCGTGTGTCCCTCGCGCCATACTCCACGACTCTCCTGTCCTCTCTCGTACTCTTCTCCCACTTCCATCCAGTCTCCCCATTCACGAGCGCTGTGATGGGCTAGATCTCTCCCGCCATGTCTCCAAGCCAACGCACACTCACAAATATAATGAAACACATTCGAAATACTGGATTTACATTTAAATAAATTGAAATTAAATAAATATTCCTATGGCTGAACCATAAACACGCTCTAACACACATTATTAAATACTTATCAAATTCCCGGGTTCGATTCCCGGCGGGGTCAGGGATTTTCTCTGCCTCGTGAAGGCTGGGTGTTGTGTGCTGTCCTTACGTTAGTTAGGTTTAATTAGTTCTAAGTTCTAGGGGACTGATGACCATAGATGTTAAGTCGCATAGTGCTCAGAGCCATTTGAACCATTTGAACTTATCAAATTAAATAGACCTATATCAAAGGAATAGCAAGCTAAAGTAGGCCAGTAGACTAACGTCTCTGTGCTTTCTAAAACACAGTAAATAATTGACCAATTTCTTCATGGATAGTATACATCGGATATAAACAAAGACATACATGAATAAACATATTTATAAGCATGCTGCTACCGTTTTTTCGTGTAACTGTGGAGTACTTACGGCCTGACGCGATCGATAGTAATCGGCCACTTTGACCTCCAATAACTCACGTACTATTCGAGTTACACGCCTGTAATTTATACCAATTTAGGTTTACAGTAATAGCTTCCTAAAGACACGTCGATCAACGAAACCGGATGAGTCGTTTAGATTTTGGATATTTGTTACTGGGTGTTACTTGTATAATTTACAGTCAGATACTAAATTTTAAACTAATAAAGATAATTAAAATCTGATTACACCATGAGAATCGTCGTGCAAATAATGGTAATGTACAAGTTTCTTTTTGAGGTATCATGATTCACCTTGCAACAATTAATTTCTATTTCTCTCTTTCTTTTGCTTGTGTCTTTTCCCGCAATGACACAGGGTCGGCATGGTTAATCAGATCTGGCAAGGTTAATTTAAGGGGTGGCCGGATGCCCTTCCTGCCGCCACCCCCCAGGACAGAAGTAGTGTACCCCAACTGTCTGTCTCTAGTGTAATCCATGGAGTAGTGCAAATGTGTACAGATGTATGCGAGCCGTGTAACTGAGGCGGAACGTGGGGACCAGCCCTGTATTCACCTAGGGGGATTTGGAAAACCGCCTAAAAACCACATTCAGGCTGGCTGGCACACCGGCCTCCGTCGTTGAGCCACCGGGCGGATTCGGTCCGGGGCCGGCGCGCCTACCCGAGTCCAGGAAGCAGCGCATTAGTGGCCTCGGTTAACCTGGCGGGTCGCAACAATTAATTTCTATATGAACCGTGAAACGTCTGCCATTAAGGCTTCACAAAGTCCGCCATTTTTCGCTCTCCCGGCGTACAAGACTCTTTGACCGACACAGCGTCACCAAGGAATTGCCAGCCACGTGCTCCCTGGACGACGTGCTCTGGCCGCTGTGAGGCAGCACGCGGCTGCTGACGAGCTCGGGCCTGCCACGTGCCCTGTGCGGCAGCGTCACTCGGAACGCCACAACTCGCCCGTTACCTCACACACTAACAGCTGAATAAAGCACACTTCTTGACACTTGAGGAAACTCATCACATTTGTCGAAATTGTAAAGCATGTGTTCTCCCTCACTATTTCATCAACTTTCTGCACAAAATTGTCATTTACCACTGATGGTTGACCCACGTCATTCCCCATCATGCACATTTGTATTCCTTCTTTTAGTCATCACCCATTTCCATACACACCATCCAATTGCTCATAATTATGAAGAAGTGTGCTTTATGCAACTGTTACAGAACGATTAAATTATCGAAAGCTATACTCAGGCGGCAGATTTCTAGAAACGTAGTACTACAAGTTCGTTGTATGATATGATAAGTGTCTTAATATTCGTGAGAATTATGTTCGAAAGTAAATTAAAGTACGAGTTTTCATGTAACCATAGAATTTCTATGAAAAATTACTTGTTTTATTTTTGTTCAAAATGGAACTTACTGAAAAACGCGCATTGTAAAAAGGTTTAACAGTTTTCACTTTAAGAAATTCAGAGGCATTATTTTTCAGCAGGTCCTCGTATAAAATTGGACTTATTAAGAATTTTGTGAAAGCGTTAAATGTGACTCAGCATTTACTTTCTTACTTCAGAAGTACACTAGGCTTAATTTCGAAAATTTGAAAGCAAATGTGTTTACCCGTCCACAAACCAGAGAGGTTCTTGAAGACTGTTTGGAATACCGGTAAAGAAGAAGATAGAAATATCACGGCAATCTTTTAAGAATATTTAAATTGATTTTCTGGGACGTTTCAAAGTATAAAATTTCAAAGAGCTTGTGGATGACCTCACATACGAACAGCTGTAATGTAACGTGTTCTGTATGAAGCTGAACCATGGGCCTCACGGAAAAGGGGTGACTCGGCTGAGTCACGCCATTTGACTCCTAGTCTGATCACGAGGTGTGACCATTTATTGGACGCGCTGATCAGGTAGGCTGACGTGACGATCAATGAACAAGACGGGATGTATCTAGAACATCTTAGGTGATCAGAAAATAGTGGACAGGAATGCAATTAAATACTTAGCTTTAATTCAGCATCAGTGGCGAACGTCGGTCTTGACTTTGTACAATAATATTTACAAGTGTAGTTATAGGCTGAACTGCGAATATTTCTTTACAATTCTGACTGCTTAGTGAAAGGTGGCTACACTGAGCCACAGCGCCAGAGATCGCTAGAGAGCATTGTTCCGCCGCCTCCACTGGCAGTGATTATTGAGATGTCGTAGTGGGCAGTGCTTGTCGAGGACTCGTAGTAGTCAGTTCGTGTTGAGATGTGCTTGTAGGGAGTGCTTGCTGAGATGTGATACTGAAAAGTTCTTGTTGAGATGTGGTAATAGCGAGTCGGTGTGGAGATATATTGTAATGATGAGAGTGATTTTGGTCAATATATGAAGGTAACGAAACTTGATTTATTTTTCATTATTTCCATGTTTTAAATAATGCGTCATTACAGGTTCAGTCAACAAAGCATCTGGCTTGTGTTCTTGTATTAGAGTGTAATTCTGGTTTTCTTGAGTAATTATGGTATTTTTATTTTCTTTAATTAATTCAGTATAAATGATATTTAAAATTTCTTGTGTTATTGAAGAAGAACCGTGCCAGATGCGTACGTTGAGTCATACTTCCACACACAGAACAGTTACACTTGTGCTTTGGTTTCGTAGGTTTTTATAGTTGCTGGGGACTTAATTAATTAATTGTGTTAATGAAAATTTCCATTCATTCTTTGTTATTGTTCTAAGCAGTCAGATTGCGTAATAATACTAGTCAGGGCCAACCGTTTACGAGACTTCGTAATCGGACAAACAGCTACTAAAAATTTAAAAATTATTTTCATTATATTTTAATTAAGCCCCCATGCACGTGGCGACCGCTGCTTCGGATCGTCCCTTGGAATTTTTCTGATTGTAGAAATAGTAGACAGTAGTATTGTTGTAGTAATTTGTAGTTTAGCAATTGTAGTCTATTTTGCATGTGTAGATTTGGTAATTGTCATTCTTCAAATGGTATTTTTTTTTTGCAAAATTTCATTTCTGTTGTCTTGTCTACGGGTTTGACAATGTTGTGCAGTTAGGAAGATTTCAATTGTTCGTTAATCGTGTTTGAGGGAAACATTTCGTGTGAATGGTATTGTTGGAGATAAAGTGTCATTGTGTGTAATTTTCATATAGTGACGAGTTTTGTATATTTTGTAAATGATCACGCGATCAATGAAAAAGGCAAAAATGATGGATAGTGAGAATGACGAAATTGTTAACATGGCGAACTCGCCAACAGAGGAAAACAGTATGATGGATAATGAAGTGGAAAACAATGTAATAAGTCGGGAAAATAGTCCGGAACCATTTCAAAATTTTTCTCAATCAGAAAATTCACAGAATACGAGATTAACGACAGAAGATTCTGTAATAGTATCGAACACAGATAGCTTTACAGCTATGACGAAGGAAACTGGTTTTGCGAGAAATGTTAGGGGCGAAAAGAATTTCGAACCAGATCATACGGAGCAGTTGATGAGTGCAATATTAAATTTGGGATCACAGTTACGATCTGAATTAAAAACAGAGATGGGAACTTTGGCAACACGGTTAGACTCACAAATGGAAACACAGATGGGAACAATGGAAACTCGGTTAGGATCTGAATTAAAAACAGTGGCAACACGTTTAGAAACAGAGTTGGAAACAATGGAAACACAGTTAGACTCACGAATAGGGACATGTTTCAAAAATATGAAAGATGAGTTAAAGAAAGAAATCAGAGAAGAAGTACAACCGATTTTGAATTCTCACAATAATAGATTAATTGCAGTAGAGATTAGACAAAGGGAACAGGATAGAGAACAGGAAGAAAGAGATCGCGTGATAGTACAAAAATTTTCAGAGTTAAATTTACAACGTGCACACGATAAGAAAGAAATATTTGAGAGAATCGAGGAATCCGTCCCAAATGACAGAATAAATAATCTAACACAACAATATGAACAGTTAACTACCAAATGTGTCAACACTGAATCCCGAGTCGCGACACTTACGGAAGACGTAAATAAACAGAAAGAAAAAATAGGTGACTTATCGGAAAGAGTTGAGGAGATTTCAGATAAATTGACAAATCTTAGTTTACATGGGGACAGAGATTCAGATGATACAGCACCATTGCCATTTGCAGAAACCGAAGAGTATCAGAACATAAATAAGCATGTTGAAAATCAGGGAAAATTTAATGAACGCGTTAAAAGGGAAGTTGGGGCATTACGAAAGCAAGTCAAACAAATTGAAGGCGAAATCGTAGGAACAGACAGCAGAAGAAATTTAGAATCACAGATAGCAGAGGGCTTTGAAGAAGATAATTTGTTTCATTTATGGGACGCAACAAGAGAGCGCCAGGCGCGCGAACTTGACAATAATCGACATTCAAACTGGGACAGACGCGGTAGGTCTTTGTCGCCACGAGGCGAAAACTTTGACTATAAACACTTTTTGACTGTTCGGAAATTTAAGATCTTCCGCAATTCTAAGAATGACATACATCCATGTGCATGGTTAGATCAATTTATGTACGCACTCCCACCAAATTGGCCACTAAGTCACAAACTGGAATTTATGTGTGGATATTTAGAAAACGAACCGGCGACGCGGATGCGCGCACTCATTAGAGAGTGTAATAATCTGAATGATTTTTATCATGCATTTCTATCGGCATATTGGTCCGAAAACACACAAGACAGAGTCAAACATAGTCTGATTATGCAGCGTAATTTTAAACAGTCTGAGTTCCGCACACCGGCAGAATACTTTGAAGACATGATTCGAAAGAATCAGTTCCTGTCCAACCCCTATAGCCCGACTGAATTAATTCGCATTTGTTTAACTAAGCTGCCACAATCCATAAGACAAATTGCTTTAGCTGGAAGATGTAAAGACGACATTGAGACTTTTAAGGCTTTGTTACAAGAACTTGAGTATGACAACGACGACGGGACTTCTTGTAACTTTTTCAGTAACAGTAATTACAATAGATTTTCAGAGAAAAGGGATAGTGATCGGAACGGGCGTTATATGGGTAATTTTGAGAATGACAGACGTAACAGACAGGACAATAGATACCAGCCTTATGACAATAACAGACGTTCTAACAGAAATTACACAGACAATTATAATAACGGTAATTCGTACCGGAATGATCAATCATACGGAAACAGTAATCGGTATCATCAAGACAGAAATTATTCATACAATAATAGAAACTCTTACTACAGAAATAACCAGGGTAGTAGGTCTAACAATAATTTCAGAAGTGACAGTCGAAATTATACAAGAAGTAGTTATGCAGACAGACAGGAAAACAGAAATTTTAATAACAGACACAACCAAGAATTTGCATCTAACAGACAGGAAGGACCTAATTGGCATCCTCCGCGTGACAGAAATTCAGAGAGACAAGTGGAAATAGTAGAAATTGATCCGCGAAATGTCGGGAATAATCAAAGACGTGACGCAAACAATCGACAATGACTAGCAGCTTCGGCTTCTGGCAGCAATATAGACGGTTCAGAAAGTAATGACACTACGACTTTACACTACGTACGCCTGGAAGACATGAGAGACATTTTGTTAGACGAAAAGGAAAATAATGTAGACGCATTTTTACATCCTGTTATTGAAGTATGTGTGGGTAAGAATAAGTTCACTGCAGTTTTAGATTCTGGGAGCCCATTGAACGTCATTAGTGAATCAGTTTTTCGTATATGTGAAAGAACTATTGCCTGTCCTGTGTTACCTATTTTTAAAACTACAATTCGAGGAGCGATTTCTGGAAAAGGTGTGGAAGTTAAACAACAGACCAACCTAAATTTCATTTGTCAAGGATACGAATTGTCTGCTAATTTTATTATTGTTCCATTACTCAGTACACAGGTTATATTAGGTATGGAGTTTCTTAACACACATAAGGCAATTTTGAACTTTAAAGAAGGAAGTGTGAATTTGACTGTTGCCGGAATGCCGAAATGTTTGAAATTTTTCGAGTGTTTGGCAAGATCTGAATCAGATACAAAATGTTTAAGGTTTCTTACTTCTGATGTTTTCGTTGAGCATTATGACGACAGTGTGTTTATTCATGACAATGACAATAGATACAGAGACGCGATGGAGGATATAATTAGTAGCGAAGAATTAATTAATGAAAAGGTTAAAAAAGCTGAAGTGCCAGATGACGTTGCAAGAGAAGAGCTGCACCATATTTTGACTTCACATGCTACAGTGTTTAGTCATCACACAGGAACTATACAAGGCTTACAATATTTATTTAAAGTAAAAGAACACACACCATTTCGCGGGAAAACGTACGCTATTCCTTTGGCTTACGGAGACAAGGTTAAGAATGAACTTCAATACATGTTAGATCAGGGCATTATTGAGCCAGCAGTCAGCCCTTATACCAGCCCATTACACATTGTTCTTAAAAAGGATGGGTCAATTCGTTTGGTTCTGGATTCCAGACAGATAAATAATATTATTATTCCTGAAACTGACCGTCCACAAAATTTAGATGAACTTCTTCAACATTTCCATGGAATTAAAGTTTTATCCACGATTGATATGCGCGCAAGTTTTTGGCAAATAGAACTCCACCCTGATTGTAGAAGATATACTGCCTTTTTAGCCTTTGGTAACTGTTACCAGTTTCGGAAATTACCGTTTGGACTTACTGTATCTTCTGCAGCATTCATTCGTAGCTTAAATGAAATTTTACCTGTTTATCTTCGTGACAATATTACTTCATATGTTGACGATATTCTTATTGCTAAACGTTCTTGGAGTGAGCACAACAAAATTTTGGATTCATTATTACGTATTTTTGCACGAGTTGGCATGACAGTGAACTTGGAAAAATCTGAATTTGGTCGTTCTCAGGTGAAATTTCTAGGTCACATTATTTCTACAGAAGGTATTCTCCCTGATCCAGAGAAACTAGACGCTATTCGTAATTATGCTGTTCCTACCACAAAACGTGATGTTCGTAGTTTCCTTGGTGTCTGTAATTTTCTTAGACGCTTTGTTAGATTGGACAATTTGGCTACACCTCGTTTATGTGAACTATCTGGAAAGAATTCTAATTGTTGTTGGGATGAGGAAGCTCAGTCAGAATTTGAACAACTTCGTGATGCTTTAGTTGCTGCTCCACTTCTTTCACATCCGGATTTATCTAAAGATTTTTGTTTGGCGACGGACTCATCGTACAAAGGCCTAGGTGCACATTTATTTCAAGAGATAAAAGAAAACGGCGTTGTAGTACAGAAAACTATTGCATTTGGAAGTCGTGTTCTCTCTAAATCAGAAAAGAATTATTCGATAACGGAACTTGAAGCTTTGGCTGTTGTATGGGCTTTCACAAAATTTCGCACATTTTTGTTTGGCAGACATACTAAGGTTTACACCGATCATCGAGCTCTGGAATTTCTTATGTTGACAAAATTAACTCATGGCAGATTGTCACGATGGGCGTTGTACCTACAGGAATTTGATTTTAGTATTGTTTACATACAGGGATCTTCAAATATTGTTGCTGATGCTTTATCACGTGCACCTATGGGTTTGAAACAAAGTGCTGAAGAGGACTGCAAGGGAAACAATTATTGTCTGATGTACATTCAAGGTGTTGCGTTTGAGAACTTTATTTCGTCTTCGCTCCAGGACATCGCTAAGGAGCAAAATAAGGATACAATCTGGAAGGACATTAAGGACAAGTGGAGGAGAAAGGAAAGCGTAGCGATTAGACAGCATTATTTAGTTCGCAATGATATTCTTTTCAAACGAAAATCGGTCGACAACTCTGTTTGGTTAGTTTGTATTCCTGATGAGTGGGTCAATAAATTGATTTGGTACACACATTTCAGTTATGCGCACTTTGGTCCCAGAAAATGCTTTCATAAATTACGAGAAAATTGCTACTTCAATAATATGGAAAAACGTATTCGATCTGTTCTGGCCAAATGCAAATTATGTCAAAAGGCTAAGCCGCCAACAATTTCTCACAGAGCACCGTTGTTTCCTATCATTCCAGCGAAATTAAAGGAGATGGCTGCAGTCGATTTGTTCGGTCCAGTGGTTCGTTCTACTAATGGTTTTGCCTACATTTTTGTAGCAGTAGAATTGACATCAAAATATGTGTGTTTTACACCGTTACGCAAAGCAACAGCTCGTTCAGTATCTAACGCTTTCATCAAACATTTTCTTAAAGAAGTTGGTCATGTTGATAAGGTTATATCAGATAATGGATCACAGTTTCGCTCTAAAATTTGGCTTCGTACTCTACGGCGTCGTAAGATTAAACCAATTTTTATTTCACTTTTTAACCCTCAATCTAATGCTTCAGAGAGATGGATGAAGGAAATCATTAAATTGTGCCGTCTTTATTGTCATCAGAATCACAGAACTTGGGATCAGTATCTTCATATTTTTCAAAACATTCTGAATGAACTTCCTAATGACTCAACTTCTTTACCGCCTCTATTGATATTAAAAAATAAAGTACCAACAAATCGCATTTCTGAAATCGTTCCTTTTCCGCCTTCACGGAAACTGCGGCATTCTGAAGTTGTGAACCTGGCTCTGCAAAATATTGCATCTGCGGCTGCTAGAAGAGAAAAATCAGCGAAGCGTCCTGGTCGTTTAAAAATTTTGTCAGTTGGTCAAAAGGTGTTAATTAAGTCTCATCGTTTGTCTCATAAAGGAAAAGGCTTATGTCGCAAATTTTTTCTGCTTTATAACGGTCCATATAGGATTCGCAAAATTATTCATGATAACACTGTTGAAGTAGAAACTCTTAAATCTCGGCGCTCTAAGGGAATACATCATATATCGAACGTAAAAATTTTTGTGGAATGACATACTTTAGAGAAACTAACAGCTACATGTAAACATGCAGAGAATACAAGGATACCGCGCCGTGTTCTGGCGGCGGCGCGTACTCAAAGCAACAGTGAAGTCTGCGCGCCGCACAAGGCTGTCGTTGACCGCAAACAATTGCTTCCTACGTCACGCGCCTACAGCTGATCGAGCGCTCAGTGCGAATGCACTGACAGACGTAAACAAATAGTCTAATTTCTCGGATTAAATTCAGTATAAAGCTATGGTGACTTTATAAATTATGTTATTAACGTTCAGTATTTTTCAGGATACGGTTGTATAAAATATTTAAGAACTTCAGGTAAATTCTGTGTGTGTCCGACGTTAAGAGGACTTGCTATCGAGAAATTTTCAGGAAGAATGTAATTTCAAAAAAAAAAAAAAAAAAAAGTAAAAAACCAAAAAGGTAACGATTAATTAAGTTTATTTTTCAGGTAACATATTTCCACTTAGGTACGTACTTTAGACGTAATTTGCTGCTTGCGATTACGTGATTCATACTTTGTGCTAAATCTCATGTTCTATGAATTTACTTGTGAAGCGACGTGCTTGTGTACATTTACTGATTATGACAATTGATTAATGAACAGTGTTATTACTTGTGTATATTATGCATCGCTTGGCTGCTATGCTTTTTCACTGATGTCATATTTTTTAATTATGTGCCTGCTGTGCTTATTTATTTAAATTATAATTGCCACCTGATTAGTTGTGCTGTTATGTATGTAGGTTACACTTTGTGATTTATCTGCTTGCGCCTTCATGTTTACTTATTAAGATTACATATAAACATTTATTTGCTTATGCTGATATGATGCTAATGACTTGTTTATCACGTAAGATATATGTTTGCTGCTTTTTGTATGGATTGCATATTTACACATTTCTGTTTTGTTGTCATAACTACTCTTCAATTTAGAATATAGCAATGATGATGTACAGTGTACGAACATAGAGTTTAGGTTACACTGTGGTATTAATTATAGATTGTTCGCTTGGCAGAGCCTCGTTGTAAGAATTGTGCTGCATCCACTTGTTGACATTCTGTTCTCTACTGGTATATTTACTCGCTATTGCATGTTTTGCTTATGCTCAGTGCCTTATATTTTTAAGATAAGAAAATGAACTGCAGTAATTCGACATAAACGACATTAGTACAAGAAACTTCATAGAAGTCACATGAGCTGGAGGTTTTATGAAAGCTGTATAAATGTATGCTAATAGGAAGGAAGCTAACGACATGACATACCAAAACTAGGTTTAGACCATTGACAGTTATTACACTGCGTTTTTCGTGAGCAATTGAAATAGGAAGTGACATTTAACACAAGAAATACTCCACATGTTTGCTTCTGTTTGCCATAAGTCTTGAAGTGGTGTACACACTGTGAAATATTATGATCATTCACACTCCGTAATCGTACTTAATTACTGAGAGTTATTCGAACTAAGTCTGTTAGAGGTCATGTATGCATTTCTTTTATTTAATGATGGACAAGGAACCAAAATGTATCTTACAATTTATAATGAGTAGAAAATTTGGGTCAGATGGATTACACAGAGGTTGTGTGTAGACACTGTGTCTTCGGATTGTATGAGATGATGAATTGAAGTTGCACTAGGATTTTGTCTGTACTTGTTCGAGGAGACTGACTAGAGGAAAGAGTTGTTATGGAAGTGAAATGATATTGGTGCTGAGGTTTATATATATCGACGTAGTGAAGAGGTATTATTGAAGTATTAAGATTAAGTGATGATTATTGGAGTTTTCGTGGACAAGAGGTAAGGTAAATGATATTGATGATAAGGTTTATATGTATCGGCGTATTGAAGAGGTATTAGTGAAGTATTGAGATTATGCTGATGATTATTGGAGTTTTGGTGGATAAGAGGTAAAGTAAGTGAGGAGCATATTTTTTTTTGTTGGTCCATATGGAACAAGGAGGATGAAGATGGCAGACTAGAACACTCAAGTAGAAGGAAGATTGTCTACACACACACTTTGTCAAATCACAAAGCAGTATATACTTTTTTTTGAGAGAGGAAGCATGTGCATATCTTGGCTCACTGACAGTTGTTCAGCAACCGTACATTTTGATCTGGCTTGGCAAACATTGGTCTTGACATGATGACTATGACGTTGACTTAACTATTATTGACTGTTATACATTGCTGCCACTACTACTTGGTACACATGATGAACATCAAATCTTGGACAGAGTTACATTTACACAGTCAACACTATTCAATTACACAGTAGTACTTAATGTGGATGAAAGATGAGTGAGTGTGTTTTGTGTGTTTTCCTTTCCTAATCCTACCCACCTATCTCCTAAATATTATTTTATTTGTTGGTAGTGGCTTGCACTGACACCCATAAATGTTATAGGTTTACTGGTATTTGTGTATTGTAATAGTTAATAGGACAATTATCTGATATCATTTGTGTGTTTGTTATGATTTGTATGTTTAGTGTAAAAGCATTGTATGTGTATTCAAACTATTGTTCATGCCTGAACTGTCTGATTAGTGATGGTGCTGCACTTTTCAACATGATGTGTGACATTTAGTCATGTTTAATTTCTGCTGATGAACTGTGTGATCAGTGATTGTAAAAATTATGGACTGTTACTTGTACCTTTTCTACATGATTGGTGCCACTAGGACATGTTTAATTTCTGCTTATAAACTCTGATGAACAGTGTGATCAGTGATACTGAATTTTATGGAACTGCTTCTGCTGAGAAATGTGACTTGTTGCTGTGTGTACCTGCTCAACATTGCTGGGTACCACTGATGGACTGCTTCTACTGAAATGATGTTGCTTCTTGCTGTCTGCACCTGGTCAACATTACTGGGTGCCACTGATGGACTGCTTCTACTGAAATGGTGTTACTTGTTGGTGTCTGCACCTGCTCAACATTGCTGGGTGCCACTGATGGACTGCTTCTACTGAAATGGTGTTACTTGTTGGTGTCTGCACCTGCTCAACATTGCTGGGTGCCACTGATGGACTGCTTCTACTGAAAAGATGTCACCTGTTGCTGTGTGCATCTGCTCAACATTGCTGGTGCCACTAATGGAACTGCTTATACTGAAATGGTGTTACTTGTTGGTGTCTGCACCTATTCAACATTACTGGGTGCCACTGATGGACTGTTTCTATTGAAAAAATGTTACTTGTTGGTTTTTGCACCTGTTGACCATTGCTGGGTGCTACTGCTGGAACTGTCAACTGCTTATTCTTGAGCTATGGAAAGCGTTTATGTGAATATTTGTATAAACTGATTTTTTGTGTATTACTGGTTGTGAAAAGTTATGAGACTCTTACCTGCACATATTCGTCATTGCTGACGCTATTGATTGAATTGTTTAACCACATAATACTTGTGTAAACTATTATGTAAAGTCACATGTATGAAAGAATTTGTATTGCTTACTGTATTCTATATAATAGGTTATTGAAAGGTCAGTGCAAAGCCAAAATTTTATCTAGTTATATGATATTTACGTATTAATATTATCTTTTATTTTTGTCTGTGTTTTTTTGACGAATTTGGTGGTATTTTCACCACCAATGCTGGCAAAAATACCATCAAATTCTAGCCGTGAAGGAAGGGCATATGAAAGGTGGCTACACTGAGCCACAGCGCCAGAGATCGCTAGAGAGCATTGTTCCGCCGCCTCCACTGGCAGTGATTATTGAGATGTCGTAGTGGGCAGTGCTTGTCGAGGACTCGTAGTAGTCAGTTCGTGTTGAGATGTGCTTGTAGGGAGTGCTTGCTGAGATGTGATACTGAAAAGTTCTTGTTGAGATGTGGTAATAACGAGTCGGTGTGGAGATATATTGTAATGATGAGAGTGATTTTGGTCAATATATGAAGGTAACGAAACTTGATTTGTTTTTCATTATTTCCATGTTTTAAATAATGCGTCATTACAGGTTCAGTCAACAAAGCATCTGGCTTGTGTTCTTGTATTAGAGTGTAATTCTGGTTTTCTTGAGTAATTATGGTATTTTTATTTTCTTTAATTAATTCAGTATAAATGATATTTAAAATTTCTTGTGTTACTGAAGAAGAACCGTGCCAGATGCGTACGTTGAGTCATACTTCCACACACAGAACAGTTACACTTGTGCTTTGGTTTCGAAGGTTTTTATAGTTGCTGGGGACTTAATTAATTAATTGTGTTAATGAAAATTTCCATTCATTCTTTGTTATTGTTCTAAGCAGTCAGATTGCGTAATAATACTAGTCAGGGCCAACCGTTTACGAGACTTCGTAATCGGACAAACAGCTACTGAAACAAAAAATTAAAATTATTTTCATTCTATTTTAATTAAGCCCACATGCATTAGATCAATTGTCAATGCATAAACTGTATGCGGCGCCTGGCCACGTCGTAGCTGCTGACTTAGCTGAATGCTATGCTAACTAGCGTCTCTGCAAATGTGACCTCTGAAGCTATAACAAGTGAACCATTCCTATTAAAGTCGGCTGTAGAACTGGCCATTGCGCCAGCTTGTCTCGTAAGATCAGCCGAGTGGCGGCGCTCGGTCTGCTAGCGTCGACAGTGGCGACTCGCGGGTCCGATGTGTACTGACGGACCGAGGCCGATTTGAAGCCTACAACCTAGCAAGTGTGGTGCCTTGCGGTGACACCACATAACCTGTTACTAAAAGTGCACCTTCTCTAAACACTCCTCGATTTATTCGTGTCTAATATCGTTGATGTAATATGACACTAAGTTATTATACGTAAAATGGTTATAGAACTACGAAGTATTTGAGAGTCGTGAATAGACTGTTTCGCCCGCATCTCGTGGTCGTGCGGTAGCGTTCTCGCTTCCCACGCCCGGGTTCCCGGGTTCGATTCCCGGCGGGGTCAGGGATTTTCTCTGCCTCGTGATGGCTGGGTGTTGTGAGCTGTCCTTAGGTTAGTTAGATTTACGTAGTTCTAAGTTCTAGGGGACTGATAACCATAGATGTTAAGTCCCATAGTGCTCAAAAAAAATAAAAATAAATAGACTGTTTCACTGACGTAACAAAACGGAATGGACAGCTGCTACGTGAAGCAATTATTGCCGATTGATAGAAAGGTATGCTCCGGTAACAGAGCACCACGGGAACACCAAAAAGAGACGCTCTTAAGGTAGACAGTTGAATTTTTTTTCATCGACTCTTCAAAGACATGCTGCCTGGGCCGTATATGAGTCACCCCTGGGTGTGGTGGCTATCCCTCGTGGTGTAAGTCACGGTAGTGAACTGGCGTGAATGTGCCAGTCGGTTGGATGGGGAGCGCAGCGATACGGGTCGAGGTGCAGACGTCACTCGACGTCAGATAGGAGCTCCCGTGTTTGGACGTACCCAAGACTCCACCGCGAATGGAACTGCCCCGTTTGTTTTGTGTATCATCGTGAACTGTCGAATGTGTCTGCCAGGAATGGTGAACCACCCACAGTCATGTACCACAGTACAAGAACTAAAGTCGTAAAAGGATAACCGACACAAACCAGGGGCGAGGTGTCAATGACAATTCCTGCTGCCAGTGAATGAGGTCCTTCTCGACCAGGTACCAAGTGAACATTGCAAAGAGGTCTGCATCCAATCGAACGTTCGAGGAGGATATACAGGGTGTTACAAAAAGGTACGGCCAAACTTTCAGGAAACATTCCTCATACACAAAGAAAGAAAAGATGTTATGTGGACATGTGTCCGGAAACGCTTAATTTTCATATTAGAGCTCATTTTAGTTTCGTCGGTATGTACTGTACTTCCTCGATTCACCGCCAGTTGCCCCAATTTTCACACTCAACATGTGTGGGCTGACGAAAATCCGCACACAATTGTGCAATCACGTCATCAACACAGATTTTCTGTGAACGTTTGGGCAGGCATTGTTGGTGATGTCTCCATTGAGCCCCATGTTCTTCCACCTACGCTCAATGGAGCACGTTATCACGATTTCATACGGGCTACTCTACCTATCTGCTAGAACATGTCCCTTTACAAGTACGACACAACATGTGGTTCATGCACATTGGAGCTCCTGCACATTTCAGTCGAAGTGTTCCTACGCTTCTCAACGACAGATTCGGTGACCGATGGATTGGTAGAGGCGGACCAATTCCATGGCCTCCACGCTCTCCTGACCTCAACCCTCTTTCATTTATGGGGGCATTTGAAAGCTCTTGCCTACGCAAGCCCGGTACCAAATGTAGAGATTCTTCGTGCTCGTATTGTGGACGGCTGTGATACAATACGCCATTCTCCAGGGCTGCATCAGCGCATCAGGGATTCCGTGTGACGGAGGGTGGATGCATGTATCCTCGCTAACGGAGGGCATTTTGAACATTTCCTGTAACAAAGTGTTTGAAGTCACGCTGGTACGTTCTGTTGCTGTGTCTTTCCATTCCATGATTAATGTGATTTGAAGAGAAGTAATAAAATGAGCTCCAACATGGAAAGTAAGCGTTTCCGGACACATGCCCACATAACATATTTTCTTCCTTTGTGTGTGAGGAATGTTTCCTGAAAGTTTGGCCGTACCTTTTTGTAACACCCTGTATATTAACACTTTGCCGTTCTCACGTCTCGTACAAATTTATTCGCTTGGCGCCGGCAGTGCTAATTCGAATTACTTGGCTTGTCGCCGGCCGTTCTTGATATTATTGAGAGATTATAAATTGTTAGGTTTTACTAATCTCATCGTTAGTTCTCAACCCTGTTCCCCTACTTTCATGAAATTTCGAAGATATACATACGTAAATAAATACAAAATTTCTTTGTTTCATATATTTATTTGTATTGTCTTTGGCACTTACTATTTCTCTTTCATACGATATGCAGCAAAACAGTCTCCAAGATGTAACGAAACTCCGCAGGACTTGCACATTAAGTTTGTTGTTTTTTATTTTGTTTTGTTTTTGGAACATACATGGCACTTTCTTCGTTTTCATTTATCGTTTCGGAAATACGTAGGGCTATTAGTTGGTGTTGGTTTAGGTGACCGGAAAGTCTGTCGACCAGATCATGAGACGTACGCGATGTAGTGACAACCCCCAAGTTTTGCTCCACTCATTCATCGTAAATAATCGTATCGTCTCTTTCGTCTGCCATGATGGAAGGGCACAAGTACTTATAAAAACAAAAAACTTGATGTGTAACTTGTTGTTACCTAAACAAAACACCAACAGAATGCAAAAGATACTAAACTGCTGTCGCCGGCCACTGAGCGATACTATACACACGACAGCACTGTGGTGTCGCCGGATGGCAGTGTGTTAATTAGATAAATTACATGCTCCAACTTTAAGGAGGGAGACGTTCTGGGTTAATCCGTGCCACGGTGAGAGGGCGGCGCAGTGTTTACCGTATTTTACGGACTATAAGACGCTCCGGACTATAGCACCCACCTTAAGCTACAAGCAGCTATTTAAAAAATAAAATTTTTACCATTTTTATTATACGAATTCAAAGTCAGACTAAAAAATTGTTAGTTTATAAAACCGAACAGACTTTAAAATTCCTGAAATTCGTCATCTGAACACACACTTGTTTGACTGTAGGTCGTTTAAAAGCTCCCTTCGGCATGAATTGATGTTAGGTTTCATCCATCATGCATCTGTTCCGTTCGTCACTGATATGCGCTTTAAATAGTTTACGTATCGAGGCATCGAGAGGTTGCAATTGTGAAGTAGGTCCTCCCGGAATATCAAGAAGTGCTGCATTTCCCTGTCTCAGTTTCTCTTTTACAGAATTTTTCAAATGACTACTAAACTGATCCAGCACAAGAAGAGAAGTCTTCTTTAGTAAAGCACATTTACTTCCTTCCCGCAGTCTGTTAATCCATAATTTCCTACCAGCCTCCTCCATTGAGCTCTTGTCATGTACCTCGCAGTATTTCAGAAGGTTTTGGCATGGTTTTGAGCTTGAAAATAATCATTGGATTAAGTTCAGTACCGTCAGCACAAGGATGACAGTGTAGTAACTTTTTCACGTCCACTTTTTTATAGTTATAGTTTTAGTACCTTTCGTAGCAACAATTCTGTTACTCCTCACATTAAGTGTCAGAGGAGTTACGTCCGTACTCTTTATTCGGCTTTTCTTTCCATGCTGAGTAGTAAAGCGATGGAAAGACAATATTTTCTCTTCATACTCTTGTAGCAATTGCTGAGATATTTTGGTTTTGTTTCGCACGTGAAGTCTACGACGCTTCATAAACCAACTCCACCCTTAAAGTCTGCCAAGTACCGCTGTAGCGGTAGCTAATGAGCGTGTATTTGAATCATTTTTGTATCATTCCAGAGCCCTTTTGACGGTGTCCTAGATTCCATTTCATTACGTCTTCATCCAGTTTTGGCCATTCTCCATTCAGTCCTCTATTTGCACATTTAGTCCTCATTTTTTCCAGTCCTTTATCAGTGTGCCAATCGCGAATGGTTTTTTTCTGTTGTGTAGGGCCGAAATGCCGCTCAGCTTCTCTGTTCAAATGGTTCAGATGGCTCTGAGCACTGTGGGACTTAAGATCTGAGGTCATCAGTCCCCTAGAACTCAGAACTACTTGAACATAACTAACCTAAGGACATCACCCACATCCATGCCCGAGGCAGGATTCGAACCTGCGACAGAAGCAGTCGCGCGGTTCCGGACTGAAGCGCCTAGAACCGCTCGGCCACCGCGGCCGGCTAGCTTCTCTGTTTCCATGTTCTTCTGCATATGCTATAACTTTTAATTTATAGAAATGGTTCAAACTGCTCTGAGCACTATGCGACTTAACTTCTGAGGTCATGAGTCGCCTAGAACTTAGAACTAATTAAACCCAACTAACCTAAGGACATCACACACATCCATGCCCGAGGCAGGATTCGAACCTGCGAACACTGGACTCGCATTCGGGAGGACGACGGTTCAATCCCGTCTCCGGCCATCCTGATTTAGGTTTTCCGTGATTTCCCTAAATCGTTTCAGGCAAATGCCGGGATGGTTCCTTTGAAAGGGCACGGCCGATTTCCTTCCCAATCCTTCCCTAACCCGAGCTTGCGCTCCGTCTCTAATGACCTCGTTGTCGACGGGACGTTAAACACTAACCACCACCACCACCGAACCTGCGACGTAGCCGTCGCTCGGTTCCAGACTGTAGCGCCTAGAACCGCACGGCCACTCCGGCGGGCTTGAATTTATAGCACGCATCATATGAATATCTTTTACGTTTTCCCATTACGAAACTAACTGCTAACGAAAACATTGTACTGTTGCCGATCACACAGAACACTTTCACTTCAAGTTTCGCTGGCAGCGTAGACTGCAATGACGCATCACGGGCTACACAGCGCTCTGGGCAGGACGGGACGGAGACTGTTGGTAAGCCAGTGAATCGCAGCAACGCGTGTTCGTCGCATCGGTGCACTGCGGTTGCCAGTTGAATCCACTGTTGCCAGATAGAGACAGATTTCCCGCGGCAGCGACACACTTTTAGTCACCAACCTTACCTATGAAGAAATACAAATTAATAAAACTGCCTGTAACATAACTAATTTAAATTCTTGATGTTCATTTATTATTAGGGCTTCGTTCTCTTTTAGTTAAAATTCGACCAATTAAAAAGAAGATTTGAGTACGAAATTCAGAGGTTTCCAGGCTTAAAAAATCCTGGCAGTGTCGCCATAATCTTATGGGGACTGTTGGTTGTACTGTTTATCGTACTTCTATGACACTATAGTCGAATGCAAATTATTTTTAAGTAAATGATAATGTGACACAACTGAGCCGTCTTAATGGAATAATAATTAGCAGGCGTGGCCCAATCATCTGTGAAAATATGGGTACCACACCAAACACAAACATACACACACACACACACACACACACACACACACATATATATATATATATATATATATATATATATATATATATATATATATATATATATATATATAATGAGAGGAGGGATCATCTTCCTATAACAGAAACAGGTGGTCACTATAATAATGAGGCTTATTATTGTAAAACATCAACATAGGAGATACCCGCTGATGTAACTTAATGAAGATTTAATAACTAAACAAGGGATCATAACTGTAATGTAATCTTGGCACAGGTAGAGGGGCATGGTAAAAGCATAATTATGAGAGTATTTCACAGATACAACACGAGTGGTTAGTTGATTACAGAAAGAACACGAAAAAATAAGTATTGACACGAGTAAGATCACTAAAGTACATAATGAAGACAACTAGCTGGCTGCGAGACGTTAAAGCTGTCCACTTTCTCCTGATGGAAGTTAGCTGTCATACACTATGTGATCAGAAGTATCCGGACATCTGACTGTAAATAACTTACAAGTTCGTGGCGCCCTCCATCGGTAATGCTGGAACTCAGTATAGTGTTGACCCGCCCTTAGCCTTGATGACAGCTTCCACTCTCGCAGGCATACCTTCAATCAGGTGCTGGAAGGATTCTTGGGGAAAGGCAGCCCATTCTTCACGGAGTGCTGCACCGAGGAGAGGTATCGATGTCGGTCAGTGGGGCTTGGCACGAAGTCGGCGTTCCAAAACATCCCAAAGGCGTTCTGTAGGATTCAGGTCAGGATGTTATTGTCGTGTAACCATTCCGCCACAGGCCGAACCTTTATGAACAGGTGCTCGATCGTGTTGAAAGATGCAATCGCCATCCCCGAATCGCTCTTCAGCAGTGGGAAACAAGAAGGTGCTCAAAACATCAGTGTAGGCATGTGCTGTGATAGTGCCACGCTAAACAACAAGGAGTGCAAACCTCCTCCATGAAAAATACGACCACACCATAACACCACCGCCTCAGAAATTACTGTTCGCAATTACACACTCTGGAAGATGGCGTTCATCGGGCATACCCTGCCATCGGATCGCCACATTGTGTACCGTGATTCGTCACTCCACACAACGTTTCTCCACTGTTCAGTCGTGCAATGTTTACGCTCCTTACGCATTTACTGGCGTGATGTGTGGCTTATGAGCAGCCGCCCGACCATGAAATTCAAGTTTTCTCACCTCCCGCCTAAGTGTCATAGTACTTGCAGTGGACCCTAATGCAGTTTGTAATTCCTGTCTGGTTTGCATAGATGTCAGCCTATCACCCATTTGACCATCTTCAACCGTCGGCGGTCTCTGCCAGTCAATAGACGTGGTCGGCCTGTTCGCTTTTATGCTTCACTATCACATCGGAAACAGTGGACCTAGGGATGTTTAGGCGTGTGGAAATCTCCCGTACAGACGTATGACACAATTGGTATCCATTCATCTGATAACGTTCGACGTCCGTGAATTCCGCGGAGTGCCCCATTCTGCTCTCTCACGATGTGTAATGACTACTGAGGTCGCTGATATGGAGTACCTGGCAGTAGGTGGCAGCACAATGCACCTAATAGGTGCGTATGCGTGTGTCCGCATACTTTTGATCACATAGTGCATCTTTGTTTGCAACGCTGGCCAGTTCTTATCAAACTAGCATAGCGTAAAAGCGGAAGGCAGCTTCAGCAGCAGCTGGAAAGTCTGAATTCGGCCTGCACCCTTATGCTCAGTGCTAGAGTGGAGACATCCTTCTATGCGGCAGCAAGACTCGTCTCATCGCTTGTTCTTACTCTTCAGCCCCCGCCGGCCCAATTCTCTTCTTCAGTGCTCTGAAACTTGGCTGTTTCTGCCGGACCAGGAATCTCACTGTCCAATAGTGACAGACTTTATGAGTTCCGTCCAGCGAGAATTTAGTAATGAGGTGTGGAGTTCGAATTATTAACCGGCAGTGCTTTGGAGTGAGGAGGAAGACAGAAGACTTACTCCACACCATCGAGTGATTCTGAAGCTGACAAATAGGCGAGCTCATACGTAGGTGCGCAGGAGAAAGTGCACGCTTTATGCAAAATACCACTACGAGCCAACAGGCACGTTTCATTCTGAAAGTTTCAACTTGGCGTTCTGCTGTAGAGTGGCCATTGAGGCAAAGACGTTCCTCGCACTCATTGAACCATACTGTTTTTTTTTTTTTTTTTCAGCAGATAGCTGTCCCCATGAGCTGCCCCGAGTACTTGGACTGGGGGAAGTGAAAGCCCTGTCGGTTACCTGGGTTGAAACCCAGCTTTGGGAACTTAACAAGTTTATGGCGCAGCCTGTTCCTTTTACGATAACCCCATGCTTTGGCAGCGAGCTCGAAGAACTTCAACTCTACAGAACCTCATCGTGATAAAAGAGAAGGGATAAGAAGGCAATAAACTGGGCAGTCACTGGTGGCACTGAATATGGTCTGCAGCGTAAGAGACCGACTAACTGATCAAGGGAATAAGCGTATGACATTCTGAAATATCTTGTGTAACAGCTTTCGAGGAAACTTACCATCTAACACCATGAAAGACACCCCCACATCGTAACACCAGCTCCTTCGTACTTCACTGTCGTACTACACATGATGGCAAGTAACGTTCTCCGGGCATGAGCTAAAATCAAACCCTTCCATCGGAATGTCATTGGATGCAGATGATTCACCACTTGTTTCCTGTCATCCACTGACCAATGTCGTCCGTCTTTACACTTTAAAAGAATCGCTTAGCAATTAAAACTTCTTTCTTTAAGTGGTGTGGCGAAATAAATTTAAAAAAATTAAATTTATTGATTTTTTGAAAAGAGAAAAAATTATGGATATGGAACTGCAAATTTAGAATTTGTGAAAGGCTTTTTTACGGACTGTATTGACCTGCTGAATGCGGACAAATTCAGTGCTGTGTGAAATTTGCCTGTAATATAATTTACAATTCCGATTAATTACATTTTTGAATTCTACGTCACTGTTCATTTAATCAGAGTTCTCACTTTAGACGTAGAATTAGTCCTTCTGCCACAATATTAATTCATTAGTCGCCATGGATGTTCTTCTCTTTGTTGACCGTGTGTATCTGCCTGAGTCGGCATCGGTTAACTTCACGAAGACGGTGGAAACCAAGGAATACAATGCTACGTCACTTTAAACAATTCTCGTAAAACTGATACTTCTCACTATTTTTTGTTCACACCACAATAAGACTTGCTCTGCTCGTCACACAAACCATAAATACTAACAAGATGGCTGCCCTTCCGCACACACCAAAAATTACGACCATCCCCTGCAAGGTAACAATCGAAAGTGTCTCTTAACTCCTTCTTGGACTATGAAACAAAAGAGAATCCAATATGAACATTACAGAGATTATATTCTACATCCCTCTCAATTTAATCTTTGGCGCAGCCTTTAAGGTATTGTATATCTCTGCGTCGAAATGTGTCATTACAGTGGGTGTGTCTGTACTTAAATTGCAGAATGACTGAGAAGATGAAACTTCTACATTATTTGGTTCTGAAACAGCTGAGTAAAACTGAACGTCCTGAGCCTATTTTCGCTTTACTTTTTCTTATCATGTCAACACTGACCCACAGTATTCCAGGGCAACGCAATCTGACTGCTCAAAAAACTTACAGCCTGACTTCAAATAATTAATTCAAAAGAATGGCCCTGACTAAAAAGAAGTCCTAACAATAAATCTCATTAAGCACTTACCTCACAAAAATCTTCATTATGCGAACTACTGCAAAACAGCGAGAGTCAATACTGCGAGCTAAATAAAAAATTCTAACTACTAAAGCCACTAACTACTAATAGGCATGTGGTTAGCAAAGGAAAGATTTTGATGCGAACCAAATAATGTATTTTTTACCTTAATAATGCGACATCCAGTTCAGACACGAATATAAATCGTCATTGACATCCAGTACAAAGGTATATATAATCATGAATAATATTCAGTCTCCAAGTCGAACATGTACAGGTCGTTAGCCTACGCTATCACTTCAGACCTCTACCCTCCATGAATGCTAACTTCTCATATTTCACATCAATCACTGCTGGCTGTTCACCTCCAACTGCCCCACAGTACTTCCATCACTGCTGGCGACTAACTTCCAACTGCCCAACAATACTGGCGATTAACTTCCAACAACGAGTCCGACCAGCCAGAGAGTCTCTTAAAAAGAAAGCGCAGTCAGAGATGCAATGCAAAGCGCTACACAGTGCTGCCAACACAGAAGCAGCCCACTTACACAGTGACTACAGAAATGTGTGGGTTATGAGGAACTGCTGCACCAATCTCCCCGTTCCTTTTAAGCCTCTACCCGTTCTTATTGTGATATCTGGACTGCTCGCAGCAGTTTGGAACTGACGCTGGCGCTGATGTCACGCGATTTCTCACGACCGCCCTCAGCAGTGCCCGACGCCATCTGTGCGTCAGTACACGAGGTCTTCCTGGTTTTGGTTTACCTGTTGTTTTCCCTTCGCGTTTTCACTTCACAATCCCATCACCGACAGTCGACTTGGCAACTTTAGAAGTCTTGAAGTGTCCCCGATGGGTGTGTTGCGCGCCTGACACCCAGTGACCAGATACAAAGTCAACGAGCTCTGTCGACCACCCCGCCCTGCGGCTGCCGCTTGTGAGCTGACAACACAGTACGCCCCGCCTCGTTTTATACTGGAGAGACCGCCTGTCGTGACATCTAGTGGCCAATTCCACATTACTTAGGGCTGTTGGAACACCTTCGATCAGACAGTGTGTCTGTCGCAGTGTCTTTGTCTGCCTGCAATGGCCTATATGAGACAATGTTATGGTGATTCACACTTCTTTAATTTTGATATGGCAACGAGTTCAGCCGGTTGCAACTTCAACTCGTATCATTAAGGCCAGAACATGCACCGTGACTTTTCATTAGGAAGAGAGACACTTCTGAAAACTTATTTGAAAATGGTATCTGTTCTTTCAGACATGTCCGAAACAATAGGTACCATCTTCATATAGTTAAGGCTAACCGGCCGTTGACCTTCTCCATCTGTGCTGGATGCACACGCATTGCCCAATCTCTTACGGGACTCGATAAGATTGTCTCCGGCGAGTAATGAGTGTAATAGGCAGGGGCACTACGAATGTAGTGTGTGGACATTAAGATGGGAATGTGGGTCTCACGGGGAGCGTGCAAAGGATATATCCCTGTTGTCGTACTATCTTCTGTGCCCTCAGTGGCTCAGATGGATAGAGCGTCTGCCATGTAAGCGTGAGATCCCGGTTTCGAATCCTGGTCGGGGCACACATTTTCAGCTGTCCCCGTTGATGTATATCAACGCCTGTCAACAACTTAGGGTCTTGATTTAATTATCATTTCATTTCTGAAACCAGGTTGATGATATTCAGGATTTCGATGCACCATATTATTCCCCACCCTTTTGGCTACAAAACTATTTTTCACCATAATTTCCTTTTAATGCAACTACCTTACGCCGTCTTACTGGCAGGGCCACTATGCCCGCATGGTCGGCGTCTGAGCAACGTCTTGCTGCATAAACAGCCTGCCGTCCGCCCCTGGCAGTTGAGTGGCCGGCGCGACGGTATGTCCAGACTCTGTACCAATTAGGTTCCTTTCGGAGTATTCTGATGCCTTAGCTCCATACTTAACAATCATATACAACCGTTCGCTGGACGAAAGATCCGTACCCAAAGACTGGAAAGTTGCACAGGTCACACCAATATTCAAGAAAGGTAGTAGGAGTAATCCACTAAATTACAGGCCCATATTGTTAACGTCGATATGCAGCAGGATTTTGCAACATATATTCTGTTCGAACATTATGAGTTACCTCGAAGAAAACTGTCTATTGACACACAGTCAACATGGGTTTAGAAAACATCGTTCCTGTGAAACACAACTAGCTCTTTATTCACATGAAGTGCTGAGTGCTATTGACAAGGGATTTCAGATAGATTCCGTATTTCTGGATTTCCGAAAGGCTTTTGACAGTGTTCCACACAAGCGGCTCGTAGTGAAATTGCGTGCTTATGGAATATCGTCTCAGTTATGTGACTGGATTTGTGATTTCCTGTCAGAGAGGTCACAGTTCGTAGTAATTGACGGAAAGTCATCGAGTAAAACAGAAGTGATTTCTGGCGTTCCCCAAGGTAGTGTTATAGGCCCTTTGCTGTTCCTTATCTATATAAACAATTTGGAGACAATCTCAGCAGCGGTCTTCGGTTGTTTGCAGATGACGCTGTCGTTTACCCTAAATAACGAAAATTGTGGGGTCATCCACATGAGTACTAAAAGGAATCCGTTAAACTTCGGTTCCACGATAAATCAGTCTAATCTAAAAGCTGTAAATTCAACTAAATACGTAGGTATTACAATTACGAACAACTTAAATTGGAAGGAACACATAGAAAATGTTGTGGGGAAGGATAACCAAAGACTGCATTTTATTGGAAGGACACTTAGAAAATGTAACAGACCTACTAAGGAGACTGCCTACACTACGCTTGTTTGTGCTCTTTTAGAAGACTGCTGTGCGGTTTGGGATCCTTACCAGATAGAATTGACGGAGTACATCAAAAAAGTTCAGAGGAAGGCAGCACGTTTTGCATCATTGCGAAATATGGGAGAGAGTGTCACAGAAATGATACAGGATTTGGGCTGGACATCATTAAAAGAAAGGCGTTTTTCGTTGCGACGGAATCATCTCACGAAATTCCAATCACCTCCGAATGCGAAAATATTTTGTTGACACCGGCCTACATAGGGAGAAATGATCACCACGATAAAATAAGGGAAATCAGAGCTTTCCGCACGGAATAGGAGATTGGAATAATAGAGAACTGTGAAGGTGGTTCGACGAACCGTCTGCCAGGGACTTAAGTGTGATTTGCAGAGTATCCATGTAGATGCAGTTGTAACGACCTGAGTTCGATTCCCGGCTGGGTCGGAGATTTTCTCCGCTCAGGGACTGGGTGTTGTGTTGTCCTTGTCATCATCATTTCATCCCGATCGACACGCAAGTCGTCGCAGTGGCGTCAAATCGAAAGACTTGCACCACGCGAACGGTCTACGCGACGGGAGGCCCTAGCCATACGACATTTCCATTTTCCAATAGCCTCCCCACCAACCACGAACTGCTTCCTGAGGAATGCACACCTGACTACCCCACACAGAGGGAGGCCGGAAGGTGCGAGATCCTGGCTGTACGACAGATGCGGAAGAACAGTCCAGTGAAGTTTTGTGACCTCATCTTGGGCGCACAGACGTGTGTGAGGCCTCGCATCGACATGGAGAAGGAGAAGTTCGTTTGCATTTTGACGACGGTCACGTTGAAGTCGTTTCTTCACTTTCCTGAGCACAGTGCAGTTCAGAGTTGATCGTTGCACTATGAGGGAGAACATGAAACAGAATAACGCCTTCAGAGTGCTAGAGGACCGTCGGCTCAGGGTGGAGCGTTGGAAATGGAAATGAGCTTTCGCCGTCCTTGGCCGGGAGGCCCCCTACGGGGCAGGTCCGGCCGCCTTGGTGCAGGTCTTACTACATTCGACGCCACATTGGGCGACCTGCGCGCCGGATGGGGATGGAGTGATGATGAAGACAGCACAACGCCCTGACCGGAGAAAATCCCCGAGCCAGCCGGGAATCGAACCCGGACCCCTTAGGACGGCAGTCCGCCACGCTGACCATTCAGTTATCGGGGCGGACGGTGCAGCATTGAACTTTCTCTTCGGAGGAAAGGCGGTCGGGCGCCACTCCGTGGATTGCCGTTTTCTTTCCTGTCCGAAGTTATGAGCATGTTCCACCGCCTGTGACGACGTTTGACAAGAAATTGTCATTGTCAGCCTCGCAACGCGCAAGCAATTCCGCTCAATGGTCCTTGCTCTTTATGGTCTTCTGTTAGCCAGCGAGGAACCGAACCGAGCGAGGTGGCGCAGTTGTTAGCACACTGGAGTCGCATTCGGGAGGACGACGGTTCAAAACCGCGTCTGGTCATTCTGATTTAGGTTTTCCGTGATTTCGCTAAAACGTTTCAGGAAAATTCAGGAGTGGTTCCTAAGCCGTGCGCGGCTCGTGTTGATGCCGTTCATAGCTGGGCATCTTCTAATAGCGATAGTGGCGTCTCGTTTTCTTAGTGTGTTCACTGGCGCCACTACGTTTGCTCGCCTTGTCTGTCCGTGAGTGGCAGCAGCAGCACTTATCGATAGCGCGTATTGCGGTACCATCTTTGGAGCGGCCTCTACTATTTCCAGGTCGCTGGAACCGCGCGATCACTACGGTCGCTGGTTCGAGTCCTGCCTCAGGCATGGATGTGTGTGATGTCCTTAGGTTAGTTAGGTTTAAGTAGTTCTAAGTTCTAGGGGACTGATGACCTCCGATATTAAGTCCCTTAGTGCTCAGAGCCACTTTTTGTTGTGGAACCGAGAGTAACTGATTACGAGCCCGTCCACAATCGTAACCCTATCGTGTCACATCCCGAGAAACCCGCTCTCAGTTCCTTTGAAAGGGCACGGCTGACTCCGTTCCCCGTCCTTCCATTATCTGATGGGGCCGATGACCTCGCTGCCTGGTCTCCTCTCCCAAAGTAACCAACCAACCGAGGAACTCAGTGGGCACAGTCTTTGAGTACCCCAACTGGTGGCAGAGTGAGTCAACACTACCAACAGAGACCTCCAGTTGAGCAGCGAGGTGTCTGATCGAGATCCGTCGATCACCTCGAATAAGAGGGTCCGCACGTTTCAACATTGCAGGAGTCACAGCTACGGCATGAGGGAGATCCGAAAGGTTTGCACGGCCTTGTTGCGATGATGAAAGACGCCTCGCCCAACGACTTAGCGTGCTTTTGTTCACTGCCAGGTCACCGTAGACATTCGCATGCGCCCCTGACTATCTGCGAAGCTCTGCTTTTCCGGCAAAAGAAACTCAGTGACAACTCTCTGCTTGGAACGCACCTCCTTCACAGACGCCATTTCGAAGACTGCGTATATCGCCGGCACCTATCGGAACTTCGTCAAACTGTAGGGGCTGAAGTGGAAACATTCCGCAGATTTTTAACCGCAATTGGCCGAGAAAAAATTGTGTTGCATTACTTACTGAAGGCCCCTCGTATGTAGAAGAGAAAAAGCTGTTCGGGAAAGAGACACGACTCATATGGCACATTTATATTCACAAATTGCTAGTGACGAAAGTAAAGAGCGACGAATGCTTTGCAACACCTCTACGTGTCAAGAATACAGAATATACAGGGTGAAAAGTATTTAAGGGGGATAGGACGTCAAACGGGCCGACTTTGAGCAGGAGAGGCATCACAGGACATTTTAATTTCCAGTGTCTATACTTTTACAAATAAATTCATAAAAGTTTGTCAGCAACTCCAGGAAGGATTCAGCATTCTCACTCATTGCAGTGGAAGTTGGAAAACATAACAAAATAATTTTTTTACGTGCGAAATTTCATTTTTTCACTTACTAATGACTGCATTTGTTGCTGTAGGTACACTTTTTTTCATAAGTTAGAGAGATTCTTCGATGAATTTTGCACAGCATACATACCATACTCACAGATGTATGAAACTCCAGAATTTATTTAATTTATGAAAAAACGAATGAACTGTTATATTTCAAACTTCATGTTTAGAAAAAAACATAAATTTTATAGTTAATTACCTCAGTTTTTACCACAGTTTTTTATAGATTTAGAAAATTCTAGAGTTTCATACACCTTTAAGGGTGGTTTGTATGCTGTGCAAAATTCATCGAAGAATCTCTCTTACTTATGAAGAAAAGTGTACCTATAGCAACACATACTGCCATTAGTAAGTGAAAGAAATGATGAAATTTCACATGTAAAAAAAATCATTTCGTTATGTTTTCGAACTTCCACTCCTATGAGTGTGAATTCTGAATCCTTCCTGGTCATGCTGACAAAGTTTTATGAATTTATTTGTAAAAGTATAGACAGTGTAAATTAAAATGTCCTGTGGTGCCTCTCCTGCTCCAAGTCGGCCCGCTTGACGTCCTACCCCCCTTAAACCGACAAACTCTGGGATGTTGTAGGGGACATAAAAACAAATATTTGTCCCTAATGTCATTCTTTCCTATGAGGAGTATTTAAACCGGTAGAGGAAGGTTTCTCTGGCTGCAAATGAATTAAACCAACAAACGTTTTTCCATTTTTTATGACCAAGAGACAACACATTAACACAACCCAATTTCAATTACGGTAGATTTTCAAAAATGACTCCATTGACACGTAAACAAAGGTTACACCGAGCAGTTCTAGACGCTACAGTCTGGAACCGCACGACCGCTACGGTCGCAGGTTCGAATCCTGCCTCGGGCATGGATGTGTGTGATGTCCTTATGTTAGTTGGAAGTTAAGGCCCATAGTGCTCATAGCCATTTGAGCCAAAGGTTACACCGTCGGATCATGTTCTGTCTGACACGGGCAGAAACCTCAGGAGTATCCTGAATTGTTTCTGTTGCTGCTACTATCCGAGCAACCAGATCCTCTTCTGATGCAACAGGAGTTGCGCAAACAAGGTTGCGCATCTCTCCCCACACAAACAAGTCCAGAAGGGACATATCTCGGGATCGAGCAGGCCACGGTACAGGACCACCTCTGCCAATCCACGTTTCTGGGAACCGTCGGTCCAGGAATCGACGCACACGACGACTGAAATGTGCCGGCGCCTCGTCACGTTGGAAATACATGCGTTGTCTTGTAGGGAGCGGGACGTCTTCCAGCAATTCTGGCAATGCTCTGGCGAGAAAACTGTAATAGTGCCTGCCATTTAATGACCTAGGTAGCAGATACGGCCCAATTAAACAGTCTCCAACAATACGGACCCACACATTAATGAAGAACCGCACTTGATGAGCGCTAGTAACTGTGACTTGTGGGTTATCCTCACTCCAAACATATGTTGAAGACTCCATCACGCCCGAACGTTGCTTCACTGTTAAACAGCACAGAGGATGGAAATGTAGGATGCATTTCACACTCTTTCAGGTACCACTGCGAAAACTGTGCTCTGAGTGGATAATCAACTGGTTGCAGGTTGTGGACACGCTGTAAGTAAAATAGACGTAAAAACTGCTCTCGAAGGACTATTCTTACATTCATCTGATTCGTCCCCATGTTACGTGCAATTGCACGAGTGCTGATTGAAGGATCCCGCTCCACATGCTGCAAGACAGCTTCCTCAAATTGAAGCGTTTTTACCGTGCGACGGCGTCCCTATCTAGGTAATCTGCTAAATGGCCCGGTCTCACGCAGACGTCGGTACACAGCAGCAAAGGTCGTACGATGCCGGATACGGCGATTAGGATATTGTTGTTGATAAACCCGCTGTGCAGCTCGTCCGTTGTGGTGCGCTACGTAGTACGCACCAACCATATCAGTGTACTCACTCCAGGTGTGTCGCTCCATTAGTAAACAGAGACAATGCACTACTACACTGGTGGACAGCAGTTGCCTACAACTGAAGAGCGTAACACGCCTTCTAACAACTGAAGATCGTAATACGGCCTGCACCGGTTTAAATAATCCAATAATTCAAATCCCAAAGAAAGCAGGTGTTAACAGATGTTAAAATTACCGAACTATCAGTTTAATAAGTCACAGCTGCAAAATACTAACGCGAATTCTGTACAGACGAATGGAGAAACTGGTGGAGGCCGACCTCGGGGAAGATCAGTTTGGATTTCGTAGAAATGTTGCAATACGTCAGGCAATACTGACCTTACGACTAGATTAATGAAAGGTAAACCTACGTTTCTAGCAATATTGACTGCTATACTGTCTTTCAAATTCAAAAGATGGCAGGGGTAAAACACAGGGAGCGAAAGACTATTTACAATTTGTACAGAAAGCAGATGGCAGTTATAAGAGTCGAGGGGCATGAAAGGGAAGCAGTGGTTGGGAAGGGAGTGAGGGTTGTAGCCTATCCCCGATGTTATTCAATCTGTATATTGAGCAAGCAGTAAAGGAAACAAAAGAAAAATTAGGAGTAGGTATTAAAATCCATGGAGAAGAAATAAAAGGCGTAGGTGGTTAGTGTTTAACGCCCCGTCGACAACGAGGTCATTAGAGACGGAGCCCAAGCTCGGGTTAGGGAAGGATTGGGAAGGAAATCGGCCGTGCCCTTTCAAAGGAACCATCCCGGCATTTGCCTGAAACGATTTAGGGAAATCACGGAAAACCTAAATCAGGATGGTTGGAGACGGGATTGAACCGTCGTCCTCCCGAATGCGAGTCCAGAGAAGAAATAAAAACCTTGAGGTTTGCCGATGGCATTGTAATTCTGTCAGAGACAGCAAAGGACTTGGAAGAGCAGTTGAACGGAATGGACAGTGACTTGAAAGGAGGATATAAGATAAACATCAACAAAAGCAAAACGAGGATAATGGAATGTAGTCGAATTAAATCGGGTGGCGCTGCGGGAATTAGATTAGGAAATGAGACACTTAAAATAGTAAAGGAGTTTTGCTATTTGGGGAGCAAAACAATTGATGATGGTCGAAGTAGAGAGGATATAAAATGTAGACTGGCAATGGCAAAGAAAGCGTTTCTGAAGAAGAGAAATTTGTCAACAGCGAGTATAGATTTAAGTGTCAGGAAGTCGTTTCTGAAAGTATTTGTATGGAGTGTAGCCATGTATGGAAGTGAAACATTGACAATAAATAGTTTGGATAAGAATAGAATAGAAGCTTTCGAAATGTGGTGCTACAGAAGAATGCTGAAGATTAGATGGGTAGATCACATAACAGATGTGGTGGTACTGAATAGGATTGGGGAAATAGAAATTTGTGACACAACTTGACAAGAAGAAGGGACCGGTTGGTAGTACATGTTCTGAGGCATCAAGGGATCATCAATTTAGTACTGGTGGGAAGCTTGGGGGGGGGGGGTAAAAATCGTACAGGGAGACCAAGAGATGAATACACTAAGCAGATTCAGAAGGCTGTAGGTTGCAGTAGGTACTGGGAGATGAAGAAGCTTGCACAGTATAGAGTAGCATGGAGAGCTGCATCAAACCAGAAAAAAAAAATGGTTCAAATGGCTCTGAGCACTATGTTACTTAACATCTATGGTCTTCAGTCCCCTATAACTACTTAAACCTAACTAACCTGAGGACAGCACACAACACCCAGTGATCACGAGGCAGAGAAAATCCCTGACCCTGCCGGAAATCGAACCCCGGAACCCGGGCGCGGGAAGCGAGAACGCTACCGCACGACCACGAGCTGCGGACCCATCAAACCAGTCTCAGGACTGAAGACCACAACAACAACAACATAGGAAAAAATGACATTAGGGAAAAATATTTGTTTTCATGTCCCATACAACCTTCCAGAGTTTGTCGGTTTAAATACTTTTCGGCCTGTATATGGTAGAACATTTTGTCGTTACCTTTACAGCCCCTCTGCCAATTGGTTCTGCGCCCGACCTCCACTGTTTAGTGTAGAAACACAACGTCGGATGCTGCAGAGGTGGCCCACGTTCCCACGTATCTTCGTTTTGTGCGCGGATAAAGTGACAGGAGTAAAGCTTGAAGTAGTAAAACAGTTTCTCCTGCTATCTGCATCTGAGTGTCTAGGTTCGAGGCAGTGCGTGTGTTCTGCCCCGCTCCTCGGTTCTGCGTCGTTCCACGCGACGCGGCCTGGGATTCTGGAGACGTCCCTATTGTCGTGATGAACCCGGGGGAAAGTGGGCGGCGGGCTTTCGCTGCAGCGCGCCCCACCTCACATCGACGGCTCGTCCCCGCGGTCCTGTCACGTTCCACATGCCGGCCCTACCCGTACACTGTTCCAGAAAGCCTGCCATGCAGTTCCCCAACGTCGCCTTTTACACAAAATACGAGCACATCGAATAGCCGAAGAGCTGTGCGATGGGAGTCAAGACTTCCTGTGTTGTGGCGTTGAGTTTGTTTTGGCTCTTCTCCTCAGTCTAACCTTGCAAGCCTCTGCATCTCTTCATAACTACCGCAGCCTACATCCACCAGAACCTGCCTTCAAGCCTTGGTCTCCGTCTACAATTTTTCCCCCTCACAGTAGCTTGCACTTCCAAATTTACGATGCCTTGATACCTCAGGTTGTGTTCTACCAATCGATGGCTTCGTTTACTCAAACTGTACCACAGCCGGCGAGAGTGGCCGAGCGGTTCTAGGCGCTACAGTCTTAGGATAATTTAGGTTAAGTAGTGTGTAAGCTTAGGGACTGATGACCTTAGCAGTTAAGTCCCATAAGATTTCACACACATTTGAACATTTTTTTGTGACCACTTTACACAGCTGCACAAAAGTGCCAATGACATTCTTTTAGATATTACAATAGTAGTAAAGAGCAAAAATGTGTGGGTGTGTGGGTGTCAGTGGGTGGGTTAGTGGGTGTGTGTGTGGGTGGGTGAGTGGGTGTGCATGTGGGTGTGGGTGGGTGTCCATGTAGGTATGTGGATGTGGAGGGAGTAGAAGTAGATGGCTGTGTTAGTTGATAGCAAAAGGTACACAGTAAATACTGTGGGAGCCTGCCACCACACATGGGCAGCCACTCACCTGGCATCTCCCAACTCCACGCAGCAGCATGCAGATGCTGCTCACAGACGAATATCTCTTCCTGCTCCCATGCCTCTTCCTGTACGTCCGCCAATAGTGTGGAAGGTTACAGTTTTGTGTACCGCTGACTACTTCGCTCCACCTTGTGCTGGCGCATCCTGAAACCTAACGACTGACAGGCACCAAAACACGACATGCTGCGGGCACTCAGACGGTTATGAACCAGCAGTTAGGCAGTTCAGTTCTGCAGTAGCAGACTATTCTTTACAATAACCTGAGACTATCTTCTGACTCAGCGGTCACTGTTTATAGACTAATTCACCTATTTTTCGTGTCTGCAACATTACTGTAACTTATATATCACAGACTGGCAAGAGACAGCAATGTTCATTACATAATTTTATCGGATTTAGGACATCAAGTGCCGACACATCAAACTGTGCCAAATTTAAGTACCACTCTGCAACATATTTTAAATAAATATTTTTTTTTCTTATTGTGTTGCCACATCTTTGTTTTAGTGCCACTATATCAAACAAGTGTCAAGTGGCACTCGCGCAATGGCTATCCTAACTGCGCTATAGCACTTAGCCGCTGCTTTGGCTGTTTGGGCTGTAGTAACTGTAGCATTTAGCTACTAATTTCCCTACAATAGTAGTCACCCCGCTCCACCCACCTAGGATGGGCAGCTTTCTGGGATTAGCCCAGAGAGGCTACGAAGACCAATAACATAACCCATCTTTGTAATTTAAACTAATAACTCTTGTAAACAACATCCAAATAGGAATAGTTTGTCAAAGTAGTACTGCGTAGCCAAATAGAGCCCATTCAGAAGTGTAACTGGTGTGTTATCCACGTACTGTATTTTACGGACTGTTATTCGCTGCAGACCATGAGATGCATCTTTTTTTTACAATCGTATTGATCAACTAGGATCACATTAACAGCTCCCCTTCTTCCTTTATTGTTGTTTCCTATTTTTCCAGTATTCCCTCATTTTCTCCCCATGAACTCTCTTTCTTTCTTCTGTCCTTGTTGTTCCCGATTTTTTACTTCTGATTCCTTGATGTTTTTTTCTAGATCTTTCCTTGCTTCTGTAATCCACGCTATTGTCGATTTCTTCTTCAAGAAATATAGGAGTATTTGTTTTGTTAGTATATTTCCATCCATTCGATAGAGGTGTCCGAAAAAGGTCAATCTTCCTTTGGCCATTACTTCAAATATTTTCGCTATATTTTTGTAGATCTCCTCATTACTTCTTATTTTCCAACCATCTGCAATTTTTATTGCACCCATTATTTTTCTAATAATCTACATCTACATCCATACTCCGCAAGCCACCTGACGGTGTGTGGCGGAGGGTACTTTGAGTACCTCTATCGAACCCTTCTATTCCAGTCTCGTATTTTTCGTGGAAAGAAATATTGTCGGTATACCTCTGTGTGGGCTCTAATCTCTCTGATTTTGTCCTAATGGTCTCTTCGCGAGATAAACGTAGGAGGGAGCAATATACTGCTTGACTCCTCGGTGAAGGTATGTTCTCGAAACTTCAACAAAAGCCCGTACCGAGCTACTGAGTGTCTCTCCTGCAGAGTCTTCCACTGGAGTTTATCTATCATCTCCGTAACGCTTTCGCGATTACTAAATGATCCTGTAACGAAGCGCGCTGCTCTCCGTTGGATCTTCTCTATCTCTTCTATCAACCCTATCTGGTACGGATCCCACACTGCTGAGCAACATTCAAGCAGTGGGCGAACAAGTGTACTGAAACCTACTTCCTTTGTTTTTGGATTGCATTTCCTTAGGATTCTTCCAATGAATCTCAGTCTGGCATCTGTTTTACCGACGATCAACTTTATACGATCATTCCATTTTAAATCACTCCTAATGCCTACTCCCAGATAATTTATGGAATTAACTGCTTACAGTTGCTGACCTGCTATATTGTAGCTAAATGATAAAGAATCTTCCTTTCTATGTATTCGCAGCACATTAAACTTGTCTACATTGAGATTTAATTGCCATTCCCTGCAACATGCGTCAATTCGTTGCAGATCCTCGTGCATTTCAGTACAATTTTCCATTGTTACAATCTCTCGATATACCACAGCATCATCTGCAAAAAGCCTCAGTGAACTTCCGATGTTATCCACAAGGTCATTTATATGTATTGTGAATAGCAACGGTTCTATGACACTCCCTTGTGGCACACCTGAAATCACTCTTACTTCGGAAAACTTCTGTCCATTCAGAATGACATGTTGCCTTCTGTTATCTAGGAACTCTTCAATCCAAACACGCAATTGGTCTGAAAGTCCATAGGCTCATAGTTTGTTCATTAAACGACTGGGAAGTCAAGAAACACGACATCTAGCTGGGAACCCGTGTCTATGGCCGTCTGAATCTCGTGGACGAATAACGCGACTTGGTTTTCGCACGATCGTGTTTTTCGAAACCTATGCTGATTTCTACAGAGTAGATTTCTAGTCTCCAGAAAAGTCATTATACTCGAACATAATACGTGTTCCAAAATTCTACAACTGATCGACAGAGATATAGGTCTATAGTTCTGCACATCTGTCCGACGTCCCTTCTTGTAAACGGGGATGACCTGTGCCCTTTTCCAATCCTTTGGAAAGCTACGCTCTTCTAGAGATCTACGGTACACCGCTGCAAGAAGGGGGGCAAGTTCCTTCTCGTACTCTGTGTAAAATCGAACTGGTATCCCATCAGGTCCAGCGGCCTTCCTCTTTTGAGCGATTTTGATTGTTTTTCTATCCCTCTGTCGTCTATTTCGATATCTACCATTTTGTCATCTGTGTGACAATCTAGAGAAGGAACTACAGTGCAGTAATCCTCTGTGAAACAGCTTTGGAAAAATACATTTAGTTCTTTCCAGTACCTCTAGTCTGTCAATCTTTGTTTATAAAACCGAATTGACCTGTAAAATCGCTGAAAATCGTGTCCTGAAATTTCTTTTTTACTCTTCTTCTTCTACCTCCTCTTCGTTGTCCTCTTCATGTAAAGATGATCTTCACCGCTATCGAGAGCGTTACTTATGCCACACTTCTTGAAAATTTAACAATAATGTCTTCTCTTACTCTAGACCTCGACTGTTTTATCCACTGACACACTTGCTTGATAGCAGGTCGTTTAAAAGCTCCCTTCGGCGTGGATTCGTGTTGAGTTTCATCCTCATCCGGTTGTTCCATTCCTCTCTCATACACACTTTAAAAGGTTAATTGGTCGAGTTACAATTGCAAAGTAAGGCATCCCAGGAGAATAGTAAGCTTTGTATTTCCCTGTCCCAATTTCTGTTTCACACAATTTTTCTAATGACTACTAAACTGATCTGTCACAAGAAGAGAACTCTTCTTCAATAAAGCACCTTTCCTTCTCACCCACACTTTGTTAATCCATAATTTCATACCAGCCTCTTCCATCCAACCTTTGTCATGTACATGAACAACACCACCTAGAGGGTATTTTAGAAGATTTTGGCATTGCTTCGTGCTTGAAAATGATCATTAGATTAATTTTAGTACCGTCAGAACAACATGAATGGACAACAGTGTAGTGCATTTTATCATGTCAACTTGTTTTTATGGTTACAGTTTTAGCACTTTGCACGGCAACAGTTCTGTTACCCGGCACATAAAATGTCAGAGGAGTTTCGTCCATATTCGCTATTTGGCTTAGTCTGGTCTTCTTTCGATGCTGAATAATAAAACTATGGAAAGATAATATTTTCTCTTCATACTCTTGTGACATTTTCTGACATATTTTGTTTTAGATTCGGATGCTAAGTCCATGATGTGTCATAGACCTGTAGCACCAACCAACTCCAGCCTTAAAGTCCGTTAAGTTCCACTGTAGCGCCAGCTTAAGAGCGTATATTTTCGTATTAATTCCAGTGCAATTTTGACGGTGTCTTGGAATCTGTATCAATTCGTCATCTTCTTGTTTTGGTCAGTTTGCATTCAGGCTTGCATTTGCACATTTCGGCTTCTTTATTTTGTTTCAGTTCTTGTTTACTAGCCCACCAACTGCGAATGTTTTTTTTTTTTTTTTTTTTTTTTTTTTTTTTTTTTTTTTTTTTTTTGTAGGACGAAAATGCCGCTCAGTGGCTGCGTTTCCATTTTCTTCTGCACGTGCTGTTACTTTCAATTTATAGCCGGCATCATACGAAAATCTTTTATTTTTTCCATCACGAAACTAGCTACTAACAAAAATATTGCACGGTTACCGACAATACAAATCATTTTCAATTCAAGTTTCACTGGCACAGTAGTCTGCAATGATGCGTCATAGGCTAAACAGTGTTCTGGGTTTGTGATGGTTGGGCGGGAGGAAATTTGGAAATTTGTGGTAAGTTCTGTGGGTCCAAACTGCTGAGGTCATCGGTCCCTAAGCTTACACACTACTTAATCTAACTTAAACTAATTTACGCTAAGGACAACACACACGCCCATGCCCAAGAAGGGAGGGAGGGAGACAGAGTTAGCAAACTTGTGAATCTCCACAATTCATGTTCGTCGCATCGGTGCACTGCTGTTGCCAGCTGAATTCAATGTTGCCAGATAGCGACAGGTTTCCCGCGGCATCGAATATATGGCCATTTCTAAGACTGGTGGGAATATTAAATCAGACTCGTCATTTGTATATTTATTTCGACTATAAGACACATCTGAATCTTGGAGCCATTTCTTCGAAGGAAAAAGTGCGTCTTATAGTCCGTAAAATAAACACAATTGTAAAAAGAAATACTTGCTTTCTGTATTATACTGCAGTAGTTCTTTCTACGTATGCTCCAAGTTTCATAAAGCTATGTAACTTGGCGGTGATACGTCATGCGAAAGATACTTTCAAAATGGTTCAAATGGCTCTGAGCACTATGGGACTTAACATCTGAGGTCATCAGTCCCCTAGAACTTAGAACTACTTAAACCTAAGGACATCACACACATCCATGCCCGATGCAGGATTCGAACCTGCGACCGTAGCGGTCGTGCGGTTCCAGACTGAAGCGCCTAGAGCCGCTCGGCCACTCCGGCCAGCGAAAGGTACCTTCCTCCTCAAGTTTTGTACACCAGTGTACCAGCCAGATGATGTGGACTGGTGAGTCACAGGTGACAGCCCAACCTGCCGGAAGCTTCCGCTTGTTGCGTCATTACGGTGATCCGCGGGCGTGAAGACGCTGCGTGCGTTTCCCCCTCGCGGCGGCGTCATCAGGAAAGCGAAATTGGCGCGGCTGCTCGTCGCGGCCGTCGCGGTGGCTTGTTCCAGCTGTGCAGCCTGAGGTAAAGGTCTCGTGGCGACGCACGCTCGCGGCTGGGGATCATACCTAGGCTGAAACCGGCCTCCACCACTTCGAAGTCCAGCACGTGTCAACCTCCGACCATCTCGGTTACGAGTCTCCCTGTCAGAAATCGCTCAACCTTCCTCCGTGGGTGGAGATTGTGATATCAGTCCGATCCGTTGGATTGGATTGCATGAATGGAGATAACAATCCAAATTCGGATTTACAAAGAGTGCTCTTTGGCACTAGCCGCTTACCTAGCCTGCATTTGTCGTGAATCTACCGTCCACCACAATGTCCCAAGCGCCTGGAAAAAAGTGCAGGTGACTCCAGTGTATAAGATGGGTAGAAGAACGGACCCGCAGAATTACAGACCAATATCCCTAAATTCCAAAAATTGGAAAGTAATATCCAACAAATGGGTCCCAGCTGGAGATGTGAAAGTCAAGGACAGTCTACTAGAAGAGGTCAGTGAATATGTCTACCTTGGCCAGATGATAAATAGGAAGGGAGACATAAGGCCAGAAATCTATCGACGCATCAAGCTTGGCTGGCAAGCATTTGGGAAGAATTCAAAAATATTCAGATCAAAAATGCCAGTAAATCTGAAGAAAGCAGTATTTGATCAATGCATTCTTCCTGTGATGACGTATGGCTGCGAGACATGGACACTGAACTCATTCACAAAAGGGAAACTTAGGACAGCACAGAGAGCCATGGAGAAATCAATGCTGGGCTATACGAGAAAGGACAGGAAAAGGGCAGATGACATCCGGTCTGTGACGAAGGTCAATGACATCTTAGAGAGAGTAGGTTCCTTGAAATGGCAGTGGGATGGCCACGTCGCAAGAAGAAAAGACAACAGATGGACGAAGCTAGTACTTGAGTGGAGTCCGAGAGAGCACCTGAGGCCTAGAGGAAGACCACCAGACAGGTGGGACAAAGACATCAAGAAGATCGCTGGTAACACCTGGCAGAGAACTGCCCAAGACCGTCCCACTTGGAGAAGACTTCTGAAAGCCTACCTGAATCCACGACTCGAAGAGGCCACATCATCTAATGATTGAATTGGCTGATGATGATGATGATCATCATCATCATCATCATCATCATCATGATCCCAAAATTCCGTTTGCTGCAAAATCCTTGAACATGTTGCCAGTTCGAATATAATAAACTCTCTAGAGACTGAGACCTTATGTCCACATATCAGCGTGGTTTTAGAAAGCATCGCTCGTGCGAAACCCAGTTTGCCCTTTTCTCACATGATATAGTGCGAACTGTGGATAAAGGGCAACAGCCAGATTCCATATTTCTAGATTTCAGGAAGCCGTTTGATACGGCGGCCCATTGCAGACTGTGAACGAACGTACGAGCGTATGGAATAAGCTCCTGCCATATGTGAGTGGCTCGAACAGTTCTTAAGTAATAGAACCCAATACGTTGTCCTCGAACACGCGGCTGCTACGGTCGCAGGTTCGAATCCTGCCTCGGGCACGGATGTGTGTGATGTCCTTATGTTAGTTGGGTTTAAGTATTTCTAAGTCTAGGGGACTGGTGACCTCAGATGTTAAGTCCCATAATGCTTAGAGCCATTTGAACCATTTTTTGTTGCCCTCGACGGCGAGTGTTCATCAGAAACAAGGGTATCGTCAGGACCGCCCCAGCGAAGTTTGATACGACCGCTGTTGTTCCCTATATACAAATGATTTGGCAGAGAGGGCGTGCAGCAATCTGTGGTTGTTTGCTGATGATGTCATGGTGAACGGTAAGGCGTGGAAGTTGAGTGACTGTAGGAAGATACAAGATGACTTAGTTGGTGTCATGAATGGCAGCTAGCACTAAATGTGGGGAAATGTAAGTTAACACGAATGAGTAGGAAGATCAAATATGTAATGTTCGGATATAGTACTACACTACTGGCCATTACAATTGCTACACCAAGAAGAAATGCAGATGATAAACGGGTATTCATTGGACAAATATATTATACTAGAACTGACATGTGATTACATTTTCACGCAATTTGGGTGCATGGATCCTGAGAAATCAGTACTCAGAACGACCACCTCTGGCCGTAATAACGGCCTTCATACGCCTGCGCATTGAGTCAAACAGAGCTTGTATGGCGTGTACAGGTACAGCTGCCCATGCAGCTTCAACACGATACCACAGTTCATCAAGAGTAGTGACTGGTGTATTGTGACGAGCCAGTAGTTCGGCCACCATTGACTACACGTTCTCAATCGGTGAGAGATCTGGAGAATGTGCTGGCCAGGGGAGCAGTCGAACATTTTCCGTATCCAGAAAGGCCCGTACAGGACCTGCAACATGCGTCCGTGCATTATCATGCTGAAATGTAGGGTTTCGCAGGGATCGAATGAAGGGTAGACCCGCGGGACGTAACACATCTGAAATGTAACGTCCACTGTTCAAAGCGCCGTTAATGCGAACAAGAGGTGACCGAGACGTGTAACCAATGGCACCCCATACCATCACGCCGGGTGATACGCCAGTATGGCGATGACGAATACACGCTTCCAATGTGCGTTTACCGCGATGTCGCCAAACACGGATGCCACCATCACGATGCTGTAAACAGAACCTGGATTCATCCCAAAAAACGACGTCTTGCCATTCGTACACCCAGGTTCGTCGTTGAGTACACCATCGCAGGCGCTCCTGTGATGCAGCGTCAAGGCATCTTGCAAACGTCCCCATCTGTTGACTCAGGGATCGAGACGTCGCTGCACGATCCGTTACAGCCATGCGGATAAAATGCCTGTCATCTCGACTGCTAGTGATACGAGGCCGTCGGAATCCAGCACGGCGTTCCGTATTACCCTACTGAACCCACCGATTCCATATTCTGCTAAAAGTCATTGGATCTCGACCAACGCGAGCAGCAGTGTCGCGATACGATAAACAGCAAACGCGATGGCTACAATCCGATCTTTATCAAATTCGGACACGTGATGGTACGCATTTCTCCTCCTTACACGAGGCATCACAACAACGTTTCACCAGGCGACGGCGGTCAACTGCTGTTTATGTATGAGACATCGGTCGGAAACTTTCCTCATGTCAGCACGTTGTAGGTGTCGCCGCCGGCGCCGACCTTGCGTAAATGCTCTGAAAAGCTAATCATTTGCATATCACAGCATCTTCTTCCTCTCGGTTAAATTTCGCCTCTGTAGCACGTCATCTTCGTGGTGTAGCAATTTTAATGGTGTAGCAGCGTCCTGCTTGATACCGCCACGTCGTTTAAATACCTGGGCATAACGCTGCAAAGCGACATGAAATGGAACGAGTATGTCAGAACTGTGGTAGGGAAGGCGAATGGTCGACTTCGGTTTATTGGAAGAATCTTAGGAAAGTGTGGTTCACATGTAAAGAAGTACGCATATTAGCCGGCCGGTGTGGCCGTGCGGTTCTAGGCGCTTCAGCCTGGAACCGCGCGACTGCTACGGTCGCAGGTTCGAATCCTGCCTCGGGCATGGATGTGTGTGATGTCCTTAGGTTGGTTAGGTTTAAGTAGTTCTAAGTTCTAGGGGACTGATGACCACAAATGTTAAGTCCCATAGTGCTCAGGCAGGCCGAAGTGGCCGCGCGGTTCTGGCGCTGCAGTCTGGAACCGCGAGACCGCTACGGTCGCCGGTTCGAATCCTGCCTCGGGCATGGATGTGTGTGATGTCCTTAGGTTAGTTAGGTTTAACTAGTTCTAAGTTCTAGGGGACTAATGACCTCAGCAGTTGAGTCCCATAGTGCTCAGAGTCATTTGAACCATAGTGCTCAGAGCCATTTGAACCATTTGAACCAGTACGCATATTAGGAAGCTGGTGCGACCTGTACATAAGTACTGATCGACTGTCTGATATCCGCACCAGTTCGGATTGAAGGAAGACATCTATGCAGTACAGAGGCGGGCTGCTAGATTCCAACAACACGTAAGTGTTAACGGAGGTGCTTCGGGAACTCAAACGGGAATCCCTGCAGGGACGGTGACCTTCGTTTCGAGATACACTACTGAGACAATGTAGAGAATCGGGATTTGAAGCTGACTGCCGAACGATTTTGCTGCTGCCAAGATACATTCCGCCTAAGGACCAAGACGATCACTCTATCTGCGAGAGGAACAGGAAAAAATGGTTCAAATGGCTCTGAGCACTATGGGACTTAACATCTGTGGTCACCAGTCCCCTAGAACTTAGAACGACTTAAACCTAACACACATCCATGCCCGAAGCAGGAGTCGAACCTGCGACCGTAGCAGTCGCGCGGTTCCGGACTGAGCGCCTAGAACCGCTAGACCACCGGAACAGGAAAGGAAATGACAAGTAGTGGAACAGGGTACCCTCCGCCACGCACTCTACGGTTGTTAGCGGGGTAATGTGGAAATGGCAGATAACGATATTTTATAAGCAGTTCCTGCCATTTTCTATTGTTTTGTTGTTGTGAAATGTGAGCTTGCGTTTTGTGCAGCGTTTGTAAATATGTCGAGTTCTAAATATTTAAGTCTTACTTAATATATTAAAGCTATTTGGAAGATTACAGAGTTTTGTGGTGAATAAAATTCAGCATATTTTTAAAACTAGTCACATAATGTGTGAATGGCTTAGCTGTGCTATGCTGGTCGTACATAGTCTTGTACCTAGAAACAAAACAATGTCCTCTACCATGGAAAACGTGATATTTGCATATGAATGGAGTGTCTTTAACTTCTTAACAGTTTTCCCTGTCTTGAAGTAGAAATCTGTATTAGATGCCAACAGCTTTTGTTTCAAAATATTTTTAACCTGTAACTGTTTTTTGATAATACTCCTCCTTGGATTTCACATAGTGGTCATATGTGTGCGGCAGCTGAATAAATTGACGCTTTGACTTTTAAATACGGTATGTATAAGATTTACTTAATCTCAACTCTTTTAATTTTGAGTAGAATATTTGTTCCTAACCCAAGTGACCTTGAAGTACCTCGAATCAGTTATCACCTTTTAAAGAATCTTACTTTTCTAGAATTTTTTTATTAAAAAAAAAAAAAAGACTGCGGGTCGCAGAGTGAATGCTGTCATTTCAAAATGGAATCCACATACATGCTATAAAAATGTATGTGTCTATGTTTCACATCTCTTTCTAAACCTATATACGTTGACTCTTACAGAGAAGACAACAGCAACCAGCCACTCTTTACAGTGCTGTTTATTTAGCTAAATAGTGCCGTTACCGATTTCGAACCGAAATGATGAAATTTCCTTGGGACGACGGTGCCGTTGAAAAAATGCGCCATTACGTCCCAGTGCCGGCTGCTTGTGATCAAGCAGCGAGGACTGTTTGATACACTTTTTTTTTAAGTACCGAAATCTGGAGAATGTCGTCTTTCACCGGTGAATGTCAACATTCACATAGTCGCTTAGTGTATGTCCGAAATATTTGCTAAATACCCTTATTTCTGACTTACACCGCTAAATGATGACATTCACCATCCACTAATGGTTAATGTTGAACATGTTGGAGATTTATATTTTCTTCTCCGTAATTCAGTCGCTGTAAAACGTCACAAGGGTGACTAACTTTTTCGCCTATCTTTCTGAAAGGAATGCCCAAGAATTTAAAATACACAGTACATTCTACATGAGAAAAGAAAATAATAGTTATAAAAAAATTACTTACTCATGTGATTCAAATCTTATTTATTGCAACAACTTAAACTACTATAACACTTTGAATTGCACTAGAGTCCCTTGCTTTTACAACTGCATTTATTTGTGGAACACTTCCTTTTGCAATGAAAGCGTGTATAGCCTTGCTCCCGCTTCTCGAATTAGCTGCAGCCGCTTCTCTCAGCGACATTTCTTGAAAAGCAATTTCATCTATGGAAAGTAACTTTTCTTTTCAAATTATGAACTGATTACGTGTGTAAAGCTGCTTGAGGGTACCATTTTTATTTGCCAGTTTATAGAAGTCGGAGTCTTCTATTCCAACAACAACCGCCAACACATTTCGGCTATCAGGGACTTGTATTCGTACATTGTCACCAATTTGAGCAGGATGAAATTGTTTTTGTGAGGTTCGTAACATCTTTGTTGTTTGCACTAGAAGATTTTCTTTCGCGGCCGCTCTTTTTGTAGAAATCAACTCGTGTTTTTCAGACAGAATTTAATGTGAAGACGTTGTAGGTTGTAGGTCCTCTTCAATATTTTTCCTTGGAATATGGTTTTCGGTATGACCACTGCTCAAATTTTTTTATAAGCATTAACACTTTCTTCAAGCTGTTCTTCGGTTTCAGAAGTACTGGCAATTTCTTCGAGTTGTTCTTCAGTTTCAATATTTGCGATTTGTTTGCCAGACAAAAAAGACGATACTATGCCTCTTTTTGCTTTAACGCCAGACATGGATTCATAAGGACTTTGGCGTATTCCTTCGTGGAATGTAGTGTTCTCGGCAAACTGACCAAAGGATAAACCATGTGACCATCTATCTGTATCGTTATCGTTCATCCATGCAGTTAGCATATTCTGTATATCCTGGTTGGCCCTTTCAACTGAGCCTTGTGTTTGACTGTGACGAGGCTTTCCATGAACTACTTTAACATCTTTCCACATAGCGCATATTTCGGATATGACTTGATTACTAAATTCTCTACCATTATCTGACTGCAATACTGCTGGTGCACCAAATGTTAAAAATATTGAAAGAACGTGATGCGCTACTTCTTCAGCTCTTTTAGTTTTCAAAGGTCGTGGCTAGACAAACTTAGTTAAATGATCTTGATACACAATTATGAACTTATATTCGCCATCTCTGTTTGACTACAGATCTATCAGATCAACTTGACATCTGAGTTTAATTCAGAACTAACCACTGACTTCACAACAATACCTTTCTTAGGTGCACTATGTTTAATTTGACACTGTTTGCATAAATTTAAATACAACATTACAACTTCATATGTAATATTTTTGTATTTAACTTGCAACTCCTTAAGCATACGTGTTCTTCCTCTGTGGCCTCTTCTGGTGTGAGTTTCATATAGTATACTGTACAATTCTTCATTGTTAACATAATACTGTATGTTCGTTTCCCATGGTTTTAATCGTACAATTAACTTCTCTTCATCATTAATATTTAAAACATCAAAACGTTTTAATCGTCTGTAATCCAAAGGTGTGTTGCATTTAATTTTAGCAGAAACCACTTCAGAAAGTATTTTAGAATACTTTTCTTGAGAAAAATAAAAACAACTGTCTTCTCGTTTACCAGCAGTTAATGCATTTAACTTTTCGTGAAAAAGATCACGATTTACTGCAGTATCCATTTAGTATAAATTAGGGTATCGGAAAAAATTAAGAAAACGTTGCTCACGTTATCAAAGCTTGCATAAGACTGACGAAGCTGATTGACTCCGAGCAGAACAAAGGATTTGTCGGGAGAGAGCCAGTCGCTTGTTTTTTGACTCTTCTGTTTTGGACCTCCACCAGAGCATATCTGTGATTGTCAACACACACCGGAGAGGGTCCGAATGTACAACAATGTAATGAAATATTCGATCTTTCACCGACGTATTAGGTATCTGTTGACATTCACCGGTGAAAGTCGACATTCTCCAATTTCGGTCATTCACGGTAACATATACACATAACCTGAAGCACCCCTCACACGCCAAGAAGTTTCACCACATGGAAGTATGTACACAAAAGGACGTGAACTAGCCGTCTGAAGTTAAACCTTTCGGTTCGAAACGGGTAACGGTGCTGTTTAAATAAATAAATAGCATTGTAAAAAATTACTGGTTGCTGTCTCTCTGTAAGAGTGAACCTGTATTTTGTACACAGCCACGGGCTCAGAATGTCAGTTTTCGACAAAAGAGCGTCTTCCTAAACCACTGTATCGATATCCACTAAACATGGCAATCATGTCATTTACTGTGTGGAAAGAATCGCTGTGCTGGTGTGAAGCGCCTGCTTGTAAGAGGGGTGGGTATGAAATAGCGGCGGAGGATACGACGCGCGACTGTGCAGACTTTATTCAGCCAGTAGTTGAGAATGGGAGCACTTAATGACTTGCAACAAACTTAAGACGTAATTTCAAGTCTTTACGAATCTTTTGCTCGCCGACAACCCCGGCTTACGGCAGTTCCGCTGTTCTTGCAGTAAAAGTGCCGCAGCAGACATGACGTTTTAATTTATAATTTCTTCGCTAGTAACCGTATTGTTGAAACATCTTTCAGACAGTATTCACGTATACCATTGAATGTACCTACAAAATTACACCATTGTACGACAGATAGTTGAGGAGATAGATGTCATAAACGTTAAGCACAAGGCGAGACGCTGTGTGGCACGGATGTGGGCGCACAGCTATGTATAAATCTGTGGCTTGGTACTAAAAGGGCAAACGTCAATATTTGTCAAAACTGGTTTTATTGGTGTACGGCATATAGATTCACATGCTCTTCATAATGTTAAAACGGCCAATGTCTAAGCCACATAGGATGAGAGATAGTGGGGTTTTAAGTTGTAAGCCCCAGAGTGTTTTATCAAGTTTCCAATCGGCATAAAAGGGACAATCTTGACATTGGCCTTTTTTACTGACAGATGGTTTAAACAATTGAAACAGTGCTGTGACATTGGACTTTATTCTGGCGGGAATACACAGTAATAAGAGTTGTTCTTTTAACAATTCCCTTTACCATTCGGCACATTGTTAGTGAGGAGTCTAGACAGTCTTGGTGGACACAAACATGTTTCACAGAGGCGATAAGGAAGAGCTTGAGGAACAAACTGCACATGAAATATCATCACTTTGCCTTGAAGGCAAGTTTACTAAAATAAACTGGTATCGGGAGTATTTATCCCAAATTTTTCCAACGCAAAACCATAAATTGATTGGTATCTCTACTTAATGCCAATCTAAAATATTATCAACGGCCTTTTTAATTTATTATATTTTTATTTTCTTTAAGGTCATCCAAGTATCAGTACAGAAGGAAATGAATCTTCGTCATTATTGGCATATGTGATTTCAAGTTCTGATGAAGATGTATTTGAAGATTCTGATGGATATGTTCCAAGTGGTGGCGAAAGTAGTGATGAAAGCAATGATGGAGGGAATATAGCTCTACGAAAGACACTTAAAAATCTTCAAGGATTGAAGAAATTGATCAAATTCAACAGCCGCCTGGAAATGAAATAACAAAGTTCAGTGGACGGGGGAGGAAGAAATGTGATCCACAGGATTCATCCAGAAAAAGAAAGCGAAACGAAAAATTATGGGAGAAAAATTGGAGGAAAGAATTGAAAACTGCAGGAAAGGAATATGTGACGTCGAAAGGAAAAGTTATACCTGCTAAAGTTCTGAAATCATCGTGCAAGTGCAGGAAAAATTGTGGAGGAAAAGTAAATGACGATGACAGAGAGAAAATTTTCATAGAATATTACAAATTGTCCCCAGAAGCTCAAAATCAGTTCATAGCTAATTATGTGTCTGAGGAAAAGAAACATGTGGAGCGTTTAAGGAACAAACCTGAAGGAACTGCAAGCAAGCGAAAATATTCCAGGAAGTACTTTCTTTACAGTCCTTCTTTGTAGACTAAAATAGAAGTATGTCAGAATATGTTCCTTAGTACATTTTCCTTAACACAAAAGAAGGTAAGAATAATTGTGGAGAAAAGACGGGGCTCTGAAGGAGGAGTGTGTTCTGAAGATGGATGTGGAAAACATTCTGATCTTCTAAAAGTTCCATCTCACGACACTGATTTAATAAAGGGGCACATTAAGCATGTTTCCTTCCTACAAAAGCCATTATTCTCGATCTCGTTCTTCTAAAAAATATTTATCTCCAGACCTGAGTATTTCAGCAATGTACCGGCTCTATCAAGAATTTTGCCAAACCAAAGGTATGAAGCCAAGAAGTGAAGTGTGATATCGAAGAGTTTTTGTGACCTATTTCAGTCTTAGCTTCCACAAACTGAAGACTGACACTTGTGCAAAAAGTGACAAATACATCTTGATACTCAAGAATTGTACGGATGATACTGATCGTTGTAAGGTCGAAGTGGAACGACAGCAACATTTGGATTTAAGCCCAGGCTGCTAACGATCAGAATGACAGTGATAAAAAGAAAGTTGAGCAGAATTCCAATGTAGTAACGCTGGCCTTTGATTTGCAGAAATGTCTACCCACTCCTATTCTACGCTGTGGCATGGCATTTTACAAAAGACAACTTTGGACCTTCAACTTGACCATCTATGTAAAGAGACATAAAGAATGTTCTCCAGTATGTTACATTTCAAATGAAACAGTGGCAGGAATAGGTGGCCAAGAAATTTCTTCTTGTATGTATGATTATTTGATGAAACCGGTCAACGAAATTGTTGAAGTACACCTGAACAGCGATTCGTGTACCGGACAAAACAGAAATATTTTTATTGCCATCTTGTTTCTGAGAGTAGTGGAAGAATTCATGATTCACGGAAGACGTTTGGAAATCAACCGTAAGTTTCATGAAGTTGGGCATACTCACTTGGAAGCTGACTGAATTCATGCAGCCACTGAGAAGACAGAGAAAACTACAACTGTTGAAGTAGAACTACCAAGAGGCTGGGCCAAATTAGTACGCATGGTTCCCAGAAAGCCACCCATAACTGCAATAGAATTGGAACAAAAGGACTTCTACAACTTTAAAGACCTGATGAAAAGTCATTATCTGCACAAGAAAATTAACACAGAAGGGAATCCTATTGTTTGGAACAAGATAAAGTGGATGAAGTATCACTCAGGTGTGCCAGGAATTGTCTTATACAAACACAGTTACTTCTCAGAAGAACCATTCAAGATGATAGATCTGAACAGAAAGAAAACGCGATGCTTGTCTATGCCAAAACTTGCACCTATTTCTGATGTCATCGTACCCATTTCAGAAAAGAAAATTACATCAATGTAAGCAAGTCGTCCATTCTACACGCAGTGCATCAATCACCTGAGAGCCAATACAGTCAGATGAAAGAGATAAACAGATATCTCACGAAGGGGAGGATGAGAATGGTGATGGTGATGGAAACGAGTGATATATTTTTTCTCTCTCCTTTTACAGTATCAACCACAGTCTAAGCAAATTATTTGTATGATATTGAGAATTGTGAATAAAGTTTCCCCCCTGATTACGGGACCAAACAGTGTTTCCATGATTTACGGTGATAAAATGTGAATTTTGGAACATGTAACAGTTGCTATCAGTTATTAAATTCTAGAGGAATGAATAAAGTGATTTAATTAATGAGTACAAGGACATGTTTATCTTAAAATTACCAGTTTCTGGTTATTCAGTGTACCTGACCCTGACGTCCAAAGGACCAATGTCAAATTATTTAAGAGAGTTTGTAAGACGTCGTGGTCTCCTGACCTTCATTGCTTACACATTCCGCCCACGCAATCATATTCAACACATGAAGTGGCTTCATTGGAACCCAAACTCGATAAGATAAAATCAATGTTGTATGAATTCACGTAAACGATATGCAAATAACTAGTAAATCACAAGTGCGCACCGAGATTGAAATACTCGAGACTGGTGTACACACACACACACACACACACACACACATTCAAGACACAACGGCCGCAGGGGCATTTAGTTCGGGAGAGGCAAACTGCACGCCGGGGGGCCGGTCCTTCAGAGGACGAGTCAATCTACACTCCTGGAAATGGAAAAAAGAACACATTGACACCGGTGTGTCAGACCCACCATACTTGCTCAGGACACTGCGAGAGGGCTGTACAAGCAATGATCACACGCACGGCACAGCGGACACACCAGGAACCGCGGTGTTGGCCGTCGAATGGCGCTAGCTGCGCAGCATTTGTGCACCGCCGCCGTCAGTGTCAGCCAGTTTGCCGTGGCATACGGAGCTCCATCGCAGTCTTTAACACTGGTAGCATGCCGCGACAGCGTGGACGTGAACCGTATGTGCAGTTGACGGACTTTGAGCGAGGGCGTATAGTGGGCATGCGGGAGGCCGGGTGGACGTACCGCCGAATTGCTCAACACGTGGGGCGTGAGGTCTCCACAGTACATCGATGTTGTCGCCAGTGGTCGGCGGAAGGTGCACGTGCCCGTCGACCTGGGACCGGACCGCAGCGACGCACGGATGCACGCCAAGACCGTAGGATCCTACGCAGTGCCGTAGGGGACCGCACCGCCACTTCCCAGCAAATTAGGGACACTGTTGCTCCTGGGGTATCGGCGAGGACCATTCGCAACCGTCTCCATGAAGCTGGGCTACGGTCCCGCACACCGTTAGGCCGTCTTCCGCTCACGCCCCAACATCGTGCAGCCCGCCTCCAGTGGTGTCGCGACAGGCGTGAATGGAGGGACGAATGGAGACGTGTCGTCTTCAGCGATGAGAGTCGCTTCTGCCTTGGTGCCAATGATGGTCGTATGCGTGTTTGGCGCCGTGCAGGTGAGCGCCACAATCAGGGCTGCATACGACCGAGGCACACAGGGCCAACACCCGGCATCATGGTGTGGGGAGCGATCTCCTACACTGGCCGTACACCACTGGTGATCGTCGAGGGGACACTGAATAGTGCACGGTACATCCAAACCGTCATCGAACCCATCGTTCTACCATTCCTAGACCGGCAAGGGAACTTGCTGTTCCAACAGGACAGTGTACGTCCGCATGTATCCCGTGCCACCCAACGTGCTCTAGAAGGTGTAAGTCAACTACCCTGGCCAGCAAGATCTCCGGATCTGTCCCCCATTGAGCATGTTTGGGACTGGATGAAGCGTCGTCTCACGCGGTCTGCACGTCCGGCACGAACGCTGGTCCAACTGAGGCGCCAGGTGGAAATGGCATGGCAAGCCGTTCCACAGGACTACATCCAGCATCTCTGCGATCGTCTCCATGGGAGAATAGCAGCCTGCATTGCTGCGAAAGGTGGATATACACTGTACTAGTGCCGACATTGTGCATGCTCTGGTGCCTGTGTCTATGTGCCTGTGGTTCTGTCAGTGTGATCATGTGATGTATCTGACCCCAGGAATGTGTCAATAAAGTTTCCCCTTCCTGGGACAATGAATTCACGGTGTTCTTATTTCAATTTCCAGGAGTGTATCTACATCGGTCGGCGACCGCCCGTGGAGCAGACAGCGTTTGCCCGAGTGAAAGGGAGAACGACCCCGTGTTCGGCTTGAAAGTAAATTCTGCTACATTTTGTGGGAGCGGCCAGCCTACGCATTCTTTACACATAGCACACAGCTTCAGAGATTTTCACAGGGAGACAGGAAACTGCAAACGCCTATGCTACAGATTTCCGGATTGGTCGCCTTAAACGAAACGTCATTCTCCTGTTTTAGAAGAGCAATGCTGATTGGCAGACGATATTCCCGACGCCTCGAGCTGAAGGAGTAATGGAAGAGACCGAAAGATATACCCCTTCACGTCTGGCGTGGAGAGGGGCCGTTCCGTTTTCGCTCTTGGAGCGAGAACACGTAACGACAGTGTGTGCGCTCATATGTGTACTCAAAGAGCGAGGAACAAGTCTCTCCTCAGTATTTCACTGGAAGAACACCTCTGTCGAGAGCAAATCGGAGTGCAAATCTATATTGAGTCCTTGCGATAAGCATTGTTCACTGTGTTGGCCGCCACACTTACTGTGCGGTGTGAATGGACAGAGTTATAGTCAAACGCCTGCGAGTGAATTTCGAGTGGCATCGCAATGGACTGGTTATCTGATCGGTGTACCACTCCAATAGTTAGACTAGGGGCGAATAGGAGTCCTTGACTTCATCAAGGCGTAGGGAGAGTTTGATTGGCGAAGGTCAATCCAGATAGAACGAGAGTTATCTTATTTGTCAGCAGCAAGTGGCGCAGAGAGCAGTCATCGCAGCTTACGGTATTGTGGGCTACAGCTCTTGCGAGCCCCATATTTCCTCCACAACAGTACACTTCACTGCATTTCACACGCGACAGCCTCGACCGTACCTAGCAACATTCTAACGGATAATTATTCAAGTTGAGTAGGCGCAACTTTCAGCCATTCTGCCAAGTCAATAACAATCTTAAACTTTGTATAGAAATTTCATTAGCGAATCCTATCCTTAAGAGGTAACTTCACATTCCGAAAAGAAACCAGAAAAAACTTGTTCAGTTCATAACTAAAAGTGCCATTGTGATTTCTCAGAATTTTTGCAAAAATAAATAATAATTTTCGTTAGTTTCATGTTTTTCTTACGCTAACTAGCACTACTCCAGTACCCAAGTATCCCATTAGTTACGTAAGAAATGTTGTGAATTTTTGTGTCATTTCCTTACAGCGGACGACTCCAGAAGATATTTATTGCTGAAAGTTTTTCAGGAATTTCTCTTTAGAACGCTAGGAGCGTCTGTCTGACTTCTGTAGTAGTGTGGGGGTGGAAATTGCATCTTGCAGGAGCCACAGGGTAAAGGGTACATCTCAGATCAATCCGTTGTGCAGAATGACAGAATAGCACCCACACGCTCACAAGTTCATGATTTTAAAAAGGGCTAATGTCCTCTTAAGTCCTTTAATTTTGAAGCTGAAAGTTCTAGAAATTTGTTATTTAAAAATAAGCTTTACTTAAGATGATTTACTACAATTATAGTAACAAATAGCCCCAAATATACTGTTAATACTTGTCAGAAAATAACAGAAAATATTCAGAAGATTATAACTTAAAACTAAGATTCTTGACATCGGCCCTTTTAGAACCAAGCCACAGAAATATCTGGACAACGCTGTCCCCTATAGTAGGAGAAATTCATTATTAAGTTTGTAAGTGATCTGAAATATAAAAGGTGCGAAATCTGGTACACAGAACTGCCACCTCTGGTAGCAACAACGGCTCTAACCCGGCTGGACATCTTGCCGAACAGAGCTTGAATGACGGGACACGGATTCGTCATTGCACGCACCTTCGGCTCCTGCCAGAGTTCATCAACCGTAGTCGTGCGGGATGGTGGCATAGCAATCTCTCAGCAACCCACCAGCCGATATTTTTTGAGGATGTCAGAACCGCAGAACGTGCTGATCAGAGTAACATTTCAAAACCCTCTGTCTCGTGGTAAGTTAGGGCAGCACGATGAACATACGGTCTTGCGTTATCTTGTTGAAATATAACATCACGGATGAGTCCACGCAGGATACAGTGGACGATGATCAGTGATCAGTCTTCGTCCAGCGCCCTGGCCGAGATCACTCTTATGTTCAGCAGGGGAGGACGCCTCTGCATGCCTGCTTTCGGCTGGTCGGCGATGACAAAATCGAGGTGCATGAGATGCAATCTCTCTGAATCTAAACACATCAAAAAAAATTTTGCATCACCCCAATTCCCAGAACTCCTAACGTTGACTGTGGATATTTTATGACAGACACAGTCCATTTAACTGTTGAGAGATGTCATTAAACCTGCCCAAAGATGTAAACAACCGTGCATGAGCAGTGCCTATTAGACCGAGGGGGTCTGACAGCCGCTCACTTCCAGTCATTCCGCCAGGAAAGAGGTACACGTGTTGTCTGCAGTTCAACCATGCCTAGACGGCCAGTACTGCGGTAGGATCGCGTCCGCATTCTTACTTTGTGCCAGGAAAGGATCTCAAGAAGTGAAGCGTCCAGGTGGCTCGGAGTGAACCAAAGCGATGTTGTTGGGACATGGAGGAGATACAGAGAGACAAGAAGTGTCGATGACATGCCTCGCTCAGGCCGCTCAAGGGCTACTACTGCGGTGGATGACCGCTACCTAAGGATTATGGCTCGGAGGAACCCTGACAGCAACGCCACCATGTCGAATAATGATTTCCTTTCAGCCACTGGACGTCGCGTTATGACTCTAACTGTGCGCAAGGGGCTGCATGATGCGAAACTTCACTCCCGACGTCCATGTCGAGGTCCATCTTTGCAACCACGACATCATGCAGTGCGATACAGATGGGCACGACAACATGGCGAATGGACAGCTTAGGATTGACATCACGTTCTCTTCATGAATGAGTGTCGCATATACCTTCAACCAGACAATCGTCGGACACGTCTTTGGAGGCAACCCGGTCAGGCTGAACGCCTTAGACACACTGTCCAGCGAGTGCAGCAAGGTGGAGGTTCCCTGCTGCTTTGGGTTGTATTATGTGGGGCCGACGTACGCCACTGGTGGTCATGGAAGGCGCCGTAGCGGCTGTACGATACGTGAATGTCATCCTTCGACCGATAGTGCAACCATATCGGGAGCATTTTGGCGAGGCATTCGTCTTAGAGGACGACAATTCGAGCTCCCATCGTGCACATTGTGTGAATGACCTCCTTCAGGTTAACGACATCGCTCGACTAGAGTGGCCAGCATAGTGGGACAATCTGGACCAAGAGAGCCTTGATGAACCGCATGCATCAACGCAAGAGGACTGGTATTGGGTATTAGAGGTAACGATGTGTACAGCAATCTGGACCACCACCTCTGAAGGTCTCGCTGTATGGTAGTGCGACATGCAATGTGTGCTTTCCATGAGCAATAAAAAGGGCGGAAATGATGCTTATGTTGATCTCTATTCCAGTATTCTGTACAGGTTCCGGAACTCTCGGAACCGAGGTGATGCAAAACAATTTTTTGGTGTATTTTACACAAACTATTCGGTAAAAAAATCTCATTTTTGCTTTGCTTTTAGCTTTGTCACGTTCGTTACGGTGTGCACATCATTTCCTTAATGGCCATAGTTATGGAAGTAAGACGCTGCGCGAAATTCGAAAACGTGTGACGAGGTTCGACAAATCAATTGTCAGGGTCAGCCTCGCAACGCGCAAGCAATTCGAGGCTTTCTTCTTCTTCTGCTTTTACGGCCTCATTGGACCACTTCAGTCAATCATTTCTGGTCCTCTTCTTTGGTATTTTCCCCTTCCGAGTGGCCCAGTATCTCTTCATTCGTTCCGATGCTTTTCGTCGTTCCTTATCTGTAAATACCCTTTTCATTGTATGTCGTTTGTCAATTTTTGGTTTAAATCTTATTTCTGTGTCCCTCAACTTCTTTAAATTTGGCGTTTTGTTCTGCAAATCATCCAGAGTTATTTCCAGTTCTTCCATATTCTCTCTTATTTCCTTAAGCCATCCTCCTTGTTGTTTCAATTTCCAGAGTTTCTCAATAATTTTCCTTGATAACCTGGTTTCTGGTGTCCTCAGAATGTGACCACAAAAAGAGATCCTTTTCTTTCGTATAGTATCAGTGATGGGCTCCAGTTCTCTGTATACCACTTCATTTGGAACTATCCGCCATTGCCCAGCTTTTTGATATTTCTTATTTATGCATGTTCTAGCAATTCTTCTCTCTACTTTTAAAATTTTGTCACTTCTGTTTTTCTGGGTGACTTTAAAAAGAGTTTCACTTCCGTATGTAACCTCTGGTTGAACCACCGTCTTGTAATGTTTTAATTTTGTTTTAATTGATAGACATTTTTTATTGTACGTAGACCATGTTAGTTTTTGAGCTTTTATCATTTTATTAGTTCTTGCTCGCCATGCAGGTTTCTCGTCCAATTTATGTGTTATAATTTCACCCAGGTATTTAAATTGTTTCACTATTTTAATTTCCCTATTATTCACTGTGATGTGATCTATTACAAGTGGATCCGTTACCATTATTTCAGTCTTTTCAAATGATATCTGGAGTCCTAATTTTTGTGCTATATTTTGTAAGCTTGTTATTTGTTTCGTGGCTTCCTGAATATTATTAGCTAGTAATGCTAGGTCATCAGCAAATCCCAAGCAATTTAGGTTTATTTTATCTTTCTTAGTTCCAATTTTAATATTCATAGGATTTTCCTTGTACCATTCTCTCATTACATATTCAAGAGCACAATTGAATAGCAATGGTGATAAACAATCTCCCTGTCTCAACCCTGTTTTAATCGTAAATGGTTCAGATATTTCTCCTCTAAGTTTTACTTTGGATTTGGTGTTTGTTAAGGTTAACTGTATCATTTTTATTAATTTAGGATGAAGTCCAAAATTCCTTAATATTTTCATCATTGAAGATCTGTGGATGCAATCATACGCCTTCTTTTGTAGACATCCATAACTAACTTCAAGGTGATTATCTGTTCTGGGCAGCTTCTCCAGGGTCTAAATCCTCCTTGATATTCTCCCAGTTCCAGTTCTAGTTGATCTTTACAGCGGTTGTATAGTATTCTTGACATGATCTTATACGTGCAGTCCAAAAGGGAAATTCCTCTATAGTTGTCTGGATTTCATTTTTCTCCTTTCTTATGTAATGGATGTATTATAGCAGTAGTCCAATTTTCTGGTAATTTCTCTTCATTCCAGATTTTTACTATGCATTGGTGTAATGCTATCTTTACTGGTTCTGCTGCATATTTCCAAAGTTCAGCAAACGTTTGATCTTCTCCACTTGCTTTGTAGTTTTTGAGTTCTTTCAAAGCTCTGTAGACCTCATTAATTGTAGGTGGATTTATATTTTCTGCTGGTGTTTTAATTGGGGTTTCTGTGTTTATCTGAAGAAGGCTTTATAGTGAAAAAGTTACAAAAAATTTTCAATTCAAAGCACTGGCCACCTCTGACTCCCACCTGTCGGGCAGCACGCGAATCCAGCGGAGGAAGAGCTGGGAACCGTTTGAGGAGACCCAATTTTGCGCTTGTTCATGTGACTGGGACTGCTGGTTAGCTGTGCCGTGTGCTAATTGTCGAAAAATGTGGTAGTCAAAGGCAGCAATGTCTGGAGAACACGACGGGTGGGGTAGGACTACCCCTTCCAACGTGTCCAAGTATGTTTTGCAACCTGGGTCGAGCAGTGTCATGGTGAAAAATCACCTTTTCATGTCTGTCGATGTATTGTGGTCAGATGATTCAGTGCTCGGTTCAAAAGGATGAGCTGCGATCTCCTGAGATTCTTTCCTAACAGGTGCCCCACCGCAGGTCTTATCCAATGTTATGCGAGCCTCAGCCGCACATTTGTGTTGAAGCAACCGCCTGCGCCATCACATGCCACTACTGCCGTCTGTTGCAAAACTGCGGAAGCAAAGTTGTAGGCATAGTATCATTCTTAAAGCTTTGTTAGCCTTTAGGCCGTTTATGTCGCAAAATATAGAACAAATTCTTTGATCCATTACTCAAAATCAATTATCGTCGACACTAGCGCAACACATGTAACGTTTTCGACGACTAACCGGACCAAATATCCGATATGGATAACATTGTACAGATACTTTTGAGACTTTGTTCCCCAACATATAGGAAAAAATTGCTCTGGTTGGAATGATACAAAAGGCGAAACTGCGAAATTCTCGATGCGTCTCTCCACTCCTTTTCCAGGCTGGTCCAGCTCTAGTAATCCAGTTTTCAAATATAAAGGCAGTCTGTTGCAGGTAACTTTTTTAGTAGACGCATTTTGCGCTAGTGGCACATCCTCAGAATTTCCGTAAATTAAAAATAACGTATGTATTTTACAAACTTAAGACCTCGAGCCTATCCAAACCCTGCTTAGTACACTACTGGCCATTAAAATTGCTACACCACGATAATGACATGCTACAGGCGCGAAATTTAACCGACAGGAAGAAGATGCTGTGATATGCAAATGATTAACTCTTCAGAGCATTCACACAAGGTTGGCGCCGGTGGCGACACCTACAACGTGCTGACATGAGGAAAGTTTCCAACCGATTTCTCATACACAAACAGCAGTTGACCGGCGTTGCCTGGTGAAACGCTGTTGTGATGCCTCGTGTAAAGAGGAAAAATGCGTACCACCACGTTTCCGACTTTGATAAAGATCGGATTATAGCCTACCGCGATTGCGGTTTATCATATCGCGACATTGCTACTCGCGTTGGTCGAGATCCGATGACTGTTAGCAGAATATGGAATCGGTGGGTCCTGGAGGGTAATACGGAACGCCGTGCTGGATCCCAACGGCCTCGTATCACTAGCAGTCGAGATGACAGGCATCTTATCCGCATGCCTGTAACGGATCGTGCAGCCATGTCTCGATCCCTGAGTCAACAGATGGGGACGTTTGCAAGACAACAATCGTCTGCACGAACAGTTCGACGACGTTTGCAGCAGCATGGACTATCAGCTCGGAGACCACGGCTGCGGTTACCCTTAACGCTGCATCACAGACAGGAGCACCGGCGATGGTGTACTCAACTACGAATGGGTGCACTAATGGGAAAACGGCCTTTTTTCGGATGTATCCAGGTTCTTTTTACAGTATCATGATGGTCGCATCCGTGTTTGGCGACATCGTGGTGAACGCACATTGGAAGCGTGTTTTCGTCATCGCCATACTGGCGTATCACCCGGCGTGATGGTACGGGGAGCCATTGGTTACACATCTCGGTCACCTCTTGTTCGCATTGACGGCGCTTTGAACAGTGGACGTCACATTTCAGATTTGTTACGACCCGTGGCTGTACCCTTCAATCGATCCCTGCGAAACCCTACATTTCAGCAGGATAATGCACGACCGCATGTTGCAGGTCCTGTACGGGCCTTTCTCGATACAGAAAATGTTCGACTGATGCCCTGGCCAGCACATTCTCCAGATCTCTCACCAATTGAAAACATCTGGTCAATGGTGGCCGAGCAACTGGCTCGTCACAATACGCCAGTTACTACTCTTGATTAACTCTGGTGTCGTGTTGAAGCTGCATGGGCAGCTGTACCTGTACACGCCATGCAAGCCTTGTTTGACTCAATGCCCAGTCGTATGAAGGCCGTTATTACGGCCAGAGGTGGTTGTTCTGGGTACTGATTTCTCAGGATCTATGCACCCAAATTGCGTGAAAATGTAATCACATGTCAGTTCTAGTATAATATACTTGTCCAATGAATACCCGTTTATTATCTGCACTTCTTTTTGTTGTAGCAGTTTTAATGGCCAGTAGTGTAACTAATGACTAATGTGACTTTTAGAAAGAACATGTCTTAGTGTAAACCGCACTAGTCAAAAATAAACACCTAGTAGTGTGTCGAGCAACGAGTTTCTTTGCGTGGTCATCCTCCTCAGCAAGGATTGAAACATTTGTTTTGTAAATAAAAAACGGCTTCTCTTGATGCACTGTATTTTATTTGTCCAAGAACGTTTCGCCTTTTTTCACTCATGGTGTATTACAACAATAAAGGCAAACAAGATGAAAAGTGAGAAGAAAATAGTTCGGAACATAAAAACACGCTCATGTTTCGTAAATAGAACTGTAGTGCGACCTAAAGCCGGTGACCAGATGAGAGGAGACGCAGATACCAACTAAAATCGCGAAGAACTGAAAATAATCAGTTATTTCCACAAAACCCGAGAAGTGAACTGTTTTATAATCTACAAATAATACACATCAAAACAGTACTGTATAATGCTAGATCCCACTCATGATGCCTTAAAGTGAAAAAAGGCGGAATGCGTCTCGGAGGAATAAAATACAGTGCAGCAGGAGAATACGTTTCTTATTTACAAATCAAATATGAATGACCTGTAATTGAAATTGTCAAATATAAAACCGGAATCTTAAAAAGGTAAATAAATTTCTATAAAAATTCTTCTAAAACAGGTGACTATTAGAATGGAGTTTTCGCACCTATGGGCGCGAAGAACCTGACTGGAAGTTATTGGATAGTCACACTCACCAAATCATGGAAAAACCCAATGTTTGGACAGAATTGCGCTGAACAGGCATATCGCACGAAGGATAACAATAAATTCACACTCACCAAGTCATGGAAAAACCCGATGTTTGGACAGGATTGCGCTGAACAGGCATATCGCACGTTAGATAACAATAAAGTCACACTCACCACATCAAGGAGTAAACCAGAGTGTGGACAGGCTTGCAAGGGACAGGCATATCGCACGTTAGACAACAATAATGTCAGTTTCACCAAGTCATGGAAAAACCCAATGCTTGGACAGGATTGCGCTGAACAGGCTTATCGCACGTTGGATAACAATAAAGACACACTCACCAAGTCATGGAAAAACCCAATGTTTGGACAGGACTGCGCTGAACAGGTATATCGCATGTTAGATAACAATAAAGTCACACTCACCACATCAAGGAGTAAACCGGAGTGTGGACGGGCTTGCACGGACAGGCATATCGCACATTAGATAACAATAAAGTCACACTCACCAAGTCATGGAAAAAACCCAATGTTTGGACAGGATTGCACTGAACAGGCATATCGCACGAAGGATAACAATAAAGTCACACTCACCAAGTCATGGAAAACCCGATGTTTGGACAAGATTGCGCTGAACAGGCATATCGCACCTTAGATAACAATAAAGTCACACTCACCACATCAAGGAGTAAACCGGAGTGTGGACAGACTTGCACGGAACAGGCATATCGCACGTTAAACAACAATAAAGACACACTCACCAAGATATGGAAAAACCCAATATTTGGACAGGATTGCGCTGAACAGGCATATCGCACGTTAGATAACAATAAAGTCACACTCACCACATCAAGGAGTAAACCAGAGTGTGGACAGGCTTGCACGGAACAGGCATATCGCATGTTAGACAACAATAAAGACACACTCACCAAGTCATGGAAAACCTGATGTTTGGACAGGAATGCGCTGAACAGGCATACCGCACGTAGGATAACAAAGTCACACTCACTACATCAAGGAGTAAACCGGAGTGTGGACAGTCTTGCGCAGAACAGGCATATCAGGCAGTAGTAAACAATAACTGTGCTATGCAGCGTGTTGGCTGTGGTAGCGAGCCGCCTGCTGTTGTAGAGTCCCCCCCTGTATAATTCGTATTGTACTACTGTAGATAATTATGTCGATGATGTTTTTATCACTTTTAACAATCCAGATGAAGGTGTTGGTAGACTCGCGGAGGAATCTCTAAACTATCCTTTACGCTCGGAATAATGGCGGCTAATCAGTCATTGAACCATTTGGATTTAAACCTTCAGTTAGTCAACTGGCACACCTAGTATGACATTTTTCGCAAGCCTACAACAATTAATGCTGTATCCAAGCATCATCAGTTTTACCCTGTAGCTCATAAACACAGATTCTTTGTGTCTGTAATGGATCGAGCGACAGGTAACTGCTAATCCATGAATCTTTAAAACTTGAAATGAATACTTTTGAAATATATTGCATACTTCAGTGGCTGTAATCCCAGTCTTGTAGATAGGATGCGCCGCTCGAAATTAGACAATATGGATTATGAGCTCCACAGTGCTCGAATACGTCTGGGTGTACTTTCGTCACTTTGCCATTTGTGGGTAACATATCATATAGGTTTACAGGTCCTGTTAAGACGGATAGTGTTAGAATCTTTGTTATACCCGGGGTTCGGATTCAGTATTAGCTTACCCATAACGAACTACGCGGCAGATGTCGTTTTGCTAATTCTGTAGTCTACAAATTGACGTGCGCCCAACGCCGTCTTGCATACGAAACAGACTGGACGGAGGTTCAACACGTTTTCGTGAGCACTTACTGCGAAAAACAGTTCTTCGTTGGCGGAGCATCTAAAGGTTAGCGAGCACGCCGAACCAACAATAGATTCTTTGCAAATCCTTGTCATGGTAACTGAGGGTAAAAGTGTGATTTTGACAATTTACATGAATGCATGTACCGTGTGCAACTACAACATCACTGGACTTACCTGTGGATCACGAGAATCCAGTAGGAGTCCTCGTTTTCTGCACACGGGAGGCGATGAGATAATGCATTTTCACACCGCCACTTCTCGTCACATAGAACACTGATTTGAGTAATGAAAGAGGCCAAGAGCCATTTATTTGCCAATGTATAATATTTAACAAAGCATTGTAATGACGTATTTTGACGAGTTACAAGGAGAAATTAATCCAGCGCCACGGACGCGCCTAAGAAACTATAGACTAATTCAATGTGGATGTAAAAACATCGATATTAAAGACAGATTCTGAAGACATTTGAATATCAAATAAAAAGCAAGCGCGCTACTCATCGTCCACTGCCGGACGATATCACTCTCTTTTTATCTCCTGTATAATACCATTACATAGGCGTCATTACAAGATTTCCAATTTGTTTAAATCTATTGCGAAATGCTGTTAATTTGTTGCATGTGAGACTAGTATGTGTGAAAAACACAGAGTGGTTAATGAATGGACATTTCTATGTGATTTATAAACTTTTATGGACATAACAAACCACTCAGGATCTGTCATTGTTATTGACGTAAGTGTTAAAGTCTTAAATGTGTTTCAAATCCAAGCTCGTAATTATAGTGTCAATTACTCTAAATTTGTGTTTGCGTTAGTTGTTGGACAACCTTAATCATTTACTTTCTATGTGCCAAGGTGTTTTCACAGAGCCAACGGTGTCCCACGACGTGTCATTGTGTGGACAGACGAGTCGCGGCCGACGTCAACATACTACGTGTATCCCCTGCCCCTTGTAATATTCTTCAAACTCTGTTATAAACTGGCCCTTAGGTACATTTTCAGTACGAGTAACATCCGGGAATTTTTTAGCAAACTTCACTTCTCAAATCGTACATCACTTGCACAAAGCCTCACTGTTCCACAATGGTCCGCGGCACTTTCTAAACGGGAAAGGGAGCCACGCAAGTATATGTTGCTTCCTCTTCTCAATCTGATGCTTAATAATAATAATAATAATAATAATAATATTTCCTTACATCAGAAAATATTGACTCTGATGGAGAAATTTTAAATAACAAAATGTTTGAAACATTCGGAAAATTTGAGTCTCAATGAGCAACTTGTCACGAAGAAGAAAATATTTTGTGACGTTACGATGAGAGTCTTACACAAATTTCGCCAGACCTTTCCTCTATGGCTAAGTAACCACCAGGAGGATTGCCCTTTGTCACACGCGACTATGACCTCGGATTTACTCTTTCGATTTTCAACCTCATACTTCTCTTGACTACTTTTAGGGCAAAACTTAATAGCTACCAATTTATTTAAACTATGTACTGCTGGCACTATCTTGTACCACTGTTTTTAATCATCCTTGAAAGACGTATGCGTCGCCGGCGATGAGCGAGGCATGGCAGAGTCTCTGACCAGAGTCTCTGCTAGTAAGCAGTAGTCTTGAGTAGTCGACAGTAGTCTGCGTGAGTCGGCGCGTGCGTGTGCGTATCGGCTGTCTGCTTTGCTCGGGACTGGTCAGAACTCTGGAAGATGAGTACTGTTGTAGAAGGTAAAGAAGCAGCCTTGCGCATATCTAGTAATGTATATTAATTGTCTTTTAATTTCTTTCAAAAAAAATGCACAATAATAATTTTTATAATATAAAGTAACTTTTTTTAAAGAAAAGTATTCATTTAAATTTAAAAAATATTTCCAATTCATGATCATTCCTTCCAAGAATAAAATATATATATATATATATATATATATATATATATATATATATATATATATGCCAGCATTTCACGAAGCTGTGTCGAAAATTTCTACATAAGAGCAGATATATTTGCAGTTTTTATTGAGGTAAGAATTTTTGTTTTTTTATTCAGAATACAGGGCCGAAGGGCAGCGCTGCTGTCCTCATAAAATTTACCAGGTTACTAATTTTTTTATTATTTTGGTGTTTAGGAATTTTTCTGTTTCGAACTTAACATTAAATGAGAAAAGAATTTTGTGGGAACATTAAATGTGAATGCATTTCTGCACACAGATGATAAATGAGAGCAAATTTTGTTCTGAGGTTACAATATTAACAAATTCATTTAATTATTATTTTTGTGGGGAGTTTACGCATGGTCCATTTTCATTATTATTTTTCTGTGGGGAGGTTACACTTGGTTCATCATTATTTAATATTTTCTGTGGGGAGGTTACACTTGGCGACATCCGGCCAGGATCGTATTTCTTTGTGAATCTTCTGAGAAGTAGTCATATATCTGCTCTTATTTACTTAAATGTAGTTTGCATCTGGCGCAACGCATTTACTAATTTGTCACTCTTTCTTTCACAGATCATCGGCAATTTCTTGCTCTTTGTTGTAATTGTGTTTGTTGCATTTTGCATTGTCCTTGTTTCATTTGTGATTAATTTTGATTTGTAAAAAAAAAATGCCGCGAAAAACTGTTAACAGTACATCGCGATGTACAATGAGCGAAATAACCGACTCTAATAATTTAACCGATAATATTTGCGACACTCGGTGTAATTATGACAATCATCCATTTACAGACAATCAGTGCGTACCGACCACTAGTAATGATTTTGATCCTAGTAATGAGCAAATAAATTCAATTGTGTCCTCTGTTAATTTAACGACAATTGATGACGCGGGACGTTCTGTTACAATGAACGCTGCCCAGCTTGACACACCCGGTTTGCAAAATTTACGTAACGAACAGACAAATTTTTCTAACGAAAATGAACAGTGTACTCAAAGTACGACAGATTTATTTGATTCCGAGGTAGTGACTAACAGTGCACATCCGATTGGGAAACCTTTTCGAGAATCACAGAATGACCAAATGGTTACAGAAAACGTGACAAATGCAGATACAACAGCACACAGGATAGAAAATAGAGTTGCTAATTTTGGCTTGGATCAAATTATGGCAGTCTTGCTACAGTTTAAGAATGAAAATTTCAAACAACTTAGTGAACAGAAGAAACAACTTAATGAAAAATACAACAACTCAATGAAAAATATGACAGGTCGATCAAACAACTTAATGAAAGTTTCAAACTGTCGAATGAAAAACACGACAACCTTAACGAACAGAACAAACAACTTAGTGAACAGATTACATCCGTTACCGTGCAACGTGATGATATTAAAGAACAATTACGTGAGGATACTAAGACTTGTGTTACGAACAATAGTGAAGAAACTAGGTCTGTTGCACAAGAATTGAATAATACACATGCAGTCACAACAGAATCACTTAGAGATGAAATTAATGCAGTCACTGAACAATGTTCAGAAAACGCAACACAGATACGCGACGAGTTTAATTTAAAGTCACCAGAACTTTCACACACTCTATATACGGAAGTCGATAAGAAATTTGAACAACAGTTCAGTCAAATTGACGAAAGTATTAAAATAACAGAAATGAAAAATGTTTCAGTCAATAACACGGCACAGCATACGCCACATTCCGAACATTTCTCACACTCACACAGCCAGTGTAATTTAGGTAATTTACAGAGACTACATGACTTAGAATACGAAGTGACACAGACAAACAGATTGTTATGAAATCGTGAACCTGTTCACACATTCAGAGACGATAACGTTGATTACGAGCAATTTTTATCCGTAAGAAAATCTAAGGAATTTAAAAATGACAGAGCACAGGTACACGCTTTGAACTGGATACGTCGATTTATTTTTGTACTTTCACCAGCTTGGCCTGTAATGCAGAAACTAGCTTTGGCATGGATACAACAATTTGTTTTTGAATTTTCACCGCCATTGCATGTAACGCAAAAGCTAAAATTTATTTGTAGCGCATAATAGACCTCAGGGGATTCATTACGCTTTAATGAATATGTGCCGTAGCGTGCGCAGGGCCCCGAGCCGTAGGAGTGCTATTTTATCTTTAGTTTTCCGCACTGCTGCCTTCTCTTCTACTATCCTCTATATCTATCAAAACAGCTCTTCAACTATCGCTCTACCTAGAATTAAGAAAAGTGTAAAGAAAAACCTGATACGACAAGTTTTACCGAAAGTGACATTTTTCATTAGACGCTCCAGAAATGACAACCACGAGAACTTTAATAACAGAGAAAATTTTAATGATCAGTATGTACAAATTTACAGCAATCGCAAACACATTTCGGTAACAATAGAGGTTTTTCTCCGCAACAGCAACAAAACCAACCGGTTAGCATACCTAACCAACAATGTAATGTACAAGGTCAACCAAGCTTTAATGTTTCGCCGCGTGCACGTATAGCATCAGCTCCAACAAATAGTAACGCACAGCAACAAGGAAATCAGTACGTACAGAAAACACACTATTTCAATTGCTATCGGAATGCACCGTATAGAAATGACTATCATGAGAGACGTAAAAGTAATGAACACAATTATCAGCGTACATTTAATAACAGTCGGTCTTATCAGCAGCAAGAACATCCGCAACAACATATTATCATGAATGAACCAGACAGTAGATATCATCCCGAACGTAATACGTCAGGAAGAAATAACAGAACAGTACAAATATTGGAAATGCCACAGCATCCTCCCGAAAATAACAGTACGTCAGATAGAATTTGACTAAATACAGTACAGGTTGCATCTTCCAGTAACGTAAGCAATACTTCAGATACGCAGAATCTTGTTCACGAGAATGTTATTACTTTTGACGACATCCGAGACACTCTTTTGCAGGAAAGACCAGTTATTCAAAAAACTATTTCACACCCTGTCATCGAAGTAAAAATTAGATCATCGAACTTTCCAGCAGTAATCGATTCTGGATCTCCTATGTCAGTCATAAATGAGGAAACTTTCAACGAATGTAACAAAGAGAATACCTATCCTACGTTACGATTAGGCAAAACCAAAGTGAACGGAGCAGTATCTAGTAAAGGAGTAGATGTAAAATTACAGACACATTTATCATTTTGTATTGCAGGTCATACATTTCACTCAAATTTTTGGATTGTTCCCTTATTGACAACAGACGTTATTTTAGGTACGAATTTTCTGGTACAACACGACGCAGTTACTGACTTTTGAAATTCCTATTTAATGTTAAAGGATGAAAATGTACAACTGGCTTTAGAATTTCAGCACTCTTTATCTGCAGAAGAACAAACAATTAGTCGTACAGACGTCATTTCCGCATCACGTAACAGACTGTCATTCCACATTGTTCACAGATACGTACGTACACAACTATAATACTCCAGACGAAGCCGACTATGACGTCATACAGATAATTTTTGATAAAGTTAAACAGAGCAGTGCAAATACAGACGACGAACGCACGCAACTACGCAAAATTCTTTTACAGCAAGCTCCAGTTTTTGACAACGTTCCTGGTACTATGTCCGGTTTTATGTATGAATTTCAAGTTAAACAGCACGACACATTTAAAGCCAAACATTATCCCATTCCGCAAATTCACAGAGAACAAGTTAAGAAAGAATTGCAAGCTATGCTTGACCAAGGAATTATTGAACCGGCAGTTAGTCCGTACATAAATCCACTCCATATTGTTAAGAAAAAGGATGGTTCACTTCGCCTCGTACTTGATTCGCGTCACATCAATGACATTATTATTAATGAAACAGATCGCCCACAGACACTAGAACACCTTTTACAGAAATTTCATGGTACTGCTATTTATTCCACATTAGATTTGAAATCGGGATTTTGGCAAATTCAACTCCATCCGAACTGCAGAAAGTACACGGCTTTTCTCTGTTTTGGTGACTGTTATCAATTTTGTAAATTACCGTTCGGTTTAACTATTTCTTTAGCAGCTTTTATTCGCGGTTTGAATACAGTACTTCCGACAGAACTTAAAGACAGAATCACAACGTATATAGACGACATTCTTATTGCAGAAGCTAACTGGTCTGAACACAATCTGATTCTTGAACAACTGTTGCAAACTTTTCGTGCACAAGGACTCACAGTTAATCTCAGTAAATCGCACTTTGGTAAAACTTCTATAAAATTTCTTGGACATGTAATTTCAGCAGAGGGCATTACGCCTGACCCGGAAAAACTTCAAGCTAGGAACTACTGTTCCTACGACGAAGAAACAACTACGCAGCTTTTTGGGTTTAATTAACTTTTTTCGTAAATTTATTCATTACTCTGCTTTAGACACCCCTAGATTATGTCAACTGACAGGTAAAAACACTATTTGGTCTTGGGATAAGCAAGCACATTCTGAATTTATGAACCTGAAACATGCTTTGCTGAATGCACCAGTTTTATTACATCCAGATCTTACTAGAAATTTTTCCATTGCCACCGACAGTTCTAACACCGCTTTAGGCGTACATATTTTTCAGGAAATTGAAGAAGATGGTTCTACAGTAATTAAAAACATAGCCTTTGCGAGTCGCATTCTGTTACCTGCTGAACGCAATTATTCTGTTACAGAACTTGAAACATTATGTGTTGTATGGGCTTTTACGAGATTTCGGCATTTGCTTTATGGAAGACATACGACCGTTTACACAGACCATAGAGCGATACAGTTTTTATTTTCGGCTAAATTTACATACGCCAGATTAAGTAGATGGAAACTTTATTTACAAGAATTTAATTTTACAATTGTTCACATTCCCGGTACACAAAATATTGTAGCAGACGCACTATCCCGTTCTCTCAGCAACAATCAGCAAGACATCGCAACCAACTTCTGCAAAGCAAATTTCAGCGTCATGTACATTCAACAAGTTGCATTTGAAAATTTCATTTCGTCGTCATTACAAGACATAGCACAATAGCAGAGTAAAGACAACGTGTGGAAAGAAATTAAACACCTTTGGCAAGATAGGAATAATGTTACCATTAGAAACCATTACACTGTATGCAATAATATTCTGTTTCGCCGCTCTCATCCTGACAGCAACAATTGGTTACTATGCATTCCTGACGAACTTGTTAACAAATTAATCTGGTATACTCATTTAAGTTACGCACATTACGGAGCCAGAAAATGTGTTCTTATACTGAGACAGAACTGTTATTTTACCAACATGGAGAAACGTATTCGACGAGTTTTAGCGTCATGTAAAATCTGCCAGAAAGCTAAATCAGACACAACTTCACATATTCCTCCATTACATCCCATTGTACCTGTTAAATTGAGACACATGGCCGCTGTAGACATTTTTGGTCCGATTCCCAGAACTAATAGAGGTTTTTGCTACATCTTTGTCGCTGCTGAACTCACTTCAAAATTTGTTACCTGCACTCCGTTACGCAAAGCTACTGCTAAAACTGTTTCGAAAGCATTTGTAAAACATTTTCTATTTCATGTAGGGCATGTGTTGAAAGTAATTTCCGACAATGGATCACAGTTTCGATCTGCTATATGGACACGTATGTTACGAGCTAGAAACATTTCTCCAATCTATATATCCAGGTACCATGCTTTTTCGAACCCTTGTGAACGATTAATGAAAGAAATTGGTAAACTGTGTAGAATATACTGCCATAAAAGACATATTGATTGGGACACATACATACTCTCATTCCAAGATGTAATTAATTCCATACCAAATGAATCTACTATGCTATCTCCGTCTGTTATATTGAAAAATGTTGAACCACCTAACAAAATTAAAGAATTAGTAACCTTTCCTACATCTCGTCGATTACGACACCACGAAATAATTGACATTGCGCTGAACAACATCAAACGTGCCGCAGAGCGCCGGAGAAGACAGCAAAAACAGGTTTGTAGACGCTGTGACTTTCATATTGGACAGAAGATATTAGTACGTACACACTATTTATCCAACAGAGGAAAGAGTAGATGCAGTAAATTTGAGCTTCTATACGCAGGTCCATATCGAATTCGCAGCATTCCTCACCCCAATGCAGTACACGTCGAAACTCTGAGAACCAGAAAAACCAAAGGGAACCACCACGTGTCGAACGTCAAACCTTTTATTGAATGAACATACTTTATGATTTATCACACTGTAATGCCATTTCCTAATTTTTTTATGACCACTTATGCAATTATATTCACATGAACACTTACTGATAATCATCGTATTTTTTCTTGGCAAGTGCCTGGCAAGGTAAGGTTAGCAGGTCGCTTTTCTTGTCGTTACACATCAGACCGTGCACATTTTTTCAGATAAACTTACGTATTTTGTGAATAATTATGCAATTCTATCTAGTGACATATTAATTTTATTAAATTCTCTCTCCATTAAAGTCTTCAATTCTCGCCACTATTAACTACATAACATACAAGCTGAACACAAAGAAGGTAATTTCTTGTCGTTATATATCAGACCGTGCATATTTTCCATTTTTCATGTATGTATGATTGTTTTACTGTTTTGTTTGTATGCACTATGAAATATTTAAGATATAACAAACACCAGTTGACTTTGACATCTTTGCCTTATGATATCTCAACATCGTGACTATTTTACACTTTTTTTGCTGCTACATTGTGATACTCTGTGTAATTTTTTTTGCACCTGCACACTATGTTTTTGACATATTACGTTTTCTGTCATCCTATGCTGTATGCTCAATTATGTTACTATAAACCAGTTTTTATTTAATGGGTATATGATTTAAATGCAAGACATTAATCATTGTTCATCATTTTCAGAAAGAAATAACGTGTAAAGGAAATAAATTAAACAGAAATGGGAATTTCACCTTCGGAATGAACGAAAGAAGATGCAATACCTCGTCAAGAAGAGTAAATGGATCGGAATTAACAAGGATTAACAAGAATATACTATACACATCGTAGAATAGCAGTCTTAACTAATTTTTTCTTTCAGAATACGAGGCGATTAATGCAGGCTGTCAGACAGAACTACACATCTTAGTTTTAGTGATGAAATATGCTAGAAATAAGGAATAGTTGTATAATGAATAATGAAGTGACTTTTTTTGCAGATGATAATGAATGATGATGAATAGTGATGAAGAGTATGCTACTATGGATAGTGAAGTTTTTCTTTACAGATGATAATGAAGTTTTTCTTTACAGATGATGATAATAATGGAGTTATAGCGATATGAATTATGAGGTTTTTCTTTGCAGATGAGGATAATGTTGAAGTTTATGTATTTATGCTATGTAGTTATTTAAGTATTTGTTGCAGTTCGTTTTGACAGTATGTCTTATGTCTCATGGTATGATGACTGAAGGTTTTGGAAAGGACAGCTAGAGAACATATATATTTTATACACATTTCACTACCTGTTAATTCGAAGTTCACTACTTTTCAGCATAATATGCGTTTCTTCTTTCAGTTTAATAATCCATTTTGTATTTTTTGCAGGAGAAATTATTCATGAAATTAATGTGCTATAAGCAGTTGGTCATTAAACCTGTGTCATTTATGAATGTGATCACATATACTCTACTTGTTTCATAACTTTGCTACAGCTGACTCATGACGAATGACGTTACACATCTTCATTTGCAGCAATAACTCAAAAGCAAATATTGTTATGCCCCAGTAATTAATTATCGATCTCAACGCAATGCATTGCTAGCACAAAAAAAAAGAGAGTTCTGAGTAATGTTTCTAGTCACAGACGTTGAATAATAGTTACAGTATGTTACATTTTCAATATGTTCTATGTCACTGGAATGATCAGTTCTGAGTAATATGTCATTTGAATGATGAATTCTGAGTAATACTGAATAATGTTTTCTAGTCACAGACCTTGAATAATAGTTACAGTATGTTACATTTTCAATATGTCCTATGTCACTTGAATGATCAGTTCTGAGTAATACTGAATGATGCTTTGTAATAATGCATAAATACTATGCCCATAATTTCTGTAAATAATATTTTGTTATACTCTATAATGCTATGCCAATAATTGACTCTCATTTTGAATGATAATTTCTGAATAATACTGAATAAGGTTTTATAAAACTACACTCCTGGAAATTGAAATAAGAACACCGTGAATTCATTGTCCCAGGAAGGGGAAACTTTATTGACACATTCCTGGGGTCAGATACATCACATGATCACACTGACAGAACCAGAGGCACATAGACACAGGCAACAGAGCATGCACAATGTCGGCACTAGTACAGTGTATATCCACCTTTCGCAGCAATGCAGGCTGCTATTCTCCCATGGAGACGATCGTAGAGATGCTGGATGTAGTCCTGTGGAACGGCTTGCCATGCCATTTCCACCTGGCACCTCAGTTGGACTAGCGTTCGTGCTGGACGTGCAGACCGCGTGAGACGACGCTTCATCCAGTCCCAAACATGCTCAATGGGGGACAGATCCGGAGATCTTGCTGGCCAGGGTAGTTGACTTACACCTTCTAGAGCACGTTGGGTGGCACGGGATACATGCGGACGTGCATTGTCCTGTTGGAACAGCAAGTTCCCTTGCCGGTCTAGGAATGGTAGAACGATGGGTTCGATGACGGTTTGGATGTACCGTGCACTATTCAGTGTCCCCTCGACGATCACCAGTGGTGTACGCCCAGTGTAGGAGATCGCTCCCCACACCATGATGCCGGGTGTTGGCCCTGTGTGCCTCGGTCGTATGCAGTCCTGATTGTGGCGCTCACCTGCACGGCGCCAAACACGCATACGACCATCATTGGCACCAAGGCAGAAGCGACTCTCATCGCTGAAGACGACACGTCTCCATTCGTCCCTCCATTCACGCCTGTCGCGACACCACTGGAGGCGGGCTGCACAATGTTGGGGCGTGAGCGGAAGACGGCCTAACGGTGTGCGGGACCGTAGCCCAGCTTCATGGAGACGGTTGCGAATGGTCCTCGCCGATACCCCAGGAGCAACAGTGTCCCTAATTGGCTGGGAAGTGGCGGTGCGGTCCCCTACGGCACTGCGTAGGATCCTACGGTCTTGGCGTGCATCCGTGCGTCGCTGCGGTCCGGTCCCAGGTCGACGGGCACGTGCACCTTCCGCCGACCACTGGCGACAACATCGATGTACTGTGGAGACCTCACGCCCCACGTGTTGAGCAATTCGGCGGTACGTCCACCCGGCCTCCCGCATGCCCACTATACGCCCTCGCTCAAAGTCCGTCAACTGCACATACGGTTCACGTCCACGCTGTCGCGGCATGCTACCAGTGTTAAAGACTGCGATGGAGCTCCGTATGCCACGGCAAACTGGCTGACACTGACGGCGGCGGTGCACAAATGCTGCGCAGCTAGCGCCATTCGACGGCCAACACCGCGGTTCCTGGTGTGTCCGCTGTGCCGTGCGTGTGATCATTGCTTGTACAGCCCTCTCGCAGTGTCCGGAGCAAGTATGGTGGGTCTGACACACCGGTGTCAATGTGTTCTTTTTTCCATTTCCAGGAGTGTATATGAATACTTTGTAACTGGCCAATGAGTGCCAATAATTACTGCAATCAGATGAGTTATGAATAGTGTTCTGTAATATTCAATACTTGCTACATGTTCTGTAACTGGCGAATGAGTGCCAATAATTATTTTAAATATGTCGCATGTCACTTGAATGATGAAAAACGTTTTGTACTATTCAATACTTGCTATATGTTTTGTAACTGGACAATGAGTGCCAATGATTACTATAACTAAGTGAATTATGTTAATACTATGCCATTCATTAGCTCCTGTTTTGAATGATGCCTTCTGATGGTTTGTAACTGGCCAATGAGTGCCAATGTTCTCTGTAAACAGATTATTTATGAACATTATTCTGTAATACTTCATACATGGTACAGAAATGTTCAGTAACTGGGCGATGAGTGCCAACAATTACTCAAATCAGTTGTTAGACTAGTGTAATTCTCAATGAAGACTAGTATGTGACTTAATGTCCTTCACCTTCTGACCTAATCACCAGAAATTACTGCAATATCCGTTTGTCCTGTCTATCCTCATGATCATGGAACACTATATTTGGTTTTTGCACTAATTCTACGTTGGTGTACCTTACAAGAACGTGGTGTTGACACGACATGCTGTCCACCACCTTGAGCGATGGAGATGTTATTATGGTCCCACTGTTTGGTGTACCTAATGTACTACAAAAATGATAACATGGAATATTATTACGACATTTCAGTGTCTTGGCTACACTGATTAATACTTCAAGGAAAAGAACTTCAGATTGTCTCACTTGGTGTTGTGCTTCTGTAGAAAGATATGGACTTTCAGTGCAGCTGCGTGCAACCTAAAGTGCTACAACCATGACGCAATCCTTCCCATTCCTTTCCTAGTTCTTGTAAAATGATAAAGACATATACAGTGCATGTGCACTTCATTTCATTGTTAACAAGATCAGTTGTCCTAAATATGCTAAAGACTTAAACAGTGCGAGTGTACTTTATTTCACTCCATGATATGTTATGTAAAAATGCTAAAGACTTCTACAGTGCATGTGCACTTTATTTCGCTCCATGATATGTTATGTAAAAATGCTAAGGCTTCTACAGTGCGTGTGCACTTTATTTCACTCCTTGATATGTTTATTTGTTGTAAAATGCTAAAGAGTTTTACAGTGCGTGTGCACTTTATGTCATTTGTTAACATGATTTGTATTCATTGCATATACATTGTGTGATTTGCTGATATGTTCTGTACTACAGTGCATGTGCACTTTTTGTCATTTGTTAATATGTTTTGTACTCATTGTGTATACATTGTGTCTTTGCTTGATGTGTTCTGTACTCAGTGCATGTACACTATATTTTATTTCATGTTCTGCACACACATATATATACGTATATATTTTGTGATTGTAAACTTAGTTAATTAAGAAACATTTGTTGCTCATGGCAAGTGCAATTGACTCACCATCGCTACCAAATTTTTGACTCCCCCCCCCCAGTGGAGGGTTATGAAAGACGTATGCGTCGCCGGCGATGGGCGAGGCATGGCAGAGTCTCTGACCAGAGTTGTTGCTTGTCGCGAGTCGGCGTCAGTCGGCTTTAGTCTTCTGTCCGCGCTAGTAAGCTGTAGACTCTAGTCTTCAGTAGTCGAGAGTAGTCTGTGTGAGTCGGCGCGTGCGTGTGCGTGTCGGCTGTCTGCTTTGCTCGGGACTCTGGTCAGAACTCTGGAAGATGAGTATTGTTGTAGAAGGTAAAGAAGCAGCCTAGCGCATATCTAGTAATGTATATTAATTGTCTTTTAATTTCTTCAAAAAAATGCACAATAATAATTTTTATAATATAAAGTAACTTTTTTTTAAAGAAAAGTATTCATTTAAATTTACGGGGCTCCGGAACGCCCTATACATGCAATGTTAAAATAACGCTTATAAATTACATCTTTCCTCACAAAGTATTTGAGGTAGGAAGTTGAACTTTTTACAGATTATTTATTGGAATATGGGCTACAACTTAACACAGGGATTTTACAAAATTTTAGTTCAGTTATTAAAGATGATTTTTTTTCAATTGTAATGAAAATTCACAACATTATTTTGCAATTTTTTATTTATATATTCAAAAATATACAGTTTTTTTGGAAAAAGGCTGCGTTCAATTATGCAGAAGGTACTGTGTAACATTTACTGAAAGTTTGAAACAAATATGTTTGGAAGATCCTTAGAAAACATGTAATTAGTATGAGAAAATAAAAGTTTTGGGAATCGAGTAACAAAGATTGGATTAACTTTTTAGTGCATTCCAGGCCCATAGGATGGATTATCTTCATCCTCTGCAAACTCCTCCTCCAGCTTCCTCTTGTTCCTCCTCCTGTTTACTCTTGCTTGTATTTCTAGACTCTTTACAGCCCTGTCTGCAGCCCGAAGGCGTTCCTTGTCTAAAGCAAGCATCGCTCGTACCATGTTAGAACCTATCTTCATTACCATATTTCTAAATACCTTGCACCTTACAATGTTGCCATCATTGAAAGTCGCAACAGCATCATACACACCAAAGTGACGTGTTTCTATTCCAACAAACACAGTCTTGGGGATTCTCGACCATATAACACTATTTACACTTTCATTGGGGTTTTGAGTTTTTCCGTGAATACACTTTTTCAACAGTTCAGGTGCTGCTAAGTCTCTGAAAATAGGTTTTATCACCTCCATTATTGCATGAGGCAGACTATGCTTATGAGTGTACACTTCACCAGTTAGCATCCTTTGTTATATTTACACCAACTGTCTTCTTCTTTGGGACACAAGCTATGTTGGGCATCGGTTGAAGAAGTATGAAAAAAAAGAGCCCAAACAGCCTTCTTCATTTCGTCGACACTTTGTGTATTTTGCCTAATAGCCATTCCATAATAGTTCTGTATTTTGTCAATTACACTGTCAGTTAACCTTCCCTTCCCATCCAACCCTTTACCATCACTGAGTTTTTGTTTTTTGTACGAAGCTTTCAGTCGCCGAAGTCTTGTTCCCATTCGCTTCTGTACGTGTCCAATACACTCAAATTTCTGCACTACAACATCATCACCATAGGGTTCAGTCCTTGAACATGTTTGAAACTTTTAGAATCACCGTCACCAAGGTAATTAACATATCGCACTTTATCACACGCCTCAGAACGCTGGAATATACTGGCAACACCAGCCACTTCCATTCCTCCACTACTGCCACTGTAGTTAGCTTTGCAATTATTCTCATGTGTACCTTTATATTTTTGTGGACATCTACAATACTTTGATATTACTGCTACATCTAAAACTTTCCCTGTATACATACTGGTGGCAGATACTACACCATGAAGAGATGTGTGTCCCCGTTTATGCCAGGTACCATCGAACGCTGCAGTCAAATCTCTGTTACCATTATTTTCCATTACTATCTCTTCCACAGCGTTCTTCATAGATTCTATACAGACATCTTCTACTTTAGACCCTATTAATTTATTATAGGTCGTAAACTTGGTTGGGGGATTTGGAAGATTCATGATGCCACAGAAAATTGCACCTGCAGTAGCACCCTTACCAACTGAACGCAAGGAATAAACAAATCTAATGTTGTGTTCGTAGATTTTGCTACCATTTTCTTCAGTTGCAGTTACTGCAACACTGTCCCAAAAGGTGGTCATGTATGAACACTTATCACATTTCAGTTGTATTTCACTAGCAAGTCCTACGTGCTTTATTATGGAGAGTTCCAGACCAACTTCACTACAATGAATACATCTTACACAGTTTGAAAAAATTCCTTTGAGAACCGACATATCAAATATTTCATTCACATCCGATTCGCCCATAAAACATTCATAGTTTTCACTCATTGAACCAAGCTTCTTCTGTGAAGTATTTTCTTTCCCACTTTGACTGCTATGGGCAGGTGTACTTGAGAGGTTAGGTTCACTCACTTGGTTATCGTCTTTATTGTTTAGAGTAATAACACATACATTTGGCTTTCCAACATTTCTCCTTTTCTTAAAAGCCTTCAGAGGATTTCTAATAACTTTACTTTTACTCATTATTATACTTCAACAAAACAGAGACTCAAGAAACAGAATTAATTACGAATATTTTCGAGATAACGACAGAGTAAATAAACATGAAACAATCGATAATCACACCAGCGATATATATTGAACCATCACAGGTTAGCAACAACACATACTTTATCTCACATCACTAAAATGTACCTGATGAACACGGACGTTAATAATAACACCATTTGACAGCAGTTTAACAGCGCCACAGTGGGTCACGCCCATGTAGAACACATTTCAAAAAATATTTAAAAATACTTGTAGTCTTTGGAATTGAATAAATTATATATCTATTAAAAGGTAATAGTCTGCAGATTCAGAAAACGCAAAAAAGTAAAAATTGAACTTTTCATGATTTTGGGCCTTTCCGGAGCCCCTTAAAGAATATTTCCAATTCATGATCATTCCTTCCAAGAATCAAAAAAATATATATATATATATATGCCAGCATTGCACGAAGCTGTGTCGAAAATTTCTACATAAGAGCAGATATATTTGCAGTTTTTATTGAGGTAAGAATTTTTGTTTTTTTATTCAGAATACAGGGCCGAAGGGCAGCGATGCTGTCCTCATAAAATTTACCAGGTTACTAATTTTTTTATTATTTTGGTGTTTAGGAATTTTTCTGTTTCGAACTTAACATTAAATGAGAAAAGAATTTTGTGGGAACATTAAATGTGAATGCATTTCTGCACACAGATTATAAATGAGAGCCAATTTTGTTCTGAGGTTACAATATTAACAAATTCATTTAATTATTATTTTTGTGGGGAGTTTACGCATGGTCCATTTTCATTATTATTTTTCTGTTGGGAGGTTACACTTGGTTCATCATTATTTAATATTTTCTGTGGGGAGGTTACATCCTGCAATATGTAAACGACGGTCACATTCCAGGCAGAAGTAGCGACAGCGCTTGGCACTTACAACCAGCTGTTCATTCACGTTAAATGGCTCAAATGGCTCTGAGCACTATGGGACTTAACTTCTGAGGTCATCATTCCCCTAGAACTTAGAACTACTTAAACCTAAGTAACCTAAGGACATCACACACATCCATGCCCGAGGCAGGATTCGAACCTGCGACTGTAGCGGTCGCACGGTTCCAGACTGTAGCGCCTAGAACCGCTGGGCCACTCCCGCCGGCCATTCACGTTAGATCAGTAAGCGTCTTGCTGCAGCCACCAACACGCTGCAGAGCGCAGTTATGCTTTACTATTTTGCGATATGCCTGTTCACTGCAAGCCTTTCCACACGCCGATTTTTTCCATGATTTGGTGAGTGTGACTGACTAATAATTCCCGGTTACGATCTTCGTGCACATAGATACGGGAAGCCCTGCTAGTAGTTATCTGTTGATCTCGACATCGACGAGACGGTAAACTCAATCTTCCTTCCTTCCTTTACTTATCTGTTTTGGAAGGAATTTTTATAGAAATTTGTTTGCCTTTTCAGCTCTTCCGGTTTTATACTTGACGATTGCGATTACGCTCCGTTCAGTGTTTACGTTTTAGCTATTTCTGTTTACGCTAAGGCCAGTTCTTTTCATAAGTCACTTAAGTCACAAGTTACTTATCAGGAGATGGATAGGATCGTAGTTACAATTTTACGTAATACCTAAGTCGAAACACGGCCCCCGGAGTAGACAACAATCCATTAGAACTACTTACAGCCTTGAGAGAGCCAGTCGTGACAAAACTCTACCATCTGGTCAGAAAAATGTATGAGACAGGTGAAATACCGTCAGACTTCAAGAAGAATATAATAATTCCAATCCCAAAGAAAGCAGGTGTTGACAGATGTGAAAATTACCGAACAATCAGTTTAATAAGGCACAGCTCCAAAATACTAACGCGAATTCTTTAGAGACGAATGGAAAAACTGGTAGAAGCCGACGTTGGGGAAGATCAGTTTGGATTCCGAAGAAATGTTGGAACACGTGAGGCAATACTGACCTTACGACTTATCTTAGAAGAAAGATTAAGGAAAGGCAATCCTACGTTTCTAGCATTTCTAGACTTAGAGAAAGCTTTTGACAATGTTGACTGGAATACTCACTTTCAAGTTCTGAATGGGGCAAGGGTAAAATACAGGGACCGAAAGGCTATTTACAATTTGTACAGAAACCAGATGGCAGTTATTAGAGTCGAGGGGCATGAAAGGGAAGCAGTGGTTGGGAAGGGAGTGAGACAGGGTTGTAGCCTCTCCCCGATGCTATTCAATCTGTATATTGAGTAAGCAGTAAAGGAAACAAAAGAAAAGAGCTTAGTAGGTATTAAAATCCATGGAGATGAAATAAAAACTTTGAGGTTCGCCGATGACATTGTAATTCTATCAGAGACAGCAAAGGACTTGGAAGAGCAGTTGAACAGAATGGACAGTGTCTTGAAAGGAGGGTATAAGATGAACATCAACAAAAGCAAAACGAGGATAATGGAATGTAGTCGACTTAAGTCGGGTGATGCTGAGGGAATTAGATTAGGAAATGAGACACTTAAAGTAGTAAAGGAGTTTTGCTATTTGGGGAGCAAAATAACTGATGATGGTCGAAGTAGAGAGGATATAAAATGTAGACTGGCAATGGCAAGGAAAGCGTTTCTGAAGAAGAGAAATTTGTTAACATCGAGTATAGATTTAAGTGTCAGGAAGTCGTTTCTGAAAGTATTGTAAGTAGGCTGTTTAGGTTTTTTTATTGGTAACGCCACCTCTGTATGAAAATCACTGGCTGTGCTGTGTGCAGCCTGTGGCTGCTTTGCATTGTTGTAATACTCGCCATTGTAGTGTTAGGCAGCTGGCTGTGAACAGCGCGTAGCGTTACGCAGTTGGAGGTGAGCCGCCAGCAGTGGTGGATGTGGGGAGAGAGATGGCGGAGTTTTGAAATTTGTCATGAACTGCTATATTTATATATGATGATATCAAGGTAAATACATTGTTTTTTCTCTATTAATATCTTTCATTTGCTAACTATCCCTATCAGTAGTTAGTGCCTTCCATAGTTTGAATCTTTTATTTAGCTGGCAGTAGTGGCGCTCGCTGTATTGCAGTAGCTTGAGCAGCGAAGATTTTTGTGAGGTAAGTGATTTGTGAAAGGTATAGTTTAATGTTAGTCAGGGCCATTCTTTTGTAGGGAATTTTGAAAGTCAGATTGCGTTGCGCTAAAAAATACTGTGTGTCAGTATAAGCACAGTCGTATGTAAAATTGTTCAAAGGGGACGTTTCAGTATTTGTATGGAGTGTAGCCATGTATGGAAGTGAAACATCGACGTTAAATAGTTTGGACAAGAAGAGAATGGAAGCTTTCGAAATGTGGTGTTACTGAAGAATGCTGAAGATTAGATGGGTAGATCACATAACTAATGAGGAGGTATTGAATAGAATTAGGGAGAAGAGGAGTTTGTGGCGCAACTTGACTAGAAGAAGGGATCGGTTGGTAGGGCATGTTCTGAGGCATCAAGGGATCACGAATTTAGTATTGGAGGGCAGCATGGAGGGTAATAATCATAGAGGGAGACCAAGAGATGAATACATTAAGCAGATTCAGAAGGATGTAGGCTGTAGTAAGTACTGGGAGATGAAGAAGCTTGCACAGGATAGAGTAGCATGGAGAGTTGCTCAAACCAGTCTCAGGACTGAAGACCACAACAAGAACAACATATTTTATAGTTAATTTACAGAAATTCTGAAGATGCGCCACTAGCACGAAACGAATCAGTTTTAAAATAAGTACCTGCAACAGACACTGCCTTTTTACTTGAATACAATTTTTTTTTTTTTTTTTTTTTTTTGAGTATACTTCAAGATGTAGCTACGAATAAAATTACCTTACAGGCGGTCAAGCACGCATGCCCAAAGTACGTGATTATGTAAGCTTCTGAGGCTTGCAGTCAAAGTGCATGGCCACGTTTAACGATTTGGCATAGCATGGTTGGTAGCGTTGTGTAGGCGTGATTCGGTAATTAGACGGCCAGTCTCGAGGCTGATACCTCTGCCACGGCGCTTATGTATGTACATGTGAGTGGCCCTGTCCGTGTAGAGGCGGCGCTTTCTCCGGAGGAGAGAAGAGCATCTGCCGGCACAAAAGACACGCGTGACGTGTCGTGACGTTACACGCGACGCAGACAATGGCGGCAGCGGGCATATATAGGCTTGGCGAACACACGCCGCGGTCCGTGTCTTCCTCTGGTTCAGCAGCGCGGCGGTGAACGCAGTCCTGTCCTCGCCATGGCAAGTGAGTGGTCTGCGCACAGCGCAGGGTTCCATATTGTGGAAATCACGTTTTTCTGGTGTCTATTAACCACTTTTCAACAGCAGCATTATTAGATAACAACTTGTTTTGTTTGATAATGATCGCGCACATTGCCACAAGTAGCAAATTAAGAATAGTTTTAGAAATATCGGTTACCGTATTTACTCGAATGTAAGCCGCACTCGAATCTAAGCCGCACCTAAAAAATAAGACTCGAAATCAAGAAAAAAGATTTACCCGAATCTAAGCCGCTCCTGAAATCTGAGACTCGAAATTCAAGGTGAGAGAAAAGCTTTAGACCGCCCCTCCAAATCGAAACAAAGTTGGTCCATTGTAACGTGAAACACAATTGAGGTCGAATGGATGAAGATACAGCTACAGTAGTTTGGTTCGAGTCGTAAGCTCAACAGTTAAGCTTTACCAAGTAGCCATTGCTGTGTGTCAGGCGCTCCGTCCGTATTTATACGGGTACCCTTCCTTTTTCACGTGCTTCGTCTGGTTTGAATCGATTGCTTATTTTGCTTTGATCTGATAAGTGCCGTTCTCTTTGTTATAGTTGTTTACGTCACTCTAAGCTGAAAATGCATTATTGTACTGTGTCGTGCATTGTTTGTCGCATTCTGATGAGTGTTTACGGCCTGTCGCCGCTCGCGGCGTGGCTTGCTTAGTGCGCACTACCGCCGCTTACAATAAAAAAAGAGAGAAATTCTCATTAGCGAAATAATGGCAAGAGACTGCTTTTTGTTGTTACTTACACTGCCGCTTTCTTTGATAATGATCAACAAGAACCAAATAATAGGTGCGTATAATAGAAGATGTTCTGAACGAGAGTTTAGCGAAAATTTTTCTCCGTTAGAAAATCTTTGCAGACGCCTCTTTAGTACATTACAGTCTGCACAGAAATCAGAGTCATCTTAGATTTAAAAATTTAGGCAGTTGCTGTGCTTCATTTATGACTGTATCACTATACAGCATAAGAATAATACGAATATAAACATGACATGATATGTATATTCTTCCGCGTCTTCTCGGTCTAGTTTCGTAGTTTATTAGGCAGACAGGATTTAAATGAGGTAGCAGCAAACACGAAAGAATACCTGGCATAATGTTTACATTCTTCTACCTGTTCTTTTAATTTATTTACTGACGCAGAGGTTTTGGCGCCAGTATTTTTTATCTTTGTGCCTGCAAAGCATACCTGTGTTGCGCTACATATATTTGACGGCAGAAGTTAGTTGTGGCGACACCTAACATTTTTCAGAACGTCCTCTTACTTTGCACTCGATTCTAAGCCGCAGGTGGTTTTTTGGATTACAAAAACCGGAAAAAAAGTGCGGCTTAGATTCGAGTAAATACGGTAGTTATATTTTCATCGATATTAATAAATGGTTACTAGTTAATTCTTTCTCATAAAACTTTCAAAAGTCAAACTATATTTAGCTCAGGCTTTCTAAGAGCATTACTCCCACTATTTCTCTAAAATATGGCGACGAGTTGACGGAAGAGATTGGCAGTGTTAAATTCTTGCAGTTGAAACTTCATAATAAATTCATTTGAGTGGAGCATACCACAACAGTGCTGAAGTGCCGACACTAATCATTATTTGTAACGTGGCTTCTGTCAGACATAGTCATTTAAAAATGAAACGGCCCACATACTTCCTCAAATGACAAATGAGTATCTGACATATAACAACTAATTACAGGTGCTATCGCATAGGGTTCCATCTTAGGGCCATTACTTTTTCTTGTCTATATTAATGACATTTTGTCAGCAACATTACCAGATACTAACTTCGTTTTGTTTGCTGAAACAAACATTTCAGTAAACAACAAACCAAGTACGTACGGTTTTAGAAACATTGGTTACTGAAATTTCTAACTAATTCTTTGTCACCAGACTTTTGAAAGTCACACATTATGCACTTCACGACTTGTAAGAGATTTCCTCTCACTATGTGTGTACATATAGGAGCAGGTAGAAGAGATTGACAGTGCTAAATTGTTGTAATTACAACTTGATAATAACACTGTAGCAGTGCTTAGGCTCCTAAAGAAATGTTTCTTCCTAATGCTGATGTCAGACATAGGTTACAGAAAAATAAAAAGTGCAGGCCACTTCCTCGTCATAGTAAGTGAGTAGCAGACACATAGCAATAAATTACAATTAATGTCTCATGAGGTTACATCTTCGGTCCATTGCTTTTCCTGGTGTATATAAATGACTTTTCAGCAACAACATTACCAGAGAGCAACTTCGTTTTGTTTGTTAATGATACAAACATTTTAGTGAATAGCAAACCAAGTATTTTAGGAAGCTCGAATAGTGAAATTTTCGTGAACATCAATAAATGGTTCGTAGCGAAATCTTCGTTACCACATTTTGAAAAGAAGCACTATATGCAGCTCGAGACTCCTAAGAGATTTACTCCCAGTAACTTTGGTGTCAAACAAATGGAAGATGTTGCCGATTCCAATTTGATAGTAAATTCATGTGGAACCAGCGCACCATGGATATTCACTGCCTCGAAATGGCTGTGTGTTGTGTCGTCTTTATCATCATCATTCATCCCCATTACGGTCGGAGGAAGGCAACGGCAAACCACCTCCGCTAGGACCTTGCCTAGTCGGCAGTGCGGATCTCCCGTATCGTCCCCTACGCTCCTCGGAGTATGGGACCTATCATCACCATCATCACCATATATACATACCACGACTGAATTCACATCCGCCTGAGCCTGGTTGTTGTATTCATACCTCCGTCTCCCTCACACTTGACCGCGTCATCAAACTGGCAATTCCTCAATGCCTCAAGTATGTCCCGTAAATCGATCCCTTCTCTTAGTCAAGATGTGCTCTAAAATTTTTCTTGCATGTTGAGTCAGGGCCTCCACATTAGTTAATTTTGCCACCTAATCTCCAGCATTCTTCTGCAGCATCACATTTCAAACGTTTCTGTTCTCTTCTTGGGTGAGTTTCACTACCCTAGAAGACGACACTCCACCACATGTCTAATATATGACCACAACCAGAAGCGGCAGTTTTTAAGTCTTGAGTTTTACATCTTTATAATAAATTCAACTAGGACGAGCATACCATAGAACTGCTCAACTGCCTAGGCAAATATTTATTTGCAGCGAAGGAGTTGTCAGATACTGGTCATACAAAAAAATTTAGCATTCTCTGTTTATTGGCATTCAGTAATGTCATTTGGGATTATCTGTTGTGAAACTGGTGTAGCCGATCTAAAGTTTTCCGAGTTACACGAATTATTTGTTGTCTGAACTCAAGAACGTGTTGCAGGGGCATGATTCCCAATACATTTATTCCTTAATGAAATTTATCATAAATAACTTATCTCTTGCATTGTCCAATGAAAAAAACACACAACATTGGTGTAATATTCTGCAAAATTTATTGTTTTACGAACATGTTTTCGGCTGTTACATTACAGTCAAGTATAAAGATAAATATATGTGTGTGTGAAATTTTTCTCGAATCCAAGAGTTACAAAAACTTCTACTAAAGAGTATCTCATTTAGTTTCCAATAATTGTTTATCTTTGATTTAGAACTAATACGAGAACGGTTGTATCAGTGAATGTGCGACATGAAGCAATTTCCGTTAGCTAAAATCTGTAGCCTATTAAACAATGAACTACATGACAAAATGTGTTCTGAGTGAAAAAATAAGTGTAGCAGTATACAGGATGTTTGTTCTAACTTGGATTCACTAAATAACACAAAAAATAGGAATCGTACGAAAAAAACGCCCCTGATGAAATATTGGTATTTTTCAAAGGGGACATCTGTCTGCGCTCAAAATGGGACTTAACATCTAAGGTCATCAGTCCGCTAGAACTTAGAACTACTTAAACCTAACTAACCTAAGGACGTCACACACATTCATGCCCGAGGCAGGACTCGAACCTGCGACCGTAGCAGCAGCGCGATTCCGGACTGAAGCGCCTAGAACCTCTCGGCCACAGCGGCCGGCCTGCGCTCAAATGGCCACCCCCTGTTCAGTAAATCATTCGACTTTTCTGAAATTGTAATCATTTGTTTGTCTCTACATGTACATCAAGTCCAGCGATTTCCATTCCATTCGGATGATTCCTTCGTGATGCGTTGTGTTTTTCGTCTTAGAGTGTATTTAACACGATACCTCCTTATAAAGTATTCAGAAGTTTGAAGCGATTTTATACATGGGAATTCGTTACCTTAAAGAATCGGGGCTTTATTGGTCTCATACCTCTGACGACGATTCGTCCGTCAGATGGGAACGTTAATCTCCGCCTCTTTCGTGCTGCTGAGGAGGAGTAATCTATCTGTCTGCACCGCGTTTCACCCTCCCCTTCTATAATCATCATCACCATCATATAACACAAATACAACACTATACTATACACGCATCTGTTGCATTCATCTGCACTCTACAAGTACACGCGCGACACACCTCTCACGTATCCTCAAGGAAAGAAGAGAGTTTGCGGTTAAAAGGAACACCCTTTCCAACATGTGGCCGAACTCACCAGTACGATATCCAGCCAACATTGCCGTGCTACATTTACACCCACCTCCCGCTAAAACTTTGACGATGAGGCCTGTTTATTTTCACATAAGATGCGTTACATCTACTCTACAGATAAATCACGTTGCAGAAACCGGGCTGTTGTCAAACAGTATGATTGTCTCACAATTACAAGTAAGTACGTGAAGCATAAGGAAACGAAGCATTCGGGGTTTCTTATGTTAGTTCTTTTACGTACACTGAAGAGCCAAAGAAACTGGTACACCTGCCTAATATCGTGCAGGGCCCCAGCGAGCACGCAGAAGTGCCGCAGCACGACTGATGTCTGAAGTAGTGGTGAGGGAAATCGGCACCGTGAATCCCACAGAGCTGTCCATAAATCCCTAAGAGTACGAGAGGGTGGTGACATCTTCTGAACAGAAGGCATCCAAGAAATGCTCAAAAATGTTCGTGTCTGGAGCGTTTCGTGGCCAGAGGAAGTGTTTAAACTCAGAAGAGTGTTCCTGGAGTCGCTCTGTAGCAATTTTGGATGTGTGGGGTGTCGCATTGTCCTGCTGGAATTGCCCAAGTCCGTCGGAATGCACAATGGACACGAATGGATGCAGTTGATCAGACAGGATGCTTACGTACGTGTCACGTGTCTGAGTCGTATATAGACGTATCAGAGGTCCCATATCACTCCAACTGTACACTACCCACGCAATTGCAGAGCCTTCACCAACTTGAACAGTCGCCTGCTGACATGCAGGGTTCATGGATTCATGAGGTTGTCTTCATACCAGTACAAGTCCATCCACAATACAATTTGAAACGAGACTCGACCGACCAGGAACATGATTCCAGTGATCAACGTCCTATTTCGGTGTTAACAGGCCCATGCAAAGCGTAAAGCTTTGTGTCGTGCAATCATCAAGGATACACGAGTGAGCCTTCACTTCCGAAAATCCGTATCAATGATGTTTCGTTGAATGGTTCGCACGCTGACACTTGTTGATGGTCCAGCACTGAAATGCGCAGCAGTTTTCGGAAGGGTTGCACTTCTGTGAACGATTCTCTTCAGTCATCGCTGGTCCCGTTCTTGCGGGAATTTTTTCCGGTCTCAGCGATGTCGGAGATTTTATGTTTTACCCGAATTCTGATATTGACGGTATGCTCGTGAAATGGTCATACGGGAAAATCGCCACTTCATCGCTACCTCGGAGATGCTGTGCCCCATTGCTCATGCGCCGACTATAATACCACGTTCAAACTCACTTAAATCTTGATAACCTGCCACTGTAGCAGCAGTAACCGATCTAACAACTGCGCCAGACACTCGTCTTTGGTAGGCGTTGCCGACAGCAGCGGCTTATTCCGCCTGTTTACATATCTCTGTATGTGAATACGCATGGCTATACCAGCTTCTTTGGTGCTTCAGTGTATGTTCTGGCGGACAGGGTGGGCAGCAGCTGATGACGTAGTGTATGGAAAGGTGTCGAAGTTGAGTGACAGTACGAAGATTGAAGATGACTTATAAAAAATTTCTAGTTGGTGTGATGAATGGCAGCTGGCCTTAAAAGTATAAAAATCTGAGTAGGCGAAAGGAAACGAAGAGATTATGTAAGGTCGGTAGTGTTGTTGTTGTTGCGCTCTTCAGTCCAGAGACTGGTTTGATGCAGCTCTCCATGCTACTCCATCCTGTGCAAGCTTCTTCATCTCCCAGTACTTACTGCAACCTACATCCTTAAGAATATGCTTAGCGTATTCATCTCTTGGTCTCCCTCTACGATTTTTACCCTCCACGCTGCCCTCCAATGCTAAACCCTCGATGCCTCAGAATATGTCCTACCAACCGGTCCCTTCTTCTTGTCAAGTTGTGCCACAAACTCCTGTTCTCCCCAATTCTATTCAATACCTCCTCATTAGTTACGTGATCTATCCATCTAATCTTCAGTATTCTTCTGTAGCACCACATTTCGAAAGCTTCTATTCTCTTCTTGTCCAAACTATTTATCGTCCATGTTTCACTTCCATACATGGCTACACTCCATACAAATACTTTCAGAAACGACTTCCTGACACTTAAATCTATACTCGATGTTAACAAATTTCTCTTCTTCAGAAACGCTTTCCTTGCCATTGCCAGTCTACATTTTATGTCCTCTCTACTTCGACCATCATCAGTTATTTTGCTCCCCAAATAGCAAAACTCCTTTACTACTTTAAGTGTCTCATTCCCTAATCTAATTCCCTCAGCATCACCAGACTTAATTCGACTACATTCCATTATCCTCGTTTTGCTTTTGTTGATGTTCATCTTACATCCTTCTTTCAAGACACTGTCCATTCCGTTCAAGTGCTCTTCCAAGTCCTTTGCTGTCTCTGACAGAATTACAATGTCATCGGCGAACCTCAACGTTTTTATTTCTTCTCCATGGATTTTAATACCTACTCCGAATTTTTCTTTTGTTTCCCTTACTGCTTGCTCAATATACAGATTGAATAACATCGGGGAGAGGCTACAACCTTGTCTCACTCCCTTCCCAACCACTGCTTCCCTTTCATGTCCCTCGACTCTTGTAACTGCCATCTGGTTTCTGTAGAAATTGTAAATAGCCTTTCGCTCCCTGTATTTTACCCCTGCCCCCTTCAGAATTTGAAAGAGAGTATTCCAGTCAACATTGTCTAAAGCTTTCTCTAAGTCTACAAATGCTAGAAACGTAGGTTTGCCTTTCCTTAATCTAGCTCCTAAGATAAGTCGTAGGGTCAGTATTGCCTCACGTATTCCAATGTTTCTACCGAATCCAAACTGATCTTCCCCGAGGTCGGCTTCTACCAGTCGGTAGTAGGGAATGGGAATGGCTGACTTGTGTTTATCAGGAGAATTCAAAGAGTGTGCATTTCCTCTACAGGGGTTGGACTGAAATGTGGAAGTGAATATGGAAACGTCGCTTGAACGTAAGTGCAGATGCTGGGCAATCTTGGAGGTGGCGCTGTTGTAGCTGAGGACGAGCGGGAGCTGTGCAGCGTCCTCAGTTCGTTCCAAGTGTCAGTCATGGTAACTACGGCTTACCCTCACGTTGTAAATGCATTATGTCCGGGCTAATGAATTCGACTGTGGGAAAACTGTTGGTTCTCGTAAGGTGAGTGCGTCTGTAACCGAGGTAGTCGAAGAGTTTAGTGTTTCAAGAAGCAGCGTGTTGAAGATTTATACCGCATATAAGAAAACCGGGAAAACATCATCCGCTAAGTCTTAAAAGTGTGTGTTGAGCGATCGTGACAGGCAACCAGTGAAGCGGAATGTGACGAAAAACGGTGCGATAGCTGCAAAAGTTACTGTAGAGCTCGGAGTGGCACCGGCGAACGATGTCTGCACCAAAACAGCACTAAGGGAGCTCCGTAAGCAGGGGACAGCAGGGACAGCTGGAATTCCAGAACCACTCGTCGTTGATGCAAACGTCCGTTAAGTGGAAAACGTGGTGCCGAAGCCATAGAACCGGGGTTATGGAACATTGATAGAAGGTAACTTGGTCGGATAACTGATTTCATCTGTTTCCAACTTGTGGCCGAGTTTACATTCCGAGAGTGAAACTGTAAGTAGACTGTTAAGGTTTTTATGTTGGTTACGTCACCTAGCGCTCTGTATGAAAATCACTGGCTGTGCTGTGTGCAGTCTGTGGCTGGTTGGCATTGTTGGAATATTCGCCATTGTAGTGTTGGGCAGTTGGGGGTGAACAGCGCGTAGCGTTGCGCAGTTGGAGGTGAGTCGCCAGCAGTTGTGGATGTGGGGAGAGAGATGGTAGAGGTTTGAGAGCGGACGATCTGGACGTGTGTCCATCAGAAAGAGTAAATTTGTAATATTGGATACCATATATATATATATATATATATATATATATATATATATATATATATATATATATATGATGACTTTGGAACATTATTAAGATAAATACATTGTTTGTTCTCTGTCAAATGGCTCTGAGCACTATGGGACTTAACATCTGTGGTCATCAGTCTTGTTCTCTGTCAAAATCTTTCATTTGCTAAGTATGCCTATCAGTAGTTAGTGCCTTCAATAGTTAGAATCTTTAGCTGTCAGTAGTGGCGCTCGCTGTATTGCAGTAGTTCGAGTGACGAAGATTTTTGTGAGGTAAGTGATTCGTGAAAGGTATAGGTTATTGTTAGTCAGGGCCATTCCTTCGTAGGGATTTTTGAAAGTCAGATTGCGTTGCGCTAAAAATATTGTGTGTCACTTTAGTGTTGATCAGAATAGGTAAAGAGCGAAATGCCTGAGTACATTTCCGCTCAGCTGTTTGAAAATCAGCACAGTAATTCACAGGGGTTTATCGGCATAGTAATTTATCAGCACAGTAATTCATAAATTTTTCTAAGGGGACGTTTCAAAACATGCCGCGGGTTCGGCGAATACTGGGACAGGTACCACGATTATTCTCCAGGATCGCTTTACTGCCAAAGGTTATGTGGCCATTTAGGGTGATCAAGTCCACCCCACGGCACAGTCTTCGTACCCAAATGGCGATACTGTGTCCAAGACGACACGGCTGGCATCGCCCAAGACTGGCGTCGTGCGCACAAAGGGACGATCTGTCGCCAGCACACTCACGAAATCTGAACACTGTTGGACCTGTTTGGTCTACCTTGGGGAGAACGGTGCGTGATCGCTAACCACATCCATCATCGTTATCTGAATTTGCAACCATTTTCCGTGAACAGTGGTACACGATTCTCTTGAAAACCGCACAGGACTCGTATTTATCCATTCCGAGACGAACAGAAGCTGTTTCGAATGCCAACAGATCTCCTATACTGTATTAGGCATGGTAATGTTTTCCCTTTTTGGTGTTTTCAAATTTTTGTCTGCCTCCTGTATAAAGGAGACTGCGTATTGAGCGCTCGTGCGACATCTTCTTGGGTACTGGTCGAGTATTTGGGATCTTTCTGAAAGCATGTTGTTTTATTCAGGATTCTAATACATCACATTATTCCCCAGTGTTCTGGCTACAAAATCATATTTTTCAAGATATCTTCGTTCAGAGCGATAGCCTTAAGCCGTCGGCACACGGACCGTGCATCCGAACGTTGAGCGTTGACCGCGCCGAGTCTCTGACGTCATAGTGTGGAATAGCACGCTCGGGAGTCTTTCCGAACGTGCAGAGCAATATCTGGCATGTCAGATATTCTGAGTGTGCGTCTGAGCGTTGACCAATGAGATGGCCCAACGCCACCTACGTCACACGCACGCCGTCTCCCTTCAGTACAGAGTTGTGAGGCGCCATATTGGCATTCATTTCAAGCCTATATGTATATATGCCATTTCTGAGCACCAGGAAACTGAGAATCACTGGAAAACTCGTTGTTAACTATGTGATTCGTTCCAATAAAAAATGAGAAACATCATATTCGTGGCAAAAGAATTATTGTAACTTGCGTATTATGAGAGTAGGCTATTTGAAGGCAGCGACACACTGAAAATCCACCCAAAACGTATTGTTCTTGGTACAATTTTTCATAATTAAATTTCAATTAGTAACATATCTACGATTAAGGTTTTCAGTAAGAGGTAACATAATCAGATTTACTGCAAGGGGTGCGATGGTGTAGCGTAATGAGTAGCATCACCGTCCTAAAAGCAGTTGTTTACTGAGGCCGTGGTTCGTGTCCCGACACTACCAAACTTTTTACCCTAACATTCGCGGTTTTACTAGGTTCTGATACTTTATTATTAGTTTAATATAAATACATACTATAATATTTGATGTTATGTAAATATAAGTTCACCTTATCTACCGGATAGCTTGCGCTACTTGTATAAAGATATTTTGCTCCTTTTTCTTTCACGCTTCGTAATTCAAATGTTGCAAACATTCTGCTACTGGGTAGGAACAGTGATCAAATAAGACTGACCTTAGAGTTTTACTAAAATGTTGGAATGATGAAATAATGTTTATCTTATGCGGAGAAGTATTCCAAATTTGTAATGCACTGTTTGTAATGGAACTTTTATAAGCCTGTGCCCTTATTGATTGGACATGGTACTTTCCTTTTCGTGGTCGATGGAGGAAATGTGCACTCTAATAGAGCTAAAGTGGGAATTTTACGCGCGCCCGATGAGTAAAAAGTGTGATTTACGAACTAGAAGCATCCCTCAACTGCCACTGGAGTGCGTTGCGATCGCGTATACCACGTTGGGGCCCACGTACCGTATGCACAAGACGCATCGTTCCTGAGCGATCAGCAGCACGTTGAACTTGGCACGCTCAGCGTTAACGTTCGACAGCACTGTCCGTGTGCCGACGGCTCTACGCCACCTTACTGGTAGGGCCTGTACGCTCGTATGGTAGCACTGTACTGGTCGACGTCGAAGCCAACGTCTTGCTGGATCAGCAACCTCCCCATCACCTACGTATTGCTTCCCGCAGAGTACATCCTTCATTGCCTCAAACGGATGGAAGTTGGAAGGTGCGAGATCCGGGCTGTAGGGCGGAAGTGGAAGAGCAGTCCAATGAAGTTTTGTGAGCTCCTCTCGGGTGCTCAGACGTGTGTGAGGCCTTGCCTCGTCACGGAGAAGTCCGTTTGCATTTTTCTGGCGACGAACAAGCTGAAGTCATTCCTTGTATATCCTGTTGGTAGGACTATACACTTCAGAGTTGATCGTCGCACCATGAGGGAGGAAATCAAACAGAACAACCCCTCCACAGCCCCAGTGGCCGACGGTGCTGACACACACAGTGCTTACGGTTACTACAAGCCACACCTCAAGTTGGAAAACGGGGCCAAATTTGTAGTAGTTTACTGTCGAGTTGAGATTTTCACAAATGTTTTATTCGTATCTTACAGAAACTAGCAGTACGGCAATAAACAGCCTTTTAAAACACGCCGCTAACGCCAGTCAAAGTAATTTATAGCAATACAACAATTTTAAAAAATTTAAAGAACATTAGTAAAGAGGCTACTAAAGTAAATACAGAACTTTGTTAACAAAGTGCGGTGAGGTAGTGAAGCTACCAACACCGCCATTAAAAAAATGAAACAGGTCTCAGCAAACACACGATTAATGGCAATAAAAGGAATGTACAAACTTGGAGGAATTTTAAAAAATTTTAAACAAAAGTGTCCTGGAATATCATTAGAACATAACAGATATGACAGACCCGTGTAAGGTGGCCACAAATCACCCACTCAGGGATGCTCAGGCTAGACGGAATACTGACCAATTTAAATACGCCCATAAACACAATTGCCACTCTCAGGCTGGTCACTGCACAGACTTTTAGCCAGCGAAAATTTGTAATAAGATGGCTTAACTTACTGACAGAATTAGAGCTAACCTCGTGCAAGGAAACATTAGACCACACAGTCCTGAATGAGCGACCACATGATCAACCGACAAGATGCATGAATTTACTCATAACCCACGACAGAATAGCGAAACAATTGAACTGCCAAAACTACACCTCCCATCGGATACTAACGAGAGGAGGAGGAAAGATCACTGTCTTCAATTACACCGGTGCCAGGGACAGGAAACCCGATCGCCGGAGGCCACAAGGCAGAAGAGACACTGGTTACGCAAACTTATTACTTAATGATTAAACCTTCCACTAACTTAGCTTGCAGTTATGCTCGAACAGGCAGCACATGACCTCCGATGTACCCGACACGCCACGGTCACGCGACAACACGCTCTGTCACCGGGGTTCACGTCTTCTCTGCAACGTTGACGGGTCGTGACCGCTCCTTCATGTTAGGTGTCTCCTTTTAAACTCCAGTGTTGAAACGGAGGATTTAAAGAAGCTTGTTAACGTCCCACCAAGGCGAAATGAACAGCAACTACTCGTGGGGCGATTCTGTAAACAACAAATATGCGGGTAGCTCTTCCGTCAACTCGACCCGCTCGTTACACTCTACCGACATCCATCACGTGGCGACTCGGTACAAACGACCACGCCTGCTTCGCGCTGGAGAGCCACACTGCCCTCCCGCGTCCACCACACTCTCTCTGCGTGCAACGCCCCTACTTCCGCGCCACCACACGAGGTTACAACCGGTCAAAGAAGGCAGTTTCCCGGAAGGAAACGCAGATATCGATAGCAGAGGGAAAAGACAACCGAGGAGCCACTTAATGACAGACAACATATCAAACAAACATGTCAGGGGAAGAAAAGGAAAACCAATGCAATCTAAACACAAGGTGCAGCACGAGTCGACACGCGGCTCAGGTGCGGTTTCGAACTTTTTCTGTAGCGCCACTCCGTGGACTGGTGTTTTGTTTCCGGTTCGAAGTGATGACGCTATGTGTCACCGCCAGTGACGATATTCGACAAACATAACGCGCAAGCATTTCTGCACAGGTGGTCCTTCACTGCTATTTGTTGTGTTCTGTTACATGCTGAGGAACCCTGACGGCACACACGTCCGGTTGAGCAGCGAGGTGTTTTGACAGCGATCCGTCTGTCACCTCGAATGAGATATGGATGGTACAGAGGTGCTGGGTAGCAATTATTGAACAATATGAAAAAAACATAAATTAGTTACAAACTAAGGTGTGCACATAGGTATTCGACTTTAAGTTATGACACTGTAACTGGGTTTTCTCTTTTGATGCTAGTCAATTGTCAGGATGAGCGTTACTGCAAAGGGCATTTGATTGTAAAGCATTATGTCAGGGTGAAAAACACTAAATAAATTACTTTTTCTCTCTTAACAACATGTGGGCAGAGTGGGTTCTTCCTTGGCTCGGGTATGAGGTAGAACGAAACAGCATTTTTACATAAGATAACTTTTATTCAAAGATTTGTACAGTGGTTGCCTTACTGGATTGTTCTGGCTGGGAGAGCGGCAGCTGTGTCGTTTGCGAAGCCTTCTGCTGCATGAGCGGCGGCGTCTGATTACGCCTGGCGGTGTGTATCTGGTTTCACTGTTTCGCCCAGTTGACTGGTCCGTTTCATTATTGAGAACGAAGTCGTGATCGGACGGTGATACCTCGGATGTGGCGTCCCAGTGTTTGTCTTCTCTAAGCGACCGCGTGTGTTGTGCGTCGGCCAGCGGAGCGGCGCGGCGGGGGAAGGCCAGTGTCCTGGACTCGAACAACGGACTCCAGCTTGCCAGTCTTCAGCTGTCAGATCTTCATCACCAGCTCACAGGTGACTGCTGATGTGAGCTCTCCTTCCCGTCCTCACGAGTCACCCGGGTACGTAAAAATCAGGCCTCAAATGCCTTGTAACTTCTGTCTTCTGGCGGCGAGGCTGCTGCTTCCTATTCCATTACAGCGGCGGACTTGGTGCTTCTGTGTACGATGCAGTCTCTTCCTGCATGACGGTCTTCAGCTCCGAAACTGAACTGAAAACTACTGCTGTTGGGCCCACAGCATCTCGCGTATTTATTTACTTCAGTTCACTGGAGGTGAACGATGTCAAGGTCATTGCCTCTTCTGTCACATTGAGAAGCAAGAATCTTCTTAACGTCGGTCATTGGCTCTTGGAACGTAGGCTAGTGCCTTTGATCACATGTGACAACTGAGAAACACGTGAGCCTGTCGGGCGATGCCCTGACGGCTGAATCGACAGCTTCTGCTTATGTGGGGAGGGCGATGGCTTCTCCTGAACGTGCTGACTTCACGGTCATTGCCTCTTCTGCTCTGCCCGCTGTTTGCCAGTGTGTAACTCTTCTAAGTTTTTCACTTATTTTTCTAATTTCACTTCACATTGATTTCACTAATTTATTTACCTATATTAAGTACCACTCAACAGCACGTTCGATATGCCTACCATCATGGGTGGTGATGTGGCGCAGACGAATAGAGAAATTCCGCATGATCCACTGAAGTGTCGGAATATCGGTTCCGTCGATGACCTCCTGAATGACTGTTTTCAACTCAGCAATGGTTATTGCGGTCTTTCATACAGCCCCACAGAAAGGAGTCGCAGGTGTTCATATCCGGAGAACACGGCGGCCAATCGAGGCCCAGGCCAGTGCCCTCTGGGTACTCCAGAGCCAGAATGCGGTCCCCAAAGTGCTCCTCCAGGATATCAGACACTCTCCTGCTTCGATGGGGTCGAGCTCCGTCCTGCGTGAACCACATCTTGTCGAAATCAGGGTCACTTTGGATAATGGCGACGAAATCATCTTCCATAACCTTCACGTACCGTTCGGTAGTCACCGTGCAATCAAAGAATATCGCACCAATTATCCCGTGACTGGACATTGCACACCACACAGTCACCCGTTCAAGGTGAAGAGAAATCGCGATCACAAAATGCGGATTCTCGGTCCCCCAAACGCGCCAATTTTGCTTATTGACGAACCCGTCCAAATAAAAGTAGGCTTCGTCGCTAAATCAAACCGTGCATGCGCATACTAATTCACATCATCCAACCGTGCAGTTTGAACATCCTAACGCAAACCGTTCAGACGTTATGACGATTTTAATTCATATAATTCAATGATTGTCACCCTGTACTATCCCCAAGTTGGCATATGCCGTCATCGGATCAAAATCGACGTCCTCTTTCCAGGTGTACTAATTTTTTTTCCCAGCAGTGTATTAGAGATAACGTGAAAGAAGTCTGACTCAGTATTTAATAAAACATTATTTCTAGTGACGTTAATAAAACAGAGATTAACACTTCGCTGATAGTCGTGAATGTTTGGCTCAAACATTATTGGTGATTGTTAGGACAATGGCGATAAACTGCTTTGATTATAGAATGAGATTTTCACTCTGCAGCGGAGTGTACGCTGATATGAAACTTCCTGGGAGATTAAAACTGTGTGTGTCGTGATGACTGGGTGTTGTGTGATGTCCTTAGGTTAGTTAGGTTTAAGTAGTTCTAAGTTCTAGGGGACTGATGACCATAGATGTTAAGTCCCATAGTGCTCAGAGCCATTTTTTTTAAACTGTGTGCCGGAACGAGACTCGAACTCGGGCCCTTTGCCTTTCGCGGGCAAGTGCTCTACCTTGCCCGCGAAAGGCAAAGATCCCGAGTTCGAGTCTCGGTCCGGCACACAGTTTTAATCTGCTTTGATTATGAATATTACTGGAAGTTCTATACAAAAGTTTGTGCCATTCTACAACTTTATAGATGCTCATGTAAGCCGATCCTGTACAATTACGGAAAGTTAAGAGCATATAATCAGAGACAGTGAAAGCAATAGGACTGTTACGTCTGATAAAGCAATTCGTACGACCTCTAATCTGGCTCGGCACTAAACAGAATCGCCAACAGCGTACGTTAGTTGGGGCTCTCTGCACGGGAAGCACGTTTTACGCAACATCTCAAGCAGCAGACAAATTTTTGTACTGTGTCTACGTGAAGGCACACTGTCACAAACATTATAAATTGAAAGTTAAATTCAATTCAAGTAGCTCAGGTCTCCCGTATCGCGATACGAGGTTAGACTAATTACAGCGAATATGGAGGCGTTTCAACTGGCATTCCTCTCGCGTTTCTTACTGATCCGAACGGGAAGAAACACCAATAAGTCGTTCAACGATGATCACTTTCTGTGATGAACTCCTGCGAGCGTGATCAATAAGTAATGCAACACATTTTTGTCTCAGCCAGGTTCGGTTGAAAACATACTAAATTTGTTGTGGAACCACTGTACCATCCGTATCTCTCCAGACGAGTCCTGATCAGCTGCGGCTACACGGTTCCTTCTGTTGCATCGTCACCTGCGCGCTGGCGCCAGTCAACCTCATCCTACAGAAACTTTTTGCGATACTCCAATAGCGAAGTTTCTACATTTCGTTTCGTTTCTGTTAACCACGACAAGCTTTCATAACTGCACCGTGACTATACGAACACAAGGTATGACTGTACTTTCGTCGTCGTCGGCTGCAACTCCATTCCGAGTATGCACAGCTTCTTACTGCATACAATAAGCATTTCAACACGACTGATGGGTGTGTTTCCGGTGGCTGAAAGGAGCCATGCCGGCATAATACACGCGTCCACACAAAGCTCAGTGAATGGTTGGTGGAGGGCGGAGTTTTAACTGAAGGAGCTTACTTGCTTGTCGCTTGGCGTCTTCGTGTCTGCGCCGTTCTTCTTCAAACACTTTGACAGCGTTGGATGTAGCGTTGCTCCACAGTAAATGGTACACAGCACATTCTTGCCATGTTCGTACGTTTATACCAGTCTCATTCATGATACCTTTCAGCTGGTCCTTAAAACGCTTAAGAGGGAATCCCTCAGGCGTACTGGCATAGCGGAGTCCACCATAAAGGATTTGATGGGGAAGCCTCATATCACTCATGTGGCGAACACGGCCTAACCATCACAGTTGATAGGCGATGATGGTTCCCTCAGTGCTGTTTAGATTCACTTTCTCGAGAAGTGAATTGTTGGTCACATTGTCCTCCCATTTGGTGTTCAGATTGTGTCATATGCCGTTATCCTGAAGGAAGTCATTCACAAGATGTGCACGATGGGAGCACGAATTGCCATCCATGAAGACGAATGCCTCGCCAATATGCTGCCGATTGGTTGCACTATCGGTCGGAGGATGGTATTCGCGTATCGTACAGCCGTTACGGCGCCTTCCATGACCACCAGCGGCGTTCGTCGGCCCCACATAATGCTGTACTCGCTGGACAGTGTGTCTAAAGAGTTCAGCCTGACCGGGTTGCCTCCAAACACGTCTCCGACGATTGTCTGGTTCAAGGCATATGCGATACTCATCGATGAAGAGAACATGATGCCAATCCTGAACGATCCGTACGGCATGTTGTTGGGCCCATCTGCACCGCGTTGCATGGTGTCGTGGTTGCAAAGATGACCTCTCCATGGACATCGGGAGTGAAGCTGGGCATCCTGCAGCCTATTGCGCACAGTTTGAGTGTAACACGACGTCCTGCTGCTGCACGAAAAGCATTATTCAACATGGTGGCGTCGCTGTCGGGTTTCACCCGAGCCATAATCCGTAGGTAGCGGTCCTCCACTGCAGTAGTAGTCCTTGGGCGGCCTGAGCGAGGCATGTCATCGACAGTTCCCGTCTCTCTCTATCTCCTCCATGTCCGAACAACATCGCTTTGGTTCACTCCGAGACGCCTGGACATTTCCCTTGTTGAGAGCCCTTCCTGGCACAAAGTAACAATGCGGACGCGATCGAACCGCGGCATTGACCGTCTAGGCATGGTTGAACTACAGACAACGCGAGCCTTCCTGGTGAAATGACTGGAACTGATCGGCTGTCGGACCCCCTCCGTGTAACAGGCGGTTGTTGACATCTTTGGGCGGGTTTAGTGACATCTCTGAACAGTCAACGTCTATCTTCAGGAGTTCTGGGAACTGGGTTGACGCAAAACTTTTTTTGATGTGTGTAGTAACGATCTTTTGAAAACTAGTTTCGTGACTCAAACAGAATCGAATCGTTTAGTTCTTACCACTCAGAAAATTTCATTTTCCCTCTCAGGGGGTAATTACCTCCAGGCTGCGAGATACTGTCCTAAACTATGGGTGGTAGAATGACACAATTTTGCAGTTACATAAACTGGTGTATATCTGGATACTGTCTGGAAAAGATGTGGCGAATAGAGTTAGGAGAAAATAAATCATAAATTAAAACTTCATTCCTGATGCCAGAGTTTTGCGCATGATCAGCAAAACTGAAGTAAGCTGTAATGTCTTTCCTTTCATCATTTTGTGAGGGATGTCAGCGAGAAAATGTTTCGTAAAGCTTTGAAATTATGTGTAAAGTTTGTTGCAAGTCGCAAAGTGCTATCATTCTTAAATACTGGATGAATGAATTATGGGTACCGGCGCGTCGTGGACTTTATGTTCACCCCCACCAAAATGGTTCAAATGGCTCTAAGTCTAAGCACTATGGGACTTAACATCTGAGGTCATCAGTCCTCTAGATTTAGAACTTGGTTCAAATGGCTCTGAGCACTATGGGACTTAACATCGGAGGTCATCAGTCCCCTAGAACTTAGACCTACTTAAACCTAACCTAAGGACATCACACACATCCATGCCCAAGGGAGACTTCGAACCTGCGACCGTAGCAGCCGCGTGGTTCCGGACTGAAGCGCCTAGAACCTCTCGGTCACAGAGGCCAGCTCACCCCCACCCCTCTGTTAGATGGTTCTTACCGCCACAGCGATTTTTTACAAGCAGTGCGTGATATGTGTTCCAGGTTTGGTTGAATTCGGTCTAGTGATTGCTCTTTAGTGGTAACTGGAAAATAAATTTTGATAAGAAGTGATTAATTGGAGCGCCGTTAATTAAAAGAAGCAGTAAAGTAAAAAAAAATGATGATAACTTTAAATTATCACACGGCACAGATAAATTTACTACTAAGAGAGACAGAAAATTAATAATTCAGTATTTTGTCTAACCTGCTTTGATACCGCTGGAGTGGAGTAACTGCGCACATCGTTTGTGGGCCGCATGCCGATCATTAATATTTATAATAGTTCTCCTAGCTGAAACATAGAAAGGTTAACGTTATTAAAACATTGATAAACAATAATAATTAAACATATATTGGCGATTCTTTAACATAGACGAATACTTTACACACCTTTCAAGTACAAGAGCGGAGACATCAATACATAGCGGACCTCAGGAGAGAGAGAGAGAGAGAGAGAGAGAGAGGGGGAGAGAGAGCGAGTGAGCCAGACGCTTCTCGTGTTTATATACGGGGTGATTATAATTAAAGTTTAACTTTCCAACCGCTGTAGAAATAACACCACTGGTCAGAATGACGTCACGTTACAACAGTATATTATCGGAGAAGGGGGACAACGTATGGCAGAAGAAATATAAATAGTTACAAAATGTAGCAATAGATGTCGCTGTAAGCATCATAATTTAACAGTGGTCGACTACAAATGACGAATGAATCAAACAACAATGCCTTAGGCGTGCGTTTGACATTAAGCAAACGGTACTACACAATGTGCACGGGTGTACATGTGTGATACTGTTAGTTACGTAAGCCCATCCACCACGGCAAGGTAATATCGCATCGGATGGGAAAAATTGGATTTTAATTCTCCTGAAGCCAAAAATCCCTTCAAAATCATCACTCACATCGGTTTTTAATTGTCCTGAGGCCAAAACCGCACAACAAGCACCAGTCAAAATCAAATCGGATTATTAATTTTAGTGTGACTGGCGCAAAACATGTTCAATATGCTGTTCACCGTTCTCTACAAGTTGAACAAGTTGCCTTCCTATTCGGGTGCGATCCTACCGGAATCTGGCGAAACGACAGGAAAGGCATAAGCATCCAGTTCCTTTCTCATAGAAGTTAAAAACATTACATATTGACAAAATCAGATCATTTAGTACAATTAATCAGGATGAACAAATTACATCGTTAGAGAGAAAAATAACATTGAAGTAGGAAATTAGTACTTTTGACAGTTATTTGATCTTGTGATTTTAGTTTGCGTTTTGAAATGTTCATATTAAACACTTAGAAATCATTGTATGAGTTTTTGTTATAGAAATACGTATGGTTTTTTTTTAAACAGTGTACAGTAATCACTCAGTAGAACATTATTCGTTCTTGCTCGATGGTTGTAAAGGCGACGCCTCGTAGGCGAAGTCAGTCGTGCTGCAGCATTCGCCGTTGCTGTGGTGTAGAGCGGTCACGGCGGCGTGGTCGCCATGTTGGCAAAATCTGCATACGTGTGAGCTACGACGATCTGCGTACGAGCAAGTAGACTGCGGAGTTCTGAACCGCTTGTGCTCGCAAGGATCCAGTCATCTCAGGATACGGGGTTACATGAAAAGTTCGTAGATTCGGCCGAGTAATACAATTTTTTTGCACATTCCCTAAAAAGAATTTTATTAGTGGGTAGTGGTAAACACATGCAACACTAATTTACATCAGCTTGTTCGGTGATAGCTCTGGGTTACATAATACACATGTTTGCGTTGTGATACAAAAGGTCTAATGTATGGTTTTTGTTCACGCACTTTACTGTCAGTTGATATCAACACCGCTACTGCACAAACACGTTCATATTAGTTTCGGTTTCCGCACATTCATTAATGCCCGCAGAATACCGTACATTACAAATGTTTGCAAACTGTTTATCAAAGTTTTCGTTTCTTAAGCGGTTAACGTCGCGTCGGCGTGTAATGAGTCTCACGTGACGTCACATTCATAAAGTTCCAGCGCTACAGCCTGTTCCACAGTTTATGTGCGATACGCACTATCTGAGTTCCGAGTAACAACACTTCACCGTGTTCCACTTCTCTTCAATGCTGTCGTCTGGGTGAGTACACAAATCAAGTTCACTTGCCACTAAGAGTGCCGTCCATATTAGACATCAGAGCAAAGTATTTGTATTTATTTCCCCAGGCGAAATTGTATTATCACGCTTATAACGGCTCTTGATAGCGCATATTTCTCTTAGCACTTGTATAAAGAGTCCTCCCGTGAAATGCAAATTTACGTGCACTGCTTCACCACTGACATTTCTGTTTGCCATTGACAACTTATTACTCAGGCCATGTCGGTACGTGTCATGTTACTAACAAATGTGCTCAAAGAAAACTCCCACAGCTTATGTACTCTGTTGTAGGTACCAACTGTATCATTTACATAGTGTTTGTTCTATAGCTTTCTAACTTTTACATCTTACAATACTTCGCGACATTAATTTCGTCGTGTGTCTGTTTACGGTAGTGAAGCCTAGCTTTACAGTGTTTTGTCAGTATGTAATGCGAGTTTATTCATTACTACTTGACCTAAGGACATCACTGATGGGCGGTTTTAGGCGCTTCATTCCGGAACCGCGCGACTGCTACGGTCGCAGGTTCGAATCCTGCCTCGGGCATGGATGCGTGTGATGTACTTAGGTTAGTTAGGTTTAAGTAGTTCTAAGTTCTAGGGGACTGATGACCTCAGATAAGTCCCATAGTGACCAGAGCCATTTGAACCATTTGAACATCACTGACTGTTTTTACCTCACACCTGTACCGTTTAAATAAGTCGCGAGAATTAGTACAGAATAGCAATTATGGCACAATGTTGCCATTTCACTACTATCGGACTAAAATCTCAATAGTTTTAACACTTCACTTTAAAACACGGCCCACAGTTTATGTTTGCAAACTACATCGTAGGCATCGACAGAAAATTACTTTATACTACTAATCATTGCATCTATACAAAACTTAAAATCTACTAGCAGAAAAACTTTAGCATCTGTATGGCCTCTGCCTTACATTCCTTACTTAGAACTGCATAGCAAAACAAATAGAATATGACAGAACACTGAAAGACCTACGTCGAAACAAGGCCCCGGGAGTAGACAACATTCCATTAGAACTACTGATAGCCTTGAGAGAGCCAGTCCTGACAAAACTCTACCATCTGGTGAGCAAGATGTATGAGACAGGTGAAATACCCTCAGACTTCAAGAAGAATATAATAATTCCAATCCCAAAGAAAGCAGGTGCTGACAGATGTGAAAATTACCGAACTATCAGTTTAATAAGCCACGGCTGCAAAATACTAACACGAATTCTTTACAGACGAATGGAAAAACTGGTAGAAGCCGACCTCAGGGAAGATCAGTTTGGATTCCGTAGAAATGTTGGAACACGTGATGCAATACTGACCCTATGACTTATCTTAGAGAATAGATTAAGGAAAGGCAAATGTACATTTCTACCATTTGTGGACTTAGAGAAAGCTTTTGACAATGTTGATTGGAATACTCTCTTTCAAATTCTGAAGGTGGCAGGGGTAAAATACAGGGAGCGAAAGGGTCTTTACAATTTGTACAGAAACCAGATGGCGGTTATAAGAGTCGAGGGACATGAAAGGGAAGCAGTGGTCGGGAAGGGAGTGAGATAGGGTTGTAGCCTCTCCCCGATGTTATTCAATCTATATATTGAGCAAGCAGTAAAGGAAACAATAGAAGAATTCGGAGTAGGAATTAAAATCCATGGAGAAGAAATAAAAACTTTGAGGTTCGTCGGTGACATTGTAATTCTGTCAGAGACAGCAAAGGACCTGGAAGAGGAGTTGAACGGAATGGACAGTGACTTGAAAGGAGGATATAAGATGAACATCAACAAAAGCAAAACGAGGATAATGGAATGTAGTCGAATTAAATCGGGTGGCGTTGCGGGAATTAGATTAGGAAACGAGACGCTTAAATTAGTAAATGAGTTTTGCAATTTGGGGAGCAAAGTAACTGATGATGGTCGAAGTAGAGAGGATATAAAATGTAGACTGGCAGTGGCAAGGAAAGTGTTTCTGAAGAAGAGAAATTTGTTAACATCGAGTATAGATTTAAGTGTCAGGACGTCGTTTCTGGAAGTATTTGTATGGAGTGTAGCCATGTATGGTAGTGAAACATGGACGATAAATAGTTTAGAGAAGAAGAGTATAGAAGCTTTCGAAATGTGGTGCTACAGAAGAATGCTGTAGATGGGTAGATCACATAACTAATGAGGAGATATTGAATAGAATTGGGGGAAGAGAAATTTGTGGCACAACTTGCCTAGAAGAAGGGATCGGTTGGTAGGACATATACTGAGGCATCAAGGGATCATCAATTTAGTATTGGAGGGCAGCGTGGAGGGTAAAAATCGTAGAGGGAGACCAAGAGATGAATACAGTAAACGGATTCAGAAGGATGTAGGTTGCAGTAGGTACTGGGAGATGAAGAAGCTTGGACAGGATAGAGTAGCATGGAGAGCTGCATGAAACCAGTCTCAGGACTGAAGACAACAACAACAACAATTATTACCATTGTTAGATTGAGGCGAACTATTCCCATTTTTGGTTACCATTACCGTTTTTATTGTGGTATTGATAATAGTTATTACTGTTGCTACTCGATACTTGAGCATTACTGCCCCCGTTCAATTTCGCTTCTTCATGCAACAGGTCAATAGAATCAAGCGTTGACATGAAAAGTTCTCCGTCTGAATCTTGGTACATGAAGTGGTTTATCTTTCTTTGAGACTGGTAATTTTGATTTTAAAAGCCGTATGACTTCTTGCTTGGGTATTGGTCCATTCCAATATTTCGTCTTATTTATATACTTCGATATATTGACGCAGTGCACCTGCACTATTGTACATCTCGGGATTATACACGTGACGCCTTAAACGTTCTTGAGTTTTTGCTGAACGGTACGTATTTCGAAAAGCTTTCGCGAATTCCTCATTAAGTATGGCAATAATCTATTACTTCACTTGCCCCCAAGGCTTCCTCACCTTGAATATGGGTAGTGACAATCTGTATTTTCTGTTTATCGTTCCATGACTTTGGTAACCACGGAAGCTTTTGATAAAAATGCCAGTGTGTCGATTTTGCGATCCGGTGTAAAACTTTGGAATTGTCTGTATTTTAGTAAACTCCCTTCCACAATTATGTTAATAAGAGAATTGGCCGCCCCCTTTGGACAAGCTACGTGAACAGGTTGCGGACTAGGCATTGTTGCCGAACAGCTGATCGATGTCACTTCTAGAGATGTCATGGCGTGCGTCTTTGGAAACTTATTGACACGTAAATCAGACTCGCCTGCTGCGTTTTTTATCGCTGCAAGCTCCTTATTTAATGTGTGTACTTTTTGTTGAAGTGCCTGTTTCCATTCATAAACCTGTTCGGTGTTTTCACCTAACATGTTTCGCTTTCTTTACGACTACAGGTAGTTCATTCCGTAAACATTCTTGAAATTGGTCGTATTTCATGTTCAACCAGTTTACAAAGTCGAGGGTAAACTGATTGCCTTTCTCTACAAACTTCTAAAGATTTCTCCTGTTCGAAAGCGAGTGCCTGTACCTCTGTAGCTATTTTCTGCACAGAATTTTCTAACGTAGTTTGTGCTGCATTAACTTGCGCGACCTGCTTGGTTACATCATTGACAGCTTCGGGCAAATGCTTGTATGTTTTTCGCATGTCGTCAAATTCATCACTAATACACTCCTGGAAATGGAAAAAAGAACACATTGACACCGGTGTGTCAGACCCACCATACTTGCTCCGGACACTGCGAGAGGGCTGTACAAGCAATGATCACACGCACGGCACAGCGGACACACCAGGAACCGCGGTGTTGGCCGTCGAATGGCGCTAGCTGCGCAGCATTTGTGCACCGCCGCCGTCAGTGTCAGCCAGTTTGCCGTGGCATACGGAGCTCCATCGCAGTCTTTAACACTGGTAGCATGCCGCGACAGCGTGGACGTGAACCGTATGTGCAGTTGACGGACTTTGAGCGAGGGCGTATAGTGGGCATGCGGGAGGCCGGGTGGACGTACCGCCGAATTGCTCAACACGTGGGGCGTGAGGTCTCCACAGTACATCGATGTTGTCGCCAGTGGTCGGCGGAAGGTGCACGTGCCCATCGACCTGGGACCGGACCGCAGCGACGCACGGATGCACGCCAAGACCGTAGGATCCTACGCAGTGCCGTAAGGGACCGCACCGCCACTTCCCAGCAAATTAGGGACACTGTTGCTCCTGGGGTATCGGCGAGGACCATTCGCAACCGTCTCCATGAAGCTGGGCTACGGTCCCGCACACCGTTAGGCCGTGTTCCGCTCACGCCCCAACATCGTGCAGCCCGCCTCCAGTGGTGTCGCGACAGGCGTGAATGGAGGGACGAATGGAGACGTGTCGTCTTCAGCGATGAGAGTCGCTTCTGCCTTGGTGCCAATGATGGCCGTATGCGTGTTTGGCGCCGTGCAGGTGAGCGCCACAATCAGGACTGCATACGACCGAGGCACACAGGGCCAACACCCGGCATCATGGTGTGGGGAGCGATCTCCTACACTGGCCGTACACCACTGGTGATCGTCGAGGGGACACTGAATAGTGCACGGTACATCCAAACCGTCATCGAACCCATCGTTCTAGCATTCCTAGACCGGCAAGGGAACTTGCTGTTCCAACAGGACAATGCACGTCCGCATGTATCCCGTGCCACCCAACGTGCTCTAGAAGGTGTAAGTCAACTACCCTGGCCAGCAAGATCTCCGGATCTGTCCCCCATTGAGCATGTTTGGGACTGGATGAAGCGTCGTCTCACGCGGTCTGCACGTCCAGCACGAACGCTGGTCCAACTGAGGCGCCAGGTGGAAATGGCATGGCAAGCCATTCCACAGGACTACATCCAGCATCTCTACGATCGTCTCCATGGGAGAATAGCAGCCTGCATTGCTGCGAAAGGTGGATATACACTGTACTAGTGCCGACATTGTGCATGCTGTGTCTATGTGCCTGTGGTTCTGTCAGTGTGATCATGTGATGTATCTGACCCCAGGAATGTGTCAATAAAGTTTCCCCTTCCTGGGACAATGAATTCACGGTGTTCTTATTTCAATTTCCAGGAGTGTATTTTTGAAGTTAGTTTCAATTTTATTGAATTTTCTATCAAGGTCGTCACGAATTTGCGTGGCGTCATTTTCTTGTATCTGATGGACTATGGCGTTCAAATTTTCGTTTACTAATGTTGTTATATTACTTTGAATTTCAGTGGCCGCAGTTTCTATTTAAACTGTCAGTCTGATTTTGAAGTTTAGTTTTGCGTCTCAACTGTCAGTCACATTTTGTAGTTTTGCATTTACATCGTCAGTCACATTTTGCAGTTTAGCGTGCAAACTACCACTCATAGTAGTTTTGATTTCAGTGGCTGCAGGTTGCAGTTTTGCATCTAAACTGACTGTTGCTTTTTTCTGAACTTCTATAAAGCGTGCATTTTGTTTATGAACAGCGCGATGTAAACCTGCCGGCCGCTGGTGGCCGAGCGGTTCTGGCGCTACAGTCTGGAACCGCGCGACCGCTACGGTCGCAGGTTCGAATCCTGCCTCGGGCATGGATGTGTGTGTGTTGTCCTTAGGTTAGTTAGGTTTAAGTAGTTCTAAGTTCTAGGGGACTTATGACCTCAGCAGTTGAGTCCCATGGTGCTCAGAGCCATTTGAACCATTTTTTTGATGTAAACCTTGCACCTGTTCTCTGAAAAATGTGAACAGTTCCGCGAAATTAGTAGGTACTGATTCACTCTGGGTGGGTTCTTCAGTATGTTCGGCCGCAGGTGCATTTTCACCCGCCGACAATTCATTATGTTGAGTTCAGTCACTCGCCATATTTTTCTCGCCACTGTCTACGTCTGATTCTACTCCGGGCGGTGTAGCCATTTTAATGTTTCTACCGACTTTGCCCATAAATTAAAAAAATACACCTCGCTGAATTTAATAAAATGACCGTTAATTCTCCTCAATCTACACATTAAATGTTATTTAGTAAGAATTACTGTTAATATATAGCGATTTACACTAAAACAATCTAGCGACGATTCTCAGTCTTTCTAGAACGCAGCCATCTTTCCGACATTACGTTTTGCAAAATTCACAAAAAAAAATGCGGACTATTGCACTATTGCGAGCAACCTTTTTCTAGAATTTAACGCTCCCTAACTGACTTTTGCACACCAGGGCAAAGGAAAACAATAATGTCCTCACCTCCTTTCTTACTGCGCTTCAACAACGTCTCGAGTCGTGATTTTTGGTTTAAGGATCGTGCTCCACGTCTCGTAATACCCAGCTTGTTGAAATTGTCTCAAATCTCGTTATAGTGGTTTTTCATGTAACAGAAATATACAATTTTTTTTAGATACCAAATTTACAATAATACATATACATACATCTATACATATTTAAATAAGTCCTGTACTAAGGGAGCCATTTTATGGTGGCGGTTTTTTCTTTTATTTTATTTTTTTAATTAAATATTGAAATTTTGGAATTTAATTACCCCCATATTTTTATCTAGGATTCTCTACCAGGATTATCCGTTGGCGAGTATAATTTTGGGACGCGATTTACGCTTAAAAGCTATCGGACTTCGTTTTACAAAAGGTGAAAATTTAGATGCAGGTTATATTCTGAAAGCAAACCAAACTTTACGCTGATTGGTGCCATTAATACGCGATTATTCACCAACAGACATCCCCACACAAAGTAAGCCACATTTACTTTTCAAATTCATGAAAAAAAAGCTGAGGAAAAAAGGTATGGTTAGTCGCAATGATAAACACAATGAAATTATTATTACGCAAAATGAGTACAAGAAAACAGAATCTCTACGTAATACAGATTATTGCGACCGTACCGGACAATGGCTGGACAGGAAGAGAGCTAACAAAAGTTGCCGGTCCGGTTCATTTAACATTACACAGATACTGCACAATTTACAGAGAGGTTTTATTGTAATCGCAGTATCTATTAAGCAGCGATAAAGTCGTCTGTGCGCTACTGCGTGAAAACACTGAGTCACAAAATCCGCTGACACTTGGGGAACATTGCATCATTACCAGTTATGATTCTCTTAAGGAACATTTCGTTCTCATTTGTGCGAACCTAAAGCTCTTCGCAGACTGCGAGGCGGAGGTCTCTCTGGTCTTGACTCATGAGCCGTGTGACGAACTTGGCGGCAAAACGATGCATTCCAAGATGCTCTATCAGGATTTTATGATATGATCCAATTGTAATGTTAAATTCTTCAGCAATCTCTCGGTCAGTCAGTCTTCTATTCGCGCGCACCATTTAGTTGACGTTTCTGACATGAGCCTCGTCGGTAGGCGTCGAAGGGCGTCCTGAAAGCGGGTCATCATTAACTTCCGTCTGGCCATTTCGTGTTTACCATTCGTAACACCGAGGAGGCTTAAGCACTCATTACCGTAGGCTTTCTGCATCATTTGGTGTGTCTCTGTAAAGGTTTTTTTCAGGTTCACGCAAAATTTAATACAAACGCGTTGCTCCTCTAACCCCCCCCCCCCCCAATCTCGAAATTCGCAAACTGTGTGACACAACGTTCTACTCAATACAGCGCTGAACAATGACTAACAGACATACAGCAATGTAACTTCCGGCAGTGGCACATTAAACACAGGATTGCGCAGGGATGCCAACGGCATTTCGCTCGAACACACCACTGGCGCGAAATTGCGAATGTTCCGGAATTGTTACAACAGACATCGTTATGTACATCCATTTTTATAATATGTGTGGGTATATACTACAAAATAGCAGCTATGAAGAAGAGAATACTTCGTATTGTTTCGATTAATGATCCTTGACAATAGAATAATAAATAAAATGATTTTTTTATATTCAGAGAATTACAGCGAGAATGTACAGTTGATTGAAGTTGCGAGGGGCGTTTGAAAAGTCCGTGCAAAAAATAAAAACTACTTATGTGTTTGGGGTAAACCTTTTCTATTTTTAGACATACCGGAAGTCTCCTTTTAGAATTATACACTTCATCCAACGCTGTTCTAATTTGTTGATCCCTTCCGAATAATAGGAATTGTCCAAGACTGCAAAATAGCTAGTAGTTGCGACCATCACCTCCTCGTTTGAATAAAATCTTCGTCCCGCCAGCCATTTCTTCAAATTGGCTAACAAATAGTAACACGAGGGAGCCAAGTCTGGAGACTAGGGGGATGTGAAACGAGCTGGAATCCTGTTTCCAATAATTCTGCGACAAAAACTGCTGAGGTGTGTGCTGGTGCATTCTCGTGATGGAAAATGACTTTTTTGCGGTCAAATCGCCGGCGTTTTTGTTGCAGCTCGGTTTTCAAACGGTCCAATAAAGATAAATAATATGCACCTGTAATAGTTTTACCCTTCTCCAGAAGTCGATGAGGATTATCCCTTGCGAATACCAAAAAACAGTCGCCATAACCTTCCTTGCCGAAGGAATGGTCTTCGCCTATTTTGGTGCAGATTCTCCCTTGCTAACCCATTGTTTAGATTGTTGTTTGGTCTCAGGAGTACAGTAATGTATCCATGTTTCATCCACAGTGACGAAACGACGCTTGAAGTCCTGCAGATTCTTCCTGAACAGCTGCAAACCATCCTTGCAACACTTCACACGATTCCGTTTTTGGTCAAGCGTGAGCAATCGCAGAACCCATGCTGCGCATAGCTTTCTCGTGTCCAAATGTTTATGCAAAATATTATGTACCCGTTCATTCGAGATGCCCACACCACTAGCAATCTCACCCTCCTTAACTCTTCTGTCAACCATCACCATATCTTGGATTTTATCAATGATTTTTGGAGTCGTAACCTGCGCAGGGCATCCAGAACGTTCAGCATCACTTGTGCCCACATGGCCACTCCAAAAATTTTGAAACCACTAATAAACTGTTCTAATCGTAGGTGCAGAGTCACTGTAATGTTTATCAAGCTTCTCTTTAGTCTCCTGAGGCGTTTTGCCTTTCATAAAGTAATGTTTAATCACCACACGAAATTCTTTTTCGTCTTTTTTTGACTGGTGTGCGTTCTTTCCAAAGATGCTACTAACTAAACAAGAGCTCGATACGCGCCGGTGGTGCCATCTCTCTGCACGGACTTTTCAAACGCCCCTCGTATAATTACGAAGCACTGCGCTGTAGTGTTACCCGGTGGCGTACAGCTGGGCGCTGCAAAATAAGATAACGATCAAACCGACGAAGACGGCAGCCGTTATGTTCCCACGGAGGAAACCAGTTCTGAACCGCAGACTGCGAATAGCTGATCAATTTATCCCATGGTCGCCGGGACTGAAGTACCTCAGTGTCTAGCTTGACAAAAAATTACTCTTTACGCAGCATATTGACGACAAGAAGACGGCAGCCCAGAAGATGGCCATGTAATTGATACCGTTCCTGAAGAGTCAGGATCTCAACCCTAAGACTAAACTCCAGTTGTATAAGGCAACGGTGGAACCCTCAATGTTATATCGCTCCACCTCGTGGAGAACTACGTGCGTCTCCAACTACAACAAACCCAAGCGCTGCAAAACATTTGCTATCGATGGGTCACAGGAGCTCCACGGTGGACAAGAAACTTCGACATCCGCACCGCACTCCACGAGACCACTATACAAGAGAAGGTCCGTGACAAGGCTCTACGAGTTTTTTGACAAGTTCGATGCCCTTAGGGACGAAGTTCGACAATTGGAATCGGTAGGAACGGTAAACCCTGCAAGATGTCACAAGTACCGAGTACCGAAGTCAATAACGTTTCACCCCCCATAGGCAATCTGTCATAACTCGAGGAAGCAGTCACACGTAACAGCCTAGACACACCTCACCCTCCACAGCTGATAGACATCACCAAAGACAGCAGGCTAAAGGACCCATTGAGTGCCCAAGCCTAGCTGAATGTGTAATAAATAAATTGTTTTTCTTTTATCCTTACATCCAATCCTAGAAGAATAAGTCATCAAGGATGAGCTCTTCAGCCGACACTACACAGTATATAATTAAAAAATTTTTTTTTAAAAAAACTAAAAAAGAGTGGTGTACAGAAAGTGTACGCTAATGGGGCAGAAGAACATTAGGGGCAGTGGCCGCCGCTCGGCGGCGCTGTGGGACGTGACGCTGCACTGCAGGCGCTTAAGTGCAGCAGGGAAACATCCCGGTGACAATACGGGCCGCAAATGGCGAAATCGGCAGACATTAGCGACTGTGACAAAGGCCAGGTTGTTAAGGCCCGGTGCCTGGGAAGGAGCACCTCAGATGCGTCGTAGCTGATCGTCAGCGTGCTGCTGTTGCCGGCGCCCGTGGAAACTCGTCGAAGGACAGCAGAAGGACGAGTCGGCGGCGAGGTGTTTGACATCCGAGTCTCATCACAGAGAGTGGAGGTCGGAGGGCTTCTCGAACTGTGAGGCGAGACAGGTGGCGATTTGTTGCAGATCTGCAGGCAGGGAACAGTGCTGGTGGAGCTACAACGGTTTCAGATGAGTTGTCGGTCGATTCGGGGCCAGGCGGCGAGGCGGCGAGGCGGCGAGGCGGCGAGGTCGTCGCTCCCAACAGATTGGGGACGGATGGGGAAGTAAGCCGGCCGTGCCCTTTTAAAGGAACCATCCCGGCATTTGCCTGAAGCGAATTAGGCAAATCACGGAAAACCTAAATCAGGATGGCCGGACGCGGGTTCGAACCGTCATCCTCCCGAATGCGAGTCCAGCACGCTGACCACTGCGCCACCTCGCTCGGTAGTGTTTCAGGGCACACTGCCCTGCGCAAGTGGTCGAAGGTCGGGCTACGCAGCAGTCGATCCGTACGTGTTCTCCTGTTGACCTACCGGCGTCGTCAGTTAAGATTTCAGTGGGTACGCGATCATCGCGACTGCGCCGCGGATCGATGGAAAGGTGCGGCCTGGCCGGACGAACCACTTTGCTTCTCACGTCTGATCGACGGCCGCGTCCTGGTACGCCGTCATCAGGACGAACGGCTGCTAGAAACTTGCACAGTGCCACTGCTGCGGGGGACATTCACAAGGACTTTGACGGGGACACTGCTACTCATCGAAGGCATCTTCACCGTGTCGACTACGTGAACGCAAATGCGCATTATCTTCATTTGTTAATGCTAGATCTCTTCTGACAGGATAACTGTCCGTGTCACAAGGCCAGAATCGTACTACAGTGCCTTCACGAGCACGACAGTAATCTCACACTGATGTCTAGGCCGTCAAATCAGCCCGAAAGCCTTCAAATGGCTTGTCGAGTCCCTGCCAAGACGGACGATTGTAGTGTCTCGTTCCATAGGTGGACATACAGGCTGCTCATTACTGTATTTTGATACCGAAAACCTCCTCCACACATATTCTATATGATTAAAATAATCCGGACACCTGGCTGAAAATTTCTTATAAGTTCGTGGCGCCCTCCATCGGTAATGCTGGAATTCAATATGGTGTTGGCCCATCCTTAGCCTTGATGACAGCTTCCACTCTTGTAGGCATACATTCAATCAGGTACAGGCGGGTTTCTTGGGGAATGGCAGCCCATTCTTCACGGAGTGCTGCACCGAGGAGAGGTATCGATGTCGGTCGGTGAAGACTGGCACGAAGTCGGCGTTCCAAAACATCCCAAAGGTGTTCTATAGGATTCAGGTCAGGACTCTGTGGAGCCCAGTCCTTACAGGGATGTTATTGTCTTGTAACCACTCCGCCACAGGCCGTGCATTATGAACAGGTGCTCGATCGTGTTGAACGATGCAATCAGCATCACCGAACTGCTCTTCAACAGTGGGAAGCAAGAAGGTGCTTAAAACATCAATGTAGGCCTGTGCTGTGATAGTGCCATGCAAAACAACAAGGGGTGCAAGCCCCCTCCGTGAAAAACACGACCACACCGTAACACCACCGCCTCCGAATTTAACTGTTGGCACTACACACGCTGGCAGTTGATGTTCACCGGGCATTCGCCGTACCCACACCCTGCCATCCGATCGCCAAATTGTGTACCGTGATTCGTCACTCCACACAACGCTTCTCCACTGTTCAACTGTCCAACGTTTACGCTTCTTACGCCAAGCGAGGCGTCGTTTGGCATTTACCGCCGTGATGTGTGGCTTATGAGCAGCCGCTCGACCATGGAATCCAAATTTCCTCACCTCCCGCCTAACTGTCAAAGTACCTGCAGTGGGTCCTGATGCAGTTTGGAATTCCTGTATGGTGGTCTGGATAGATGTCTGCCTATTACACGTTACGACCCTCTTCAACTGTCGGCGGTCTCTGTCGGTCAACAGACGAGGTCGGCCTGTACGCTTTTGTGCTGTACGTGTCCCTTCACGTTTCCACTTCACTAACGCATCGGAAACAGTGGCCCTAGAGATGTTTAGGAGTGTGAAAATCTCGCGTACATACGTATGACACAAGTGGCATCCCATCACCTGCCCACATTCGGAGTCCGTGAGTTGCGCAGAGCGCCCTATTCTCCTCTCTCCCGATGTCTGATGACTACTGTAGTCGCTGATATGGAGTACCTGGCAGTAGGTGACAGCACAATGCACATAATATGAAGATCGTGTGTTTCTCGAGGTGTCCGGATACTTTTGATCACAAAATGTGTGTGAGAAAGATGTTGTTCATAGATTAGTTTCACGAGCCGTTAACTCCACCATACGTGTTTCCGCTAATGCTAGTGATCTGGTGTGCATAACTTAAGGACGAAAGAAACTTTCACATTATCTGTCACTGCCAAATAACATAGCTCGATGGAACTTGTAACATACATACGGGTTGAATCAGGTAAGACGTAACACCCCTTTTATTTCTTGTACATATGTGTGGAGTGTGGCATGCTATGGGTGTGACACATGGACTCTCGGGACAGAGGAAAACCAGAAGCTAAATTCTTTTGAAATGTGGTGCTATAGACGCATGCTCAAAATAAAATGGATCGACAAGGTCACAAACGAAGTGGTTCTGGAAAGAGCAGGTAAGAAGAGAAACTTCTGGAGTTTCATTGTCAAAAGAAGAGTGCAATTTACAGGCCATCTATTAAGACATAAAGGACTCCTGAGCACAATCATAGAGGGATATGTCGAGGGAAAAAGACCAAGAGGAAGACCACGACTGAGGTACATGGATCAAATCGTGAAAGATGTGGAATGTAACACCTATAAAGAAATGAAGAGAAAAGCTGAAAGACGCACAGAATGGAGACAAGCTGCCATTGTAGTTGTTGCAAACCAATCCTTGGATTGACCACTACAGAAGAAGAAGAAGAAGTAGAAGAAGAAGATGGAAACGCGGCTTTCGGCAAATGTTAGAGCGTCGAGGGGCACTTATGGTTTTGTTTCCTAAATGTTTTTAGCGGTGGTATTAACGAATATATCTAAGAAAGTACATTTTTTAAGTCGAACCGTATACTTATTGTAACTGCATTCGATAGCTCTTGAGAAGACAGTTACAGTGATATATCGTCTTACATTGAAACCTGTCGTAAAAAAGTTCTAGAAATGTACTAGAATTTGAGAGCACGGTGGTCGGAAACGGCATTTGCGGTGCAAACAATGACAAGCAGGATTATCGGACGAGGCTGCGTAGTTCTACACCGTAAGATAGGCCTGCGTTGCGAGAATAAAGCTTTATTTCCCATAGAACCAACTTATGACCTATATGCAGGTTCAGCTACAAATTTTGTACTTGGAAATACGACATAGGTTGGAATATAGCGTCTCAGAAAGGGCTTAGGAAACCTATTTCACATTTGTGTATCCTAGTTTTACGTGAGCAGCAACAGGGAAATCAACTATTCATTATACAAAAATGAAGAAGTCTTATACGCTTCAAAAAGCAACTACTGCATTAAATATGAAAATGTTATAAGGAAGATTTGACCTACCTTTTTCCGTACGTGGCTCTGTGCTTCTTAGAAGTGAAATGTGTCTTTTTGGACAACTGTCTCTACCTACACTGCTCTAAGTTCTGTGATGTGGGATCATTCGTTGAACTAAACATTTTATTAAAATGCTTTGGTGTCCACCTGTACACCGCAAAATAAATATTCTTAACGCAACTTTGGTTGGTTCAAATGGCTCTGAGCACTATGGGACTCAACTGCTGAGGTCATTAGTCCCCTAGAACTTAGAACTAGTTAAACCTAACTAACCTAAGGACATCACAAACATCCATGCCCGAGGCAGGATTCGAACCTGCGACCGTAGCGGTCTTGCGGTTCCAGACTGCAGCGCCTTTAACCGCACGGCCACTTCGGCCGGCTAACGCAACTTTCTATCATGGTGAACGTAAGTGCGTAATGACCGTGTTATCAGCTGTCTGCCTGCGGTAGCGGAGTGGTCAGGGCCACAGAATGTCAGTCCTAAGGGCCACGGTTCGATTTCCGCCTGGGTCGGTAATTTTCTCCGCTTAGTGACTGGGTGTTGTGTTCTGCTAATCACCATCATTTTATCCCCACCGACGCCCAAGTCGCCGAAGTGGAGTCAGATCAAAAGACTTGCACCCGGCAAACGGTCTACCCGACGGGAGGCGCTAGTCACACGACATCTGCATTACAAGTAATACACGCTGTCGACTTATTTGACACTGCAGTGCAATTTGGTACACACGTAAATGAAATGAACAATTTACTAACAATACAATGAGATAAACAATTTACTAACAGGCCGGCCGGTGTGGCCGTGCGGTTAAAGGCGCTTCAGTCTGGAACCGCGTGACCGCTACGGTCGCAGGTTCGAATCCTGCTTCGGGCATGGATGTGTGCGATGTCCTTAGGTTAGTTAGGTTTAAGTAGTTCTAAGTTCTAGCGGACTGATGACCACAGAAGTTAAGTCCCATAGTGCTCAGAGTCATTTTTTTTTTAATTTACTAACAATGATCTGGTAACCATCCGGATCACATAACGTAAAATTTGTCTTATAAAAAAAGAAAAAAAAGAAAAACCTTTACTCTTTATTGAAGCGTGTGTTCAAACTGTTGACCATGGACTGAGAGGCGCATTTGCAATTACCCTTCAAAAGATACAGAAGAATGCTGAAGATTGGATGGGTAGATCACATAACTAATGAGGAAGTATTGAATAGGATTGGGGAGAAGAGAAGTTTGTGGCACAACTTGACCAGAAGAAGGGATCGGTTGGTAGGACATGTTCTGAGGCATCAAGGGATCACCAATTTAGTATTGGAGGGCAGCGTGGAGGGTAAAAATCGTAGAGGGAGACCAAGAGATGAATACACTAAGCAGATTCAGAAGGATATTGGTTGCAGTAGGTACTGGGAGATGAAGAAGCTTGCACAGTATAGAGTAGCATGGAGAACTGCATCAAACCAGTCTCAGGACTGAAGACCACAACAACAACAACTTCAAAAGAATGATGAACATATGTAATTACAGTGAATGATATGGTAGAGCGTGCACTGGTGATTCGACGACACATATCGTCTGGCGTAGTTTTGGCTTCGTCATAGACTGCATCTTGTGCATCTTGGAGTGCTCCCCAAAGACAGAAATCATGAGGAGTCAAATTGGAGAACCCCGCTGGCCATTTGAGAATTACGTCCTACCCAACGTCCAGGCAACTTCTCATTCAGTATTTGCGGTGCAACACGGGACGAGAGAGCTGGAGAACTGTCGTGTTGCAGCCACTTACACTGTAGAATATGCAGTGATACCTCTTCCAGAAGAACCGGCGGAATGTTCGCCAGAAAGTGTGCGTCCGAATGTCCATTTAGTAAGTCTGAGACGAAATAAAGTCCCAGAATGTAAAACTTCCTGGCAGATTAAATCTGTGTGCCGGACCGAGACTCGAACTCGGGAGCTTTGCCTTTCGCGGGCAAGTGCTTGCCCGCCAAAGGCAAAGGTCCCGTGTTCGAGTCTCGGTCCGGCACACATTTTTAATCTGCCAGGAAGTTTCATATCAGCGCACAATCTGCTGTAGAGTGAAAATTTCATCCTAGAAACATCCCCCAGGCTGTGGCTAAGCCATGTCTCCGCAATATCATTTCTTCCAGAAGTGCTAGTTCTGCAAGGTTAGCAGGAGACATTCTGTGAAGTTTGGAAGGTAGGAGACGAGGTACTGGCGGAATTAAAGCTGTGAGGACGGAGCGTGAGTCGTGCACGGGTAGCTCAATTGGTAGAGCACTTGCCCGCGAAAGGCAAAGGTCCCAAGTTCGAGTCTCGGTCCGGCACACAGTTTTAATCTGCCAGGAAGTTTCATATCAGCGCACACTCCGCTGTAGAGTGAAAATTTCATCCCAGAATGTAATTTCCTATGATGCCGCATCATGCGTTTACGCTCCAAGGCGGTTGACGTTGCAGCGAATGTGGATTTTCGACTGGTCAGTAGTGCACGTGATGCAAATTTACATTGGCGTGGTTAGTAAACGTTGCTTCATCGATCAGGAGCACACGTTCGGAAAACTTAAGGTCGCCTCTCGGCTGCTGATGGGCAAACCGACAAAATACTGTACGACGATCGAAATCACGGTCGTCGGGCGCCTGATATATTGGCAAATGATGCAGGGTGGAAATGACGCTCGCCTTGCTGATTCCACATTCCTTGACAATACGTCTCGTAAGTGCGGATTCATTAGCGTCGCAACCAGACCAGCTCCTGCGTGCTCTATTTCAGTTGCACTGTTCTTTCTGCTCCTCTTTTAGGCGTACGTCCGCACCGATAGCTGAGTGGTCAGCGTGTTGTGTTGTCTTCATTATCATTTCATCATCACCAGTGGATGGCAACGGGAAACCACCAGTGGAATCACTTCTCTAGACGCTCATGGGGTGGACCTCTCTGACGAGGCTTCCTCCGTGACCAGACCTGCCGTACTTTTGACGTTCAAGCAGCCTGCCGCGTCGGACACTGCCGATCCGTATACATAGCCCTGTACCGCTGTACTGTTTTTACGGCATTTCTCTTGCATTCATCCAACTTCTTCTCATTGGCATACATGTCTCCACGCAACGGATGTTGATGCAGAAATGAAAAGTCTGCAGAGCAGACGAGTAAAGAGGCAACTGTGTTGACGTTCTGACACAGCATTGCATGAGAGTTCTGCTTGACGGTGTCTGCAACGCTAAAGCCGTCGGCACACGGGCCGTGCTGTCGAACGTTAACGCTGAGCGTGCCAAGTTCAACGTGCTGCTGAACGCTCAGGAAAGATGCGACTTGTGCACACGGTACGTGGGCCCCAACGTGGTATACGCGATCGCAACGCACTCCAGTGGCAGTTGAGGGATGCTTCTAGTTCGTAAATCACACTGTTTACTCGACGGGCGCGCCTAAAATTCCCAAGTTAGCTCTATTAAAACGCACATTTCCTCTATAGTCCATGAAAAGGAAAGTACGATGTCCAATCAATAAGGACATATACTTACAAAAAATTCCGTTACAAACAGTGCGTTACAAATTTGGAATACTTCTCCGCATAAGATAAACATTATTTCATCATTCCCACATTTTAGTTAAACCCCAAGGTCAGTCTTACTTGATCAGTGTTCCTATTCAGTAGCAGAAATCTTTGCCACAAGTGAATTACGAAGCGTAAAAGAAAAAGGAGCAAAATATCTTTATGCAAGTAGCGCAAGCTATCCGGTAGATTAAGCCAATCGAACAAAGTCACCCCTCAAAAAAAGGTGAACTTATATTTACATAACATCAAATATTATAGTATATACTTATATTAAACTAATAATAAAGTATCAGAACCTAGTAAAAACGCGAATGTTAGGGAAAAAAATTTGGAAGTGGCAGGTCGCGAACCACGACCCCAACCAACAACTCCATAGCGGGCAGTGACGCTAGTCATTATTCTTTTTTTTTTAATTCCATAAAAACAGTAACAAAAATGGCTACAATAAAATGACATAAATAAGGGTAAAGATAATTGCAGTCATAAATTACAGCATTCAAAGAATGCTACACCAATAACACATCCCGAGCGTCTAATCATAATATCTTAGGTCCTGCAGAAAACCTTAATTGTAGATATGTTACTACTTGAAATTTAATTATAACAAATTGTACCAAGAATAATGCGTTTTGGGTGGATCTTCAGCGTGTCGCTGGCTTCAAATAGCCTACTCTCATAATACGCAAGTTACAATAATTCTTTTGCCACGAATATGATGTTTCTCATTATTTTATCCTCAAAACTCTGTACTGAAGGGAGACGTCGTGCGTGTGACGTAGGTGGCGTTGTGTAATCTCATTGGTCAACGCTGAGACGCACGCTCAGAATATCTGACACGCCAGATGTTGCTCTGCACGTTCGCAAAGACACCCGAACGTGCCGTTCCACGCTATGACGTCAGAAACTCGGCACGCTCAACGCTCAACGTTCGGATGCACGGTCCGTGTGGCGACGGCTTCATGCCGGTTCCGGCCACCGTGCTCTCAAATTCTAGGACATTTCTCGATTTCTTTTTACGATGGGTTCAAACGTCAACACTAACAAACACCATATCGCTATAATTGTCTTCTCAAGAGCTATCAAATGCAGTTATTAAAAGTATACGGTTCCATTTAAAAAGCGTACTTGATTCAATATCTCCGTAGGTACCAGCGGTAAAAACATCAACGGAACAAAAAGATACGTGCCCCCCAGTGTTCCAGCATTTGCCAGAAACCGTGCTTCTGTATGTGTAACCGTTCACGAAATACACTCCTGGAAATTGAAATAAGAACACCGTGAATTCATTGTCCCAGGAAGGGGAAACTTTATTGACACATTCCTGGGGTCAGATACATCACATCATCACACTGACAGAACCACAGGCACATAGACACAGGCAACAGAGCATGCACAATGTCGGCACTAGTACAGTGTATATCCACCTTTCGCAGCAATGCAGGCTGCTATTCTCCCATGGAGACGATCGTAGAGATGCTGGATGTAGTCCTGTGGAACGGCTTGCCATGCCATTTCCACCTGGCGCCTCAGTTGGACCAGCGTTCGTGCTGGACGTGCAGACCGCGTGAGACGACGCTTTATCCAGTCCCAAACATGCTCAATGGGGGACAGGTCCGGAGATCTTGCTGGCCAGGGTAGTTCACTTACACCTTCTAGAGCACGTTGGGTGGCACGGGATACATGCGGACGTGCATTGTCCTGTTGGAACAGCAAGTTCCCTTGCCGGTCTAGGAATAGTAGAACGATGGGTTCGATGACGGTTTGGATGTACCGTGCACTATTCAGTGTCCCCCCGACGATCACCAGTGGTGTACGGCCAGTGTAGGAGATCGCTCCCCACACCATGATGCCAGGTGTTGGCCCTGTGTGCCTCGGTCGTATGCAGTCCTGATTGTGGCGCTCACCTGCACGGCGCCAAACACGCATACGACCATCATTGGCACCAAGGCAGAAGCGACTCTCATCGCTGAAGACGACACGTCTCCATTCGTCCCTCCATTCACGCCTGTCGCGACACCACTGGAGGCGGGCTGCACGATGTTGGGGCGTGAGCGGAAGACGGCCTAACGGTGTGCGGGACCGTAGCCCAGCTTCATGGAGAAGGTTGCGAATGGTCCTCGCCGATACCCCAGGAGCAAGTGTCCCTAATTTGCTGGGAAGTGGCGGTGCGGTCCCCTACGGCACTGCGTAGGATCCTACGGTCTTGGCGTGCATCCGTGCGTCGCTGCGGTCCGGTCCCAGGTCGACGGGCACGTGCACCTTCCGCTGACCACTGGCGACAACATCGATGTACTGTGGAGACCTCACGCCCCACGTGTTGAGCAATTCGGCGGTACGTCCACCCGGCCTCCCGCATGCCCACTATACGCCCTCGCTCAAAGTCCGTCAACTGCACATACGGTTCACGTCCACGCTGTCGCGGCATGCTACCAGTGTTAAAGACTGCGATGGAGCTCCGTATGCCACGGCAAACTGGCTGACACTGACGGCGGCGGTGCACAAATGCTGCGCAGCTAGCGCCATTCGACGGCCAACACCGCGGTTCCTGGTGTGTCCGCTGTGCCGTGCATGTGATCATTGCTTGTACAGCCCCCTCGCAGTGTCCGGAGCAAGTATGGTGGGTCTGACACACCGGTGTCAATGTGTTCTTTTTTCCATTTCCAGGAGTGTAGAACTGATGTTACGTCTTACGTGACTCATCCTGTATAAAGTACGGGGTGTTCAAAACGTCTCTCCGCAGTGCCGTATGATTGTTAGCCGCTCGTGCCGTATGCCGCAGTGAATATACCGACATGGATCTCAGTGAAATACAAGCTATTAACTTATTGAATATTTTCTTACTGACTTGTTCGGACTCGTGGACATTCTATCGGAAATATCGAGTAGTTTATCCTCAGACAAAACGCTAGAACGACCACTTCTCGGTGCATCTGTCACTGAATCCGTACTTCGAAATTTGTTAATCAAATCTCGCGCAGTATCGCGATGTGGGAGTGTTGTCTCCGGGAAAACTGAATTAAATGTTTGACGAACTGAAACTGTCTATTTACCGCCAGCTTTGAACACTTGTTCGGCTAAAAACACACGTTCTTCAATGGCTACTATTTTAACAGTGATAAAAACAAAACAAACGAACAAAGGAACTAAAACGTTCACGTCAAAACGTAACGACACACACCAACAATACTACTGACGCTGGCTGAAATACTCCAGACAGTGGAATGTTGGGAGCCAACGGCCTTGCCGCAGTACTAACACAGGTTCCCGTCGGATCACTGAAGTTAAGCGCTCTTGGGCTGGGATAGCACTTGGATGGGTGACCATCCTGTCTGCCGAGCGCTGTTGGCAAACGGAGTGCACTCAGCCCTTGTGAAGCAAACTGAGGAGCCACTTGATTGAGAAGTAGCGGCTCCGGTCTCTGAAACTGACATACGACTGGCAGAGCGGTGACCACAAGCCACTCCATATCTGCATCCAGCCACGCCTGTGGTCTGAGGATGACACGGCGGCCGGTCGGTACTATTGGGCCTTGATGGCCTGTTCAGGAGGAGTGGAATGCTGGGGAAGTCCACTTGAAGGGAAGTAACCCAGGCAGACGAACAATCGTACGGCAAGCACGGCTGACAATCATACAGCACTGAGGAGAGACTTTTCGAACCCCCCATACTGAATTAAATGTTTGACGAACTCAAACTGTCTATTTACCGCCAGCTTTGAACACTTGTTCGACTAAAAACACACGTTCTTCAATGGCTACTATTTTAACAGTGACAAAAACAAAACAAACGAACAAAGGAACTAAAACGTTCACGTCAAAACGTAACGACACACACCAACAATACTACTGACGCTGGCTGAAATACTCCAGACAGTGGAATGTTGGGAGCCAACGGCCTTGCCGCAGTACTAACACAGGTTCCCGTCGGATCACTGAAGTTAAGCGCTCTTGGGCTGGGATAGCACTTGGATGGGTGACCATCCTGTCTGCCGAGCGCTGTTGGCAAACGGAGTGCACTCAGCCCTTGTGAAGCAAACTGAGGAGCCACTTGATTGAGAAGTAGCGGCTCCGGTCTCTGAAACTGACATACGACTGGCAGAGCGGTGACCACAAGCCACTCCATATGTGCATCCAGCCACGCCTGTGGTCTGAGGATGACACGGCGGCCGGTCGGTACTATTGGGCCTTGATGGCCTGTTCAGGAGGAGTGGAATGCTGGGGAAGTCCACTTGAAGGGAAGTAACCCAGGCAGACGAACAATCGTACGGCACGCACGGCTGACAATCATACAGCACTGCGGAGAGACTTTTCGAACCCCCCATACTGAATTAAATGTTTGACGAACTCAAACTGTCTATTTACCGCCAGCTTTGAACACTTGTTCGACTAAAAACACACGTTCTTCAGGAAGAAAAGAAATACACAATGAGACAAAGAGAAAAGACTCTTTTATTCAAAGACAATAATTGCACTGAACTTACCGCAATTCATGATGATCCCCTAGACAATTCGAGGGGCAGGAAAGAGTGTGTGATCAGCATGCATGGTAATGCATGTTCTGCAACGTGCTCCCATGCTGCTCACCAGGTCGTGCAAAGCCCGAGAGATGGCACCACCAGCATGTATAGAGATTATGTTTATAGCATCTTTGGAAAGAACGCACACCAAGTTTCAGCCATATTGGTCTATTTCTTTGCGTTTGGCATTCGTGTGATTATCAAAAAAGGACGAAAAAGAATTTCGTGTGGTGTTTAAACATTACTTTGTGAAAGGCAAAACGCCTCAGGAGACTAAAGAGAAGCTTGATAAACATTACGATGACTCTGAACCTTCGATTAGAACAGTTTATAAGTGGTTTGAAAATTTTCGGAGTGGCCATATGGGCACAAGTGATGCTGAACGTTCTGGATGCCCTGTGCAGGTTACGACTCTGGAATAATTGATAAAATCCATGATATGGTGATGGGTGACAGAAGATTTAAGGTGCGTGAGATTGCTAGTGGTGTGGGCATCTCGAATGAACGGGTACATAATATTTTGCGTAAACATTGGGACACGAGAAAGCTATGCGCAGCATGGGTTCTGCGATTGCTCACGCTTGACCAAAAACGGAATCGTGTGAAGTGTTGCAAGGATGGTTTGCAGCTGTTCAGGAAGAATCTGCAGGACTTCAAGCGTCGTTTCGTCACTGTGGATGAAACATGGATACATTATTATACTCCTGAGACCAAACAATAATCTAAACAATGGGTTAGCAAGGAAGAATCTGCACCAAAATAGGCGATGACCATTCCTTCGGCTGGGAAAGTTATGGCGACTGTTTTTTGGGATTCGCAAGGGATGATCCTCATCGACTTCTGGAGAAGGGTAAAACTATTACAGGTGCACATTATTCATCTTTATTGGACCGTTTGAAAACCGAGCTGCAAGAAAAACGCCGGCGATTGGACCGCAAAGAAGTCCTTTTCCATCACGACAATGTACCAGCACATACCTCAGCAGTTGTGGTCGAAAAATTAATGGAAAGAGGATTCCAACTCCTGAATGAGATTTTCAGTCTGCAGCGGGGTGTGCGCTGATATGAAACTTCCTGCCAGATTAAAACTGTGTGCCGGACCGAGACTCGAACTTGTAGTAGAGCACTTGCCTGGGAAAGCCAAAGGTCCCGAGTTCGAGTCTCGGTCCGGCACACAGTTTTAATCTGCTGGAAGTTTCAGGATTCCAACTCGTTTCACATACCCCATATTCTCCAGACTTGGCTCCCTCGGACTACTATTTGTTCGCCAATTTGAAGAAATGGCTGGCAGGACAAACATTTTATTTAAACGAGGAGGTGATTGCAGCAACTAATAGCTATTTTGCTGACTTGGACAATTCATAGTATTCGGAAGGGATCAACAAATTAGAACAGCGTTGGACGATGTGTGTAAGTCTAAAAGGAGACTATGTCGGAAAATAAAAAAGGTTTACCCCAAACACGTAAGTAGTTTTTATTTTTGCACGGACTTTTCAAATGCCCCTCATACATGTCCCCAACGCATCCCACACGGGCACAGGGAATGGACAGGCCAGTCCATTTGCCGCATATCTTACTGTTCTGACAGCTCCTCCACCTGTGCTCCTGGATGTGGTTGCACTTTGTCGTCCGCAACACGCGCGTGCACACGAGGAAGGAGTAGAGTTTCACGTTAGCATTGACTAGCGAATGCGCCGTATTCAAAGATACGGAGGTCAGGAGGCCGATACAACATTATGTCTCACCACACCATAACACACGTACCACCGGAACGATGACGTTCAACAGTGTTCCAGAATGTACTAAGTGTTCACACCTCTCGGCATACGAGAGTACGTCCAGCACCATCGAACACGATTGCTCAAAAATGGCTCTGAGCACTATGGGACTCAACTGCTGTGGTCATAAGTCCCCTAGAACTTAGAACTACTTAAACCTAACTAACCTAAGGACAGCACACAACACCCAGCCATCTCGAGGCAGAGAAAATCCCTGACCCCGCCGGGAATCGAACCCGGGAACCAGGGCGTGGGAAGCGAGAACGCTACCGCACGACCACGAGATGCGGGCGAACACGATTGCTTTGGTGGTCTGTGTCTTATGGTGTGGGAGGCATACTGGTGCACGGTTGTACTGCGCTTGAAATCTCCGAACATGTTACACTGACTGGTCGACGCCATTGTGACAGTGTGCAGCTTCCCCACGACAAAGCGAGACCGCATCGGCGTGATCACACACCCCATTAAGAACTGTGTCCTGCCTTTCGTAATGTCCAGGGATCATCACGAGTCCCGATGACTTCAGTTTATTATTGCCCTATTTCTGTGCGTCTCATTGGCTGTTCCTTTCAGTTACTTACTACATCTACACCCACACTTACATACTCCACAAGCCACTGTATGGTGCGTGGTGGAGGGTACCCCTGTGCCACTACGACTCGTCTCCTACCCTGTTCCAGTCGGAAACAGAGCGAGGGAAAACGACTGTGTGTATGCCTCTCTAAACTTATCCTCATGGTCCTTCTGCGAAATGTACGTTGGCGCCAAAGCAATGGTACTGCATCCTGAAATACGGTTTGTTGTAATGGTCTGCGGGTTTGCACGTAGCCGTACAGTACGTAACGCGCGCTCGCCAGCCGACCTATCTTACAATGCTGAGAATTTGCTTGGTCAGTAGACGTGCGTCCGGCCGCAGTGCGCCACAGGAGACTGAGCCACTGGCTGCCATCCGCACCGGGCCGTATAACTAGCCCACTCTTGGGCGCCAATATGTCTCTTTTCTTAGCTCACCGCGGAGCTTTTCGATACGACCGTAATTAGCTACTGTTAGGATGTCAGGCACAGTGATGATGGATGCGCTCAGCGAGCGTGTTTTATAATCAGTCTTTTGCTAATAAACTGTTTAAAATTACTTCTCGGTGTTCGCGTATTCTGTACCTCTGGGCTCCACTGCTTACTAATCGCCGCGCGGGATTAGCCGAGCGGTCTGAGGCGCTGCAGTCATGGACTGTGCGGCTGGTCCCGGCGGAGGTTCGAGTCCTTCCTCGGGCATGGGTGTGTGTGTGTTTGTCCTTACGATAATTTAGGTTAAGTAGCGTGTAAGCTTAGGGACTGATGACCTTAGCAGTTAAGTCCCATAAGATATCACACACATTTGAACATTTGCTGCCGGTCGGGGTGACCGGAGCGGTTCTAGGCGCTACAGTCTGGAACCGCACGACCGCTACAGTCGCAGGTTCGAATCCTGCCTCGGGCATGGATGTGTGTGATGTCTTTAGGTTAGTTAGGTTTAAGTAGTTCTAAGTTCTAGGGGACTGATGACCTCACAAGTTAAGTCCCATAGTGCACAGAGCCATTTGAACCATTTTTTGAACATTTGCTTACGAATCCTGACAAATATTTCGTGTAATTATCATCCAGGGGTAACAATACAAACAACCTCCTTATATTAAACTTCCTGGCAGATTAAAACTGTGTGCCCGACCGAGACTCGAACTCGGGACCTTTGCCTTTCGCGGGCAAGTGCTCTACCATCTGAGCTACCGAAGCACGACTCACGACCGGTACTCACAGCTTTACTTCTGCCAGTATCTTGTCTCCTACCTTCCAAACTTTACAGAAGCTCTCCTGCGAACCATGCAGAACGCACTCCTGGAAGAAAGGATATTGCAGAGACGTGGCTTAGCCACAGCCTGGGGGATGTTTCCAGAATGAGATTTTCACTCTGCAGCGCAGTGTGCGCTGATATGAAACTTCCTGGCAGATTAAAACTGTGTGCCGGATCGAGACTCGAACTCGGGACATTTGCCTTTCTGAACTACCCAAGCACGACTCACGACCCGTCCTCACAGCTTTACTTCCGCCAGGTTCGCAGGAGAGCTTCTGCGAAGTTCGGAAAGTAGGAGACGAGGTACTGGCGGAAGTAAAGCTGTGAGGACGGGACGTGAGTCGTGCTTGGGTAGCTCAGGTGGTAGAGCACTTGTTCGCGAAAGGCAAAGGTCCCGTGTTCGAGTCTCGGTCCGGCAAACAGTTTTAATCTGCTGGAAGTTTCTGCCGCTAACAAGTCTAGCAGCCCGCCTCTGAATTGCTTCGATGTCTTCCTTTAATCCGACCTGGTGCGGGTCCCAAACACTTGAACAGTACTCAACAACGGGTTCCACTGGTGTCCTATACGAGGTCTCCTTTACAGACGAACCACACTTTCCTGAAATTTTCCCAATAAACTGAAGTCGACCATTCGCCTTCCGCACCACAATCCTTACATGCTTATTCCGCTTCATATCGCTTTGCAGCGTTACGCCCAGATATCTAACCGAAGTGCCTGTGTCCAGCAGCACACTACTAAAATAATATTTTATCTACTGATCTGCATTAATGCGGCGCGCGGTATTCGCTCGGTCTGAGGCGCATTGCCACGGTTCGCGCGGCTCCCTCGTCGGAGGTTCGAGACCTCCCTCGGGCATGGGTGTGTGTGTTGTCCTTAGCGTAAGTTGGTTTAAGTTAGATTACGTAGTGTGTAAGCCTAGGGACCGATGACGTCAGCAGTTTGGTCCCATAGGAACTTACAACCACCACCACTGCATTAGCTTACATTTTTCTACGTTTAGAGCTAGCTGCCGTTCATCACAGCATTTAGGTTCTGTCTAACTCGTCTTGTGTCTTCCTGCAATAACTCAACTTCGACACCTTGCCGTATGCCACGGCGTCATCAGCTAACAGCCGCAGATTGCTGTCCACCCTGTCCGCCAGATCATTTGTGTATATAGAAAATAACACCGGTCCCGTCACACTCCCCTGACGATGCCCGCCTCTCCGATTAACACTCGCCGTCTAGGACAAGATACTGGGTTCTGTTGCTTAAGAAGTCTTCGAGCAACTCACGTAGCTGGGAACCTCTTCCGTATGCTTGTATCTTCGCTAACAGTCGGCAGTGTGGCATCGTCTCAAATGCTTTACGGAAATCTAGGAACATGAAATCCGTTTGTTGCCCTTCATCCATGGTTCGCAGATCTCATGTGAGAAAAGAACGAGCTGAGTTTTGCACGAGCAATACTCTCAAAAACCGCACAGATTTGTGGAGAGAAGAGTTCTTTCTATACGGTGACAATTAATCAACTATATGAAATAAAATCGTCATAACTTATGTACGGTTTACGTTAGGACAATGTAATTGCACAGTTGGCAGCAGGGCACAATGGGAATTAGTATGCGCTGCATGGTTTGTTTTGACGAAGAAGCCCATTATCCAAAGTGACTCTGATTTCGACAAGATGTGGTTCATGCAAGACAGAGCTAGACACCATCGACGCAGGAGACTGTTTACATTTATCGTTTTCCATGGATCCCTTGAAGACGAGTCTCTGGGATGTGGAAAAAGTCAAAGGTTGCTTTTCTTTTTTACTCAGATACAGGGAAGATATTCACCGATGGTGTAGTAGGAATTGGCCAACAGGAAGTTCTTTAATTCACTCTGAAACCGATCTTTATCACTTACAAGATCTTTGACATTCTCTGGTAAGTTATTGAATATATGAGTACCCATGTATTTGACTACATTTTGTACTAATGTTAAGCTTTTATAGCTCTTACACAGATTGTTTTTTGTTCTGGTATTATAATCATGTTTTGCACTATTTTGTGTAAAAAGAGACATGTTGGAAATGGCAAAGGACATAAGTGAGTATATGTACTGAGAAGTAGTAGTTAGAATACCAAGTTTCTTACAGGGGTCTCTGCATGATGATCTGGGACTGACACCAGATGTAATTATAATAACACGTTTCTGAATTTTGAAAATGTTCTCTTTGTGAGAGGAGTTTCCCCAAAAGATGATTCCATTAGTCAATGGAAGTAGACCGAATAAACTAACTTCTTCATTTTTAAATCACCTATTTGTGCTATCATGCGTACTGCAAATGTAGCTGAACTAAGGCGTTTCATTAAGTCTAGAGTGTGAGTTTTACAATTTAGGTTGTGGTCAATTTGTAGCCCTAAAAATTTGACACTGTATACAGCTTTAATCTCATTGCTTGAATACATTATACCTATAGGGTCAGGTATTCTTTGTGAGGTACTAAACTGTATGTACTGGATCTTGTCAAAATTCAGTGACAATCCATTTGCTGTGAACCACCCATGTCCTGGAGGAGCACTTCGGGAATCGCATTCTGCTTTAGGGTACCCAGAGGCCACTGGCATGGGCCTAGATTGGCCGCCATATTCTCCGGATCCGAACACATGCGACTCCTTTTTGTGGGGCTGTATTAAAGACAAAGTGTACAGCAATAACCCCAAAACCATTCAGCAATGGCTGAAAACAGTCATTCAGGAGGTCATCGACAGCACCGATGCAGCGGGCCGTGCAGCATTTCGCTATTCGTCCGCGTCACATCATCGTCAGTGCAGCCAGGCATATCTAACATCTCATAACCTAAATACGAATATTTGTAGTGACGTTTCCATGTTGAATAAAGTGTATGCACGCCATGCTTTGTAACTAATTTACTTTTTTTCATATAGTTCAATAATTGTCACCCTGCATGTATGGTCCAAGTTTAATCGAGCTATATTACTTGACAGTAACAGCAGGGTATTTTTAGTGTTATTGTGTGTAATATTGAAACATTATCAAATAAGTTGTTCATGAAATAAGTTCGTGGCTTGTGGAAAATAATTTGATGCTAAATCACAGTAAGACTCAGTTTTTACGGTTTCTAACTCACAATTCAACAAGAACTGATATTTTGATCAGACAGAATGGGCAAATTATAAGCGAGGCGGAACAGTTCAAGTTCCTAGGAGTTCGGATAGATAGTAAGCTGTCGTGGAAAGCCCATGTCCAGGATCTTGTTCAGAAACTAAGTGCTGCTTTATTTACCATTAGAACAGTATCTGAAATAAGTGACACTTCAACACGAAAAGTAGTCTACTTCGCATATTTTCATACGCTTATGTCATATGGTATTATTTTTTGGGGTAATTCTTCTGATTCAAAAAGGGTATTTTTGGCTCAAAAACGGGTTGTTCGAGCTATATGTGGTGTAAGTTCGAGAACCTCTTGTCGACGCTTATTCAATAGTCTGGGAATTCTGACATTGCCCTCACAGTATACATTTTCTTTAATTTCGTTTGTTGTTAGCAATATTAGCTTATTCCCAAGAATTAGCAGCTTTCACTCAGTTAATACTAGGCAGAAATCAAATCTGCATGTGGAATGCACTTCCTTGACTCTTGTGCAGAAAGGAGTGCACTATTCTGCTGCATCCATTTTCAATAAGCTACCACAAGAAGTCAAAAATCTTAGCAGTAGCCCAAACACTTTTAAGTCTACACTGAAGAGTTTCCTCATGGCTCACTCCTTCTATTGTGTAGAGGAGCTCCTGGAAGAGCTGAAAAATTAAGCAAATTCCAGTGTTACATTGTTGATTTTCTTAATTTAAACTTACGAATTATCGCCTGAATACATTTTTTGTATTTCATTTTATCTGTTTCTTCTATCGTGTTATAATATCATGTATTGACTCGTCCCATGACCATGGAGACTTCTCCATAATTTGGTCCCACGGAACAATAAAAAAAAATAAAAACCGTATGCATTTATAGCACGTAAAAGGTGGGAGTGACTGGGCTGTTCCCCATCCCCCCCAAAACCGAACCTTAGATTCGCCCCGAGGCAATTCTGAGGTATCCAGAAGAACTGTAGTAGGCGACGACCAGCCACGGCCCCCGAAACAGAAACATCATCCAGTATTCAGAACGCAGTGGGGCGGCGTTCCAGTGTCCGCCTCTGCCTCGTGAGTAATCTGCAGGTGTCTAGGCCGGCGCACGCACCGCTCCGACACAAAAACAGGGATGAGCGAGCTCGGCACGATTTCTCTCCGTCTCCTCTGCTCTGGACCCCACACGTCAGCAACCGAGTGTTCGTACACCCATCGGCTCAGAGATACTGCTCATCTTTCGGACCGTTGTAGTACATACTTGGACGAACAAGTGCTGCTAACGACCTGCTTCTCAACTGTTTTCGAGAAATCGAGGTTCAAAAGTTTTACGAGCCCGCTGAATACCAAGAGAGAGCGCCAAGCGTCGAGTAGTGGAGAAGCTGAAACTTTCCTGGCAGATTAAAACTGTGAGCTGGACCGAGACTCGAACTCGGGACCTTTGCCTTTCGCCGGCAAGTGCTCTACTAGTTTCGCAGGAGAGCTTCTGTGAAGTTTGGAAGGTAGGAGACGATGTACTGGCAGAAGTAAAACTGTGAGGTGTTAGTCGTGCTTGGATAGCTCAGATGGTAGAGTACTTGCCCGCGAAAGACAAAGGTCCTGAGTTCGAGTCTCGGCCCGGCACACAAAAATGTTCAAGTGTGTGTGAAATCTTATCGGGGCTTAACTGCTAAGGTCATCAGTCCCTAAGCTTACACGCTACTTAACCTAAATTATCCTAAGGACAAACACACACACCCATGCCCGAGGGAGGACTCGAACCTCCGCCGGGACCAGCCGCACAGTCCATGACTGCAGCGCCCTAGACAAGGGGCTAATCCCGCGCGGCCCTGTCACACGGTTTTAATCTGCCAGGAAGTTTGATATCAGCGCACAATCTGCTGTAGAGTGAAAATTTCATCCTAGAAACATCCCCCAGGCTGTGGCTAAGCCATGTCTACGCAATATCCTTTCTTTCAGGAGTGCTAGTTCTGCAAGTTTCGCAGGAGAGCTTCCGTAAAGTTTGGAAGGTAGGAGACGAGGTACTGGCGGAAGTAAAGCTGCGGGGACGGGGCGTGAGTCGTGCTTGGGTAGTTCAGATGGTAGAGCACTTGCCCGCGAAAGCCAAAAGTCTCGAATTCGAGTCTCGGTCCGCCACACATTTTTAATCTGCCAGGAAAGTTTCATATCAGCGCACACTCCGCTCCAGAATGAAAAGCACGTTAGTGGAGAAGCTGTTCAGACTCTCCCCTTATTTCAAAGTTATACATCACAGACATTCTGATCGGGGAGCGATCTGTAGATTGTAGTATCTGAAGAAATACTTCTGAGACGATATCACATTTACACATTTGTTTTGAATTGATGACCGGTTTCAACAGTACTTTCGTGTCATCTTCGGATCTGTAATACGACACGATCACACACTGCATTTCTAAGCATTTTTTCTATGTCAGCACAAACGAAATACATAAGTACAATACAGGGTGTTTGAAAATGAATATACCGGTTTTAAGGCTTTGTAGCATTTATTACATTCGACTTATAAATAACACAGCAAATGAAAGGGCAAATGAACCAGTTTTTGTTACAAGGATTGACGATGAGCACTATTCGTCACACGGCGCACATAGAGCTGACCGACCCAGTTCTTCCGAAACATTGATCAGTGTGTCTTTAGTCATTATTGTAACAACTGCTTCATTCCTGTTTCTTAAGTCAGTTCTAAGTTCTAGGGGACTGATGACAGATGTTAAGTCCCATAGTGCTCAGAGCCATTTTTTGAGCCTAAAACAACATTAATACTGGAGGTTCTTGACAAAGGATGAATGATAAATTGTCCACACTCCAGAGAACTTTAAGGGTAGGAACGGCTCGTCCAAGCATTGGAAAAAAAAAAAAAATTATCTGCTCGATAAAATATACACTAACAAACGCGTCACACAATATTTACAAGGCAGTAAATAGCGACTTTTACTTTATCGTTTGTGTCCTGGTTTCTTTGTAAGTGCCATATATTAGATTGGTGCATAAGTTCGTAGCGTTTTTGTTTTGCATGTTTGTATTCAGGTTCCTGTGTGTTCATTTATCGATTGTCACTTTTTATTTGTAGTTCACTGTTGCTATCTCAGCCTACATTTTGCCATTTTGTCATTTGGAGATAGTGAATGGCGCTGTGCATGCTAGAAAGTGGGGAACCAAGTGTAGAAATCGGAACATTTCCGACGTTCTCTCTGAGTTCAGTAGAGGGACGACAGGAGCGAAGGAAGCCAGATATATTCGCGCTGTGTGTAATCCCAAAAGTAAGGTCTCCTATTTTTTTATAAGTACATAGACCTGTTTACTTCTACAATGGTTTACATCAGTTTACAGCTTGAACATTTAGCTATTTTTCGACATAATCACCATTTCTATGCATTTTTGTAGACGCTGTGGCAGTTTTTGTATGCGCATGTCATACCAGCAAGCCGCCATGCTGTTCAGAAAGTTATGAACATCTTCTTTCACCTCGTCGTCGGAGCTGAATAATCGCTTTCCGGCCAAATGTTCTTTTAACCTACGGAACAGGAGATAGTCACTGGGCGCCAAGTCAGGACTATAGAGTAGGTGGGTGATTATGTTCCACTGAAACTGTTGCAGGAGAGCAACGGTTTGCCGAGCGATGTGTGGGCGAGCGTTGTCATGGAGAATGTGTACGCCCTTGCTCAACATTCCTCTTCTCCGGTTCTGAATTGCCCGCTTGAGTTGTTTCGGAGTCTCACAGTACCTGTCAGCGTTAATTGTGGTGCCAGCAGGCATAAAGTCGACCAACAGTACCCCTTTCCGATTCCAAAAAACGGTTGTCATGACTTTACCGGCACACTGTGTTTGTCTAAATTTCCGCGGCTTTGGCGAAGAAGGATGCCGCCACTGGCGTGATTGTTGCTTGGTCTCAGGTGTAAAGTGGTATGCCCAGGTTTCGTCGTCCGCGACAATTGAGTCCAGAAAGTTGTCCTGTTCGGCTGCAAGGCGGTGAAGAAATGCGCGGGAAGCATCAACTCGTTGCCGCATGTGGTCCTCAGTCAGCATGCGTGGCACCCATCTTGAGCACACCTTCCCGTAGTTCAATGTTTCCGTTAAAATTCTGTGAGCGGTGCTTCGGGAAACCTCAGGAACCAACGTGCAGAGATCGTCCAGGGTGATCCGCCGAACTTCACGCACGCTTTGCTCAACCTTCAACACTGTCTCCACAGAAATTGACGGTCTCCCGCTGCTTTGTTCGTCGTGAATTTCGGTCCGAGCAGCTGCAAACTGTCTACACCACTTACGAACATTTTTGACATCCAATCACGACTCACCATACACTTCCGTCAATTGGCGATGGATTTCAGTCGGCGCAGTGCCCTTTGCGTTCAAAAACCGAATAACTGCGCGCAGTTCGCACTTGGCGGTAACATCCACCGGGAGCTCCATTCTCAACGGCTGCCAAGCCAAGACAGCGCGCCTCAGCACAGCGTGCGCATGTTTACACACAGCGCGTGGAGCACTCTTCATAACAGTGTGACCAACTGCCACACAAACAGTGTTCTGTACTTATAAAAAATAGGAGACCTTACTTTTGGGATTACCCTCGTATAATGCGGTTCAACAGAGCACGGCCAGAAAGTGATTTTCTCGTATTAAGGAGTTTCGTTTTGACATTAGTGACTCTCCACATTCCGGCCGGCCGTGGTGGGAGAGCGGTTTTAGGCGCTTCAGTCCGGAACCGCACAACCGCTACGGTCGCAGGGGCGAATCCTGCCTCGGGCATGGATGTGTGTTATGTCCTTAGGTTAGTTATGTTTAAGTAGTTCTAAGTTTTAGGGGACTGATGACCTCAGATGTTAAGACCCATAGTGCTCAGAGCCATTTGAACCATTTTCTCCACATTCGGTGTTTGATGATGACCTTTTATACGCATTAATCCACAACGAAGCACGTCAATGTAGTCGAGTACTGGCAAATGCAGTGAACTGTGATCATTGCACCATCGTGCGGCATTCTCATGCAAAGGGGAAGGTTAAAAAATGGGCTGTATGGGTACCCCATGCTCAAAACAAAAATCACAAAAATCAGCGGGTGTGCATCTCTGCTTGCTCCTTATCAGCTGGCTCGTGAACAACACCGACCATTCCTACCCTGTATTGTTACTGGTGGCGAGAAATGCTGTCTTTATGCTGACATAAGGAAAGCAGCTGCTCGCCGTACAAAGACCTGCACGCGTCCACAAAAGATAATGCTACGCTTCGGCTGTAATAGCGACGGTGTGGTGGACTGCGAGTTGCTCCACGGAAGTGGGGCCACCACTGATGTCATTTACAGTCAACAATTGAGACATCTTGCAGACGTAATCCAGGAATAACGGCCAGGAAGGTGTGGCGAAATAAATAAAAAACATTTGAATTTATTGGTTTTTTGAAAAGAGGAAAAATTATGGATATGGAACTGTAACTTTATAATTTTTGAAAGGCTTTTTTACGGATTGTATTGACCGGCTTGAATGCGGACAAATACAGTGCTGCGTGAAATATGCCTCTAATATAATTTACCATTCCGATTAATTGCATTTTGAATTCTACGTCATTGTTGATTTAATCAGAGTTCTCACCTTAGACGTAGAATTAGTCCTCCTGCCACAATATTAATTCGTCAGTCGCCATCGATGTTCTTCTCTTTGTTGACCGTGTGTACCATCATGAGTCGGCATCGGTTCACTTCACGAAGACGGTGGAAACCAAGGAATACAATGCTACGTCACTTTAAATAATTTTCGTAACATTTCGATACTTTTCACTATTTTTTATTCACAACACAATAAGACTTGCTGTGCTCGTCGCACAAACCACAATTACTAACTATATGGCTGCCTTTCCGCACAGTCCAAAAAATCACGTCCATCCTCCACAAGGCAACAATCGAAAGTGTCCCTTAGCTCCTTGGAGTATGAAACAAAAGAGAATCCAATGTGAACATTACAAAGATTATAATGTAAATGCCTCTCAATGTAATCTTTGGCGCAGCCTTTAAGGTATTGTATGTCTCTGCGTCGGAATGTGTCATTACAAAGGCTGCGTGAAGCGATGCTACTCAAAGATAACGGCCCTCCGCGCTCTGCTAGACTGACAAAAAAAACACATCAGAGGGGTTGGGTTGGAGAGTCATTCCGCACCCGCCTTATTCACCTGATCGTGCGTCCTCAGGTTATCACGTTTCCCGCTCTCTATCGAACAAGCGTCAAGGAACTTTCTTTCCGGATGAAAATGCGCTCCGAAGATGGCTCCACGAATTCTTCCCCTAAAAACGAGGTGATTTCTATAGTCGCGGAATCGAAAAGTTTCCCGAGCTTTGACAGCCTGTTGTAAATAGTTTAAAAACTACATTTTGTTGAGTAAAGTCTCTGTTATTTGTATCTCTTGCGTTTATTAAACTTATGGAAAAACACTACGAGCTTCTGCACTAACCCACTACATCGAAAAAACTTAAGGGCGAGACAAATAAAGTAACAGCATATTACACTCAAGCGCCAAAGAAACTGGTATAGGCATGCGTATTGAAATACAGAGATATGTAAACAGGCAGAATATGGCGCTGCGATCGGCAACGCCTATATAAGACAAGTGTCTGGCGCAGTTGTTGTTAGATCGGTTACTGCTGCTACAATGGCAGGTTACCAAGACTTAAGTGAGTCTGAATGCGGTGCTATAGTCGGCGCACGAGCGATGGGACACAGCATCTCCGAGGTAGTGGTGAAGTGGGGATTTTCTCCTACGACCATTTTACGAGTCTATCGTGAATATCAGGTATCCGGTAAAACGACAAATCTCCGACATCGCTGCGGCCGGAAAAAGATACTTCAAGAACGGGACCAATAACGACTGAAGAGAATCGTTCAACGTGACAGAAGTTCAACCCTTCCCCAAACTGCTGCTCATGTTAATGCTGGGTCTTCAAGAAGTGTCAGCGTGCGAACCATTCAACGAAACATCATCGATATGGGCTTTCGGAGCCGAAGGTCCACTCGTGCACCCTTGATGACTCCAGGACACAAAGCTTTACGCCTCGCCTAGGCCCTTCAACACCGACATTGGACCGTTGATGAGTGGAAACATGTTACTTGGTCGGACGAGTCTTGTTTCAAATTGTATCGAGCGGATGGACGTGTATGGGTATGGAGACAGCCTGGTGAATCCATGGACCCTACATGTCAGCAGAGGACTGTTCAAGCTGCTGGAGGCTCTGTGATGGTATTCGGTGTTGCGATGGGAGTGATATGGACTCGTGATACGTTTAGGTACGCCTCTGGCACTTGACACGTACGTAAGCGTCCAGTCTGATCACCTGCATCCGTTCACGTCCATATATATATATATATATATATATATATATATATATATATATATATATATATATATATATATATATATATATATATATATAGCAGTCAAGATAATAGGCATCTTATCCGCGTGGCAGTAACGGATCGTGCAGCCACGTCTCGATCCCTGAGTCGACAGATGTGGACGTTTGCAAGACAACAACCATCTGCACGAACAGTTCGACGACGTTTGCAGCAGCGCGGACTATCAGCTCGGCGACCGTGGTTGCGGTTACCCTTGACGCTGCATCACGGACATGGGCGCCTGCGATGGTGTACTCGACGACGAACGTGGGTGCAGGAATGATCAACGTCGTTTTTTCGGATGAATCCAGGTTCTGTTTACAGCATAATGATGGTCGCGTCCGTGTTTGGCGACATCGCGGTGAACGCACATTGGAAGCGTGTATTCGTCATCGGCATACTGGCGTATCACCCGGCGTGATGGTATGGGGTGCCATTGGTTACACGTCTCGGTCACCTCTTGTTCCCACTGTCGGCGCTTTGAAGAGTGGACGTTACATTTCAGGTGTGTTACGACCCGTGGCTCTACCCTTCATTCGATGCCTGCGAAACTCTACATTTCAGCAGGATAATGCACGACCGCATGTTGCAGGTCCTGTACGGGCCTTCCTGGACACAGAAAATGTTCGACTGCTGCCCTGGCCAGCACATTCTCCAAATCTCACACCAACTGAAAACGTGTGGTCAATGGTGGCCGTCACAATACGCCAGTCACTACTCTTGATGAACTGTGGTATCGTGTTGAAGCTGCACGGGCAGCCGTACCTGTACACGCCATCCAAGCTCTGTTTGACTCAATGCCCAGGCGTATCAAGGCCGTTATTACGGCCAGAGGTGGTTGTTCTGGGTACTGATTTCTCAGGATGTATGCACCCAAACTGCGTGAAAATGTAATCACATGTCAGTTCTAGTATAATATATTTGTCCAATGAATGCCCGTTTATCATCTGCATTTCGTCTTGGTGTAGAAATGTTAATGGCCAGTTGTGTATTTAGAGGTCTGGCTATAAATAGGCCGCCGTAATCAAGATGAGGAGAACGGTACACCGGCCGTCTCGCTAGCGCGACGCACCGGAGCAAAACTCGACCGCGGTCGGCCATGTGGAGTGCGACGCAGATACTGCCTGTTCTGTGTGCACTAGTTGTGCGCGACTGGTCTAGCGACAACTAGGAGCACGCCATCCTGTCTGCGAGTGAGCGCAGGATGCAGGCAGGCACCGGACGCTGCGCGGAAATACTGCAGCGCATTTCGCAGGTGGCGCGTGTCGACGTGTGAGAGCGGGCGACGTGCGCACGCGCGCCGACTCAAGACGCGACACGCGGGGGTCCGGCCGGCTGCTAACGACCCCGTTATCCGCAGCGCGCAGCGTCGGCGCTGAGAAACCGGGCGCCCTCGCTCCACCGACCGTAGCCACCACCCGGTGCCCCGTTCACATCCACAGGGTGCCAGACAGTTCCTGGTATGCGTGTCTCAAAAGGCTACACCGAGGTGCCGCAACTCGTGCGACACCTCCTTCCGCCCCGCGACGTACACCAACTCGACACGGCACGGACTCCACAAGTCGTCGGAAGAAGTATCTGCCCTGCCGCTTCTACAGCCGTCCAAAACTGCAAAATGTTGGCAGGACACGATTTTGTGCACGAACTCACGTCTTGATTATACAATGAAGGCTTTCACGACCGGCTGGTACTATTGTTGATAATTCTTCCGGGTTATATGGCCGTCGTCCATCGAATTCTTCTATACCTAACGTTTCGTCCAATACTACGTTGGACATCCTCAGAAGTGTGGCTGGTCCTGTTGAGTCCTGCCGACTGACGAGTCGGGCGTCGGAGAGCGGCCTAAATACCGAGGAAAGTGGGCGTGGTCTAGCTTGCACATAGTAGCAGAGAGAAAACTAGTCAAAGATAAAATGTAACTATCGATAATAGTCCGTCACAGATAAAAATTCACTTATCGATTCTGTAACGCCACTGTCCATATCTCGCTTAATTTCAAGGCCTCTTCTTTATTAAAATTATCTTCATGTTTATAAATTTCAATAGCCTCCCTATACAGTCGTGGATAATAGTTCGTGGTAACACTTAAAACTGTAGTTTCAGAAAACTTAACTACATGCTCACCTGACTGAAGTGCATGTTCCGCAACGGCCGATTTATCTATTTTTCCCAGTCGGCAAAGACTCGTATTCACACTTATTTTCGTAGTACCAATATAGACCTTGCCACGTACATGGAATTTTATACACACCGCTAGATGATAATGGTGGCCTTCTATCTTTAACAGAACGAAGTACTTGTCCTATTTTCCTGGTAGGTTTAAATACCGGTTTCACTTTGTTTCAGCAAAATTTTGCCGATTCTATCTGTAACCTTACTAATGAAAGGTAAAGACACTGTGTTCTTCCATGCTGTGTACCATCCTTGTCCTTTGGCCTGCTGTAGTTAGGTCTTAAAACTCTATTAATTTCTTTGTTTGAGTACCCATTCTTTTCGAAGGCCTGTTTCAGATGATTCAGTTCCGTTTCCAGATGTTCCGGCGTACAAATCCGTTTTGCCCTGTCCACTAAACTTTTGATTTAAATGCGGACGGGGGGATAGTCGTTCTTCCATCTGATAAAGGCAATGCCACTGTGGTGATGAACAAAGAGGACTACAGAAGTAAGATTTTGGATCTATTAGTGGCGGGACATTACAATAAACTTAGAAGAGACCCGACGGCTGTTATTTTGAGGAAAACTAATGCGATGATAAAGTCTTCTACTTCCATTCCACAGAAGGATAAAAAATGTTTTGCTAAGGAGTGAAGCTAAGTGTCCCAGGCTTTATGGTTTACCTAAAGTTCACAAAATAAATCTCCCTCTGAGACCCATTGTTAGTGCGATTGATTCCCCTACTTACCAAATATCTAGGTATCTAGCTACTCTTCTACAACCATATATTGGTAAGACTGATTCTTATGTGATGGATTCACGTCAAATGGTTCAAATGGCTCTGAGCACTATGGGACTTAACATCTATGGTCATCAGTCCCCTAGAACTTAGAACTACTTAAACCTAACTAACCTAAGGACATCACACAACACCCAGCCATCACGAGGCAGAGAAAATCCCTGACCCCGCCGGGAATCGAACCCGGGAACCCGGGCGTGGGAAGCGAGAACGCTACCGCACGACCACGAGATGCGGGCGATTCACGTCATTTTATTGAGAAAATTGAAGGTCTAACCTTGACTCCTGAAGACATTCTGGTCAGTTTTGATATTGTATCTCTGTTTACTATGATTCCGGTCAATGAAGTTATGGTTTACATAACGGAAGTTTTCCCTGAAGGCTATTTACCCACGACTGTATAGGGAGGCCATTGAAATTTATAAACATGAAGATAATTTTAATAGAAAAAGCGAGATATGGACAATCGCGTTACAGAATCGATAAGTGATTTTTATTTATGACGGACTGTTATCGATAGTTACGTTTTATCTTTGGCTAGTTTCCTCTCTGCTACTGTCTTCAAGGTAGACCACGCCCACTTTCCTCGGTATTTAGGCCGCTCTCCGACGCCCGACTCGTCAGTCGACAGGACTCAGCAGGACCAGCCATACCTCTGAAGATGTCCAACGTAGTATTGGACGAAACGTTAGGAATAGAATAATTCCATGGACCACGTCTTGATTATTGGGTTGGGTTGGGTTGTTTTGGGGCAAGAGACCAAACTGCGAGGTCATCGATCTCATCAGTTCAGGGAAGGATGGGGAAGGAAGTCGGCCGTGCCCTTTCAAAGAAACCATCCCGGCATTTGCCTGGAGCGATTTAGGGAAATCACGGAACCTGACCAGGATGGCCGAGCGCGGGATTGAACCGTCGTCCTCCCGAGTGCGAGTCGAGTGTGCTGCTCTCGATTATGTCCCGTAACTGTTCGGTGGGATTCATGTTGGCAGATCTGGGTGGCTAAGTCATTCGCTTGATTTCTCAAATGGTTCAAATGGCTCTAATCACTATGGCTCTTAACATCTAGACTCAGAGAAGGTCATCTGCAGAAACCAGCACGGTTTTAGGAAACATCGGTCATGCGAGACCCAGCTGGCCCTCTTTGTGCACGATATGCAACAGGCTCTAGATACCGGCTCCCAGGTTGATGCCATATTTCTCGACTTTCGAAACGCCTTCGTCTCAGTTCCGCACTGTCGCTTGCTACAAAATGTGCGCGCTTACCGTCTATCCGATGACATATGTGGTTGGATAGAAAGTTTTCTAACAGACAGGGAGCAGTATGTCGCCCTGAACGGGGTGACTTCAACAAAAACAAGAGTAACTTCAGGTGTGCCCCAGGGCAGCGTAATAGGTCCTCTGCTTTTTACGGTTTACATAAACTATCTGGCTGATGACATTGACAGCGGCCTTAGACTTTTTGCCGATGATGCTGTAGTCTACACGAAAGTAGTCTAATACGAAAGTTGTGAACAAATCAATCAGGATTTGCAGAAAATAAATGTGTGGTGTAATGACTGGCAGTTATCTCTCAATATTAGTAAGTGTAACCTACTGCGTATAACGAGGCGAAAATATTAGTAACTGTAACCTACTGCGTATAACAAGGCGAAAATCCCCATTAATGTAGGCGTACCAGTACAAAATAAATGCCCAGTCTTTGGAAGCGGTAACGTCCGTCAAGTATTTGGGTGTGACTATTCGAAATCATCTCAAATGGAATGATCAGATTACACAAGTAACGTGAAAGGCGAACTCTAGATTGCGGTTTATTGCTAGAATCCTGAAGCGATGCAGTCCATCAACAAAGGAGATAGCTTACAATACGTTAGTTCGTCCAGTCTTGGAGTATTGTTCGTCTGTATGGGACCCTTACCAGTTGGGTCTGATTCAAGAGATCGAGAAGGTCCAAAGAAGAGCGGCAAGATTCGTGACTGGTACATTTAGCCATCACGAGAGCGTTACAAATCTCATAGACAGTTTGAAGTGGGACACACTTGCAGGTAGACAGCGCGGTAGACGGAAGGGGCTGCTCACTAAATTCCGAAATCCGATCTTCACCGAGGATGTAGAGCATATATTACTACCACCAACTTTCAAATCGCGCAACGATCGCCATTCAAAGATAAGGGAAGTTAGAGCTCGTACTGAGGCGTTCAGACAGTCGTTTTTCCATCCCGCGATCCGTGAGTGGAACAGAGGAGGGGAAATATGACTTTGGCGCGAATTGTGCCCTCCGCCAGACACCGCTTGGTGGCTAGCGGAGTATATATGTAAATGTAGACCTGAGGTCATCTGTCGCCTAGACAGAATTACTTAAGGGGGGTAGGACGTCAAACGGGCCAAATTGGAGCAGGAGAGGCTTCACAAGACATTTTATTTTCTACTGTCTATACTTTTACAAATAAATTCATAAAACTTTGTCACCATGACCAGGAAGGATGGAGGACTCACACTCATCGCAGTGGAAGTTCAAAAACGCAACAAAATAATTTTTTTTTAGATATGAAATTTCACCATTTTTTCACTTACTGTTGGCTGCATTTGTTGCTATAGGTATATTTTTCTTCACAAATAAGAGAGATTCTTTGATGAATTTTGCACAGCATACAAACCATACTTACAGGTGTATGAAATTATAGAATTTTCCAAATCTATTAAAAACTGTGGTAAAAATTGAAATAATTAACTACAAAATTTGATTTTTTTCTGAACATAAAGTTTAAAACGTAACAGCTGATTCATTTTTTCATAAATTAGATTCTAGAGTTTCAGACACCTGTAAGTATGGTTTGTATGCTGTGCAAAATTCATCAAAGAATCTCTCTTATTTGTGAAGAAAAATGTACCTATAGCAACAAATGCAGCCAACAGTAAGTGAAAAAATGATGAAATTTCACATGTAAAAGAAATTATTTTGTTATGTTTTTGAACTTCCGCTGCTATGAGTGTGAATTCGGAATCCTTCCTGGTCATGCTGACAAAGTTTTATGAATTTACTTGTAAAAGTATAGACAGTGGAAATTAAAATGTCCTCTAGTGCCTCTCCCGCTCCAAGTCAGCCCGTTTGACGTCCTACCCCCCTTAAACCTAACTAACCTAAGGATATCACACGCATCCTTGCCCGAGGCAGGATTCGAACCTGCGACGGTTCTGGACTGAAGCGCCTAGAACCGCTCGGCCACAGCGGCCTGCTCGATTTGTGCAAAATGTTTTTCAAGCCAATCGCCGTCGATTATGGCTCAGTGACATGGCCCGTTGTCATCCATAAAAATCCCATCATTGTTTGGGAACGTGAAGTCCATGAATGTGCATTGTTGACAACTTGGGTACACGGCTTTGTGGGGTCTGCAGCACACTCGGACTCTACCATCAGCTCTTACCAACTGAAATCGGGACTCAGATGACATTGTCACGGTTTTCCAGTACTCTAGGCTCCAACCGATAGGCTCACAAACCTCACGCCGGCCGCCGTGACCGAGCGGTTCTAGGCGCTTCAGTCCGGAACCGCGCTGCTGCTACGGTGGCAGGTTCGAATCCTGCCTCGGGCAAGGATGTGTGTGATGTCCTTAGGTTAATTAGGTTTGAGTAGTTGTAAGTCTACGCGACTGATGACCAGAGCAGTTAAGTCCCATAGTGCTCACAAGGGAACCTCCCCATCGCACCCCCCTCAGATTTAGTTATAAGTTGGCACAGTGGATAGGCCTTGATAAACTGAACACAGATCAATTGAGAAAACAGGAAGAAGTTGTGTGGAACTGTGAAAAAATTAGCAAAATATACAAACTGAGTAGTCCATGGGCCACATAAGCAACATATTGGAGTATGTGAGTTTAGGAGTGCCGTGGTCCCGTGGTAGCGTGAGCAGCTGCGGAACCAGAGGTCCTTGGTTCAAATCTTCCCTCGACTGAAAATTTTACTTTCTTTATTTTCGGAAAGTTATGATCTGTCCGTTCGTTCATTGACATCTCTGTTCACTGTAATAAGTTTAGTGTCTGTGTTTTGCGACCGCATCGCAAAACCGTGCGATTAGTAGACGAAAGGACGTGCCTCTCCAATGGGAACAGAAAACATTTGATCGCAAGCTCATAGGTCAACCGATTCCTCCACAGGAAAACACATCTGATATATTCTATACGACACTGGTGACGGCATGTGCGTCACATGACAGAAATATGTTGTCGACCCACCTAACTTGTACACTTGGCGAATGGGTAAAAAGATTCTTCTACCTTGCCCGATTTAGGTTTTCTTGTGGATGTGATAATCACTCCCAAGAAAGTGATGAAAACATAAGAGTTTGTCACATAAACTGAAAATAAAAAAATTAAACTTTTCACTCGATGGAAGATTTGAACCAAGGACCTTTCGTTCCGCAGCTATACACGTTACCACGAGACCACGGTGCTCCTGCATTCCCATTGTCCTTAATGTTGCCTATCTTCCCTTGAACTACTCAGTTTGTATATTTTGCTTATTTTTTCACAGTTCCACACAACTTCTTCCTGTTCTCTCAATTGATCTGTGTTCACTTTTTCAAGGCCTATCCACTGTGCCAACTTATAACTAAATCTGAGGGGGGTGCGATGGGGAGGTTCCCTTGTCAGAGCCATTTGAACAACTTCAGCTTTGTGAAGAGACCCGCACTGTGGGCCTGGCCGAAGCCGGATGGATATCTCAATGGACTGCGGTACATATTGGGCACAACGAATCGGTACTTTGTCACTGCTTTTAGCGGTGGTCTTTGGAACATTGCCACATATGTATGTTAGGTTCTGTATGTCTATACGGTAGAGGCGCGTACTGCACGGGCAGCAGTGGACGAGCGAATGTCATCCACAGAAGACATTCGGGCAGGTGCTGTACCTGTTCTAAGTGCCACCGAGAAACGTGTGCTTGCGCCAGGACTAGGAACACTGACACCATAAGACCACCAGGCTCAGCTACGCTGGTGCCGTGAAAGCGGTGACTGGAGACTGGAATGGTGCCCCGTTGCCTTGGGTGATGACAGTAGGTGCTGTCTGTAAGCGAGTGATGGATATACGCGTGTACCGTGTAGACCCAGTGAGCAGCCTATTCTGGAGTGCATTCACCCAGGACAAACAGGTCCCGCCCCATCAGTGGGGGGGGGGGGGGGGGGGGGGGGGGGTGTATATGTTACTTGTATCAGGTATACAAAACGTTCACCGGTTTTATTTGTAACACAAGAAATAAACTCACAAATTTGGGAAGAACACGATCAATAACATCTGAAGAAGAAAAATAAAAACTTTCTGGTCGGTCGCGCGTTTCCAGATTGAAGCGTATAGAACCTCTCGGCCACAACGGCCGGCTGCTGAAGCTGTTCAGCAAGAGTGTGTACTCATAGACAGGGTATAGTTCTACACTGCAACAAATGTTGCAAACACCATTTGCCTATAATCCCAGTACAGTTACTACTTACAAAGTGAAAGCAGATGGCGCACAAATGGGCATCCTAAGCGCCATCTGGTAGACAATGACAAAAGAAATGATCACTAATGCTACAGTCCATAACCAGGTGCCACTGAACGCGGTGCTAGAGGCATTTATTTCTGGCTGTGTATAATAGATTACTTACACCGATGAACCAAAAACTTATGACCGCATGCCCAGTAGCGCACTACAATGCGCATGTAATCCACGACAGTCACGATGCGTTCGATTGCTACCACACGTCCCGTTGAACCCCAGGTGACTGTCCACCATGGCATAAAACTATCACCCGCAAGCCTGCACCACTGCCACTGAGCATATTTGGAGCAGCTGCTCCTTTTGTTGCTGGCATATCTGGACACGCCCCTTGACACAGAATGACAATGAATGGAATTCAGGCGAAATGTTCCCACTGACAGTGTGTTCAGTCTTGACGATCCTGTGCCCACTCCAACGATAGTTAATGACGCTGTTGGGTCAACATGCAGGTGCCGTCAGACGCAGGGTACCATGTTCAACAGCGTGTGCTGGACAGAGCACTCCAAAACGTGCCTCAGCCAGCATTGGAGCATTGTTCTCTGTTGACAGTTCCACAGGTCACGCCCCACCCTGCTTCACACAGTGGGCAAGATTCCAACCTCGTTATTATGTGATGCGCGACAACACCTTAGATTAGATTAATAATTCTTGCCATAGGCCGACAAGAGAGGGGATCCTCCTGCGTGTGGAACATGTCAGATAAACACGTTACAAAATGTAATTAGTAAAACTTGAGTTTCGTTAATTTTAGTGATCCTCAGTCAATAAACAATAAAATTGTGTACATGAATTAAAATTAAACTTCTTCTATTTACAGACTAAAGACTTACATCTGCTTTCCGGACATCCATCATTCACACAGCAGGTAGTTACTTGGCTCTTACAACCAAGTATTGTCGAAAATTAAAGTATAATAAATTTTCATTAAAATGCTCTACCGCAATTGTTGAGGAATTCATGGGTGGAATAGAAGGAGTTGGCCACCAAAAATTCTTTGAAATGATGTTTAAATTGTGCCTTGTCTGAAACTAAGCTCTTAATGGTTGCTGGTAACTTATTGAAAGTATGTGTTGCTGAATACTGGACTCCTTTCTGGGCACGAGTAAGTGATTTTAAATCTTCATGTATATTGTTCTTATTCTTAGAATTGAAACTGTGTACTAAGCAGTTAGTAAAAAGAGATGTATTATTTACAACAAACTGCGTTAAGGAATAAATATACTGAGAAGCTGTGGTTAATATGCCCAATTCTTTGAATATGTTTCGACATGATGTTCTTGGATTTACACTACACATTACTCTTATTATACGCTTCTGTACTCTAAAAATTTTCTCTCAGTTTCTGGAGTTACCCCAAAAGATGATACCATATGACATAATGGAGTGAAAATAAGCAAAATATGCCAGTTTTTTTATATTTATATCTCCTGTGTCTGACATAATTCGCATTGCAAACACAGACTTGTTCAGGCACTTTAGCAGTTCGTTAGTATGTCGCTCATAATTGAATTTATTATCAAGTTGTAATCCCAAGAATTTTACACTCTCAACTTCTCCTCTGCCGAAATTTTTACAAAGGTACAGACGGTGTTTAGGAAGGATAGATTGCATGCAACCGGTGGTGGAGTGTTCGTCGCTGTTAGTTGGTTCAAATGGCTCTGAGCACTATGCGACTTAACTTCTGAGGTCATCAGTCGCCTAGAACTTAGAACTAATTAAACCTAACTAACCTAAGGACATCACACACATCCATGCCAGAGGCAGGATTCGAACCTGCGACCGTAGCGGTCACGCGGTTCCAGACTGAAGCGCCTTTTAACCGCACGGCCACACCGGCCGGCGTCGCTGTTAGTAGTAGTTTATCCTGTAGTGAAGTAGAAGTGGATAGTTCCTGTGAATTATTATGGGTGGAGGTTACACTCAACAACCGAGCTAGGTTAATAATTGGCTCCTTTTACCGACCTCCCAACTCAGCAGCGTTAGTGGAAGAACAACTGAGAGAAAATTTGGAATACATTTCACATAAATTTTCTCAGCATGTTATAGTCTTAGGTGGAGATTTCAATTTACCAGATGTAGACTGGGACACTCAGATGTTTAGGACGGGTGGTAGGGACAGAGCATCGAGTGACATAATACTGAGTGCACTATCCGAAAATTATCTCGAGCAATTAAACAGAGAACCGACTCGTGGAGATAACATCTTGGACCTACTGATAACAAACAGATCCGAACTTTTCGACTCTGTAAGTGCAGAACGGGGAATCAGTGATCATAAGGCCGTTGCAGCATCCCTGAATATGGAAGTTAATAGGAATATAAAAAAAGGGAGGAAGGTTTATCTGTTTAGCAAGAGTAATAGAAGGCAGATTTCAGACTACCTAACAGATCAAAACGAAAATTTCTGTTCCGACACTGACAATGTTGAGTGTTTATGGAAAAAGTTCAAGGCAATCGTAAAATGCGTTTTAGACAGGCACGTGCCGAGTAAAACTGTGAGGGACGGGAAAAACCCACCGTGGTACAACAACAAAGTTAGGAAACTACTGCGAAAGCAAAGAGAGCTTCACTCCAAGTTTAAACGCAGCCAAAACCTCTCAGACAAACAGAAGCTAAGCGATGTCAAAGTTAGCGTAAGGAGGGCTATGCGAGAAGCGTTCAGTGAATTCGAAAGTAAAATTCTATGTACCGACTTGACAGAAAATCCTAGAAAGTTCTGGTCTTACGTTAAATCAGTAAGTGGCTCGAAACAGCATATCCAGACACTCCGGGATGATGATGGCATTGAAACAGAGGATGACACGCGTAAAGCTGAAATACTAAACACCTTTTTCCAAAGCTGTTTCACAGAGGAAGACCGCACTGCAGTTCCTTCTCTAAATCCTCGCACAAACGAAAAAATGGCTGACATCGAAATAAGTGTCCAAGGAATAGAAAAGCAACTGGAATCACTCAACAGAGGAAAGTCCACTGGACCTGACGGGATACCAATTCGATTCTACACAGAGTACGCGAAAGAACTTGCCCCCCTTCTAACAGCCGTGTACCGCAAGTCTCTAGAGGAACGGAAGGTTCCAAATGATTGGAAAAGAGCACAGGTAGTCCCAGTCTTCAAGAAGGGTCGTCGAGCAGACGCGCAAAACTATAGACCTATATCTCTGACGTCGATCTGTTGTAGAATTTTAGAACATGTTTTTTGCTCGAGTATCATGTCGTTTTTGGAAACCCAGAATCTACTATGTAGGAATCAACATGGATTCCGGAAACAGCGATCGTGTGAGACCCAACTCGCGTTATTTGTTCATGAGACCCAGAAAATATTAGATACAGGCTCCCAGGTAGATGCTATTTTTCTTGACTTCCGGAAGGCGTTCGATACAGTTCCGCACTGTCGCCTGATAAACAAAGTAAGAGCCTACGGAATATCAGACCAGCTGTGTGGCTGGATTGAAGAGTTTTTAGCAAACAGAACACAGCATGTTGTTATCAATGGAGAGACGTCTACAGACGTTAAAGTAACCTCTGGCGTGCCACAGGGGAGTGTTATGGGACCATTGCTTTTCACAATATATATAAATGACCTAGTAGATAGTGTCGGAAGTTCCATGTGGCTTTTCGCGGATGATGCTGTAGTATACAGAGAAGTTGCAGCATTAGAAAATTGTAGAGAAATGCAGGAAGATCTGCAGCGGATAGGCACTTGGTGCAGGGAGTGGCAACTGTCCCTTAACATAGACAAATGTAATGTATTGCGAATACATAGAAAGAAGGATCCTTTATTGTATGATTATATGATAGCGGGACAAACACTGGTAGCAGTTACTTCTGTAAAATATCTGGGAGTATGCGTGCGGAACGATTTGAAGTGGAATGATCATATAAAATTAATTGTTGGTAAGGCGGGTACCAGGTTGAGATTCATTGGGAGAGTGCTTAGAAAATGTAGTCCATCAACAAAGGAGGTGGCTTACAAAACACTCGTTCGACCTATACTTGAGTATTGCTCATCAGTGTGGGATCCGTACCAGATCGGGTTGACGGAGGAGGTAGAGAAGATCCAAAGAAGAGCGGCGCGTTTCATCACAGTGATAGCGTTACGGAGATGTTTAACAAACTCAAGTGGCAGACTCTGCAAGAGAGGCGCTCTGCATCGCGGTGTAGCTTGCTCGCCAGGTTTCGAGAGGGTGCGTTTCTGGATGAGGTATCGAATATATTGCTTCCCCCTACTTATACCTCCCGAGGAGATCACGAATGTAAAATTAGAGAGATTAGAGCGCGCACGGAGGCTTTCAGACAGTCGTTCTTCCCGCGAACCATACGCGACTGGAACAGGAAAGGGAGGTAATGACAGTGGCACGTAAAGTGCCCTCCGCCACACACCGTTGGGTGGCTTGCGGAGTATAAATGTAGATGTAGATGTACTTCCATGTCATCATATTTTAAACACACACTAGAAGGAAATCTCGTGGAAGTTCTGAACTGCATATAGTGGGTCTTTTCAAAGTTTAATGACGGTGAATTGGCTATGAACCACTTATTAATGCCAGTAAAAATTTGATTAGTTGCCCTTTCTAAATATATACCTACTAGTGGTTTCACCATTCCTCAACTGCTTTCCGCAGATGATCACAGCAGCAGCACAGGAACAGTCGACCAACTACGCATCTCCAAGGTGTTCGTTACATGGTGCTGGGTCATAACAGTCTGTTCTTTGTCAAACCTGCCTTCTGTCATAATGGCTACTCTCTGTGGAGTTCCTCAATTGCGGCTGGAACTGTGGCTATAATGATACCCCATTGATCTCAGCTTCGTTTATCTACTACCATTACTGTGTCGCATGCCTGTGACTCCACCAGATAGCATGCACTCTCTTGGTGAACAGTGGTGATAATGTTTAGGTTCATCAGTTTCCATCTATAGAAACTACGAGGGGTGTTCACATCTTTTCTCAGCCAATCTCGTTTGAAAAATTGCCGAATTTGTCGTGAAATATCGTGGAGCATTCCCGCTTCAGCCTTCATAGTTTCAAGAAATTGTGATAGGTGGTGGCGCTACATGCAGCCTTTAAAATGCCGTTTGTAGCGGAGGTGTGTTCCAAGCAGAGACATCTCATTGAGTTTCTTTTCACAGAAAACCAGAGCGTCCCTGATATTCTTAGGCGCTTGCAGGATGTATATGGAGACGTGGCAGTGAACAAAAGCACGGTGAGTCGTCGTGCGAGAGGTGCACCGTCATCACAACAAGGTCATGCAAAATTGTTCGATCTCCCACGTGCTGGTCGGCTGTGACTGCTGCAATGTAGGAACGTGTGGACACACTCATTGAAGATGATCGATAGGTCACAGTCAGACATGTCGCTACTCTACTACTGGACATTTCTGTGTATAGCGCTCAGAAAACTTCATTCGACTGTTTTCCCTCATCAGCCCTACAGCCCCAATCTCGCACCCTCCGACTATGTTTGGCCCAATGAGGCATCCACTCCGAGAGAAGCAGTGCGTGGCTGATGGGGAAGTTACTGATGCAGCGAGATGTTGGCTCCGACGTCCACCGTTGTAGTAGTACCATGTGGGCAGACGGTGGCGTAAGGCGGTCGCATTGAACGGAGATTATGCTGAACATAAAAGTGGGTTTTGTATCCAAAAGACTAGGGAATACGATGGTGTTTTGGAAGCCTGAATAAAACCAACCTGCTTTCACAAAAAATTTAATTCTGAAACAGCTCTCATATAAGATGCATGGATTGATTATAGGAGTCTGATATTCAACGAAAAATGTTAGGGCAGCAGTGACTAGGAAACTGATGCAGAAAGGAAAGTGTGCAAAACTTGGATCACCTGTGTGTGTGTGTGTGTGTGTGTGTGTGTGTGTGTGTGTGTGTGTGTGTGTGTGTGTGGTCGCAGCCACCATCGCTGACCATAGGGAGGGCAGACGTTCAACTGACCCAACGTTACACATATTTCTTGAAGGATTTATGATCAGCATGAGTCGGGTTTTGGACCATTACACTTTGAATAATGCTGATCGACTGAATGGATTCGATCACTAAATTACAATTGTTAGTTATTGATGAAATACCCAGGCATACATTAACTCGTCATTGTATTCAAACTGCCATCCATTTTAACATTTTCAGATCTAAAAATAGGTGGAATCCAGAGGGAGCCAAATCTGGTGAGCAAGGTGGATGTTTGAATGATTTAAAGCACGAATTATTTCACGAGGACGTGCTGAAAAATAATGCCTCCAAATTTTGTATGTGAGAACTTGCATGGGGGCTTAATTAAAATAGAATGCAAATAATTTTAATTTCTTGCTTTATTAGCTGTCTGTTCGGTTACGAAGTCTCGTAACGGTTGGCCCTGACTAGTATTATTACGCAGTCTGACTGCATAGAACAACAACAAAGAATGAAATGGAAATTTTCATTACCACAATTAATTAATTAAGTCCCCAGCAACTATAAAACCTACAAAACCAAAGCACAAGTATAACTCTTCTGTGTGTGGAAGTATGACTCAACGTACGCATCTGGCACGGTTCTTCTTCAACAACACAAGAAATTTTAAATATCATTTATACTGAATTAATTAAAGAAAATAGGAATACCATAATTACTCAAGAAAACCAGAATTACAGTCCAATACAAGAACACAAGCCAGATGCTTTGTTGACTGAACCTGTAATGACGCATTATTTACGACATTAAATAATGAAAAATAAATCAAGTTTCGTCACCTTCATATATTGACCAAAATCACTCTAATCATTACAATATATCTCCACACCGACTCGCTATTACCACATCTCAACAAGAACTTTTCAGTATCACATCTCAGCAAGCACTCTACTAGCACATCTCAACAAACACTCTCTGCTACGAGTTCTTAACAAGCACTGACTACTACGAGTTCTCAACAACCACTGCCCACTACGACATCTCAATAATCACTGCCAGTGGAGGCGGCAGAACAATACTCTCTAGCGCGATCTCTGGCGCTGTGGCTCAGTGTAGCCACCTTTCAAACTCTTAAAGCTTTTTAAGCAAAACAAACGTTTATTTATTTATTAATTTATTGTGTCAAAAGTACAGAAATATCAAAAAATATTTAAGTGTTGAAATAATTTTACACAAAAGAAGACTAAAAATTGGACACTTCAAGTGCATTTGGTGTATCTCTCATAAGGTCTTGCATGGTGCAGGTGGTTGGTGACGAGGAACAGTGATGGCTGTTAGTCTGCTCAACGCCACACTGGCAAAGAACTGAGTCCACAGAGAAACACTAAGTCCGCAGATTGGTCTTGTATCTCGTCGTGTGTGATCGTAATCTATTGAGAGACCTCCATATTGACCACTTGTCCGAATGTCGAGGGGGAAGTTCTTCCTTTGGAGCCACCCATTCTCCCAAATACCGACCTTTCTCCCGCCGTCGCGACATCCTTGCCGTATGTGAATTCTCGATGAGAGCCTCAGTGGTTGTCAAGAAGCTCTTTCTTGATTTCAGCCTAGGGTGTGCGGCTGACGACCGTACAGTGGATGGGCGTTCTTCGTTGTGGCCTTAGTTTCTCATATCTCGCAGCTACCTCACGTCTGATTTCAGGAGGAGCTATGCCAGCGAGGCAATAGAGTTTGTCCACAGGAGCTGGTCTTAATCAACCCGTGATAATCCGGCTAGACTCATTTGGAGCCGCATCTACGTTCCTGACATGACTGGACTTGTACCATACCGAACATGCATATTCAGCAGTGGAACAACATAGAGCAAGCGCGCTTGAGCGCACAGTACATGGATTAGCAGCCCATGATGTACCTGTCAATTTTAGCACTATGTTATTTCTGGCTGCCACTTTCTGTCTGGCGTTTACGCAATGCTTTTTATATGTCAGCGCGCGATCCAGAGTTACTCCAAGATATTTGGGAGTAGGATTATGTTCGAGTACGATGCCTCCCCAGGATATAGTTAAGAAACTATTTGCCTGTTTATTCTTCAGGTGGAAAGCGCAGGTCTGAGTCCTGGCAGGATTAGCTTTCAAGTAATTCCCATGATGGTAAGCAGTGATTTCTTCCAAAGATTTTGATACCGTATCTTCTACAGTCTCAAAACAGTCAGCCTGAGTAGTCATAGCGCAGTCATCTGTCTGAGAATAAATTTTTCCAGGCTTACATTTCGAGTGTTCAGTGCATAAGGGAAGTCACAATAAAGGCCATTCCCTTTTTAAAGGAACTATCATAGCACTAGCCTGGAGAATTTAGGAAAATCACAGTAAACCTATTTCTGGATGGCTGGATGGGGGTTTGAAACATCATCCTCCTAAATGTGAGTCCAGTGTATTAACGGCTGTGGCTCCATGCTCGGTATCTTTGCCCGGTACTTCTACCTTTCAACTATACATTCTTCCCATCTAAACTCTTAATAATCATACAATCAAATTAATACTTTTTTTCGAATATTAGGTGAAAAGCCAGTTGAAAACACTGGATTTCATATCGAACCTAAGACTAACCTTGTGGAAGAACACAAATTATACACTACTCGCCATTAAAATTGCGACACCACGCAAATGACGTGCTACAGACGCGAAATTTAACCGACATGAAGAAGATGCTGTGATATGCAAATAAAGCTTAGAGTTCCTTCACGGATAGGTTGATCTTTGGTATAGATGTTGAATAATAGCGGCGCAAGCACGCTGTCTTGTGGTAGCCCATTTTCCTGAGTTCTCCATCTACTTTTCTTACCCTGAAATTCCACAAAAAGTCTGCGGTTCTGGCGAAGGTTTCTAATATTGCACATGAGTGTGAAGTATTTAGTTAATAAACGTTATTAACATTCTACTACTTTATTCTTAATGTCTACATATGTGCATTAGCGTGTAACATGGCAGTGTGTAACGTAATTATGTGAGTGCTTCAGGAGTGAGCCGTAATGGAGTTTCGAGTTCGACGAGTTCGTCCACACATTTAGCACCCTCTGCCTCAGCATCACAGAGCCAGACCACATACACCTGTAACAATCTGACGCCTTGGACTCACAGTCATGGATTATCCTCCATATACTACCGACTTGGCTCCATCCGTTTTTCATTTGTTTCCAAAAGTTGAAGAACGACTTCACTTTGATATTGATGGAACGGTGCAAGCAGAGGTGAGATTGCGGCTCCGTCACAAATAAAAACATTTTACAGTGACGGTATCAACAAAGTGTCTCTCGTTGGGAAATATGTGGTCGTCGTCAGGGTTATAACTGTGGGAAATAAATATGTAGATATGAAGAATAAAGATGTAGAACGTTAATTAAGTTTGTTTTATTTAAAAATCCTTAAGTGTTTTCACATAAATAATTGAAAGGCACTCTTTTCAGCATGCACACACAGTTTTGGATTATTCACCCGTAAACAAATGAAAAATGTTATAAAAGGTTTGAAATTATGTGTTAAGTTCGTTGGAAGTCGTCAAGTGCAGTCGTTCTCAAATACTGAACCAATACAGACTGGATAATTTATACAGCACGAGTTACGCTGCCTCAAGACATACAGGCAGTTTCTAACTCTAATGCGTGCCTTGTTGTGTTGAATCTTTATCGTAGTGTTGTACCTCTTAATTAATAGATTGTTGTTGTTATTGTTGCTGTGGTCTTCAGTCCTGAGACTGGTTTGATGCAGCTCTCCATGCTACTCTATCCTGTGCAAGCTTCTTCATCTCCCAGTACCTACAGCAGCCTACATCCTTCTGAATCTGTTTAGTGTATTCATATCTTGGTCTCCCTCTACCATTTTTACCCTCCACGCTGCACTCCAATACTAAATAGATGATCCCTTGATGCCTCAGAACATGTCCTACCAACCGATCTCTTCTTCTAGTCAAGTTGTGCCACAAACTCCTCTTCTCCCCAACTCTATTCAATACCTCCTCATTAGTTATGTGATCTACCCATCTAATCTTCAGCATTCTTCTGTAGCACCACATTTCGAAAGCTTCTATTCTCTTCTTGTCTAAACTATTTATCGTCTATGTTTCACTTCCATACATGGCTACGCTCCATACAAATAATTTCAGAAACGACTTCCTGACACTTAAATCTATACTCGATGTTAGAAATTTCTCTTCTTCAGAAACGCTTTCCTTGCCATTGCCAGTCTACATTTTATATCCTCTCTACTTCGACCATCATCAGTTATTTTGCTCCCCAAATAGCAAAACTCATTTACTACTTTAAGTGTCTCATTTCCTAATCTAATTCCCGCAGCATCACCCGAGTTAACTCGACTACATTCCATTATCCTCGTTTTGCTTCTGTTGACGTTCATCTTACACCCTCCTTTCAAGACACTGTTCATTCCGTTCAACTGCTCTCCCAGGTCCTTTGCTGTCTCTGACAGAATTACAATGTCATCGGCGAACCTCAAAGTTTTTATTTCTTCTCCATTGATTTTAATACCTACTCCGAATTTTTCTTTTGTTTCCTTTACTGCTTGCTCAATATACAGATGTTCAGATGTGTATGAAATCTTATGGGACTTAACTGCTAAGGTCATCAGTCCCTAAGCTTACACGCTACTTAACCCAAATTATCCAAAGGACAAACACACACATCCATGCCCGAGGGAGGACTCGAACCTCCGCCCGGACCAGCCGCACAGTCCATGACTGCAGCGCCTAAGACCGCTCGGCTAATCCTACGCGGCCAATATACAGATCGAATAACATCGGGGAGAGGCTACAACCCTGTCTCACTCCCTTCCCAACCACTGCTTCCCTTTCATGTCTGTCGACTCTTAGAACTGGCATCTAGTTTCTGTAAAATTGTAAATAGCCTTTCGCTCCCTGTATTTTACCCCTACCACCTTCACAGTGTGAAAGAGACTATTCCAGTCAACATTGTCAAAAGCTGTCTCTAAGTCTACAAATGCTAGAAACGTAGGTTTGCCTTTCCTTAATCTATTTTCTAAGATAAGTCTTAGGGTCAGTATTGCCTCACGTGTTCCAATATTTCTACGGAATCCAAACTGATCTTCCCCGAGGTCGGCTTCTACAAGTTTCTCCATTCGTCTGTAAAGAATTCGCGTTAGTATTTTGCAGCCGTGACTTATTAAACTGATAGGTTGGTAATTTTCACATCTGTCAACACCAGCTTCCTTTGGGATTGGAATTATTATATTGTTCTTGACGCTATGCCATCAAAAGAATTCGCGGATCCCTTTGTAATGCGGAATTGTCCCCTAGACGTCACGAGCGGCTGATTCACCGGCATAACACACACATCAAAAAAAGTTTCGCATCACTCCGGTTCCCAGAACTCCTGAATGTAGACGTTCACTGTCGATACTGTAGGCCGACCTGTGTGGCCGAGGGGTTCTAGGCACTTCAGTCTGGAACTGCGCGACCGCTACGGTCGCAGGTTCGAATCCTGCCTCGGGCATGGATGTGTGTGATGTCCTCAGGTTAGTTAGGTTTAAGTAGTTCTAAGTTCTAGGGGACTGATGACCTCAGATGTTAAGTCCCATAGTGCTAATGGCCATTTTTTGTGGATATCGTATCACACACACAGTCCCTTTGACTGTTAAGAGATGTCACTAAACCTGCCAGAGATGTAAACAACCGTGCATGAGCAGCTCCTATTAGACGGAGGGGTCCGACAGCCGATCAGTTCCAGTTACCGGGAAGGCTGGTGTTGTCTGTAGTTCAACCATGGCTAGACGGTCAATACCGCGGTTCGATCGCGTCCGCATTGTTACTTTGTACCAGGAAGGGCTCCCAAGAAGTGAAGTGTCCAGGCGTCTCGGAGTGGACCTAAGCGATGTTGTTCGTACATGGAGGAGATACAGAGAGACAGGACCTGTCGATGACATGCTTCGCTCAGGCCGCCCAAGGGCTACTACTGCAGTGGATGACCGCTACCTACGTACTATATGGCTCGCAGGAACCCTGACAGCAACGCCACCATGTTGAGTAATAGTTTTCGTGCAGCGACAGGTCGTCCATGTTAGGACTCAAAAGTGTGCGCCATAGCCTGCATGATGTGCAACATCAATCCCGACGTCTATGGCGAGGTCTATCTTTGCAACTACAACACAATGCAGCACGATGCAGATGGTCCCAACAACATGCCGAATGGACCGCTCAGGATTGCCATTACGTTCTCTTCACCGATGAGTGTCGCATATGCCTTCAACCAGAGAATCGTCAGAGACGTGTTTGGAGGCAACCCGGTCAGGCGGAACGGCTGAGACACACTCTCCAGCGACTGCAGCGAAGTGCCGCTGGTGGTCATGGAAGGCTCCGTAACGGCTGTGCAATGGTGAATCCTTCGACCGATACTGGAACCATATCAGCAGCATATTGGCAAGGCATTCGTCTTCATGGACAAGAAATCGCGCCCCTATGGTGCACATCTTATGAATGACTTCCTTCAGGATAACGACATCGCTCCACAAGAGTGGCCAGCATGTTCTCCAGACATGAACCCTATCCAACATGCCTGTGGCAGATTCGAATGGCTGTTTATGGACGACGTGACCCGCGAACCGCTCTGAGAGATCTACTCCGAATCGCCGTTGAGGAGTGCGACAATCTGGACCAACATTACCTTAATGAACTTGTGGATAGTATGCCACCACGAATACAGGCATGCATCAATGCAAGAGAACATGCTACTGGGTATTAGAGGTACCGATGTGTACAGCAATCTGGACCACCACATCTGACGGTCTCGCTGTATGGTGGTACAACATGCAAAAGGTTCCGGAATTTTCGGAACCGAGGTGATGCAAAACATTTTTTATGTGTGTAGAAGGTGTAGAGTAGTGGACCCGTGACGGTACAATGGTATGGTCTGGGGAGCCCATTGACTTCGAATGTGCACTGGTCATTGGATCTCACCTGAGTAACAGATCCTTCAGGGACATTTCAATCCTTCTACAGCTGCCGAATTCGACCATTAGTGACGTGATTGTGGAAAGGAAGTGCGAGGCAACAACCATCGCTAAACTGAGACCAGGCATACCTCAGATTCTGATGGAGATGGGCCATCGACTGTTGGGGACGGTGGCTGTTAAAATTCGCGTGAAATCAGGGGAAGGAATCACTTGTGAGTTCCAGAGTGCTGTCAGGAGGTCCACTAGCACAACAATGTGCGTAATGGGTTGGAAGGCATGCGGTTGATTGGTCGAGCAGATCCTCGTAACCCGTACTTTTGTGCAGTCAGTGCTGAGTGATGCTTGAAGCGGTGTAGAGGCTGATGGCACTGGGCGATGGACGACTGGACGAGTGTGATTTGTGGTCATGGGTCGCGGTACGCCCTGTGCTATTCGATGGAAAGGTGATGGTTTGGCCACTGGCGACAAAACCAGCCACCATGTGAAATGCCAACAGTGGAGAGCAGAGGACATGCTGTTACAGTTGTTGCTGTTGTTGCGGTCTTCAGTCCTGAGACTGGTTTGATGCAGCTCTCCATGCTACTCTGTCCTGTGCAAGCTTCTTCATCTCCCAGTAACTACTGCAACCTACATCCTTCTGAATCCGTTTAGTGTATTCATCTCTTGGTCTCCCTCTACGCTTTTACCCTCCACGCTGCCCTCCAATACTAAATAGGTGATCGATCCCTTGACGCCTCAGAACATGTCCTACCAACCGATCTCTTCTTCTAGTCAAGTTGTGCCACAAACTCCTCTTCTCCCCAACTCTATTCAATACGTCCTCATTAGCTATGTGATCTACCCATCTAATCTTCAGCATTCTTCTGTAGCACCACATTTCGAATGCTTCTATTCTCTCCTTGTCTAAACTATTTATCGTCTATGTTTCACTTCCATACACGGCTACGCTCCATACAAATAATTTCAGAAACGACTTCCTGACACTTAAATCTATACTCGATGTTAGAAATTTCTCTTCTTCAGAAACGCTTTCCTTGCCATTGCCAGTCTACATTCTATATCTCCTCTACTCCGACCATCATCAGTCATTTTGCTCCCCAAATAGCAAAACACCTTTACTACTTTAAGCGTTTCATTTCCTAATCTAATACCCTCAGCATCACCCGATTTAAATCGACTACATTCCATTATCCTCGTTTTACTTTTGTTGGTGTTCATCTTATATCCTCCTTTCAAGACACTATCCATTCCGTTCAACTGCTCTTCCGAGTCCTTTGCTGTCTCTGACAGAATTACAATGTCATCGGCGAACCTCAAAGTTTTTATTTCTTCTCCATTGATTTTAATACCTACTCCGAATCTTTCTTTTGTTTCCTCCACTGTTTGCTCAATAAACAGACTGAATAACATCGGGGAGAGGCTACAACCCTGTCTCACTCCGTTCCCAACCACTGCTTCCCTTTTGTGTCCCTCGACTCTTATAACTGCCATCTGGTTTCTGTACAAATTGTAAATAGCGTTTCGCTCCCTGTATTTTACCCCTGCCACCTTCACAATTTGAAAGAGAGTATGACAGTCAACGTTGTCAAAAGCTTTCTCTAAGTTTACAAATGCTACAGTCGTAGGTTTGCCTTTCCTTAATCTGGCTTCCAAGATAAGTCTTAGGGTCAGTATTGCCTCACGTGTTCCAACATTTCTACGGAATCCAAACTGATCTTGCCCGAGGTCGGTTTCTATTAGTTTTTCCATACGTCTGTAAAGAATTCGCGTTAGTATTTTGCAGCCGTGACTTATTAAACTGATAGTTCGGTAATTTTCACATCTGTCAACACCTGCTTTCTTTGGGATTGGAAATATTATATTCCTCTTGAAGTCTGAGGGTATTTCGCCTGCCTCTTATATCTTGCTCACCAGATGCTAGAGGTTTGTCAGGACTGGCTCTCCCGTGGCTGTCAGTAGTTCTAATGGAATGTTATCTACTCCCGGGGTCTTGATTCGACTCAGATCTGTCAGTACTTGTCAAACTCTTCACGCAGAATCATATCTCCCATTTCATCTTCATCTACATCCTCCTCCATTTCCATAATGTTGTCCTCAAGTACATCGCCATTGTATAGACCCTGTATATACTCCTTCCACCTTTCTGCTTTCCCTTCTGTTTCAGTATGGGAGTATTTTTCATAACTTCGGTGTGGTCCCCTTATCGCGCTCAAGAAAACATAGGCCATGAACACATGTGACAGAATTATGTACTGTGTACTGTAGAGGACGAGTTTGGAGACGATGACAGTTTATATGAGCATGACAACGCACACTGTCTTGAACTAGCTCTGTGAGGCAATTGTTTGGTGCAATAACATTCCTGAAATTGATTGTACTGCCCGGAGTCCCAACCTGAACCCTGGTTAGTCTGCTTAATTACATGAACTGACATTGTACACTATGCTTGATGATGGTCTGTGCCCAAATTGGTTGTACAGTAAAGAATTTTTTATCAGCAGCCCTTGCCACTGTATTTAGACACAGCCGTAATTTCAGAGAGTTTTGTGGTTGTGTCACGCAGTGAACCTGAATACAATGGTAGCAGACATAGTTTCACATCTGATGAAGGGCGTGGCCGGCGACGTCTATCAGACTCCCCTCCTGTAGGATGTCACCACAGTTGAGGCCTTCGTTTGGTGCCACCACTTCGAGCCAGTGCACCAGAAAAAGAGTACGCCGAAAGAAAGAAATGGAAGGAAGTTTACAGTTTAACGTCCTTCGGACAGCACTGTCATTAGAGGTGGAGCACAAGTTCGCATTTACGAAAGGATGGGGAAGGAAATCAGCTGTGCCCTTTTCAAAGGACTCATCCCAGCATTTGCCGCGAGTGATCTAAGGAAACCATGGAAAACGTAAAATCTAGATGGCCAGATGGGGATTGTCGTCCTCGATAATGCGAGTCAATTACGCTAGCCATGCTGCCTCCTCTCTCAGTATCTTTGTATAGCACTTCCATCTTTCGCCTTACATTCTTTGCTTGGCAGTAGCTTGCCATCTGAGATCTTAATAATCGTATATTCATACTGGTTTTACCCGAAAAACACTAAATCTCCTTCTTGAATATTATGTGCAAAGTCAATTGAAAACACTGGAAAGAATTTTGGACCTAAGACTAAACCTTGTGGAAAACCACAAATGATATCTGTCTGAGAATGAATTTTTCCAGGCTTACATTTCGAGTGTTCAGTGCATAAGGGAATCAAGCCACAATAAAGGCCATTCCCTTTTTAAAGGAACTATCATAGCACTAGCCTGGAGAATTTAGGAAAATCACAGTAAACCTATTTCTGGATGGCTGGATGGGGGTTTGAAACATCATCCTCCTGAATGTGAGTCCAGTGTATTAACGGCTGTGGCTCCATGCTCGGTATCTTTGCCCGGTACTTCTACCTTTCAACTATACATTCTTCCCATCTAAACTCTTAATAATCATACAATCAAATTAATACTTTTTTTCGAATATTAGGTGAAAAGCCAGTTGAAAACACTGGATTTAATATCGAACCTAAGACTAACCTTGTGGAAGAACACAAATTATACACTACTGGCCATTAAAATTGCGACACCACGCAAATGACGTGCTACAGACGCGAAATTTAAGCGACATGAAGAAGATGCTGTGATATGCAAATAATTAGCTTTTCAGAGCACTCACACAAGGTTGGCGCCGGTGGCGACACCTACATCGTGCTGACATGAGGAAAGTTTCCAACCGATTTCTCATACACAAACAGAAAAAAAAAAAAGATTCAAATGGCTCTGAGCACTATGGGACTTAACATCTATGGTCATCAGTCCCTTAGAACTTAGAACTACTTAAACCTAACTAACCTAAGGACATCACACAACACCCATTCATCACGAGGCAGAGAAAATCGCTGACCCCGCTGGGAATAGAACCCGGGAACCCGGGAGCGGGAAGCGAGAACGCTACCGCACGACCACGAGCTGCGGACTGAACAAACAGCAGTTGACCGGTGTTGCCTTGTGAGTAATGCCTCGTGTAAGGAGGAGAAATGCGTACCATCACGTTTCCGACTAAGATAAAGGTCGGATTGTAGGCTATCGCGATTGCAGTTTATCGTATCGCGACGTTGCTGCTCGCGTTGGTCGAGATCCAATGACTGTTGGCAGAATATGGAATCGGTGGGTTCAGGAGGGTAATACGGAACGCCGTGCTGGATCCCAACGGCCTCGTATCACTAGCAGTTGAGATGGCACGCATCTTATCCGCATGGCTGTAACGGATCGTACAGCCGCGTCTCGATCCCCGAGTCAACAGATGGGAGCGTTCGCAAGACAACAACCATCTGCACGAACATTCCGACGACGTTTGCAGTAGCATTGACTATCAGCTCGGAGACCATGGCCGCTGCATCACAGACAGGAGCGCCTGCGACGTTGCACTCGACGACGAACCTGGGTGCACGAATGGGAAAACATCATGTTTTCGGATGAATCCAGGTTATGTTCACAGCATCACGATGGTCGCATCCGTGTTTGGCGACATCGCGGTGAACGCACATTGGAAGCGTGTATTCGTCATCGCCATACCCGGCGTGATTGTATAGGGTTCCATTAGTTACACGTCTCGTTAACCTCTTGTTCAATTGAGGGCACTTTACATTTCAGATGTGTTACGACCCGTGGCTCTACCCTCCATTCGATCCCTGCGAAACCCTACATTTCAGCAGAATAATGCACGACCGCACGTTGCAGGTCCTGTACGGGCCTTTCTGGATACAGAAAATGTTCGACTGCTACCCTGGCCAGCACATTCTCCAGATGTCTCAGCAATTGATACGTCTGGCCAATGGTGGCCGAGCAACTGGCTCGTCACAATACGCCAATCACTACTCTTGATGAACTGTGGTATCGTGTTGAAGCTGCATGGGCAGCTGTAACTGTACACGCTATCCAAGCTCTGTTTGACTCAATGCCCAGACGTATCAAGGCCGTTATTACGGCCAGAGGTGGTTGTTCTGGGTACTGATTTCCCAGGACCTATGCACCCAAACTGCGTGAAAAATGTAATCACATGTCAGTTCTAGTATAATATATTTGTCCAATGAATACCCGTTTATCATGTCCACTTGTTCTTGATGTAGCAATTTTAATGGCCAGTAATGTATCTATCTCAGAATAAATTTTTCCATGTTTACAAATTTTTTGAATTCGGTGGCACTGTTTTTGCACTCGTTTCATTAATAATGGCCTGAGCAACATGCTGGACTCAGCTGTTAACCAAGCAGATATGAGGGTGGTGTGTGACAGTTTGTCAACGTGTGCAGTTCGAGTGACCCACCGCACGGCCCTCGTGCCGGCTATGTGCTCGCTGCTGCTGCTGCTGCTGGCGGCGTCGACGTCTGCTTCCGAGAGGCAGGCGCGGCGCTTGCCAAACGAAGACGCGTGGGCGGCAGGCGGGCACGTGGACAACCACGTGTCTTCTGAGGAGGCGCGCTCCAGGGAGGAGGGGAGGGAGGCGGCGGCGCTGGCAGACGTGGCCAGGAGCGTCGTGGCCAGGACCGCCTCCACCAGCCAGGTCAGTCTGGAACGAGGCCAGTGTCTTAGCTGCTACGGTGCTACAAGTCAGCTTTCATTCTAAAATCAATCATTAAACTCACAGAAACACACTTAGAAGGGAACCTCCCCATCGTACCCCCCTCAGATTTACTTATAAGTTGGCACAGTGGATAGGCCTTGAAAAACTGAACACATATCAGTCGAGAAAACAGGAAGAAGTTGTGTGGAACTATGAAAAAAATAAGCAAAATATACAAACTGATTAGTCCATGTGCAAGATAGGCAATGTCGAGGACAATGTAACCTCAGGAGTGCCGTGGTCCCGTGGTTAACGTGAGCATCTGCAAAACGAGAGGTTCTTGGTTCAAGTCTTCCCTCGAGTGGGTATTTTAATTTATTCATTTTCGCAGGGTTATGATCTGTCCGTTCGTTCATTGACGTCTCTGTTCACTGTAATTAGTTTAGTGTCTGTGTTTTGCGACGGCACCGAAAAACTGTGCGATTAGTAGACGAAAGGACGTCCCTCTCCAATGGGATTATCACATCCACAAGAAAACCTAAATCGGGCAAGGTAGAAGAATCTTTTTACCCATTCGCCAAGTGTACAAGTTAGGTGGGTCGACAACATATTCCTGTCATGTGACGCACATGCCGTCACCAGTGTCGTATAGAATATATCAGACGTGTTTTCTATGGAGGAATCGGTTGACCTATGACCTTGCGATCAAATGTTTTCGGTTCCCATTGGAGAGGCACGTCCTTTCGACTACTAATCGCACGGTTTTGCGGTGAGGTCGCAAAACACAGACACTAAACTTATTACAGTGAACAGAGACGTCAATGAACGAACGGACAGATCATAACTTTGCGCAAAATAACGAGAGTAAACTTTTCACTCGAGGGTATACTTGAACCCAGGACCCCTCGATCCGCAGCTACTCACGCTAACCACGGCGCTCCTGAAGTCACATTATACTTGATGTTGCCTATATTGCGCATGGACTACTCAGTTTGTATATTTTGTTTATTTTTTCATAGTTCCACACAACTTCTTCCTGTTTTCTCGATTGATCTGTGTTCAGTTTTTCAAGGCCTATCCACTGTGCCAACTTATAACTAAATCTGAGGGGGGTGCGATGGGGAGGTTCCCTTGTTAGTAAGAAATAAGGATACAGGAACACATAAACACACACACACACACACACACACGCTCACACACACACACACACATCCAGAACGAAAGGAGGAATCTAAATGAAGCTTCGCTGGCTGAGAAGTTATGTGATGTTATTTCGTTGATAACAGAATTCCTGGCCACTGTGGCCGAGCAGCTCTAGGCGCTTCAGTCCAGAACCACGCGGCTGCTACTGCCGCAGTTTCGAATCCTGCCTCGGGCATGGACGTGTGTGATTCCTTAGGTTAGTTAGGTTTACGTAGTTCTAAGTTCTAGGGGACTGATGACCTCAGATGTTAAGTCCCATACTGCTCGCAGCCATTTGGACCATTTTTTTGGGGACACTGATTAGCACACTCGACTCACATTCGGGAGGATGGAGTTTGAAACCTGCGTTCGGCCATCCAGATTTAGCTTTTCCGTGCCTTTCCCAAAATCGCTTAAGCCAAATGCTGGGATGGTTCCTTCGAGAGGGCACGGCCAGTTTCCTTCCCCAACCTTCCCTAATCCCAGCTTGTGCCCTGTCTCTAGTGACTACATAGCCGACTAATCTACTGCTCCTGCTCTATTACTCACTGAGCCAAACAGAATAAGTCTATGGTACTTGATGTATCCCCCCCATGAACCATGGACCTTGCCGTTGGTGGGGAGCCTTGCGTGCCTCAATGATACAGATAGCCGTACCGTAGGTGCAACCACAACGGAGGGGTATCTGTTGAGAGGCCAGACAAACATGTGGTTCCTGAAGAGGGGCAGCAGCCTTTTCAGTAGTTGCAGGGGCAACAGTCTGGCCTTGTAACACTAACGAAAACGACCTTGCTGTTATGGTACTGCGAACGGCTGAAAGCAAGGGGAAACTATAGCCGTGATTTTTCCCGATGTCCTTAGGTTAGTTAGGTTTACGTAGTTCTAAGTCTAGGAGATTGATTACCTCAGACGTTAAGTCCCATAGTGCTTAGAGCCATTTGAACCATTTGATTACAGAATCGTGTTACATTTAGAGAAAAGTGGACAGTATGAACCCACCTATCCGTATGATATGATATTCCCTCTGGCCTAGATGGATGCGCTGATGCGGTTGGGGAAACTGCCTTAAAGCCATTGCATCTCCTCCTGAGGCAAGCTGGCCCACAACTCGGGCATCTGGCCTTTGATATGCCAGATACTGGCAGTGGGGCGGAGTTGACGTCCAAGCTGGCGCCACACATGTTCTATTGGGGACAGCTGTGGGGATTTTGCTGGCTATTGAAGTACCTCATCATCATGCAGGCATTTCGTCGAGACATTTGCCATGGGTGGACAAGCATTGTGCTGTTGTAAAATGGCACCAGTATTATCTCTCATGAGAGGTCACCTTTGACGATGCAAAATGTTCATGACATACCATTATGCTGTCAGAGTTCCCTCAGTCAACACTGGTCATCACTTGTACTCATTCCTCATGGTTCCCCATACCGTGACGCCCAGAGTAAAACCATTGTGCCTCTGCAAAAGATTGTAATATTGGGACCACGGTCACCACCGTACTTCCCAACGATGGTCATGAAGGGTAATGGTCAGTGGTGATTCAAAAATGGTTCAAATGGCTCTGAGCACCATGGGACTTAACATCTGAGGTCATCAGTCCCCTAGAACTTAGAACGACGTAAACCTAACTAACCTAAGGACATCACACACATCCATGCCTGAGGCAGGATTCGAACCTGCGACTGTAGCAGTCGCGCGGTTCCGGACTGAAGTGCCTACAACCGCTCGGCCACCGCGGCCGGCTAATGGTGATTCATTGCTGAACATAATGCGACACCATTCATCAGCAGTTCATGCTTCCCAGTCGCTGCACCACTCCAAATGTAGCCACTTGTGTTGTGGTGTTAATGGCAGTCTACGAGTGGGAAGGTAATTTCCTAGTTTGGCTGCTGTTAGTCTATGACATAAGCTGTGGAATAATACAGAACGTTGCAGGGGCTCCATTGCCAGTTCTAGTACAGCAGGTGCGAATCTGAAGGGGTAACAACAATCTGTTTGGTGCACAACATGGCGGCGGTCCATTTCGGCCATTAAATGTGGTCGACTGGAGCCTTGATGAAAAGTATGCTTGCCCTCCCATTCTGGTGCAGTCCTACATCAGGCAACTGTAACACCCCTCAAACCTGATACTGAACCATTTGACCATTCGGGCAAATGGAGACCAATAATGAGGCCTTTTCAAACTCTGTCCAATGACAGTCTTTGGGACTCATGAAACATGGCACCAGTGCCGTTTCGTTTCGAGTCCCCAAGGTCAGCCGGGTCCCCAGGGTCACATGGCGGCTGTCAATGTGACGCTGAGATAATGGTCCGTTTACGACCTTATCTGGGCAAGCACCCACGCCAGCAAAAGGTTGGCGCGTGTAAAATGTTTAGTATCAGCGCCATTTGCGCCATTAGTTATTCGTATCGTTTTTCGCGCTATGTTTGCATAGCATGATAATGGTATATAAGGCCTGGGTTTGGTAGTTTATGTACCATGTCGTCTACAGAAGTATCAGCGTCATCTTCTGCATCGTCGTCGTCTGCATCACCTGTGCCAGAACCCACACCCGTAAGTACATTACAGAATAATGGTGTCTTCACTAGTAGATTTGTTCCGACATGTAATTGTAGGGAACAACAAATATTGTAAGACAGCGTTATCAACAAGTGACAGAGTTTGAAAGGGCCTCGTTATTGGTCTCCATTTGCCCGAATAGTTAAATGGTTAAGTATCAGGTTTGAGGGGTGTTACAGTTGCCTGATGTAGGACTGCACCAGAATGGGAGGGCAAGCATACTTTTCATCAAGGCTCCAGTCGACCACATTTAATGGCTGAAATGGACCGCCGCCATGTTGTGCACCAAACACATTGTTGTTACCCCCTTCAGATTCGCACCTGCTGTACTAGAACTGGCAGTGGAGCCCCTGCAACATTCTGTATGCGGCATCTCCATGTGTTTCACAGCGATCAGCCAGAAACTGACTCTGTTTATGCCCTTTATGTACCCTACTTGGCCTAGTAACAATATCAAACACAAGCAAACTAATGCTCTCTGGTTGCTATTCTGTCTGTGGCAGAGAGTTGCAACTCTAAATCATTTGTGTTTCGTACCTCTGATGGTGTATACACGTAAAAAGGTACATTGCTATCTGACCGTGTCCCTCCTCAGTGTCGTCTGGCGGACAGATGTTAGGACGGTGAGTGTTGCAGTGTGCAGCTGCGCTGAGCCCAAACACTGCGCATCACATCTTTCATTTGATTCCCAGTGTCGACAGAAAGCATTGGTTTGTTTCCCGTTACAAACGAAATTATTTTTAAAGGCGAATATTTTATGTGTCCATTCGACAGAGCGGTCCCAAATTAGCCTAGTGCGATATTCACGTGACGTACTAACAGTGACAGTGAAATAAGAAGAATGACCAGTACTCCACCAGCGAGTCAACAGCGCTGCCGCATCACAACAGCAGACAGATGGACCTGGGCGGTGCTGGCTCTCCTGAGCGCTGGTTATTGGCTCTGAGCACTATGGGACTCAACTTCTGAGGTCATTAGTCCCCTAGAACTTAGAACTAGTTAAACCTAACTAACCTAAGGACATCACAAACATCCATGCCCGAGGCAGGATTCGAACCTGCGACCGTAGCGGTCTTGCGGTTCCAGACTGCAGCGCCTTTTAACCGCACGGCCACTTCGGCCGGCGCTGGTTATTCTTCGACTTCTACTGTCTCTGTTAATACGAGGCGTGTTTTTTTAAGTAAGTACCGTTCTTAAATTAAAAAAAGACGTGCTAAGATATCTCAATAATTTTATTTTTACATGAAAGCCTGTACGTTAATCTACTTTTCTATATAATTTCCGTCAATATTGAGGCACTTGTCATAACGTTGTACCAGTTTTTGAATACCCTCCTCATAGAAGTCTACCGCCTGACTTGTCAACCACTGCGTCACCACTGCTTTGACTTTATCGTCTTGAAGACGCTGACCGCCCAGGTGTTTCTTCAAGTGCAGAAACAGATGGTAGTCATTGGGCGCAAGATCGAGGCTGTACTGAGGATGATCTAGAGTTTCCCATGGAAAAGATGTGATGAGATCTTTGGTCTGATTCGCCACATGCGGACGGGCATTGTCTTGGAGCGAAACGATGCCCTTGCTCAATTTCCATGGACTGTTGCTTTAATTCTGGTGTGACGTAGGCCACCCATGTTTCATCGCCCGTAACAATATGGCTTACGAAATCGTCACCGTCGTTGTGGTACCGGTCGAGGAAAGTCAATGCACTGTCTAAACGTTTGGTTTTGTGCACATCCGTCAACATTTTCGGTACCCAACGTGCGCACAACTTTCAGTAATCCAAGTGCTCAGTCACAATGCCATACAAAACACTACGAGAAACATTAGGAAAGGCATCCCGAAAGGAGGAAATCATAAAGCGTCTCTTTTCTCTCACCTTATTGTCCAGTTCCTGCACCAAACCTTCATTAACGACCGCAGGACGCCCACTCCGTTGTTCATCATGCACATTTGTGCGGCCATCTTTAAATACTCTCACCCACTCTTACCATTCCATCACTCATAATGTTTTCTCCGTAAACTACACAGATCTCAGGATGAATATCGATCGCTTTTAGGCCTTTAGCACTAAGAAATCTTACAACAGCCCGTACTTCACGGTCGGCCGGACTCACGATTGTCGGAGGCATCTTAAACAATCAGCACACAACGTAAACGAGGAAGAATCAGACTGTAATGGCGTCAGTGCGTAGATTAAGGTACAGGCTTTCATGTAAAAATAAAATTATTGAGATATCTTAGCACGTCTTTTTTTAATTTCAAAACGGTACTTACTTAATAAACACGCCTCGTACATAACGATAACGCGAATATCGCACTAGACTGCTCTGTCGAATGGGCACGTAAAATATTCACCTTTAAAAATCAATTTGTTCGTAACAAGAAATAAATAGATGCTTTCCACCGACAACAGGCGTCACGCCGCCACATTAAGGGCGTCAGTAGCAGTACTTGTTTGGGCTGACTACAGCTACATATTACAAAACCTAAACTGTAAAATATCTGCCAAAACACCAGAGAAAACGAGCCTAACGACTCTTACGAGGGACACCCTGTATATGGCTCAACCACACTATGGTCACTAATATTGCAACACCAGGACCGACAGTAAATAAGGAAGTTTCCAGAATGAGATTTTTACTCTGCTGCGGATTGTGTGCTGATATGAAACTTCCTGGCAGATTAAAACTGTGTGCCGGACCGAGACTCGAACTCGGGACCTTTGCCTTTCGCGGGCAAGTGCTCTACCAACTGAGCTACCCAAGCACGACTCACGCCCCGTCCTCACGGCTTTACTTCCGCCAATACATCGCCTCCTACCTCCCAAACTTTACAGAAGCTCTCCTGCGAACGAAACAGAAGTGCTAGTCCTGCAAGGTTCGCAGGAGAACTTCTGTAAAGTTTGGGAGGTAGGAGACGATGTACTGGCGGAAGTAAACCTGTCACTATTGAACCATCACTTGATGCACTAATTAACAAACTGTTCTGTTTGTAATGGGTACTTTGGAGTTCTAGGCGCTACAGTCTGGAGCCCAGCGACCGCTACGGTCGCAGGTTCGAATCCTGCCTCGGGCATGGATGTGTGTGATGTCCTTAGGTTAGTCAGGTTTAATTAGTTCTACGTTCTAGGCGACTGATGACCTCAGAAGTTAAGTCGCATAGTGCTCAGAGCCATGTTGAACTTTGGAGTTCTATTTAATGTTGTTTTGGTGTGTAAGTGTTGTTGTAAAACATATGAAAATGTAGCAGCAAGAATAACAGTATTATTTGAAAGAAATAAATAAACTCTGATAATTCTTATTTATGTGCTGCTGAGCCCGACTACGAGTTTCAATAATTCCATACTTGACATTAAAATGATATATTAGTTATTTGACGCATACCAAGAAACTAATATATCACACCACCACCTCTACCCATAACAACACTGGTGCCGTAAATATTTCTATTTAAAGTTACTGATCAATTAGTTTTGGAATAATTAATCTTATGCACTAGCCATAAAAATATTTCATTATGTAAAGTCTAAGATTGTTCTACTGTATGTTATCTTCACTTTTACAATAGAAAAATAATAAATTCCTGTGGCTTCTTGTCCTCGAAGTTACAACATTGTAATATCGATCGAAAGAATTAGTGTCTGATTATTTCCGCAGTTTAAAATTGCCGCTCCATACGCTCACGTAATGGCGACAAACAAAGCACAGTCTGGACTGTTGCGGGCACAAAACTTAAAACATTCATCCATTTAGTAAATTTTACGTTATATTTTTCCTATGACCACTTATGACCTTTTACAATATTTAAAAGAACAGACCTCAGTTTATCTTCGATCTCATCCGCTTCATACAACATAGAGAGGAAGAACATAAGAAGGAAGAATTACACACACAATACAAAGCCAATACACTCTCTCAGTGGTATTACCTTTTGTTATGTGGTTATTCTTTGTAAGAAACTGGTTATAAAATAATAAAACATATTGTTGTTGTTTCACAATATAATAATAAATCTTTTCTCAGTTAAAAGTCATTTGTGGAAAAACATTAGTTAATTCATAAGTCTCGAGCACTGTCCCATACACTGGCGACACAAAATATTCGCTTTGAATAACTCCTCCGTACTACTCGATGATGTTAACTGCTTCACCCTGAGGTCACGAACTGGGGCAGAGCGCTTCCAAGCTCGGCTCTACATTCACCTCAGTGTGAGAGTACTGCTCTGCTGAGAGAGAGGCCGTCTCCTCTACAGCCTCACCCATTCGTCATTGCGGATTGCAGCGAGATATCACTAATATCTGTGATACCGATGTGTGTTGCCGAATGTGCTGTGGCACCACGATCTTTGGATGATATTAGATGTACCGTCACGCCAGCCTCTTCACCTCTTCAAGAAGGGACGTCGAACAGATGTGCATAACTATAGACCTATATCTCTAACGTCGATCAGTTGTAGAATTTTGGAACACGTATTATGTTTGAGTATAACGACTTTTCTGGAGACTAGAAATCTACTCTGTAGGAATCAGCATGGGTTTCGAAAAAGACGATCGTGTGAAACGCAGCTCGCGCTATTCGTCCACGAGACTCAGAGGGCCACAGACACAGGTTCACAGGTAGATGCCGTGTTTCTTGACTTCCGCAAGGCTTTCGATACAGTTCCCCACAGTCGTTTAATGAACAAAGTAAGAGCATGTGGACTATCAGACCAATTGTGTGATTGGACTGAGGTGTTCCTAGATAACAGAACGCAGCATGTCATTCTCAATGGAGAGAAGTCTTCCGAAGTAAGAGTGATTTCAGGTGTGCCGCAGGGGAGAGTCGTAGGACAGTTGCTATTCACATTATACATAAATGACCTTGTGGATAACATCGGAAGTTCACTGAGGCTTTTTGCGGATGATGCTGTGGTATATCGAGAGGTTGTAACAATGGAAAATTGTACTGAGATGCAGGAGGATCTGCAGCGAATTGACGCATGGTGCAGGAAGTGGCAATTGACTCTCAATGTAGACAAGTGTAATGTGCTGCGAATGCATAGAAAGAAAGATCCCTTCTCATTTAGCTACAATATACCAGGTCAGCAACTGGAAGCAGTTACTTCCATAAAGTATCTGGGAGTACGCATTAGGAGTGATTTAAAATGGAATGATCACATAAAGTTGATCGTCGGTAAAGCAGATGCCAGACTGAGATTCATTGGAAGAATCCTAAGGAAATGCAGTCCGAAAAAGAAGGAAGTGGGTTACAGTACACTTGTTCTCCCACTGCTTGAATACTGGTCACCAGTGTGGGATCCGTACCAGATATGGTTGATAGAAGAGATAGAGAAGATCCAACGGAGAGCAGCGCGCTTCGTTACAGGATCATTTAGTAATCGCGAAAGCGTTACGGAGATGATAGATAAACTCCAGTGGAAGACTCTGCAGGAGAGACGCCCACTAGCTCGGTACGGGCTTTTGTTGAAGTTTCGAGAACATACCTTCGCCGAGGAGTCAAGCAGTATATTGCTCCCTCCTACGTACATCTCGCGAAGAGACCATGAGGATAAAATCAGACAGATTAGAGCCCACACAGAGGCATACGGACAATCCTTCTTTCCACGAACGATACGAGACTGGAATAGAAGGGAGAACCGATAGAGGTACTCAAGGTTCCCTCCGCCACACACCGTCAGGTGGCTTGCGGAGTATGGATGTAGACGTAGATGTAGATGAGAATGACGGTTGCAACTTTGCAAAGTTCGTTCTGTTCAGAGCCTCCATACACAGTAATGTACGTCGTGATGCTCCAGCCGAAGCCAGGAATCCTCTGAAAACACGACTCCTGTGTCCAGCGCTGCTGTCGCATCAAGGGAAGCCGCGACACAGGTCGTCATGCCACTGTCTGTGGTTCTCCAGAAGTCGTCCATGTCGATAATTGTGTCGCTGCAAGCAGGCGAATTCCGTGACTTAAGGCACGTTAGAAAGCTCTACTATCCTGCTCGGTCAAGCAAACAATGTAAATAGATGTGCAAAACTTAAGGACGAAAGTAACTTTCACATGATGTCTCACTGCCAAATAACAGAGCTCAATGGAACTTGGCCATACATAGGAAGAGCTGCTACAGTATAGTACTCAAGGTAACTGAAAGAAATACAGAATGAAACGAATGATGACGTCAATCAAGATGGTGGATTTTGGTTCGAAGTTTGAATTTTCCCCCAGAAAAATGGCGCAAAGTTCAAATTCCAGCAGGATAATGCACCACACCCCGGTTATCTCTACTAAACAAAGAAGATGGCGGGAGGAAAGGACTTGTCTTTATTATTTAACCGATTTCAAGCAGATGTGTTCGCCACTGGCCAGCGAATAATTAAACCTATAAGACAAACTCAAACAATATGTTCGATTCGGTACCCACCTTACTGTCCTTCAACGCTGGAAGGACAGTAACTCCGCCCTCGCTCACTTTTCCTCAGTGGCACTTTTCGTCTTTGAATGCTATAACGCGATCTGGAGGACATTTATAAAAAATGTTCGGTTTCCTCTGTGTTGAATATGTTGCGTTGGGCGTTGCCACTCAAAAGTCGTGTTAGTTCGTCAAACCATTCAACACAAAGGAAATTGTCCACGCTGACACTCCCTACGCAGATTTTTTTAAGGTGGCGGAGTGACAATTTTTAAAATTTGAGAGCCTCCTCTCACTTGCCGGAATTCTTTCAGTCCAGAGAGACTGCGCAGAAGACTTGGATTTTTCCTGCGCCATGAAGCCACTCCCGGGAACATTTTGTCCTCTACACTGATTTATTCACTTCAGCAAGCACTTCTCAAGACGGGGAAATCCGCCGTGGCCTGGCCTTTTCCTTTTTGTACCTATCTTCCGATTGAACGATTTTTATTTTTTAAAATCATCGACAATGTAGATTGTAAAATAGCGAAAGGTTTTCCAGCACCTTTTTCCGAAATTCCACACTACACAGCTTCAATACTACTACTACTACTACTACTACTACGTGATCAGGCCCAGTGGACCGCACGCATCTACAAGTTTCCTCCTCCACTGTACTCTGTCCATTGCTGCTATACGCCATTCGTCCACATCTATTGACACTTGGTTTAAATCTTCATGGAGTCCATCCCTACAACGCTTCTTGGGTCTCCCTGTCGGTCTCTTTCCTGTAGATGTGAAGTCCAGGAGTTTCCGAGGCCATCTGTGATCCTCCATCCGGGCCACATGGCCGGCCCACTGCATTCATTTGGCTTTGAGAGTTCCTGCTATGTTGGGCTGCTGGTATAGTTCCTCAAGCTCTCGGTTGTATCTGATCCTCCATTCCCCTGTATCTGCATCCAGAACCGGACCGAAGATCTTCCGAAGCACTTTTCTCTCAAAAACAAGCAGCTTATGGAAGTCCTGTTTCCGGATACTCCATGCACAGCTTCAGTAACAACCCTTTTTTTGCTAACTGAAAGACACTTGTTCCCTCAAGCACTCATGGCGCTTCACAGATTCTAGAAACACGGATTGACTGTAAAACAGTATGAAAGCAGACTGTAGACAGAATGGGCTATAGGTCGTAGAAAATAATGACTGATGGTCTTAGGTCGTACTGAGAATCACAGCAGTAGCGGGTCTTCAGCAGGAATCACAGAAGTGGGAGCCGTGACTTCAAATTATAAAGTGTTGGCCCTTGTCACTACAATTTCGTTACTGAGGGAGCCAAAAACTCGATTTTTTTTATTTATGAATTATTTTTCAAGGGACCGGAGAAAAGTTTCAAATTATTGATAACTGAAATCACTTCAACGTACAAGAGCTTTTTTTTTAATCGAAAACAGCTATGTTCAGATGGAAACCACGCCAACCACAGCTTGCGACATCTATAGGACACTAACGATCGGGCGATTTTGCAAGTCTATTGAGAGGAGGCATTCACATATCATTTGGCATGTGGTATGGCGAGCGATGCACCATGTTTCCTTAGACACAGAGACACGCGAAATGTCTTACCTAATGGTTAGTGGTTAAAATGTGACCCAGTCCAGACTCCACGCTATTCATTTGACGGATTCACCATTATGAAATCAATGCCAAACTTTGGACGTTGATGAACATCACCTCAAATGTGGACCCTCAGCAGAAGTGTGGAGTCTGGGCACACAAATGATCGCTTTCTTTCTTGGAGTGGGACAACACGACGCTGGACCAGAGATTGTGTTCTTCCGAGTTGGGATGTACAATCCACATACTAAAACGAGTGCAGTAAAGTTGCTTCGAGGCCGAGACAGTGCCCAAATTGTTCAGTGATGGCCCGAGGAAAGTACTGGACTTTTGAACCTTCTTACAGAAACGACGTTTGAAGATCGTGTGTAGTCTGAAATACCGACAGTTTTTTCTAGGTTCTTACGGAGTATGTTTGAAGACATATCTCCCCCCACACTCAACCCCACACCCACACCTACCCCCACCCCTAGATCTCCCAGGTAGCTGGAATGTACAAGGTACGAATGGGTGATAAGAATCGATGAATGCCATATACATACGAAAAGACATATCCAGATGAAAAAGCAGCAGTGGGATTGCAAATCAAATTCTTCATTAAGTTGTCTATTTGTTTCGTTATGTTATGCAAGGATAGTTTTACGTTTATATATCTTTCAAGTAATACAGAAATATTATATTATTTGTGGTATGACAATGAAATGGTTGTCACTGACATTAAAATTTACTTTGCTGTTATATGTGTAACAGGATTTGATTTAATTTTTTAGTGTGACTTGTGAAAGATCTTTATTAAAGTCTGAAACATAAAAAAGGAAAAAGTAACTAACTGTTCTGTGGAGCTCGACTCAAAGGTGTGCTGATTTGAATCCAGGTGCTGGATGAAATTTTTACTACTGGCATTTGGACAGCAAGGGAAGGAGTGATGGTGTCACAAAGTTCCAGCCTTTGCTCCAGTGTCCTGGATTAAACTGCAAACTTCCCCGCAGCGTATCCTGAAGTGAGGGCAAGTGACACTTGACGGTGATCCGTCCGTCGGATTGCGACCTGCAGCTCGCCAGCCCCATTTTTCCTATTCATGTACCGGAACATGGTTTCAACCTCTCCCTTCTCTCGTCATCAAACAACTCAAACTTAACCTTTCATAATACACGCATCCATCGTAGTGAGCTACGCTCTACAAATACACATAGGACACGACTCTCACGTATCCACAGTCAAAGGAGCCTGTGTGCGTTGAGGACGAACACCCTACGTGACACGCAGCTGAGCTAGTAGACTTTGGGGCCTAAAGTATCCTCTCACAAAGAGGAGTATCTTTATGCTGATGGTCTTTGCTGTACTCGTTTCTTCGTCAATTTCGGAGACGCCATTTTGACTTGTATATTATGACGATCTACTAGCATGCTATTTCAAGGGAACGGCGTATTGAACATTTATCACAAACACGTCAACCTTATAATTAAATTTCAGTTAATGATACATCAACAATATAAGCCTTCAAGAGAGACTATGATAGTCAGCCGGCACAAAAGACGAATGACACGTCTTCGCTCAGTGTAGTAGATAAAGACGTGGATTACAGACACGCAGAAAGTGGCTGCTAATATTTGTTGGGTTTTTTTATTGTCTTAGTGTTTTTAACACATTTTGGGACCTTCTTATGGATGTAACACAAGTAAATTCTGCAGTACGCGATTTTATTTACGTTTCCCTCTGAGCAGGAAACAAAGCATGAAATAAGTATTTGGCTGTTTATTTCCGAATATGTGGCGACTTCCTAGTGTGTGGTGAGGCAGGAATGTAGGAGGAGAGCTTAAATTGCTGCGAGTGAAATGAGCAGCAACAAAACTCATATTTATCCTTGTCATGGCGCCCCCAATGCTGTCGAAAATACGAGTACAGCAAGGACGATCAGCGGAAATACACTCCACTTTTTGAGAGGAATGCATCAGGCCCGATGGGATACCTCAATCGGCAAATCCATGCGACATCGTTGTGCAACGCAGCTAGCTCTTTATTCGCACGAAGTAATGGCCGCTATCGACAGGGGATCTCAAGTTGATTCCGTATTTCTAGATTTCCGGAAAGCTATTGACACCGTTCCTCACAAGCGACTTCTAATCAAGCTGCGGGCCTATGGGGTATCGTCTCAGTTGTGCGACTGGATTCGTGATTTCCTGTCAGGAAGGTCGCAGTTCGTAGTAATCGACGGCAAATCATCGAGTAAAACTGAAGTGATATCAGATGTTCCCCAGGGAAGCGTCCTGGGACCTCTGCTGTTCCTGATCTATATAAATGTCGTGGGTGACAATCTGAGCAGTTCTCTTAGGTTGTTCGCAGATTTACCGTCTAGTAAGGTCATCCGAAGACCAGTGTCAGTTGCAAAGCGATTTAGAAAAGATTGCTGTATGGTGTGGCAGGTGGCAGTTGACGCTAAATAACGAAAAGTGTGAGGTGATCCACATGAGCTCCAAAAGAAATCCGTTGGAATTCGATTACTCGATAAATAGTACAATTCTCAAGGCTGTCAATTCAACTAAGTACCTGGGTGTTAAAATTACGAACAACTTCAGTCGGAAAGACCACATAGATAATATTGTGGGGAAGGCGAGCCAAAGGTTGTGTTTCATTGGCAGGACACTTAGAAGATGCAACAAGTCCACTAAAGAGACAGCTTACACTACACTCGTTCGTCCTCTGTTAGAATATTGCTGCGCGGTGTGGGATCCTTACCAGGTGGGATTGACGGGGGACATCGAAAGGGTGCAAAAAAGGGCAGCTCGTTATGTATTATCACGTAATAGGTGAGAGAGTGTGGCAGATATGATATGCGAGTTGGGATGCAAGTCATTAAAGCAAAGACGTTTTTCGTCGCGGCGAGATCTATTTACGAAATTTCAGTCACCAACTTTCTCTTCCGAATGCGAAAATGTTTTGTTGAGCCCAACCTACATAGGTAGGAATGATCATCAAAATAAAATAAGAGAAATCAGAGCTCGAACAGAAAGGTTTAGGTGTTCGTTTTTCCCGCGCGCTGTTCGGGAGTGGAATGGTAGACAGATAGTATGATTGTGGTTCGATGAACCCTCTGCCAAGCACTTAAATGTGAATTGCAGAGTAATCATGTAGATGTAGATGTAGATGTGGGAGGAGTGGTTACCACTGAGGGACAATAAGTTGCAGTCATTGAAAACAACCATCCAGCCGTGGTGTTCCTCCTACCAGTCACTCGGGCAGGATGAAGTGAACCTCGTGCACCACCGAACTGGTCACTGCCCCTCACACATGACCACATGCTCTGGCGATAGCCACCCCCCCCCCTCCCCCAAGCTACAATGTCTGTGGTGTGCTAAGCAGTGATGCAACATTTCAACTGAGAACGCTTTCCATTGTGACTAGTCATTTCCCCACGTCTTCACCCACATACGCAAGTGAGACATACATTGAATACACCTCCTCCTCCACCTCTCTGTATGCACATCTTCCTCCCTCTGTCTGTCCATCTCCTCCTCGCCACTCTCTCTGTCTCTTCATCTCCTCCACACCCCCTCTCTGACCATGTCTTCCGCTCCACTTCCTCTAACTATATCCTTCTACCGCTCACTCTGTCCATCCCCTCCTCTATCCATCTCAACCTGTCCCTAGCTATGCTGATCACCATGTGTAGCCACTCGTTTTTCCAATGTGATATATTGCACTCTGATCCAAGAAAAACACTCCCCACCTTGAAGGAAGAGTCTTAAAGACATCGAGCTTGGTTCACAAGCATGACGCTATTTTGTATGTCATTATCACTCAGTGATTTCGAAACGAAGATTTAAAGCCTTTAACTTCAATCACTCTTCACGTGTTTTTGTAATGTCGATTATGGCACTGTCAAGTTCCTGTGACCAGTTGCTAATGGAATATTTTGGCGAAACTTCGACAGACGCTACAGCCTCCACAGACGTTTCCAGTCACGTTAGTAGTGGTCCTAAGTGGGAATTACGTTTTATGCAACCAGGTGCAAAGAGCTATTCCTTCCACTGTTAAAGTGCTCGTTTTGGTGGGGGAAGTTCCTGAAACCTTAGAGCGAAATCGTGCTGAATATCTTTCACTGTTTTTCATGTATGGGGTCGTTCGTGAGCCCAAGTGCTCATAATGATCCGTTCCACTACAGTTTAAGTGGATTCACCAGCCATGAACTTCATGTATAAGAAACAACAATTCGGCACCATCTATATAATGCACAGAGGGTAACAGGACGTTATGATCACTCGCCATATTTATAAATAGAAGGGGCGTTCAGTAAGTGGTGCAACACTTTTATGTCTGAAAACAGGTTCGTTTTATTCAGGATTCCAATACGCCATATTATTCCCCTTTCTTTTGGCTACAAAACCCTATTTTTCATCAAAATCCTTCTTCGACGGGACAGCCTTACGACGTCTCACTGGGGCAGCCTGCTTGCCTGCACGGTACCACTCTACTGGTCGAGGTCAGAGCCAATGTCTTGCTGCAGCAATAACCTCCCCGTCTTCCACGTACTGCTTGCCGTGGAGTGCATCCTTCATTGGGCCAAACAGATGTAGGTCGGAAGGTGCGACATACAGTCTGTAGGGCTGATAAAGGTGAACAGACCTATGAAGTTTGTGAGCCCCTCTCAGGTGCGTAGACTTGCGTGAGGCCTTCCGTTGCCACGGAAAAGATCGATTGAATTTTCGTGACGACGAACAAGCTGTAGTCCGTACTTTAAATTCTTGAGGGCAGCACAATACACTTCACAGTTGATGGCTGCACCGTGAGGGATGAAATCAAACAGTATAACACCTTTAGTCACGGCTGGAAAATACTCACGCGAATTGTTTACAGACGAATGGAAAAACTGGTAGAAGCCGACCTCAGGGAAGATCAGTTTGGATTCCGTAGAAACGTTGGAACACGTGAGGCAATACTGACCCTGCCGCTTAAACAAAGGCAAACCTACTTTCCTAGCATTTGTAGACTTAGAGAAAGCTTTTGAGAACGTTGACTGGAATACTCTCTTTCAAATTCTGAAGGTGGCAGGAGTAAAATACAGGGAGCGAAGGCTATTTACAATTTGTACAGAAACCAGACGGCGGTTATAAGAGTCGAGGGACATGGGGAAGCAGTGGTTGGGAAGGGAGTGAGACAGGGCTGTAGCCTCTCCCCGATGTTATTCAATCTATATATAGAGCAAGCAATAAAGGAAACAAAACAAAAATTCGGAGTAGGAATTAAAATGCATGGAGAAGAAATAAAAACTTTAAGGTTTGCTGATGACACTGTAATTCTGTCAGAGACAGCAAAGGACCTGGAAGAGCAGTTGAACGGAATGGACAGTGTCTTGAAAGGAGGATATAAGATGAGCATCAACAAAGGCAAAACGAGGATAATGGGAGTAGTCGAATTAAATCGGGTAAAGCAGTAAATGAGTTTTGCTATTTGGGGAGCAAAATAACTGATTATGGTCGAAGTAGAGAGGATATAAAATGCAGACTGGCAATGGTGACGAAAGCGTTTCTGAAGAAGAGACATTTGTTAACATCGAGTATAGATTTAAGTGTCAGGAAGTCGTTTCTGAAAGTATTTGTATGCAATGTAGCCATGTGTGGAAGTGAAACATGGACGATAAATAGTGTAGACAAAAAGAGAATAGAAGCTTTCGAAATGTGGTGCTATAGAAGAATGCTGAAGATTAAATGGGTACATCACATAACTAATGAGGAGATACTGAATGGAATTGGGGAGACGAGGAATTTGTGGCCCAACTTGGCCAGAAGAAGGGATCGGTTGGTAGGACACATTCTGAGGCATCAAGGAATCACCAATTTAGTATTGGAGAGCAGCGTGGAGGGTAAAAATCGTAGGAGACCAAGAGATGAATACACTAAGCAGATTCAGAAGGATGTAGGTCGCAGTAAGTACTGAGAGATGAAGAAACTTGCACAGGATAGAGTAGCGTGGAGAGCTGCATCAGTCACTGGACTGAAGACCACAACAGCAACAAAAGCCCCTTTAGAGCACCAGGAGACGGTTGCCGTCACTTCACTGGCTCAGGGTGCGGCACTGAACTTTTTCTTCGGAGGGGAGGTGGTGTGGCGCCACTCTGGGATCGCCATTTTATCTCCGGTCCGAAGTGATGAACCCATGTTTAATTGCCTGCGATGATGTTCGACAAAAACTGTCACAGTGAGACTCATAACACGCAAGCAATTTCGCACAGATGGTACTTCGTTGCTCTTTATGTTCTCTCGCTGAGAATCCAGTACACACCTTTGTGTACTCCAACTGGTGAACGAGTGTCTCAGGGCTACCAACAGTGGCATCCAGTTGTGCAACGAGTTGTTTGACTGTGACCCGTCGACTCACCTCGAATGAGAGTGTCCGCACGTTCCAAAATTCAAAAATGGTTGTAATGGCTCGAAGCACTATTGGACTTAACATCTGAGGTCATCAGTCCCCTAGAACTTAGAACTACTTAAACCTAACTAACCTAAGGACATCACGGAGATCCATGCCCGTGGCAGGATTCGAACCTGCGACCGTAGCAGCAGTGGGTTTCTGGACTGAAGCGCCTAGGACCGCTCGGCCACAGGTTCCAAAACTACAGGAGTCACAGCTGTGTGCAGTCGGCCAGTATGGCAGAAATTGGTCAGGATTCAGCGACCTCCTCGTTAGGATGACCCAAACTCCTCGCCGAACTATTCACCGTGCTTTCGCTCACTCTCAGGTCTCCGTAGACATTCTGCAAGCACTTGCGATTGTGCGCGGTGCCCTGGTTTTCCGGCAAAAGAAACTCAATGCCATCTCTCCGCCTGGAACGCAACACCATTGCGGACGCCATTTTGAAGGCTACTTTGAGCGCCGCCACCTTTCGCAAGCTCATGAAACTATAGGAGCCGAAGCGACAATAATCCACGACGTCCCTCCCACACGACATTCCGCACATTTTTCAACCAAAACTGCCCGAGAAAGAAAAGTGTTGCATCACCTACTGAACAGCCCTCGTAATACACTACTGCCCATTAAAATTGTTACACTAAGAAGAAATGCAGATGATAAACGGGTATTCATTGGACAAATATACTAGAACTGACATGTGATTACATTTTCGATTTAGGTGCATAGATTGTGAGAAATCAGTACCCACAACAACCACCTCTGGCCGTAAAGGGCCTTGATACACATGGGCATTGAGTCAAACAGAGCTCGGATGGCGCGTACAGGTACAGCTGACCATGCAGCTTCAACACGATACCACAGTTGATCAAGAGTAGTGACTGGCGTACTGTGACGAGCCAGTTGCTCAGCCACCATTGACCAGATGTTTTGAACTGGTGAAAGATCTGCAGAATGTGCTACCAGGGCAGCAGTCGAACATTTTCTGTACCCAGAAAGGCCCGTACAGGACCTGCAACATGCGGTCGTGCATTATCCTGCTGAAATGTAGGGTTTCGCAGGGATCGAATGAAGGGTACAGTCACGGGTCGTAACACATCTGAAATGAAGCGTCCACTATTCAAAGTGCCGCCAATGCGAACAAGAGGTGACCGAGAGGTTTAACCAATGGCACACCATACCATCACAATGGGTGATACGCCAGTATGGCGTTGATGAATACACCCTTCCAATGTGCGTTCACCGCGATGTCGTCAAACACGGATGCGACCATCATGATGCTGTAAACAGAACCTGGGTTCATCCGAAAAAATGACGTTTTGCCATTCGTGCACCCACGTTCGTCGCCGAGTACACCATCGAAGGCGCTCCTGTCGGTGACGCAGCGTCAAGGGTAACCGCAGCCATGGTCTCCGAGCTGCTAGTACATGCTGCTGCAAACGTCGTCGAACTGTTCCTGCAGATGGTTGTCGTCTTGCAAACGTACCCATCAGTTGAATCAGGGTTCGAGACGTGGCTGCACGATCCGTTACAGCCATGCGGATAAGATGCCTGTCATCTCGACTGCTAGTGATACGAGGCCGTTGGGATTCAGCACGAAGTTCCGTATTACCCTCCTGAACCCACCGATTCCATATTCTGCTAACAGTCATTGGATCTCGACCAACGCGAGCAGCAATGTCGCGATACGATAAACCGCAATGGCGATAGGCTACAATCCGACCTGTATCAAAGTCGGAAACGTGATGGTACGCATTTCTCCTCCTTACACGGGGCATCACAAGAACGTTTCACCAGGCAACGCCGGTCAACTGGTGTTTGTGTATGAGAAATCGGATGGAAACTTTCCTCACGTCGGCACGTTGTAGGTGTCGCCACTGGCGCCAACCTTGTGTGAATGCTGTGAAAAGCTAATCATTTGCATGTCACGGCATCTTCTTCCTGTCGGTTAAATTTCGCTACTGTAGCGCGTCATCTTTGTGGTGTAGCAATTTCAACGGCCAGTAGTGTATTTTTGGGGGGACTCGCTGCCCCGTGGTCCCCGGCCGGCCGCTGCCTGCGAGATGTGACGGTGGCTGCTCGGTGCGCAGGTGCTGAGCCTCAACCTGACCAACCTGCTGATCCTGCTGGTGCTGAAGGCGCTGCTCTTCGGCGCGGGCATCTTCTCGTTCGGGCTGCTGGGCAAGCACCACTACGGGCGCGCGGCCACCGCCCCCGACGGAGGCGTCACGGAGGCGGAGCTGGCGCTGGCGCTGGCCTTCCTGTCCGGGGAGGCGGCCCCCGGGGGCGGACACGAGTGCCTGCAGCGCACCGCCTGCCTCGCCCCCAGCACCGCCTCCAGATACGCCGTCGCCGCCTCCGCCGCGCTCGCCGCCGTCAAGTCCTTCCCCGGGTACTCTCTTCTTGTTCTTATTTGTTTTGCTGTAGGCAGCACTTACCGTACAGCCAGCAACAGTAATAACTGTACAGACTTACATAAAAGCTTTTCAGTTAAAGTGACAGAGCAGGCTTAGTTTTAAATACATTAAGGAGACAAAAGTCACGGGGTGCCTCCTAATACAGGGCGAGTCAAAAGTCCTTGGACACCTTCATAAGTTGGAAGATTAAAGGGAAAATTGAAATGTGGTGATGGGAACATAGGTTTGACGTAGGGCCGCAACTTTTGGAGTGAATGTCATTCATGGCTGCCATCTTGAAATCCGCCATTTTGGATTAGAGACATTTTTTTTTAATGGGGAGTGTATGACACATCAAATAACACTCTCTTGAGCTCTGGAATTTAGTGGCGTAATCTGTCTATCTTGTACAGTTTAGAGGTTATTAATGTTCAAAGTTACCTCGATACCGTCTCATGTCTCGGGATGGACAACACGTAGAACATGTGTTGTAGCAGTCGGTATGAAGATAATTTCCCAACTTTGAACATTAATAACCTCTAAACTGTACAAGATAGACAAAAAGAAATTACACCACTAAATTCCAGAGCTCAAGCGAGTGTTATTTGAAGTGTCATACACCTCCGTTCGAATTTTTAAAAAAATGACTCTAATCCAAAATGGCGAATTTCAAGATGACGGCCAAGAATGACATTCACTCCAGAAGTTGCGGCCCCACGCCAAACCTATGTTCCCATCATCACATTTCAATTTCCCCTTTAATCTTCCAACTTATGAAGGTGTCCAAGGTCTTTTGACTCGCCCTGTATATTGTGAGACCTCCTTTTAACCGACGTAGTACGGTAACTCGACGTGGCGTGGACCTGACAAGTCGTTGGAAGTCCCCTGCAGAAACACTGAGCCGTGCTATCTCTACAGCCGCCCATAGCTGCGAAAGTGTTGCAGATGCAGGATTTTGTGCACGAACTGACCTCTCGGTTATATCTCATAAATGTGTTATGTATGGGCAGACCATTTGCTCGAATTGACCAGAATATTCTTCAAACCAATCACAAATAATAGTGGCCCAGACAAATGGCGCATTGTCATCCATAAAAATTTCATCGTTGTTGTGAACGTGAAGTCCATGAACGCCTGCAAATGGTCTCGAACTAGCCGAACATAACCATTTCCAGTTAACGACCGGTTCCTTTGGACCAGAGGAGCCAGTCCATTCCATGCAAACGCAGCCCACACCATTATGGAGCCACCACCAGCTCGCACAGTGCCTCGTTGACAACCTGAGTCCAAGACTTCGTGGGGTCTGCGCCACATTCGAAACTTACCATCAGCTCTTACCAACTGAAATCAGGACTCATCCGACCAGGCCACAGTTTACCAGGTTTTCCAGTCGTCTAGGGTCCAACAGACGTGGTTGGCTAGGAGAAGCGCTGCGGGCGATGTAGTGCTGCCAGCAAAGGCACCAGCGTCGGTCGTTCGCTGTACTGTGCTAACGGATACGCTCGTCCCACGTCACAATTTGATTTCTGCTGTTATTTCACCCAATATTCATTGTCTGTTAGTATTGACAACTCTACCCGAACTCTGCAGATTTCGGTCGTTAAGTGAAGGCCGTCGGCCACTGCGTTGTCGATGGTGAGAGGTAATGACTGAAATATTGAATTCCCTAACCATCTCCAAAATGGTACATCCTATGCGTCACCATTACGCGTTCAAAGTCTCATTAATTTCCGTCGCGCTGCCATAATCACCTGTGTTCAAATGACAGCTCCACCAATTCAACGCCCTTTTATACCTTGTGTACGCAATACTACCGCCATCTGTATATGTGCATACCCCTATCCCATGACAAAAGTGTAAGGGGTAGTCAAGTGGAAACCGAACACCCACCGTAAGACGGCGCGTGACCGCACAGTTGTTGCGTTTCGAGACTGTCATAGCTGCGGTAGGGGAACGCCATAGTGCCACATCACAGGTGCACACGGCTGTTGGATTATCACCTTCGTTATTGGCGGATTGGTCTGGTGGATTCGTCTAGCTGTCATACACTGAAGCGCCAAAGAAACTGGTATAGGTATGTGTATTCAGATGAATGAAGACAACAAGTGTCTCGCGCAGTTGTTAGGTCTGTTACTGCTTCTACACTGGCAAGTTATCAAGATTTAAGTCAGTTTGAACGTGGTGTTATAGTCGGCGCACGAGCTATGGGACACAGCATCCCCGAGGTAACGATGAAGTGGGGATTTCCCCGTACGACCATTTCACTGGTGTACCGTGAATATCAGGAATCCGGTAAAACATCAAATCTCCGACATCGCTGCGGCCGGAAAAAGATCCTGCACCAACGGGATCAACGACAACTGAAGAAAATCGTTCAATATGACAGAAGTGTGCAACCCTTACGCAAATTGCTGCAGATTTCAATGGTGGGCCATAAACATGGGTCAGCGTGCGAACCATTCAACGAAACATCATCAATATGAGCTTCCGGAGCTCAAGGCCCACTCGTGTACCCTTGATGACTGCACGACACAAAGCTTTATGCCTCGCCTGAGCCCGACAACTCCGACATTGGACTGTTGATGACTGGAAACATGGCGTCTGGTCGGACGAGTCTCATTTCAAATTGTATCGAGAGAATGGACGTGTACGGGTATGGAGACAGCATCCTGAGTCCATGGACCCTGCATCTCAGCAGGAGACTGTTCAAACTGGTGGAGGCTCTGTAATGGTGTGGGGCGTGTACAGTTGGAGCGATATAAGACCGCTGATATGTCTACATACGACTCTGACAGGCGACATGTATGTAAGCATCCTGTCTGATCACCTGCATCCATTCAAGTCCATTGTGTATTCCGACGGACTTGGGCAATTCCAGCACGACAGTGCGACACCCCAGATGTGCAGAATTGCTACAGAGTGGCTCCAGGAACACTCTTCTCAGTTTCAACACTTCCACTGACCACCAAACTCCCCAGACATGAACATTATTGAGCACAGCTGGGGTGGCCTGCAATGTGCTGTTCAGAAGAGATCTCCACCTCTCGTACTCTTACGGATTTATTGACAAACCTGCACGATTCATGGTGTCAGTTCCCTTCAGACATTAGTCGAGTCCATGCGACTTCGTGTTGCGGCACTTCTGCGTGCCCCTACACGATATTAGGCAGGTGTACCGGTTTCTTTGGCTCTTCAGTGTAGTGTCGTACGTCTAACACCTGCCATTCCTCTAGTCTTCAGACAGCTGTATAGTAGACGTAGCTTTCATTCCTCACCCGCTCATTACACGGACTCCGGCGATCACATGGAAGCAAGTTCCTCGAGCGTAGAACACAATCCGACAAATGCTATGCTTCGGCGATTTGGTTGGTAAGCACTGCGCCATCCTCTGGTACAGCCCGGATCTTTCACTGTGTGATTTTCACATCTTTGGCGACCTGAAGGAAAACACGAGTGGACGTCAGGTTCGGTCAGACGAGGGAGCGTAAGAACGGGTGCCGTTGTGGGTCCGTCAATCGCCGATAGCGTTCTACGAAACAGGACTTGATCGTCTCGTCTCCCAGTGAGATAAATATCTTGACGTGTGGTGATTACCATCGAATGCAACAATTCCATGAGCCCTCTGTGGCGATTGTTCCGTTTTCATTTGACTGCCCCTCATAAATAGTACCAAATGCTGAGGCGCTTACGTTACATCTACATCAATACTCTGCAGGCCACCTAACGGTGTGTGGCGGAGGGTACTTCTGATACCACTAAGTGATTTCCCCCCCCCCCCCCTTCCTCTTCCATTCGCGAATGGCGCGTGGGAAGAGTGATTGTCTGGTAAGCCTCTGTATTGGCCCTAATTTCTTGAGTTTTCTCGTCGTCGTCATTAAGCGAGATATACGACGGTCACTCCAAAAAAAATGCACACTATTTTTTTTAAAATCCATCTTTTATTCTACATGTTTGAAAGTTTTACAGTGTGTAGATACATCTTTTAGGAACAATATCTTCATTTATCCACATAATTTGCATCCCTCTCAGCTGCCTTACGCCATCTTGGAACCATGGCCTGTATACCCGCACGGTGAAATTCTGGACCAACTTGTTGGAGTCTCTGTTTGGCAGCGTGCACAAGGGAGTCATCATCTTCAGACCTTATTGCACGAAGAGAGTCTTCCAGTTTCCCAAAAAGATGATAGTCACATGGAGCCAGTTCAGGACTGTAAAGCGGGTGTTTTAATGTTGTCCATCCGAGTTTTGTGATCGTGTCCACGTTTTTTTGAATTACATGTGGCCGTGCATTATCGTGCAACAGCAAAACATCCTGGTTTTGCCGGTGTGGTCGAACACGACTCAGTCGAGCTTGAAGTTTCTTCAGTATCGTCACATATGCATCAGAATTTATGGTGGTTCCACTTGGCATGATGTCCACAAGCAAAAGTCCTTCGGAATCGAAAAAAACCGTAGCCATAATTTTTCGAGCAGAAGGTGTGGTTTTGAATTTTTTTTCTTAGGTGAATTTGCATCATGCCACTCCATTGATTGCCTCTTCGTCTCTAGTGGAAAATGATGGAGTCACATTTCATCGCCTGTCACAATTCTTCTAAGAAGTTCATCTCCATCATTCTCGTACTGTTCCAAAAGTTCGCTGCATACCGTTTTTCTTGTTTCTTTGTGAGCCACTGTCAACATCCTGGAAACCCACCTGGCACAAACCTTTTTTAACACCAACACTTTCAGTATTCTGCAAACACTTCCTTCCCCTATCGCAACGTAGCATGACAATTCGTACATTGTGATGTGTCTGTCAGCAGTCGCCAATTCGTTAACTCTCTGCACGTTGTCTGGAGTGTGTGCAGTACGAGGCCTGCCGCTGCGAGGACAGTCCTCAATATTGCGGTGCCCACTTTCATTTAACCTGCTTGCCCACCAACTAACTGTACTGCCATCGACAGCAGCATCTCCGTACACCTTTTTCAACCTCTTGTGCATGTTTCCCACTGTCTCGTTTTCACAGCACAGGAATTCTATGACAGCACGTTGCGTCTGACAAACGTCAAGTGTAGCAGCCATCTCGAAGACATGCTGTGTCGGCGCCACTCACGGGAACAGGTTGAACTGAGTTTGAAAACAAGCGGGAAGAGTGTGTCTACACACTGTAAAACTTTCACACATGCAGAATGGAAACTGTATTTTTTACAAAAATAGTGTGCATTTCTTTTGGAGTGACCCTCGTACATAGGTGGGAGTAATATGTTGTCTAACTCTTCCCGGAGAGTGCTCACTCTAAATTGCAATAGTTAACCTCTCTGTCACTCACAACGCCTCTCTTGCAAGGTCTGCCACTGGTGTTCGTTGACCATCTGGGTAACGCCCTCGCGTCGACTAAGCGATTCCGTCACGAAACGTGCCGCTCTTCATTGGATCTTCTCTCTTCCTTCTCTTATGTACACGCAGTATGGTACATTCATTGACGTTCAAGGTGTCCTGCCAGATCCTGCACCATTCGCCAATCCACTGTAGATTATTTTGCAAACCTTTACTGTTCTCTGTCGTTGCTACTCGTTGCAAAGAACGGTATGATGTGCGATTAGTCTTGAAGACCATCCTACGCTTTCTACTACATCATTTATGCACATTGTAAACAGTAGCAGTCCTGTCACAGTTCTTTGCGTTACCCCCGAAATTATCTTTACATCTGTCGATTTTGTGCCGTTAAGAGCGATGTGTTGTGTGTTTTGAGTTATAGCACAAGAAAGTCTTGAATTCAGTCGAAAATTTCTTTCGATGCTCTATAAACTCGTATTTTTTCCACTAAGTGGCAGTGTGGGGCAGTGTCAGATTCCTTCCAGAAGTCGGGAGACACGGCATCAAGCGGAGCGCGGATGTCTACAATGCAATGCTGTGGATCTCATGGAGGCACAGAGCGAGCTGAGTTTCGCAAGATCTCTGTTTGCGGAATCGATGTTGATTTTTATAGAGGAGGTCTTTGCGGAATTGATGTCGTTTTTTATAGAGGAGGTTTTGTTCTCCAAAGACGTTATAACACCTGAACGTAAAAGACGTCCCATAATTTTCTAACGGATTGAAGTCAACAATGTGGACTTGTAATTATGTGCATCCGCCATTCTTGAAAACGGGAGTGACCTGCGCTTTTTTTTTCAGTTGCTAGGTACTCTTCGTTCCTCCACTCACGCACAGGTCTGTCCTTATTGTGGTTCCACATGGGGTATTTTATTCAAAATAGTTTGAGGGTATGTGTACAAATAAAAGTTCTCAGTTTTAAAAGTATACAAGGAAACAGCTGCAAAATACTAACGCGAATACTTTACAGACGAATGAAAGAACTGGTAGAAGCTCAACTCGGAGAAGATCAGTTTGGATTCCGTAGAAATGTAGGAACACGTGAGGCAATACTGACCCTACGATTAATCTTAGAAGAAAGATTAAGGAAAGGCAAACCTACGTATCTAGCATTTGTAGACTTAGAGAAAGCTTTTGACAATGTTGACTGGAATACTCTCTTTCAAATTCTGAAGGTGGCAGGGGTAAAATAGAGGGAACGAAAGGCTATTTACAATTTGTACAGAAAGCAGATGGCAGTTATACGAGTCGAGGGACATGAAAGGGAAGCAGTGGTTGGGAAGGGAATGAGACAGGGTTGTAGCCTGTCCCCGATGTTATTCAATCTGTATATTGAGATAGCAGTAAAAGAAACAAAAGAAAAATTAGGAGTAGGTATTAAAATCCAAGGAGAAGAAATAAAAACGTTGAGGTTCGCCGATGACATTGTAATTCTGTCAGAGACACCAAAGGACTTGGAAGAACAGTTGAACGGAATGGACAGTGTCTACAAAGGAGGATATAAGATGAACGTCAACAAAAGCAAAACGAGGATAATGGAATGTAGTCGAATTAAGTCGGGTGATGCTGAGGGAACTAGATTAGGAAATGAGACACTTAAAGCAGTAAATGAGTTTTGCTTTTTGGGGAGCAAAATAACTGATGATGGTCGAAGTAGAGAGGATATAAAATGTAGACTGGCAATGGCAAGGAAAGCGTTTCTGAAGAGGAGAAATTTGTTAACATCGAGTATAGATTTAAGTGTCAGGAAGTCGTTTCTGAAAGATTATTTGTATGGAGTGTAGCCATGTATGGAAGTGAAACATGGACGATAAATAGTTTAGACAAGAAGAGAATAGAAGCTTTCGAAATGTGGTGCTACAGAATAATGTTGAAGATTAGATGGGTAGATCACGTAACTAATGAGGAGGTACTGAATGGAATTGGGGAGACGAGGAATTTGTGGCCCAACTTGACCAGAAGAAGGGATCGGTTAGCAGGACACATTCTGAGCCATCAAGGGATCACCAATTTATTATTGGAGGGCAGCGTGGAGGGTAAAAATCCTAGGACACCAAGAGATGAATACACTAAGCAGATTCAGAAGGATGTAGGCTGCAGTAGGTACTGGGAGATGAAGAAGCTTGCACATGATTGAGTAGCATGGAGAGCTGCATCAAACCAGTCTCAGGACTGAAGACCACAATAATAATAATAATAATAATAATAATAACAACAACAACAACAACATGGATACAGTCGATACAGGGTGTCCCAGAGGAATATTATGACAGGAATATGACAGGGACGATCACTCAAGGCAAAAGGGTCTGGTAAACATGGGCTTTAAAATGTATAGCTTAGAAACTATGTGCACTTGTTCAGCAGAAGAGATTTGTTTCACAGTAGTGAAGATGAGGAAGTGCTCATAATGCATGCACTTTTGAGCCCACATTAACTGGATATTTTTTCTTGTTTTGGTCCATACTACCTCCTCCAAAAATATAGAAAGCCAGCTGTAGACCATACTTCTTTCACAGTACCAAATTAAAAAGTGCTAACAGCACTATATAGGTAATATTCGGCAACAAAATTTTTTGCTCGTTTGCCCAATAACGTAAAATGTCTGACAGGTAGCAAAGCAAGTTTTAAATCTAACTTGAAATCATTTCTCCTTGACAACTCCTTTTTTTCCACTGACGAATTTCTACTTAAAAACTGGTAACTAGCTCTTCATCCAGACCGTGAACGCCCAAGGGATGTCTACCAGCTGTCGTGTCATCCTCTGCCTTGCAGATGCTGTACAGAGGAGCAGGTGGTCAGCACACCACCCTCCCATCCATTTTCCAGACTTACCACATTGCTGAGCTGCTCCTACCAGCCAAGCAGCTCCTTAAAGGGCATCACGAGGCTCAGTGGATCCTGTATTAAAAACTGCTAGCAAGTTAAAAAATGCTCCTTGTTTTTAAGTGTAATGGCACGAGTAGGATTAAAAATAATGTGTTCATTAATGTTAATACTAATCAACTGCTGGCACATTAAAACTGTGAGTCAGACCGGGACTCAAACTCGGTAGACGTTAGAGCACTTGCCCGAGTTCGAGTCTCGATCCGACACACAGTTTTTTAATCTGCCAGGAAGTTTCGTATCAGCGCACACACTGCTACAGAGTGAAAATTTCATACTTAATACTAATCACGTATACATATCATGTAAACTGACTCATTCTATATCATTTTGATAAAGCAGTCATTCAAATGATCTACGGAACACGTAACTAACTAACTAACTAACTAAGCTTGGCAACCACTCGGTGCTATTCGAAAGGAGTAGGCTGTGTGCTAGCTCCAGGTTTCCTCTCTCCCTCCCTTCATCCATAACAACACAAATTCAAAACTTCACTGTACACTCACTCATCACATCATCCACACAACAGAGATACACACTTCTCACTCTATAACCAACGTTATCCCACCTCAACTGGGACCTCGTCGTGAATGGCAGTGATGGACTCCTGCATCTGCTCCCATACACTATATATATGTTCAGTCTCTTGAGATATTCCGTGGCTTCCTTTACCCAGTTGCTTTTCACTGTATTAATCATTACTGCATTAAAAAACTTACTGATCTGACTGTCTTCATTCATCCCGTGTACATCTCCTGATGTTATTTGTAATCATTTCTGTTTGTTTACACAGACCATTTGTCAGTCTCTTTAGCCAGGTCCCCTCTTCTCAGTTGCTCTTTAGATTTTTCCAGTACTTTCCTCTCTTGATTCTCTATATTCTTCATCTTTGTTCTTCCCTCGATTGGTATTGTTTCTGAGATGTATCAGGCCTCTCATGACACTGTTGTATTATAGTGCCTCAGTTTAACAGTGATGAAGACACTTCTTTTCTTGTAGGGATTCCACACGAGTCTGTACGTATTCTCTAGTTTAGTGATCCTTTCTTCATTCGATGTCAAGTTCAGTCCTGTTTTCTGTGTAATCTCTCTGAAGTATTTCAATTTTTCTACTTGTGTTATCTTTCCATACCTAATTACCAGTGTCTCTCCGTTGAGGATTGTGTCTATGTATTATGCTTTTTCATGAGAAAGCTGTACTCCTGTTTTGGCTGCAATTTTGTGTAGTGTCTCCAAAGCTTCTTTGATTTCTTTTTTGTTATTTATTATGATGACCATATCATCAGCACAGGCCTGACTTTTGTGTTGGCAGTTCTTCCCTTGTGTCTCTTCATCTTTCCCCTCTTGACTCCTTAGCTCTATGTCCTGATTATTTTCTCTGCAACTGGATTAAATAGAATGGGTGACAGGCCATCTCGCTTTCTCGCTCCTGTCTCGATTTTGAATGATTCTGAGATCTCTCCCAAGAATTTAACTTTGGATGTTGTATTTGTTCAAATTAACTGCATTAGCTTTCTGGTCTTTTTATCTTCCTTCATTTCTTCCCGCGTGTTGCAGAGTGTTTCCTGTCTATGGTGACGTAGGCCTTCTTGAAGTCAAGGACTGTTATTGTCGTGTTCCTGGACTTTGACATTGTTAATATGTTCTCAGGCACCAGATCTGTTCACTGCATGATTGTTGGATGCATGAAGTGCAAATTCATTGAAATGCAGTGTCACATTTATCCAAGCTATTACAACAGAATGTAGGCAAAAGCGGTGAACAGATTTCACCTTGAGGGAGGGGAGGATGGATCTTGCAGTAGCCTTAAAAATGCCTTTGTGAATGGTAAACTCATCACAAAAATAACCTATATAACAGTCTTGTTCATTCTCAATGAAAATAGGAGAAGTACCATACTGTACTTGTTCTGATCCGTCACTGGCTGGATGAAGGGCGTTGGAAGGGAAGGAAGGTAATTGGTACTTGATGTTACAACTTTACAGTTTACATGCCTCAGGAAAAAAAGTACCATTGCTAAAAATAAAAAAAATATTTATGAAGTATTTAAAATATCAGCATCAGTAGCAACTGGAAAGGTACCAACACACAATAATTTATGTCATTAAAAATTATCTAACTGCGAGATCACTTGCTTAAAAGGTACATTTTATGAGCTGTTTTGAAGCATACAATTTTTTGTCTTCCCTTAATGTTGTCACATAATGTGTCGCAAAGCTCTATCTCTGCTTTTAATGGTCCAGTTTGCTTAGTATGTTAATTTTCTGTATCCAGTTACAGATTTTGTCTGGTACTTTATGTGTGAGCATCCTGGCTTGTATGAAAATCTGGCCTCTATTCTCTCAATTTTTCTTCCCAAATAATGTAATCTCCAAGAAATACAAGTTAGGCAGTATAAGGACTTACAGTTTTTAAACAATAGTTTGTGTGAGTTGGTGTGAGATATATTTTCAAGGGTCACAATAATCCTTTTTTATGTTTTAAGGCACCTTATGCTTGCATGAGACTTTCCCCAAAAAGAATTCCATATCTTAAGAATGAGTCTACCTGTGCACAATGCACATTTCTGTGTAATCTTTGGTTGTGAACCCTGCCAAAATTTTGATAAAATAACATGTGGTACAAAATTTATTGGTTACATAGTTCACATGTTCACCTCATTTTAAGTAATCTTAAACCCAAGGCCCAAGGAATTCAGTGAAATTCACTATTTCTGGTTTCTTTATAAATGGAGTTTTTTCTGCAGTTTGTTTTCTCTGTGTTTATTATAAGGCTATTTTAGAAGAGCCACTTTGCAGTTTATGATACATCTAAAAGAAGAGCATTAATTCTGTAAATTACAGTTAAATTAAATTGTGTCACTGAGTACCTTCTGTTCCAGTGTAATGGGATACAACCCTCGCTATGAAGAAATTGTATCTGGAATGAGGACAGCAGTGGAGTTCGGCAAGTCAGGAGGATTGTGCGCGGAACGCTACAAGTGTTCTGACAAGTAGCACCCTCCTCCAGCAGATCTCAGAAGCGCAAGACTTTCAGTGAAAGCAGCTGCTGTCTCTGTGATGGTGGCTTGGCAGGTTGTCGCCTGTGTTTCTCGACCTGTGCCACACACTTTCTGGAGTCTATTATAGCTTTCACACAAGACTACACCAAAACGTGATGTGTGCAGACACTAAACAAATATGTACTCAGTTCAACAGAATATTTTCATACTATACTATTGATTCATCACTGTTGTTCCACATCCATTTATTTAAGAAAGAGAGTAGCATGAAGTATACACATTATAGTAGTGAATCTCATGTAATAAAAATATTATTAACTCTCAAAAAAATTGGAACATATTTAGAAACTTACAGATCTCATTAGACTTTTAAAAGATGCAGGATGCTATTCTTGTAATTTGAAATAGCTGTTTGAACTATAGGTAAAATGAGAGCAAAGCAACCACTCACCTATAATGGACTGATGTGTGGAACATTGGAACATATAACAGGACTCAATTACATGTTTCTATGCTCCTCACATCAGTCTGTTACAGGTACGTGATTGCCTTTCCCTTATTTTATATATTTTTCCATCCAGAATTTTCCATTATTGTTATAAATAGTTTTTGGGGAATTTATTGTATGCATATTGTACTGAACAAATTAAAAATAAATATACTCGTAAGAATCACCACGGAGTGTCTCTTTTCACAAAAAACACAGACAGATAATTAAAAGGGAGAGATAGAAGTGCAAAAAATAAGAAATACAGATATGCGCCACTGCCAACACATTTGGAATGAGAGAAACAGCAATTGTTTCGAAATTTAAATTTATCTATTGTTTGATCGCCTCAAAGAATAAATTTAAATACAAGTTAGGATTAATTCAGCTGCTCAAACTTCTATACATTTCTTTTGGAATGAATTAATCTGTGCAACAAAAATTATAACTGTAAGTCTTCTTTGATAACTCTTACTTTTTAGAATAGAGTCTCATTTCTAAAATATATTTATTCAGCAACAACACACACATAAAAAAAGTGCAGTATAGATGAAACCAACAATCAAAGTAACAAGATAGAGTCATCATCTTGTTCATAAGACATTTCTTTTCAAAATAGCATCCTTCCCTGTATCTTCTGTAAGAAACCTCTGCCCTAATATCACATCAGCAACCACGTGTGGGAGTGGGTGATGTTCACGATTACCCCCTCTCTCCTCCAGTGAAGCAAACCACTGATGCAAACAAATTATTATGATATATTAAAATATTTTATCTATCTAATTTTTATTATTATTAAACTCTAGGGCATCTGTAGAATGTTAAATGTTGGAGAGATGGTAAGTTATGTTTGGGGGTGATATTCTCCCTCACAAGACCACTCCCACACGTACAATACCACTGACAGTGAATCATGATGGTGTCGACTCTTCCTGTTTGCAGGAAGTGAATGACAGAACGTGGTCCACAAGTGGCAAGAGACACAGTTAACACCATCCATTTCATTCAGTTGCTCCTTACACACTGAGAAACACAACAAAGAGCTGACACACAATGTACCCTTTAAAACTCCTTTTCCAACTACACATATTTCATTAAACTACAAGCATTTGTTTATTTTTTAATAGCTAATTGGAGGTTAATTTATGAATAGCCCTTGTACAGTCAAGGTTGGAAGAGGCCTCATACATGGACAATACAAACTGCAGGTACTCCAGCACTGCAGTAATGTGCTGGAAAATCCATTGAGAGGACTGAAAGCTTAGTTATAAATCATTTTGTTTGCCATGGGTGTGTAGCAGGTTCTCCACCAATCCTCTCCACATCATGCATTAAACACAAGCCTGAAAATACCTGTAATGCCCCATATTGGACAGTCAGTCATCAATTGCAAACTGTGGTAAACTCTACCGTGGACACATCACAGTTATGGTGTATTGTTTATCGAGGTATCACCACAAATGTAGGTGTGACGGGCAGTTATTTGTTAGGAAACACAAGCAGTTTACAAACTGTGCCTCATGCACAGCACTTTTTGAGTTTTTATATATTAAGTGTATTCGCAGTTGCGAATATGGGAAACCATCAGCTGTAGAATGAATGCCGAGAATGAAAATTTGTGCTGGACTGGGACACAAACCCGGATTTCCCGCTTATCATGAATGGTCACCTTACATTTGGCTGTCCGTGCATGACTCAAGGCCAGGTCCAAACTTCCATATGTCATCAGCCATATGTCTACAACCTGCACTTGTACATCATTATGTATGATCCCATAGCCAAATGTTAAGTGGCAAATCTGGGTTCGAGTCCTGGTCTAGCACAATTTTTCGTAGCTAATGGTTGTCGGCATTCACAATTGTGAATGCATTTAATGTATTTCATAACAGCTGTAGTTGCCACAGTGCCTTTCATTCACACATGCATCCATGTCCAAAGGAACACTGCATCGTAATTCCGAATATCAGAGGCACTGCAATATCGTATTTATCCACCAACACCCAGCAAGCAACTTACAAATAAAACATCTCACCTGTACAGGAATATACATAATGGATATACAAGTACAGCTTGATGACATATGGAAGTATGCATCTGGCTGTGAGTCGTGCACCAGTAGCCAAGTGGTAAAGTGACCACTCACGATAAGCAGGAAATCCTTGTCCAGCACAAGTTTTTATTGTCATTATTCCATTCTACAGCTAATGGTTGTCTGTATTCACAATTGCAAATACATTTAACTTGTTTCATAATGGGTGTAGTCAGAGCAGTGCCTGTTCCTTCGAACATGCATGTGTGTCCGAAGGTACATTGTATCATAATTTGGAATAACAAGGGCACTGCAATATTGTATTTTGAGTTTTTGTATCATGCTGTAAAATCCTTCAACCAACAAGAACTTTCTTGGGCCTTTCATAAAGTCAAGCTTGAACAATTACAAAGATGGGGTATAAATGGTGAAGGGCACAGCTGATTGTGTTAATATCTATTAAACTGCAAACAGAAGCACTCACTTCAGTATGGGTCAGACATTCAGAATAAAATCAGAAATTGTATTTTCTTTTCACATGAGTTATGAAAAAAATGTTACTCAGAGCCTGTCGCAATTACTCATTCTGATTTATTTGGTTGACCTCATTGAAAAAATGAGCCCCAAAAAATTTGTTCTGTTTGCTTACCATGCTAGTTTATTACTCTTTGCAACTAGCACAGGAAGGTTGGCATTAACACTAACACACTATTTGAAGACGCAGAGTGGTTCAACATGAACTAACTGTAAATTCTGAAGAAACTGTGTGTGTCAATGTTATCTTAACTCATCGATTTCACCAAAACTATACCCAAACAAGATTAAAATATAAAATTGTAGAAAAGTCAGTGTTATAAAATTTTTGGATATATGGGTTAAGCAGGACTGGAAATGGGATATACATGAAAGTAACTTGTCAAAGAAACTTTCAGCAGCTCAACCAGATCCTATGGTCTAAGGACATTAAAAGCTACAACAAGTAAACAAACAGTGGTGTAGTCAAACTATGCATAGTTACATTTACTGCTTTGCAACAAAGTAATTTCCTGGGAAATTGCTACTCAGAATAGAACACAAAAAAGCACTGGGGATAATGTGTGGCCTTAAAAATGGAACCTTGTATACTTATTTTCATTGTTTGTTGTTTTCATGGTCTTCAGTCTGAAGACTGGTTTGATACAGCTCTTCAGATCAGTCTCTCTTGTGCAAGCCTCTTTCTTTCTGCTTAACTCTCTCCATTACCATATTATCAAATTAATTATTTTCTCAATGCCTCAGTAGATTTCTTAACAAATGATATCACATTTTAGTCAAGTTGTGCAATAAATTTCTTTTTTTCCAATTAGATTCAGAACCACCCCATTCAATCTATCCATCTAATCTCTGACATTCTTCTGCAGCACCACATTTCAGAAGCTTCTACCTTGTGTTCTCTTCTTATCTGAACTGTTTAGCATCTGTGTTTCAATTCTGGACAGTGCTATATTTCAGACAAATACCTTCTGGAAAGACTGCCTAGTACTTAAATTTGTATTAGATATTAACAAATTTCTCTCTTTCCCAAATGTTTTTCTTGCAATCATCAGTCTGCATTTTATACTCTCTCTTCTTCAGCCATTGTTAATTATTTTGCTGCTCTAACACCAAAACTTATCCATTGGTTTTGTGAGGGATTAATTTTGGCCAGAATGTGCTGGAAAAGCATTCCAGCACTTCACAGGGAATCTTTTTGAACTCACTGGAACAGGTCGGTACCAGAGATTTTGAAATTGTGATCAGTACGTGTCGGTAACCTTCGTGCCGACTGTCTTTTATACTGAGCAAAGCAAAATGACACGGTTACAGGGACAGACAGTGGGTTTTATTGTTTTTTTTTTTTTTTTTTTATTGTAAGAAATTATGTTCTAAATATCTGAATTTTAGAACAGTATTTAGTAAAAACTGACCTCTCATTGTAGGTTTTATCACAAGTTTTCAGAAATTGAATGTTATGCTTTTTATGACTGGGAATGGTGGGAGAGGAGGTGTTCCATGGTTGAAGGGCTGCATTATGGCACCTAAGATTTTAGAAATTAAGCACTGGTTTTGGTTTTTCATTTCCTAATTCAGCTGCCTCAGTACTGCCTGATTTAATTCAACTACATTCAGTTATCCTTGTTTTACTGAGCTCGGTGCTATAAATATTTGGTTATACTTGAAATAATCTCATCATCTACAGACTACGTCATAAATAGTGGTGAAGGATGCAAACAATAACAGTTCTGGAGCACAGTCAATGTGCACCAAATGTTTCCTGGAATGTCATCCTGTGGCATCACAGTATGCAATAACACAACAAATGAAATAAAAGCTGATCTGCAGCCAGTATTTAAGAACAAACTAACAGTACTCCTAACAAAGCACTGCTTTTACTTTTTACAAGAATTTCCAAAAATGAAAAAGTGTATCAATTAACTAAAATCAGAGTGTAAGAAGGCCGACAGCACTTAACTTTGGTGATCTGACGGGAACTGGTGTTACCACTGCAGCGAGGTTGTTGGCCGAAGGTAATGGACAGTAAAACTGTATTGTGATCTGAGGTAGCAACTAGGAAGAGCTCAATGCAATCCCCATCAGTGGCTTCCAACTGCACCGTCTAACTGCTACTGCTGAAACTGGAAGAAGTGGAGTGAAGTGGCGATGCACACGAGGTTTACGGCCTCAGTAGCCTCGCTTCATTATAGGTCTCATACCGACAGCTGGGAAGGACATAGGCCAAATTCTGCGTGCCAGGACACAGAATTCAGACAATGCCTTCAGTCCACAGGAGTTAATCGTCCCACCTCAGTGCCGACCGATGCAAATGTGGTCTTTTTTTTTCATATCGCTATGCATCCTCGAGTCCACCTCTGTAGCTGAGTGGTCAGCATAGCTGATTGACATGCTGGGAACCTGAGTTCAGCGCCCAGTACAGCAAGGATGGGAGGAGTGGTGTATGGTGCTTTGAGCAACCAGCTGTGGAGCTACTCAACTGATTAGTAGTGATGCCAGGATCGAGAAACCTGACAACAACTGGGAGAGCAGTGTGGTGACCACATGCCCCTCTGAACAGCATCTGATGATACCATTTTCAGAGGATGAAACAGTGGTCAGTCAGACCTGATTAGCCCATCAAGACCAGCTACGGAACTTTACCTTAACTTACCTTTTATCTCTCCTCGAAAGCAAGTATTCACCAGAGGTGAGGACACATCGTCAGGAGTACAATAAGACTGCTCGTATTCCGTACACGTAAGCAATGTGATAGATAGAGTGAACAGCAATCTGCAAATGTTGGCTAATGAGCTGTAAGGCACAGGGCAGTATCATTATTTACTAATTGTAGGAGATGAAGGGTGGCTCGAACAGAATTTCTATTTGCTGTTATGTATGGCAGCCTGATCTAAGTGTTGAAAAATGTTAACTTCGTGCATACAAGTAGGAAAAGAGCTCTTGTAATCTTCACATGCCTTATTAGTGATGTACTGCTTGACACAGTTACACAGTTACGACGATTAAATATCTACGCTTAATATTGCAAAGTGATGTGGAATGGAGTGAGCACGTAACCTCAATTGCAGCGAAGGCCGATTGTTGAATTCGGTTTATTGGGAGAATTCTGGGAAAGTTTAGCTCATCTATAAAAGATGTTACTACAGAACACTTGTGTGATCCATTCTCAAGTGTTTTGAACCACCACGAGATCAGGTTAAGGGAAGTCATCAAAGCAATTCAGATGCACACTGCTACATTTGCTACCAGTAGGTTCGCTCAACATGTGAGTATTTCCTAAAATACTGTTGAGAAAGGTTAGAGAACCAGCATTTGCAACAGTTTGCAGAACTATTCTACTTGTAAGGACAGCAGTGGAAGGATAACAGAAATCAGGCCTCATATGGAGGCATACACACAGTCATTTTTTTCTTGCTACATTTGCAAGAGGAATAGGAAGGGGGATACCTAGCAGTAGTGCAAGGTATCCCCCACTATGCACTATATGGTGTGTTGTAGAGAGTATGTAGATGTAGATGTAGTTGTAGAAGAAAGAACCGTTCATATTTCTAGTGGATTTTAATGGCAGTCACCACTCTGAGGAAATAAGTAAATAAGCAAAAACAAAAAAGTAAATAATAATGATCATGTCAGAGATCAGATTCTGTAATATCGTTTTCCAGTACATAAGGAATCTGATTACTATTGTCTCATTTCTCTCCAATTTCTTTCTGAGGGAGTAATTTCTATATAAAGTTTTGCCTGGATTGAAATATAAACAATAGCAAAAAAAGTTCGCCAGCATGTTCATAAAAAAGAAGGACACAGTATTCTGTATGAATATATATGGATTTTTAATTGTTTGGTATGTCTGTGTCTGTTAATGAACTCAAGTTAACACATAAGTACATCTCTCGACCCGTGATGACACTGACTAGGTTCATTGTGTCCAAAAGGGGATCCTTTAATAATGTACCAGGCGGTTAATATAAAACTGACAGTGTTCCAAGTACTGCAGTGTGGGCTGTTTACAATGCAGGATGCTAAAACATCATAAGTAGGTTCATTAATCTGTGAACTCGTGGGGTATTCTGAAAAGAAAAAAAATTATATATATATATATATATATATATATATATATATATATATATATATATATATATATATATATATATATATATATATATATATACTCCTGGAAATTGAAATAAGAACACCGTGAATTCATTGTCCCAGGAAGGGGAAACTTTATTGACACATTCCTGGGGTCAGATACATCACATGATCACACTGACAGAACCACAGGCACATAGACACAGGCAACAGAGCATGCACAATGTCGGCACTAGTACAGTGTATATCCACCTTTCGCAGCAATGCAGGCTGCTATTCTCCCATGGAGACGATCGTAGAGATGCTGGATGTAGTCCTGTGGAATGGCTTGCCATGCCATTTCCACCTGGCGCCTCAGTTGGACCAGCGTTCGTGCTGGACGTGCAGACCGCGTGAGACGACGCTTCATCCAGTCCCAAACATGCTCAATGGGGGACAGATCCGGAGATCTTGCTGGCCAGGGTAGTTGACTTACAACTTCTAGAGCACGTTGGGTGGCACGGGATACATGCGGACGTGCATTGTCCTGTTGGAACAGCAAGTTCCCTTGCCGGTCTAGGAATGGTAGAACGATGGGTTCGATGACGGTTTGGATGTACCGTGCACTATTCAGTGTCCCCTCGACGATCACCAGTGGTGTACGGCCAGTGTAGGAGATCGCTCCCCACACCATGATGCCGGGTGTTGGCCCTGTGTGCCTCGGTCGTATGCAGTCCTGATTGTGGCGCTCACCTGCACGGCGCCAAACACGCATACGACCATCATTGGCACCAAGGCAGAAGCGACTCTCATCGCTGAAGACGACACGTCTCCATTCGTCCCTCCATTCACGCCTGTCGCGGCACCACTGGAGGCGGGCTGCACGATGTTGGGGCGTGAGCGGAAGACGGCCTAACGGTGTGCGGGACCGTAGCCCAGCTTCATGGAGACGGTTGCAAATGGTCCTCGCCGATACCCCAGGAGCAACAGTGTCCCTAATTTGCTGGGAAGTGGCGGTGCGGTCCCCTACGGCACTGCGTAGGATCCTACGGTCTTGGCGTGCATCCGTGCGTCGCTGCGGTCCGGTCCCAGGTCGACGGGCACGTGCACCTTCCGCCGACCACTGGCGACAACATCGATGTACTGTGGAGACCTCACGCCCCACGTGTTGAGCAATTCGGCGGTACGTCCACCCGGCCTCCCGCATGGCCACTATACGCCCTCGCTCAAAGTCCATCAACTGCACATACGGTTCACGTCCACGCTGTCGCGGCATGCTACCAGTGTTAAAGACTGCGATGGAGCTCCGTATGCCACGGCAAACTGGCTGACACTGACGGCGGCGGTGCACAAATGCTGCGCAGCTAGCGCCATTCGACGGCCAACACCGCGGTTCCTGGTGTGTCCGCTGTGCCGTGCGTGTGATCATTGCTTGTACAGCCCTCTCGCAGTCTCCGGAGCAAGTATGGTGGGTCTGACACACCGGTGTCAATGTGTTCTTTTTTCCATTTCCAGGAGTGTATATATATATATATAATAATAGTTCCAGTTTCTGCCACCAGCTGAATATATAGCACTGTATGCTGTCAGAATGTTAAATGTTTACTGTTTTGACATTGGTATGCTGTTTTTAACTTGGCAGTGAATGTAGATTTCTTTTGCAAAGTGACTGTTTGTGTAGAGGGTTAAGAAGGTTGAAGTTTTCCATACAAAATGCAGTGGCTATTGAGAAGAAAGAACATGCACAGCCAGAATGGTAGCAATAGCAGCACTGCATTGCAGCAATATTGCCAACAGGAACAGCTGTGAAGAGGCGCCATGTCTATAAATGGGATAAAAGAATAACATCAATAAATTCAAAGCAACAGGTGAATTAGGAAGTTCATCTGGGAGAAGGAGGTGGCCCATGCCCACGGCATTTGTTGATGAAGCTGCCAGAGTTACAGGGGACTGTGCAGCATCTGCCTCAAATTCTGTACCCAGTGCTCAAGCTGTGTCATGGGAATTGTCTCTCACCTGATCAGCATTTCAAAAGGTTTTTAGTGTACTTTACAGAATGAAGGCCAAAGATAGACTACAGTGCCATGACTCTGCCCTTCATTTTTTGGCACATATGGACATGGGTGGCATGCAGACAGGGAATATTCTTTAGACAGACAAGGCACATTTTATTCTGCACAGCGCTGTAAAAGGACAGAACTGTCACATACGGAGTTCTACTCTGCCACACGTTGTATGCCAACATGCACTGAACTGAGATTATGCGACGGTGTGGTGTGGTTTAACAAGTTCCTTCATCCTTACTCCATTTTTCTTCACGGAGATGACACCTTGTGGGCCTGCTGCCTCTGCAGTGACATCTGTATGTTACAAGGACGTCCTTGCAAGAACGTGACTGTGTCCGCACCACTACTTTCGTGCAAGTAGTGGTGACACAGCATGTTGCTTGCAGGTGAAAAATTTGCTTTGAGAAACCTTCAGTACCGAATGCATCATCTCTAGACAATATCTACATGTATGGTAGTCCAGATCCCCTGAATTAAATCCATGTGATTTCTGGTTGTGGGAATACCACACCTAAAAGTTCATGTCTATCAGGGATGTATCTGGACTCTTCCTGATCTGAAGTATAGCATATGATGACATATTGTTTTGATTACACTGGATGTACTGGGATCAATTATCAACCACGTCATGTTAGGGATGCAGCACGTTACTGAGTTGGGAGAGCATACTGAACACGTGTTGTTACTTGTGACCATATCCTAATAAATGTACCAGAACCAGCATTTTGACCATCCTGCCCTCCTGCACCCACACAACAACACTATGATTGCTTGCAGCACCATATTTTCACCTGGTGGCAGAAGTGGAACTTTCTGCATCCTGCGAAGTATACAGACCACACTGGAGCACTCTTTTATTATGTATTAGATTATTGCCATCACTGGGTAGGTAGTCATAGATTTTAACAGCTAATACCTCACTTCTTCCTGTGACACACACAGGCTGCATTGTTGACAGTGTAAGTGATCTCTCCTTGAGGAAGATACAAACAGTTGAGAAAATATATATATATATATATATATATATATATATATATATATATATATATATATATATATATATATATATATATATATATATATATATATAACAGAGGGAAACATTCCACGTGGAAAAAATATATCTAAAAAGAAAGATGATGAGACTTACCAAACAAAAGCGCTGGCAGGTCGATAGGCACACAAACAAACACAAATATACACACAAAATTCAAGCTTTCGCAACAAACTGTTGCCTCATCAGGAAAGAGGGAAGGAGAGGGAAAGACGAAAGGATGTGGGTTTTAAGGGAGAGGGTAAGGAGTCATTCCAATCCCGGGAGCGGAAAGACTTACCTTAGGGGGAAAAAAGGACAGGTATACACTCGCGCACACACACACACATATCCATCCACACATACAGACACAAGCAGACATATTTAAAGACCTATGTCTGCTTGTGTCTGTATGTGTGGATGGATATGTGTGTGTGTGCGCGAGTGTATACCTGTCCTTTTTTCCCCCTAAGGTAAGTCTTTCCGCTCCCGGGATTGGAATGACTCCTTACCCTCTCCCTTAAAACCCACATCCTTTCGTCTTTCCCTCTCCTTCCCTCTTTCCTGATGAGGCAACAGTTTGTTGCGAAAGCTTGAATTTTGTGTGTATATTTGTGTTTGTTTGTGTGCCTATCGACCTGCCAGCGCTTTTGTTTGGTAAGTCTCATCATCTTTCTTTATATATATATATATATATATATATATATATATATATATATATATATATATATATATATATATATATATATATATTCTCTAGTTTTAATTCAGTGAGCACGGTATGAGAAACTGTTGTGATACTACTAGCATAGCCCATTTAAGACTTCCAGTGTTGCAAGTGTGCCACAGTATGTTAAATGCAGCTGATCGCTATGGACGTGTCAATCGTCAGTGCCTAAGCTTGATCATAAATTAAATAATAATTAAAATGTTTGCCACCACTCCAAAGAAGTAACCCAGATTTGGTAGAAAATAATTGCAATGTATCATCATTTATGCAACAGCTCTTTTCTGAGAACCCAGTTTCATTCAAATTGCTATTTTTGTTTGTTTTTTAGTAATGCTTTAAATTGTTTCTGCTGTGTGTGTGTGTGTGTGTGTGTGTGTGTGTGTGTGTGTGTGTGTGTGTGTTTCAATTTTTCAATAACAGACAGGAGGATTTTACAATGCTGATGGTCATAGAGTTTCAGCTTTTGATTACAGCTTGTCCTCAGAATTTGATAAGCTCTTTCTTCCTATAAGAACATACACTGAGATGATAAAAGTCATGGGAGACCTCCTAATATTGTGTCAGACCTCTTATTGCCAAGCATAGTGCAGCAACTTCACACGACATGGACTCAACAAGTCACTGGAAGGTCCCTCCTGACATACTGAACCATACTGCCTCTATAGCCATCAATAATTGTGGAAGTGTTCCAATGCAGGTTTTTGTGCAGGCTGACCTCTCGATTATGTCCAGTGGGATTGGTGTCGAGCAGTTTCACTGGCCGAGTCACTCCCTCGGATTGTCCGCAGTGTTCTTCAAACCGATCGCAAACAGTTGTAGCCCAGTGACATGGCGCATTGCCGTCCGTAAAAATTCCACTGTTGTTTAGGAACGTGAAGTCCACGAATGGCTCCAGATTGACTCCGAGTAGCTGAACACAACTATTTCGTGTTAATGATCGGTTCAGTTGGACCGGAGGACCGAGCGTGTAAAGACAGTTCGCACCGTTATGGAGCCACTACCATTTTGCACAGAGCCTCGGTGATAACTTCTTGGAGACTATTTGCAGCCATTCGTGGCTTCGTATTCCTAAACGACGATGGAATTTTTTTGGATGACAATATGGCATTGCACTGGGCGACAATTATTTTTGGTCAGTTTCGACAACATTCCGGACAATTTGAGTGAAGGATTTGGTCGTGCAGATCACCCGACACGAATCCCATTGAACATTTTTGGGACGTATTCTTCGGGGGCTTCCGACGACTTGTCGAGTTCGTGCCGTATCGAATTACTGCACTACACCGACCGAAAGGAAGTCCGACACAATATTAGGAGGTATCCCGTGACTTTTGCCACTTCAGTGTACATTAATCCTGGGAGTTATCCAACCTTTGTCCCTACTTCTGTATGTTTCTTTTATGGAAAACAAGTTCCAAAGTGCTGTAAAAATATGTTTAAGAAAGACTTAAATTTTTCAACTACATTATTTTATAAATCTGTTTCCAGCTTTCTTCCATCCAGTAATTTCTCTCTAAACAACATGAAGTCATTGATAGTGAGATACTTTTCTTTTATAATCTCAGCCCAACTGGTTAACATTTTATTGTTAAAATTTGGCCATTATGTACAGATAAAGCAATTCCTATTGTCTTCACCTTTAAACCACTAAAGGCATTTAGGTTTAAAATTGTCCTGTGGGATCTAATGCAAATCTGACATCAGTAGCACTGGGTATCCTCAGTCATTATTATACGACAGAAAACCTACGTCAAAATTTTCACAAACAATGACTCAATAGCTATGTACATACTCTGAAAAGTTCTACAAAATGCTAAGGTTTCTTCTACTCCAATCAGGTATGATTGCTTAAATCTGTCTGTGTATCCTGTGATTTTTCCAGTCTCGTCTTCACAAACCTTTCGGAAGCAGTACGTAGGGGGCTACAGAATATCCCTAGATTCTTCATTCGATATCAGTTCTCGACATTTTATAAGGGGGCTCTTGCGAGATAACTTGCATATATCTGGAAGAGTCAGGGGATCTAGGTTTGTCAACATTTCTGTGGCTGTCTCCCAAGAGTCAAAAAAACCTGTGACTACTCGTGCTCCCCTTCTTAATACACATTCAATAACCCCTATTAGTTCTGTCTGGTATGGGTCCCACACAGTTCAGCAGTGTTCTAAGATGGGTCACACGAATGATTTGTTAGCAGTCTCCATTGCAGATTGAGTGAATTTTCCTAGTATCCTACCAACATATCAGAGCATAACACCTGCCTTACCTATGACTGAACTACTGTGATTGTTCAGTTTCAAAAGCCCAGACATCGTAACACCCAGGTATTTGTATGGCTTGACTGATTCTAATACTGAATCAGTGATGTTGTAGTCATAGTATACTTTTTTTCATTTAGTGAAGTATATAATTTTACATTACTGTACATTTAAATCAAATTGCCATACTCTGTCCCATTCTGAAATCTTATCAATATTCCACTGAATAAATGTGCAGCTTTTTTCACACAGTACTTCATTATTCTCCAGTTAAGTGTCATTAAAACTGTATCCAGTTGCACTTTGATAAGATATTTCTTGCTGGTGAACTGTAAAGTGCTAGTGTGTTCTGATTCACTGTTGTGGCACAGAATTGAAAGAGACACCAATTAGAAGGTCCTAGGACTTAACTCTATTTTATTTTACATATATAGCCATTCACCACCTTCTTCTTGCTGGTTGTAATAGTTCTGATTACTGACACAAAACACTAACTGATGCAGAATTATTATTGTTTTTTGGACTAGTGATACACAGCTTACTATACACACTAGTTGGCAAAAAAATGTGAAGCATCCACAAGGGGAAGAGAAAACAAAATGAGATTTCATGGGTTGAGACAGTACATGATTACAAACTCGAGTTAAATATATGTATCTCACAGTGTGAGCCCACTAATCAGTATAGAGTTGCATCCCCTCTGGCTTAGATACATACGCTGTTTCTGTTGGGAAGATCTTCACAGAGCTGTTGTATCCTCTGTTAAAGCAAGCTGGTCCAAAACTGTTGGAATAGGTCCTCAATATCCTGGACACTAGCACTGGGATGGTCCCACACATGTTCTGTTGGGGACAGATCTGGAGATTTTGCTGGTCACAAGAGTACTTCAAAATCCCATAGAAAGTTCATAAAGATATGTGCTATGTGTGGATAACCACTATCGTGTTGAGAAATTGCACCACGATACTGTCGCACGAAAGGTAACAATACATAGAGCTCGGGCAGGCAAAATTTGAGTTTTCTTAAAACAACTTTTTTGTGAAAAGTATATTTAAAGGCTAAGCAGTTAAGTCATTCTGGTTGACTTTAATGTGAACTTCCTTACAGGCAACAACAATAGAAGAGAACTGGAACATCTGTTACAAACCTTTAATCTAACTCCACTAGTTGAATTTCCTACCCGAGTGACAGATACCAGTGCAAGCCTTACTGACAACATCTTTACTGATAAGTTTAGTAGTAGTCACAGTACTGTAAGTCAAATTCTCAATGGTCTGACTGAACATGATGGGCAGTTGCTTACTGTTAATAACATATGTTCGAGCACTAAATGTAAACAACTTTTTAGGTCTTTCAGAACAATCAATGTGGACACATTATATAATTTCAATAAGCTCTTGCAGTAGATTGACTGGAACCCAGTGTATAAAGAAAGAAATGTTACTATTAAATTCAACCTATTCACAGATGAATTCATATCCCTTTTTTGAAGCAGTATTTCACCAAAAAAAACTGTAAAAATGAATCCTCGGGCTTGCAAAATGAAACCCTGGATTACAAAAGGGATAAAAATTTCATGTAAGACAAAAAGAGAGTTATATACATTGCAAAGATGTTCTGATGAGCCTGCTGTAAAAGAAAATTATAGATCATACTGTAAAATACTGAAAAGAGTTATAAAGTGCTCTAAAACATTACATATTAAATCTGAAATAGAAAAGTCAAGCAATAAAATAAAAACCATATGGAGTGCTGTCAAAATGGAGCTGGAGAAAAAATATGATAGTGTTTCTAAGACAGAAATAAGACATTATGGTAGTTTGATTAAAAAAAAAACTGATGCAGGTGCAAGTGTCCTTAATGAGCACTTTCTAACAGCCTCCAAGAAAACAGGTTTGAGGGTTCAGTCAACGAGGTTAAGAGCCTTCTGAAAGAATCTGGATTGTGCAAAATAAGTCAAATGAATATACCCCCAGTTACTGCCATTGAGGTGAAAAGGATCATCATTGAAACGCAAACCAAAAATTCATCTGGCTTTGATAATATTTCCTCTAATTCTCATAATGCCATTTGTGTAATACTTAGCCATATATTTAATTAATCCCTTCAAGGTATCATCCCAAACAGAATAAAATATGCAGATGTGAAGCCACTATTCAAGAAAGGGGACAAACCTGATGTTTCTATCTACTGACTGATTTCCCTTTTAACAAGTTTCTCCAAAGTTCTTCAGAAACTTAAACATAAGAGAATTATGGAGCACCTGAACATCCACTGTCAACTCAGATTCCAAGTAGATCTGTCAACTAATTATCCTATTTTCATCTATCACTAATGTTTTAGAAGCACTGAACAATAATTAGCTTCAGTTGGTATATTTTTTGATTTAACCGAGGGCTTCGACTGTGTGAACCATGAAATCCTCCTTTCAAAACTGTCTACTATGGTTTCAGTGACACAATGGGAATGTGATCGAAGCCATACCTAATTCACAGAATGCAGAGGGTATTGCTTAATCATGGAGATGGCACAATAGTCTCATCTAGTTGGGGAACAGTAAGAACAGAAAAACACCTAACAGTGAAATTGCAACATCTGCCAATTTTCTGTTCAGTGATCTCTATAAATGGTTTACTTGCAATTGCCTGATTTTAAATTAGGGAAAAAAGAAAAGAAACAGTAAATTAATAACCATGGGTCTCAGAAAGTGCAGGAGGACACAAGTTTAAGCTGTAATGCTCAAGATATATGTCAAGTATATTCTTCTTAATTTTTAGGCCTTCACATCGACAATAAATTAAATTGGTTGTACCATATTCTGGACTTGAGAAAAAGACTTAATTCAGCAATTTATGCTCTATGTATTATAGCAGCGCCTCCAAATACTGATGCTGTTAAGACTGCTCATTTTGGCTATTTTCATTCATTGTTATCATATGGCATAATATTTTGGGGAAATCAACCAAAGGCAAATAAAGTATTTGTCACTCAGAAAAGAGCAGTCTGAATTCTAAGTGGAGTGAGTAGAAATCATTCATGTAGAAATCTTTTTAAAAAACACAAAATATTAAAAGTGCCCTCACAATATATCCTATCCCTTATGTCCCTTTTAGTTAAGAACCTACCCATGCACAAAACCAACAGTGACTATCATGACTAGGACACAATATCAAAACACGACTTGCACGTGGATGGAAAAAAACTGAGCCTAGTTCAAAAAGATGTACACTACTCAAGCAAAAAGGTGTTTAATGCACTTCCAGTGGACATAAAAAACCTTACTAGTGTAATACCACAATTTCAAGGTTGTTGTTGTTGTTGTGATCCTCAGTCCTGAGACTGGTTTGATGCAGCTCTCCATGCTACTCTATCCTGTGCAAGCTTCTTCATTTCCCAGTACCTACTGCAACCTACATCCTTCTGAATCTGCTTGGTGCATTCTTCTCTTGGTCTCCCTCTACGATTTTTACCCTCCACGCTGCCCACCAATGCTAAATTGGTGATCCCTTGATACCTCAGAACATGTCCTACCAACCGATCCCTTCTTCTAGTCAAGTTGTGCCACAAACTTCTCTTCTCCCCAATCTTATTCAACACCTCCTCATTAGTTATGTGAACTACCCATCTAATCTTCAGCATTCTTCTGTAGCTTCTATTCTCTTCTTGTCTAAACTATTTATCAGCCATGTTTCACTTACATACATGGCTACACTCCATACATATACTTTCACAAACGACTTCCTCACACTTAAATCTATACCCGATGTTAACAAATTTCTCTTCTTCAGAAACGCTTTCCTTGCCATTGCCAGTCTACATTTTATATCCTTTGTACTTTGACCATCATCAGTTATTTTGCTCCCCAAATAACAAAACTCCTTTACCACTTTAAGTGTCTCATTTCCTAATCTAATGCCCTCAGCATCACCCGACTTAATTCGACTACATTCCATTATCCTCGTTTTGCTTTTGTTGATGTTCATCTTATATCCACCTTTCAAGACACTATCCATTCCGTTCAACTGTTCTTCCAAGTCCTTTGCTGTCTCTGACAGAATTACAATGTCATCAGTGAACATCAAAGTTTTTATTTCTTCTCCATGGATTATAATACCTACCCCAAATTTTTCTTTTGTTTGCTTCACTGCTTGCTCAATATACAGGTTGAATAACATCGGGGAGAGGCAACAACCCCGTCTCACTCCCTTCCCAACCACTGCTTCCCTTTCATGCCCCTCAACTCTTATAACTGCCATTTGGTTTCTATACAAATTGTAAATAACCTTTCGCTCCCTGTATTTTACCCCTGATACCTTCAGAATTTGAAAGAGAGTATTCCAGTCAACATTGTCAAAAGTTTTCTCTAAGTCTACAAATGCTAAAAACATCGGTTTGCCTTTCCTTAATCTAGCTTCTAAGATAAGTCACAGGGTCAGTATTGCCTTACGTGTTCCAACATTTCTACGGAATCCAAACTGATCTTCCCCTGGGTCGGCTTCTACCAGTTTTTCCATTCGTCTGTAAAGAATTCATGTATTTTGCAGCTGTGACTTATTAAACTGATAGTTCGGTAATTTTCACATCTGTCAACACCTGCTTTCTTTGGTGGAATTATTATATTCTTCTTGAAGTCTGAGGGTATTTCACCTGTCTCATACATCTTGCTCACCTGATGATAGAGTTTTGTCAGGACTGGCTCTCCCAAGGCCATCAGTAGTTCTAATGGAATGTTGTCTACTCCCGGGGCCTTGTATCAACTCAGGTCTTTCAGTGCTCTGTCAAACTCTTCACGCAGTATCATATCTCCCATTTTATTTTCATCTAAATCCTCTTCCGTTTCCATAATATTGTCCTCAAGTACATCGCCCTTGTATAGACCCTCTATATACTCCTTCCACCTCTCTGCTTTCCCTTCTTTGGTTAGAACTGGGTTTCCATCTGAGCTCTTAATATTCATACAAGTGGTTCTCTTTTCTCCAAAGGTCTCTTTAATTTTCCTGTAGGCAGTATCTATCTTACCCCTAGTGAGATAAGCCTCTACATCCTTACATTTGTCCTCCAGCCATCCCTGCTTAGCCATTTTGCACTTCCTGTAGATCTCATTTTTGAGACGTTTGTATTCCTTTTTGCCTGCTTCATTTACTGCATTTTTATATTTTCTCCTTTCATCAATTCAATATTTCTTCTGTTACCCAAGGATTTCTTTTATGATTCTTGAACCAAGTGTTAGCTATGATTAAGTTGTGCTCTGTGCAAAATTCTACCAGGCGGCTTCCTCTTTCATTTCTTAGCCCCAAACCATATTCACCTACGACGTTTCCTTCTCTCCCTTTTCCTACTACTGAATTCCAGTCAGCCATGACTATTAAATTTTCATCTCCCTTCACTATCTGAATAATTTCTTTTATATTGTCATACATTTCTTCAATTTTTTTGTCATCTGCAGAACTAGTTGCCATATAAACTTGTACTACTGTAGTAGGCGTGGGCTTCGTGCCTATCTTTGCCACAATAATGCATTCACTATGCTCTTTGTAGTAGCTTACCTGCATTCCTATTTTTTTATTCATTATTAAACCTACTCCTGCATTACCCCTATTTGACTTTTTATTTATAACCCTGTATTCACCTGACCAAAAGTTTTGTTCCTCCTGCCACCGAACTTCCTAATTCCCACTATATCTGACTTTAACTTATCCATTTCCCTTTTTAAATTTTCTAACTTCCCTGCCCAATTAAGGGATCTGACATTCCACGCTCTGATCCGTAGAACGCCAGTTTTCTTTCTCCTGATAACGACGTCCTCTTGAGTAGTCCCCGCCCGGAGATCCGAATGGGGGACTATTTTACCTCCGGAATATTTTACCCAAGAGGACGCCGTCATCATTTAACCATACAGTAAAGCTGCATGCCCTCGGGAAAAATTACGGCTGTAGTTTCCCCTTGCTTTCAACCGTTCACAGTACCAGCACAGCAAGGCTGTTTTGGTTAGTGTTACAAGGCCAGATCAGTCAATCATCCAGACTGTTGCCCCTGCAACTACTGAAAAGGCTGCTGCCCTTCTTCAGGAACCACGCGTTTGTCTGGCCTCGCAACAGATACCCCTCCACTGTGGTTGCACCTACGGTATGGCTATCTGTATCTCTGAGGCACGCAAGCCTCCCTACCAACAGCAAGGTCCATGGTTCATGGGAGGGTAAATTCAAGGTAAATTAAAAGAATATCTTCTAGAACCCTCTTTTTACTCTCTTGATGAGTTCTTTGACATAAACACCTCTGTATTGTAAATCAGATGTGGCACATTGACTTGTAATATTTGCGCACTTTGTAACTGAACATGATGATCTATGTCAAAATAACAATGTACTTCACTTCTAGTAAAGTTATAACTTAATATGGAACACTTGTAATTTATTATTGTATAGTTATATACCTCCATTTTACTTGTGGAAGTGTCTAAGCTTATAATTGTTAACATATTTTGTTCCTATACACATAATGCAATTTGCATCTATGAGCATGTGGAAGTAGGCTACTATTCTCGCATATAATTATGAATCTTTCCACATCCATACAATTCTCTTGTATGCAGGACCTACGGAACACAAATAAATAAATAAAGGCAACAAGTGAAACACTGGACATCTGCTACATACTGTTCTACCAGTCATGACTGGAAGTTGTATCCAATGACTCTCCACACTATAACACCAAGATTAACATCAATGGACCTGTTCAAAACATTGGAAGGATGGAATCACTCCCCGGGTCACCACCATACCTGCCAATGATGGTCATTCAGGGTAGTGCAGAAGTGTGATTGTCATCTGACACAGTGTGAAGCCATTCATCAGCAGTCCATGCTTCCGATCTCAATACCAGTCCAAATAGCGCCATTTTTGTTGTGGCATTAATAGCAGCTTACGCTGCTGCCAGTCTCTGACCAGTGGTGTGGAAAAACACAGAATGTTGCAAGGAGCCCATTACCTGTTCTTAGATGGCGGACGCAGATGTGAACAGGTTACGATGTGCGTGGTGTGTAATACAGCAATCCTTTTTTGGTGGTTAAGGTGGTTCACTGGAACTTTGATGATGAGTATACCTGCCCTCACATTCCTCCAAGTTTAATATTGGGCCAGTCACCTCTGAATGCCCCAAAAATTTGGATACTGCACAATTCAACTGGCCAGCAAAGTGGAGCCCAACAATGAGGGCCTTTACAAACTCTGTCAGGTGCTGATAACGCTGCTTCACATTAGTATGTGCCAGCTCTGTGTTCTCGACAATGATTACTCGACCTCTGTCACTATGCGTGCCCCTTATGTACCGGGTGATCAAAAAGTCAGTATAAATTTGAAATTAAATAAACCACGGAATAATGTAGATAGAGAGGTAAAAATTGACACACATGCTTGGAATGACATGGGATTTTATTAGAACAAAAAAAAACAAAGTTCACAAAATGTCCGACAGATGGTGCTGGACAGTAAAACGTCAGTGACTGCGTATGGCAATTGTGTATAAAAGGAGCTGTAATGAGAGAGAGAATCAGATGCACCAGCAGTCGCAGCATGTTGACGTTACCTGAAAAGGCACTTTTAGTGAAGCTGTATTATCAGAATGGGGAGTGTGCTAGTTCAGCATTACGATCCTATCGCCATAGGAAGGGGATTCGAACAGGTAAAGGTCCATTGACAAATGCAGCTGTGGCGAGAATGATTTCGAAGTTCGAAGCCACGGGTTGTTTAGACGATAGACCCCGTAGTGGCCGACCGATCACAAGGCGTAATGCTGCTGAGACAGTTCAGGAAGAAATGAAGACTGTAGTGGGTTCGTCTACGCACGGGGAAGTCAGCGCTCGTGCAGTCGCACGTCGCACAAGCATTCCATACACTACTGTTTGATTGGCACTTAGCCATACCCTCCGATGTTATCCGTACAAAATCCATCGGCATCATGAACTGTTACCTGGTGATTTAGTGAAGCAGAGGGCATTTGCGGTGTGGGCATTTGAAAAGATGGTGGAAGATGACGATTGGTTGAGTAACGTGTTGTGGACCGACGAAGCTCATTCACGCTCCGAGGGTCTGTCAATGTCCACAACTGCATAATTTGGGATACTGGAAATCCTAGAAGTGTCGCAGAAACTCCATTGCATGATGAGAAAGTCACGGTATGGGTTGGATTTACCACATCTACCGTTATCGCGCCTTTTTTCTTCGAGGAAATGCGTGATTCTAGTTTTGTAACTGCTACCGTGACGGGTGAGAGGTACGCCGATATGTTACAGAATCACATCATCCCCAGCCTGGCTGATATACACCTGCCGGAACGTACGATGTTTATGCAGGATGGCGCTCCACCCCATACTGCTAGACGGGTGAAAGATCTCTTGCGCGCGTCGTTTGGTGATGATCGTGTGCTCAGCCGCCACTTTCGTCATGCTTGGCCTCCCACGTCCCCAGACCTCAGTCCGTGCGATTATTGACTTTGGGGTTACCTGAAGTCGCAAGTGTATCGTGATCGACCGACATCTCTATGGATGCTGAAAGACAGCATCCGACGCCAATGCCTCACCATAACTCCGGACATGCTTTACAGTGCTTTTCACAATATTATTCCTCGACTACAGCTATTGTTGAGGAATGATGGTGGACATATTGAGCATTTCCTGTAGAGAACATCATCTTTGCTTTGTCTTACTTTGTTATGCTAATTATTGCTATTCTGATCAGATGAAGCACCATCGGTCGGACATTTTTTGAACTTTTGTATTTTTTTGGTTCAAATAAAACCCCATGTCATTCCAAGCATGTGATTATTCCGTGATTTATTCAGTTTTCAAATTTATACTGACTTTTTGATCACCCGGTACCTTACATTAAACATGAACAACAATAGTGTACACCAGTGGCTGTTCTGCCTGTCACATATAATTCCAATTATAATCATTTACGTACCATCAGATGGTGTGTACATGTACAAAGTTACACAGACATCTGACTGTATCTTCTAGGTGCTTAATTTTTTTTTTCTGGCGGTTTATTATGCAAGACGTTGGTATCTAATGATAGTGCAAGCATGCTAGAGCATTAAACTGTGACTTACAGAATGGCTGTTATGAAAAGAAAATTCATGTGAGAAAAATATAAAATTGCAAATAGACATAATGGCTGACCAGGACTTACTTTCCGGAGGCAAAATTCCAGTATAGCTGACAGACACCATGTAATCATGAACACTAATTCTAGCTTGTGGATCTATCAGTTTCTTCCCCAGAGAGGAAAGAGGGACAGGTTGATAAAAGCTAGAAAGATGGAGCAGGTCATTCTGACACCAGGGGACACACCTATGGTCTGTTTACAGAATGTATAGCACCAGAACAGTACAGAGTAAAAACATAAAATAATTAAGTATTCTGCTCATATTAGAGTTGTATAAAAGAAATACACACATTAAACAACGGAAAATCTGAGGTGGAATAACAACAGTATGACCTAGGATGGATTGCTACTCACCAAATAGAGGAGGTGTAAAGTGGCAGACTCTAACTCCCTATAAATGTACTTTTAAATGTGCCTGTCTGAAGCTCAATGCCTTTTCTTTGTGTCGGATAGCAACCTATCCTAATTCATATGTATACAAACAATGGTATTTCCTGGATGGGATAATACATAAAATAAAGGCAACTGCTGACCCGTAGCTGACTGATGTGTGGTGGATAAAAACACCTAACAGAAAACAGTATTTACATTGGCTTTCGAGCCCTTGCTCTCTCTTTAGTATTAGTACATGCAATCACACAGAGAATCTTACACAATGCTTCCACTGACAGTCACACAATGGACACAGTGTGTATGCTCGTGTGTCTGTGTGGTTTTGTGTGTGAATATTCGTACTTCTACTAAAGAAAGAGAGAGAGCTCAAAAGTTAGTGTAAATACTGTTTTCTGTTGCATGCTTCTGTGCACCACACATCAGTCAGCTATAGGTGAGTGGTCGCCTTTCCTTTATTTTAATAATTCAGCTGTAGACATTGAGGCATGAATTGTGTAAGCCAGAGGATATGAATCCCAGTGTAAAGATTTATGACCAAAAATAACAGTTCTGGTAGTCCAACAGAGAATGAATTTAAACTAAAACTCTAATTAATTAATTAATTAATTTGTGCTCAGTAGATCAAGATAGCAAGTGAATTGCAAGAATACGGAAAATGCCAAATTGTTCAGAGTTTACATATAACTTACATGATGATAAAAGATCCAATGTAAATAAAAGATAGCAACTGATGAACATATACTTAATTAACGGTAAATTGCGTTTCACTGTGGAAGGATGAGTAATATATACAGGGAAAAAACTGTGCTAAATACAACAATACAAAAACCAAATTTTTGCTTATCTGTGACAGTGCCCACAGTAATATAGGAGTGGTAAAAGTTCAAACTTGACGTGTACTTAAGAACGCAAAATAAATGAATACTGTGATACACACATTGTTTTTTTCAGTGTTCTTGAGTGGTGAACCACAGTCATGTTTAAAAATGAAATCAATTAAAACTATTTCTAAATCAATTATAAGTTTAACAGTGACAAAAAAAGATGAAAAATGTGAGGTTCACTCCAAAAGAAATGCACACTATTTTTTTTAAAATCCATCTTTTATTCAACATGTTTGAAAGTTTTACAGTGTGTAGATACACCCATTAGGAACAATATTTTCATTTCTCCACATAATTTCCATCCCTCTCAACTGCCTTACACCATCTTGGAACCAGCGTCTGTGTACCTGCACAGTAAAATTCTGGACCAACCTGTTGGAGCCATTGTTTGGCAGCGTGCACAAGGGAGTCATCACCTTCAAACCTTGTTCCACGAAGAGAGTCTTTCAGTTTCCCAAAGAGATGATAGTCACATGGAGCCAGGTCAGGACTGTACGGCATGTGTTTCAGTGTTGTCCATCAGAGTTTTGTGATCGCTTCCATGGTTTTTTGACTGACATGTGGCCGTGCATTGTCGTGCAACAGCAAAACATCCTGCTTTTGCCAATGTGGTCGAACACGACTCAGTCGAGCTTGAAGTTTCTTCAGTGTCGTCACATATGCATCACAATTTATGGTGGTTCCACGTGGCATGATGTGCACAAGCAAGAGTCCTTTGGAATCGAAAAACACTTTTCCAGCAGAAGGTGTGGTTTTGAATTTTTTTTTTCTTGGGTGAATTTGCATGATGCTACTCCATTGACTGCCTCTTCGTCTCTCGTGAAAAATGATGGAGCCATGTTTCATCACCTGTCACAGTTCTTTGAAGAAATTCATCTCCACCATTCTCATACTGTTCCAAAAGCTCGCTGCATACCGTTTTTCTTGTTTCTTTGTGAGCCACTGTCAACATCTTGGGAACCCACCTGGCACAAACCTTTTTTAATGCCAACACTTTCAGCATTCTGGAAACACTTCCTTCCCCTAATCCAACATAGTGTGACAATTCGTTCACTGTGATGCGTCTGTCAGTAGCCACCGATTCGTTAACTCTCTGCACATTGTCTGGAGTGTGTGCAGTACGAGGCCTGCCGTGCCCACTTTCATCACGTAACCTGCTTGCCCACCGACTAACTGTACTGCGATCGACAGCAGCATCTCCATACACCTTTCTCGACCTCTTGTGGATGTTTCCCACTGTCTCGTTTTCCACAGGAATTCTAGGACAGCACGTTGCTTCTGACGAACGTCAAGTGTAGTAGCTTGAAGACATGCTGTGACAGCCCCACTCATGGGAATGGGTTGAACTAAGTTTGAAAACAAGCAGTAAGGATGTGTCTACACACTGTAAAACTTTCACACATGGAGAATGAAAACTGTATTTTTACAAAAATAGTGTGCATTTCTTTTGGAGTGACCCTCATATGATGCAGAGATTATAATTTACACTGTCTTAAATGGTGCATCAGAGTCATATTCAAATTCAATATCCTTATGTAAAATTAATTAAAAGTAGTTCTAAAACAACTGTAAGTTTAGCAGCAATATTCATCTTATCTCAGAAATTCATCACTCATATAAAAAAAATTTCTCTATTGGGTACTCTTTAAGAATTTGTTAGAATTTGGGCAATCATTTGTGAAGACGGTTAATATGTGGCGGCAATGCATTAAACAGCTTAACGCTGGAATAATAAACTCCTTTTTTAACCATATTAAGACTTTTTAATTCAATTTCCAGAGTGTTCATGGCTCATGTGTTCAAACAAAGAAAAAATGTACCATAAACAGTAAAAGAAGCCTTGGCACTCCAACAGCAGGTGGAATTTTTGAAGTTGTGTAACATAAAATTAATGATTGAGCTGTTTGCTGTGACCTAACTGTGAGCCTGTTCCATTATTTTCCTAGTCTTATTTGTTTTGTTTGTTTCATTTTACCTGTGGCTAGGACAGCACAGCAAATATGCTTGGTTAGGGAGATATGAAGATAACTGTAAATAGTGGAGCGGAAAGACTTACCTTAGGGGGAAAAAAGGACAGGTATACACTCGCGCACACACACACATATCCATCCGCACATACACAGATGTGTCTGTGTATGTGCGGATGGATATGTGTGTGTGTGCGCGCGCGAGTGTATATCTGTCCTTTTTTCCCCCTAAGGTAAGTCTTTCCGCTCCCGGGATTGGAATGACTCCTTACCCTCTCCCTTAAAACCCACATCCTTTCGTCTTTCCCTCTCCTTCCCTCTTTCCTGATGAGGCAACAGCTTGTTGCGAAAGCTTGAATTTTGTGTGTATGTTTGTGTTTGTTTGTGTGTCTATCGACCTGCCAGCACTTTCGTTCGGTAAGTCACATCATCTTTGTTTTTTTGCCCACCGACTAACTGTACTGCGATCGACAGCAGCATCTCCATACACCTTTCTCAACCTCTTGTGGATGTTTCCCACTGTCTCGTTTTCCACAAGAATTCTAGGACAGCACGTTGCTTCTGACGAACGTCAAGTGTAACTTTGGGCAAGTCTTCATCTTTGATACAGTGAAACGGATCTATTCTGCTGCAAGCTCTTGGTTTCCATATTTTGAGAGGTGGCAATAAGAACCAAAACAACAAAAAAGATGATGTGACATACCAAACGAAGCGCTGGCAGGTCGATAGACACACAAACTAACACAAACAAACACAAAATTCAAGCTTTCGCAACAAACTGTTGCCTCATCAGGAAAGAGGGGAAGGAGAGGGAAAGACGAAAGGATGTGGGTTTTAAGGGAGAGGGTAAGGAGTCATTCCAATCCCGGGAGCGGAAACAGTTACCTTAGGGGGAAAAAAGGACAGGTATACACTCGCACACACACACATATCCATCCACACATATACAAGCAGACATCTGCATATACATCAACATACATGGGTTGGTAATTACTTCTAAATCAGTTTATATAGGATACCCCAGGACAAACGGTCAATATTCAGGGTCTAGTAAACATGGGCTCTAAAATGCATATCTTAAGAACTTTGGGCAAGTCTTCATCTTTGATACAGTGAAACGGATCTATTCTGCTGCAAGCTCTTGGTTTCCATATTTTGAGAGGTGGCAATAAGAACCAAAACAACAAAAAAGTCTGGTAAACACAACCTATAAATTGCATATCTTAAGAGCTACGAGCACTTACTCATCTTCACTACTGCGAAATACAAATCTTCTACTAAACAAATACTCATAGCTGTTAAGGCATGCTGCCAATTCCTGCAGGGACACCTTGTATATCTTTATGTAAATGAAGAGAAAATCAGCTGCACTCAATAAAGTCACTGCTCCTCCTCTTACTAAGATTCAGTATTTGCTTTTCTCTAATACTTTAAAGCATTCATGTCCCTTTACTCAGACCAAGAGCACCCATATTATAGTTTGTAGGTTGGGGTCCTAGACGTCGTGGTATGGGGTCTTTTTAATATTTTAGAAGATGCATGTCGACTTCTAAGTAGCCAAAAAAATCTGCACAAAACCAACTTTTAAATTTCTTGAATGGAAAACACCAGACTACACTATATCTTTTCCTTTCCTGGGAGCAAAGCGACAAAATGGGGAGGGGGTGTCAGGTCGCGGCCCTCCCTTGCCTCCAGGTATGGGTGCCCTGGACAAAGATCCATATTTGTTGTTTACATAAGGTCAAAGCCAAGATCAGTTTAATACAAGCATTTGAGCTGTATGAAATTTACATCCCTAAATCCAAACATTATTATAAACTGTGGGAATGGTGAATGAACACCTGCGCAGATAGTCTAGTGCACTTCGAAACACGAGGATGCGTACCAGCCCCATATTTAATCTGGCTCACAGATTAATCGAGGAGGCCAGTATGCCGGCCAGGCTGGATGATGATTTTAAGTGGTTTTCCAAATCAATTTAGGTAAACACAGGCCAGTTTCCACCCTGCACCTTTACACAATGAACAAACACTTTGCAACACATTGTCACATTGGCCCATGCAATAACATTATATGTAGACGGAAGGTGTACACAGGTCCCTCACTAGGGCAGAGCAGGCAGTAGCTTGAAACTGCCTTTGGGAGTGGCAGACACATCATAATCTCCGTGTATAAAAGGCAATGTCTTGACTGACTCCTCATTGCCCAGCCCAAACTGCTAAGATTAGAAATGTGAAAATTGGAAAAGGTGCGGATCTTATACTGTAGGCATCGTTTAAGAAGGGATTTTTCAAAATTCCAACCCTAAGGGGGTGAAATAGGGAATGAAGGGTTTCTCTGAAAAATTCACTATTAAGCCAATTTTGAAGCTAGATGTAGAAAAATTGGGAATGAAAGTTTTTTTTTTAAAAAAAAGTTGCTATTTAGGCAATTTTGAAGCTAAACATAAAAGAATTGGTATTTGGTTTCTCAGTCAGAAATAAGGAAATACCTGTTTCAACATTTTTGTAAATTTAACCCTACAGGAGTGAAATAAAGGGTGAAAGATTTTTTTCTGAAAACATATCGTTCTTAAAGAACTACTGAAGTATTTTTAAAGCCACATCTATGAACAATGGTATTTGATTGCACGGTTACAAATAAAAAAAATTCATGTTTCAGTGGTTTTGGAACATGAACCCCTAAGGGGGTGAAATAGGGGATGAGATTTTTTACGAATATATTTTATTATGAAAGTATTTTTTAAGCTAAATGCATGATAATTTAAGTTTGACTTCTCATATAAAAATGTGTAAAGAAAAAGAGTTTCACTGTTTTTGGAAATTCAACCCCCAGGAGGGTGAAACAAGAAATGAAATTTTTTATGGAAATATTTCACTGTGCAAGCATTTTTTACACTAAATCCACGAAAATTTATATTTGGCTTCCCTGTTAGAAATAAATCATACATGTATCACTGTTTCTGGATATTCAACCCCTAAAGGGGTGAAATAGGGTGCAAAATGTTTAATGAAAATATTTCATTGTGAAAGCTTTCTGAAAGCTAAATCTTTAGAGTTAGAGATGAAAAAACACATGATTCACTGCTTTTGGAAAGTCAACCCCTAAGGGGGTGAAATAGGATCAGACTGACTCACTGGATCATCACCACCCAGCCCAAACTGCTAAGGATATAAACTTGAAGTTTGGAGAGGGCCTCATACTGTAGGTGTCGTTTAAGAAGGAATTGTCAAAAATTCCACTCCTAAGGGATTGAAATAGGCGATGAAAAGCTTTTTGAAAGTATGTCACTATTAAGGGAATTTTGAAGCTAGAACTAGAAAAACTGGTATTTGGTATGCCAGCCAGAAAATAAAAAATACATGTTTCAGCATTTTTGGAAATTCAACCACTAAGGAGGTAAAACAGTGGGTGACATTTCTTTCCAAAATAAATGATTTCTAAAGAAACTAAAGGATTTTTTTAGGCTACATCTATGACAATTGGTATTTGACTTCTCAATTAGAAATTTAAAAAATACATGTTTCAGTGTTTGTGGAAATTCAGTCTCTAGGGGAATGCAATAAGGGATGAAAATTTATAAGAAAATATTTCATTTCATTAACAAAATTTTAAAGCTAAATTTATCAAAATTGGTATTTCACTTTTCAGTTAGATATAAAGAAATATTTGTTAGGAGATGTAAGTTGCTATCTTCACAAAAATGCCAAAGGCGCCATTAACAAAAACTTTGGACTCCATCTACCAGAATTGCTTTTTGATCGGAAGTACATTCAGAAAAGATCACACTTATATGGTGTTGCAGTTTGTGAACAACATAAAAATTTGATTAAATAAAATTTTTAAAAAATCTCTGCAGGCTATACACTCTAAATGAGTGAAGCAACAGGTGCTAAGCTGGGTATGGTTGATTCCATGCCAGTCCTGACCCAGCACTGGCTGTATGAAGGACACTGGACAAGAAGGAAGTCACTAATGAAGTATTCTTTTACTTTGTTTTTTAATTTATTCGAATTTTCAGTTTCCAGTCTGATGTCTACCAGTGACCTGTTAGACATGTGTACCAGAATATAAACTCCATTCTGAACAATAGATTGAGACATACAATCTATACTGAAATTAAACAATGGAAAATCCAGAATGGAATATAACAATATTGTGTGTGTGTGGGGGGGGGGGGTCTAATTTTGGCAAAGATCTTACTGGTCAAAAGCTTTATTTGTGACAGTCTTTCTGTTGTGCCTATCTGCGACACAGTGTCTCCGCTTATATGGTGCACAGCAACTTTCCTTTTCACAATATTGTTACAACCTATACAGAAATTATTTATACTTCTAATATTGTGACAATGCATTACAGAATTATGTTCATCCTAAATTTACTCTTGTTATTAACAAAGGGTAACATTAGGGAGTATACTGCATATAGACATGTACAAGTAAGAATCCCTGAATCCTTGAACAAGCTCCCGTAAGACATTTGTTCGTCAGTTTCACACAATGTTCTTACTTCATTTAATGTATCAAAAGAAAATTCACTTGAGAAAACTAACAATTAGGAGACCAAAGCACTTACCCTCAAGGGGTGAAATGTGCAGTACTGCCAAAAGATACATATAAAAGTAAAAGGGGCACACTACCTAGCTTTTGAAACTAATAGTTACTTTTTCAGGAAGTGAAAGTGATAGGTCTGGAAGGTTAAAAAGGAAGGGTAGGTCACCAGGATGAGAGGAACACACCTCCATTTATTTATTTGTTTAGTTATTTATTTATTATACAGCAGAGAGCTTTCAAACAGTGTAGGGGATCACTCACAGTTCCATAGGTACAGAATACAGACTGTATTTATCAATATATAATTGCATGCTTACACACTTATGCAGAGAAAAACACTTCTCAGTTACACATTTGGTACATAGGCTAAACTTAGTTACACTATTCATAGTTGCTATACACACACTCTTAACAGTAATACTGACAAAAGCTGTTTTTTTTTGCAATTAAATTAATACATCACTTGCCTTTCTGTTAATAAATTCATCAACTGTGTAGAAAACTTTTTCTTTCAGCAAGAATTGTATTAATTTTCGATTGCCTCATCCCACTTGGTAATTTGTCAGTAAAAGATTTTCCTATGCACAGAAAAATTTTTCTGTATGTTGTTTGTCTAAGCCAGTGAGTATTTAAAGAGTTCCTGTTCCTGACTCTATAAGGATGGCTACGAGATATTGTATCGACCTCATCCCAATTAATCTTAGTGCGGATAAGGGTGTCAAATAAGTATGGACTCAAGAAAGCCAACATTTTGTTTTCATTTAAGTGCATTTTGCATAAAGTCCTGATATTCAGACCACGCATGCATCACACATCTTTTTTCAGCAGATTTAACCCACGTCATTATATAATAGTTTGACTACACGGGGCAAAGACACTCCTTCACACCTGCACTAACAAGGTGACTGTCACAGAAAATTCTACCGTCACCTCTGCAAAGAGTTGCTAATTCATGCTGAGGAGTTCATAGGATGCAGGTCTGTGATATTGTGCACACAGCTGGGTAACTTTACCCTCTAATAAAGGCCCTTCACGAGACAGTAGCGTCATACGTTATTGATAACATGCCAGGCAGTCTGCACTGACAGGAGGGCAGTAACTCGTGTGACTGCCCAGCCAACCCACGGGCAGCTTTGAGGCACACCCTCTGCAGTTCCATCCGTGGAGGTACCAGCCCAGTCTCGCATTCTGTTTGGTGCACTTAAAGCCTTACTAGTTGGCCTCTGTTGTTATTGTATCCACGTAACCTACCTGTCCCCCCCATGAACCATGGACCTTGCCGTTGGTGGGGAGGCTTGCAGGCCTCAGCAATAAAGATAGCCGTACCGTAGGTACAACCACAACGGAGGGGTATCTGTTGAGAGGCCAGACAAATGTGTGGTTCCTGAAGAGGGGCAGCAGCCTTTTCAGTAGTTGCAAGGGCAACAGTCTGGATGATTGACTGATCTGGCCTTGTAACAATAACCAAAACGGCCTTGCTGTGCTGGTACTGCGAACGGCTGAAGGCAAGGGGAAACTACAGCCGTAATTTTTCCCGAGGGCATGCAGCTTTACTGTATGATTAAATGATGATGGCGTCCTCTTGGGTAAAATATTCCGGAGGTAAAATAGTCCCCCATTCGGATCTCCGGGCGGGGACTACTCAAGAGGACGTCGTTATCAGGAGAAAGAAAACTGGCGTTCTACGGATCGGAGCGTGGAATGTCAGCTCCCTTAATCGGGCTGGTAGGTTAGAAAATTTGAAAAGGGAAATGGATAGGTTAAAGTTAGATATAGTGGGAATTAGTGAAGTTCGGTGGCAGGAGGAACAAGACTTCTGGTCAGGTGACTACAGGGTTATAAACACAAAGTCAAATAGGGGTAATGCAGGAGTAGGTTTAATAATGAATAGGTAAAATAGGAATGCGGGTAAGCTACTACAAACAGCATAGTGAATGCATTATTGTGGCCAAGATATATACGAAGCCCACACCTACTACAGTAGTACAAGTTTATATGCCAACTAGCTCTGCAGATGATGAAGAAATTGAAGAAATGTATGAGGAAATAAAAGAAATTATTCAGATAGTGAAGGGAGACAAAAATTTAATAGTCATGGGTGACTGGAATTCGAGTGTAGGAAAAGGGAGAGAAGGAAACGTAGTAGGTGAATATGGATTGGGGCTAAGAAATGAAAGAGGAAGCCGCCTGGTAGAATTTTGCACAGAGCACAACTTAATCATAGCTAACACTTGGTTTAAGAATCATGATAGAAAGTTGTATACATGGAAGAATCCTGGAGATACTAAAAAGTATCAGATAGATTATATAATGGTAAGACAGAGATTTAGGAAACAGGTTTTAAATTGTAAGACATTTCCAGGGGCAGATGTGGGCTCTGACCACAATCTATTGGTTATGACCTGTAGATTAAAACTGAAGAAGCTGCAAAAAAGTGGGAATTTAAGGAGATGGGACCTGGATAAACTGACTAAACCAGAGGTTGTACAGAGTTTCAGGGAGAGCATAAGGGAACAATTAACAGGAATGGGGGAAAGAAATACAGTAGAAGAAGAATGGGTAGCTTTGAGGGATGAAGTAGTGAAGGCAGCAGAGGATCAAGTAGGTAAAAAGACGCGGGCTAGTAGAAATCCTTGGGTAACAGAAGAAATATTGAATTTAATTGATGAAAGGAGAAAATATAAAAATGCAGTAAATGAAGCAGGCAAAAAGGAATACAAATGTCTCAAAAATGAGATCGACAGGAAGTGCAAAATGGCTAAGCAGGGATGGCTAGAGGACAAATGTAAGGATGTAGAGGCTTATCTCACTAGGGGTAAGATAGATACTGCCTACAGGAAAATTAAAGAGACCTTTCGAGATAAGAGAACCACTTGTATGAACATCAAGAGTTCAGATGGAAACCCAGTTCTAAGCAAAGAAGGGAAAGCAGAAAGGTGGAAGGAGTATATAGAGGGTCTATACAAGGGCGATGTACATGAGGACAATATTATGGAAATGGAAGAGGATGTAGATGAAGATGAAATGGGAGATACAATACTGCGTGAAGAGTTTGACAGAGCACTGAAAGACCTGAGTCGAAACAAGGCCCCCGGAGTAGACAACATTCCATTGGAACTACTGATGGCCTTGGGAGAGCCAGTCCTGACAAAACTCTACCATCTGGTGAGCAAGATGTATGAAACAGGCGAAATACCCTCAGACTTCAAGAAGAGTATAATAATTCCAATCCCAAAGAAAGCAGATGTGAGAATTACTGAACAATCAGTTTAATAAGCCACAGCTGCAAAATACTGACACGAATTCTTTAGAGACGAATGGAAAAACTAGTAGAAGCCGACCTCGGGGAAGATCAGTTTGGGTTCCGTAGAAATACTGGAAGACGTGAGGCAATACTGACCTTACGACTTAAGAAAGATTAAGGAAAGGCAAACCTACGTTTCTAGCATTTGTGGACTTAGAGAAAGCTTTTGACAATGTTGACTGGAATACTCTCTTTCAAATTCTAAAGGTGGCAGGGGTAAAATACAGGGAGCGAAAGGCTATTTACAATTTTTACAGAAACCAGATGGGAGTTATAAGAATTGAGAGGGAAGCAGTGGTTGGGAAGGGAGTGAGACAGGGTTGTAGCGTGTCCCCGATGTTATTCAATCTGTATATTGAGCAAGCAGTAAAGGAAACAAAAGAAAAATTCGGGGTAGGTATTAAAATCCATGGAGAAGAAATAAAAACTTTGAGGTTCGCCGATGACATTGTAATTCTGTCAGAGACAGCAAAGGACTTGGAAGAGCAGTTGAACAGAATGGATGGTGTCTTGAAGGGAGGATATAAGATGAACATCAACAAAAGCAAAACGAGGATAATGGAATGTAATCGAATTAAGTCGGGTGATGTTGAGGGTATTAGATTAGGAAATGAGACACTTAAAGTAGTAAAGGAGTTTTGCTATTTGGGGAGCAAAATAACTGATGATGGTCAAAGTAGAGAGGATATAAAATGTAGACTGGCAATGGCAAGGAAAGCGTTTCTGAAGAAGAGAAATTTGTTAACATCGAGTATAGATTTAAGTGTCAGGAAGTCATTTCTGAAAGTATTTGTATGGAGTGTAGCCATGTATGGAAGTGAAACATGGACGGTAAATAGTTTGGACAAGAAGAGAATAGAAGCTTTTGAAATGTGGTGCTACAGAAGAATGCTGAAGATTAGATGGGTAGATCACATAACTAATGAGGAGGTACTGAATAGGATTGGGGAGAAGAGGAGTTTGTGGCACAACTTGACCAGAAGAAGGGATCGGTTGGTAGGACATGTTCTGAGGCATCAAGGGATCACCAATTTAGTATTGGAGGGCAGCGTGGAGGGTAAAAATCGTAGGGGGAGACCAAGAGATGAATACACTAAGCAGATTCAGAAGGATGTAGGTTGCAGTAGGTACTGGGAGATGAAGAAGCTTGCACAGGATAGAGTAGCATGGAAAGCTGCATCAAACCAGTCTCAGGACTGAAGACCACAACAACAACAACCTACCTGTCTCATGGAATTGTTCGGACCGTAATTGGACTTGCTGAACTCAAGTTAAGTAAACCAGAGTTACGTACATATTACGTGTGCTTCTAATTATTTCTGCTCTCTGTCTTAGCACCCATCTATTCCCCGGAATTTGTCCCTGGGATGACCCGACAATAATAGTGAATAGAAATGTCGAAGAAATAGTGGGTTAAGAGCAGAGGGGATAAAAGTGCACTGGCAAGTGCTACGGGAAAATATCCTCTGCAACAGTCAGTATCAGTAGTAAGGGCCCAACAGACTCGCTCGCTACCTGCGACAGATCGTGAGAATGTTCAAATAACTTACAGGTTTGCTACCGGGTGACGTCGTCAACCACGACCGATATTTCGACAGGAGCACACCCTGCCATTCTCAAGGCACAACTGCAAGGAGGAAGCAATGTGTAAGGTGTAACATCACAGCAGCTGAGGCGGCTGCTTTACGTTCACTCAGAATGGATCCTGATATTGTTATTTTACCTGCGGACAAGGGAAATGCCATGGTTTTGTTGAACAAGCACGATTACATTCAAAAGATGTAGTGTCTACTTTCTGATTCAGCATATCGCAAAATCAGTGCTGAACCCACTAAGTGTGTTGAGAGAAAGACTAATAACCTCCTGAAGAAAAGATCTTTGTCACAGGAGACTGTCAAGAGTCTTAATTCTTACTGTGCTGTACTACCTAGATTATATGGCCTCCCTAAGATCCATAAAGAGGCTGTCCCGTTGAGGCCTATTGTTTCTAATATTGGTGCTCTGACATATCGTGTAGCTAAACATCTTGCTATTTTGTTGAGCCCACTAGTAGGTAGGTGTGAACATCACATTTCTTACATCGATTGCAGGGATAGCATTTGAATGACTCTGATATTTTAGTCAGTTTTGATGTGGTTTCTCTTTTCACTCATGTTCCTCTCTCTGATTCGTTGCAACTAATTGAGGTTAAGTTTGGTGTCGATTAACAAATTTGTTTCGACATGTGCTGACTTCCACTTACTTTTTATTCAATGGTCAGTACTATGAACAGACTGATGGAGTTGCAATTGGAAGCCCGTTGTCACCTATTGTGGCCAATTTGTTTATGGAGGACTTTGAGGAACGTGCATTGGGGTCAGCGACCTTGAAACCTGCGTGTTTTTTTCAGATATGTAGATGATACTTTTGTTGTTTGGCCTCATGGTAGTGAGAATTTAAACCGGTTTTTGGAACACCTGAATTCTATCCACCCGAATATTCAGTTCACTATGGAGATGGAAAAGAATGGATGCCTTCCCTTCCTTGACGTGTTGGTCAGAAGGAAGACTGATGGTACATTGGGACATTCTGTTTATAGGAAGCCTACTCACACTGACTTGTATCTGCAAGCTGATAGTTGTCACCATCCAGCTCAGCGTGAAGGAGTACTTCGTACCTTGGTTCACAGGGCACACGTTATCTCAGTCCCCGAAAGTTTGGCAGCTGAGCTATCACATCTCGAAGTCGCCTTTCATCAGAATGGTTATAGTGAGAGGCAGATTAAACAAGCATTGTGCTATCAGCCTTCTGTGCAACGAGTGAGTATTTAGCGGAAATATGATGTGAAATGTGTTTTTCGACCACCTTCTAAGATTAAGGCCCTGTTGGCATCCGTAAATGCGTATTCCTTGCAGTTGTGGCATGTCATATATTGGTCAGACTATCAAGACTGTGGAAGACCGGTGTATAGAACATAAGCGTCACACAAGCTTACAACAGCCGAGCAAATCCGCTATTGCAGAACATTGCCTCGACACCGGTCATCCTACGGAATACTAAAACACGGAGATTCTGGCTTGCACGTCCAGCTATTGGGATAGTGTCATTAAGGAAGCTGTTGAAACCAAACTATCAAGTAACCTTATAAACAGAGATGGTGGATTTTGTCTAAATGCTGCTTGGAATCTGGCTCTGTCTCTCATCAAAAAACAAAGGGACAGAATTAGTGCTACCTCACCTCTCAATTAATACTCACTATCAAGATTTATGATGTCAGTTATCTTCGGTTCAGTGTTGACTCTACGGTTACTTGTCCTGTGTGTGGTATCTTCTTTGTTTTTCCTCTGTGAACTGAGGTGTTAAATTCCCTCGCACATTGCTTCCTCCTCGCAGTTGTGCCTCAAGAATGGCAGGGTGTACTGTCGAAATACCGGCGGTGGTCGACAACATCACCCGGCAGCAGACCCGTAAGTTATTTTAACAGGTAGGTTTTGTTAGTAGCGGGTACCGTCGCAGCTCCAAACCGGTGTCAGTACCGTCTCTTTGTCGTACAGAGGTCAGTCCAAATCGGTGTGGCAGTGCCTCGCACTGCTGTGAGATCCTCTCTGCTGTGTTCTGTCAGTGATGGCCGGGTTAGTAGCAGCCTCTTTCCTGGTGTCGTCTCCCTACAACTGCATTACCAGCCGCAGTCAGCAGTCACCTACCCCCCTCCCTCACTATCTACTAGGTCGAGCAGCACGTAACAGGGAAGCTGAGCTTCAGTGTCTGCACGGATGTCCGTGCTGATACTTCTCCTCACACGGTGTCTTCCGTGTGTGGAAGTCGGGTACTGCAGGTGACTGTACAGGCACCGTAGGTGGCAGTGGAAAGCCTGGCACTTCCAGCCCTCTTTCTCTCATTAGCTTCTCAAGTCTGGCTTCTGCCTCTGCCAGCTGGGGCTAGTCAGTCCCCAGTGCCACTGAACCCACAGGTCAGGTGACTGCTGTAGCAGGCAGGCGTCCTCAACTCTGGGACCACCACAGTGGCTTTTTGCATCTCTGCAGCCACTGAAGGAGTGTCTGTCCACACAGTGGTACCTTCATCCGTCTACATCTCTGCGGTAGGGGTAGCAGTAGGAACGGGCCCATCTCTTATGTCGACCCAGAGGATGCGGACGAGAACCGCACACAGCTGTCACAGGTGGTGGCACGCCTCCTGCATCTCTGCAGCCAGAGTGGCCCCGAGAGCAGCTGTCCTCGCTGCCACAACAGCTACGAAGGGTACTTTTGCCTCGCCGACAATGTCGCACGTGTCTTTAGTCCTCTGCTGACTCTTATCAGGATCGGGCAATGTTTCCTGCCCTCCTGCTTGCAGCCGGTGTTGTTTCCACACCTCCCTCTCCCCCCCATCCACCCGCGATTGTGGTACATTCTGGTCGATCACAGGTAGGAGGTACTGCTAACAATCATTTGTCTCGCTACACCAGCTCGAGGTCTGTCGATCAGCGAAAGCTTCGGAGGTGCGACGTTATTGCTCGTGTCAGCATCTTGCTATTCCTCTGCCCGCAGTCTGAGAAAGCCGGGCAGCCTCCCCTGTTAGCATCACAGTGGGTACACGTCGGCATATCTACTGTTTCTCTATCACAATTTCAACTGTCACGCTTGCCGGAGTGTCTCACACGCCTCACGGCGTCACATCGGTGCTTAGCAACACGCGACCAAAGCACTGGGTCTCTGAGTCCGAGCCAGGTGGAAGAGCTCCCACCTTCACGGGGAGGTCTGGGAGCTTCCGTAGCTCGAAGAGTCACCAGAGTCTCGTGCCATTTGCACACCGACAGTGAACGGTAGTGGCCTCCTCTTGTTCATCCGTCTTGCTGCTTCGTTGGTGCCCTCTTCTTTTTTGGTGCTTCTATGATGTGGTTTGTCAAAACGCCCTTCAGTGTCTCAAAGTCAGTCACGTTTACTACCTGTAACCCAATCGTCACATCTGAGTAAAGAGACTCAATGGTGAAATGAGCTTGCAGCAGTCTGACATCTTGTCGTACAGCTCGGTCTATCCTGTGACTCTGCAGTGGACGTAGAAAGGAGGGTCCACCCACCGTACAAATGTGCCCAGTCTAACACGTTGCTTCCCGAGCGGGACGGTGTGCCGGCCCCCGGCACAGATGCGCCCGGCGGTTTAGTGTCGCGGTCCGGTGTGTCGGCCAGCCTGTGGATGGTTTTTAAAGCAGTTTTCCATCTACCTCAGTGAATGTGGGCCGGTTCCCCTTATTCCACCTCAGTTACAATGTGTCAGAGATTGCTGTGCAAACACCATTTGCACGTAGATCATCATCATCATCATCATCATCATTTAAGACTGATTATGCCTTTCAGCGTTCAGTCTGGAGCGTAGCCCCCCTTATAAAATTCCTCCATGATCCCCTATTCAGTGCTAACATTGGTGCCTCTTCTGATGTTAAACCTATTACTTCAAAATCATTCTTAACTGAATCCAGGTACCTTCTCCTTGGTCTGCCCCAACTCCTCCTACACTCTACTGCTGAACCCATGAGTCTCTTGGGTAACCTTGCTTCTCCCATGCGTGTAACATGACCCCACCATCTAAGCCTGTTCGCCCTGACTGCTACATCTATAGAGTTCATTTCCAGTTTTTCTTTGATTTCCTCATTGTGGACACCCTCCTGCCATTGTTCCCATCTACTAGTACCTGCAATCATCCTAGCTACTTTCATATCCGTAACCTCAACCTTGTTGATAAGGTAACCTGAATCCACCCGGCTTTCGTTCCCATACAACAAAGTTGGTCGAAAGATTGAACGGTGCACAGATAACTTAGTCTTGGTACTGACTTCCTTCTTGCAGAAGAGAGTAGATCGTAGCTGAGTGCTCACTGCATTAGCTTTGCTACACCTCGCTTCCAGTTCTTTCACTATGTTGCCATCCTGTGAGAATATGCATCCTAAGTACTTGAAACCGTCCACCTGTTCTAACTTTGTTCCTCCTATTTGGCACTCAATCCATTTATATTTCTTTCCCACTGACATTACTTTCGTTTTGGAGATGCTAATCTTCATACCATAGTCCTTACATTTCTGATCTAGTTCTGAAATAGTACTTTGCAAACTTTCAATCGAATCTGCCTAAGCAGTCTTGCATATGCGGATGACTTAGTGTTCACATATCTTAATCTCACCCAGCCAGTCTATTGTTTTCAACATATGATCCATAAATAATATGAACAACAGTGGAGACAGGTTGCAGCCTTGTCTTAACCCTGAAACTACTCTGAACCATGAACTCAATTTACCGTCAACTCTAACTGCTGCCTGACTATCCATGTAAAGACCTTTAATTGCTTGCAAAAGTTTGCCTCCTATTCCATAATCTCGTAGAACAGACAATAACTTCCTCCTACGCACCCGGTCATATGCCTTTTCTAGATCTATAAAGCATAGATACAATTCCCTGTTCCACTCATAACACTTCTCTATTATTTGCTGCAAGCTAAAGATCTGGTCCTGACAACCTCTAAGAGGCCTAAACCCACACTGATTTTCATCCAATTGGTCCTCAACTAATACTCGCACTTTCCTTTCAACAGTACCTGAGAAGATTTTACCCACAACGCTGATTAAAGAGATACCTCTGTAGTTGTTACAATCTTTTCTGTTTCCATGTTTAAAGATTGGTGTGATTACTGCTTTTGTCCAGTCTGATGGAACCTATCCCGACTCCCAGGCCATTTCAATTATCCTGTGTAGCCATTTAAGACCTGACATTCCACTGTATTTGATGAGTTCTGACTTAATTTCATCCACCCCAGCTGCTTTATTGCACTGCAATCTATTGACCATTTTCTCCACTTCCTCAAATGTGATCCTATTTCCATCATCATTCCTATCCCATTCTACCTCGAAATCTGAAACATTACTCATCGTATTTTCACCTACATTGAGCAACTCTTCAAAATATTCCCTCCATCTGCCCAAGGCATCAACAGGATTCACCAGCAGTTTTCCTGACCTGTCCAAAATACTTGTCATTTCCTTTTTACCTCTCTTTTGAAGAGTGATAATTACACTTCAGAATGGTTTTCCAGCAGCTTGACCCATGGTCTCCAACCTGTTTCCAAAGTCTTCCCAAGATTTCTTCTTGGATGCTGCAATTATCTGTTTGGCTTCGTTTCTTTCTTCAACATAACTTTCTCTGTCTACCTGAGTTCTAGTATGTACCATTTTTGATACGCCTTCTTTTTCCTTTTACAGGCTGCCTTGACTGTGTCATTCCACCAAGCTGTTTGCTTCATCCTACCTTTACACACTACTGTTCCAAGACATTCTTTAGCCACTTCTAGTACTGTGTCCCTGTACCTTGTCCATTCCTTTTCCAATGACTGTAATTGACTACATTCAACTAACTGGTACCTTTCTGAAATTGCTGTTATGTACTTGTGCCTGATTTCCTTATCCTGAAGTTTCTCCACTCTTATCCTCCTACATATGGACCTGACCTCCTGCACTTTCGGCCTCACAATCCCAATTTCACTGCAGATTAAATAATGATCAGTGTCATCAAAGAATCCCCTGAATACACGTGTGTCCCTCACGGCCTTCCTGAATTCCTGATCTGTTATTATATAGTCAATGACAGATCTGGTTCCCCTGCCTTCCCAAGTATACCGGTGAATGTTTTTATGTTTAAAAAAGGAGTTTGTGATTACTAAGCCCATACTGGCACAGAAATCCAAGAGTTGTTTCCCGTTCCTGTTGGCCTCCATATCCTCTCCAAATTTACCCATAACCTTTTCATACCCTTCTGTTCGATTTCCAATCCTGGCATTAAAATCACCCATGAGCAGAACACTGTCCTTGTCCTTTACTCTAACAACTACATCACTGAGTGCCTCATAAAAACTATCCATCTTATCTTGATCTGTCCCTTCACAATGTGAATACACTGACACAATCCTAATTTTCTTGTTAGACACTGTCAAATCTATCCACATCAGTCGTTCGTTTACATACCTTATTGCAACTACGCTGGGTTCCATTTCTTTCCTGATGTATAGCCCTACACCCAATTGTGCTATTCCTGCTTTGACTCCTGACAGGTAGACCTTGTATTCTCCCACTTCCTCTTCTTTCTCACCCCTTGCCCGAATGTCACTAACAGCTATAACGTTCAGCCCCATCTTGCTTGCAGCCTCTGCCAGCTCTACCTTCTTCCCAGAGTAACCCCCATTGATATTAATAGCTCCCCATCTCATTACCATTTGTTTGCCAAGTCGTATCTTAGGAGTCCCCGGTTTGTCAGAGGTGGGACTCCGTCACCTCCAAAGGTCCGAGGCATTTTGCTCTGATTGTTGCCAGCATCATATTTAAAGTACCAGGGAAGCAGGTTGCTAGCCTTACTTGCCCCGAGTCCCATTGTGTTTTACCCCTAACTGCTGAGGGACTAACCGGTGGATTTGGTAGTCTTTGCCGTACGAGCACAAAGGTGACCACGACTCAGAATATGTCCGAGATGCCCAGCCTTATTCCAAAGTAACAGGTATCCCGACTGTCGGGACCACTTACTTGGCCACTCATACGTTGCCCGTGGTTCGTGAACTAGGACACGACTACAGGAACCCACACCGTGAACCACTTGCATGTAGATGTACACCATAATTATTCTACCACGCAAACATTTGGGGTTACACTCATCTGGTAGGAGACGTTCCTGAGGGGGGTGCTCTAGGGGCCAAAGCGCACAATAACCCTGGGTTTGGTGAGGGGCGGCAGAGGGTGGGTGGACTGCTGTGGAGTTGTGAAGCACTGAGAGCTATGGCAGGACGAAGGCTCTCCATCGTTTTTAGGTCCTCGCTTTAACACACACATACATACCATACAAATGTCATCATCTTTTGTCCTGGAGCGACCAGCAGATTCACTTAACAATACTACTGATGGCCCATTCACCAAGTCGACTTTCTGTCCAGCTTGTCTTCCTTTGCCCCTGCTGCAGCACGAAATAATGACAGATTTTTCTGATGACTATTGTACTTATTTCGTGATCCCCTGCAGCGCAGGCATAACTTCACTGTTCTCCTCGAGTCTCGGCAGTGGAGCGTAACAGTAGTGACGTGCTCACTACAGCTACTCAAACTGAACTACCGGGCAAAAGGCTCAATCTGCAAGGCATACTAGTATTACCCATCTTACGGATTGTAGGCAGAATTAGGAAGTAAATCATTATAGTTATTTGGTATGAAAAAACATTTACCACAGGCACACATTTCAGGAGACGTGCTCACATCATCTGGCTGTCAGTTTCAACCCATCATGCACCAGGTTCCTTTATTTTGACATATGTGTGTGTGTGTGTGTGTGTGTGTGTGTGTGTGTGTGTGTGTGTGTGTGTGTGTGTGTGTGTGTGTCAACATCATTTCTGTATTGTATGCCAAATAATTATAAAGACACAAGGCATAGCTGTTTTCCACTAATGCACATTTTCAATTTTCTAATAGTCATACACATTGGATAGTTTGTTGGGTGAATTCAAAAAGAAGTCAAAGTAGTCCCATACTCAGGGAATGAGCTTGGGGAGCAGATGCAGAAATCCTATATTGGTGTTCTGGGCAAGGTCTTAGTGGAGGAGGTATGCTATTGCCTTCCTCTGACCTTTTATGAGTTGTCAAATCTGTGTCTATATAGGGGGGTGAGTTCTAGTCTTGTGTTTATGTTGTTATGGAAGACAGGAACAGAGAGGGTGAAACCTGATGCTGGCACATAGCCTGCTCCTCTCAAATAGCACCAAGGGGTCTGCCAAACTTAATGTCCATATCTGACAGGCGGTTTACCACCAACAGTGTCACTTCTCCTCACTTCAGGTGATACTGCGGAAAGATCGGAATTTAATCTTAGATATTGGCACAAAGGCTATCAATTAGGAGCTCTACACCACCGTCCCCTCCTCCCCTTTGTCGAAAAGGCACATGGGAAACAGCTGACAGTGTGTGATGAACCTAGCAGTCCCCATCCAAGAACTGGCAGAGCCCAATATTACTCAGCTTTGGTAATCTGATGAGAACTGGCGTATTCGATGAGCCGAGCTGCTGGTCATTAGATAAGCTGTCTGTGTCAAGACTGCAGTTCAGTTTGGTGTCAAGATGTATACTCAGTAATTTGATAGAATCTTTCCCATGATACTCATTTCTTGCAACTTTTATGAAGAAACCTATACTCTTAGTTTTGCTGGTAGATCAACCAATGTAACATGCATTTTTTTTAGTCTGTGTGAGACAGATAATACAATATTTTTCACTGCTTTTATTGTGAGCTGGCCAATAGTAAATTCATATTGGGTCTGATTTAAGAGGCAGTTTGCTTTCGATCTTAGCTGCGATGCCCCAGGACACTATGACAGATAGTATTGAGTGATAGTACACAAAGTATGCTTGGAAGCCCGTATGCTTGTCAGCACAATGATAGTGATTTCTTTGTGCAAAGTAAGCAGAGTGGAGCTTTTTGGTTAAAATAACCACACACTGGTGCCATCTCAGTTTGTTATCCATCTGGATGACCAGAAAATTCACACATAGAGACTCAGCCACTGTTGACTGCCTCCAGTATCAGGGTAGCAGCGGTGTACCGTAGGTCTCTAGAAGAGCCCTGCAACTTAATTTTAGTTTTATTGGTATGAGAGTATAGTACACTATTTTCCAGCACATATGGCATCTGATAAACCTGAAATTCTGCCTCTGAAATAATAACTCTCACAGAAACTACTGTAAACTGGGCCAACTTTGGTCATTTGGGGCGGCTTTGTCTCTCACACAGGAATAAGATAAATTATTTTCCTCCAAAGATTATGCTGAAGATAATTGGAAGCCGAATGTTCTATACTCTGTGTTAGCATGTACAGTCTCAGTTTAAGTTGGTCACACTGGTTTACAACTCTGTTTTTTTTTTTTTTTTAGGGCGCAAAACTGCTATGGTCATTAGCGCCCAGCCTGTGACTTAGGAAACAGTAAAAAAAACCGAAACTGAAAATCAGCAGCAATGGGAACAAAGTCATAAAATTGGAGAAACTGAAACCAGAAGGAAGGCTTAAAAATCCACTACAGAAAGGGGGTGGTTGTCCCCAAAAAAAGCTTCAAATGACTGACGTCATTTCACTAGCACTAATAAACTGGAGAACGCGGTCGGCTGAGCGCGTGTTATCTGCTAAAATCGACGATAGATCAGGCGATAGCTGTAGACGGGCGCGTAACGGATTAAAATAGGGGCATTCAATTAAAAGGTGTCTTACCGTCCACAGCTGAGAGCAGTGGGGACAGAGTGGGGGAGGATCGCCGCTTAAAAGATGTCGATGGCTAAAAAGACAGTGCCCTATCCGGAGTCGAATTAAAATTACCTCCTCCCGACGACGCGTTCGGGAGGAAGAAGTCCAAGCGCAAGGAAGAGCTTTCACTTCCCGCAATTTATTATTGGGAAGTGTTGACCAATGCGCATGCCATAAATGAGCAACTTTGCGACATAAACCGCTCCGTAGATCGGTGAAGGGAAGCGACGGAATAGCTGGCCGAGGAAGAGAGACTGCAGCCTTGGCCGCTATATCGGCCGCCTCATTCCCACAGATACCAGCGTGTCCCGGGAGCCAGAGGAACGCCACCGAGACGCCCCCCAGATGGAGCAAGCGCAGACAGTCCTGAATCCGATGGACCAGAGGGTGCACAGGGTAAAGAGCTTGGAGACTGAGGAGAGAGCTGAGAGAATCTGAGCAGATAACGTACTGTATCCGCCGATGGCGGCGGATGTAGTGGACAGCCTGGAGAACAGCGTAAAGCTCCGCAGTATACACCGAACACTGGTCGGGAAGCCGAAATTGATTTGGGGTGTCGCCAACAATATAGGCACTCCCTACACCTAACGATGTTTTCGAGCCGTCGGTGTAAATAAATGTGGCGTCCGTCATTTGTGCACATAGAGCAGCAAATGCCCGACGATAAACAAGTGTAGGGGTACCATCCTTGGGAAATCGACGAAGGTCACGGAGCAGGCAGATCCGGGGACGGAGCCAAGGCGGTGCTGTACCCCAAGTTGTCAAGAAGGTTTTAGGAAAGCGGAAGGAAAGAGAATGGAGCAGTTGACGGAAGCGGACTCCCGGTGGTAGTAGGGAGGAGGGGCGGCCTGCATACCCTACATCAAATGAGGTGTCGAAAAAAAGGTCATGGGCTGGATTAGCAGGCACGGAAGACAGATGGCTAGCATAACGACTCAGAAGGACTGCTCGCCGATTGGACAGCGGAGGTTCAGCAGTCTCAGCATAAAGGCTTTCCACAGGGCTAGTGTAAAAAGCTCCAGACGCTAAACGTAATCCACGGTGGTGGATAGAGTCGAGACGCCGAAGAATAGACGGCCGAGCAGAGGAGTAGACTATGCTTCCATAATCCAATTTCGAGCGCACTAAGGCGCGATAGAGGCGGAGAAGGACCACTCGGTCCGCTCCCCAGGAGGTACCATTCAGGACACGGAGGGTGTTAAGCGATCGCAGACAGCGAGCCGAAAGATAGGAAACGTGGGGGACCAGCACAGTTTTCTGTCAAACATAAGACCCAAGAATTTAGCGACGTCTGAAAACGGAAGGTTGACAGGTCCTAGATGTAAGGAGGGCGGAAGAAACTCCTTACGTCGCCAAAAATTAACACAAACGGTCTTACTGGGAGAGAAACGGAAGCCTGTTTCGATGCTCCAAGAGTGGAGGCGATCGAGACATCCTTGAAGACGTCGTTCAAGAAGGCTGGTCCGTTGAGAGCTGTAGTAGATCGCAAAATCATCCACAAAGAGGGAGCCCGAGACATCGGGAAGGAGACAATCCATAATTGGATTTATAGCGATGGCAAACAGTACAACACTCAGCACGGAGCCCTGGGGTACCCCGTTTTCTTGGGAGAAAGTGCGGGAGAGAGTAGTGTTCACCCGCACCCTAAATGTGCGCTCTGCCATAAATTCGCGAAGAAAAAGGGGCAGCCGGCCTCGAAAGCCCCAAGAGAACAGTGTGCGGAGGATGCCTGTCCTCCAACAGGTATCGTATGCTCTCTCCAGATCAAAAAATATTGCTACCGTTTGGCGTTTCCGGAGAAAATTGTTCATGATATAAGTGGAGAGAGCAACAAGATGGTCAACTGCAGAACGATGCTTTCGGAATCCGCATTGGGCAGGTGTTAAAAGACTGCGGGATTCCAGCCACCACGCTAAACGGTAATTCACCATACGCTCCAAAACCTTACAGACACTACTCGTGAGAGAAATGGGGCGATAGCTAGAGGGGAGATGTTTGTCCTTTCCAGGTTTCGGAACAGGAACGACGATAGCTTCCCGCCATCGTCTGGGAAAAGTACTGTCGGTCCAAATTCGATTATAAAGGCGAAGGAGGTGACGCAGACTATGGGTTGATAAATGCAGCAACATTTGGACGTGGATACCATCTGGTCCTGGGGCGGAGGAGCGAGAACAAGAGAGTGCATGTTGGAGTTCCCGCAAGGAGAAAACAGTATTGTAGCTTTCGCGATTTTGAGAGGAGAAAGCAAGAGGTCGCACTTCCGCTGCACGTTTCTGCGGGAGAAACGCTGGCGGGTAATTTGAAGAGCTCGAAATCTCGGCAAAGTGCTGACCCAACGAGTTAGAAATTGCGACGGGGTCCACTAATGTGTCATGCGCGACAGTGAGCCCAGAGACCGGGGGGAAACTAGGCGCGCCTGAGAACCGTCGAAGCCGACTCCAAACTTGCGAGGAGGGAGTGAAGGTGTTAAATGAGCTAATAAAGAATTTCCAGCTTGCCTTCTTGCTATCGCGGATGACACGACGGCATCGCGCTCGTAGCTGCTTATAGCGGATACAGTTGGCCAAAGTAGAATGGTGGCGGAAAACGCGGAGAGCACGTCGCCGCTCACGTAGTGCATCACGGCATGCCTCGTTCCACCAAGGAACTGGGGGGCGCCGGGGCAATTCGGAGGTGCGTGGTATTGAATGTTCCGCAGCTGTAAGAATAACGTCGGTAATATGTGTGACCTCATCGTCGACGCTGGGAAAGTGACGGTCATCGAATGTCGCTAGAGACGAAAAAAGTGTCCAATCGGCTTGAGCAAACTTCCAGCGTCGCGGGCGCATATATGGCCGTTGAGGCTGCAGTCTAAGGACACATGGAAAGTGGTCACTCGAGTGTGTATCATCAAGGGCAAACCATTCGAAGCGCCGAGCTAGCGGAACAGTACCGACCGCAAGGTCCAAATGAGATAAATTTGCCGTGGAGGCAGACAAAAACGTAGGGACCCCAGTGTTGAGGCAAACTAGATCTGCTTGGTGGAAGATGTCTAGCAATAGTGAGCCACGTGGACAAGGATGTGGAGATCCCCAAAGCGGGTGGTGGGCATTGAAGTCCCCAACCAGCAAATATGGGGGTGGAAGCTGACCAAGAAGATGAAGGAGATCAGCTCGTGCCATTGGTGTGGACGATGGAATGTATACAGTACAAAGAGAGAACGTGTATCCGGAAAGGGAAAGACGGACGGCGGCAGCTTGGAAGGAAGTGTTTAAATGGATTGGGTGATAATGGACAGTTTCATGGAGAAGAATCATGAGTCCTCCATGTGCTGGAGTGCCTTCAACAGAGGGGAGATCATATCGGACGGACTGAAAATGAGGGAGAACAAAGCGGTCATGGGGACGCAGCTTTGTCTCCTGAAGACAAAAGATGACCGGCGAGTAGGATTGTAAGAGGATCGACAATTCATCCCGATTGGCTCGAATACCGCAGATATTCCAGTGGATAATGGACATAGGGTGAACAGAAAATGGAGGAATGTGACCAAGGTCGCTGTCAACTCAACGACTGCTCTGAGCTTGCGACCGACAGCATGGAATGGCATTCAGCCGAAGGCAGAAGATCCTGATCCATAGGTTGGTCAGGAGCAGCTCCTGCCACCAGTGACCGGCCGGTTGATCGGCCGCCAGCAGTGCGCCTCGGCGACACAGAAGACGGCCGAGGGCGACTTCCGCCAGGTGGTACTGTAGATGGGACACGCCTTGGCGGAGAAGGAGAGGAACTGGGTTTCTTTGTAGCCTTCTTGGAAGTATGATGTTTAGAGGAAGGAGGAACCGATGGCTGGGAAGTTGCCGTACGTAAAAACTCTTCACGAGTATGCTCTTTTTTCGAAGTCTTGGTGTCTGACTTTTGGACTCGAGATTTTGCAGAACTCGACGAAGGGTGAGCCAGAGAGTGGGCAGGCGAAAGTGGTGAGGTTGAACGGGCGATCTTTGCGCTGGCCGATCTGACGACCGTGGCACTAAAGGTGAGGTCGCAAGTCTGCGTGGCCGCCTCCTTTGATGGCCGAGGAGAAGCAAGGACAGTGCTGTATTTTCCTTTCTGAGGCACGGTGGGCTGTCGACTGGCGAATAATTTTCGAGCAGCAAAGGTCGACACCTTTTCCTTTACTCTAATTTCCTGGATGAGCTTTTCGTCCTTAAAAACGGGACAATCTCGAGAGGAAGCGGCGTGGTCACCCATACAGTTGATGCAGCGAGGGGATGGAGGTGGACAAGCACCCTCATGGGTATCCCTGCCACACGTAACACATTTGGCCGGATTGGAACAGGACTGGCTGGTGTGATTGAACCGCTGGCACCGATAGCAACGCGTAGGGTTCGGGACGTAAGGGCGAACGGAAATTATCTCATAGCCGGCTTTGATTTTCGATGGTAGTTGAACTTTGTCAAATGTCAAGAAGACAGTGCGGGTGAGAATGATGTTCGTGTCAACCCTTTTCATAACCCTATGAACAGCCGTTACGCCCTGGTCAGACAGGTAGTGCTGAATTTCTTCGTCAGACAGTCCATCGAGGGAGCGTGTATAAACGACTCCACGCGAGGAATTTAAGGTACGGTGCGGTTCCACCCGGACAGGGAAGGTGTGTAGTAGTGACGTACGCAGCAATTTTTGTGCCTGGAGGGCACTGACTGTTTCTAACAACAGGGTGCCATTCCGTAATCTGGAACAAGACTTTACAGGACCTGCAATCGCGTCGACACCTTTCTGAATAATGAAAGGGTTGACCGTGGAGAAGTCGTGACCTTCGTCAGACCGAGAAACAACAAGGAACTGTGGCAACGATGGAAGAACTGACTGTGGTTGAGACTCAGTGAACTTACGTTTGTGAGCAGACATAGTGGAAGGTGAGGAAACCATTGCGGAAGAATCCCCCATGATTACCGGCGTCTCCGATGGCGCGCTCCTCCCTTGTGGGGGCCCTCTCTGAGGGCACTCCCGCCTTAGGTGATTGTTCACACCTCAGGTCACACCTCCCGACAAACGGACGGAGGGACCAATCGGCACTTTCGGAAGGTATCAGCTCGGGTAATCACCCCTCCCTGGGCCTGGCCGTTACCAGGGGGTACGTACGTGTCCTACCTGTCTACCCGGGGCGGGGAATTACGCGTTACCCCGTCACCGGCTACGCATGGAAGTGCGTGGGTTGGCCTTCAGACACGCACAGGGAGGAAGAAAGAGAAAGGGAAAGGAAAGAAGAGAGGTCTCAAACGCCGCAGCGGAGAAGGTAGAGAGAAGAGGTAAGGAAAAGAGAAGGACAAAGGAAGGATGAAGACTTACAAGCAAGGAAGGAAGGCGAAGAATGTAGTATATGTACAAGCGTCCGTCTCCGGACGTAGGCACAAACCATAACCCCAGAGAAAGGGAAAGAAAGAGCCAGAGGTGAAGGGGGGGGGTGGGGGGAGTGGCGAAGATGGGGGATGGGGAAGGATGCGGAAAGGGAAGGTATGCAGCCCGGAAAGGAAGGAAGGCCACATCAGCTCAGGGTCCCGTGCTCGCTACGCACGTATCCACAAAAGAGTTGTGGATCCCCTGGGGGGAACTCTGTTTTTTGTGTTGGAAGCATTGTTACAAGGCATTCCCCTGTTTAGTCTTAGTGAAGTAGTATAACAACTTTCTTGTCTGTGAATCTTATTTCACCAATAAAATTCAAGAAGTATAATTTCTTTAGATTATTTAGTTTAATAAACATTACCCCTTTAATAAAGTATAATTTTTCTGAATTTCTTACAACATTTCAGAATCATGCTTGGTGGTCCAATATAGGTTACTAAGACAAAGACAAAGACTAAGACAAATACGAGTGCGAATAAACTATTACAAACAGCATAATGAACGCACTATTGTGGCCAAGATAGACACAAAGCCCATGCCTACTACAGTAGTACAAGTTTATATGCCAACTAGCTCTGCAGATCATGAAGAAATTGATGAAATGTATGATGAGATAAAAGAAATTATTAAGGTAGTGAAGGGAGATGAAAATTTAATAGTCATGGGTGACTGGAATTCAACAGTAGGATAAGGAAGAGAAGGAAATGTAGTAGGTGAATATGGATTAGGGCTAAGAAATGAAAGAGGAAGCCACCTGGTAGAATTTTGCACAGAGCATACATAACTTAATCATAGCTAACACTTGGTTCCAGAATCATGAAAGAGGGTTGAATACATGGAAGAACACTGGAGATACTAGAAGGATTCAGATAGATTATATAATGGTAAGACAGAGATTTAGGAACCAGGTTTTAAATTGTAAGACATTTCCAGGGGCAGATGTGGACTCTGACCACAATCTATTGGTTATGAACTGTAGGTTAAAACTGAAGAAACAGCAAAACGGTCGCAATTTAAGGACATGGGACCTGGATAAACTGAAAGAACCTGACGTTGTACAGAGTTTCAGGGAGAACATAAGGGAACAATTGACAGGAATGGGGGAAAGAAATACAGTAGAAGAAGAATGGGTAGCTTTGAGGGATGAAATAGTGAAGGCAGCAGAGGATCAAGTAGGTAAAGAGACAAGGGCTAGTAGAAACCCTTGGGCAACAGAAGAGATACTGAATTTATTTGATGAAAGGAGAAAATATAAGAATACAGTAAATGAAGCAAGCAAAAAGGAATACAAATGTCTCAAAAATGAGATTGACAGGAAGTGCAAAATGGCTAAGCAGGGACGGCTAGAGGACAAATGTAAGGATGTAGAGGCTTATCTCACTAGGGGTAAGACAGATATTGCCTTCAGGGAAATTAAAGAGACCTTTGGAGAAAAGAGAACCACTTGCAAGAATATCAAGAGCTCAGATGGAAACCCAGTTCTAAGCAAAGAAGGGAAAGCAGAAAGGTGGAAGGAGTATATAAAGGGTCTATACAAGGGCGATGTTCAAGAGGACAATATTATGTAAATGGAAGAGGATGTAGATGAAGATGAAATGGGAGATATGATACTGCATGAAGAGTTTGACAGAGCACTCAAAGACCTAACTCAAAACAAGGCCCCGGCAGTAGACAACATTCCATTAGAACTACTGACAGCCTTGGGAGAGCCAGTCCTGACAAAACTCTACCATCTGGTGAGCAAGATGTACGAGACAGGCGAAATTCCTTCAGATTTCAAGAAGAATATAATAATTCCAATCCCAAAGAAAGCAGGTGTTGACAGATGTGAAACTTACCGAACTATCAGTTTAATAAGTCACAGCTGCAAAATACTAACACGACTTCTTTAGAGACAAATGGAAAAACTGGTAGAAGCCGACCTCGGGGAAGATCAGTTTGGATTCCGTAGAAATGTTGGAACACATGAGGCAATACTGGCCCTACGACTTATCTTAGAAGAAAGATTAAGGAAAGGCAAACCCACGTTTCTAGCATTTGTAGACTTGGAGAAAGCTTTTGACAATGTTGACTGGAATACTCTCTTTCAAATTCTGAAGGTGGCAGGGGTAAAATACAGGGAGCGAAAGGCTATTTACAATTTGTACAGAAACTAGATGGCAGTTATAAGAGTCGAGAGGCATGAAAGGGAAGCAGTGGTTGGGAAGGGAGTGAGACAGGTTCGTAGCCTCTCCCCAGTGTTATTCAATCTGTATATTGAGCAAGCAGTAAAAGAAACAAAAGAAAATTCAAAGTAGGTATTAAAATCCATGGAGAAGAAATAAAAACTTTGAGGTTCGCGAGTGACATTGTAATTCTGTCAGAGACAGCAAAGGACTCGGAAGAGCAATTGAACGGAATGGACAGTGTCTTCAAAGGAGGGTATAAGATGAACATCAACAAAAGCAAAACAACGATAATGTAGTCTAATTAAGTCGGGTGATGCTGAGGGAATTGGATTGGGAAGTGAGACGCTTAAAGTAGTAAAGGAGTTTTGCTATTTGGGGAGCAAAATAACTGATGATGGTCGAAGTAGAGAGGATATAAAATGTAGACTGGCAATGGCAGGGAAAGTGTTTCTGAAGAAGAGAAATTTGTTAACATCGAGTACAGATTTAAATGTCAGGAAGTCGTTTCTGGAAGTATTTGTATGGAGTGTAGCCATGTATGGATGTGAAACGTGGACGATAAATAGTTTAGACAAGAAGAGAATAGAAGCTTTTGAAATGTGGTGCTACAGAAGAATGCTTTAGATTAGATGGGTAGATCACAGAACTAATGAGGAGGTATTGAATAGAATTGGGGAGAAGAGGAGTTTGTGGCACAACTTGACCAGAAGAAGGGATCAGTTGGTAGGGCATATTCTGAGGCATCAGGGGATCACCAATTTATTATTGGAGGACAGCGTGGAGGATAAAAATCATAGAGGGAGACCAAGAGATGAATACACTAAGCAGATTTAGAAGGATGTAGGGTGCAGTAGGTACTGGGAAATGAAGCAGCTTGCACAGGATAGAGTAGCATGGAGAGCTGCATCAAACCAGTCTCAGGACTGAAGACCACAACAACAACAACAACAAGACAACTTTGTCCTGGGCCATGTAACTATTCTATACAGTATCCCACATCAATGGTACAAAACCAACAATGTAGAAAAAACTAAGGCTCTGCTTAAACATGGGTTTCCACAATTGGTGTATAATTCCTTGAAATGGTAATTACTGTAGTAAGAGAGCAGCCTGAAAAAGGAATCATCTCTGTAGACTTGGAAATGCTAATGCTTGATTCCCCTAAAAATAAGTAGAAGATGAAGGTGGGAGGGTACTCTCCTACCTGTGATTCGTCTAAATGAACCCAGATCAACTACGAGAGGATAATATTCTGTTTTGAAACAGATGAACTCCATGTTTCTGTTACACTCCGATGTATGACATTTACATTCAATAAAGTACTCAGTAAAGTACCAATACATGAACTTTAACTGCCCTGTTTTGCCTTACTTTATGTTACAGAACCAGATTTAACATTATTTCTTCACAACTTATGTACAATATTAACCAACCAATAAGGTGATAAAAAATATTTTCCAAAAAATTAAAGTGTAAATGTGCTAAAGTTCCCAGAATGGCTAAAGTTGTCCTACAATTGGGTAACATAACCCTTTTAGGAAAAATGAAAAAAAAATTAACATAATAATGATTAATTTTGTATTCTGTGTCAGGAAGTACTTAAAAACCGTCACTTTTTGCACAGTTTTTGACAAAAAGGAAGACATAATCTTTAATCTGGAAATACCGGAAAAGGTGGGCCAAAATCCGTCCAATTTACGATAGTTTTACTTGCTGTCTCGCACCTTTGTGAGATACGACCTCTAAGTGGTGACGATGTTTTCTACCCTCAAAATTAAAAATATTTATCTTTCCAGAAGCAATAACAACAATGCTAGACGCCCGAACAACGTACCAGCGTTTGAAATATATCAAAATATACAGATCATCTTCTCTTCTTTTATCTGGTGTAAGCTGTTGAGCAGAAATAATCGGGTCATAATTACAAGTAATGCGAGAAACTTCATCCTCTCTCTCATTTTACACGTCATTAATTATTTGTTATTTACAATATTTCCAATGTACCTCAGACGATAAAGTGCTTTATTTTCAGTCATTTACTTTATCCGGGAAATTTAGCTTACTCGAAGACAGATATAAATATCTATATAACAGACAATCCAGTCTATGATACAACACTCTGAAATATGGGGGTCCCAAACGATTACGGCGCATATAGGTTGCGTGTCAATTTATGTAAACTTTTTCTTCCGAAAGGGATGTTGAACTGCAAGTACGCAAGATTACAGTTTCCGCCAGCAGATGGCAGTCGCATCCAGTCACCCGAACGCTTCCCAGCTAAGCAAATGGCTCAAACGAGTACAGTAAAAGTAACGTAATGCTTAAGAAAACGTGTATGTTAGTATGATTTGTTCGACAATCTATAAGTGACCGTTAATTGTTGTAAGGCAGCACAATTTAGAACATAATCGTTAATAAAATATTTAAAAAATGCTTTACTTTTTCTGCGACGATTGTCACACCGATACTACAAATCAGTTCTTAACGAGTAAGACTTGGCACTAAGCTAGCACTCTATTGTAATACGTTAGCCCTTGAGCTACTTTCAAATTATTCAAACTTCTTGCGTTATCATTATCAATAATGTCACCGGACTACTGTGTTTCTCCATCTAATTGCATTTTGTATGTGCATTTCCCATCACACGACATGAGAAAAAATGGGAAATAGTGTTCGAAAAAAAATAATTTTTAGTTATTTAGAATATTAATTTTAGTTATCTATAATTTGTCTCTTTCAAAACATCAAACAGGTTTATGAAACCCAGTAAAGTAGTGGCTAACTAATTACAGCGTCATGGCAGTCAGTAACAAGGGCTGTTTTCTGCATAGTGAACACATAGTTCCGCCGTTCATTCACCCAATAGTAAGCCATGATGCAGTTACCCTTGAAGAGATGGGAAGACTAGCCTTGCGAGTCTGAATTCCGCTCTGTTATTGAAAGCTGAATTCTCATTGGCAGTAGGTCGCCAGTTACTGACGTCATAAGCAAGTAATCGCCAATGGAGACTGCGGAATCACATCGCTTAGCATTCGTACGGATGTATGCGAAGAGTCTTTTGTAATACTTGAGACGTATGTTCCTTACTTCATCCTACGGCCTATTTCATAGCGATCTCCTCCAAGCTTCGTCACTATGACGGCTCCCCGTCCAGGTAGCGAGTCAGATTTCTTATCTGCAATTTGTCTTTGGATCACGTGTGCTGCTAGCCACGGTCTAAACACCTAACCGCACAGTCATCTGGTGCGAAGTTGTGTTGGCTATCCTGTGACTGAACAGTGCCGCTAGTGTCACCAAGCGGCGGGATGCGGAACTAAAGGACTTCGCCCGACCACGCCAGTCGCTGTCTGCCATGTTGGGGTGTGCTAGTTGCTGAGTTTCCGGATGTTTGGTGTAGCTTGTAATAACAGTCACGTGCAGCCGTGGTGACTCTTGACGATGGCCACATCGGATATCTTTTCGACGCCGGGACCTCGCTCCACAAGTGATCAGTGATTTTTAGTTCTCTGCGTGTGCCGTGCAAGTGCGAGGCGAAGAAGAAATCGCTTGTGCTGTTTGTGTGTCCCGGTTTGTTGTGGTACGTCGTCCTTTGTCTAGTCCGGTGTAAGGAGCCTTCGCGCGGCACCACTGCGTCGCACCTAATAACAGCAGAAAGTGTGTTTTAACACAACGCCTGGATGCTAGAGCAAAGTTTCATGCTGGATCTTACCCTACGTATCTTCGGCCACCTCCGCATACAGCACTACTGCGGTCCACCTCGTGTGCCTCTACGCCGAGCCGTGTTGTTATTTTGCTTGCCGTGCTTTTGACCCTAGTGGGCGAGTCCATTACGGTTGTGACGGGGGTGGGCACGTTATCAGGTGGAATGCGGAAAGATCTTCTCAGGTTGCGATTATGATTTAGAGCATAGGAAAATCAATTTTTACCCTCTGAAGATAAATAAATTTCATGCCCCGATCGAATATTAGAAGTGTTTTTTTGTGTGTGTGGTTTTTATATTGCTACTCTCTAGCGTCAGAGATATATACATAACGGAACTTGCTGTGTAAAGAGAGTTCTGAGAAATATTGGAAGATACTGTTTTGTTTTGAGTGCAGTTTTTATACTCCGTGAAAACCTGGTTGAGGTTATGTTGTAACAGTGTGTAATGAATGGTATTGTGCGTTATTATGACCCACCCGGGCAACATAGATGGAAATAACCTTTGAGAAGGGGTTCTGACCGTCCGGAGTTTTGTTGTACAGCGTTATTCGTCATAAATGTGTAGTACACCATTTCTGATGAGGATTCAGGCAAACTGATACGGGGTGCGTTGTGGTGTTGGTGTTATCGGTAGCTGCTGTGTCGTTTTTCCGTGTTGACTGCGTGACTGGTGCCGTCAATTCTGGAGCCCTCGCAGCAACTAGAGACGGCGACGGCTCCCCATGGTTCCTCAATGGTGCTCGTGAGTGCGGCCTCACCAGTGTCGGCCGCTATGGACAGCTCGGTGGTGGTGCAAGCTAAGCGCCCCGACTCCTGGGAGACGCAGCAGATGCTCATGTTGGTGCATAAGAATAAGTCTAAAGGTGAGTACCCTCTTGCTGTCTTCACCCCGATGGGACGACGCGCACGGACCAGACCCGTTGACATCCTCCATGCTGGCTAACACATTTGTCAAATATCCTGCATTATTTCGAAAGTATTTTCATTTATATGTGGTTCCTCTGAATATACAAAAGTCTCTGTTGTCAAATCTGTAGAAAAAAAATCTGACAGTTGATTTGCTTAATATCAAATACAAGTAGATTTTTTGTCTCAGGTCCCTGTTGCCCTGTTTCATAATCAGCCGGCTGTAAATATGTGACTGTGACACGCTCAGTAAGGGATTTTTATTTATTTTTAGTGTATAGTATTGGAATTAGAAGCCGAGTCGTTCATTGACAACCGCTCTCAGGTCGATAAAGAGAAGACAATCGTTTTACCAAAAAATCTTATGTTTACATCATCCCCGTCACGCTGAGCGACTACGAGACATACGCGTTCGTGGTGTGTAAAAATGACAAGTCACTGTTTTTGTTTCGTTTCGCTGCTTACAGCTTCTTTCCAGAGGTTTGTGGCCGGCTCGCACATTTCATACACAATTGAAATCGGAAATGTTATTGCCCACTAAACTTTTTGAGTTTCGTCTTACATTAAAACATTTTCTTTTCCAGTTGTAATTTTTACTTAGTTTGAGAGGAGTGTCATGATTATGTTTCTCGAATGGCGTCAGTGTGGGACTTCCCAACAAAATTTCCGTGTATCAAACGGAAGGGTTGCAGTTATTTTACAGTATGTTACTTTGGTCGGCACTATTTCCTTTTCCTACATGCATACAACATATGCGTGATACTGTTTCCTAATCTCGGGTGAACCGTATATGCGAGGTACCTGTTAGGTTCAGTCTTCTTAGTCACAGACTTGATGCAATAGTTTCGAGTCAGGTAAACAAGCTAGCTAGAAAGTGAGAATCCGCTTGTACCTGTCATCTGTCAGGCCACGATGTTCCAAACGTGACAGCATTTAGGAAATCTGTTAAAAGTCACGCCCATTGCCCTTTACGTTATGGAAATCTTGCATTACATATTTTAAGAGCGCCCAGAGAATTGGTTTACCAAATGTATGAACGAATGTTCACTGAGGAACAAGAGTGTTTTGTTGACAGCCAGGTGTAACGGTTGTCAGCTGGCCTTGTCGTGTGCGCTGCTCTAGGTTAATTGCAATATCGCATGTTCTGTTGCTATGTGTAAACTTCTCATGTGAATGGTCCGATATCACACGTTGTTCTTAATCTTGATTTGGCTGACTAACTGTGGAAGCGAGACCATAATATTTACACGCTGCATTTTGGTTCCGAGGGCAGGGTCAGAGCTCACTTTGCAGCGCCAAATGCATGAAAATGCCCCTCACGCCACTTCTTGGGCTAAATTAATGGTACTTTTATGAATCTGTTACTGCGCTGACGGCATTAACAGCTGATGTAGATCGTTGAATTAACTGAGCTTAATGTTTACTGAGTGATGACGTGCTAAGACCTTCTATATCGTTGGTATCAATCTCTGTATAAGTAGACGAATACAAAAATGTTCGATTATGCTGTAGTTTCGTTTTTTACCTTTATCGTGGGTCTGAAAAATAGTAATTTCTTGCTACCCAATGTTTTTACTACCCGTCGTCTGCCACAGGATACATTTTATGCTTGCATCATGAGATGTTTGTGTTAGGGGTCTTAAAATTTACCACCAGAAAAAAGGTGACAAATTTTGCGTCTGTTCGATGAGTGCCAGTGAATCATCACCGTTGCGAGGCGTGCAGCTGATAGCATTCGCGAAATTTCTGCAACACCAGTAGACTTACGCATAGTCCCGTATCGCCGACGAAGACAGTGTATGACGGTGGTAACGAAGGAAGTTTGTATCTTTTCTACGCAGTAGGTACTGCTAACGTGCGTAATGATACAAAAAATGCCGTAATTCCTTGTGTACATGCTCAATTTAAAAAATCCATGCGTTTCGTTATAAAAAATTGTCATTGTGGAATTTGGAAAAAGGGAGAAAGGAAATAATAAATTTCATTTGGGTCAAAAGATGTGGTGTGCATTTGGCAGCAACTGTTATTTACTGGAATGTTTATTTCCGAATATGCATCGGTTCTTGCCCTGTGGCTAGTGCTGAAGTGCAGTAGCTGTGTCGCTGCCATTGACCTTGAGTCGCACTGACAGTTTTAAAAATAGCTAGTGGAAAACCGAATTTTAAATATGTTGCTATAAGAGAAGCGCCCAAGACGCATTAGTTAAACGAATACATAGCAAGCTAAGCCTAGGTTAGAATAAGTCTCATTGCGTTGATAGCATGCAGACTTGGTGTAAATTAAAATATGAGATAGCAAACCGCTAGATGCAAACTGCATGACCATGTCATGTATGTCCGTCAGCAGACTGCGTCTAAGACGATGTCAAGAGCAGTCGGTTCAGTTTATGTACCAGACTGTGGAAAGCATGAATGGTGATTGTCTGCCCCCCCCCCCCCCCCCCCCCCCCCACACACACACACACACACACACACACACACACACACACACACACACACACACACACACACACACACACACCGCCCATCGTAGTGAAGTTCTGCCTTACTAGATATGCCAACAGCTGCGTTCAGTCTGTTCATCGACTTCTACTCGGGCAAGGGACTGATCGCACTGTGGTGGTAAACAATTGCGAGACATTTTGGTGAGTAGGCAGACTCTTCCGTCTTTGCTTTTTTGCGTTATGTAGTTATTTATAAAATCTGGGACTTTTTTCTGGTTACTAAATTTGTTTTTACTGGTTTCTGAGGGAGTGATTATATGAATCCAGGCATGTGCCTTACGGGTGAGGGACACCCCCTCAAAAACTACCCAGAAGAGTGTATGTAGTGTTCCAGTCTACAGTCGTTCGCCTGTTTTCCTGCTGTTCTTCTCGTAGAAGATCTAAAATATAAATATAACTTGGTCCTGCGGGATATGATTTGTGCGCCGTCTCCTGACAGACTGATGCATTAAGCAATTGTGTGTGACCAATAAGTTATGCACATTGGAATCTGCGATAATTGAAAGCACTTACCGACTTACGTCTTTGCGGTTAAGGTATATACTGTTGGTCTGTTTGTGCCAGAGTTTGACGCCAGTTTGAGTAATATTCTTTTCAATAATTTTATATTGGGTAATTCATAAAGAAAGCTGCTTAAAACCCGAGGGTGGATGCAATATAACATCTGTGGTAAAGAAAAGAACTCAGCATCTGAGCGCAAGAATAGTGGTGAACATCTAGAGCACGTCGCGTCATACAAGTATTAGGGGTAACGCCGGGAAGCTAGATCAAAGGAGACCATCACTTAAAATTAGTATTAGGAAATGCATCCTAATCTTGAATAGTCTTCCAGTATTTCGAGTCTTAACAAGTATGAATGACAGCATACATTTAAAGAATTCAGAGACGTACTGTTAGATAGTAACAGGTAAGTGTAGGTCACAAGGAAGTGTCTGATATGCGCTGTGAAGTTAAATGGGATTTCCTCGCAGAAAGATTAAGTAGTTCTTGCGAAAGCCTATAACCTGTATGGGAAGAAGGATGTGCGATCATTGTGTTGACACCATTGTACATTAGAATAAGGGCTTTCTAGCGAAACTTTTGCAGCGTAGTTGAAACAACGTGCTAGCAAAATGCCTGCCCGCATGTTATCGAGTTTACTTCAAGTACGCTGCAGAAGTTTCACTGGGAAGTCCTTACACATCCTGCATACGTTCCCGATCTCGCCCCCATGTGATGTCCATATTTTTGCAACCCTGAAGAAAGACATTCGTGGCTGCCGATTTGCTTGAGAAGCAGCAGCGCATGCTTGGATTGACTCATGATTCCGTAGGCACCCACATTTTTCCATGAAGACATTGATCGTCTTGTCTCACACTAGAATAAATGTATTAACAGCTATGGCGGGTACTTTTGGGATAATAAAGTATACTTATGTGTTTCCCATCTGTCTCTCTTCATTTGACTGCCCCTGAGGTTTGTTGCATTGTCTTTTATTTAGGTGCATTCCTGCTATTCGACTAATAGGTGATCTCTAACACAAGTTGAACCTGTAGGAACATGGTTTGTGCTGTCGTCTCCCGACTGTCTGATGCATCGGGCATTTGTATGTGACCGAAATGCATATTTCAATTCAGTATTACTGGAAGTATTGATTTTTGCCTTCTGTAAATATTGTGATTCCGTTATATGCCGTTAGTCTGTTTTTCTCACGTTTGACGTCAGTTTGATTAATCCGCATTGCGATTACTAGGATTGGCTGTTTCATTAAAAAAAAGTATTCCACAACCCAAGGGTTGCTTTGTGACCGTCTCAGCACTCCCTCGTACGTATATCTCACGAGAAATCTTGATTGTAAAATTTGCAAGATTTTAGATGACACGGAGGCTTACCGACAATTGTTCTCTCCACAGAACATTCGCGAATGAAACAAAAAATGGGGAGTATTGATGGTAGACAAACAGCGCAAGGTTGCTTGCGGACTGTACACGCAAGTGTACTGGTGCAATAGCATTCCTGAGATGGCACCAACAAATTTTCCTCTGAACTTCAGTTGTCCTAGTCGCTGTCCGGCGTATCCACATATAATGTTCCGCGAACCACCGTAATAAGGTTTCTTCCCGTTTCAGTCACCTATGGAGCGGGATCACAATGACTCGGTGTACGTGGTAATTAGCCGAAACTTGTCTCCCCTGTTCCTGCAGCAACGACACGCAGGGGCTGTTGTACATTCCTACATTCCTGTCTTCAAGCGTTTGGTAATTCAAATTTTTTCACTATTTTCTTAACGCTATCCCGTGAGTCATATAAAGCTGTTAGTTCTGTTTATCATGGGTTCCTCACACATGAGCAACATTCTAGAATGGGTCGTACGAGCGAGATTGAGTACATTTTCCCAGTCTCCTACGAACAAACCATAGTCAGCTTCCTGCTGTACCTACGACATAGTATATGTGACCATTCCAGTTCACATCCCCGCAAATTGTTACACCCAGGTGTTTGGCATGAGTTGACATTTAATTTGTAATTCACTGATATTGCAGCCATAGGATACGAGGGTTTTGCTTTGTTTCAAGTGCAGAATTTTGCGTTTCTGAACAAATAAAGCAAGTTCTCAAATATTGCACCACTGGAATGTTATCGAGATCTGACGGAATATTTGTGCAGATTTTTTTCAGGCAGTACTTCATTATAGAAAGGTGCATCAAGCGCGAAAGCTCTGAAATTGCAGCTAACGTTGTCTGCTATGTCATATAAATGAAGTGCATGGTAGAGGGCACTTCCCGTTGTTCCATGCAATGTTTCGTTCACGTATGAATAGCAGGGCTTGCTTTTTTTATAGAGTTCTGAGCAGTGGCATTTTTAGGACACCAGCTCATGAGAGATCGTAGTGCAAGCTAATACATTTACATAATTAAGGTGCTGTATTATATGAGAGGTAAATAGTGAAATACAAAATAAGTCAGATCTGTTCAGCTGTTTCTGTGGCATTATACGCAGGACGTTGGGAAAGTAACCTGCCAAAGTTCAGTAAGGTGATGGCTATACCTGCACAGCTCTATGCATATGAAGACTGAACCCTTAAGAACGGAGACGAAAGGCCAATAGAAACACATAAAACGAACTTTCTTAGCTACGTGGCTGGACATACTTTAATGGATAAAAAGAGAAATGACAGCGTACGAGCTGAACTGAATATTCAAAGCATAATTGATAAACAATGTCAGTGCCCCTACCCATTTCACGGGGCACGCATAAAGTTACTTCTCCGTCTGCCATTATGTATAATGTTATAAATCTAGCGGTATTCCAGAGATTTGTATCGGATAAGAGAGCTTCTTCACTTGTTATTCTGAAGACGAAACGCGGAGTGCCGGATGATCTTACAATAAACTGGTATTACGTCCAAGGTAAATGTTCATATTAGCAACCGCATATTCAGTTCGTCGGCGTAAACAGAGCTCCGATTCGCCTCCTACAATGATGGTCGTCCACGCAGGACTGAAATTGTGATGTGCTACACCCTGAACTACCAGTCCGAGAGTAATCAAACTTCGTGGGTATTTTTATCACGTGAGGGGGATTAAATAATTGAACTTTGAGTCCCTTCTGAACTGATGTCTGTGATCAGCAGTTCGAGGACTAGCGCCCAGGGCGTGAATAGGCTCTTGTATTCGTCCTGGTTTGGAAGCAAACAGGCTTCGAATGTGGTCTCGAGGAATTTCTTGCCATACCTGAAACGCATGCTGTGTCAGTTCATAATGACTGATAGCTTGGAGGTTAACACGGAAGTATGCGTCTTCCGATCGCATCCCATGCGTGCTCTTTGGGACCAAATCAGAGGGACAGGCAGACCATTCAATGATCTGCACATCTTCATATTTCTGGTGTGGGTTGCAATGTTGGGTCCTCCATCAACCTGCTGTAAAATGCCATTGGGTCGTGATCGATATGACAGCACGGTTTCTGATTGTAGCCTCAGTGTGTCGCACATTGAGCCTTCTCTCAAGAATATTACCGAGTCAGTCCTGTGCTCATATCCAGTAGCTCCCCCACACCACGGGAGCTGTGGATCTCGAGAATGCCCCTTCGTGTTACTGGGTTGGTGCACGAGTTCGTAGCGTTTTTTCATAACTTTGATAAACACAACAGCTGTTCCACCAGTTACGTTAACATTATCTGTCGTGGATACGCGTAGGTCTTCCTACAGGGAGTTGCAGCTTTGTTTAGGCTCTACCACTCTTTTCCTTTCCTTGCGTTAGCATAAAGACAGCATTTCTCGCCACCAGTAACGATACTGGATAGCTCTTTTTCACGAGCTAATTGATGACGAGCAAGCAGAGATGTACATTGGGCGCTAGCTGATTATTGTGACTTTGGCTTAGAGGATGCGGTACCCGAATACCCTATTTTCGTACCTTCCCCATTGCATGCAAGTGTCGCAAGATGGTGAATTGATCACAGTTCTTCAAATTTTCCAGTTTCAACTATACTAACGTACATCATTGTGAATTAGTCCGTTTAAACGATCATTACCAAACCCTGAAAGTCTTCGTGTACGTGGAGAGCCACTAATGTCAAAACGATCCTCCTTAATACAACAAAACCATTTTCTTGCCGTGCTCCGTTCAGAGGCATTATTATCCCCATATACGGCGCAAATTTTTCCGGCTGCCTCCGCTTTCGTCAACCCTCCAGTGAACTCAAACGGAAGAATACATCGAAGTGTTCCAATTTGTCCGCAGCTGGTGGTTGTGCGGTAGCGTTCTCTCTTCCCACGCCCGGGTTCCCGGGTTCGATTCCCGGCGGGGTCAGGGATTTTCTCTGCCTCGTGATGACTGGGTGTTGTGTGATGTCCTTAGGTTAGTTAGGTTTAAGTAGTTATAGGGGACTGATGACCATAGATGTTAAGTCCCATAGTGCTCAGAGCCATTTGAACCAATTTTTTTTTTGTTCCAATTTCTCCACTTGACACTCAATTTTCTAGCGTCCACGCTCTACTGGCTGTCTCTAAATGACAAAATAACAATTCACAAAGCAACAGTGAACTACAAATGGAAAAAAGATGATCGATAAATTAAACCAATAACAACCGGAATGTCAACAAGCAAAATAAAAATGCTACTTTTGCACCAACCTAATACATTTCACTAGTTTGTTGACGTACACGGTGTCAATCTGGCCGCCACAGGTAGAAGCGAGACAATCTCTGAACATCGTGGAAAGTCCCTCAGTGTCGCAGCTGTCTCTGGCTCAACGGCGTACAAGTCTCTGAAGTGTGTTAGTGTTTAGAACGACGCATGACGAGATGTGAAGCCTGCTTCCAGTAATCGCTTTCCGACGGTTCGTGATAACACTGCCCGTAACCTCCTCTCTGATTTCAGCTGTTTACATCCGTTTATTCCTCAGAGCCAATCGAACAATCCTGTGACATTCTCATTGGAACACATATTATGTTCGAGTATAATGACTTTCCTGGAGACTAGAAATCTGCTCTGTAGGAATCAGCATGGGTTTCGAAAAAGACGATCGTGTGCAACCCAACTCACGCTATTCGACCACGAGACTCAAAGGGCCATAGACACGGGTTCCCAGGTAGATGCCGTGTTTCTTGACTTCCGCAAGGCGTTCGATACAGTTCCCCACAGTCGTTTAATGAACAAGCTAAGAGCATACGGACTATCAGACCAATCGTGTGATTGGATTGAAGAGTTCCTAGATAACAGAACGCAGCATGTCGTTCTCAATGGAGAGAAGTCTTCCGAAGTAAGAGTGATTTCAGGTGTGCCGAGGGGAGTGTCGCAGGACCGTTGCTATTCACAGTATATATAAATGACCTCGTGGATAACATCGGAAGTTTACTCAGGCTTTTTGCGGATCATGCTGTAGTATATCTAGAGGTTGTAACAATGGAAAATTGTACTGGAATGCAGGAGGATCTGCAACGAATTGACGCATGGTGCAGGGAATGGCAATTGAATCTCAATGTAGACAAGTGTAATGTGCTGCGAATACACAGAATGAAAGATCCTTTATCATTTAGGTACAATATAGCAGGTCAGCAACTGGAAGCAGTTAATTCCATAAATTATCTGGGAGTAGGCATTAGGAGTGATTTAAAATGGAATGACTATATAAAATTAATCGTCGGTAAAGCAGATGCCAGACTGAGATTCATTGGAAGAATCCTAAGGAAATGCAGTCCGAAAACAGAGGAAGTAGGTTACAGTACACTTGTTCGCCCACTGCTTGAATACTGCTCACCGGTGTGGGATCCGTACCAGATAGGGTCGATAGAAGAGATAGAGAAGATCCAACGAATTCGGAGTTGATGGATAAACTCCAGTGGAAGACTCTGCAGGAGAGGCGCTCAGTAGCTCGGTACGGGTTTTTGTTGAAGTTTCGAGAACATACCTTCACCGAGGAGTCAAGCAGTATATCCTACGTATATCTCGCGAAGAGACCATGAGGATAAAATCAGAGAGATTAGAACCCACACAGAGGCATATCGACAATCTTTCTTTCCACGAACAATACCAGATTGGAATAGAAGGGAGAACCGATAGAGGTACTCAAAGTACCCTCCGCCACGCACCGTCAGGTGGCTTGCGGGGTATGGATGTAGGTGTAGATGTAGACCTTCCGGAAGGACTCGTGCCTGCTCTTGTTGCCACGCTGTTATTCTGAGTCCATCTCACCATTCTATCAGCAGTCATCACGCTACAGTTAACTGTCTATGCCGCCCGTCGGAATGATGTGCCCATGTCCGTCTCAATGAATCGAGCTCTATCGAAGTTTGACGAAAAGCTGCACCTGCACGTTCTTTTGGCGCAGAGTGTCGCGATGTCCAACTGAAGAGTTCCAGTGAAGTTACACACACCCAACAAGCCTCATGAACTCCATCAATCTTCATCTGTAGGAATCGCTATTGGCGGTCAAAGTAAACTCGCATAAGGATTAAATTTTTCTAAACATATACCGAAGCCTCGAACTAGTGCAGTATTAGTTTGTTAGTGTTGGGTCAGGGTGTTCGTGGTGCAACATATTCCATTTGTCAGGGCACACTGGAGGTAGCAGATGATCTTGAGTGGATGGAACCTGTATAGAGGACTGAGTAAGTCTTCTGATTCGCAGTCGACGGTCATCACGTAACTACTCTGCTGGAAAAACAAAATGTACAGCTGGAAAGATGATGTCGATTTTGGTCCGATGACAGTATATGCCACCTGGCGGACGGTAGATGTACTGATAACGGTGAATTCTCAGTTACTTATAGCGTACTTTGCAGGTTTCTGATGGTGGAATCTTATAATACCGAAATCTCTCACAGTATGACTTAAGCACAGAGATAAAATTAATAACACAGGCGAGGAGAACATACATTTGACGCAGTAAACAAATTTTGAGGTTACAACCCCAGTTCATATTCTAGCATCAATGGTACCAGTAAAAATACGTAGTCGCTATTTTTTGTGCGAGTATGCACTGTATCTTCGATGTTTCGTTGCATTATCAATGATTCTTTTTCGTTTCAAACCCCGTACACCAAATTGCTGTCTGGGTAGATCCAAATGTGCATGCAGCGCGTCTTAGCTGTATACAAGGACCTCATTCAGAACACTTCCAAACCTGTTGCAGAACATGCCCCCTGCAAATAAGAGGAAACAGGTGGCTTACACGTGATGCGCCTCCAGCACATTTCATTCGCAGCACTGGATGATATCGACTGTGAAAGATTGGAAGATAGGGTGGGATCTGTTTCGCGGCCTCCATCTTTCTCTTATCTCAGTCCTTTGCGTTGTTATCGGCAGGTCCACGTAAAACAGCTGATTTGTGCTACAGACATTCCTTATTCAGTGACTCTTTAAGGATTCAATGAAGGCTACGGAACTGTTCGGAACCGTGCGAGGGTTTTTGAAATGAAGTGACAGACCATATCCGGTTTCGGCTCTTTTTAAATCCTCAGGTCCAAAAATTACTAAGAAGGAAAAAATGTGGTACGGTAGTACAAAGGTGGCCGTAAAGAGACATAAAAATGCGAATAGTGGCCGTATACAAGTCATACCGATTTACCGCGAAATGGAGGTCGTTAGTTTGCAAAAATTCAGTTAAATTTATCAAAATTCTATAATTTGAACCACAAATTAAGTTACACACATATTGTCACATGGCTGCCAATATACTGCGACATCTTCATTCAATAGAAGCCACCTTTATAATTAGTTAACATTCTGAAGTAAAGACTGAACACACTAAAGATTAAAATTACTTCGAATTCCATAACCCTAGTAGTTTTAACTGAATGTTTGCCAACTGGCTAGTTGCACCTCGTGATAATTCTATATGATTTGCTTCGTGTTGCTTGTTTTTCATGCTGCGACTGTATGTCTTTTTGTGACTTTACGACTAGCTTTGTGCTGTCGTACCTCCTTTCTAGCAAGTAATGAGTATGACTAGATTACAAAAGAGAGTGGAAACCAATTGCCCAGTAAAAGAACGAAAGTGCCCTAGACAGCGTTTGTCTTACTATACTTGGGAAGTGGTCTCGGTGGCCCTTACCGGGCGAGACGGCGCAGTGGTTAGCACACTGGACTCGTATGCGGGAGGCCGCCGGTTCAAACCCGTGTTCAGCCATCCAGGCAAATGCTAGGATAGTTCCTTTGAAAGGGCACGGCCGAGTTCCTTTCCCATCCTTGACACAATCTGAGGTTGTGCTGCTCCGTCTCTAATGATCTCGATGTTGACGCGACGTTAAACCTAATTTTCGTTCCTTCCTCCCTTCCTTCGATGCCCCTCGAACATTATGACTTCAGTAACTAAAACCAGTGATAACGTCGCCCGCATTTGTGTGTGTGTTTTTATGCATGCGTGAGCATAAGAGATCATAATGAGAAGCCGGCTAGTATATTACCGAGTGAATGAATGGGCAGCCTCTTGACAGAACTACGGCAGCACAATACGTTGCTATCCAGCTCGAGGGCTTAACATAATTTAGTCGAAACACTAAGTGCTTCGCTATAATTACTTCATGGTTCGGTTTTCGGCGCCATCACTAGATAGAGAAACAAGTGTGACTCCAAAACGAGACTGAAACGATGTTCAGTCAGTGTTACTAATAGCTCGAGACAAAAAAAAAATTACAGGAAAAGTGACGTCACGCAGGTTAGTGGCCGGCCCGGCTGGGAACAGCTGAGAGGAGGTGGGCCGATGTAATTAGATGCCGGTGTCGTTAGCTCTTATTGTTTTTGTTGCTGCTGGGGATATGACGGCGAGTTGTGGAGGGTCCAAATATTGAGGCCGCAGCGGCGGTTATTGCCTCTCGAGCGGAGCCGTCAGCCACAGGCACTCTGGGCGCACGCCTCCCGCCCCCCCCCCCACTCCTCCCACCCCCAGTATCCCCCGCAAACAGCCGTGACGGCTGTCCATATGACTTCGCACTACGGCCCCGTCTTCAACGCTGGCTGCGTGCCTGTATAGCAAGCGGACTGTCCCCGTCTTTCCCACTGCCCCACATGTGTACTACTAATCAGCGGGTCTCAGTTGCAGAGCGTCTATCTAACAGCTTCCAGGGACAGTAAAAATATTTCGTGTAGTTGCAATGAAAATTCCAAATGCTATTTTAATCTACTCGTTATGAGGTATAATGGCACGTTACAGATTTAAGCAATAAGTTAAGTGTTGCAATTGCAAACTGTGTGTGCCTCTAGAGGCAGCATAACTTGCGGAGTGCAAATTGTCCAGACTACATTCCACCTATATTTGAGAACGAGAGCACTTAACCTCCAACAGACGTTACGCTTAATTTCAAACTTTTTGAAACTTTCCCTCGTTGTAATCCCCAACAAAATAAATAAGAAAAAAAAGTTTATCGCTTACCATATTTTCGATGGTCATGGAGCAAAACATCAGCATCAAGGAAGTCGTTTTAATTTGTCACATATGTGTTACCAACTATATTAGGAACACTTCTGCAAACCGTATCCACATACTGGGTGTTCCCGTAAGAGCGTGCAAAAATGTGACAGGACATAGAGAATGCTCCATTGAACAATTTGAGGTAGAGAACCTGGGGTTAAGCAAATGTGGAAGTAAACTTGGCTACTTTTTTGCCTGAAATTACTGTTTTCCAGCTCATTTAACAACTAATATGCGTACAAGTTTACACGTACTATGCTGTTTATTTGCATTTACATTTTTTATTTCCTGCAAGGAAACAAGGAGGACGGGCCTGATTACTAGTAAGTCATGATGCAGGTTTTGTTTACTTTACTTGTCCGTAAGGTGGCTCTGTTGTACCGTGACAGAACGTGCTATGAATCGACTACAGACCCATTCATTACTCGATGCTAGACACGCACAGTACAATGCGATGTAGCGTACCGGTACAGTTTCGCAGTGCTCACTGACGTGCGCGTTGTGCACGGTGAAGTACGTTGTAATGATCTCGCAGCTGAAAGGCTGTACAGCGAACCATTTCCTAACAGGCATCATACGTCACGACTAGCTATTTCACTCGATCGACGAATGCAGGACATTCGTTCATTGCAAAGAAGGAACGTGGGACCTGGCAACATACGGACCACTTGCACGCCAGATCCTGAAGAGGGAGTGCTGGAACGTATTGCAGCGGACCCCACTACAAGTACTCGTCGCATTGCACGTGAAATGGGCGGTGCACGTACTACACACGTATCACCCACAACGAGTCCGTGCAATGTTAGTGACGGTCGCATTGTGGCAGTGGTTGCTCCAACAGTGGACTGATCTACCAGATTTCCTCCAGATCGTGCTGTTTATTGACGAAGCCTCACTTGATGGTGATGGTATGTCGAACAGCTGGAACAGCCGTGTGTGGAATGAGGAAGACCCTCACTCTGTAGTGGAGTCACGTTTTGTTGTGAATCTCTGGGCGACATTGTAGGCGACATTCTCATTAGGCCATACCTTCTACCTGACCACCTGTACTTGAGGTCGGTGCAAAGATTTCTACCCGAGTTGTTGAAGAAAGTACCCTGGGCTGTTGGTGAGAGGATGTGGATACAACATGGCGGTGCGCCGCCTCACATGTCCGCAAACATGTCAGTGCCGTATATCCTAGTCGCTGAATTGGAAGGGTCGGTTCTATTCCACGGTCTGCGAGGTTACATGAGCTGCCAGACTGAGATTCGCACGAGAAATATTAAGGAAATATAACTCATTCACGAAGGAAGTTGTTTACAAAGCGCTTGTTCGTCCGATTCTTTAGTATTGTTCATCAATCTGGAATCTTTACCAGGTGGGACTGATAGAAGAGACAGAAAAGATCCAACGAATAGTAGCGGGAGAGCGTTGCCGAGATGTTGACAAACTCTAGTGGCAGATGCTACAAGAGAGGCGTTGTGCATCACGGGGAGATTTACTATTGAATTTCGAGAGAGCACTTTCCAGGAAGAGTCGGGCAACATATTAGGCTACTTCCTCACAAATACATTTCGCAAAATGACCACGTCACGAAAATTCGGGAAATTAGAGTTAATACAGAGGTTTACCGACAGTCATTCTCACGCGTCATTCGCGAGTGGAACAGGGAAATGGGGGAGGGGGGAGAGAAGTACCCTCCGCCACATACTGTTTGGGGGCTTGCGGAGTATGATGTGGATGTAGACAAAAAGGAATCGTCTATTTGGAAATGGAGGAAAATGTGGTGGGAAAACATTATTGAGGCAGACCAAAACTTGAATTCAGCAATTAGTTCAAATTGATGGAGGTTGCAGTACTGCTAAGTTATACTGAAATGAAAAGAATTGCGCGAAATTGACTGCAGAACTGCGTCAGACCAGTTTCGGCCTGATGACTACAACGGCAGCAAATGGTGAAATGGCCATTGAAGTCGCTCTTTTCTGTAGGATATCAAAACACACCTAGGTACGAGGCTGTGGGCGACAGGCGAATGAAAAATCACATCCTTGTAAACGAGTCCAATGCCTTTCTAACTTATTTAAGTTTACGAAAATAGTGCAGGTCTGCAAAATAACAAATCGCCTCGGTCACGATCACTTCAGCGACTTGAATTACTTGACACAAAAAAAAAAAAAAAAAAATTCTCCACTTTAGGGGAAGACATAAATCGAAGGAAATCTTCGAGAAAGGAGATTTTTTTTCGCCGTTTCATTGCAGAATTTATACTTAAGGAATAGCTTTTCCCTTTTCAAAGTAATCGTGGTTAAATTCAGTTACAGCAACTTATCATCATGAGCCATTTGGATAGACACATTTGTAATGTTAACAAGCAGTTCCTATCCCCTTCCTTTTTACACTTCCGTTTTAACCAACTTCATGAGGTGCACTGCAATGTGAATCCGAACTGTGCCTATTAAAATTCGGATGTTGCTTAGGGGGTACTTGTTTAGTATATTTGTATAAGAGACTAGGTGTGTCTGGTGACTCATTATACAGATTTTTATTTATGAACTAGAGAATGAGGAACTAAAGGGAAGGTACTTCCAGCCGCACAGGGGATGTCCGGCAGAACAGACACCACTCAAATGTATACAATTCGTTACATAGTAGTAGCATTTCGTTTGGTTTCTTACCCCCATTTATCTTTGTATCTATATTGCAGTCTAACATCTGCACAACAGTGCAAATGTCGACCGTATATCTTGTAAGTCCTTTTGTAGACGAACTTGTTCCATTCACTCAAGCTATAACAGAAATGAAACTTCCTGGCAGATTAAAACTGTGTGCCCGACCGAGGCCCGAACTCGGGACTTTTGCCTTTCGCGGGCAAGTGCTCTACCATCTGAGCTACCGAAGCACGACTCACGCCCGGTACTCACAGCTTTACTTCTGCCAGTATCTCGTCTCCTACCTTCCAAACTTTACAGAAGCTCTCCTGCGAACCATGCAGAACTAGCACTCCTGAAAGAAAGGATATTGCGGAGACATGGCTTAGCCACAGTCTGGGGCATGTTTCCAGAATGAGATTTTCACTCTGCAGCGGAGTGTGTGCTGATATGAAACTTCCTGGCAGATTAAAACTGTGTGCTCGACCGAGGCTCGAACTCGGGAGGTCTCGGTCGGGCACACAGTTTTAATCTGCCAGGAAGTTTCATATCAGCGCACACTCCGCTGCAGAGTGAAAATCTCATTCTATAACAGAAATGCTCACTTGCCCTGCCATTTGCCCTGAAGCCTGTATTCAGTAATGCGTGATTCGTCTCGAATTTGTTTCTCCGTCAGTGTTTGTTGAACGTTAACAGTCGTACACGGCGCTATGGACAGTTGGCCATTATGCACCTCGTATATGGGTTAACTGAATGTAGTGGAAGAGCAGTACAACGAATTGTGCTGAGCTATTCCCGCATCGAGGAGAACTACATAACACTAGCATCTGTATAACGGTTGTCCATTACTGTGTGTTTTGTGTAATACATTTTGCTGATTGAGTGTTGCAGGCTTCTTTGCTGTTGTGAAAGTACCTTCGCAGAAGCAAAGTTAACTGGGTTAACAAACTGAAAATACTAGTTACATTATGTCTCTGTAACGAGCCACCTGAGACCACTCACTATGAGACAGTATCTCTCAACAACCTCCGAAATTTCTTCGCTGGAGTTCGGATTCGTGTGTGTTGGAAGCCGCCTGGTAGTTACTTCCGATCAAGGGCGGGCACTGGAACTGCAGTTTTCTGTAAAGCCAAGAACTGTTGTTTTAAGAACTGACAAATTGTCGGATGGAAGCGTCTGACCTTACAAATTTTCGTACAACATTTTATTACGCCAAGATCGCCATTAATTACTGTAAACATTCACTTCACCGATTTTGCCATCTTGACTGCCATCTTCAGAAGTGACGATAGTCCACTATTAGCTTTCGTCATAATCTGTAAAAACTAGTTACAAGCATACTGAATATCATGGAAACTGCTATAAAGTATGTGAATAAGATATTAACACATTTTGTGGTCTCTTGGCAAACGAGACTTAGCCAAATTCCCAGCACAACTTTTGACTAGACAGGATACATACGTGTTTCTTAAGAAGACGCGTGGCGAGTTTTATTACATGTGCTTGTGGTTAGGAACGAGCATTCCAGCTTTGGAGTGCGCAGTCTCTCCCCGTGACGTTGCGTATTTATTGCGCCCCACATCCCGGCGATAATCGATAAGGCGTGGGCGGTTGGAGCGGAGAAAGAGCGTCACCCCGCATCGTGTGCTGTGGCGGCCACAGCTGTCGGCGCGGCTGCTGCAAGGGTTTGTGGCCCAAACATTAACTGCTAGCCCGGTCTTAACATCAGCGTCATTCCTCGCCAAGTGGACCAGTTTTCGACGTGAACCCAGCTCGGCCATTTCCGAATCCAATGAATTTTTTTTATCAACGATGTGTTGGATGGGTATGTACGAAGTTCCAGCTCGATATATCTCTTTGTTCCATTTCTATAGCCTCTCATACGTGGGGGTCCCAAGTTAACACCCCTACACGCCTGCCGAAGTGCCAGTTTTTTATACCACGGGCGTTTAGTGAACGTGCGACACGTTTTTATTCGGGATTCCAATTTCGCTAATTATTCCCCACCCTTTCGCCTACAAAACCCAATTTTTCAACATAATCTCCGTTCAATGCGACAGCTTTACGCCGCCTTACTGGGAGAGCGCGTATGCCCGCACGGTGCCATTCTAGTCGACGTCGGAGCCGTCTTCTTCCTGCATCGACAATCTCCCCATCATCCAAATACTGCTTCGCACATTCATTATGCCAGATGGTCTTTCGTTGCCCTTTATGGTCGTGTGTTAGGCGGCGAGGAAAAAAGCAGGCGCACATCTTTGAGCTCCCCAGCTGGTGGACGAGTGTGTCAGCACTACCAACAGAGACGTCCAGTTGTGCAGCGATGTGTTTGATTGTGACCAGTCGATCACCTCGAATGAGAGTGTCCGCACGTTCCAACATTGCAGGAGTCACAGCTGTGTGCGACCGTCCGGCGCAACGACTCATCGTGCTTGTGTTCACTGCCAGGTCTCTGTAGACCTTCTCCAAACGCTTATGACTATCTAGGATGCTCTAGTTTTCGGCCAAGAGAATGTGAGTGATAGCTCTCTCGGAACCCACTCTCGTTACAAACGCCGGTTTGAAGTTTACGTATAGCTCCGCTACGTGTCGCAATTTTATGAAACGGTGTGGATTGAAGCAGGAATTTTCCACTTAGTCCCAGAACAAATTACGCATTTTTTCAATTTAAAATGACGGAGAAAAAAAGTGTTGCATCATTTATCGAACGCCCCCTCGTAAGAGGCACTCTTAACTTGCAAAACCCTTTTTCTGTATACTGAAACAACTTTTGGGGTTGAATTGCAATAAAGTACTGATTGTATTTTTAAATACGTCTGGTAACAGGTGTACTTTGGGACAGGCAGAAAATTCATTGTATGACTTTGAGAGCCTATCTTTATCCAGCCATAAATAATAATTTATGGCAGATTCAGTCAGGAATTGATAAAATGACATTCAGCCATGCCGCCTTGCTGTGCTTTTTGTACAATGGCCTCTTTCTTCCTCTGTCAAAAGATATTTTGTTGTGTCTACCCCTCCAAACCCTAACAAGAGTCGTCACCGCAGTTGCCCAGTCGCGTGTTCTGAGGCATTCAAAACCGGACCGCAGCCTCGCTAAGCCCCTCACAGTAACCATGTTCCTCATGTTGGGGTCAGTCCGAAGACTGGTTTGACACAGCTCTCCATCCTTTCCTGTGGAAGCCGCCTCGTCTGTGCACAGCTCCTGCCACCAGTGTATACCTGAACTCGTAAACTTGTAGCGTAATTTCAGTCGAATAAAACGTTCCACACGAATTGTCTTTTAAAGAGATACACCTGTTAGAATGTAACCGAAACAAATACGACAAATAAAAAGCACTACATTTTTGGCAAACAAAAAAAAGGGGTAAAACTGAGTTTTTATGGGTTTCATTGTTTTTTATTTTTTTCAAGTAAATAATTCAATTTAAATTCCGCATTCTTGCAACTACTTTATTATGTTTTTTCTTGCGCTGCTAGCACTGCATCCATTGAGAGAATCTTCTCCACTTAACAGCCTTGTTTGGTCAAAATTAAGAAATAATTTAGGAGAGAAAAGACCCCAGAAATTAGTGAAAATCTATAAATTTCTGCATACTTTCACAAAGTAGTAAATCGTAGTTTTACAACGACGAATCAAGTTAAAAATCTTTTTCGAGAAGTGTAAGTATAATTTTTCTGTTTCTCTTATATTGCAGGAAAAGTTAAAAACACAATATTAATAAAATAAATTCTTGTGACAGTAAATAGTTGCCTTCAATAAACTGTCAGCCTTTTCTAAAGATGACTGCAAAAAATGTTTTGATCAGTGGATGCACCGATGGGACAAATGTATTAGTTGTAATGGAGAGTATTTGAAGGGGATAAGATAGTTTTCCAAAAAAATTCAAAACGTATAGCTTTTAAAAAATAATTCCGATTATTTTTTGGGTACCACCTCGTAGGTGTAGCGCTGCGGGCCTCCCCACATTAATCGGCGAAGGCGGTCGCCGGGGGGGATCTGGGTCTCGGTGGAGTCCGAGCGCACAGTCGTGCCCTGCTTTTCCGCATTCCCACCTGAACACAGCCGGCCGGCGGACAAATGACGGCGCCGATTCACGTCCCGTAGCCCGCGTCGTTCTAGCTCTAATGGATTTGCAACTCTGTGAGCTCACCGAACGAATATGTTTGGATTTGTGCCTGGAAGGAAATTTTAATTTCCAACAGACCTTACGTGATAATGGAGCTGTTTCACAGTATCGTGGCCATCGAATTTTACTAGCGTAAGAAATAGTCAGAATGAAAATTTCTGGCAGATTAAAAGTGTGTGTCGGGCCGAGACTCGAACTCGGGCCCCTTGCCTTTCGTATCAGCGTACACTCCGCTGCAGAGTGAAAATTTCATTCTGGATAGTCAGAATGTTTCAGAAAAATGTTAAAGAAGACCTTCGGTAGAGTATGAGGAAAACACCCCTTTTATAAACTCACACAAAAGCTCCTGAAAATACAGTGTATAAAAAGGCCGATGTAGGGGGCCAAGAGAGTGATTACCTGGAAGCAGCTATGAGCAGTACAACAGCCGAATCATCGCGAGAAGTCAGCGTAGAGTGACATTCTGCCCATGTGGCCAGTTGCTGACGGTACGCCACATTTTAACGTCCTGTCCGAATTTTAATACACTGCGCGTTGATCTTGGCCTGCCATGTACTCTGGATGACATTTTAGCGGATGACCCAGGAGCAGCTGCTCGCGTTCTTCGTTTCGTTTTATCCACTTGACAAACCTGTCTAAATACATTTGATTATGCTGTTTTTTTTTTAATCCTTTGCCTGTTAATGTCTTTTATAGTGTTGTCCCTTTTAGTTGCTGTTTTAACCTTGTGCCTCGCAGTGCATTCCTAACTTAGCCTGGGCGCTAATGACCATTGTAGTTGTGCGCCCTTAAACCACAAAAAAAAAAAAAAAAATCTTTCATGCTGATGCAGTAAAATCTACTCCAAGTTCGTACACATTCTAGGGAGGACAGCAACAGTTATCACCTTCAGCTTTAAGCCTGTTAGAACAGAAGAGTCTCCGTAGAGTTTATCTCTTAGCAATGACCAATAGTTGATATTTTCTGTGTCAGAATGCGCTGAGGTGCCTCCTAATATCGTGTAGGGCCTTGCTTTGCCCTGCGTAGTGCAGCAACTGGACTTGACGTGGACTTAAGAAGTGCCGGCCGGTGTGGCCGAGCGGTTCTAGGCGTTACAGTCTGGAACCGCGCGACCGCTACGATCGCAGGTTCGAATCCTGCCTCGGGCATGGATGTGTGCGATGTCCTTAGGTTAGTTAGGTTTAAGTAGTTCTAAGTTCTAGGGGACTGATGACCAAGAAGTTAAGTCCCATAGTGCTCAGAGCCACTTAACAGGTCGTCGGAAGTCTCCAGCAAAAATATTGAGCCGTGGTGACTCTATAGCCGTCCATAATTCCGAAAGTGTTGCAGGTGTAGGATTTTGTGCGCGACCTGACGTCTCGATTTTGTTTGGTGGGATTCATGTCGCACGACCTGGTTGCAAAATTCATTCGCTCGAATTGTGCAGAATATTCTTCCGACCGCTGACATGGCGCATTGTCATCCATAAAAATTCCATCGCTCTTTGGCAATGGCTGCAGATGACCTCCAAGTAGCCGAGTATAACCACTTCTAGAGAATGATCGGTTCAGCTGGACCAGAGGACTGAGTCCCTTCCGTGTAGACACGGCCAAACTATTACTGAGGCACCACCAACTAGCACAGTGCTTTGTCGACAGCTGGATCCACGGCTTTTTGGACTCTGCGCCACACTCGAACCCTGCCGTCAGCTCTTACCAGTTGACAGTTGGGACTCATCTGTCCAGCCCACGGTTCTCCACTCGTCTAGGATCCAACCGATGTGGTCACGAGCCCAGGAGAGGCGCCGCAGGCGATGTCGTGCTGTTAGTCGTCTGCTGCTATAACCCATTAACGCCAAATTTCCCCCTCATTGTCCTAAAGGATACGTTCATCGTACGTCACACATTGATTTCTGTTTCTCGCAGTGTTGTTTGTCTGTTAGCACTGACAACTCTACGCAACTGCCCCCGGCCATTGCGTAGTCCACGGTTAGAGTTAGCGCCTGAAGTACGGCACACTGTTGACGCTGACGACCTCTGAATATTTAATTCCATAACCATTTACGAAATGAAATATCGTGTGCGTCTAGCTCCGAGTATCATTCTGCGTTCCAAGTCGGTTGTTTCCCGTCAGGCGGCCATAATCACCTGAGTACAGATGATAGCTCCGCCAATGCAGCGCCCTTTTATACATTGCGTAAGCTATACTACCGCCACTTGTATCTGTGCATACCGCTATTGGATTGGATTGTTTGGGGAAGCAGACCAGACAGCGAGGTCATCGGTCTCATCGGATTAGGGAAGGGCGGGGAAGGAAGTCGGCCGTGCCCTTTCAAAGGAACCATCCCGGCATTTGCCTGGAGCGATATAGGGAAATCACGGAAAACCCCCGAATGCGAGTCCACTGTGCTAACCACTGCGCCACCTCGCTCGGTCATACCGCTATCCCACGACCTTTGTCACCTCAGTGTATAAATGATAGCGTAAAGTAGGAATCAGGAACAGGAAGTTGCTGGAAAGACAAGACGGGTGTACTCATTGTTTCGCAAAGCTATAAGGAACTGTAATACGGTTGAATTATTGGAAAATAAAGTGTTCTTAAACTGAATCTTTCAAGTATTAGCACCCTTATTCACTTCCTACAAAGTGAAAAACTTCTCTCCGTCCTATGAAGCCAACTACTTTTCCTCTCGGTTGCAAAATTGCCTGTGCTAACCATCCTAGGAGACTTTCTCCCTGTCTCCCCGTTAAAGGTGACTTCGTATACCTTAGACCACATTGTGGTTGACGTCCTGATTGCACAATGCAGGCAACTCCTCCTTCCAAAGCAGCTGATATTTTCTGTGTATTTTTGTTTATTTTATTTGCTGTCATTTACATTTGAAAATCGTACAATATTTAAAATGAAAGTTACTTGCCTCCTTAGAGTTTCTATGTATGCAAAATTGAAACTAACTAGCGTCTTGTCTCGACTTCGCACAAGTAGCACTGAGTATCTACAGCCGGACAACTGTGTGGCGTAGCGGTAATAAAAAATATAATTATTGTATACACGAACCGTCCTCTTGAATCAGTCTATTAGTAAAACCTGTGTCAACACATCTGAGATTGCCACGCAGAGAACGATTTTTATCCTGCTAGTACCTTTTCCCATGATTTTATACCTTTTTATGTCAGCTTTATGGTGAAGTGGCCATCTCGCTGATGGTCATACTTATTGTGATATTCCAATTTAATTAAGATGCTCTGCGAAATTAAAAAAAAGTTTGCAATGGAAAATATGGGTTGCTATGATTCTGCGTTTGGTACTCGTTACACCATATGTTGCTCTAAATCAAATGTAGCTAAGATTTTGAATTTTTCTTTAGAATTGGGAGGTCTCTGTCTCCACTTCTCTTATGTTCCAGCAAAACCGACACAACTAGGTCTTCCATAAGGTATTGAACTCTGGTCCCCTATTGCTTGTTTAATAAGGCATTCTGTTTTAACATTCTGTCGCAATAGCTGTTGCAACGTGAGTTTGTGTAATTTATACCTTGTTTTTGCAAGAAAAGCCAAATTAAACCTGTCAACAAGAGAAACAATTGAGTATGTGTCTTCAAATAAGAAACGGTCTACAGTTCAGTTAATCTCCAATTCTGTTGCAATTTCAGGGGAATCATGGAACCCTGTGTATCTTTAATAACGAAGAGCTGGGACTGAAACATACCAAAAGGTTTTCTTTCTACACCCCCATTATATTTGACACATGGAAAAGTACAGCATCTTTCCGTTTCAATCCTGGGCAGAGTGAGGGGCTGTATCTTCTTACCACAAATATCCTCTAAATCATCAATGATATTGACTTTGACGAACAGTTGGCAGGGTTCTGCAAGTCATCAAAGTCAGAGTTACGAAATAATTTTATTGAGGTCAGTTCTACTCTGCAGCATTTTGCTGCGTTGTTCTATCTATCATTACTTTATGAATACCTTGAAACTACCGATTAAGGTTAAAATAGATTATAATTTTATATAATCCATCTTTCACACCTCAAAAGACAATTAAGGTGAAGATCACCACGTGACTCTCAATGGGGATTGGAACACAAAGATAGTGCACTATTTGCTGCAAATTGTTTTCGTACTTCTCAGGTGAAGAACAGGGAGAAAATCCTTTGGTAAGTTTCTATTCCATATGATGGGCTACGGGATTCTGCCAAAACTGCAACAGAATTGTCGAGTTATTTTTGTCTGAGTTGTTAACAGTTTATCATTTGAAGGAGAATCATCAGTTACGAGTAATGGCTGCATTTCTCTTGTTGACAGGTTTAATTTTGCCTCTTTTGACAAAAACAGTATAATTTCGACAAACTCGCCTGCCAGTAGCTATTGCAACCTAACTCTGAAATATTGTCATATTAAATAAGCAATTGGCAACCAGAGAGGTCTGTATCTTGTGTAAAACCTCGTTGCTTCGGTTTGCAGTAACATAAGAGATCAAGTTTATTTTCATACTAACAAATTTTCTTAACATTACATTACTGGGTTGAAAAAATAAAAGCGATAGTTTCTCCTATATCGCCGTAGATAGGAAAGTTTCGTATGTTAGTCTTGTAGAAAAATATTCTCCTCACTGCTTGCTATCACTTGCCAAAATCTACTATCGATAGCTCGAATAGTTTAGGATATATGAGAGATTTATGAATATTTCATTCTCTCACGTGAGGTCTGAAGTGAGCGTGCTACATTAGGTTATTTTCTCGAGACTGGCTATAGATAAAGACCTCGTCCTAAGTCTGAGGAAAAATTCAGTATCTTAGCTAAACTTGATTCGCAGCAACATATGGTTAATAAGCACCAAACGCAAAATCATTGCGGCCCTATTTTTCATTGCACCTTTTTCTAGTTTCGAATAGAGCCTTACTTAAATCGGAATATCACAGTAAGTATGACCATTAGCGAGGTGGTGGGCACTTCACCGTGAAACTGACATATAAACCTATAAGTAACGTGAAAATAATTTTTTTACTGGTTACTTTCTGTAAAATTGAGAAAGATTGCAAGGGCGTGCTGCGTGTCGCCAACCGGCGAGCCGAAAGCGGGCAGAGGATGCCTGGTTGGTTGTGGCTCGCCGGCAGTCGCGGGTCGGCGCTGAGCGCCGCTGCGCAGGTAGCCCGCTTCGCGTCGGTGCGGATTCCTCACGCGGCCAGCCAAGGCGACACCCAAACGGCTCGGTCATCGCGCCCTTCGTGGCCCCTGTTACGCTCCAAAGACTTGCCAGCCGCGGCCACGGCTGCTCCAGTGCTGGCAACAAGTTGAAGTAGCCGCTTCGTTTCTGTACGCTGCTTTTCGTCTCGTCGGAACAGCACTCCCCATCTCGCGGCAATGCGCGCCCTCTGCTGCGACTGCAGCACACGATCCGAACTGACGCGAATTGCTGGCTACATTGTTAATTCATTACACAAAGCCCTTGTTGTAACATGCCACTTCCTCCCCCCCCCCCTCCCGCCAAACATCACAGAACCATCTCCGACTTGAACTTCCAATATTCACACACTGCAGATCAAACAATTCATTTGGCCTTATGTGTATTCAACACTTCGCGTAATTTGAGATGGACCAAAATAGCGACTTCTGCTGCTGTGTTTTATTTGGCCCATTGACAATATGCAGCTTTATGTTTAGCTTTGGACAATGGCTTTTTACGAGGGAAGATGTTTTTGTTGTGGTCTTCACTACTGAGACTGGTTTGATGCAGTTCTCCATGCTACTCTATCCTGTGCAAGCTACTTCATCTCCCAGTACGTACTGCAGCCTACATCCTTCTGAATCTGTTTAGTCTATTCATCTCTTGGTCTCCCTCTACGATTTTTACCCTCCACGCTTCCCTGCAATACTAAATTGGTGATCCCTTGATGCCTCAGAATGTGTCCTACCAACCGATCCCTTCTTCTGGTCAAGTTGTGCCACACATTTCTCTTCTCCCCCATTCTATTCAGTACCTCCTCATTAGTTACGCGATCTAGCCACCTAATCTTCAGCATTCTTCTGTAACACATTTCAAAATCTTCGATTCTCTTCTTGTCTAAACTAGCTATAGTCCATGTTTCACTTCCATAAATGGCTACACTCCGTACAAATACTTTCAGAAACGACTTCCTGACACTTAAATCTATACTCGATGTTAACAAATTTCTCTTCTTCAGAAACGCTTTCCTTGCCATTGCCAGTCTACATTTTATATCCTCTCTACTTCGACCATCATCAGTTATTTTGCTCTCCAAATAGCAAAACTCCTTTACTGCTTTAAGTGTCTCATTTCCTAATCTAATTCCCTCAGCATCACCCGACTTAATTAGACTACATTCCATTATCCTCGTTTTGCGTTTGTTGATGTTCACCTTATATTCACCTTTCAAGACACTGTCCATTCAGTTCAACTGTTCTTGCAAGTCGTTTGCTGTCTCTGACAGAATTACAATGTCATCGGCGAACCTCAAAATTTTTATTTCTTCTCCATGGATTTTAATTCCTACTCCGAAGTTTTCTTTTGTTTCCCTTACTGCTTGCTCAATATACAGATTGAATAACATCGGGGAGAGGCTACAACCTTGTCTCACTCCCTTCCCAACCACTGCTTCCCTTTCATGTCCCTCGACTCTTGTAACTGCCATCTGGTTTCTGTGCAATTTGTAAATAGCCTTTCGCTCCCTGTATTTTACCCCTGCCACCTTCAGAATTTGAAAGAGAGTATTCCAGTCAACATTGTCAAAAGCTTTCTCTAAGTCTACAAATGCTAGAAATGTAGGCTTGCCTTTCCTTAATCTATTCTCTAAGATAAGTCGTAGGGTCAGTATTGCCTCACGTGTTCCAACATTTCTACGGAATCCAAAATGATCTTCCCCGAGGTCGGCTTCTACCAGTTTTTGCATTCGTTAAAGAATTCGTGTTAGTATTTTGCAGCCGTTGCTTATTAAACTGATAGTTCGGTAATTTTCACATCTGTCAACACCTGCTTTCTTTGGGATTGGAATTATTATATTCTTCTTGAAGTCTGAGGGTATTTCGCCTGTCTTGTACATCTTGCTTACCAAATGGTAGAGTTTTGTCAGGCTCGCCCTCCCAAGGCTGTCAGTAGCTCCAAGTGACTGTTGTGTACCCCCGGGGCCTTGTTTCGACGTAGGTCTTTCAGGGAGGTATGTGACTCCAAATGACCATTGCACACAGTTCGCTTGGAAACTTGTTGAGATGGACCTGGATTCACTGTTAGGTTTGAAATCTTTTGTCTTCGATAAGATGCAACCTACGTCTCCGTTGGACAGTCTGTGTTGATATGCCAACAAATCTGGCAGGTGCATTCACGAACACGGTAGCTCCTTTGTGTCGTTGTGAGATCCCTGATTCCATCCAACTGACTGGCACATGCAGCGGTGGAGGGCCGCGAGGTGGCCGGGTACCAGTTGTACTCCGTCTGCAGCGCTCCAGGGCAATCAGTGAACTCTTTTAAGGTGCTAAGTAATATTGTGTTCGGCGAACTTACGTGCACGCACTAACAGCTTGTTAGAGACACTGCATTAATTCAAAGTAATTAGGCACACCGAGAACATAAAATTCTCCAAAACATTTTGCACCACACTTTTGACTTCCAGTTAGTATATACACTCCTGGAAATGGAAAAAAGAACACATTGACACCGGTGTGTCAGACCCACCATACTTGCTCCGGACACTGCGAGAGGGCTGTACAAGCAATGATCACACGTACGGCACAGCGGACATACCAGGAACCGCGGTGTTGGACTGTTGGCCGTCGAATGGCGCTAGCTGCGCAGCATTTGTGCACCGCCGCCGTCAGTGTCAGCCAGTTTGCCGTGGCATACGGAGCTCCATCGCAGTCTTTAACACTGGTAGCATGCCGCGACAGCGTGGACGTGAACCGTATGTGCGGTTGACGGACTTTGAGCGAGGGCGTATAGTGGGCATGCGGGAGGCCGGGTGGACGTACCGCCGAATTGCTCAACACGTGGGGCGTGAGGTCTCCACAGTACATCGATGTTGTCGCCAGTGGTCGACGGAAGGTGCACGTGCCCGTCGACCTGGGACCGGACCGCAGCGACGCACGGATGCACGCCAAGACCGTAGGATCCTACGCAGTGCCGTAGGGGACCGCACCGCCACTTCCCAGCAAATTAGGGACACTGTTGCTCCTGGGGTATCGGCGAGGACCATTCGCAACCGTCTCCATGAAGCTGGGCTACGGTCCCGCACACCGTTAGGCCGTCTTCCGCTCACGCCCCAACATCGTGCAGCCCGCCTCCAGTGGTGTCGCGACAGGCGTGAATGGAGGGACGAATGGAGACGTGTCGTCTTCAGCGATGAGAGTCGCTTCTGCCTTGGTGCCAATGATGGTCGTATGCGTGTTTGGCGCCCTGCAGGTGAGCGCCTCAATCAGGACTGCATACGACCGAGGCACACAGGGCCAACACCCGGCATCATGGTGTGGGGAGCGATCTCCTAAACTGGCCGTACACCACTGGTGATCGTCGAGGGGACACTGAATAGTGCACGGTACATCCAAACCGTCATCGCACCCATCGTTCTACCATTCCTAGACCGGCAAGGGAACTTGCTGTTCCAACAGGACAATGCACGTCCGCATGTATCCCGTGCCACCCAACGTGCTCTAGAAGTTGTAAGTCAACTACCCTGGCCAGCAAGATCTCCGGATCTGTCCCCCATTGAGCATGTTTGGGACTGGATGAAGCGTCGTCTCACGCGGTCTGCACGTCCAGCACGAACGCTGGTCCAACTGAGGCGCCAGGTGGAAATGGCATGGCAAGCCGTTCCACAGGACTACATCCAGCATCTCTACGATCGTCTCCATGGGAGAATAGCAGCCTGCATTGCTGCGAAAGGTGGATATACACTGTACTAGTGCCGACATTGTGCATGCTCTGTTGCCTGTGTCTATGTGCCTGTGGTTCTGTCAGTGTGATCATGTGATGTATCTGACCCCAGGAATGTGTCAATAAAGTTTCACCTTCCTGGGACAATGAATTCACGGTGTTCTTATTTCAATTTCCAGGAGTGTATATGATCTCAGAAACCTGTTTCTCAATAGACTTGGAAATTGCTGTGTACAACAAACCTGTCTACAGGGCAAAACTGCTATCGCATTCCCAGTGTAAATGGAATACAACACGCTGTGTCTTTGGTCGTGAAATGGGCAGTGTGGATTGTGATCTCCGCACAGTCTGTCAACAATGCTTGAATGGGTGTTTCAAACTATGTAAGGCATTGGGCTCATTGACACTTACGGAAAGAAGAGTTGTCAGCATGGGGAGTAGCCCTTCAATTTTGCGCGCACCACAGTGACGTCAACCGAACATTCGGCTGCAGTCGCGAGATAAAGAAAGCCTGAAACTGGGCAGCGAGAACATGTTTTGTTAGATCAAATGAACCAAAACATTATGACCACGAGGTGTGGCCTGGTACAGGTCTTTTTATTGGACGCCCCTTCGGCGACTTGCCTGTCCCTAATCTACCTCAGTTAACCAACCGGGGAAAGCGGATCTACAGTTTAACCTGGAATCCGAAACACGCGACGTTTCTGGCGACTCCTCAATCGTTTATAGGTGAAGACTAGGTGTGAAAAATCCTTGGTCCGACCGGGATTCGATCGTGGGACCTCACGGTTCCCAGGCGCTTTACCGCTAGACCACCAAGCCCGACGTGCCCACTGCGGGAATGGATAACCGCCTGATTGCGTTGTGGACAGATGACGCGGGTAGGAAACTGTGCAAGAGGAGAAGCTTGGTTGGCTGGTTTGGGGTATAAAGAGTTCAAATTACAGGGTCATGAGTCCCGTTTTCCTGATGCAAACAAGGCTTAAGGTAAAACAACACCTAAATTACGTTTGGAAAAGTAAAAGGGGCAAAAAGAATGGGGAACCACACCGAAAGAGAAAACGGAAGAAACGAACAAAAGAGGGGGAAAACGAACACCACAAGGAAAAATAGACTAAGGTATTAAAACCATAGAGCAGATGGACTGGCTGGCTGACCACAAGAATAGAAGAGGTTGAGACAGCCACTCTGCAACACACTAAAATGTCCACCGCAAAAGCACAAGGCGAGATGAACACAGGTAGGGGAAAGACGAACACAAATGCAAAGAAAGGGTGACAGAGAGAGAAAGTGGAGGGAGGGTGGAGGTCTCGGAGACAAGGCCAGACGCGCACCCTGAGATGGTATGATAAAAAAAACCTCACGAATAAAACGTAAAACTGAATCTGCTGTTGAGGCATTGTTGCTCAACACCGTGAGTAGGGAGCTGGGAAGGTTAAAAGTCCGCCGCAGAGCGGCTAAAATTGGGCAGTCCAACAAGATTTGGACGAGAGTCATATGGGTGCCACAGCGACACCGAGGTGGGTCCTCGAGACAGAGGAGGTAACCGCGTGTTAGTCACGTATAGCTGTTCAGGTGCTACTGTGGTGAGACATGTATGGAAAGTGGTTAAAGGGCGGAGAGACCACGAGTAGGCAGCAAGGTGTTGTACGCACACGGTCTGAAAAGCAGGACAGGCGGCAACCTGTGGCAGATCTGACGACACAGTACAATTATGGAGCAAGTATGCGTTCTGGAGCACGCCGTCCACATTGCTGTAAAAGGTCCTCCCTTGTTGACTCAAGAACATTGCCATTCACGTTTGCAGTGAGCACGGGATCGTCATAATTGCACTGTGGATCGATGGAAACGAGTCGTCGCCTGGTCGGATGAATCACGTTTGCTGTTCCACTAGACCTATCCCTGCCAACCAGGCTGATGGCTGCTCCAAACGTGCAGTAGGCCGGTGGGGGTAGTACTGTGCTCTGAGGGACATTCACCTGGGCCTCCATGCTACAGGTAGTAGTAGTTGAAGGCGCCGTATCAGCTGTGCACTACATGGGCATTATTGCGGACCACCTGCGTGGTTAATGACATTCCCGAAGCAGTGGCTTCTTTCAGCTGGAGAACTGTCCGTGGCCCGAGGGCACAATCGTGTTGTTGTAGTTTCAAGAGCACGACTGATGTTGATGTCTTGGCCACCAAATTCGCTTGAGCCGAACGCTATAGAACACATATGGGACGCTTACGGGCGCCAGCGCTTTGGCTCCAGACTACCGGCTCGTAATTTGGGGAAATAGAGTGACGTGTGCGTTGACATCTAGTGCCACGTAGTTCCAGGAACCTACCAAGGAATTGAGGAATCCGTGACACACAGAATCGCTGCAGTTTGCGGTCGAAACTCTAAAACCCTCGCAATACCAAGTTACTTTATATTTTAAAATTTTGAAAAAAAGTACGTATTGTTTTTAATGAATTCTTCTACCAGATTCCATAATTTGTTTAAAATTTTTAGTTAATGTTAACAAAAAATTGAAGTCTTAGGATATGATGTCACTTCCCCAGTGAATGTCGTATTCAGTATTTTCAGGTTCAGGACTTCACTTACACGTCAGTATCTCTTTAAACATTATGTTGTGAGTTAAAGTAAACGTCTAGTAATGAAATTTGCATTTTAAAAATTATCTTTTTTTCGGTGGACATAAAGTACTCCTCCCACCCTCCGTCGCGTTGGTAGCCTACGTTACTGAAGTTGCGTCGATATTGTTAAGAGTGTTATTTCATGTTCTGGACTCTACTTACACATCAGTATGTCTCTGAGAAGTATCTTGTTAAGAGAAGTCAGCAATAAATAACGAGTTTTATTTTTGATTTTTTTTAGAGTGGACATAAATACTCTCCCTCCCTCCCTCCCTCCCCCCTCCACCTCTCTCCCTCCCTCCCTCCGGTTAATGCATGTTATGGTAAATGCGTTGACATTGCTGTGGTGAAGGAGGTGCTCATAACATTTGGCTAATCAGTGTAGCAGCTGCGGCTCTCTCCCAAACCTCCAGATGTCACACACTCAGAGCGTTACCAAACGTTATGTCGATAAAGTATTAACCAAAACACCGATGTAGTCCGTGCTCTGTGCTGTCGTCCGGTAGAACATGTGTAAATGGTAATTAAAAGTTAACACCAGTACTAAGGAGTGCAGCAAAAGCTCATCTGTGAGGTATAAATATCGAAATCTTAGGTGGGTGAGTTCGTAGAGTGTCAGGTCGTGGTATTAAAGGTTCCGAGTTCGAAACCCACTGATGGCATTTTTTGTAACAGCTTACGCGTGAAATTGTTACATGGGATAACATTTTTCTGACGTAAAAAGGACGTTTCGGAGTTTGTAGCAAAGTACTTTTGGCACTCTGCTTTGTTAGTTGAAAGTAGCGAACCTATAGAGTACATTTGTGTAGCTACGTGTGGTTTTACCTTTAAAAATATACGCTACAAGTTTGCTACAAACTCCGAAACGTCCTTTTTACATGTCAGAAAATGTTCTCCCATATAACAATTTCAGGGACCGATGACCTCTGCAGTTTGGTCCCTTTAATCCTCAAACCATCCTATAACAATTTCACGCATAAGCTGTTAAAATCGCCGTCGGTGGGTGTAGAACTCACAACCTTGTAATGGTACTTGAATTACGTAACCATTACGGCACCTCACCTCAACCTCTCGATACCAGCAATATTCTACTGTGTTACATATTTCTGTGACAACATTCAGATTTGATTTTATTAATGTAAAGGTATTTCGATACGTTGATATGTATATATTGCAATGATATTATTCTTATGTGTATTCTTTCTTTTGTCACTATGATCTTTGACGTACTTGTAACTCTGGTTTTTTGGGCGCGTAAGCGGTTATTAGAGAGTCAAGCTTTGGTTGTCATGTTGAAACGACGCAAATTGTAGTCAGTTTATGAAATGTGAACTTTAACAGTGAGGAAGATATTTTCAAGTATGTTTTATATTGTGAAGTGATGTTGCAACAAAAGTAATAAAAAAGAAGTGTAACTTATATTCGGAGTGCTGATTACTTTTTACATCACCATTGACCTAATTTGCAAAAGTTTAATCTGCAAGAATGGTTTATGAAACACATCTATAAAACTTTTGAATATCGCAGAATAACACCTAGGCCTCTTTGCATCCGAGCCTGGAATCATCACTACCTAGATTTTCGACGATTGAGCCATGAGTTCACAACGAGACCAGCGCGGGAAACACGAAAAGATGAGTGCCTAGTTTATCCATTATTTCAAGAAATGACTTTATTAACTGTGCTCTAAGGACACCTGCCACATAATATAACTTTGTTGTTGCCCGAAAATGCAATATTTTGCAGCGTGAGCGACACTACAATCATAATTAATTTTTGACCTTTGTTGTGGTAGGGTTGTTAGAACCTGTAGTACGACGATCTGACGCTCTACCAACTCACCTACCACGTGTAACAGATGCGCCTTTTCTGTATTCCGTAGTTGTGGCGTTGGTTTTAATTACCATCTACACGTGTTCTACAGGACGACAGCACACAGCACGGACTACATCGGTGTTTCGGTTGATACTCACCCTGCCGACACACAACGTGTAGTACCGATTTGACAAGGGGAGCCCACGACGTTTGGAACGCGGATTTACTGCAAACTTCGTACACTCGTAGTACTCCATTAGGACAACAAAATGTGTAAGCAGTAGCGCGTACTTCTCAAGCGTTATTGAGACAATCGCAAGATAGTTTCGATCGCCAAATATCGTCAAATTTTAGCAGGAAGTGGCCATTTTTACCAGAAAGTGGTGGCAGCCGAGTTGTTAGCGTTTAAGTCCCATAATCGCTGCGTCGCCGGATCGGGTCCCGCTCGTCACTTTTTTTTTTTTTTTTTTAATTTCTAACACAGTCATTTTCTTTACTATTTATATTACAACTGATGTAATGGGAAAATACATGTAATCGGATGAACTTTCATTAAATTTACAATGTTATTTGGCAGTCTACAAATTTTTATTATCACGAATTATATAATATTCATAACTGCTGCATAGTCAACGGCCAAACGCTTAAAGTGATACTGAAAATGTATGCTTGTCCGTGTCTTCGAAATTGTTCGTATTTAATCGAAAGAGAACGAGAAATTGCTTCTCTTGAAGACGTTATTAAAACACACTCGATACTGCATGACCAATGATCAGCACCGATATTTAAGGAAATGCTGCGTTATCCATGGTTTGCTTCCAAATTGCCGGCCGCTGGTGGCCGAGCGGTTCTGGCGCTACAGTCTGGAACCGCGCGACCGCTACGGTCGCAGGTTCGAATCCTGCCTCGGGCATGGATGTGTGTGTGTTGTCCTTAGGTTAGTTCGGTTTAAGTAGTTCTAAGTTCTAGGGGACTTATGACCTCAGCAGTTGAGTCCCATAGTGCTCAGAGCCATTTGAACCATTTTTTTTTTTTTTTTTTTTGGTTCCAAATTATCGGCTGAAAGAGAGGGTTTTGAAAATGTTAACGAGGTTTGTTTTTCCACGGAAAACCTCATAAGACCTTGCGTGTGCGGAAACATAGCATTTATTCAATGCAGCTTGTGCCGTTTAACTTTGTTTCTGACCGCCCCCGGTAGCTGAGTGGTCAGCGTGACAGAATGTCAATCCTAAGGGGCCGGGTTCGATTCCGGGCTGGGTCGGAGATTTTCTCCGCTCAGGGACTGGGTGTCGTGTTGTCCTAATCATCACCATTTCATCCCCATCGACGCGCAAGTCGCCGCAGTGGCATCAAATCGAAAGACTTGCACCATGCGAAAGGTCTACCCGACGGGAGACCCTAGTCACACGACATCATTATAAATTTGTTTTTCATGTTTTTACTTAAAATACCATCCCGCAACTTGTAATCGTAATGTCGAAAGCGACGATTAATTGTACGGCTTTCGAAAGCCGTCTGTGCCGGTCAAAATTTCTCAGGTAACAAGTCGGTTCGGGCTCCTTCCAGGTGTAAGGGATTTCTCAAATCACGGACAAGCATACATTTTCAGTATTACTTTATGCGTTTGGCCGTTTACTAGTCGGTAGTTAGGAATATTATGTTATTCGTGATAATAAAAATTTGTAGACTGCCAAATAACATTGTAAATTTAATGAAAGTTCATCCGATTACATGTATTTTCCCATTACATCAGTTGTAATATAAATAGTAAAGAAAATGACTGTGTTAGAAATTTAAAAAAAAAAAAATGACGAGCGGGACCCGATCCGGCGACCCAGCGATTACGGGACTTAAACGCTAACCACTTTTGCATTTTGTTCGTTATTGATCATTGTGTTTGGTCGTTGCGGACGTCGCAAGACATCCTGTTCAAGTTCGGTGGTTGATCCTTCCACTCAGTTTTTTATTACAGAGGCCAACCGGCTCTCTGACCGAACACGCTGAGCTACCGTGCCGGCTGCCAACTCGGCTGCCGGCGCTTCGTGGTAAAAACGGCCACGCACAGGTATATATCAGACGACTGAAACTATCTTACGATTGTCTCAATAACGCTTGAGAAGCACGCGCTCCTGCTTACACATTTTGTTGTCCTAATGGAGTACTACGAGTGTACGAAGTTTGCAGTAAATCCGCGTTCCAAACGCCGTGGCCTCCGCTTGTGAGTGTTTGGGTGTCAGGTAGCGGGAGGAAGATCAGGAGCGCGGAATGCACGTGAAGCGGCAGGGGCAGGCGACCCCGGCTAGGCGGAAGGCGCGCGGCGCTATTTGCGGCGCCGGCGCGGCGCGGGCCGCGCTCTATAAATACGGGTAGCGCAGCGCTGCAGCGAGCTCCTGCCGCGACCTTCGTCCCTCCATCCTCGGCCGACCCACGTGCTCGTATCGAAACAACTCTGGTCGCCGGGGGTCCGTCTACAACGTACGCGGTTTGTACGATTTGCTTTGGAAAAGCTGATCAAGCAACCAACATAAACCTTTTTGCACATTGTTTATTTGATTCTTGGACAACTTTTTCTGACTTTTCGAAAAGAAATTGAGTCGTCGTTTAGCCCCCATATCCGGGGAATTAAAATCCGAGGTGCGTCCATTTTGTCGTGTGTTTTTGTTAAGGTCTTGCAATAACTAATGAACTTGGAAGAGCAGTTGAACGGAATGGACAGTGTCGTGAAAGGAGGGTATAAGATGAACATCGACGAAAGCTAAACGAGGATAATGGAATGTAGTTGAATGAAATCGGGTGATGCTGAGGAATTAGATTAGGAAATGAGACACTTAAAGTAGTAAAGCAGTTTTGCTATTTGGGGTGCAAAATAGCTGATGATGGTCGAAGTAGAGAGGATATAAAATGTAGACTGGCAATGGCAGGGAAAGCGTTTCTGAAGAAGAGAAATTTGTTAACATCGAGTATAGATTTAAGTGCCAGGAAGTTGTTTGTGAAAGTATTTGTATGGAGTGTAGCCATGTATGGAAGTGAAACGTGGACGATAAATAGTTTGGACAAGGAGAGAATAGAAGCTTTCGAAATGTGGTGCTACAGAAGAATGCTGAAGATTAGATGGGTAGATCACATAACTAATGAGGAAGTATTGAATTGGGGAGAAGAGGAGTTTGTGGCACAACTTGACAAGAAGTAGGGACCGGTTGGTAGGGCATATTCTGAGGCATCAAGGGATCACCAATTTAGTACTGGAGAGCAGCGTGGAGGGTAAAAATCGTAGAGGGAGACCAAGAGATGAATACGCTAAGCAGATTCATAAGGATGTAGGTGGCAGTAAGTACTAGGAGATGAAGAAGCTTGCACAGGATAGAGTAGCATGGAGAGCTGCATCAAACCAGTCTCCGGACTGAAGACCACAACAACAACAATGAACAATTCAAAAAATTGCCGTATAACTCCTTGTGGACTTGCCCGAGGAGTAATTTAGTCCGATTTCAGAACGATTTCGTAATTAATGTGCCCGCAGCTTGACCTACAGTGTATTCAAGCTGGCGGAATGGATTGAGGGCACATTAATGAAGATAACTTTCTGAAATTTCGCCAAATTACTCCTAGGACATGTCCACAAGGAGTAATAGGGTACTTCTTAATTTTAATTTATTCGTGAGTTATTTTAAAAAAAGTGACCCAAAACAGACGACGAAACGTCATTTTTTCCACACTTCCGCCATTTTATTACTTTTTAAAATAAAATAACTTTGCTGATACGCTGTGTGCAATATCATATAAAGGTTTTTTTCTTTCCAGATAAGATTTGCAGACTGCAGGACAACCGTATTGGATCACCTCATTTTCAACAGGGCAACTTTAACTCCCCGGACAGGGGCTTAATGACGACTGAATTTTTTTAAAAAATCAGAAAATGTTGTCCAACAATCAATAAATAACGTGCAGAAAGGTTTACTTTGATTGCTTGGTTAGTTTTTCCAAAAAAATAAATCGTAAAAGCACTTACAGGATGACTGACGAGAACGGACCCTTAATTTAATGATCATTTGTCGTGAAATGACCGTCAGCAACACTGATATTTATCGACTATGTTGAATGAATAATATTTTTATTTTTCTTAATTTTTACACACTGTTTTATTTATTACTATTCAGGATCGTTGGACAGTAACACACTATCTCAGCGACTCAGCACGTGCGGTGTGCTCACTTGCATCAGATGAAAATAACTCCAGTAATGAAGATGGCAGTGAACGTCTAAGTTTGGAATTCCTTGTCATGTAGGCGTCCGCAGTAGGCATAGAAAGATTTCAGAGAAGCACTCCTGAGATCGTAACATTTAGTTCGAAAGTGTAAGAAAGAGGAGGAGGGAAGATATATGGGAAACTGTGGGAAATAGCCGTCTTTGTGGAATCCTACAATAGATTATCATTAACCCAGGAAGACTGATTAGAATAGAAAGTACAGAAAGACATGTCCATTCTAACTTTTTTTTCTGTGATGAAGCCTTGGTCTTCGTCTACAGTGTTTCCCCTCCCCCTAACAACCCCTAACTTGATACCTCAAGATGGACCCTATCATCCAACCCCTTTTTTTAGCAAGTTGTGCCACAAATTTCTTTTCTGTCCGATTCAGTTCAGCGTCATAAGGGTTATATTAAAAATTTTAGGTCTTCTTTATTCACCACTACAGGTAATATTTTGCCAGTCTCGCTTCGGCTTAATTTATTATGGCACCATCAGTGACCCGAAAAATTTTCATTTGTATGCCACACTTTGTTTCCATATTCTCCTGTTGGACGTGTAGGATACAGACGGCCCCGACCTTGGTAGCGTTTGCTGAATATGTGTTTTATTACATACTGTGTGCATTGATAGTGTTCAGCGTGTGTTCTTGCAGTACTACGATGAAACTGTTGTTCCGCCTGTACCACTGTAAACAATTTTCAGCGCAGGATGCAAACTCCACTATATCGTATCAAGGCTTTCGTGGCCGCTATTTTCGTCCTTGCTGAATTATGGGCATTACGCCCCATGCTTCAACACATATACCGATGTGGGTAATTGAGTGCAGCTAAATGAAATTCGGAGCCCTTCAAAAACTGCTGATCGTGTTGACAAATAGAGTTTATAATACTGTACATTGATTGTACCGGGCTGAAAGGGAACTCCCAAAAAGCCAAAATAAAACTCAGGCAGTGTGATTGTGGTGTATATTTTGATATAGATATTTTGATAGATCAGAAGATTATGAAATTTAAATTGGATGTTGTCTAGGCAAAGTATTAGGAGAGAGATCAGTGTAAGTTTATCGATGTTTAAATTAATTATTTGTAATCAAAACTTCGTTGTTTGACTAAAACTACTTATTAGAATCCAAGAATTTTTAGATCGTGCTTCGATTGAAATACTCCATTTGCTTCAGAAGACATTTCTCACAAAGGTGTCAAACTTAAGATTAGTGGTGTTCTCATATTAGGCTTTGGAGGATGTTCATTGAAACTGTGGTCCACAAAACGGGTTGTGTCACTGCAAGTAAGCGGACACATGTTAGCAGTGCTGCGGATAATTTCTGAAAGTGTAACGAAATACGGAAATGTGGACAGCACGAAGAAGTAAGCAGTAGTAAAAAGATGGAGATGGAAAGGGGCTTATGCTCTGACCGAAAGTGTGTGTCACATCAGAACCAACATCTACCTGTAAAATTTTAAGTTATATTCTTACAAAACAGTGTTCATCTGAAGCAGCCGATTAGATACAGGCCGGCAGGTTGCAGTCGTTCTTAGACTGACAAAAAGCGCGGATAATTCAGTAGAACTCTATCGAAATAATGGCCGAATTTCTAATCATACAATGAAGGGTTTCACGACCGGATGGTACTGTTGTTGATAATTCTTCCGGCTTATATGGCCGTGGTCCATGGAATTCTTCTATTCCTAACGTTTCGTCCAATACTACGTTGGAAATCTTCAAAGGTATGGCTGGTGCTGCTGAGTCCTGCCGAGTGATCTTAATAGCATAAACCCTAAAATTCAGTTTACCATTGAAGTGGAAAAAGGCCAGGCTATTTCGTTTCTCGATGTGTTAGTCATGAGACAGACCGATGACAGTCTAAAACATAAAGTGTTTCGGAAGAGCACACATACTGATAGATACTTACATAAGAACTCCAATCATCACCTACAACAAAAAAGAGGTGTAATCAAAAGTTTAGTGAACAGGGCAAAACGGATTTGTACGCCGGAACATCTGGATACGGAACTGAATCATCTGAAACAAGCCTTCGAAAAGAATGGGTACTCAAACAAAGAAATTAATAGAGTTTTAAGACCTAATTACAGCAGGCCAAAGGACAAGGATGGTACACAGCAATGGAAGAACACAGTGTCTTTACCTTTCATTAGTAAGGTTACAGATAGAATCGGCAAAATTTTGCTGAAACATAAAGTGAAACCGGTATTCAAACCTACCAGGAAAATAGGACAAGTACTTCGTTCTGTTAAAGATAGGCCACCATTATCATCTAGCGGTGTGTATAAAATTCCATGTACTTGTGGCCAGGTCTATACTGGTACTACGAAAAGAAGTGTGAATACGAGGGTAAAGGAGCATAAAAGTCTTTGCCGACTGGGTAAAACAGATAAATCGGCCGTTGCGGAACATGCACTTCAGTCCGGTGACAATGTAGTTAAGTTTTCTAAAAATACAGTTTTAAGTGCTACCACGAACTATTATCCACGACTGTATAGGGAGGCTATTGAAATTTATAACATGAAGATAATTTTAATAGAAAAGAAGAGGCCTTGAAATTAAGCGAGATATGGACAGTGGCGTTACAGAATCGATAAGTGATTTTTATCTGTGACGGACTATTATCGACAGTTACATTTTATCTTTGACTAGTTTTCTCTCTGCTACTATGTGCAAGCTAGACCACGCCCACTTTCCTCGGTATTTAGGCCGCTCTCCGACGCCCGACTCGTCAGTCGGCAGGACTCAGCAGGACCAGCCATACCTCTGAAGATGTCCAGCGTAGTATTGGACGAAACGTTAGGAATAGAATAATTCCATGGACCACGACCATATAACCCAGAAGAATTATCAACAACAGCCGAATTTCTGTTTTTGCAGTTACGGGGCTGCAGTCGTAGTTGCTGCGAACCCTCGTAAGTTCGACGAACTTGGTAGTATATCGGCGGGCTTCGCCATCGTGAAAGCAACGCCAGTGGCAGTCATACGAGAGCAATTTTGGAAGGCGTCCAAGGCGGTGGCACGCCGCGACTCCAGCGGCACGCCACTGGCTCGTGTCCACCGCTGGTTCAGCGCGGGCGGCACGCGAGTAGTGTAGCCGTACAGCCGCCCTAGCAACAGATGCCGTTCACGGACCAGGGGACACGGCGGATAGGCGAAATGACGTGGACAGTGGCAGTAGTGGGACGGTTGTGTGTGACTGCCAACAGCGCAGGTAAGCACGTGTCGTGCTGCACTAGGCATCAGTGCAGGTTGCATTGAGCGGCCGTGGTCGACATGCGGTGAAAGACCCGACAGAGTTCCGAAGAGGGCAGATTGCGGGGGCCTGATCAGCTGGAGCTTCAGTATCAGAGACAGCCAACTTATTGAATCTTTCAAGAGCCACTGTTTCAACAGCCATGACAGCCTACACAAAATATGGAAAGACGTCATCGTGTAAACGTAATACCGAGCGCAAATCAAAACTAAATGACAGAGATCGTCGTGCGCTAACACAAAACTAGGGCGGCGGCTAAAGTGACTGCACAGCCCAATAGCCATCTTCGAGACTCCGTATCGATCGACACTGTCCGCCGAGAACTTCATAAACGAATATTCAATAAATAAATAAGATGAACATCAACAAAAGCAAAACGAGGATAATGGAATGTAGTGGAATTAAGTCGGGTGATGCTGAGGGAATTAGATTAGGAAATGAGACACTTTAAGTAGTAAAGGAGTTTTGCTATTTGGGGAGCAAAATAACTGATGATGGTCGAAGTGCAGAGGATATAAAATGTAGACTGGCAAGGAAAGCGTTTCTGAAGAAGAGAAATTTGTTAACATCGAGTATAGATTTAAGTGTCAGGAAGTCGTTTCTGAAAGTATTTGTATGGAGTGTAGCCATGTATGGAAGTGAAACATGGACGATAACTAGTGTGGACAAGTAGAGAATAGAAGCTTTCGAAATGTGGTGCTATAGAAGAACGCTGAAGATAAGGTGGGTAGATCACGTAACTAATGATGAGGTATTGAATAGAATTGAGGAGAAGAGAAGTTTGTGGCACAACTTGACTAGAAGAAGGGATCGGTTGGTAGGACATGTTCTGAGGCATCGAGGGATCACCAATTTAGCACTGGAGGGCAGCGTGGAGGGTAAAAATCGTAGGAGATCAAGAAATGAATACACCAATCAGATTCAGAAGGATGTAGGTTGCAGTAAGTACTGGGAGATGAAGAAGCTTGCACAGGATAGAGTAGCATGGAGAGCTGCATCAAACCAGTCTCAGGACCGAAGACCACAACAACAACAAATAAATAAATAAATGACTCTAAGCACTATGGAACTTAACACCTGAGGTCATCAGTCCCCTAGACTTAGAACTGCTTGAACCTAACTAACCTAAGGACATCACACACATCAATGCCCGAGGCAGGATTCGAACCTGCGACCGTAGGAGCAGCGCGGTTCCGGACTGAGTCGCCTAGAACCGCTGGGTCACAACGGCCGGCGCGAATATTCATGGACGAGGTCCTATATCGAAACCATTAGTGACGGCAAGCAACGCAAAGAAGGGTAAAACATGGTGTCAGGAGCATAAATCCTGGACGGCTGATCAGTGGAAACACGTCATATTGTCTGACGAGGCAACGTTTCGGTTATTTCCAACATCGGGCCGGGTTTACGTCTGGATAACGCCAAAAGAAGCCTAAAATCCCGATTGCTTCATTCCAACTGTTATGCATGGAGGTGGAAGTGTGGTGGTGTGGGCAGCCATATTATTGTATTCTGCTGGTCCCATCATTACTCTCAAAAGCCTTGTTACAGCCAACGATTATGTGAACATTTTAAGTGTTCAGGTGCACCCCATGATTCAAATGTTGTTCCCCAACAACGATGCCATAATTCAGTGCGATGAAGCACCCTTTCGGACAGCCAGTACAGTACAACCGTGGTGCGAGCAGCATGCAACTGAACTGCAGGTTCGCAGAAGAGCTTCTGTGAAGTTTGGAGGGTAGGAGACGAGGTACTGGCTGAACTGAAGCGGTGAGGACGGGTCGTGAGTCGTGCTTGGGTAGCTCAGTCGGTAGAGCACTTGTCCACGGAAGGCAAAGGTCCCGAGTTCGAGTCTCGGTCTGGCACACAGTTTTAATCTGGCAGCAAGTTTCATATCAGCGCACACTCCGCTGCAGAGTGAAAATTTCATTCACGAAGTTCACTGTATTGTAGCAACAAGTTATTGGAGGGCTGTGGGGCTAAAATGTTGAGCTCAAGTGATCTGTGGTATGCGTGCGCAGGTCATCGGGCGAGAAATTGCGCATCTAGTGCCCCAAGGCTAATAGCTTCCGTATACGGTAGTGTTCCGTGACCGTCTTGGGCAGCTCGAAGCGGACAAAGCTGTTGCCGTGTCCGGCACCTAGTGGCTAATACGCGACCACCAGTCCTAGTAAGACACGATGGACCGAACCCTTTGACAGCTAGCGGTCTAAATCTGTCCCACGAAAGTCTAGAAGGATCATCTCTGGTGAACACGATGTTGGACCGTCTCGTAGAGATCCTTATGTCCGGAAAGATTTCGACCAAGAACAGGCAACGTGACGGTGCACCATCTTGCTGAAACACTACCACTGTAAGTGAGACGCAACGTCAAATTCGAACATGTCCACATAAACTGTTGCCGTAATTATAGGTACAGTGTAATAGAAATAGCCAGTAATTGCGTTGTGCTTTAAGCCACATTATACATTCACTTCCTGGCTGCCCTTATCTGCATGATACGTCTATTGTCAAACCCCCAGAGCCGGACATCATACCTGTTTACATTCCCGGAGACGGAAAAGTCGCAAAACTTCATTAAGTAGTCATTGCTTGCTTCGATGCGTTCCAATATGTTTCTAGGAAAGTCAAGTTTGCCTGGGCCTATCATCCGGCTGCAAAGCCTGCATGAGTTGCACTTTGTATGTAAGAAAATGCAGCCATTTGTGTAAACACGACGCATCGATGCCGTGACGCATAGAGTTAAGTGTCGTCACTCAGCCAGGTCCACACTGCCAGTGTTGCTGAACTGTAACGGCCGACCGTGTTTCATGAGACCACAAAACACACTGCGCTTTCTCCTGCATGGACGTCATTGTGGCAGCAGCATTCTCAAGTTACGCTGCCTGTAACAAGAGAGCGAAAAGAAATCAGATGCCGTAAGAGCGCATGTAGAACTGTCTCCACAAAAACTTCATTACTTAAGCTACCATTTGCAATTAACCCTGCAGCTGTCCGCAGCTCGTGGTCGTGCGGTAGCGTTCTCGCTTCCCGCGCCCGGGTTCCCGGGTTCGATTCCCGGCGGTGTCAGGGATTTTCTCTGCCTCGTGATGACTGGGTGTTGTGTGATGTCCTTAGGTTAGTTAGGTTTAAGTAGTTCTAAGTTCTAGGGGACTGATGACCATAGATGTTAAGTCCCATAGTGCTCAGAGCCATTTGAACCATAACCCTGCAGCTGTATCTAGCATTGTTATATATATCAGGGAACTATGTGATGCGCAACCAGCATTTGATTAATAGAACCCTGTACGTTATGCTGGACGGCGGATGTTGCAAACGAAATAAAAAGAACGTCGGTTGTCCCCCAAGAACGCATAATACGACACGTAATGTTTTCAGTGTATATAAATGATTTATCAGATAGGGCGAGGCAAAAATTAGCATCTGACGAGGCTACTATAGGGCGGAAAATATCGTCCTTGTTCATCCGTAAGGAGTTGTAGAAATGCTTGGACATAATTTATACTAGGTGCAATCAGTGGCTACTCACTTTGGAATTTAGGTACATGTAATGCAGTGGTTATACGTAAGAAAGGACAAAGAAACCGCTAGTAGGCGAATGTAAGATTAGTGATTAAAATTGTAGCACGTCACACCGTGTACGTTTAACGTAAACACCGGACACGGATTAGCTCGTTCCGGCTAGCCACTTGCAGTCTAAAAAGCAGTCCGAAGAGCGATCTATGATCGTGAGACATATAATCAGCATGTCACCAGACTCTTCAGAAGTCATTACTAGTAGATTAATCCTGGTGGCCGGCCGGTGTGGCCGAGCGGTTCTAGGCGCTACAGTCTGGAACCGCGCGTCCGCTACGGTCGTAGCCTCGGGCATGGATGTGTGTGATGTCCTTAGGTTAGTTAGGTTTAAGTAGTTCTACATCTACATCTATACTCCGCGAGCCACCTTACGGTGTGTGGCGGAGGGTACTTATTGTACCACTATCTAATCCCCCCTTCCCTGTTCCATTCACGAATTGTGCGTGGGAAGAACGACTGCTTGTAAGTCTCCGTATTTGCTCTAATTTCTCGGATCTTTTCGTTGTGATCATTACGCGAGATATATGTGGGCGGTAGTAATATGTTGCCCATCTCTTCCCGGAATGTGCTCTCTCGTAATTTCGATAATAAACCTCTCCGTATTGCGTAACGCCTTTCTTGAAGTGTCCGCCACTGGAGCTTGTTCAGCATCTCCGTAACGCTCTCGCGCTGACTAAATGTCCCCATGACGAATCGCGCTGCTTTTCGCTGGATCATGTCTATCTCTTCTATTAATCCAACCTGGTAAGGGTCCCATACTGATGGGCAATACTCAAGAATCGGACGAACAAGCGTTTTGTAAGCTACTTCTTTCGTCGATGAGTCACATTTTCTTAGAATTCTTCCTATGAATCTCAACCTGGCGCCTGCTTTTCCCACTATTTGTTTTATGTGATCATTCCACTTCAGATCGCTCCGGATAGTAACTCCTAAGTATTTTACGGTCGTTACCGCTTCCAATGATTTACCACCTATGGCATAATCGTACTGGAATGGATTTCTGCCCCTATGTATGCGCATTATATTACATTTATCTACGTTTAGGGAAAGCTGCCAGCTGTCGCACCATTCATTAATCCTCTGCAGGTCTTCCTGGAGTACGTACGAGTCTTCTGATGTTGCTACTTTCTTGTAGACAACCGTGTCATCTGCAAATAGCCTCACGGAGCTACCGATGTTGTCAACTAAGTCATTTATGTATATTGTAAACAATAAAGGTCCTATCACGCTTCCTTGCGGTACTCCCGAAATTACCTCTACATCTGCAGATTTTGAACCGTTAAGAATGACATGTTGTGTTCTTTCTTCTAGGAAATCCTGAATCCAATCACAAACCTGGTCCGATATTCCGTTAAGCTCGTATTTTTTTCACTAAACGTAAGTGCGGAACCGTATCAAATGCCTTCCTGAAGTCCAGGAATACGGCATCAATCTGCTCGCCAGTGTCTACGGCACTGTGAATTTCTTGGACAAATAGGGCGAGCTGAGTTTCACATGATCTCTGTTTGCGGAATCCATGTTGGTTATGATGAAGGAGATTTGTATTATCTAAGAACGTCATAATACGAGAACATAAAACATGTTCCATTATTCTACAACAGATTGACGTAAGCGAAATAGGCCTATAATTATTCGCATCTGATTTATGACCCTTCTTGAAAATGGGAACGACCTGCGCTTTCTTCCAGTCGCTAGGTACTTTACGTTCTTCCAGAGATCTTCGATAAATTGCTGATAGAAAGGGGGCAAGTTCTTTAGCATAATCACTGTAGAATCTTACGGGTATCTCGTCTGGTCCGGATGCTTTTCCGCTACTAAGTGATAGCAGTTGTTTTTCAATTCCGATATCGTTTATTTCAATATTTTCCATTTTGGCGTCCGTGCGACGGCTGAAGTCAGGGACCGTGTTACGATTTTCCGCAGTGAAACAGTTTCGGAACACTGAATTCAGTATTTCTGCCTTTCTTCGGTCGTCCTCTGTTTCGGTGCCATCGTGGTCAACGAGTGACTGAATAGGGGATTTAGATCCGCTTACCGATTTTACATATGACCAAAACTTTTTAGGGTTCTTGTTTAGATTGTTTGCCAATGTTTTATGTTCGAATTCGTTGAATGCTTCTCTCATTGCTCTCTTTACGCTCTTTTTCGCTTCGTTCAGCTTTTCCTTATCAGCTATGATTCGACTACTCTTAAACCTATGATGAAGCTTTCTTTGTTTCCGTAGTACCTTTCGTACATGATTGTTATACCACGGTGGATCTTTCCCCTCGCTTTGGACCTTAGTCGGTACGAACTTATCTAAGGCGTACTGGACGATGTTTCTGAATTTTTTCCATTTTTGTTCCACATCCTCTTCCTCAGAAATGAACGTTTGATGGTGGTCACTCAGATATTCTGCGATTTGTGCCCTATCACTCTTGTTAAGCAAATATATTTTCCTTCCTTTCTTGGCATTTCTTATTACACTTGTAGTCATTGATGCAACCACTGACTTATGATCACTGATACCCTCTTCTACATTCACGGAGTCGAAAAGTTCCGGTCTATTTGTTGCTATGAGGTCTAAAACAGCTTCACGAGTTGGTTCTCTAACTATCTGCTCGAAGTAATTCTCGGACAAGGCAGTCAGGGTAATGTCACAAGAGTCTCTGTCCCTGGCTCCAGTTCTGATTGTGTGACTATCCCATTCTATACCTGGTAGATTGAAGTCTCCCCCTATTACAATAGTATGATCACGAAACTTCTTCACGACGTTCTGCAGGTTCTCTCTGAGGCGCTCAACTACTACGGTTGCTGATGCAGGTTGTCTATAGAAGCATCCGACTATCATATCTGACCCACCTTTGATACTTAACCCAGATTATTTCACATTCGCATTCGCTAATAACTTCACTGGATATTATTGAATTCTTTACTGCTATAAATACTCCTCCACCATTGGCGTTTATCCTATCCTTGCGGTATATATTCCATTCTGTGTCTAGGATTTCGTTACTGTTCACTTCCAGTTTTAACCAACTTTCCGTTCCTAATACTATATGCGCACTATTTCCTTCAATAAGCGATACTAATTCAGGAACCTTGCCCTGGATACTCCTGCAGTTTACCAATAATACGTTAACTTTTCCTGTTTTTGGTCTCTGAGGACGGACGTTCTTTATCAACGATGCTGATGTTCTCTCTGGTAAGCCGTCAGGTATTTTATCGTTTCGCCCAAGGGGGGGTCCCTCTAACCTAAAAAACCCCCGTGTGCACGCCACACGTACTCTGCTACCCTAGTAGCTGCTTCCGGTGTGTAGTGCACGCCTGACCTGTCTAGGGGGGCCCTACAGTTCTCCACCCAATAACGGAGGTCGATGAATTTGCAACCATTATAGTCGCAGAGTCGTCTGAGCCTCTGGTTTAGACCCTCCACACGGCTCCAAACCAGAGGACCGCGATCGACTCTGGGCACTATGCTGCAGATATTAAGCTCAGCTTGCACTCCGCGTGCGATGCTGGTTGTCTTCACCAAATCAGCCAGCCGCCGGAAGGAACCAAGGATGGCCTCAGAACCCAAGCGGCAGGCGTCATTCGTTCCGACATGTGCTACTATCTGCAGCCGGTCACACCCAGTGCGTTCAATAGCTGCCGGAAGGGCCTCCTCCACATTACGGACGAGACCCCCCGGCAAGCACACCGAGTGCACACTGGCATTCTTCCCCGACCTACCCGCTATTTTCCTGAGGGGCTCCATAACCCGCCTAACGTTGGAGCTCCCTATAACTAATAGGCCCGCCCTCTGTGACTGTCGGGACCTTGCCGGAGAATCGGCCACTGGCCCAACAGGCGAGGCATCCTGTGGTGGCTCGGAAACGATGTCATCACCACTAGGAAGCACCCCGTACCTGTTGGAAAGGGGTAAGGCAGCTGCCACGCGGCCAGATCCCACCTTCGCCTTTCGGCCAGGCACGCGCGAGCCCACCACTGTCCGCCATTCACCCTGGAGTGATGGCTGACCGGTAAGATGCTCACTGCCGGAAGATGCAGAGACATCAGGGGTTCCATGTGATTCCAAGGCCACCGAAGTAGGCATAGGTCTCACCACAGTTGCCCCAACGCCACTACGAGCCGACGCCTGCGCCTCGAGCTCGATGAGCCTAACAGACAAAGCCTCCACCTGCCCCCGAAGAGTGGCCAATTCTCCTTGCGTCCGCTCACAACAACCACAGTCCCTACACATGACTATGTTTACCCTACTCTATACGGTGACAAATTCCCAAGATAATCTTCTGATGAGCTACTCTGATAATCAAGAAACACTCACTGAAATACGAGACGCAGAGCAGATAAACACAAATAGAATCCCTTCCTTAGTGGAAGGTCGTAAACAAAATGCAAAATAAACGCTTTATGCAAACAGTAGTCGCTGCTGCTGGTGCTCTCGCTCTGGCTGTCACAAGACAACTGCTGATTCAAGTGACTAGTGGCTAACGGCCGCGAAACAAACAAAAGACGGTTTTTGGGCGCTTTCTGTTCTAAACGATCAAGAAAACACTAAGAAATCTAACACGAAAACTACGTAAAGTTTTATCAAGAACTGTTAGTTACTATGCAGAGCAGATAAACACTAATAGAATCCCTTCCTTAGTGGAAGGTCGTAAACAAAATGCAAAATAAACGCTTTATACAAACAGTACTCGCTGCTGCTGGTGCTCTCGCTCTGGCTGTCACAAGACAACTGCTGATTCAAGTGACTAGTGGCTAACGGCCGCGAAACAAACAAAAGACGGTTTTTGGGCGCTTTCTGTTCTAAACGATCAAGAAAACACTAAGAAATCTAACACGAAAACTACGTAAAGTTTTATCAAGAACTGTTAGTTACTATGCAGAGCAGATAAACACTAATAGAATCCCTTCCTTAGTGGAAGGTCGTAAACAAAATGCAAAATAAACGCTTTATACAAACAGTACTCGCTGCTGCTGGTGCTCTCGCTCTGGCTGTCACAAGACAACTGCTGATTCAAGTGACTAGTGGCTAACGGCCGCGAAACAAACAAAAGACGGTTTTTGGGCGCTTTCTGTTCTAAACGATCAAGAAAACACTAAGAAATCTAACACGAAAACTACGTAAAGTTTTATCAAGAACTGTTAGTTACTATGCAGAGCAGATAAACACTAATAGAATCCCTTCCTTAGTGGAAGGTCGTAAACAAAATGCAAAATAAACGCTTTATACAAACAGTACTCGCTGCTGCTGGTGCTCTCGCTCTGGCTGTCTGGCTAAGTTCTAGGGGACTGATGACCTCAGAAGTTAAGTCCCATAGTGCTCAGAGCCATTAATCCTGATACTTCCTTCTTCAAGCAGCTTCCTATTTGACCCCTCGAGCAAAGTGTTAGTTTGTAATTACTTTTTTGTCATTTGTTGTCATTCTGTCCGTCTGTTAAGACACCTTGTCTCAGGAACTGCTAGGCGTATCAAGTTGAAATTTATGTCAAATACTAGGGTCTAAGGTCCCTTGGCGGTGTAAATACTGTTAGGTTCAAGTCAGAACAGTCAAAAGATACGGCCACATATTTTGATACTCGCAAACTCACTCGTCAAAACCTGTAGATGTACCATCTCTGTACGCCTTGGGACTGATGGTCGGAGCGGTAAAGCGCGTGTCTGGAAACCGAGAGGTAGCAGGATAGAATCTAAATCCCAACACGGGTTCTTCAGTCTTCGTTTTACAGTAGTCTTCCCCCCTCAACGATGTGAGGCGTCGACAGAAACACCATTTGATTGGAATTGTTGTTGTTGTTGTCGTCGTCGTCTGTACACAGAACCCTCAGAACACAATTCGTGTTCATACTTGACGGGTTTTTATTATATGCTCTTGTCTTTTACCTGTGGCTTATCCCAGGTCGAAATAAAAACGCCCTCCTACGAATCCCAGGAAGAAAGACTACGTAGTCCTTACAGAGTTCTGTTGGATAAACTGAGAGTGTCTGTATTCGAAGAAGATTTGCCACCATTATGCTGTATATCTCTCGCAGGGCATACGATGATAAGATCAGAGAGGTTACTGCACATACAGAGACATGTAGATGATCGTTTTTCCCTCGTTTGCCACACGCGTGGAATAGGATGTACCTCCCGCCATGCTGTGTACAGTATACGTATGTAGGGATTCTGTGCGTTGCGTCGCAAGTGGGTGTGGAAATGAAGGACGGCGTGGTGTGCCTGGCCACCGCTTTCTTCGCACGGGAAGTTCTGGCCCGGATTGTTCGCCCCCAACTCGTGCCGGGACGCGCCGAGATTGAAATTCCATGCAAAACAGGCGGCCTATCCGGCCGGCAGAAGTAGGCCGCTTCCCTGGACACCAGTTGCCGTCCTGCCCGCCTAACTGGAGAAACCCACGCAGATATCCAATCAGGTCTTGGTAACGTTTCAAAATGCTACCAAGATTGGCAGCGAGATTTAAATGTTCACAAATATAAAACCGTGCACTTCACAGGACGCATAGTGTTCGAAGATTACAAGCAATGTGTAACAATTGGATTTAGTCAACCCTTATTTGCGTGTAACATCGGCGTTTCCAGTTGCAACATGATCTTTGTATGACCTTAACTTTTCCCGGCGAATCGAATGTACAACGACGTCACCCGGCAGCAAACCCGTAAGTTATTTGATGATCTTTGTATGTTCATTACCGGGGCCACACAGCTCAAGCGTTACCTGACTTACTTGGGATTGCGCTAACATATATACAGGGTGTGTATAAATGAATATCGGGGTTTTAACGCATTATAATATTTATTGTATTAAACTTACAGTTATAAATGATATATCAAATGAAAGAGCAACTCAAACAGTTTTACCAAGAACCTTATAAATGTTCAATGTGAACACCATTTGTCACACGGCACACATCAAGTCTATAACTGAGTTCTTCCCAAACTTTGATAAGTGTGTTTGTCGTGATTGTAGCAACAGCTGCTTCAATTCGGTTTCTTAATGCAGGGAGGTCTGGTAAGGAGCCCACACCGCGCAGCAGTATGCTAAAAGAGGACGGACAACCGTAGTGTAGGCAGTCCTTTAGATCTGTTGCATCTTCTATGTGTACTACCAATAAAACGCATTCTTTGGTTCGCCTACCCCACGGCATTTTCTGTGTGTTTCTTCCAATTTAAGTTGCTCGTAATTGTAATTCCTAGGTATTTAGTTGAATTACGGCCTTTAGATTTGATCGATTTATCGTGAAACCTAAGTTTATCTGATTTCTTTTAGCATTCATATGGATGACCTCAGGCTTTTCATTATTTAGAGTCAATTGAGGAGTGTTGATGGACTATGGGCGTTAATGGATTTACGCCCTTTTTCCGTCAAAGTGCTAAATCGATACCTCCATGTCTGAATTACCCACCCTGAAAATTTCAGTTCGATATCTTTGGTGTAGGCTAAGCAATCATCTTAAGAAGGCAGTGAATGACAGGCAATCGTCACCTTGCGTTACGTGTTAACTTGTGATATAATTAGTGAAGTGAGTGGTAATCAGTCAGAAAATGACTTTACAAACAAAAAGAAGTCATTGTGAGCGGAATTTTGGCATTTATGGAAGAAAGTTGAAGAAGAGGGAAATTGGTCTTACGAAAGAAGAGTATGTCATAATCCTTAAACACTGCAGGGAGAAACCAGAGCCATTTCAAGTCATTTGCGGAAGTGAGCTTATTAAAGATTGGAAGAAAAGTTTAATGGACTGCTTCTCATCAAAGCCACAGGGGAAATTTCCTTTCCAGTTGCAGTCATATGTGAGGATGCACTTGGGCAGTGATGGCACAATCGGTGCTTCAAAATCGTACTGGAAGGTCTTTATGTCCTCTTAAGTTCATTAGGAAATCAGCAAGACTCCCTGAAGATGGGCCTATTTCGTTTTTGTCATTAATAGAGGAACCAACTTTAGCAGCAACAGCGGCTAAGTTTGAAGGACATTCAAGACCTATTGTGCGTTCTTCCTGATACAGTAAAAGGCTGGCATGAAGAACTTCTAGAAAGAGTAAACAGCGAAGAAGCTACTGATCCTGAACAGGAACATAAACTATAATGGCCATGAACATATATTTTTTGTTAATGTACAGTTTAACAGTATTGAGCAAGCAGTAAAGGAAACAAAAGAAAAATTCGGAGTTGGTATTAAAATCCATGGAGAAGAAATAAAAACTTTGAGGTTCGCCGATGACATTGTAATTCTGTCAGAGACAGCAAAGGACTTGGAAGAGAGTTGAACGGAATGGACAGTGACTTGAAAGGAGGATATAAGATGAACATCAACAAAAGCAAAACGAGGATAATGGAATGTAGTTGAATTAAGTCGGATATTGCTGAGGGAATTAGATTAGGAAATGAGACACTTAAAGTAGTAAAGGAGTTTTGCTATTTGGGGAGTAAAATAACTGATGATGGTCGAAATAGAGAGGATAGAAAATGTAGACTGGCAATGACAAGGAAAGCGTTTCTGAAGAAGAGAAATTTGTTATCATCGAGTATAGATTTAAGTGTCAGGAAGTCTTTACTGAATATTTGTATGGAGTGTAGCCATGTATAATGAGGAGGTATTGGATAGAATTGGGGAGGAGTTTGTGGCACTACTTGACTATGCACATATTATACCCTGGCGCCACAAAACACAGTCCATGAGGTTGCTGCATTTTTACCAGCAGTAAAGCCCTACTCAACCGACGTAATTTCGGTTGTCGTTCATGGACTTTTTTATGTATATTATTTCGGTATAAGAGACCCGTGGTCTACCGTGGCTCATTACAGAGTAACTGATTTCTTACCCCATTTGTCTTAGTATCTGTACTACATTGAAGATAGTTACTATACCGAAGATAGTTTGGACAAGAAGAGAATAGAAGCTTTAGAAATGTGGTGCTACAGAAGAATGCTGAAGACTAGATGGGTAGATCACATAACTAATGAGGAGGTACAAAATTGTTGAGGCTTTCGTGGCCACTTGTTGACAAACTGCCTATTGGCTTCTGTCTCGGGTTCTTCGGCCGACGTTCATCTAATGATTTTTCTGACGTTTCGCCAGCACGAGTGGCTGGCATTGTCAAAGCTTCACCCTCCATTGCCGGTTCACCACCGGCAATGGAGGGTGAAGCTTTGACAATGCCAGCCACTCGTGCTGGCGAAACGTCAGAAAAATCATTAGATGAACGTCGGCCGAAGAACCCGAGACAGAAGCCAATAGGCAGTTTGTTAATGAGGAGGTATTGGATAGAATTGGGGAGAAGAGGAGTTTGTGGCACATCTTTACTAGAAAAAGGGACCGGTTGGTAGGGCATGTTCTGAGGCATCAAGGGATCACAAATTTAGCATTGGAGGGCAGCGTGGAGGGTAAAAATCGTAGAGGGAGACCAAGAGATGAATACAGTAAGCAGATTCAGAAGGATGTAGGTTGCAGTAAGTACTGGGAGATGAAGAAGCTTGCACAGGATAGAGTAGCATGGAGAACTTGCATCAAACCAGACCGCAACAACAACAATAGTTTAACTGGATAATAAATTAATAAAAGCAATTTTCAACTCAGTTTTTATATTTTGTAGAGGTACCATGGTTTGATGGAAAAAGGGCGCATTCATCGTATTTTGGATAATGTATCACAAATGGAAGAAATATCTTCAGTTGTAAGGAATGATTCTGTATGTTAAAAGTATGGTCTAAGACAGAATTATTACGTCATTGAAATATAACTGTTTATCAATAATCCTCAATTGCCAATTTGGCACCATTCAGATATCTTTTCTATATCGCTGTGCAATTTGTTTTGATCTTCGGGTGACTTTACTAGACGATGATCTGCAAACAACCTGAGACGGCTGCTCAGATTGTCTCATAAATCGTTTATACAGATAAATAACAGCAGAGGGCCATCTAACACTATCTTGGGGAACGCCAGTCTACTTGTTTCGTCTGAGGGTTGATGAGTTACTTTGTTTTCTGTTGTACGTTTTGGCGACAACGCATCTGTATCTACAGGGTGAGTCAAGAAGATATGCAAATATTTTAATATGTTATTCTCGAAGTAAAACTAAAGAAAAAAGTTTATATAAAAATAGGTCCGCAAATGTTTAGTTATGGAGTTACGACTAATAAAAGATTTTCCCTGAAATTTAGCAACTTCGCTAATATGAAGCCATCGCAAAACTCTACGAGATTAAAGTAAAGCACGATTTCCATTTATTTTGTTGTTATTGGTCTGGTGAATCTAATAAAACGTGTCCTAGACGTGTATCTACTTTAGTTTCCCAGAACATCCAGAGAAGCAAAGATTATTATACAGGTAAATTGGTGTATTTTCCATTAAAAATGTAGAAACGTTTATGTCATTGTTGGCAAAAGTTAGTGATTTGTTTCAGTCGTTATTGTGAATGTATTGTCAAATTGTTTGTACACTGTACAACTTCCTTAATACTGAGCTTCGTTTTTTCCGGTTTAACACGAATTCACGTGTGCTATGGTATTAATAAAGGCACATTATCTGACACATTTATACAGTTTCAGTTAACGTTATTACCATCATTTTTCCAAAACTAAATTCTGTACAACTTGTGTTGAAAACTTTGTGCAATTGTCTGGAATTAAAAAAAAAAAACAAATTGTGTCAAGTAGTTAATAAATTAAAAGTTTTACGACTTTACTTCTTTGCTTCTCTGGATGTTCTGGAAAACTACCGCAGATACAGGTCTCGGACATGTTTTATTAGGTTCACAAGACCAGTAACAACAAAGTATATGGAAATCGTGCTTTACTTTAACCTCGTACAGTTTTGTGATGGCATCATATTAGCGAAGTTGCAAAATTTTAAGCAAAATTTTTTATTAGCCGTAGCTCCATATCTAAACATTCGCGGACCTGTGTTTACGTGAACGTTTTTCTTTAGTTTTACTTGCACAATAACATTAAAATATTTGCATATTTTCGTTAATTACACTGTATACTTTGCGTACCACTGTGATGTCAGTTGCAGGGGGCATTTCCCAGTGTACTTCTTATTAGAGCTTTAAGATTTTCTGTTGTCCTGTTATGAGTCAGGGGGAAAGTACATGCTTTGAGGACTGATAGTGATTGTGAACAAAAAACGTATGTCCTGTTTTTAACAGCTTCCGAGGAAATTAATGAAAACAGTGGGGAACAGGACAACTGCAAGTGGCAGTAAATGAAACCTTCTGATATACTGTTTTGTTTAATTGTAGATTTCCTCACTAAAGAGGTTCGGAAAGTCAACCGTAAACTACAATGCATTTTGTAACTCTTGTAGACAGCTACTGTGTTGTTGATCTGAGCTCATTCGTATGATCTTTTACTTGCGAACACGCTAGTAAAATACGAACGCCAAGTTCCTACATTGTGCCCACTCGGCTTCGCTCTGAAGTCAACCCCACAAACAGTAATCAAATGGAGTGAGATCGGTTGACCTCGGTGGCCAAGAAATGACTCCACGGCGACCTTCCAAAAGCCCATGATACGTTCCGTTGAGGTACTGAGTCACTAGCTCTACGGAATGTGCAAGGGCCCCGTCGTACAGAAAATACATACGGCGTGTTGCCAAAGGAATATTCTCCAAGTATTCTGGTAACACCTGTTGAAGCAGGACATGCGACTGACGCATGTGATTTTAAAAGAGCTGTATGTCGGGAATGGTTAAGAAAAGGGCATATGTTCATTGGAAGTTTTTTGCTGACACTATGTATTGTACATCACTAACGCAGTTGATGGCCCACAATATATTTTTTCTTAACAACAGGACAAGAAACCCTAAAGACACACATAGCTAACATTGCAAAAACACCTCCTGCAGAAAATAAGAGATTGTGACTGTAAGCAGCAAATGCTGTTTTATAACAAAAGAACTGTTTTTAGTCGCTGACTTTCTCCAGTCGTTTCTAATTGGTGAAAGTATTCAGCTGATTTAAACAACTAAGCTAACGAGAAGAATACGGCAAGTGCGATAACCCGTTCGGAGAAACTTCCCAGAAACTTCACTCAGTGGAAGAGGGGTCAAAGTAAGCGAACACGTGCCCCAGCTTATCCGTAGATATTCGACAGTTTCTGAAGAAAATGACGGTCAAAGTTTCCGAGGTATTTTCCAGGTACTTCGTGTCTTTTAACACGTGATACTCTCAGACGAACTGGTGGCCGTGGTTAGCATCGCGGCTTCTTAAATTTGCGATCCGTGTTCGAAACGTGATTATTCGTATTATATTTCATTTATATACCCGTGTCTGTAGAAGATGAGTACACGAATGTTTTCTAGTGTGTTGGCTTTTTGTCTACTGATTGTATCTCAGATGAATGAATTTTGAAAAAAAAGGATGAGAAAATTATTTGAAATTGTTTTAAGTGAAATTCATTTAGTGTATCTTGATTCACAATTAGTTGCAAGCGCCAATTTTTGGAAAAGTGATGCGTTATGCAGGGTTTGACGCGAAATTGTTGCCAACGCTCGAAATCTTCACGATGTTAACGACGTTTCTTTCCGGAGTGAGATTCATTCGAAGTAATGTCACTGTATCAAACCTGCCTTCTCACGATGGTCATGGTGTTCAGGATATCTGCATTTCGAGTGTTTGTACGATCGGTATCGTCCAAGTAAATAAATGTTTGAATAAAATATAAGAATTGATCTGAGAATGAAGTACCGGAATATGAGAATTTAAAAAAGATTGTAACCCGTCAACACACCATACGCACGTGGGTGCGAGTGTAATAAATGTGATACTTGTGAAATCCAGTTGTAATTTTACAATTAACATAACGCTCTTGTATCCCCTAATTTGATAAGAAACGTACGTACATGTGTAGATAAATGAAAAGAATAAAAAATGAAATAAAATAAAAGCAGTAATTGGATTTCGAACACAGGGCGCAAAATTTAGAAGCCGAAACGCTAACCACTGAGCCACCATTTCGTCTAAGAGCATCGCGCGCTAAAAGGCACATAAGTACCTCGAAAACTTAGACCGTCGTATTTTCAGAAACAGTCGAGTATCTGCAACAAGCTGAGACACGTGTTCGCTTATTGTGACTCCTCTTCCAGTGAGCGAAGTTCCTGGGAAATCGGGCGATGGCACTTGCCGTGCTCTCCTCGTAAGCGAATTACGTTATGTCGCAAGAAGCTAAGGAGAAGTGTGAGGAGACATGATGAAGCGTGCGAGCCGTCCGACGATGAATGTACAAACTCCAATCCGCTAACTTCGTCGACATTGTGCACTCGATCAACTGGTGACGATTTCCGGCGGCGGATCGCAGATCTGGCGGGAGGCGCTTTGGCAGCCTGCTGGAGGTCAGCCCGCAGCGGCAGGCGCGGTGCGCGCGCACCCGGCCGTGACGTCACGGGCCGGCCGCCAATGGCAGCGGTCCGCTTGGCCCGGGGTCGATAGGCGGCAGCGGCCGGCGAGGCCGCGAGACGGCAGCCAGACGCGCGCGGCCCCGCCTGCTGCAATTCGTGCGTGCGCCGCTGTACCGCAGGTCTGCGCGGATAAGCGAAATGCTGTCCGCGGATATACGCTGCCGTATTTTGCGCACCCTGCCCAGGTGACTAGGCTCGTGCATTCCTTGGGTTCCGGAAGCCATTCCGTGTAGTTCCGTACTGGTGTTTGGTTGATAATCAGAAACGGAGTACGAGTCCAATGTGGTGGGTTGCATACATTAGAAATGGAGGCGCCGCTTTTGCGTCAGTGCTGTACTGGCTCTCTTCCCTCTACAGTTCCGCGAGTGACGAGTCAGAGCGGTGGCGCTGCGGACCTTAGCCTGCGGTTGCTACGTACTCGACGACTCTTTCTGGGACCAAAATGAAAAGCGCTCTGCGTGTGTATTCTTTTGGTCAAGCCAACTGGCGGTTATGTGCTAATAGCGAGCTGTGTAGCTTTTCGTTCTTTCTTGTGACTTTTTCGAAGACTTCTGTAAATTTATTTTAACAATGGGTCACCATTTAAAGAATATACTTCACCATCGTGTACTGTTTACTTGTACTGTCCTCACAGCCTCGTTAACGTGTCGAACTTGTGTGTATGTCAAAGTAATTGTCCGATTTTCTCTGAATAGAGAATATATATTAAATGAACATACAGCAGCCTCCTAAAAGTTTAGGTGTGTGTGTGTGTATGTGTGTGTTTGATATCAGTCGTTTTTCTTTATTCAGGGGGATTCTTATTAACGTTTGAAAGCCGCCGAAGCGACGTAGATGGCGCTGAGACAAGTAATTTAGTGTAGGACACGTGGGGTCGCAAATGTCGGGAAATACCTCAACACTGTATCAAAAATGTTGAACTTGCGGCTCATCAGATGGCGTACCTCGCCACACGTGCACCGGTTGCTCCTGGACGTGGAGGGATGATTGAGCGATACAATACTTGCATTCGAACAGTCGGTCCAAATTTCAAACACCTTTTTTGTACAGGTGATCTACTATAAACGTAGAAGTCATAAAATTATTGTTCTCGCTGTAACCAAGTAGAAACTGTTCTTATTTTCTCTCTCCTTTTGTCCCTTCCGTTTTATGTTTATAGCCATTGTGTAATAAAGAAAACATACGTAATTTACTAGTAACTACGCAATTAGGAAGCTTATACTCATCTACTTGTGTCGCAATACGATAAGTTTTTGTTGTACTGTATTTCACAATTAACAAACGGAAACCGCAAGGCCGGTAAATCAAATGATAAAACTGGAGATGTGAAGAACCTGCTCTCTTGTTGGCTTACGAGACACCCACTCCGCTGGACGTTTCGAAGCCTTTGTGAAGCTGGTAGGCATTTCCGCTTTGCACAAAGGCTCCTGCATACAGGTTAATCGTCTCTCTCTCTCTCTCTCTCTCTCTCTCTCTCTCTCTGTCTCTGTGTGTGATCACGGGCACACAGCCGGCGTCTACAGAAGTCTTGTACTCACCACTAGCAAAACTGAAATAAAATACACCATGTTAATGGTTCAAAGCAGCAACCAACCAGTTTTTTTTCATTAAAAAAGAGCATCGTTGCTGATTACGAATTGATACATTAACTGAAAGACGTGGACGTTAATTTAAAGATGCATTGCCACGAAGCGGCCTCCAGAACACTTGTTTCTATCGTCTTTGTTGAACAACCAACACGTTCTTCTTCATGTTTTCACATACACTCACTGCGGTCACCATTACTATTTAAGTATATCTCGACTCACCACGTGTTTGACTCACTTATATCATATATATATAAACAAGTACTGTAATAAAGACTACAGCGAGTGTGTAAGTTTAGAGAAGTTACCAAGTAGGCACACAGACGAATTCAGGGACACGTTGGTGTAACCGCTGTTCGAAAGTATAAGAAAAAATGGTGAGGGAACTTCATCCTTGGAACACAAGTGCAGTTTTCCCACGAAACGCTGTTGGGCAGATGTAGATAAATGTTAGACGAGGAAAACTGTGTAACCAACCTGCTAACGCTTTGTTAAATCTCTTGTAGGGATTATGAAAATATATAACAGAAAGCATACAAAGGCTTGCTTTTGTTGTTGTTGTTTTTCCTTCAATCCAAAGAATGCTTAGGTGCAGCTGCCCACTGTAGTCTGACCTGTGCACATACATATACCCCTCCATAACCAAACTTATGATTCTCCGATATCACAGAATGTGTCCTGGCAACCAATCCCTTCTGTCACTCAAACTGTGCCTAAAATTCTCCTCTTCCCAGTTCGGTTCAATACCCCGTCATTAGTCCATTTAATCTAAAGCATTCCTCTGTAGCAGCACATTTCAAAAGTTTATGTTCTCTTCATATGATGGATATATGCAGATTGAAGTGACGAATGAAAATTTGTACCTCAGTCAGGATTCAAACCTGGTTCTTCTGCTCAGTAGGCACTCTCATTGGGAGTACAAAGTGGGCTGATGCGTGAATGGGAATTTAGATTGAGGATGGATGCGTGCTATGTTAGTCCTTGCAGTAGTGCAAAGCGACTGTGCCAGGGTGGCGTAGTGGTTAGTACATCTGCCTAGTGAGCTGCAGATTCGGGTTCGAGTCTTGCCTTGGGTACAAATTTTGCTTTCGTCGGTTCAGTCTGCATGTATACACAATACATATTTAAGACTTTTTCATTTGGTTATTCTCTTCGTCCACGTTTCCACTCGCGTACAAGGCTGCACTCCAGACAAATAATTTCAGGAAAGACGTCATAAAATTTAAATTTTTATTAGATGGGAATAAATTTGCACTTTTTCCGAAACCCTTTTCTTGCAATTGACAGAGCGTAATTTATATTATATCCTCTCTACTTCGGCCATTAGTTATTACTGTCTCATTTCCTAATCTAATTCTCTGTACACCGCATGATTTAATTCGATCACATTCCGTTACCATTATTTTACTTCTTTGGCTCGACTTGAGTTTTAATGAAAGATTCAAAAAAATAGTTCAAATGTCTCTGAGCACTATGGTACTTAACAGCTGAGGTCATCAGTCCCCTAAACTTAGAACTACTTAAACCTAACTAACCTAAGGACATCACACACATCCATGCCCGCGGCAGGATTCGAACCTGCGACCGTAGTAGCAGCGCGGTTCCGGACTGAAGCGCCTAGAACCGCTCGGTCACAGAGTAGTTGTTGTTGTTGTTTTTGTGTATAAAATATTTCATGTCGGAGTTGGCGAATAAGGGGTAAATCATGTTACACTAGTAATCTGCCATTGACCTTGTGTACACAAAACAGGAGAAAAGTTGGCCCACCAGAATGTGTTATAATTTAGATGAGAGGTCATGGTACAACCGAGTAATTCAGATTATTTGGTGATATTACTTTGTGTTATCATTATTAATAAAGATTGATCCACTTACCTATCTGCATGATTCAATTAAAAACAATGATCAATATAGTCAGTTGCTGCATCCAGTCCCGATTGCACAGCAACACAGAGCTGATGTCGACTGGCTCCATCACGCTGGGTCGCTTTGGAAGTCGTGTTTTACTTTTGTTGATATTCGTCTTATTAACCTCTTTTCGAGACGCTGTCGATTCAGTTTAACTGCTTTTCCAAGTCTTTTGCCATTCACAGAATTACTAATTCTTAAACAAATTTCAACGTTTTTATTTCATCCCCCACACGTTGATTCCTTTTCCAAACTTCTCCTTGATTTCTTCCACAGCTTGATCAACGTACATCCTGAATAACGTAAGGAAGAGGCTACATCCGGTCTTGTTCTCAATTATTGCTTACCTTTCAGTTTCTTCGATTTTTTAAGCTGCTGTTGTTTCTGTACTCCATTTTATCCCAGCTGATTTCAGAGACTTTATTCTAATCAGGATTGTCTAAATCTCTCTCTAAATCTAACCGCTTGTTTAACCTATCTTCCAAGACAAGTCGTAGGGTTGGTATTGCATCGTGTGTTCCTGCCTGCACTTCTTCGGAGCCCTGACTTAATGTTCCTATAGGTTACAAAGACATATAGCGAGCTATTTTGCTCATGCTCTATAGGCATAGGAAATAGAACAGAAAGTCTCTAATTTTGTTACGGAGATCCTTCTGCCACACACTTTAGAGGGTGTCTGAAATTGAAACAGGTGATAGCGGCTCCACAACAGATTATATTGAGGCAGGGAAGCAATGGTAGGAAATGCATATTTACTGTGTTAAGGACGTACAAAGTGTACAGCGCATAACAACAGCGTAGGTCATAGTAATTGTTCAAAGCTGTGACCACCAGTCTGAATGCGTGTATTGCAACGGCGGCTGCAGTTCTGCCGCGCGCAAGATTCTGGGTCTCTGTTGTATACTGGAACAGACAGCGGGTGATAAATAGCGTACACCCGTGATCACCAGACAGACATATATAGAACTTAGCTCACAGTACGAGTGACATGTGACGACAGCATGCAACGCACCGGCGCATTAACCTGTGCCGCACGCACGCCACTGTCGCTGGTGTGAGTTGTCCATTGCACCAGACACCTTGTGACCTGTCCATGGTGAGATGTGTTACTGTGTGCAGTGCATGACGCGCAGTCAGAGATGGAGTTACTCGTCACGATAGTTGGCAGACATGCATTTAATGGTTCAAATGGCTCTGAGCACTATGGGACTTAACATCTATGGTCATCAGTCCCCTAGAACTTAGAACTACTTAAACCTAACTAACCTAAGGACATCACACAACACCCAGTCATCACGAGGCAGAGAAAATCCCTGACCCCGCCGGGAATCGAACCCGGGCGCGGGAAGCGAGGACGCTACCGCACGACCACAAGCTGCGGACCGTGCATTTAATGTACGGTGCCGTAGGATGTAGTGACCGTAAAGGAGTTCGAATGTACGGAGAACGCTTCCCTAAGTGGTGTCACCGTAACTGGGGGAAGCTTACCTCCGTGGACACCAACTTACGAGAGACGATGTCGTTCACGCCACAGAGCCTGCCGAGATTCCCGCCAAAGACGTGTCCGAGCACCAGACTTTGAGGAGATGGTGTCGGGTCGTCTGGGCGACCATCCAATAGTAAGCACCCGTCAACTTGCCCGTGAAACTCACACTTTGAACGATACTGTGTGGAGAGTACTGGTGGAACAGGTATTACACCCCTATCATAAAGAACGTGTGCAAGCACTGGCACAAACGGATTTTGAGTTCACTTTTGTCAATGAATTATCCACCGCAGCGCCCAACTTCGTACAAATGTAGTCTGCACAGGTGAGGCCTCATTCGCCCGTGATGATGTTTTCAGCAGCCGCAACAGCATGTCTGGATTGAGGACGATCCTCACGCTGCCGTCATCGGTGGCCACTAGCAACGATTCTCTGACAACGTGTGGGCGGGCATTGTTCAAGGGGACTTGACCCGGACCACGTTAGCTGGTGTTCCCGCGAGATGTGCTGCCCCAGTTTTTGGATACTGTATCCCTTGCCGTTCGCGAAAGGATGCGGTTTCAACACGACGGTGCAGCAGCCCGCTTCGATGCTAAAGCCTGCGAGCACCTGAACAACATCGTTGGATTGGAAATAAATGCCCTGTACCGTGGCTAGCGCGAAAGCCGGTTACGTCAAGGCGTTGGTGTAAGAAAACCCCCGTAGAAACGGATGGAGACCTGCTTGCCAGGATCCAAGCTGCCTGTCTTCTGGTACAAAAGACACCAGGGATCTTCGAGAGATTGCAGCAGAACTGCATGCGGCGTTGCAGTGAGACTAGCGGACGTCGTTCTGAACAATTTCTGTGAGCTGCGTCGTTGTTATGGGGTGTACGCTGTGTATGTCCATAACACAATATATGTATATCCATAACACAATAAATATACATTTCCGACTATTGCTCCGCTGTCTTGTTATAATCGGTTGTGGAGCCACTGTCATTTGTTTCAGTGTGATTCAAAATGCCTAGGATGCCCGGTACTGTGTCTTATGGAGTTTGGAAGACGCGCTTTCATAGTTTAGCAGCGTTTCTTGTCGTGCAGCCCGTCTAGGCTGCTAACTGGCTGGCAATCCACGCACTAGTGGAATGGCACTTTGCCATTGAGAGACGGCGTGAGTGGCCGCTGGAAGTACAGGCGAAACAGGCGAGGTGCGGCGGGTGTACTGGCGCTGGCGCATCATTTAAACAACCAACTGTATTGTTAATAATATACATTCCCAGTAGTTTCTCTGATAACGATTAGCACCATTTTTTCTGTTTTTAAGTCGATAGGCTTGCGATACAGGCGAACATGTGAGTAATGGCACGAACATTTACCCATGGCCTTGGACGCATTTGCCTCCAAAGCTGTCTTCGTGTTCAACTAGAATTTGTCACTTGTGAATTTACTCATCTGGTATCTTCCGAAATTATTCAATTCACGATAACATTCCTTGAATTCAGTTCCTGGTTGCATCGAATTTTAGCGATTATATGCTGTGAAATGCTTTTTCTAATGAAGAACATTGTAGATAGTATTGTTTCACAAATTCTGTCTAAAACATTAAGCAGGATTATAATACAAATTATTTCCGCTGAAAGTGCACATTATTACTGAAAATGTGCAACATGACAAACGGTTTATGTACGCACTTGAATGTAATAGGCGTATTATTCGTCTATATTTGGATGCTATATCATACTGATGTTCGTGGATATTTCTTTTGGATGTGTAAGAATGGCTTCGTGGAGGTGGCATAGTTCCATGGCAGATAAAGTTCTGGTTGATCCTTTAATCAAGTGCTGGAAAGAGGTTACGGAAGAACACGCAGAATTTGCAGAAGACTGATGCAGATGATGCAGCTACTATTTCTACAGATTCACACACTAATACGATAAATGATGGTTGTGTGGCTGACACAGTTTCAAGTGGACCAGTGGCTGAAACGTTCAGTACGAATGCAGCAAATGGAACAGAGGGGTAGCCTGTGTTTGAAAAAGAATTTTATGGAAGTCTTGAAACTGGCTCATGCCGAAGTGGCTACAAATGCTGATTTCAGTGCGTGGTCTAAAATTGGTTGTGAACTCCAGTGTTTTGGGAAATGCTTTCCTGCTGGGGGCATATGTTTACTAAGAGAAGACGAGATTGTTGCGTTACTGTTCTCGACTTAGAAATTACGTAATAAATTGACCAGTTTTGTTGATCACTGTTCCCGAAAAGGACGTACGTACTGATGTGTATTTCGTTGCTATGGGATAAAACATGTTGTCGTTTACTGCGTCAAGGGGAGTTTGCTGACAAAAATCTGAATTTTTTTGTATTTTTCACACGTCCTAGTTTGTTGACTTTTTCCAGCGCAAAATGGTACATAATTTATCTGTATACTACTCTTAAAAGTATTAAATTTTATCACGTTACTTGCATATCTGTCAAGGTACCTAATTTTAGACACGCGTTCGTTGTATATGGGTGTCACTGAAACTGCTGCCACCTATCAATAGAAGATAGGCAGCGCTCATTGTTGGCTACCCTACTGTTTATACGTAGGATCGGCACGTACCTCAGAAAATTGGAGCAAACTCTGCGCACCACCGAACTGTCAGATGGCAGGCCACTGTGGAGTCGACTGGCTGGTACAACAGAAAAAGAACTTCGAAATGAGTTACGGGGTACGAAGAAAACAGCATACATTCACAACCTCTCAAATGACATGAAACCAATACAGGGACTTTGCTCGACTGGATCTGGGGATCTGGACCATGGTGTAAATTCCGGAAGGCTACAGCTAGTGTAAGTTCCAGAAAACGAAGCCTTGTGGCTTCTGAGTTGACCGAAATTAATGGAAAGCAATAAATACTCCTGATTTTACATAAAAAGGGAATAATAGTACACTGACGGGAAAAAAATTCGCCACACCAAGGAGGAGTTGCGCAACATAAACGAAAGTTGGTAGGCGTGTTTCTACGTCTGAATGTGGTTACCTAATCCAGTCGCACAAGGGTGGCGCTAGTAGCACCACTGTGAGGATGCAAATCGGGTTTGCTTTAAATACGAGGTAACGGTCGTGAGCATTAGTCACCTTTTAGATTTGAAGTGGTGGGTTGATGTTAGCCAAGGCGACAAAGACGCCGTTATCGATACCTCACCGAGTTTGAACGAGGGCGTTTAATTGGCCTAGGAGAAGTCAGATGTTCCTTCTGTGGTATTACGGCAATACTTGGCAGGAACGTTGCTACTGTACAGGACTGATTACTAGCAGCGGTGGTCGCGAGAATACGCGCTCGCAAGAAGACCAGACCACGGACGGCCACGTGGCACCACCGAGAGGGAAGACCACGGTGCTCGGCGTAACTGTTACAAATCGGTTACGTGGGAGACAGCACCGAGCCAGACCCCCAGTAGAGTGCATTTCACTGACACCAGAACACCCCCATTGCGATAAAAGTTGTCAAGCGAGGGCTCATTGGAGGGCAGGGTGGAGCTGTGTTGTACTTTCCGATGAAAGATGGTTCTGCCGCGGTGACAGCGATGGCCGTGTGTTGTTTGAAGACAGTCCAGGCCAGTTCAGGGCCTGTACCCAACTTGACACACTGGACCTACACCTGGAGCTATGGTCTTTCGGGCGATTTCTTTCAAAACTGGTTCAAATGGCTCTAAGCACTATATGGGACTTACCATCTGAGGTCATCAGTCCCATAGACTTAGAACTACTTAAACGAAACTAACCTAAGGGCATCACACACATCCATGCCAGAAGCAGGATTCGAACCTGCGACCGTAGCAGCAGCGCGGTTCCGGACTGAAGCGCCTAGAACCGCTCGACCACAGCGGCCGGCTGCGATTTCGTATGACAGCAGCAGCCCTCTCTGTGGTTATCCCGCACACTCTGACTGCAAATTTGTACGTCTGTCTTGGTGATTCAACCTGTTGTACTACCATTTTTGAACACAATTCTACGGCGTTTTTTCCAACAGGATAACGCTCGCCAACATACAGCTGTTATAACCAAACAAGCTCTATAGATTGTCGATTACCAGATCTGTCTCCAAACGAACACACATTGGACATTATGGGACGGAAACTCCTGCGTCATCCACAGCCAGCATTAACCGTCCTCGTATTGATCGACCAAGTGCAACAGGCATGGAACTCGATCTCACATTTGTTTGCTTGCATTCAACATTCTGGCGGTTACACCGATAATGAATTTACTAGCATTTCAAATTTGCATGGCTTTTCTCGCGCTTACATTAACGTGTTATCTTGCAATGTTGATGGATTAAATATGTTGCGTAAATGAATGTATCCCCGATATTTCATTACTCTGCATTTGTTGCTTTTTAGTGTTGCGATCTTTTTCCCGTCGGCTTATTTTCTGTTGTTGTATTGGCTTTCGTGTGAACTCATTCAGCCACCTACATAAATAAGACGTTATTTTACTTGCGGCAAGGGCGTTATAGATCATGTACTAGGCTCCACGAGGCCACTTCCATTTCTTTTTGTCGAGTGCACTCTTTGTCCATTTGGTGGTGGTGTTCATCCTAAGTGTGTCCTCCGGGATATCATCCCCCACCCCTGGAACGGAATCTATGTACTGTATCTGTCCGTGTCTAAAGTAAATGTCACCTTCAAGTGTAAGGACGTGTTCTGTGGTGTCACGTATTGATACCACCCCAGAGGCAGGGGCAGTGAAAGTTTCCATCAGACGCCGGTAGTGGTCGTGGGAGACCCGTTGAGCCACGCCCCCAGCAGCACCCCTGCCGCCCCCACATAGGACGGCTGGCGGCGGCCACACAGACCACTCGCACTGGGAGCCACCTCGCGACGTGACGCTGCGCAGGCGCTGCCTAGTCGCGGCTCCGGCACTATTCTTCGTGCTTAGTTCAGAGAACCTCATCCTTATTGCCATTGTATTAGCTGGAAACCAATTTGTAATGAATCCTCGTACACTCGGAGAAAGCTACCAGTTAAGTACAGTGTTTGTTTATTATAATTACTTCTTTACTAATCATTTTTGCCCTGTCCATCTCCTCTACGACGACAGTTGCTGCACCAGTCTGTAGCCCACCTCTTCTTACTATTGTGTACAAAGTCGCACACAAAATTTTTAAATGTTTTCGTAACGTTTGTCTGAGGCTGGACGTGGGCACAAGCCCGTTATTTACATGGTTGGGTGTGCGCGTTTATCAGCGCCCGTACAAATTCCGAACCTTCGCTCAGCCCAGTTTCGCCACTTTCATGATGATGATGAAATGCTGAAGACAACACAAACACCCAGTCATCTCGAGGCAGGGTGACCCCGCCGGTAATAGAACCCGGGACCCCGTGCTCGGGAAGCGAGAACGCGATCGCGAAACCACGAGCTGCGGACCAGTCGGTCGAGTAGCCCTCGTCGTTAATCCACAAAGTGGATTCGATCGGTGGCTAGTTCGTCTTCCTCTCCCCGAATCCCGGAAGAGACGTGTTAACGCGCTTGGCTGTTCGGGCGGTTTGGAATGAGTAAATGATCTAATACCGATCTATTTCTGCGGAAGCCGCATCGCTAGTCCCTTATTAGTTGTTACTGGGATCAGCCAGTTTAATAGGCAAACCGATGTGAATTTGTAAGTGACATCCATTGAAGAACCGAAGGAAACATATTAGGAAGATGCACGTAATTTTACTTTGTGGATAATCTTGCGTGCCGGAAGGACGCGAAATCTCGGTGTGATGTGTGACGCGGTCGTGACCCAGCTAGCTCCAGCAGCATCAACCACTGCCTCCCTCCCGTCCCCCTCTCTCTCCCCCTCCCTCCCCCCACCCCCACCCTCAGTCTATTTATAGAAGCGCCGCTGTCGTGCACTCTGGTACACCGGCGGCTATTCGCTTCTTCCACTTCCTCGTCCCGCGTTCCAGTTGCCATTAGCTTCCAGCCGCCGCGTCAACGCGGCAGGTATTTATAGCTACCTTGCAGTCGGTGCGTTACGTCCGTATTTCTGGGGCCATCTTTTATTTAGGTTCGAAATCGCAGCCAGGATGCGCAAAATATCGCCCCCTCCTCCCTCCCTCCCCCCTCCCTCCCTCCCCTCCCCTCCCTCCCTCCCCCCCTCTCCCCCCTCTCCCTGTCTCCCTCCCTCGTAATCACCCGCTTAATCGGAATACTGTCAAACATCTATTGCTCGTAGTTACGAACGTTGTTGCCCAAAGCGGACCTATCGTGGGCCTGGAATGCTAGATGTTAACATTAGCGGACAGCGATTTGATACCAGTAATTAGCATCCTGCCCGCGGCTTCGCTCGCGTATACATATGCAGCCGTTTGCCATGTTCTTTGACCCCGGAACACGCTGACAAAATTATTGGCTCTCTTTGGTGCATATTCTCGTGGCCTGATTGCGCAGATTACAACGCAGATAAAACACGGATTGCACTTCATACTTCTTAAAGTATTCCAAGTCGACTGAATACAGTAAGTAAATATTAACAGCTCACTTTCGAACATTTTTACGTGCCCCGCTGATCCACCCCAGCCCCACACGCAGGTCTACTGGTAATGCAGTAGGAGTACCTCAGTCCCACAGTGTTTCTATATAAATGCTGAGTTACCTGTATACCAAATTATGTTCAAATTTGCCCAGACATTCCTGTGTTATGCTTTTATGTCATCCCATTTCACCTGCACCCTCAGCTATATGGATACAAGCTTTTCCAAGTAGCAAGTGATTCGTGCATCATGTTTGGTAGAAACTACTTCAGGCGTTACGTTACAGAGGGATGCTGATACGTCAGTGTCTTTGCATCTTCCACGTGCCACACCTCGGGGTGAAATGTCATAAGGACTAAGATAATGAATGATATAGGCTGAAGAAATTATTTAAAATTTGTACCAGCACCTGGATTTGAACCTGGGTCTCGTGCGTGCTGGCCAGATGCGCCATCCGTTGTGCCACTAGGGCCTCACGGACTACCATGTACATTTACCTCCCCGATACAAATCCCACTTCGTGCCTCAGCCTATTCCTATTCCCCTTGTACACTCGCATCGGTATTGCCAAGACTCTCCAGTACTGAAATGGCATCTTAGCAGTGAGCGAAGTGGGGTAAATCCTGCCTGCACCTCAGGTGGTATATTGGTCGGTCATATTAACCCCATTTCGCTTATTGCTAAGGTGCCATTCCAATGCCAAATACGAGTTTAGAAGACGAATAGCAATGATCTGAGGCGTGAATTGGAATTTGTATTGGGGAGGAAGGCGTACAAGGGTAGTCTGAACAGCTGCGATAGCTGTAGTGCCAATGTTACAGAAAGTATAGTGCATCTGTCTACTAAGCAGGAGACCCAGGTTCGAACTCAGCACTGGTACAAATTTTAATTCGTTGATTCAGCCTACATCGTTATCGTAAATAAATGTGAGACTAAGTATGCCTCAGGAACATCAGCTGTATATGATTGATCATCGTCACCGTAGTTATTGAGCCCTAGCAGCCGTGAAAACTGTGGATTCTTATGCTAATATCGGACGTTATCGAATATTTTTACATGTCACGGCTTTTTACTCCCTCCCCTGTGGCGCTTAACACCACAATGCTTTTCCCATATGGTACGTTATATGTGTACCAAGTTCAGTTAGATTTGATACAGTGGTTTAAGAGGAGACGTCGAAGGTGCATGCATACTTAAAATATACTTGGCGTCCCTGTTCCAGCTGTCTAGCGGTTGCGTAGGGGATTTAGTAGACAGATCTTTATATGGAACCCACTTCCCTGAATGTACTGTTTGGATGTAAAATGAGTTGGAAGACCACATATTTCAAATATTCTTCTTCACCGTACGTACACAGCAGAGAGAATAATTTCTGACCTGCGTGCTATGCAGCAGCTGCTTTTCGTGTCGAGCCTGCTGTTCGTTGGACAAGATGTGTCTGTGATGCAAGCCTTCATACGCATGGTTCACAAACCCTGGGGTGCGAACGTACCAGTTTTCGCAGACGTTGTTGCGGTCGGACGTAAAATAATAGCTTATGATGGACTGAGACGATCCGGAAAACTTTTCCCAGCACATGTGTTGTGCAGCTCTAACCATCGCGTACCGTACCTCGAACCTTTAATGTGGCCGGATCTCCAGAGATATTTTACATCCAAACGGTGTATTTCCTGACATGGGTTCCTTAACAAAACTTTGTCTACAAAGTCCCCTCTACACCTTCTGGAAACTTGTAATCGGAATTGCGAAATACCCTGCATAGATAAACTCACGTGGTGGTCGCTGTACAGCTAACCCGCCAGTGTAGCCGAGAGCGCTAGCGCGCTGCTTCCTGGACTCGGGTAGGCGCGCCGGCCCCGGATCGAATCCGCCCGGCGGATTAACGACGACGGCCGGTGTGCCGGCCAGCTTGGATGTGGTTCTTAGGCGGTTTTCCACATCCTACAAGGTGAATACCGGGCTGGTCCCCATGTCCCGCTTCAGTTACACGACTCACAGACATTTGAAACACATTAACACTATTTCACGATTTACACTAGATGCAGACAGTTGGGGTACACTGATTCCGTCCTTGGGGGTACGGGGTGGCGGCAGGAAGGGCATCCGGGCACCCCTAACACTAACACTGCCACAGCCGTTCCAACCACGCCGACCCTGCAATCGCTGCGGGAGTATGGCGTAAGCGAAAGAAAGAAAGAAAGAAAGTAGTCGCATTACACCTCTCTCAACTGGTATGTATACCGATCGAGGTGGCGCAGTGGTGAAACACTGGACTCGCATTCGGGATGACGACGGTTCAATCCCACGTCCGGCCATCCTGATATAAAACACATGTGTAGAAGAACGCTAAGAATGACGTAGGAAACAAAAAAAAAAGAAACTGATCTCTGAAGACGGTGTAAAATGAAGTTAATTGCCTGTCGTTATAATAAGAATGTTATTACAGTCGCAAAATATGGTACAGAGTGACAATTATTGAACTATATGAAAAAAAACGTAAGTTAATTACAAACTATGCCGTGAACACACTTTATTCAACTTGTCAACATCACAACAGATATTCAGATTTAGGTTATGACATGTTCGATATGCCTGTCATCATTGCCGATGATGAGGCGCAGACGATTTCTACATGACCCGCTGAAGTGTCGGAGCATCGATGTTGTTTTGACCTCCTGAATTTCAGCTCAGCAATGGTTATGGGGTTATTGCTGTACACCCTGTCTTTAATATAGCCCCACAAGAAGGAGTCGCATGTGTTCAGATCCGGAGAATATGGCGGCCAATCCAGGCCCATGACAGTGGACTTCTGGTAGCCCAGAGCCAGAATGCGGTCCCCAAAGTGCTCCTCCAGGACATCAAACAGTCTGCTGCTTGGATGGGGTCGTGCTCCGTCTTGCATGAACCACATCTTGTCGAAATCAGGGTCACTTTGGATAATGGGGATGAAATAATCTTCCAAAACCTTCACGTACGGTTCGGTAGTCACCATGCCATCAAGGAATATCGCGCCGATTATTCCGTGACTGGGCATGCACACCACACATCCACCCGCTGAGGGCGAAGAGACTTCTCGATCGCGAAATGCGGATTCTCAGTCCCCCAGATGCTCCAGTTTTGCTTATTGACGAACTCATTCAAATGAAATAGGTCTTCGTATGCATGCGCATACTAATTCCCATCATGCCCCGCGGCCAACGGTGCAGTTTGAACGTCCTAACGTAAACCGTTTAGAAGTTATGACGATTTTGTTTCATACATTTCAGTAAGTCTCGCCCTGTATTAACCTATATAAAGCGAGTGCGGAAAAAGAGACAGTAAAACAAAGGAGACAACACGTACATGTTTTCAAAAATACCACAGCAGGACAGAACAAAAATTACAAACTAATTAGAAAATAATATAATAATTGATTGACCAATTCATAAAGTATAACAGGCGCCTACATACAGGTCTTAAACTATTAAGATATGAAACTAAATGAAAAATCCCATGGGCAGCGGTAGCTGTATTTACTGTTGTCGATTAGAGACTCGCAGAACCGGTTTCGCAACATTTAGTTGCATCTCCTGGTGCACATCTCTACAGAAAATTTTTATGATTTAATACTTTGATAACGGGGAAATGAAACTATTTGAGATATCTTAAAGCACTGAAAACAAGACGGTTACTCACAAAGCTATGTCATATTGTATGAGGAGCTAATACAGAATGCTGCAGAGTAACGTCGGTTGGCGTGACTAGGCAAAGTTCTCGGCCTTCTACAGTTGGTAAAACCATCAGTTACCAACTGCAGAAGGTTGAGAACTTTGTCTAGCTTTTCATCCAGTATTTGAGAACAGGAGCACTTTGTGAGTTGCAACAAACTTTACATGTAATTTCAAACTTTTTCTCGCTGACAGTCTCCACAAAATGATGAAAAGGAACAAGTTTATCGCTTGCTACATTTTCGCTGTTCGTGCAGTAAAACTCGCATGAAGGATGACGTTTTAAGAATGAGAATTTCACTCTGCAGCGGAGTGTGCGCTGATATGAAACTTCCTGGCAGATTAAAACTGTGTGCCCGACCGAGACTCGAACTCGGGACCTTTGCCTTTCGCGGGCAAGTGCTCTACCAACTGAGCTAACCAAGCACGACTCACGCCCCGTCCTCACAGCTTTACTGGGAGAGGGTTAAGGAGGAGACGGACAGAGAAAAGGTGGGGAGGCCATACGTTTGTAAATAACAGTTTAACCGTCGGGAACAGGATGGGGCGGAGCTAGTTATCTGTAGTAGCGGCCGACGTTGCCAATTTCCTGACGTACGCAAGTAATTTTTGACATCTGGCATGATTGTCACATCAAGAGCTCAAAATGTTGATCTTGGGCATTGATACACGCCATGGAGTTATTCAGAGATACTATACGTGCTACACGCTGACATATTCTGTCTTCGTGGGTCATGGATATTTACTCGTAAAGCTCTTGATGTAATTTACCCAACAAACGTCCAGAGGTGTTACATCTGGTGGGCATATGGACCGTTCAGTTTTTCCCAAACGAGCGATCCAGCTATCTCCAAATGTTCTGTTAATGACTGTTGCAGAATGGTCGGGACATTCATTTCTTGGTACCAAATGGATTGCTGAATGAATGTCGAGTAGGATGTGTTCCAATAACTGCGGTAGTGTCATGTAGGAACAGTAACATTTGTGTCTGTTTAGAGTCCCATCAATAAAACAGGAACCAGTGATACGATTCTTGAAAAGCCCGCACGACACGTTAACAGAACAGGGCGTGTATTTCCAACTGGCCAGTAGAGCATAATGCGAAGACTGCTTGGCGCGTTGTTTGCAGGCGATGCTCCACTCGTAAGCAAAATCTTGAATACAGACGCCGCAACACGTTGTAGGTTTCGTAGACCGTGTCTGGTCGTGTCGCATGTATAAGGTATCCTTCACTTAATGTTCGAGCCTATCTATACTTGACTATGATTATAGCGTTTACTTTGTCCTACTGACGGTTACCTGTTGTTATTAGTCATCGTTGTCGCTCAATTTCTTCTCTTCGGGATGTTTGAACAGGAAAATAGCTCATAAAAGGTTCTGTTTGAGAATATTTTAACACATGTAACGTGAAAATAATGATTATGCATTGTTTCAAGATAGGGTACGCCAAACTCATCTACTATGCGCTATCGTTATTGTCTGAGACTTTACATTTAATTACGGTAAAAAATGAAGTTCTTTGTATTTTACTCGCGTCGTTAAGCTTTTACGCACTTCTGTCCCCAACGCGAACCTCAGAGAGCCGTTTAATAGCACTATCCACCAATACTACGGTATTCATAAGTAGTCCGTGTTCTACGAACGCCTGTTAACGACGACCTTCGCATGCTGACAGTTAACTGCTCGCTGCTTAAAAGCTGCAGTACATGTACATCGCGCTCCAGAGAGGTTTACTTATTCTTCCTCTGGCTTTCAGCCTCATGCCGAATAGCCGTGCCGTAAAAGTACAGGTAAAAGAATGTACAGGAAGCAAATGTTTGTAAACTATGTGCTATTAGAGGGTAAAGTCTCCTCACAAACAGTAAGCGATTTCGGAAGTATTCCCATAAAACTGTTGATGGAGTGAAATGTGAAAAGCATGAAATGAAATGCTAAGGATTGCAGTATTCGCAGGAAACGTATTTGGCCACTCCCATACTCAAGCTGCCTAGTAGTTGACAAATAAATGTTGTATTACCACTGCTCAAATGTTAGCTGCTTTTTTTGTCGTGAGTTATCGTTGAAGTACTTTATTCTTCACACTTTCGTTTACGTGAATTTTTGTTACAATATCTGTAAAGAGACACAGCGAGGCACGATGAGGATACGTACAAACACACAACTGCAGCCCTGCTCTGACAGTTCGTTGACATTCCCCATAAACGAAAACAATATCCAGTTTTTTGACTGTCGTATACCTTGTGAAAGTCCGGATAGCTTCACTAGCAAGTTGTCTGGCAACTACAACAGCAGAGCACAGACTGATCGGCTTGAAACGCGCAGGCAAACACACGAAACTGTACCTGCGTTGCGTGTTTGCTTTCAGTTGCTACAGCCGGGCACAAGTTTGTTGGGCCTCTTCTCTCTTCGGGACAGTCGTTCTGGCGCTCTTATCTTATTGCTGTTTGATTTCTTTAGTGTTCTTCTTAGGTGTCTCACGTTGAATATTTGAAGCTGACTGTCGGATAGTGACTCCACAGTGGAACAGAGTTCATAGTCTGCCAGTATTATTTTCTCCCTTCCTGTTCAATTGGTGAGTGGTACGCGGCAAGAGACAAAATGTGGGTATCCCTCTGTGTGAGCCAGGTTTCCTCTAACAAGGAGTCAAGCGGCATTCGAATTATTGCAATTTTTTGTATGTACTTCATGTGAATTTCAGAACTTAAATCTCATTCTTCCAAAGCAGTTACACTATGTGATCAAAAGTATCCGGACACCTGACTGAAAATTTATTAGGTCCGTGGCGCCCTCCATCGGTAATGCTAGAATTCAATATGGTGTTGGCCCACTTTTAGCCTTGATCACAGCTTCCACTCTCGCAGGCATATGTTCACTCAGGTGCTGGAAGGTTTCTTGGGGAATGGCAGCCCATTCTTCACTGAGTGCTGCACTCAGGAGAGATACCGATGTCGGTCGATGAGGCCAGGCACGAAGTCGGCTTTCCAACATCCCAAAGTTGTTCTATAGGACTCAGGTCAGGACTCTGTGCAGGGCAGTCCATTACAGGGATGTTATTGTCGTGTAACCACTCCGCCACAGGCCGTGCGCTGTGAACAGGTGCTCGATCGTGTTGAAAGATGCAATCACCACTCCGAATTGCTCTTCAACAGTGGGAAGCAAGAATGTGCTTAAAACATCAATTTAGCCCTTTGCTGTGATAGTGCCACGAAAAACAACAAGGGGTGCCAGCCCCCTCTGTGAAATACACGACAACACCACAACGCCACTGCCTCCGAATTTTACTGTTGGCACTACACACGCTGGCAGATGACGTTCACGGGGCATTCGCCATACCCACACCCTGCCATCGGATCGCCACATTGTGTACCGTGACTCATCACTCCACGGAACGTTTCTCTGCTGTCCAATGGTCCAATGTTTACGCTCCGTACAGCAAGAGAGGCGTCGTTTGGCATTTACGGGCGTGATGTGTGGCTTATGAGCTGCCGCTCGACCGTGAAATCCAAGTTTTCTCACCTCCCGCCTAACTGTCATTACTTCCAGTGCTTCCTGATGCAGTTTGTAATTCCTGTGTGATGGTCTGGATTGATGTCTGGCTATTACACATTACGACCCACTTCAACTGTCGGCGGTCCCTGTCAATCAGCAGACGAGGTCGGCCTGTACGCTTTTGTGCTGTACATGTCCCTTCACCTTTCCACTTCAGTATCACATCGGAAACAGTGGACCTATGGATGTTTAGGTGTGCAGAAAACTTGCGTACAGACGTATGACACGAGTGACACCCAAGTTCTGAGTTCCGCGGAGCCCACCATTGTGCTCTCTCACGATGTCTAATGACTACTGAGGTTGCTGATATGAAGTATCTGGCAGTAGGTGGCAGCACATTGCACTTAATATGAAACGTGTTTTGGCAGTGTCCGTATACTTTTGATCAGATAGTGTAGATGCAACTCACAAACATTGTTGAGAAAGACTGACTTCCCATTTTTCTTAGCGTTTTTAATACACAGATGTAAAGCCAAATTTTAAACAGGTAATGTGGTTCTGTGGTAGAATGATCGCATGTCATGTGGATGGCCTGGGTTCGATCCCCTGCTAGTGGACAGTTTTTAAACAAAGGTGCATGTCTCATCTCTCTCATTTTACATTCACAGTCCTTTCACGATATATACGTAGGAGGATGCGATATTTTTTTTGACTCTTCAGTGAAAGTACACTCGCGAAATTTTAACAGAGAACGCATCGTGACCCTTATCTGCTTTTTTTTCGTCTGCCACTGGAGCCCAATCCTTTCTGATACAGGTCTTGACTTAGCAGCCATATTAAAGTACGTATTGCAAGCTACTGCCTTTGAGGGTAGACTAAACTTCCTTGAGTATTCTTTCAAAGATTAGCTTTATGTGATCGCCCCGCTTTAAATGTGTCTGTACGCATATCTGTACGCATACGCCTATACAGAGTGGTCAGGAACAGTTCGCAAAGCTTGTAAGGGTGTTGCAGGATAGGTTTTGGTGAGAAATAACCGTTCAGAAAAAGTCACGTTGCGCCGTTTCCGACTTAATTAGCATTGGAGTTAGTCCATCGGGCCGCTGCGCGCGCAAACTCAGGCACCCGCTAGAGACAGTTTCGCCAAACGTGTAATTCGTTTGGTTCCCTAAAACCGAGCAAGAGAGCGATACAAAAATTTGGCGTGGGGCGGTAGCAAGGATCCGACCCGAGTCAGAGGATGAACAGACTCGTACGCTATCCCTTGCGCTATTAGAACAGCTGACACGAATTGTATCTGGGAGCAGCGTGTATTTGCGCGCAGAAGGGCGCCATTTGCTAACTGCATTGCGTATTAACTCGTAAACCGCGCAATGTATTGATTTTTTTTCCTAACAGTCTCAGCACAACCTACCCTGCAACACCATTGCAAACTTCTCGGACTGTTTCTGACACCCTGTACATTCAATGCGTACGACGGCTTCCAGTGATTGTTCTGAAATCGCGTAATCCTACAATAGTGGATATTTTCTTCATATTTATGCGTAGTTCGTTAGTTTGCGTACGTTGCGGGTCAATTGCCAATCTTTGCATGGAACGTCGATCGTCTGCAGGTTTTCCAGCATTTGGCTACAGTTATCCAGCGGAACGACCTGTCGTTACACAACAGCATCACCCGCGCGCAGAAGCGGCTGCGCCAGCCCTATCTGTGATGAGTAATCGCCACGGCGCCAGTGACGAAAGATGCGGCGCCGCGACGCAAGTCGTCACATTCCGGGAATCTGCCGGTAGAGACGCGGGAGATACGGAAGCAGCTGACTGGGCCAGCGCCGTGTTAACTGCACCTTGGTGGTGTATTGTAGCAAGTCTAGATTACTCCAGGAGCAGGCCGAGCAGATACAACACACACAAATATACGAGGGCACTTCAATAAGTAATGCAACACATTTTTTTCTGAAACAGGGTTTGTTTTATTCAGCATTGAAATACACCAGGTTATTCCCCAATCTTTTAGCTACACAACACTATTTTTCAACGTAATCTCCATTCAATGCTACGGCCTTACGCCACCTTGAAATGAGGGCCTGTATGCCTGCACGGTACCATTCCACTGGTCGATGTCGGAGCCAACGTCGTACTGCATCAATAACTTCTTCATCATCCGCGTAGTGCGTCCCACGGATTGCGTCCTTCATTGGGCCAAACATATGGAAATCCGACGGTGCGAGATCGGGGCTGTAGGGTGCATGAGGAAGAACAGTCCACTGAAGTTTTGTGAGCTCCTCTCGGGTGCGAAGACTTGTGTGAGGTCTTGCGTTGTCACGAAGAAGGAGAAGTTCGTTCAGATTTTTGTGCCTACGAACACGCTGAAGTCGTTTCTTCAATTTCTGAAGAGTAGCACAATACACTTCAAAGTTGATCGTTTGACCATGGGGAAGGACATCGAACAGAATAACCCCTTCAGCATCCCAGAAGACTGTAACCGTGACTTTACCGGCTGAGGGTATGGCTTTAAACTTTTTCTTGGTAGGGGAGTGGGTGTGGCGCCACTCCATTGATTGCCGTTTTGTTTCAGGTTCGAAGTGACGAACCCATGTTTCATCGCCTGTAACAATCTTTGACAAGAAATTGTCACCCTCAGCCACATGACGAGCAAGCAATTCCGCACAGATGGTTCTCCTTTGCTCTTTATGGTGTTCGGTTAGACAACGAGGGACCCAGCGGGAACAAACCTTTGAATATCGCAACTGGTGAACAATTGTGACAGCACTGCCAACAGAGATGTCATGTTGAGCACTGAGTTGTTTGATGGTGATCCGTCGATCATCTCGAACGAGTGTGTTCGCACGCTCCGCCATTGCAGGAGTCACAGCTGTGCACGGCCGGCCCGCACGCGGGAGATCAGACAGTCTTGCTTGACCTTGCGGCGATGATGACACACGCTTTGCCCAACGACTCACCGTGCTTTTGTCCACTGCCAGATCACCGTAGACATTCTGCAAGCGCCTATGAATATCTTGAGATGCCCTGGTTTTCCGCCAAAAGAAACTCGATCACTGCCCGTTGTTTGCAACGCACATCCGTTACAGACGCCATTTTAACAGCTCCGTACAGCGCTGCCACCTGTCGGAAGTCAGTGAAACTATACGAGACGAAGCGGGAATATTTGAAAATATTCCACAAGAAATTTCCGGTTTTTTCAACCAAAATTGGCCTAGAAAAAAATGTGTTGCATTACTTATTGAACTGCCCTCGTATATACACTACTGGCCATTAAAATTGCTACACCACGAAGGTGACGTGCTACAGACGCGAAATTTAACTGACAGGAAGAAGATGCTGTAATATGCAAATGATTAGCTTTTCAGAGCATTCACACAAGGTTGGCGCCGGTGGCGACACCTACAACGTGCTGACATGAGCAAAGTTTCCAAGCGATTTCTCGTACACAAACAGCAGTTGACCGGCGTTGCCTGGTGAAACGTTGTTGTGATGCCTCGTGTAAGGAGGAGAAATGCGTACCATCACGTTTCCGACTTTGCATAAAGGTCGGATTGTAGCCTATCGCGATTGCGGTTTATCGTATTGCGACATTGCTGCTCGCGTTGGTCGAGATCCAATGACTGTTAGTAGAATATGGAATCGGTGGGTTCAGGAGGGTAATACGGAACGCCGTGTTGGATTCCGACGGCCTCGAGATGACAGGCATCTTATCCGCATGGCTGTAACGGATCGTGCAGCCACGTCTCGATTCCTGAGTCAACAGATGGGGACGTTTGCAAGACAACAACCACCTGCACGAACAGTTCGACGATGTTTGCAGCAGCATGGACTATCAGCTCGGAGACCGTGGCTGCGGTTACCCTCGACGCTGCATCACAGACAGGACCGCCCCCGATGGTGTACTCGACGACGAACCTGGGTGCACAAATGGCAAAAAGTCATTTTTTCGGATGAATCCCGGTTCTGTTTCCAGCATCACGATGGTGGCATCCGTGTTTGGCGACATCGCGGTGAACGCACATTGGAAGCGTGTATTCGTCATCGCCATACTGGCGTATCACCCGGCGTGATGGTATGGGGTGCCATTGGTTACACGTTTCGGTCATCTCTTGTTCGCATTGACGGCACTTTGAACAGTGGACGTTACAATATACGGTTTAGCGCAGTAAGTCAAGTATTGAGGTTAGAAACTGTGTGTATGGCAGCGCAACTCACGGCGGGCAGAGTATCCAGACTATATTCGTCCAGTAGTTTAGAACGACACCACTTAGCGACTTGCAGCAAACAGTGTTTCAAACCGTTTTATAAACTTTTTATCTATTTGAAGATTTTATATGCTTGACTTCCAAAATGTTACTCATTTCTATAGTAATCAGATGGTGTGTAGCCTTTTCATGCATTGGAGTTCGATTTTTTAAACAATTTGGAGTGGGATTACTGGTCATGATACAATCTATAAAATATGCCAGGCAATTATTGACGAAATGATAAAAAAGAGTTAAACATCTTCGCCGAACATGCCACTAATTATTTTTTCTCATTTTCTGCATACGTTGATTAGATTTAAAACTGGTACACGGCATTTTTTATTGGTATATAAAGACAGCACTATCTGCTTTTTATGTTTTGAAATTTACCAGATAGGTAACGAGTACATATTCGTTGTCAGCAGTCCTGAAATAAATATATTTAAATTTAAAAAAATTATAAATTAACCCACGTTTCTTCTACGACCGAAGCTATACTGTATGGTGAAGTAGCTATTCCATCCTGGAATGTAGATGAGAGGAAGATTTTCCTCTGCCTACAAAACCTTGACGTTTGCCTGGTGATCCCTTCAGTACTGTTGACAAGGCATCGGAAATCGCTTTCAGCATGTGCCTATCGGCATGACTTTATTCGTTTTTATCATTGCGTCGATAATTGCTTGGCAGATTTTATACGTTACACATTGATGTTTTGGTATGTTCTTTTTATGTATTTATAGGCTGAGCATGGCCACTGGCTGGTCGGATCGGTAAAAGCATTGTGAAATGTTCGTGTGATTATGTCGAACCAAATGTAAAAACTAGATAACGTGAGTCCATCACTATATGTCGAAGAGACAGTATGTCGGTTTTTTTTTTTTTTCAAAGTATTTAAATCGTCCACCGCAGCTCACATTACTTTCACCCATCACGCAGAGTCGTACTCCCTCGGAGTAAAACGAGAAAAACAGATGTAAGCGGGGTGGGGTGGTTAAAATTGCATGGCTGCGCCATAGCTTGTGTGCAGGAAAAGAAGTAACCGCCAACTGCTGTGACCCTAATGTCCTCGCGGTCAACATAATTCAGACCTGAAAAAGGAACTGAAATGCCGCGAGGGAGGAATTAAAAAGGAGTTTTCTCCTTCCAACAAGTCGCCTAGATTTCGTAATCTCTCTGAAGCCTACATAGCGTCAGAAACAAACTATTGACATTTCTGTTGATGACATCTTTGCGTTTCGTTACGAACAGCAGCTACGCCTAGCTAAACCGATGTATGTCTTGTCGTCGTGTTCATTGTCGTATATTAAGTCCGGCTATGCGTGTAATTAGATTAGGAAATGAATACTAAAAGTAGTCTATGAGTTCTACTGCTTGGACCTCCAAATAATTGACGACGGCCGAATTAGAGAGGATATAAAAGTCACACTGGCTATAGCAAGAAAACACTTTTGAAAAAGAGAAATTCGATAATATCGAAAAATAATTTTGTCTTTTTGTATAGCCTGGTACGGAAGCGAAACGTGGACAATAGACAATTCAGACAAGGAAGGAGCAGAAACTTTTGAAAATTTGTGCTGCAGAAGAATGCCAAAGGGTGAGAGTCACTAACGAACAGATACTGAAACGAACTGATGGAAAAAGACACAACTTAACTGAAAGAAGGGATCAGTTGACAGGGCACATCATGAAATGGGAAGGAATTGTTAATTTGGGTGGAAGTGTTTGGGTAAAAATTGTAGATGGAGAGCAAAGCATAAAAATAGTAAGCAAGTTCAGAAGGATGCAGGTTGCAGCAAGTATTCGCAGATGAAGGGGCTTGCACAGGACAGACTGTCCTGGAGATTGCTTCGGACTGATGATGATAACAACGAGAGTAACAACAAAAAATCAATACATATACGCCTGCAGTCTGAGAATCACTGTGGAACCGTGCAAAGGGTATGCTTCATCGTACTACGGGGTGGGCCAAATAAAAGTTGTCCGGACGAATGGATACTATTGGACGTGAATATATGCGTATAACCACACCCCGTGACCCAGACACCACGTGTACGCCCGCCACACGGTCCACACCGATCCAGGGCGCAGTGCGGGGTGTGTGAGTGGAGCAGCGCGAAGGGGACGATGGTAGTCACAGTGGAGAGTTACGTGTCAACAGTGTGGTCAGTTGTTTGCTGAGAAGTTTGAGTGTCAAAAGTACCAGCGATGGCTCTGAATGGCTCTGAGCACATGGGACTTAACATCTTAGGTCATCAGTCCCCTACAACCTAGAACTACTTAAACCTAAGGACAGCACACACACCCATGCCCGAGGCAGGATTCGAACCTGCGACCGTAGCCGTCCCGCGGTTCCAGACTGCAGCGCCTAGAACCGCACGGCCACCGCGGCCGGCTACCAGCGAAGAGTGCCATGCAACGTCAGACAGAATCTGTTACGAACAGGTCAAAAATCATTCCGAATCGTGCTCCACGTTAGAAACTGTGGCTGCTGTTCTTCAAAAAATGTTTCAGTCCTACCAAATCAAACCGACGCTTGTTGCAAGAGACGGGCATATGACTTCGCTCGTGCGGACGAATGTTCCACCTGGACCTACACGTGCGTCCCTGCCGAGTATCTGTTGTTCACGCATTAAAACCAGGAGCCTCCAGTTTTGTGAGTGGCTGTTCATTGATAATGAATGGATGGGACATGGATCTGTTTTATTATGTCTGATGAAGTGTTTTCACCCGAGTGGTTATGTCAACTCACAGAATCACAGGTTCAGGGGACGGAGAATCCGCGTAACTTCCGTGAAACACCATTGCGCGATCAGAAGGTTGGGGTTTGTTGTGCAGAGGTCAACGCTAAACGGCACAACGGGCGCCGTGGGCTCAGCCTTCTTTCTGTGGTCCTTGTGGGCGCTGAAGCACCAGTGACGTTGTGTTCAGTCGTGGTTCACGCATGCCTGCCGACAGTGTCGAATAGTGGCACCGCTACTATTCAGTTGTCGAACGATTCGCCGATTATTGCAGCCTGCTTCTTGAGCCCAACTCTAAAATAATGACTTCTGGGTATATTGTTCACGCGCCTGTCTGCGAAGCAAAGTTACTGCCCAGCTGAGTACACGGAATGAAACTGACAGAGGCTTTATGCCCTGGTATCGACCTGCCCCACATTTACTATCCCTGCCAGCTGCACTGTGAAATTGCGCTGCAGAGAGGTGGAGGCCCTCCACGCCCACACTGGCATGATGGCCAACACAAAAGGTCTACTGCCATCTCTGCATAAGGGTTAGTATTCACTAAAGTGAGGTGTCGCAGGATGTGGGTACTGCGATATTTGCGTACGTCTGGTTAAGGTTAACCATTAATACGCGCCCATCTGGAGATAGATTGGGTCGAAATCGAAACGAAGGGTACCGATTTGAAGGGCAGAGGAAAAAAAGTGCCGTGGCAAGAGCCAAGGGAAAAAAAAACCTCTGCGATAGTTAGGTCGGGTGGTAAGAGCAGTAGCGATTGTCTTGTTGCCTGCGATAGGTCGTGCAAGGATAGGCTTTGTTAGTAGTGGGTATCTTGCATGTCGATACCTTGACGTTGTGCGGTTGTGCTGCACGGAGGCTGGCGCTGGGTGCCGGTGTAGAGTCCTCGTTCAGTGTCAGCAACCTGCAACAGTTAGGTTTATTATCGTTCTTGTGTCCGATAGGTCATATATCGAAAGCACAGTGTAACGTAACGTTGGCGGATTGTTTGTGCGTCAGTGGGCGAGCTCGTCGCTATCCCTGCTGTGGCCCGTTGGTTGGCTCTAATAGCAGCTGGTAATCCAATCAGTGTTGCTGATATGCAGGGGCTTGCCGACGTTTGTCCCTTGTTTGCGCATGTTAGTTTACCATAGGTGGCTATGCCCTAGCTAGCAGTGTCTTTGGCCGCTTGTGCTTCCACCTATGGTTGTGATCGTAGTTTCCCAGAGTGAGGATGAAAGGATTGTTCGAGTGTCTCCAGTTCCTGTATAGTCGTGTGGCGCGTTTTTTGAATACTTCCTTGAGGGTATCAGGCGGTATTCGTGGTGAAGATCCACGGTGCGTGTGTAGCGTGTAGCGTTGATAATGATTCGTAGCACTTTGTTCTGTATGATCTGCAGGCGGCGCAGTCGTGTATGAGCTGCATATCCCCAGACGGGAGCTGCGTACGTTATCGGAGGTCTGATCAGTGTCATGTATATGGACCTCGACACCCTCCTATTCAGTGTGCTCTCTCTGTTGAGATTGCGCTGCAGCGTCACACACTCATTTATCGGTCGCCGAAGTTTACGACTTTGTATTGCCCCCCTATATGCGTTTGTGAATATCAAATTGTGACCAGTTTGCATAACTACATCGTTGAGTGTCGTTTTTCCCCCCTTAAGAGCGTAGTACGGGTCCCACACACTTGAAGAGTTACCAAGTGTGGGCTTCACTAATATTCCGTGTCAGGCACTCCAAAAGGATACTGCACTTATATGCATAGACAGCTCTAGATCAACCTCTATGTGCTCAGCGAGCCATCATATTGGTGTGTTCCACTGTCACTTCCCCTCTTTTCTGTTCCAGTCCCGAACGGTGCCTGGGATGTTGGTAGGTTTGCATGTGAGCTCGACTCTCTCTTAATTTTATCTTCGTGTTCATTTCTCGAGATCTACACAGGAAATAGCAGTTGACTCTTCTGGTGAAGTACGTTCTCTGAATTTTAAAAGTACACCATTACTACGAGGCTATTGCGCTAGCTACAAAGTACCGTGGCGAAACGTGCTCCTCTTCATTCGATCTGCCGTGTCTCCGGGACTGTAACCAGGAACCTTGCCTCTCCAGGCTCTACTCACGACCTATCTCCACAGCTTCAATCCTGCCAGTACGTCTCTCATGATCACCTTTTGGCCTACTGTGGAACGAAAGGTAGAAGATTTAATATTTTCCGAAATGAAGTAGATGACTGTCTTATTGAAATCCACACATTTAGGTAAGTTGTACAAAACAGCTGGCTTATTCTGGTCTGAAAAGGTCCGTCTCTAACTTAAGTCAAGTGCTGGACCACGACAATGTGGAGACCGTAACGTTTTACGAGGAAAAAGTATATCGCCGTACAGTAACACATTCCCTTCTTAATCTTTTACAGGAGTTATCTTCGTTGTTATCTCTCCTGTGTTTGTAATCCGGCGTAACACCAGCTGCATACGGAATATTTCTTGTTAGCTTTTGTCGACTCTAGCAGTCTCTTTCATCGATATCTCCTAGCACCAGTGCTTACAATGTTTTTATCAGTCCTGCGTAAACTGATTAGCACTTCAGAATACCTTATTTGCTGCTGGTCCATTACCCTTCTTGAACGCCACGCGACAGACGCAGTTACAGAATATTAGGACGGCTTCGGGACCTGTTATCATAGTTTACATTGTCAGCTTTTTCTTTGTATTCTTCCGTGCACGGCTTCCACCTGGAACCCTCTTCCCCCGTTGCACTTATGACATGCGTTCTTCCATTCCCCCCTTCCTTGCTGCCAACCACTGCATCTATTCTGCCCTATCACTCTTAATCCCTCTATTTTCCCTTCTCCTTTCTCTCAGCTTCACTCCATCTGTCACCTGCACCCCTCCGTCCCCCTTTTATACCAACCCAACTACCTCTCTTCCCCACAACTCTCTCAACCCCTTCTCTCACCCATCCTCGTTTTGGTCCCCCTCTCCCCCCACCCCATTCGTCTATGTCACTCCCGTACGCTCGTCTCTCCCAATTTCCAACTCTCTCCTCTACCTCCTCTCCCCCTTGTCTCCCTCTTTCCCACTCCCCTCTTTCTTCCCTATCCCGTCTCTCATACTCTCATCTCTGTCCTCTCTCCCCTTTCTCCCGCTCCCCTCTCTCCTCTCCCCCTTCTTTCTGTCCCCCCTCCATCCCCCCCCTCTCTCTCTCTCTCCCTCTCCCAGTCTCCCCTCTATCCCTCTATCCCTCCCTTTACCCTCCCTTTCTCTTTCTCGCGCGCATAACCTTGCTTTCGTTAGCGCCTGCCGACAACCACGCCTCCACCTTGTGTGCCCTTCTGTGCTTCCCATGCTTTGGCTGTCGCAGACACCGGAAGTGTCTCGACAGCGTTTTCCGCGTCCGCCACAGCTGCAGTCCGTGTGGCGGCGCGGCTTTGTGCATCGCTTGTAGAACGCTGCCGTAACCCGTCACTGTTATCGGCGGGCACTCGTAGCTGTTCCTCGCCTGTAACACAGTCATGGAGTAACTATTGATTAGGCGGTCCAGTTACTAATAAGAACTTTATTAAGTTCACGACCGGTTTCGGCCTCCATATCAGTCTGTTTTCGAGTGGAACTGAAACTGCCATTGATAATCCATAATAAGATGGATATATAAATATTTTACACAATACAGACTGAATAACAAAGATTATATGTGCACAGTATAAGTGCAGAAAGAATACACTGGTGTTAGGAAGGCTTTCGGCTACCACTAACATTGCCAAGTCCGAAATGACATGCCAACCCCTTGTAGACATGGGATGATAACCGTGAAGAAAAAAAAAAGATATGTACCAGTTTTTCTTGCCATGTTAGGGCCACATAACTTTTTAAATCCATGTTACATCGTCTTTCTTTATCATTTGGCGTTGCTTCACAACAATACAGTGTAAGTTACATAATCGTACTGGACATATACGTGCTTGTGTAACCTTTTCTTTTCATTAAAATATTTAAATATCCACCTTACTGTGCATTCACAATAGCAGTATCAGATCCACTTGAAAATGGCCTGATGTAAAGGCCGAATTCGGTCGTGAATTTATAAAGTTATTAGCAACTGGAGAGGCTTTTCCTTAACTGAACATACAGTTGCGAACTCTGCACCCTCCGAACATGGAGAAACTCGTAACAGTCCTACGTGTTGCTTTGTGAACCACGTCAAACCCGAGTCACACGCAGCGAACCAAGCGGGTTAGCGCTAAACGCAGGAGCCGAAACTACAGACTGCAGATCAAATACGGATCGGTCTGTTCTGATAAACGATTTCCTTAAAACGTAACTGCCTTAGCCAATGCTGGTCATTCCAGAGATACTGGCCTCAAATTTTGATGCTTGAACAAAATCGCATGATCATTTTTAGGCTAGTAACGGGAGGAGAGACGGCAGCGTAATGCTCCTGATCACAAGGGACCCACAGTCGTGCCCTAAAACCCAGCCTTGCCTCCACTGTTAGCGCAGAGAGAGTATCGCTGTCGAAAGTATGGCTGCGTTATTTGTGGATACGAGCCTGTGTGCAGGTTTCATTCCCTCCATTATTTCGTTTCCGGATTCCTGTGGAGCAACAAATCCTAAGTCGCTGTTATGGTACTCTGTACGTCCACCCATGAAAATTGGTCACAGAGTCTGCGTTAGAGAGGAAGAAGTAAGGTAAATGTAGTGTTTCACGGACGGGGATGTTGATATAGATCCTACTCGAAGTTGAGACTCGGCAGTTTCCCGCGCGCGCCCTCTCTCCCTCTTTCTCTGCGTATGTCTCTGGATCTTCGGGAACGTGTGTTCAAAGATTCTTCTGACGTTTCCCGAGCTCGGATGACGGACATTGTGAAAGGTTCATCCTCCATCGCTTCTGACCGACGGGACTCTAGCTCGTGGCCTGTCGCACCAATGTCTTAGGGCCTCTCCCTGGTCATTACTACTGTGGAGCTGCCCTTGTTAGCTCAACGGTCGTTCGCTGCAGCATGGGAATCCAGGATCCGATTACCTTGAAGCTTCCTTGTTAAAACTGTCGTTACGGATTTGTGTGGATTATATAAGGAGCGTTGAAAAAGAAACGAGCCGGAGTCTGGACTGCGCAAACCGCTGACCGGAGGGTAATATCGTGGCGTGTGTAACGCGGAGTGGTTCCGACCATAGCGTGGAAGTTGACAGCCCGCCGCTAGAGGGCACCTGTGCACGTCACGTGACTATACGGAGCTAGCAGCGGCATGAATCAATCGTCCAACACTGCCAGTCGCATTGCAAACAGTGACATCGAGGCGTCAAAAGACGACCAAGAAGGCTCCTTCTCATTCAGTTCCTGCAGCAAGGGACAACAGTGAATGCCCAGCGTTACTCGCAAATCTTGACCACTGTTCGTCAAGCGATCAAATCAAAACGACCAGGCAATCTCACCCGTGGGGTCATTCTGCTCCACGACAATGCAAAGCCTCATACGGCCAACACAGTCGGGGCACTCCTGCAGAAATTCAAATGGGAGGCTCTGGGCCACCCTACATACAGTTCGGACCTCTCCCCCGGTGATTACGTCATTTTTTGTTTCCTTAAAGAGGCTCTGAGGGGCAAACTATTCACCTCGGACGACGACGTCCAGCCGTACGTGTGGAACTGGTTAACATCGCAGCCTCGGGAATTTTACGAGACAGCCAATCACCGTCTTGTGTCTCAACAGCCAGGGTCAATACTTCTAACATACAGGTAATGGTTTCAGCAATGATGCCTGCGGCTGGTCTCTTTTTGAACGCCCTTTATATGAACTGATGTGCGCGGTAGCTGTCCGTAGCGAGAACCTACTTATCGGCGAATTTTATTACGTGTCAGGTCTCACTCAGCGTGTGCTCCGCCACCACCAGGGAAATGCCCCCTCAGACGTATCTGCATATATACTCCGCCAGCCACCAAGCGTTTGTGGCGGAGGGCACAATTCGCACCAGTCATATTCCCCACCCCCACCCCCCTCCGTTCAACTCGTGGATCGCGCGAGGGAAAAACGGCAGTCTGAACGCCTCAGTGCGAGCTCTGGCGAAATACGGCCCGGGTTCGACTCTAGTCCGCCATCAACCAATGGAGAGTGAACCTCTGAGAGTGCGTGTTGCGAAACGTCAGAAAAATCTTTACTCAAACGTCGGCCGAAGATCCCGAAACAAAGGCGAACAAGCAATACTTTAACAACTGTGTCGAAAGCCTCTGCAATTTCCGTCGATACTTCTCAGGAGGATTGTCGACTTCAGGGATCGCACGAGGCTCATTCCTAAAAAAAATTGTTCAAATGGCTCTGAGCACTATGCGACTTAACATCTGAGGTCATTAGTCCCGTAGAACTTAGAACTACTCAAACCTAACTAACCTGGGGACATCACACACGTCCATGCCCGAGGCAGGATTCGAACCTGCGATCGTAGCGGTCCCGCGGTTCCAGACTGTAGTGCCTAGAACCGCTCGGCCACTCCGGCCGGCATTCCTAGAGAAGCCCGGGTGTTTCAAACATTGCTCCAACGTTAATGATCCGAGAGCAAGAGAGGAAACTTGCGGCGGATCTCTTCAAAACAGCTTGGGAAACAGTACTGTTAATCATCCCACGCTACTCCATGTTAACAGCGGCGATACTTCCAGTTGAGGAAAACTGATAAGGTGCCTTTCTGAGAATAAACGCCTTGTCGTGCTACGTCACCTTTGGTCTCATTTGGAATTACATCACCCTATTATGTTCTACCATGCTAGAGCATACGGCTGAAAATTATGAATTTCAAAACGTTCTCGGAGTATGCTTGTGTACCTTGACAAATGGCTCTGGGCACTATGCGTCTTAACTTCTGAGGTCATCAGTCGGCTAGAACTTAGAACTAATTAAACCTAACTAACCTAAGGACATCACACACATCCGTGCCCGAGGCAGGATTCGAACCTGCGACCGTAGCGGTCGCTCGGTTCCAGAGTGTAGCGCCCAGAACCGCACGGCCACTCCGGCCGGCATACCTTGACAAACAGCAGTCGTAGCGTGGTAGTGGCCTTCGTATGCCTGGAATAAACATTAGTTACTGCTTGTGGCTAGTCCCCACGTCCCGCCTCAGTTACACGACTCACAGACATTTGAAACACATTCACACTATTTCTCGATTTACACTCGACACAGACAGCCGGAGTACACTAATTCCGTCCCGGGGGTATGGGGTGGCGGCACGAAGGGCATCCGGCCACCGCTTAAAATTAACCATGCCAAATCCGTATTTAATCCTGCTTACCCTGCGGGATAAAGGCAGTAGCGAAAGAAAGATCGTAGTATTCCATGGGCCCCACGGGTACTATCTTGGTTGATCAAGTACACTCGACGGTACAGCGTTTGTTCCAATACGACAGGGCTACTGTTCACACGGCTCGCGTCGTCGAGGACTGGCTTCATGAACCGTCGTGTGTGGCCTAGCCGCCAGTCACCAAATCTAGTCTACGTTGGGAAGAATTTTGCAGGAAGAATAGTATAAGATTCCGTTGATAACGATACAATTCTGAGACAACTGGAAGCTGAAACTTCTTGGCAGATTATAATTGTGTGCCGGACCGAGACTCGAACTCGGGACCTTTGCCTTTCGCGGGCAAGTGCTATACCAACTGAGCTAGCCAATCATGACTCACGCCCCATCCTCAGAGCTTTACTTCCGCCAGTACCTAGTCTCCTACCTTCCAAACTTTACAGAAGCTCTCCTGGAGACCGTGAAGAACTAGCACTCCTGGAAGAAAGGATATTGCAGGGGATGTTTCCAAAGTGAAATTTTTTCACTCTGCAGCGGAATGTGCGCCGATATGAAACTTCCTGGCAGATTAAAACTGTGTGCCGGACCGAGACTCGGTAGAGCACTTGCCCACAAAAGCCAAAGGTCCCGAGTTCGAGTCTCGGTCTGGCACACAGTTTTAATCTCCGAGGCAGTTTCATATCAGCGCACACACCGCTGCAGAGGGGAAGTTTTATTCTGGAAAGTCGAAGGTATTTTGAATGCCGTAGCAGGCTCGGTAGTGTGTTTTTGGAGAGATTGGAGAGAAAGTTGAGGCAAAGAGAAGCTGAGAAATGCAAGAGAAATATCCTCCGCACGATAAAGGCGCCAAAGATCGTAGGACACTATGGATAACGAGGAAGGAATGAATTGTTGCAGAGAAATGAAAGATTAATCGAGTCAGTTGGAAAAGGAAGCCTGAAATTGTATGAACTTCTATATAGGATGACTAAGAGGAGGCTCACAAAACAGGTTTTTCTATACTAGGCTATATAATCCTGAGTTTGTCCTGCCTCTTGTGAACCCTTTGTTGTGGCAGCGCCTGCGGCAGGCCTCTGTCTTCGAGGCTCGCATGCCGTTCCACCTCGTCGACCTCGGTAGTTCATGGGATATGGGTGTTGTTCATAATATCGCAGAAATTACTGCGTAATGACACATTTTTCCATATCACCAGTGACATTTTTAATGAGTGTAATATGCTGCTTCTTCCTTGGAACAGACACTTGAATCCCAACCGGTATAGCGTCATCTCCGACATGCCGTAATTTGCACGCCATCAACGTACCAGAATAAGTCACGTACTCTGTCAGCACTGTTTTACCATTGTCATTCTCATCGTCAGTAAATTTTATGACTGCGACAGCAACCCACCGCAGCTGCGCTGTGAGTTAATTTCCTCAAACACGTTGCTTGCTCTGCGGGGTAACATGGCACACTGCTTCTAACTGGGACGTGGCTGCTCCTAGTTACGCGACCTATTAAGTTCTCGTTACGGCTGGTTCAGAAAAATAGGTTCGTTTACTTACGTTGCGATTATATGTTCACAATTTTGTGTACAGAGTCAGCTGGGTTTCGCCATTACCAGATTGTCGACTGATTGAAAGCCAAGTTGCGATTATATGTTCACAATTTTGTGTACAGAGTCAGCTGAGTTTCGCCATTACGAGATTGTCGACTGATTGAAAGGCAGACGCAGTTTCCGTGGGCGGGAAAAGGTACGAAGTCAGAGGGAATTTTCCTACGGCACTGTTCCCAGTAGCGCGGCGAGAAATTTCCGGCGCATGACATCGCGGTTTTCCCGTGCACAACGATCGGCCAGCAGACCTAACAAGCCAACCCCAAATTCAATGCGCAGAGGTCTCACGATAGGTTGATGCTGGTCACCGCAAAATAACACGTCTTGTTACGGTAATTCCGTGTCAAATTCAGGGCGGCCGGGGTGGCCGAGCGGTTCTAGGCGCTACAGTCTGGAACCGCGCGACCGCTACGGTCGCAGGTTCGAATCCTGCCTCGGGCATGGATGTGTGTGATGTCCTTAGGTTAGTTAGGTTTAAGTAGTTCTAAGTTCTAGGGGACTGATGACCTCAGAAGTTAAGTCCCATAGTGCTCAGAACCATGTGAACAGATTTCCAACAAACTGCGTGTAGGTGTGCAGATGACCCCAAGGATAGGCATGCTTTTGTTAATTCATTGTACCTTCCAGAATGACGATGTAACTCAGGAATGCCACAAAACTATTCCCCAGACCACAACGATAATACCTTCAATCTAGACCCTTCCGACGATTGTTGCAGGGTATTTGGTTTATGTTGCTTGCCGCAGGGTATACCGTAAGCACGGCGGCAGTTGAACAGTTTACAAACTTGCCGTTTCGGAAATGCTTCCGCCCTTGTCCCGGAAGCCAGTGATTGTGCCCTTTTGGACGTAATACAAGTCGCTCCGTATCTGCGTTACGTTAACCACGTGACTGTGCTCAACGAGGTATACGGGCCCTGCAGCTAAGTCGCGGCGCGTACGTCACGAACGTAGTCCTGAACTCGCTCGCTCTCTCAGCTCAGCAGACAAAATGCGTTTCTAAATCTGGGCGTGTAGGTACTAAAGAGAATTGCATCTTCCACGGACTCTGCTATCATCAAGTCTTACCGATTAACAGTACTACAGTAAAATTTAGGATCAATACTCGATATAAATGGTATAACGGCGTGTTTATAGCATTTAGTCTCTTCTCCTTACCAGTGCGCATTACATGCTGGAAGTGGTGCCTTATGCAACTGATAATAGTTTTAGCATGATTTTATTGTACGCCAGTACAGCCGTAACAAATTATAAGTAGGCCCGTGGACTTCCCATCTTCATAGGACTAATACAGTAACATTTAAGGAGGTGGGACCTGGATAAACTGACTAAACCAAAGATTGTACAGAGTTTCAGGGAGAGCGTAAGGGGACAAATGGCAGGAATGGGGGAAAGAAATACAGTAGAAGAAGAATGGGTAGCTTTGAGGGATGAAGTAGTGAAGGCAGCAGAGGATCAAGTAGGTAAAAAGATGAGGGCTAGTAGAAATCCTTGGGTAACAGAAGAAATATTGAATTTAATTGATGAAAGGAGAAAATATAAAAATGCAGTAAATGAAGCAGGCAAAAAGGAATACAAACGTCTCAAAAATGAGATCGACTGGAAGTGCAAAATGGCTAAGCAGCGATGGCTAGAGAACAAATGTAAGGATGTAGAGGCTTATCTCACGAGGGGTAAGATAGATACTGCCTACAGGAAAATTAAAGAGACCTTTGGAGATAAGAGAACCACTTGTACGAACATGAAGAGCTCAGATGGAAACCCAGTTCTAAGCAAAGAAGGGAAAGCAGAAAGGTGGAAGGAGTATATAGAGGGTCTATACATCTACATCTACATTTATACTCCGAAAGCCACCCAACGGTGTGTGGCGGAGGGCACTTTACGTGCCACTGTCATTACCTCCCTTTCCTGTTCCAGTCGCGTATGGTTCACGGGAAGAACGACTGCGGGAAAGCCTCCGTGCGCGCTCGAATCTCTCTAATTTTACATTCGTGATCTCCTCGGGAGGTATAAGTAGGGGGAAGCAATATATTCGATACCTCATCCAGAAACGCACCCTCTCGAAACCTGGCGAGCAAGCTACACCGCCATGCAGAGCGCGCTTCTCTTGCAGAGTCTGCCACTTGAGTTTGCTAAACATCTCTGTAACGCTGTCACGCTTACCAAATAACCCTGTGACGAAACGCGCCGCTCTTCTTTGGATCTTCTCTATTTCCTCCGTCAACCCGATCTGGTACGGATCCCACACTGATGAGCAATATTCAAGTATAGGTCGAACGAGTGTTTTGTAAGCCACCTCCTTTGTTGATGGACTACATTTGCTAAGGCCTCTCCCAATGAATCTCAACCTGGTACCCGCCTTACCAACAATTAATTTTATATGATCATTCCACTTCAAATCGTTCCGCACGCATACTCCCAGATATTTTACAGAAGTAACTGCTACCAGTGTTTGTTCCGCTTTCATATAATCATACAACAAAGGATCCCTCTTTCTACGTATTCACAATACATTACATTTGTCTATGTTAAGGGACAGTTGCCACTCCCTGCACCAAGTGCCTATCCGCTGCAGATCTTCCTGCATTTCACTACAATTTTCTAATGCTGCAACTTCTCTGTATACCACAGCATCATCCGCGAAAAGCCGCATGGGACTTCCGACACTATCTACTAGGTCATTTATATATATTGTGAAAAGCAATGGTCCCATAACACTCCCCTGTGGCACGCCAGAGATTACTTTAACGTCTGTAGACGTCTCTCCATTGATAACAACATGCTGTGTTCTGTTTGCTAAAAACTCTTCAATCCAGCCACACAGCTGGTCTGATATTCCGTAGGCTCTTACTTTGTTTATCAGGCGACAGTGCGGAACTCTATCTAATGCCTTCCGGAAGTCAAGGAAAATAGCATCTACCTGGGAGCCTGTATCTAATATTTTCTGGGTCTCGTGAACAAATAAAGCGAGTTGGGTCTCACACGATCGCTGTTTCCGGAATCCATGTTGATTCCTACATAGTAGATTCTGGGTTTCCAAAAACGACATGATACTCGAGCAAAAAACATGTTCTAAAATTCTACAACAGATCGACGTCAGAGATATAGGTCTATAGTTTTGCGCATCTGCTCGACGACCCGTCTTGAAGACTGGGACTACCTGTGCTCTTTTCCAATCATTTGGAACCCTCCGTTCCTCTAGAGACTTGCGGTACACGGCTGTTAGAAGGGGGGCAAGTTCTTTCGCGTACTCTGTGTAGAATCGAATTGGTATCCCGTTAGGTCCAGTGGACTTTGTTGAGTGATTCCAGTTGCTTTTCTATTCCTTGGACACTTATTTCGATGTCAGCCATTTTATCGTTTGTGCGAGGATTTAGAGAAGGAACTGCAGTGCGGTCTTCCTCTGTGAAACAGCTTTGGAAAAAGGTGTTTAGTATTTCAGCTTTACGCGTGTCATCCTCTGTTTCCATGCCATCATCATCCCGGAGTGTCTGGATATGCTGTTTCGAGCCACTTACTGATTTAACGTAAGACCAGAACTTCCTAGGATTTTCTGTCAAGTCAGTACATAGAATTTTACTTTCGAATTCACTGAACGCTTCACGCATAGTCCTCCTTACGCTAACTTTGACATCGTTTAGCTTCTGTTTGTCTGAGAGGTTTTGGCTGCGTTTAAACTTGGAGTGAAGCTCTCTTTGCTTTCGTAGTAGTTTCCTAACTTTGTTGTTGTACCACGGTGGGTTTTTCCCGTCCCTCACAGTTTTACTCGGCACGTACCTGTCTAAAACGCATTTTACGATTGCCTTGAACTTTTTCCATAAACACTCAACATTGTCAGTGTCGGAACAGAAATTTTCGTTTTGATCTGTTAAGTAGTCTGAAATCTGCCTTCTATTACTCTTGCTAAACAGATAAACCTTCCTCCCTTTTTTTATATTCCTATTAACTTCCATATTCAGGGATGCTGCAACGGCCTTATGATAACTGATTCCCTGTTCTGCACATACAAAGTCGAAAAGTTCGGGTCTGTTTGTTATCAGTAGGTCCAAGATGTCATCTCCACGAGTCGGTTCTCTGTTTAATTGCTTGAGATAATTTTCAGATAGTGCACTCAGTATAATGTCACTCGATGCTCTGTCCCTACCACCCGTCCTAAACATCTGGGTGTCCTAGTCTATATCTGGTAAATTGAAATCTCCACCTAAGACTATAACATGCTGAGAAAATTTATGTGAAATGTATTCCAAATTTTCTCTCAGTTGTTCTGCCACTAATGCTGCTGAGTCGGGAGGTCGGTAAAAGGAGCCAATTATTAACCTAGCTCGATTGTTGAGTGTAACCTCTACCCATAATAATTCACAGGAACTATCCACTTATACTTCACTGCAGGATAAACTACTACTAACAGCGATGAACACTCCACCACCGGTTGCATGCAATCTATCCTTTCTAAACACTGTCTGTACCTTTTGTAAAAATTGCGGCAGAATTTATCTCTGGCTTCAGCCAGCTTTCTGTACCTATAACAATTTCAGCTTCGGTGCTTTCTATCAGCGCTTGAAGTTCCGGTACTTTACCAACGCAGCTTCGACAGTTGACAATTACAATACCGATTGCTGCTTGGTCCCCGCATGTCCTGACTTTGCCCCGCACCCGTTGAGGCTGTTGCCCTTTCTGTACTTACCCAAGGCCATCTAACCTAAAAAACCGCCCAGTCCACGCCACACAACCCCTGCTACCCGTGTAGCCGCTTGTTGCGTGTAGTGGACTCCTGACCTATCCAGCGGAACCCGAAACCCCACCACCCTATGGCGCAAGTCGAGGAATCTGCAGCCCACATGGTCGCAGAACCGTCTCAGCCTCTGATTCAGACCCTCCACTCGGCTCTGTACCAAAGGTCCGCAGTCAGTCCTGTCGACGATGCTGCAGATGGTGAGCTCTGCTTTCATCCCGCTAGCGAGACTGGCAGTCTTCACCAAATCAGGTAGCCGCCGGAAGCCAGAGAGGATTTCCTCCGATCCATGGCGACACACATCATTGGTGCCGACATGAGCGACCACCTGCAGATGGGTGCACCCTGTACCCTTCATGGCATCCGGAAGGACCCTTTCCACATCTGGAATGACTCCCCCCGGTATGCACACGGAGTGCACATTGGTTTTCTTCCCCTCTCTTTCTGCCATTTCCCTAAGGGGCCCCATTACGCGCCTGACGTTGGAGCTCCCAATTACCAGTAAGCCCACCCACTGCGACCGCCCGGATCTTGCAGACTGAGGGGCAACCTCTGGAACAGGACAAGCAGCCATGTCAGGCCGAAGATCAGTATCAGCCTGAGACAGAGCCTGAAACCGGTTCGTCAGACAAACTGGAGAGGCCTTCCGTTCAGCCCTCCGGAATGTCTTTCGCCCCCTGCCACACCTTGAGACGACCTCCCACTCTACCACAGGTGAGGGATCAGCCTCAATGCGGGCAGTATCCCGGGCAACCACAGTCTTAGTCCGATCGGGGGATGCGTGGGACGAGCTGGCCGTCCCCGACAAACCCCCATCCGGACCACCACAGTGATGCCCATTGGCAACAGCCTCAAGCTGTGTGACCGAAGCCAACACTGCCTGAAGCTGGGAGCGAAGGTGCGAAGGGCGATGTGCTTGAGGACAATATTATGGAAATAGAAGAGGATGTAGGTGAAGATGGAGATATGATACTGCGTGAAAAGTTCGACAGAGCACTGAAAGACCTGAGTCGAAACAAGGCCCCGGGAGTAGACAACATTCCATTAGAACTACTGACGGCCTTGGGAGAGCAAGTCCTGTCAAAACTCTTACCATCTGGGGAGCAAGATGTAGGAGACAGGCGAAATTCCCTCAGACTTCAAGAAGGATATAATAATCCCAATCCCAAAGAAAGCAGGTGTTGACAGATGTGAAAATTACCGAACTATCAGTTTAATAAGTCACGGCTGCAAAATACTAACGTGAATTCTTTACAGACGAATGGAAAAACTAGTAGAAGCCGACCTTGGGGAAGGTCAGTTTGGATTCCGTAGAAATGTTGGAACACGCGAGGCAATACTGACCCTACGGCTTATCTTAGAAGCTAGATTAAGGAAAGGCAAACCTACGTTTCTAGCATTTGTAGACTTAGAGGAAGCTTTTGACAATGTTGACTGGAGTACTCTCGTTCAGATTCTGAAGGTGGCAGGGGTAAAATACAGGGAACGAAAGGCTATTTACAATTTGTACAGAAACCAGATGGCAGTTATCAGAGTCGAGGGACAATAAAGGGAAGGGAGTGAGACAGGGTTTTAGCCTCTCCCCGATGTTATTCAATCTGTATATTGAGCAACCAGTAAAGGAAACAAAAGAAAATTCAGAGTAGGTATTAAAATCCGTGGAGGAGAAAGAAAAACTTTGAGGTTCGCCGATGACATTGTAATTCTGTCAAAGACAGCAAAGGACTTGGAAGAGCAGTTGAACGGAATGGATAGCGTCTTGAAAGGTGGATATAAGATGAACATCAACAAAAGCAAAACGAGGATAATGGAATGTAGTGAAATTAAGTCAGGTGATGCTGAGGGTAGTAGATTAGGAAATGAGACACTTAAAGTAGTAAAGGAGTTTTGCTATTTGGGGAGCAAAATAACTGATGATGGTCGAAGTAGAGAGGATATAAAATGTAGACTGGCAATGGCAAGGAAAGCGTTTGTGAAGAAGAGAAATTTGTTAACATCGAGTATAGATGTGTCAGGAAGTCGTTTCTGAGAGTATTTGTATGGAGTGTAGCCATGTATGGAAGTGAAACGTGGACGATAAATAGTTTGGACAAGAAGAGAATAGAAGCTTTCGAAATGTGGTGCTACAGTAGAATGCTGAAGATTAGATGGGTATATCACATAACTAATGAAGAGGTGTTGAATAGGATTGGGGAGAAAAGAAGTTTGTGGCACAACTTGACTAGAAGAAGGGATCGGTTGGTAGGACATGTTCTGAGGCATCAAGGGATCACAAATTTAGCATTGGAGGGCAGCGTGGAGGGTAAAAATCGTAGAGGGAGACCAAGAGATGAATACACTAAACAGATTCAGAAGGATGTAGGCTGCAGTAGGTACTGGGAGATGAAGAAGCTTGCACAGGACAGAGTAGCGTGGAGAGCTGCATCAAACCAGTCTCAGGACTGAAGACCACAACAACAACAACAACAACAACAACAGTAAGATTCCATAATAACAGACTCCAGTAGAAGATTCAGTTTTCTTTTGTACGGACACGCCTAGTTACGAATTATGAAGTGTAGAAACATAGTTTGTCTGCTGATTTGAGCGAGCGAGCGTTGGACTACCTTCGTGACTTACGCGCCGCGGCCTGTCTTTCTCGTGGGCCTCGTGCAACTAAACCGTGACGTCACACTAGCAGACCTGCCCGCTACACTTGACGAACGCTCAGCTCCTAGCAGGGTCCACGGTAAATCAATATTTAACAGGAGGACTATACCCACTAAAGGTCTTAATTTTGTCGTGTGCTATCGAGGGCTTGCGTGCATTCAAACTCGCAGTCAAGAATTACGAAACTCGTGTGAAAGAGTTAACTCGCTCCCCTTGTGGCGCACGCCGCGTTCTGTCTTTCTGGTGGACCTCGACACGCTTTACGTGCCGTGCGCTGTGAGTGGCTTATGTGCGCGTACGTCGAACATAGGCGGCAGCTCGGACCGTGGTCATACGTGTGTCGTCATTTTACTGTATACCCTTGAGCTGATTGAGTTATGCCTACAAGTCTGCCGAAGTTGGGAGAAAACAATTGCTTATCTAACATTCCGCCTTCTAAAAAGCTGCCTCCGATACGTTTCTCAAGCACAAAATTTGACTCAATTACATAAAAGCAGTATACGAAAACCACGTCGTGTAGTGAGCATGTGTACAGCTGTAGGCCGTTACATTGAGACATATTGCCTGCTGAAAAAGTAAATTGTAGTTTTATCGAGACACCGGTCGTTACGCTTAGTGTTCAGTATAGCGTCAAAGAACAGAAAACTTAAGTGCTTCACAAAATTACTGTTCCTTCTGAGATGCCTTGTATATATGCACACGAAACAAATTTATAATGCAATACATTACATTAAGTATTACCACTTTCAAGACAACAGATGTAACCAACACACTGAAGGTGTAAAGGGAAGAACTGTCATATTATGTCTAAGTCAAATAGTCATCTCTGGTTTCTTCCATTGGATACACATTAAATTTTAATTAAAAATATATCTGCAACCGTTTATGTATCTTATTTTACTATCATTATTTAAGTTAGCGACAAGTTTAAGCAAAATTATGTATATCCTTTTATAAAATTTACAACAAAAAAGTACTAGTAATAAAATTGAATTTGTATGGTGTAACATGCAAAATCACACAATGTACGACCTGCTATATAATAACTGGCAGCAGGACTTTACTTGAGAAATAAAGAAACAAGTAGATAAATCAATAATGCAGTAGATGTAACTTCTTTCTACCACCAAAGTTTGGGATACTGCGATACAGAATTGGGCAAGATGCGAATAATCTTTCCCTTGTAGATGTTGAGATGTGCTCGAAAACAAGGAAAAAAATACACATGAGCTACACTGAAGAGCCAAAGAAGCTGGTACACCTATCTAACATGGTGAGGACCCCCGCGATCACGCAGAAGTGCCGCAACGCGGCGTGACGTGGACTCGAATAATGTCTGAAGTTGTCCCGCACGGCCGTCCGTAAATCCATAAGAATACGAGGATGTGTAGAACTCTTCTGAACAGCACACTGCAAGGCATCTCAGATATGCTCAATAATGTTCATGTCTTGGGAGTTTGATGGGCAGCGGAAGTGTTCAAAGTGACAAGTGCGTTCCTGGAGCCACTCTGTGGTAATTCTGGACGTGTGGGGTGTCGCATTGTCCTGCTGGAATTGCCCAAGTCCTCCGGAATGCACAATGGACATGAATTGATGAAGGTGATCAGACAGGATGCTTACGTACGTGTCAGCTGTTAGAGTCTTATATAGACGTATCAGGGATCCCATTTCACTCCCAACTGCACACGCCCAACAGCATTACACAGGTTCCACAGCTTCAACAGTCCCCTGTTGACAAGCAGTGTCCATGGGTTCATGAGGTTGTCGCCGCCCGATACAATTTGAAACGAGACTCGTCCGACCGTGCAACATGTTTCCAGTTATCAACGGTCCAATGTCGGTGTTGACGGGCCTAGACGAGGCGTAAAGCTTCGTATCGTGCAGTCATTAGCGTACACGAGTCAGCCTTCGGCTCCGAAAGCCCATATCGATGTCGTTTCGTTGAATGGTTCGCACGCTGACACTTGTTGATGGCCAAACATTGAAATCTGAAGGAATTTGCGGAAGGGTTGCACTTCTGTCACCTCGGACGATTCTCTTCAGTCGTCGTTGATCCAGTGCTTGCAGGATCCTTTTCCGGCCGCATCGATATCGGAGATACGATGTTTTACCGGATTCCTGATATTCACGGTACACTCGTGAAATGGTCGTACCGGAAAATCCCCATTTCATCGCTACCTCGGAGATGCTGCGTGCCACGCTCGTGCGCCGACTACGACACCTTGTCCAGACTCACTTAAATCGTGGTAATCCGCCATTGTAGCAGCAGTAACCGATGTAACAACTGCGGCAGACATTTGTTGTCTTATATAGGTCCTTTTACAAACAGTAGAAGAGGTGTGTTTCGCAGCACCAAAGATCAAGTGTTCATGCCTCGTGAGGTATGTATTTTACAGTTTATGTTGACTAGACTTTTTTGCTTCGTATCATCATTCCTGCTAAATACAGACCGTTCCTACTGGGATGCCGTTTATACAATGGTCCACCGTAACTATTTTGCACTGTAATGTTCCTTCTACATTTTAATGCGGTATGTACGTGACTAGAAGACAATCGCTTTCTCACGAACACTTACACACCACTGTGTACGGTGGTTGGGTGTCGCCGCTGCAGCGACCGCGTGCGACTGGCCGGGCCGCGCGTTTCCGCGTTCGCGGCAGAGGCCGGAGGTGCCCGCCGTGTTATCGGGCGCGCCTGCCCTAACCTCTGCCGGCCCCGGCCCCGTTCATCCATCACAATTCTCCCGGTGCGTATGCCGGCGCTGCGCTCGTTCGCGCCGACGCTGATACGATTTTACGAGCCCTCTCAACGCGCGATGACCTCCGTGCGGCGAAGCGTCACACCGGCGCAGCGCAATCACGGCCCATCGCGTTGCAAGGTTACTGTCAAACAACTGTCTTAAGTCATACTTAGTTAGTGGATAAGAATAACCGTTAGTCTTCTTTCGCCACAGTTTTGCGTTTCTTAAAGAAATCGATGACATCAACATAGCAACATAACTGAATGACTAGTTGGAGATCAATGTTAAAAAATATATCGGCTCAGCCGCTTGTTTATAGTGTAAAACACTAAGATTGACGCGTTTCGGAAGTCAAGCTTCCATCATCTGAATAATAAAAAGTAAAAGAACCTGTTAAAACTCGCTAAAATGGAACATGCACCGGGCACAATAAAAATGATAATAAAATTAAAACATCGTGGCTACTTCCCTTGTTGCAGCCGTGACTTCCAAGGTGCATCTCCACATAGTCGTCAAAATATAAAAAACTCTAAAATGGTGTCGCCTGTGGTGTTCGACATCTAACCACATGGCTCTCTCCTTTATCGTCGTAAACCGCCCGTGCGTCTTCGTTGATGCCACGTAGCCAAACACGACACTGAAACGCGAGTGAGCTCACGCGCAAGTGAACAAGGAAGTCACAGAGATGTCTATACAAACAGATAACGTATACAAGGACCTCATGAAATGATGGTATCCTGCCAATTGTTAAAAATGTAGTTACTAAAAGAAATCAGTGAAATGTTTGAAAAAGTTATTTGTATCACCAGTAAGCTGTTCATTCAGTGTGTTCTGATTATCCACGCTATGTATCGTAATTTCCAAACCTTTTAAAGTTGATACCGCTTTTCAGACCAATAATACGCTGCGATTTAAACTAAGAAATAATTTACAGCAGGAAAGCTATAAATATGAGAGAGCTGGGGTCTATAAAATTCAGTGTAACACGTGCAAGGCAAGCTATGTAGGCCAAACTGGTAGGTCCTTTAAAGTACGTTACAAAGAACATAGCGATGCTTTCCGGCTTAATGATTTCGAAAAGTCAGCTGTAGCCACGCATATTTGGGAAACGGGACATCCCATGTTGGGAATAGATCAGGATCTGGTTATTTTACATAGACAGGACAAAGGTAAAAAGCTGGATCTACTAGAACAGCTGGAAATTACGATACATAGCGTGGATAATCAGAACACACTTAATTAACAGCTAACTGGTAATACAAATAACTTTTTCAAACATTTCACTGGTTTCTTTTAGTAACTACATTTTTAGCAACTGGCGGGATACCATCATTTCATGAGGTCCTTGGAACATGTATACGTTATCTGTTTGTATAGCCATCTCTGCGACTTTCTTGTTTACTTGCGCGTGAGCTCACTCGCGTTTCAGTGTCGTGTTTGGCTACGTGGTGTGTGGCATCAACGAAGAAGCACGGGCGGTTTACACGATAGAGGAGAGAGCCATATGGTTAGGTGCTGAACACCCCAGGCGACACCATTTTAGAGTTTTTTATATTTTGACGACTTTGTGGAGATGCACCTTGGAAGACACGGCTGCAACAAGGGAAGTAGCCACGAAGTTTTAATTTTATTATCAATTTTATTGTGCCTGGTACATGTTCCATTTTAGCAAGTTTTAACACGTTCTTTTACTTTTTATTATTCTGACGATGGAAGCTTGACTTCCGAAACGCGTCAATCTTAGTGTTTTACGCTATAAACAAGTGGTTGAGCCGATATATTTTTTTAACATTTACATTCACAATCACGACCTCTCATCCAGTATGGATAAAATCATAGTTGGAGATCGCCAATCCAGTTCCCGCAGGAACGGGTACGCATTGGATCATTTAGTCACTACCAATAGCTACCCCTCCCCTCACCACAGATTCTTCAAAGAAGCGATCACCCAAGTTTAAAGCAACTTCAAACGTCTCATTACTTTTCACACCCGTTAATGCTTTAAATATTGGACGTTAGTCATTTGAAACTTTTATTGTTGAAGCGTTGTAGTTTTTCATGCATCAAAATGTTTGAGGTCGTACCTTCTGAACTATGTGTCTACATGTACATAGATACTTCGCAAGCAACCCTCACACTCCTTTCTTGTTCCACCCGCAAATACAGCGAGGGAAAAACGGTTGTCTGTCTGCCTCGATACGAACCCTAATTTGTCGTATCTTATCTTCGTGATGATGGTGATTGGTTTGTGGGGCGATCAACTGGACAGTCATCAACGCCCGTACAAAGTCCCAGTTTTTACAAAATCTTTTTTTACACAGTCCATCTAGTCACTGTCCCGAGTGGTGGTGGTTGTGGTGGTGGTGGTGGTGGTGGTGGTGGTGGTAGGATGAGGACAACAGAAACACGCAGTCCCCAGGCAGAGGAAATCTGCAAGCCGGCCGGGAATCGAACCCAGGACCCTGTGATCCAGAGGCAGCAACACTAGCCATTACACCACGACCTGCGGACATCATCTCTTATCGTCGTATTCCTTACCCGCAATGTGTGTCGGTTGCAGCTGTATCGTTCGGCAGTCATTTTAAAATGCTGATTCTCTAAATTTCCGCAGTAGTGTTTTTGGAAAAGAGCATCGCCTTCCTATTGGAGTTCGCTGAGCATCTCCGTCACAGTTACGTGTTGTTAGGAGCCACCGGTAACAAATCTAGCAGCCCGCCTCTGAACTGCTTCGATGTCTTCGATCAACCCTACCTGGTGCGGATCCCAAACACTCGAGCAGTACTCAAGAATAGGTCGCATCAGCACCCTATATGCGGTCTCCTGTACAAGTGAACCAGTCTTTCCTAAAATTCTCCCAATAAACCATTCGCCTTCCCTGCCACGGCCCTTTGCAACGTTAGGCCCAGAAATTTAAACGACGTGACTGTGTCAAGCGGTACGTTACTAATACTGTATCGGAACGTTGCAGGTTCCTAGTCATCCGCATTGACCTACATTTTTCCACGTTGAGAACTAGCTGCCAGTCATCACACCAACTGGAAATTGTGTTTAAGTCGCCTTGTACCTTCCTACTGTCACTCAACTTCGACAACTTAATGTACACCACTGCATCATCAGCAAACAACCGCAGATTTCTGCCACCTTGGCCGCCAAATCAGTTATGCATGTAGAGAACAACAGCCCTCCTATAAAATATCCCGTGTGCACTCCTGACGGCACTCGCGAGCACGGGGTCACGGCTTTTCACCTGCCTCGAGATGACTAGGTGTTTGTGTTGTCCTCATCATTTCATCATCATTCCTGCAAGTGGCGAGTTTGGGCTGAGCAAAGGTTGGGAATTTGTGCGGACGTTGATAACCGCGCAGTTGAGCGCCCGACAAACCAAACATCACCATCATCCTGACGGCACTATTGTCTCTGACGAACACTAGCCATGGAGGACAAGTGTGTGTCAGGCGCGAGAACCATAAGGACATAAAGCACGCCGTTGTATGACCCATCACTGAAGTGGGTATCAGAGAAATCAGTGAGGCAGCTTTTCGTGAATGTTCGTAAAACGTGGGCCTGCAGCAGACATAAACTTGGACTGCCGTGAGATCAACAGACATCACGAGCATTCGTGCAAGCTGCAATCTCAAAATCGACAAAGTTTCTCAGCTCATCACATAATAAAGCAGGTACACTCAGTGGCGGATGTGAATACTGTGTGCAAAACCTGATTCGAATAAAATTAGAAGTAAAAAAGTAATCAATTAAAACGTCATACCAGGTGCTGAGGTGAGACAGAAATTGTGTTCCTTTGGTTATTGTGTGGGGATAGCAGCAAGAAACAGCTCTGAAAAGGTTTGACACTATGTGTAAAGGTTTTTACAAGTCACTAAGTGCTCGCATTCTCAAGTACTGGATAAATGTAGTCCGGGTTTTTGCGCGACACGAGTTAGGCTGCGTCAAATATCTGTAATGTAAGATTACAAGTGTAGTGAGTAGGTTAATTCGAAGCCGTTAGATAGGCCGCCTGCAAGTGGAGAGGGTGACCGCTTTAGCCGGTCTAGTGATTCAAAAGTGGTGTGCAAAATTTAAGGACGGAACTAACTTTCCCGAGTAGGGGACCATACATAGAACTGCTACGGTGTGTACATAAGGTAACTGAAAGAAATACGCAACGAGACGAACATAAAGGACACTTTTATTCAAAGAAACTAATTGTACTGAAGTCACCGCGATTCTTGATGGCTCTCTGGACATTACCAGATGCGGATACCGTTCGTAATAGGATGTGTGATCGCCACTCTGCAACATGCACCCGTGCTGGCCATAACGTTGCTAAGGAGCTGTTGGGAGAGGGCGTCCCATTCCTGGAGCAGCGCGGCTGACAACTGCTGGAAGACGAGGGACGGGCAGGCCGAAGTCCTCTCGCTCGAAGAGTTGCTCCGCCTGTGCAGTTGGAAGCGGTCGTCCATAAAAATGAAGTCAGGGCCGAACGCACTCCTGAAGAGACGCAGAAGGGGAAGGAGTACAGCGTCACAATAACTCCGTGTTCGAAGATTTGGTGGTCAGTACACACATCCAGAATTATGCCTCTGCACGGCATAAGACGTGCAACACCACCAAAATCATCACATTCAACTAGCAGTCTTCCTCGGTGCATTACGTGTTACCACCTCTCGTAAAAGGTGTGTTGACGATATGGGACGGGGGCGGGGGGAAAGGGAGTTTAGAAGGAAATGGGGGAGGGGGGGGGGAGTTCTTCAAACGGCCGTCGCTGCAGCTGAAGCTGCATTACGCAATTGCTTGTTTCAGTATTTGCGGTTGCGACGTTCGTGTGAAGATTGAGAGATGGTGAGTGTTCATCGGAGGTGAGGGTATCATCTGGAATGCCGCAGGAAAGTGTGGTAGGTCCACTGTTGTTTTGTATCTACATAAATGATCTTTTGGATAGGGTGGATAGCAATGTGCGGCTGTTTGCAGATGATGCTGTGGTGTAAGGGAAGGTGTCGTCGTTGAGTGACTGTAGGAGGATACAAGATGACTTGGACATGATTTGTGATTGGTGTAAAGAATGGCAGCTAACTCTAAATATAGATAAATGTAAATTAATGCAGATGAATGGGAAAAAGAATCCCGTAATGTTTGAATACTCCATAAGCAGTGTAGCGCTTGACACAGTCACATCGATTAAATATTTGGGCGTAACATTGCAGAGCGATATGAAGTGGGACAAGCATGTAATGGCAGTTGTGGGGAAGGCGGATAGTCGTCTTCGGTTCATTGGTAGAATTTTGGGAAGATGTGGTTCATCTGTAAAGGAGACCGCTTATGAAACACTAATACGACCTATTCTTGAATGCTGCTCGAGCGTTTGGGATCCCTATCAGGTCGGATTGAGGGAGGACATAGAAGCAATTCAGAGGCGGGCTGCTAGATTTGTTACTGGTAGGTTTTATCATCACGCGTGTGTTCGGAAATGCTTCAGGAACTCGGGTGGGAGTCTCTAGAGAAAAGGAGGCGTTCTTTTAGTGAATCGCTACTGAGGAAATTTAGAGAACCAGCATTTGAGGCTGACTGCAGTACAATTTTACTGCAGCCAGCTTACATACCACAAAGATAAGATAAGAGAGATTAGGGCTCGTACAGAAGCATATAGGCAGTCATTTTTTCCCTCGTGCTGTTTGGGAGTGGAACAGGGAGAGAAGGTGTTAGTTGTGGTACGAGGTACCCTCCGCCACGCACCGTATGGTGGATTGCGGAGTATGTATGTAGATGTAGAACCGTATTAGAGTTTTTGTCAGGACAGACTAGTGTGCAAAGCTGTATCAAACCAATCTTCAGACTTAAATCACAACAGTCAGCTTCTCAAAAGAAGAATATTCTCTCTGCCAACAACGAAATACAGTGAAAGGTAAACTTCTCGCAAAAATTATATTTTTACAGATTCGATATGAAAAGACCACAACAAAAACTCTGTAGGATTCTTCAACAGCATTTGACGATGCTGGCCATCCCAGCCGCTTCCTACCGCCTGTCGTGTAGAGATGGCGGTTAATGCTGAAACAGCCGATTTTCGGATATGTCGTTTTTTTTTTTTTCAACGCCATTTCAACCGGGCTGTTACAACCACTCAAAATAACTGGTCTCGTTCCTGCGATAACAGATTTTCTGTTTTTATTCCTATTATTTCGTGTAATAAATGTAGAAATCGAACAAACATTGAAAAATTTTGTCTTCCTCGGTTTCAAGACACACGGAATCGAGATATTAAATTAAATAGGCAAATTTAAGGAAACTTACTCCGTGCACCGCTCGCTGCTCTTCTCGAGAAATGATAAGGTGGTTGAATACTACAAAAACTCAGCAGTATTCTCCTATTGAATCTGATTTTTTATTCTCTGCTCAAAATAATGTTGCAGCCAGGAATCATACCATTGTTTGGACCTTACGAATTATCAGTGCTAAAGATAACTGAGATTGAAGAGCTCTGGTTTTTTCTTTTTTTTTTTTCTTAATTTGTCCGTTTTCAACCAGATAAAGGCATATTATGTAGACGCAGCCAGATAGGCTGTTTTCAATTTTTATTGTAAACTATGAATGAACTGCCAAGTTTAATCTTTTAAAGCAAATGGAGCACTGTAATTCATTGATACTGCACTTCGTAAAATATTTTCAGACTAGGGATGGTGTCATTCTGTAATAGAACTGATGTCTGACGATGACGGTGAGAAACTACCGTATAGACCAAGTCTAATACACCACGCTGCGTGGCAAGAGGTCACTATTGTCTCAGTAGTGCTGTACCAATTCTTAGCCATGTTTTTCTTGCTCTGTTGGGTCGCCATTCTTACTGAAATAGCACCAATCGCTTTCCCTATTTTTTGTCATAATGTAATTACTTCAAACTGATGCAAATTTTACGAATAAAAATTAATCTTTTATTAAAAAAGCTTCATTTAAAAATGAAAAATTTTAGTGCTACTGCTAATTGAGATATCGATTTTTTACCGGTTATCAGTAAAAAAATAAACACACCTGTAATAACCGAGACCAAACAAATACCGAAAAATATCGGATATTCAGAAGTAAAATGTCGGTATCGTTTTTAAGCGGTCGGTTTTTCTCACCCCTACCGCGCACGGAACACGCCGCGGTAACAACACTGTCAGCTGCGCTGGGACGCTGTGGCTATCAGCTGGGGAGATGGAGACGAGGCGAGGCGGCCAGGGTTGGGCCGGCCGGCGTCGCGGGAGCTGCAGCGCCCCCTCCCCTCCCCCCGCCCCTCGGCGCCCCCTCCCACCGGCGCCCTCCCCTCCGCGGCCTCCGGCGTCGGCGCCGGCAATCAATAGCCGCGCCCTGCGCCGCGCGCCGCGCCGCCGACGCCCTCTAGCGGCCCGCCGACAAACTGCAAATCTCTGCATCAAAATACGGCCGGCCTCTGTACGGGGCGGACGTCGATTCTACGACTGCTTAGGAAAAATCTGCCACCCCTAGGGGAACTCACGTTAATACCGTGTAACAGGGCGTCAGTTCGCCGAGGAAGGGATACAAGTTTCTTAGGATGATGATTACATCCCGTAGAGCTACCAAATTCGCGGGTTGTTAATTGTTCCGATTCACTCGCTTTTCCGAATAGTGTCAGACACTTTGTAAGTGTTTTAAGATCGGGTAATTTAGCGATCCAGTCGAGTTGCAATAGGATGCCTGAGTTCTCGTCAAATCATGGACGTACACAATATGTCGCAGGGGAACAACCAGAAGTCAGCTGGAGCCAAATACGGCGGGTGATCCAGGACCGTCACCCATCTGCTAGCAAAAAACTCGTGCGCAGTCTCCGCGTCGTGTGCTGGGATGTCATCACGGAGGTGCAACCGAGAACTTGCCTCTCATTATTAGGGTATAATTGCTGGAGGACTGAATAAATCTGATGTTGCCTCATACTGTTCCACTGCCATCCTCCGACGATTGTCAGACAGGTACGGCTAGGATGACTGCTGCGGCAATGCTAGTGCTTTTGACTTTATACACAGCTGCTTTTGAAACTCCAAGGATCGTGACGCCGTAACTCGCCACGAGATAGGATTGCAGTGTGGAATTCCAAAGGGAAGAGGGACTAACTATGTTTGCGTGGAACATTGCAGCTGTTATGGAGGATGGAGTGTCCACAGTCTAGTCCAAATGGCTCTGAGCACTCTGAGGTCATCACTCCCCTAGAACTTAGAACTACTTAAACCTAACTAACCTGAGGACATCACACACATCCACGCCCGAGGCAGGATTCGAACCTGCGACCGTAGCGGTCGCGCGGTTCCGGACTGAAGCGCCTAGAACCGCTCGTCCACCGCGGCCGGCTTACTGTCTAGTCATCATTAATATGTAGAAGAAAGGGTCTCCTATAGGAAAGGGTCCCCGAGAGTGTTGGGGAAAAGGACATTCTGCATTCGTGTTCGTAGTAACCACAACCAATGAACTCAAGTCATGGTACGAAAAACATCCCGAAACATCACAGAACCGCCTCAGGCCTGAAACACACCCTGCTCTCCCTTCCGATTAAACGTCCCCTGGCCCTCTTCAATCGACTCCTCGTATCAAGTGAAAAGAGGCAAAACCGTGACTCGTCGCATGACAGCACCCGCCAGCACTCAGTTGCTGTCCAGCTTCTGTGTTGTTTGGCCTAGTGAAGACGTGCAAATTTTGTGCAGTTGCGAGCAATGCCCATTTACGAGGCACCCGACCCCAAGTGTCCATTCGGTGCTGCTCCTTTCGCCTTGTTCGCTCGGGAACGGTTGAGATGGATGTCTATCGAGACTGAAACCGATCATCATTGACGACACTCGTCACGGTCGTTGCCAGATAGGGTTCTTTCTACGCCGTGGCTGCGAGCGCTACACAATTCCTTGTAGTAGTGTTGGACAATTCGCGTCGACACAGCAGTAGATCGAGCAGATTCATTGTGTGGTCATTGACGCGTCCAGACACGATAGTTTCTTCATGTCATTTTGTCGCGTCTTAACATCGACCCATGCTGCTGCGTTGATTCCATCGTCCGACCAAATACACCTCCTCAGCACCACGACATACTCCCGCGGTGCGTCACGTGGGCACCTGGTACCAGTTCTTGACCGTCTGGAGGGCATCAATGCTCTAGTGTTGTTTGCTGAGATTATTTTCCACACGACTCGGTAGAAAGCTTAGACGGGTTTACTTCTGATTAGCACCGCCGTGCTCCGTCGGCTTGTTTTGCGAACGAGGAACTGATGACCTCGTATTTTGGTACCGTAGTCCCCATTCGTCCGACCAACAAACCAACCGACTAGCCGGAGGGTGTCCAGTTGTAGACAGTGAGCGGCTGTGTAGGCGGCGCGTCGCTTCCTGCCGCCGTCCGCTGACTGAGTTGCGTGGGAACTGCCGAGTCACCACTCCGCGTCGCCGTGTCCGACCGCCTTCCATCCGAGCGCTTTACGGTGTGTGGCAGAGGGTACTTTCGACCGTATCACGTGAAACGTCCTCTGCCTCGGCGGAGGGTATTCGTAGCACCACCAACAGAACCGTACTCATTTGCTCCTGGACACCGCAAGACACCTTCAGGTGTGTGGGCAAGGGTACTTCCGGCGCCACCACTAAGACCGTAATCCGCCGCTTCTAGACACCGTCTTAAACTTTGTTTGGGGCTTGTGCTTCTGGCTGTACCACTGGGGCCATCCTCCTAAGCTTGTAAGCACCGCAAGACTACAAGGCGTGTGGCGGAGGGTATTTCTGGCACTGCCACTAGAACCGCCCTCCTATGCTTCTAGAATGCTGCAATAACCTGATGGTGTGTGGCGGCGAGTACTTCTGGCACTGCCACTGAGGTCACACTCCTGTGGTATTAGACGGCGCAAGACGGCATAAGGTGTATGGCGGAGGGTGTGTGTGGCACTAGCATTAACGTGGAGACGACTTAGCAGTAGGATTTTTATATTTTTTTTAATTTATGTTAAGTGAAGATGAGATCTCCAATGCGTCAGGAAAAGCAGTTCGACGCAGCTGTCAAAAATTCTTGAGAAAACCGTCTTTGAAGTTTTACAGGGAATTTCAGGAGGAGGAGGGAGGAGATAAGTGTTTAACGTCCCGTCGACAACGAGGTCATTAGAGACGGAGCGCTAGCTCGGGTTAGGGAAGGACGGGGAAGGAAATCGGCCGTGCCCTTTCAAAGGAACCATCCCGGCATTTGCCTGAAAGGATTTAGGGAAATCGCGGAAAACCTAAATCAGGATGGCCGGAGATGGGATTGAACCGTCGTCCTCCCGAAAGCGAGTCCAGTGTACTAAGCACTGCGCCACCTCGCTCGGTGTAGGAATGTCAGGGACTTTTAATTTCCTAAGAAGTAGGCGATTTTTCACGACAGGCGCAGTTTCTCACTCGGTAGTTTTGGAGAATGGTAACAGCGCAATCGAAAGGACTGCAGGTTCGACTGTCGCTACGAGCTCTTTTCCATTTTATTTTTGTCGTTCATTTCGCATACCTACGTCATTTAATATAAAATTCATCAAATATATGCTAATTGACACATATCTAATTATAATTTTTATGAAAAATGCGGGTCGTCTTGATTCTGCGTTATATTGCATGCAAAATTCCAGTTTTCATTCCAAGTATAACTTCTTGATCATCGATGTTCTGTAAAGGATTGTAAAAAAATTTATAAAGTTTTTAATTTAAATAATCGTTACTAAAATCGTTAGTATAATATCTATGATTAAGAAGCCATATTTGCAGTGAAAACCGAAATTTTCTGTGCGATATGTAATGAGATGCACGAAGATGCGCATTTTTCATAAAAATAATGATGAGATGTGTGTCAGTCAACATGTATTTGATGAATTTGCTATTAATTGATGTAGGTATTGGAAATAAACGAACAAAATAAGATGAGAAAAAGACAGTAGAGAGATTCGAACCTACAAACCTTGGTTACACGATTACCTTTCTCCAAATCTATAGCGTGAGCCACTGTGCTTGTTGTGAAAAATCGCGTCTTCTTGAGAAATTAAAGTTTTTCGGAAAATCTTAAAGTCGGTTTTCTCTCTAGAATATTTGACAGCTGCGTCGAACGGCGTTTGGTAACTGATATTTGAAGTCCTGAACTTCACGCAATATAACTATTTAAAAAAATTGCAAAAGTCCGATTGCTGGGTGATTTCTAAAGACAACCGTCTGCTCCTAGACAGTACTAAACACTCCACATTGTGTGGAGGAGGGTACTTGTGCCATTACCGCTAGGACCATTCACCTTACAGAGTGTAGCAGTTCTGGTAATACTGTATCACCCACTCCTCTGCTGACTCGGCTGCAACCATTTTCGCTCGGGGTCGACGGGCTTTTTTAATGGTGTGAGCAGACGTGGAACCCAGCGAGCGGCGACATTTGTCGCGTTCAGCGTGTCGTGCAAGATGCTCAAAACTGATACACTACTAATTTTCAAGTATCCCACTGAATCCACGATTGAGATGCGCCAGTCTTAAAGAAATGTGAACCACGAGTTCAGACAAGCACCCGCAAACAAACAAAAATTAATTACGTAGGACTTAATGTTTACCAGGAGGTTAGTAAAACTTTTAAAAGTGTAGACCAGTTCCCACACACCGCAGCCATAAGTGGACCCACAACTAGTAAGCTCCTAAGGTACTAAAAGAGGTTCTCACACTCGTTAACGAGTGATAGTCCTCGGTGATGATGATGATTTGTGGTGGTGGTGGTGGTGGTAGTCGTGGTGGTGGTGGTGGTGGTGGTGATAGCCCTAATAGCTCGCTTCTGCACTATCAGGATATCTGAGTTTCTCAAAATATTATCCCAACTATTCCGAAGGAGCCTTCTCAGCAACGAAAGCAGTGAGTGTTACATGCTGTCGAAGAGCACTGTACCCCTGTTACCATGTAAAACTCTCCTTTTTTTTTTTTACCCCGAACAAATTTTCACTCTGCCGCGGAATGAGTGCTGATTTGAAGCTTCCTGTCAGACGAAAACTGCGTCCCTGACCAGGACTTGCACCTGGGACCTTTTTTCCTGTCACGGATAAGTGTCCCACCGACTGACCGAACCAAGCTCGACTCGAGGCACGCCCACAGAGCTATTCATTCACTGATACCTCCACTGCTATCTTCCAAATTTCACACATACCTTGCTGGGTTAATGTTGTTGGAAATTGCCTAGAAATGGCTTGTTTCCAGGCTGAAATAAGTTTCATATCAGCGCACACTTCGGTGCACAGTGGAAATTGGGTCGTGAGTCGTGCTCGGATGGGTCAGTCGGCGGAGTACTTTGCGTGAAAGGCAAAGGTTCCAGTTGTTTCAGGACGCGGTCCGAAACACAGTTTCAGTCTACTAGAAAGTTCCGTATGCATTTTGTTGCTACGAATCGCGCACATTGTTTGTGGGCGTACCGAACACAGCTTGCCGTTGCAGATATGGGATAGAAGACGTGTTGCAAGTTTCATGTGAACTCGTGGTGAGAACCTGCGGAGCAGCGGCTGGAAGCGCCGTGGCTGAGCGGGACATGACCTTAGTCCCCGCCGCGTCGCTTATCGCCGCCCGCGCTTACTGTAAACACTGGGCACGCGCCGCACCACGCCGCGCCGTAATCACCGGCGCTTGTATCACTCGGCTCGCCTTTACGTCATCCAGTGCTCCTTTTACCTCCTTCCCAACGGCACTGACCGGCTAGACTCTCTCTCTCTCTCTCTCTCTCTCTCTCTCTCTCTCTCTCTTCCTCGCCTCCTTCCCTCCCTCACGTCACTCTCTCCCTCTCCGTCCGTCCCCCCTCTCTCTCACTCTCTCACTCTCTCTCTCTCTCTCTCTCTCTCTCTCTCTCAACTTAACAAACCACTGCGAAGTGCATGACAGAGAGTATTTCCACCTGTACTACGAACATTCATGAACCAGAACATTATGACCACACCCTTAACAGCGTGATATTCCACTTTCTGCACGGAATACAGCAGCGATTTTGCGAGGCGTGAGTTCAGCAAGTCATTGGTATGTGGTGGTTGGTTAGTTGAGTTGGGGGAGGGGACCAAACAGCGAGGTCATCGGCCCCATCGGATTAGGGAAGGAAGTCGGCCGTACCCTTTCAAAGGAACCATCGTGGCATTTGACTGAAGTTATTTACGGAAATCGCGGGAAACCTAAATGAGGTTGGCCGGACGCGGGTCTTGGCTGTCGTCTTTCCTAATGCGAGTCCAGTGTGCGACACCTCGCTCGGTGACAGCACACACCTACTGCACAAGGTCACGTAGTTCCGCGAAAGCGCGGAGCTGGCGCCAGATATCGTCCCGAATGTTTTCCATCGGGTTCAGGTTAGACGAGTTTCGTGGCCGAGAGATCAACGCTCCTCAAATCTCTGTGACACGATTCTGGCGTCAGACACGGGAATTACTTCAATGGGAGATGCCATCGCCGTCGGGGAAGACTTAAAGCATAAAGGGATTCAGGTGGTCCACAATAATGTTGACGTAGTCGACAGCTGTCGTGACGCCTTCGATTACTACCACAGGTGCCGTGGGAACTCAGGTGAGTAACACACGGTCCGAATGTAACCGCCGCTTGTGGTCGACGTCAGCGTGCAATAATCACTCACAGACGGCAGTTGGCAGCACTGGTAATGGAGGATATGTAAAGTATCTCAGGGGGACGCACGAAGCATTGCAGTCGTTATGCGGAAACGAAGCGATTTATCTGGCGTTCAAAAGGGCATGACAGGGTTGATCTTTGTCGGTCTGGCCGAGGGTGGTATCATTTTCGAAACGGCAAAGTTTGCAAACTGTTTGCGTACTGGCTTGGTTAAAGTATACCGTGCATCACAAAATAGCGCTGTCCAAACCCGACGCCGAGGCAACTGTGGTGTGCCACGTGCCATACATTACGGGGGTGGACGGCGGCTGCGAGTAGACGTGCAATTGTTGAGCAACTGACTACCCAGATGAGCTAAGGGGCCACCAACAGTATCCCCTCAGCGACCGATCAGCGAAAGTTCGTACTTAGAGGTCTTCTCAGCAGGCTAGGCGCCTGGTTCACGCATCCATGCTGACTGCTGTTCTTCGACGAGGAGACTGCTATTTGCACGCCAATATGGCAACTCGATATCCAGTGAGTGGTGATATTGGCGTTTTTAGATGAACCACATTTTGCGCCCCATCGGCGTGAAACGTCTGCAAGCGAAACCCTACAACAGTCGTCGGAAGCGTCCGGGCCGGAAGAGGAAGCGTTATGACCAGGGGAATATTTTCGTGGCATTCCCTGGGTGACATCGTCATTCTGGAAGGCACAGTGGACACGTATGCGTCCCTCCATTGGGGCCATTTCCACCCCTACATACTGTTCTTTCTCGGCACGAGGGCATCTCCCAGCAGACAATGCAATGTGTATACAGCTCACAGTGTACGTGCTTGGTTGATGACTTTACTGTACTCCTCTGGCCACCAAACTCTCCGAATTTAAACCCCATCATGGATCTGTGGGGCCACCTCAAACGGGCTGTACGCGCCACGGACCCTCAGCCTAGAGACCTAGCGCCGCTGCCACAGCACCGGGGTCGGCACAGCTCCACATCCGCTCCCCGGACCTTCCCAGAACCTCATTGACTCTCCTGTTGCACGCCTCGCAGCGGTCCGCGCTGCAAAAGGTGATTACTCGGGCTTCTGACGGGTGGTCGCATTATCGTGTCCCGGCAGTGTAGTACACACACAGGTCTGCGTTCGCAGCGCGTTGCTCGTTTCGAGCAACAGTTCGTCTGGCTGACGGCGTATCTGGACACGACCTTCGACGTGGCGTATCACGGAATGTTATTCGCCGGAGAAGGTCACACGTTTCCACTGACCTACAGTCCAGTATCGATATCCCTGTACTGTAGTGGTTAGCACACTGAACTCGCATTCGGGAGGACGACGGTTCAATCCCGCGTCCGGCCATCCTGATTTAGGTTTTCCGTGATTTCCCTAAATCTCTCCAGGCAAATGCCGGGATGGTTCCTTTGAAAGGGCACAGCCGACTTCCTTCCGCATCCTTCCCTAATCCGATGAGACAGATGACCTCGGAGTGTGGTCCCTTCCCCCAAACAACCAACCAACCCTGTACTCACTACAAGCCTGACTGACGATCTCGTTGGGGTACGCAGGAAAACTTAAGGTCTTCTATTGCGGAGACTCGTCTCCAGCAGTGGCTCCGCAACGCTAGTGCCTGCACCGGCATTGGAATCTGTCGTTCAGATCTGCCACAAATCGTGCTTTATAGGCCGGACATGCCTCCGACCTCCACATTCTGCTATTTAGCCCAACGCCCTTTACCCAAGTCGTTCTTCAACTGCCGTTCAATGAATTTCCATAGGTGCACACGGGAATAGCTCGGGAAAAGCCGATCAGTTTCGCCGTTTCAGAGATGCTTTTTCCCAGTCGTCGGATCTCGTCAAACTGTTCAAAGTAGAAGTCTCTTAGGTCAGTGGATTTTCCAATTTGCGACACTTACCGCCGCTGGAATGATTCCGAATCTTCCACACGGCACCGCTGCCAGGCGGCGTTCAGTGTCGCAGTGGGCAGTGGTCTCAATTTTTTGGCTCATCGTTTCCTTCCGTTTCAGTCACGTATGGAGTGCGGAACGAATGAATTTTGACATGTGTTATGGTCTCTGTAACCGGCTTCATCTTATGACCGCGGTCCCTACTGAAGCGATGCGTAGTAGGCTGTATTACATTACTAGGTTCCTGGTCCTTGGACTTTGTAAGTTGGCTTTCTCCAGCTGGTTGGCGTCTTTGTTCAAGCGCCTGTTAACTGAGGCTCTTCAACATTTTCATGACGCGCTCCCATTGGTCAGACAGACCTGTGTCCATTCGCGCTGCCTGTTTTCGATAGTCTCTTAGTATCCCCGTTGGTCTTATTTCGTATAGGTCTCAGATTTGAGCAATATTTTGCGATGTGTCGCAAGCTTGTTATTTAAACAATCTCCTTTGGAGAATACTTGCATCCGCCCCCCACCCCCCACCATCTTACCAATGACCCTGCATTACCTTCGATTGAGCTTATATGATCTTTCTAATTCATATCTCTACCAATTGCCACATCCAATTATCTGCTTCTACAAAAATACTCCACCAGCCACTGTGGAGTGCATGATGGAGGACACACCATACCATGCAAAAGAAATAAGCAAAATCCATAGGTATACTATGAGCTTAAACAGAAATCTGCATATATTACTCCATAATTCCGTGTATGATCCAATAAAATTTCCCAAAGTGCAATTCAGAATGCCCTATAACTCCCACTGACAAGCATTTCCGGCGCTTTGGCATTGCTGTGGGAGGCTCAAACATAAGAGATGAAGTCTTGATAATGAAACTCTCTCTGGCTTCGTTATTTTCTATCGAGTCATATGTTTGGTTGTTTCTTTTGGCACACGAGGAATGCTGAAAAGCAATGTCTTCAAATATTTTGTGTGTAAACCAAAGCTTTTCAAATAAAACTAACGTTGTTAACACTCTACACTGACGACGGACACATTTCTCCCAACAAGAGACCACTTTATTGATACTGACACTGTAGAGTGTTTGACTCTGTCGACAGAGCCACAACCTGACCTCTGCTTGCACCGCGTCACCACTATCAAAGCGAAGTCCTCGAAGGTGTTCTTTAAGTTTTGGAAACAGACGAAAATCGGATAGAGCCAAGTGAGGACTGTGTGGGGGACGATCGATGTCAGTGACCCCGAGGCAGGTGTCGCAGCGCTCGCGTGTGCTCTGGCATTGTCCTGCTGAAGGACCCACTGCCCGCATCCCAAACTCGATCACAGCACGCTGTTTCTCACGCATCGTCCTAGTTACGCCACACACCGCCATCGTACACGCTACGCGGCATGGGGCTACAAATATGGAGCCGTGGAGAATATAGATCTAGAATGTTAATAACGTTTGCAAAGAGTTTTCGCGTAAACAACTTTCCAGCGTGCTTTCGCATATTTTATTTGAAGGTGGGGAGAATGAATTATAAATTTGACTGTTCATTTTTTATTTGATTTTGAGGGTATAAGGTATAATCGCGGCATTCGCCTTACAAGTGAGGTAAATCTCTCTAAACGCTTGCCTGCAATTATATTGTGGATATTAGGTTCCTTGTTTGTCTTTCTTGGCTTTCCTGAAAGAGGAGGTTGGTGTTGCTGGCTGGTCCTGTTTGCAGTTCTCTTTCATTGTAGTATTCGTCTGTTTTCTTCATGCATTGGGCTGTTGTATGTGGCGGGTAACTGTATTGCAATCTTCGGAAATTGAAATTTATGATCGTATCTTTAAGTAGTCCTTCGTCCACGTAAATAATTTATTCAGTCCGACGTCACTAGCAAGTTGGATGAGTCAGTAGTTTAATGGTTTTATGTTGGCTTCTTAATATGTGGCATTGGTTGACAAATCTGTACCAGATTTTATAGCTATTCTTATGGTCTTTTTCTGTGTGTGGCGAAGAATCATTTTGTTTGGTTTGGCATATGGTCATTGTTTAACTAAAATTGGACGTTTTTTTAATCTTCGTATTGTCCAACTAGGGTCACGTAAAAACTTTCTTATTCTTCTTTCTTTATTGTTTTCTATTCCTCCAGTAGCCCAACTTCTTCAATTGTTAGTACTTTTACTCTCTTCCGTCCATGTCGTTCCCGCTTTCTTATTTATTCTGCTGTGAAAGCCTTCCAAAGCTATTGGCTTGCTTCAAATGGCTCTGAGCACTATGCGACTTAATTTCTGAGGTCATCAGTCCCCTAGAACTTAGAACTACTTAAACCTAACTAACCTAAGGACATCACACACACTCATGCCCGAGGCAGGATTCGAACCTGCGACCGTAGCGGTCGCGCGGTTCCAGGCTGTAGCGCCTAGAACTGCTCGGTCACCCCGGCCGGCCTCCAAAGTTATTGTGTTGTTGAAAAGGTTTCTTTCCGATATTTCTGATTCTAGGTGTTGTTTCTTAGTAGTTCTTACCTGATTTCTATAATCCATGCTATTTTCTTTCCGGAAATATACAAATATTTGTTTCCTTGGCCTGTCCTCATTCATTGAGTAGAAAAAATGGTTCAAATGGCTCTGAGCACTATGGGACTCAACTGCTGTGGTCATAAGTCCCCTAGAACGTAGAACTACTTAAACCTAACTAACCTAAGGACATCACACACATCCATGCCCGAGGCAGGATTCGAACCTGCGACCGTAGCGGTCGTGCGGTTCCAGACTGTAGCGCCTTTAACCGCTCGGCCACTCCGGCCGGCTGAGTAGAAATATCAAAAGATTAATCGTCGCTTTGGTATTACTTCTGATACTCTCTGTATATTTTCGTAGATCTCCTTGTTACTGCTCATTTTCCAAACATCTGTAATCTGTATTGCACGTGTCATTTTTCTAATAATTAGTCTTTTATGTACTTTTATTCTGTCAAGCTTATAATTCATCGTTAAGTATTCAGATGCGTATGAACATTTCCGTGTTAGCACCGTGGTACGGTGTTACTTGTTGTAGCTACTATTTCTCAACCATATGCTGTTTCTGTTATATTAATTTCTACATCTATCGCAAATTGTTCTTATCCGTTATGCTGTTTAGTTGCTCCAAGATATTTAAATTGCCCTGTTTTAGCTATTTGTTTTTCTTTGTATGTTAGTGCATTTTCGTATCTGACGTGAATCTTGTTTTTTCATATGAAATTTTGAGGCCAGTTCTATTCGCTTTTTTTCCTCTCCTCTCATCCTCCTCGCCTTCCCCCTCCCCCCTCTCCCTCAGAGGAGTTGAGTATTGTAACTGCTTCTTTCATGTTTTCAGAGAGTATTGCAAAATCGCCTGCAAAAATTCAAGCACTATATCTGAATTCCACATCTTCTCCATCCGAGAACTGTTGGTTCCATTAAGTAATTTTTGAACTCAAATGCCAGATCCTTAAAATTTGCTCTAGAACAGGGTTATATATACAGTAAAGTAGTAAGCTGTCCCATAGTCTAAAACGAGTTTTATTTCAGATGCCTGATGTACTTCTGCCATAAATTTAGCTTTAGATGTATTTCTTATAGTTTCACGAATTAGGTTTGCAAATTTCCTAATTGTTTCGTGTATTTTTCTGCCTACTGAATCATAAGCATTGTGGAAGTCAGTAAATGACAGTGTTACAGGTTTGCTTGTCAACATTTCATTAAGTTTTCCGCGTGGCGACGCGTTTGCGCACTGATTTCAGAAGGACAGAGTCCCCGCAATTGGGAGCCTTCCTCGGACAGTCGCCTGCTCACCCGTGACTCCAACCCGTTCCGCACGCGACATCCTTATCGGTCGCCGCCCGCCGATAACGCGTCCTCAGCACACTTGCGCGAAACAGCTAACGTGTCCAGGCGGCGAGCCGTCGCACAGGCCGTGTTCCGCGTCGTGCGTGACCCGCAGCTGACAGCCTGCGCTCGGTGCGTGAACGCGTTGCATTAAGGTCGATTCACTACTTGACGCATCAGAGCGCCAAAACGTCCCACGATCCACCTATAATGGTAGCATTGGCACAGGCCGTCAATGGAACGGGACGCCAACGTCTCTCGCGAAGAAACCCTGGTGAGAAGACGACGGCATTATCTGCCAACATCGGGAGTCAACCTAGTCTCCATGTTACAGTCGTAGATTTTGTACTTTTGTGTCTTCTTCCCATTACCAACCAACCACCGCAGTTTCGCACGGTATAACTACTGGACAAAAATATGAAAACACCGCGAGATATGCATGCTTGAATATACGAGGGTCACTCCAAAAGAAATGCACACTATTTTTGTAAAAAAAATCTTTTATTCTTCATGTTTGAAAGTTTTACAGTGCGTAGATACATCCTTTAGGAACAACATTTTCGTTTCTCCACATAATTTCCATCCCTCTCAACTGCCTTACGCCATCTTGGAACCAGGACCTGTATACCCGCACGGTAAAATTCTGGACCCACCTGTTGGAGCCACTGTTTGGCAGAATGCACAAGGAAGCCGTCATCTTCAAACCTTGTTCCACGAAGAGAGTCTTTCAGTTTCCCAAAGAGATGATAGTCACATGGAGCCAGATCAGGACTGTAAGGCTAGTATTTCAGTGATGTCCATCCGAGTTTTGTGATCGCTTCCACGGTTTTTTGACTGACATGTGGCCCTGCATTGTCGTGCAACAGCAAAACATTCTGCTTTTAATGATGTGGCCGAACACGACTCAGTCGAGCTTGAAGTCTCTTCAGTGTCGTTACATATGCATCAGAATTTATGGTGGTTCCACTTGGCATGATGTCCACAAGCAAGAGTCCTTCGGAATCGAAAGACACCGTAGCCATAACTTTTCAAGCAGAAGGTGTGGTTTTGAATTTTTTTTTCTTGAGTGAATTTGCATGATGCCACACCATTGATTGCCTCTTCGTCTCTCGTGAAAAATGATGGAGCCATGTTTCATCACCTGTCACAGTTCTTCTAAGAAATCCATCTCCACCATTCTCGTACTGTTCCAAAAGTTCGCTACATACTGTGTTTCTTGTTTCTTTGTGAGCCACTGTCAACATCCTGGGAACCCACCTGGCACAAACCTTTTTTAACACCAGCACTTTCAGTATTCTGCAAACACTTCCTTCCCCTATCCCAACGAAGCGTGACAATTCGTTCACTGTGATGCGTCTGTCAGCAGTCACCAATTTGTTAACTCTCTGCACATCGTCTGGAGTGTGTGCAGTACGAGACAATATTGAAGGACAATCCTCAATATCGCCGTGCCCGCTTCCATCACGTAACCCGCTTACCCACCGACTAACTGTATTGTATTAGTCATGGTAGTTTGTTGCTTTTGTGGTTCTTCCTAATGTCTGCCCACCCCCTGCAAGTGTCTACGGCCGGACGGCCTATCTAGCATAGCGCTAATAAATTATACATACAAACCTTCCGCTTGAATCAGTCGTCTATTAGTGGAAACCGTTTGAAAATCCTTACAGTTGTTTCTGAACATACACGGTGACAATTATTGAACTATATGAAATAAAAACGTCATAACATCTGACGTTCAAATTACACGGTTGGCCGCGGGGGATGATGGGTTAGTTTATCGACGAAGCCCACTTTCTTTTGGATGGACTCGTCAGTAAGCAAAACTGGGGCATTTGGGAGACTGAGAATCGGCATTTCGCGATCGAGAATTCTCTTCGCCCTCAGCGGATGAGTGTGTGGTGTGGGTGTCCAGTCAAGGAATAATCGGCGCGATAATCCTCGTTGGCACGTAGACTTCCGAACAGTACGTGAAGGTTCTGGAAGATTATTTCATCCCCATTAAGCAAACTGACGCTGATTTCCATAAGATATCGTTCATGCAAGACGGAGCTCGACCCTATAGAAGCAGGAGTGTCTTTGATATCCTGCAGGAGTACTTTAGGGACCGCGTTCTAGTTCTGGGGTAACCGGAGGACATTGGCATGGGGCTCTATTGGTAGCCATATTCTGCGGATCTGAACACATTCGACTCCTTTTCGGTAGGGCTATATTAAAGACTAGGTGTGCAGCAATAACCGCAAAACCATTGCTGAGCTGAAAACAGCCATTCAGGAGGTCATCGACAACATCGATGTTCCGACACTTCAGCCGTTTATGTAGAATTTCGTTATTTGTCTGCGCCACATCATCGCGAATGATGGCACGAATATTGAAAATGTCATAACCTAAACCTGAATATCTGTTGTGATGTTTACATCTTGAATAAAGTAGTGTGCACGCCATAGTTTGTAAGTAATTTACTTTGCTTTTTTTTCTCAATAATTGGCATCCTGTACATACAGATTCTGTTGAGGGGACTTTCTGTCTTTTCTAGATCTATACATATTATAAATTAGATAAATTTGCTTTGTTTTCGTGGCATATTGGAGAGAGAGCAACAAGTGTTCTTCCATAACACACGCCTGATATCTGAAAGCGAAAAATTATTCAGACTGTTACAACACCCCGACAAAGAAAAAGCTTAACTGTGCTTAATCGTATTTTCCGGACTATAAAACGCATTTTTATCTTTGAACAATTGCCTCCGAACTTCAGGTGCGTCTTGTACTCGAAATTAATATAAGTATCACTGTTTGATTTAAAATTTCCGCCGATATTAAAACTAGCCATCTATTCGCTGACGCGGGAAACCCATCTCATTTTCAAGCGCGAAACAATAATAATACCTTCTGAAATACCGCCAGATGGCGGTGTCCATGTGCATGAAAAGGGTTGGATGAACGAGGCTGGTATGAAATTATGGATTAACAGTGTGGGACAGAGGGAAAAGCGCTTTAATGAACAAGAGTTTTCTTCTTGTGATAGAGCAGGTGAGTAGTTAAATGAAAAATTCTGTGAAAGAGCAACTGAGACAGGTAAATAGAGAACTTGCTGTTATTCCGGAAGGACTTACTTAATAACTGCAACCTCTTGATGTCTCGATAAATAAATCATTTAACGTGTGTATGAGAGAGGAATGGAACAATTGGATGGTGGATGAAACCCAACATGAATTCACGGCGAAGGAAGTTTTAAATGACCTACAATCAAACAGGTGCGTCGCTGAATAAAGTTGTCGTAGTCTAGAGTGAGAGAATCTTTCAAGGAATGCGGCATAACTAACGCTCTCGGTGTCAGTGAGGACCACCTTATGTATGAAGAGGACAACGAAGAGGGAGAGGGGTTCGGTTTTATAAACTAAGAATATTTTTTAGTCTGGCTTTGCAATCTAATACTAAAAGTGGTAAAAATGTTATTAAAAATCATAAAAATTAAGGCGCGTCTTATAGTCCGTAATACACGGTAAATAAGAACATAATTTCAAACAATTATCAGTAAATCACCTTTTTGTCAGCGAAAGTGACATATAGTGGTACAATCAAATGTCACAGAACGCGGAAACTCTTGTTTGTTGCTTACTTTCGCTCTATTATCTCGTGTGGTTTTACTATTTGGGGTAACCGTGTGCACTCACCAAGAAAGCCCAGGAAGCAGCGCGGCCAAGCTGATCGGCGGTGTGAGTTCCCGAACTTCGTGTAGGATGTTGCTCGAGTCCGTCCGAATTCTAATTCTGCCATCCCTGCCCATACTTTCCATCACACGGTTTGTTGCTGACAATCGACTCAGTGAGAAGAAACCGCTACACCCAATCAGAGAATACTAGACGGCGAAACAGCGTGCATTTGGATAACCATTTCTCGATCGTTGTACAGAAAGATGTGCGTCATTCAGAACGTTCTATTTTCAAAAGGCTCTCAACAGAACAGAAAAGGAAGTTGAGTGATGACCCCCAAGTTTTCAAATCCAAGTTGAAGAGGTCACTTATGGCACACCCCTTAGATTCTACACATGAGTTCCTCGCAGCAGTTAAGATTTTCTTGGAACGTCTTAATTGTTTGTGTACTCTCCTGCAATAGCTTAGTGTTTCATTAAAGCAAAAGTTATGTATTTATGTTTCTAGCGATATTACTGTTAATATCCACCAAGCAGCTTACATTGTAATCGCCTGGTCACTACAAAAGTGTGTCGTAACAAATCTTAGTGTGCCACTTGAAGATGAACCTGAAAAGGCTCAAAAAATAGTTCAGGAAATAAACAAATACTTCATAAATGGCTGGCCGCTGTTATCTGCAATTATATTAAAATTAATGTATTCACTGTGTCCTCCTTGTACATTATTTTTAACTTGTTCGTGTGTTTATATTTTCTCCAGAAATGAAATGTCGAGATTTTTAAATGTTTTATGAATATTACTTTGTCAGTTAATACACTTTAGCATTGTTAGTTCCGCGATTTTAATGATGTAGTCCTACATTTTTCGTATCACGTATGGTATCTTGTAACCTCACTTTAAACTAATTTGAAGCCATATTGACTATTTATCGATCGTGACTGTTTCAAAAATATAAAGAGGTTTTCAAATAACTCTACGAGTCTCAAAATTTGTTGACAAATTATTTATTTAGAGACATGTTTCGAGGTGAAAGCTCATCGGGCTACATTGGGTTTGGGATTACAAAAACAATATTTAATGTGTGTTTATACAGAAATTAAAGCCTTTTTTGTGCAACAGTTATGATCATTTTGTACAGAGAAATATATATATAGGGTGATGTCACTTTGTGTATTGGTCTTCTGCTCACATGAAAATTCTATAAAACGATCACTCACTTTGTTCTTGCGGTGTGTTGAGGCATCTCTATTTCCATGGCTCAGTTTAACCATTTGGCGCTAGACGATTCGAAGTGACGTGTTTACTCACTTGTAGTTGAACACACCACCGTTTGGCAGTTAACATCCAGTGCGAACTGACGTTTAATCCTTTTAGTGACAAAATGCTGTGTCGACTATAATAATGAAATAGATGTCACGATGTACTCTGAGGGAATATTAATAAATAAAACGGCTCAATTTGTTATGTATTTCTAAATCCGCCATAAGTTATGAGCACAAAATCTGCGCTGAAAAGGTTTGGAAAAAAGTCTGCTACTTTTCTGCAGTCTTAAATTCTCTTAGTAAACATATGCCCTCAGGAGGAAGACATTTTCCGAAACACTGGAGTGAACAACCTGTTTTAGACCATGTATAGAAATCAGCATCAGCCAGTTTCACGACTTTAGCATTTTCAAACATAGACCAACAGTCTACCCCAACTGCTGCATATGTACTGAACGTTTGAAGCATTCGTCCATTTGATACTATGTTACCGACACTACGTTCAATTACTGCAGTAGTGTTTCAAACTGTAGAAATAGTAGCTGCATCATCTGCATCAGTCTCCTCCAAATTCTGTAACGTCTTCCCAGCAGTCAATTAAACGATCAGCCAGAAAATGTGCCACGGAACTATACCGCGCTCACGAATTATTGGCACAGAGCTAAAACAATTAGTCATAAATGTCATTATGATACCTCTAACTACAAAAATGAAAGTAAAGTAAGTAAATAACATGCCTATTACATCCCAGAGTGTACATAAACTGTTCACGTCATGTTGCATATTTTCAGTAATAATCCCAAGTGCACCGCCAGCGGAAATAATTTATGTTATCTCAGAGGCTAATATTTTAGAGATAATTTGTGAAACAATGCTACTGTAATGTTCATTCTTCATGTGAGAAGCATTTCAGACCTTACAGTCAGTGAACTTGGGTGTAACTAGGAACAAACCAGCTAGAAAAGACTCCAGTACTGGTATTACGCTTATAATTTTGAAGTGCTACCGTGAATTGAACTTACCGTAGTGTATTTCAGAAGATATCAGAAGAGTAAATCAAGAGCTAACAAGTGCTAGTTGACCCCGAAGACAGCTCTGAAGACAAATGCCTCCAAGGCCATCGGTAAATATTCATACACCATCTGCGTGTTAGACTACCTACGTAGAAACACAAAAACGTTATAAGACATAACCGGAGAAACCTCTACTGTGAATATAATTGTCAATAGCAAACAAGAGATAACTTATTTACTATTGACAGCATTTAAACTAGTGTCACTTAAAGGGCAGTGGTCAACTGTGATTGTGAGGGTAGAGTTACTGGGCTCGGTAATTTTCCGCCTCGAGTCGGTGAGCCACGGTGGTCTGCCTGCTGGATCTCTCTTAACTGTTCGGCTGCTCCGCGGAAGGCACGTGGCGGTTTGCCGTGGAGCACGCGGCCAGCGTTGTCGCGCAACTCTGCGCATGCGCGCCGAGGCTGCCTTGTTTCCTGCGCTGGGGAAGGGGGCCGTGACGTAAGCGCGCGCGCGCGCGCGCGCGCGCGGGTGCTACAGCTGTTGAGGCGGTGCGGCGGCCGACCTACTTCTCTTGGCAGTACTCGGCGATTCGCGCACTCCACTCCGATACTCGCAATCGCCTCTCGACTTCCACGATAAAAATCTAAACTACTGACAACTATCAATAAAGATTCACCCTTTTGCCGAGCATCCAGTTATTAAAAGTGGTACGTTTGTACTCACTGAGGTTCAACCTGGGCTGTAATTATCGTATGGCAGCGGACCCTTGTGGATATTTTAATGCGGAACGGGTGTACGTTAGAAAAATAATTAGTTGCAGTTTTGGTCACCAGGTGCAAATCCGGCGCTGTAAACGCAAGAAAGACGTATAGATACATATACGTATGTAATGGGTTAGGAACAGGGCATGGGCAGGAAAGGTCACACAACTGAGAAAGGCATAATGTCGATGTTGTTATTAACTGCCGCTTGCACAACTTGTTGAATATGGGCACCGGAGACGTAGAGTAGACGAAATCCTTTACAGCCTCCTTTCAAACGAAGCGAGGCACACAGAATGCACAGACGACCCAATGTAATGGAGGCTACAGCTGTGGCCGGAGTTGGTTCAGTGGTCCTACGAACACTTGTTCGGCCAGTACTTCAGTAGTGCTCGCGGGACCGAGATAGGACTGATGGAGGATATAATGAAGTTGCAAACGAGAGCGGAGCGTTTCGTTACAGGTGCGTTACGCAAGCGCGACAGCGTCACGGAGATGCTCAGATGCTACAAGAGAAGCATCACTGTGTGGTTTACTGTTAAAATTGCGAGAGCGTACTTTCCAATACCGTCAACTATTTCTTCCTCCTACGTACTCCATCAGTCCAAAATGTTTCGAGAGTGGATTGATAAGAAAAAAGAAGTACAGAAAATTTAAGGTGGTAGATTTAATGCTATAGATGTTCTACGAAGTGCCGCGCTCCCACTTGAGTACGTTCATACAATCATGGCATACTTGCAGAAGTCTTTCTTCACGATGTTGGTGCGTCACGTTGGCTTCGAGTGTAGTTTATGTCTTCAAAGTGCTGACCCTTCATGTGAATTTCTGCACTTTGTGTTACCAGTACGAGCATCACAGAAACGCAGTTTTTGCTACCTGTGATGATTTTTTCCACATAAAAGCCGTCCGCGTTTTGTAATTTCGATAAAGTCGCTGTAGGCGACCAGGCGGGAGTCAAAGGCTGCAGGACGTACTAACAAACATTTCTCGCTTCTTCCAAACATTCAGGAGAATGGGTTGGGTTGATTTGGGGGAGGAGACCACACTCCGAGGTCATCGGTCTCATCGGATTAGGGAAGGACGGGAAAGGAAGTCGGCCGTGCCCTTTCAAAGAAACCATCCCGGCATTTGCCCGGAGCGATTTAGGGAAATCACGGAAAACCTAAATCAGGATGGCCGGACGCGGGATTGAATCGTCGTCCTCCCGAATGCGAGTCCAGTGTGCCAACCACTACGCCACCTCGCTCGGTCTCAGGAGATTGTCTCGAACACTTGATTTAGAGAGGTTCAGTTCGTTGTTCCATTGCTATTTGGAACACAACAATGTTGAAACACTACCGCCTGCTTTCCTCCACTTAACGCTGCCTGCTCGCGGCTCACAGGCGAAATGCACGTGTGTTGTTTACTTTTGGTAGTTCAGGCTGCGCTGACGTCACTTATACGCCACGGTAAAATCATTCCCGGTACTTGTTGGACGGCCGTTGTAATCTCGCGAAAAGATGACGAAACTAATATTAGAGTGTTTAGAGCTGTGACGGAGGCTTACGGACAATCATTATTCCCGTGTATCATTCGGTACTGGAACGGGAAAAGCGGCAAGTGAGAGCGGTACACAATGTACCCTCCGCCACATACCATAAGGTGTCTTGTGGAGTATAAATAAAGCTATAGACGTAAGGGTAGATAGCTTAGTGATACACAACGCCTCTCATGGAGATTTTGATGAGAATCTGCTTAACGCTGTCACGCTTAGTTAATAAACCTGGGCCGGCAGTGGTGGCCCAGCGGTTCTAGGCGCTACAGTCTGGAACCGCTACGTCGCAGGTTCGAATCCTGCCTCGGGCATCGATGTGTGTGATGTCCTTAGGTTAGTTAGGTTTAAGTAGTTCTAAGTTCTAGGGGAATGATGACCTCAGAAGTTAAGTCCCATAGTGCTCAGAGCCATTTGAACCAATAAACGTGGGTCGAAACATGGCCTTTCTTCTGTGGATCGTCTGCGTCTCCACCATTAATCATACCTGGTAAGGCTCGTCGAGTTAATGTGTTCAAGAATCGCTCGATCGTGTCTTTTGTGATCCACTTCATTGTTGGATACATTGCATATCCGTAGGATTTTTCCAATGAACCTCAGTCTGGCATCTCATTTTGTTAGAAATATTTTTGATTGTTTCACTTTATGTCGCTCTGGACTGGTACTGCTGATAGTCTTCGGGTTAATTTACTCAGCGCGAGTGTGTTCCGTACACATTTCTGTCTCCAGCGGCAGACACTGCAAGACAGCCTTCTTGTGGTTAACTACGTTACTGCCACACACTAGCTGGCGAAAATGTCTGTATTTTGCGAATGTTAGAAGTAGAGTGTGCAGCTGGGTGGTTTTATTTGGTGAAAAGTGTTCGTGGTTTGCTTACTAAATTAATTTTGTTTATTCCGCTGCCACTGCTTATTTTTCTGTCAGGCCATTTTGTATCCATTCTTGTATGTACTTCAAATCTCTGCACCTTCTGAGTTTTCTCTCCTTCTGTTGTTGACCATGTACTGCCTCTTTTTAATAAGGACCTATTGGCCTGCCTTAGTCACTCGTCTCCGTAACTATGTGCTTTTGGTCAGTCGCCTCTTCTAGTTATTCCGACAATATCGTCTGCGAATGCCAGACAATCTGTCCGTATTCCTTTATCTTGCACCCCACTCGTATTCCTCCCTCTCTTTCTACTTTCATTCGCCATTCGCAGATCACCTTATCAAGAAATCTACTGTGCATACCCTAATAACAGATTATCTCATTCAGTTCCCCGGTGCGCGTGATAAAATATAAGCGAAATGCTTGACAATTTCTTCTTATATCCGTGAGAATGACTGGAGGCGTGATTTAAAGTGACTGTTTATGTCGGCATGATATGCAACCAGGTGCTTATTGATTTTGATACGATTTGTTGTACCACTAACTACTTTCCTTCCCGGGCGGGAAGGAGCGCCGATCCCCGGCACGAATCCGCGCGGCGGCTCAGTGTCGAGGTCCGGTGAGCCGGCCAGTCTGTGGATGGTTTTTAGGCGGTTTTCCATCTGCCTCGGCGAGTGCGTGCTGGTTCCCCTAATTCCGCCTCAGTTACACTATGTCGGCGATTGCTGCACAAATAAGTTCTCCACGTATGCGTACATCACCATTACTCTACCACACAAACATAGGGGTTACACTCGTCCGGTGTGAGACGTTCCCTGGGGGATCCACCGGGGGCCGAACCGCACAATAACCCTGGGTTCGGTGTGGGGCGGCGGAGGGGTGAAGTGGACTGCGGTAGTCGTCGTCGGAGGACGGAGCCTCTCCGTCGTTTCTAGGTCCCCTGTTAGCATAACATAACACAACTACTTTCCTAGCCACTGCAGGCTCAAAATCCGATGGAGGAGTTACAAAAACATTACTTTCTGGGGCATATCTAGCTAGGCGCTAGGGTCACGGCGCTGGCGAAAAAACGGAAATTTGGTTTACTGAATGTGTGCGAAACGAAAAGATAGTTACGTTTTAGGATACTTAACATTCTAAAACATAACTATCTTTTCGTTTCATACATATTTCTTAACATGGTTCCTAAAATATCCCAGTAACATATCTATCTAATGATAAATATGCCATTGCTCTAATTAATGGTATAATAAATCTTATCAAATTCAGAAAGCTGCTGTTTGCCTATCATACCTTAAGAAATCGCCAATAATGTATAGTGTGTTCAGAACGAAAATATTCGTTGTGGTGATAAAAGAAGTCTTCAGTTTTTTTTTTTCCTCCAAAAATCCCAAAACTATGCACAGACAATCCGCATACGGATAACAGGGAGTTTTCTGTACAGGAGTTTCAGTTTGGTAGCGTTGTCAAAGTGTTCAGTACCCGCCTCTCCAGCCGAGGTCTGGACCCGGAGGTAAGTCGGTTCGATTGCTGGCGGCGGATGAAATGTTTCACTGCCAGTATTTGGCCGTCAAGGGGTGCACAGGTGGTGGCGTTGAAGTTCCTGACCACCACTCTTCGCGCCAATGTCTCAGTAGGGGAGGACGTTTGATGGTGATCCGTCCATTGGCTGGGGACGTTAAGCACTATGACCCTCTTCGTGTTAATGGAGAAGAGTAGGCTGTGTGCCGGCAACGGGTTTCAGCCTCTCCCTTCTCCTACCATCACCCTACTAAACAAACATCACACTATACTATACAAGTGTCCATTACATTCACCGACACTTCTGACACCATGATCAGCCATAACATTGTGACCACCTACCTAATAGCCCGTATGTCCACCTTTGGCACGGATAACAGCGGCGACGTGTCGTGGCATGGAAGCAGTGATGTCTCGGTGGATGGCTGGACGGAGTTGACAACACATCTCCGCATACGAGTCACCTAATTGCCGTAAATTCCGCGGAGGTGGGCGATGAGCTCTGACACCTCCATAACACATGTCCCAGACGTGTTGCATCAGCTTCAGATCTGGCGAGTTGGGGGACCAGCACATTAACTGGAACTTACCTGTGTGTTCTTGGAACCACTCCATCTCACTCCTGGTCTTGTGACATAGCGCATTATCTTGTTGGAAAATGCCTCTGCCGTGGGAAACGTGACCGTCTCGAATGGGTGTACGTGGTCTGCAACCAGTGTAACGTACTCCTTAGCAGTTACGGTGCCTCGCACGAGCTCCACTGGATGCCCACGTGAATTTTCCCCAGAGCATAACGGATCCTCCGCCAGTTTGTCTCCGACCCGCAGTACTGGTGACAAGGTGATTTCCCCTGGGAGACGACGGATTCGCCCCCTCCCATTGGCAGGCTGAAGGTATCGGGATTCGTCAGACCGTGCGACGCTCTGCCACTGCGCCAGCGTCCAGTACCGGTGGCCACGTGCCCCACTTCAGTCGTAGCTGCCGACGTCGTGGTGTTGGTTCAGACACATTTGTACTCCGCCCGGCACTCAAGTGTGATGATGTTAGTTCCGGCACAGATCGCCGCCAGCCCCAGCCTACGACGTCCGACATCTGTAGTGAGGGGTGGCCGCCCCAGCCCCACGGCGTCTGGACGTGCTTTCACCTCGGCTTCCCCAACGTGATCAAGACACTCGCCACGGCACTCCTGGAACACCCGATTAGTCATGTAGCGCCCGGAATGCTCGTGCCGAACCTCCTCGCCATTACAATCTGCCCTCGGTCAGCCTCGGATATATTGCGCGCCTTCCCTATTCTACGCACGGACAGCATGCTGACTTCACACTACGTGCACCTTACGTGTTTCTGACTTGCAGTCATTCCTCTTCAGGTGACGCTGCTGTCACCTGGACGAGGTTATATCGATAGTAGGTCAGTGGTCGAAATGTTCTGGCTGATCAGTGCATATTCCCATAGAGGGGCGACATTTTAATCGAAATTGTGTCAGGACCTTGCACTGCCTGTTGTTTGATGCAGCCCTCCACGATACTCTATACTGTAAAAGCCACTTCATCTCTTCTTACAAGGGAACCTCCCCATCGCACCCCCTTCAGATTTAGTTATAAGTTGCCCGCATCTCGTGGTCGTGCGGTAGCGTTCTCGCTTCCCACGCCCGGGTTCCCGGGTTCGATTCCCGGCGGGGTCAGGGATTTTCTCTGCCTCGTGATGGCTGGGTGTTGTGTGCTGTCCTTAGGTTAGTTAGGTTTAAGTAGTTCTAAGTTCTAGGGGACTTATGACCACAGCAGTTGAGTCCCATAGAGCTCAGAGCCATATTTTTAGTTATAAGTTGGCACAATGGATAGGCATTGAAAAACTGAACGCAGGTCAATCGAGAAAACAGGAACAAGTTGTGTGGAACTATGAAAAAAAAAAAAAAAAAGAAAATATTCATACTGAGTAGTCCATGCGCAAGATAGACAACATCAAGGATAAAGTGCGTCATGGGCGCCGTGGTCCCGTGGTTAGCGTGAGCAGCTGCGGAACGAAAGGTCCTTGGTTCAAGTCTTTCCTCGAGTAAAAAGTTTAATTTTTTATTTTCAGACAATTATCAAAGTTCAGGCACTCACACATAATCAATTTCGCTCTCCAAAATTCCAGGACATGTTCAGATTTGCTTGGACATATGCAGGATTTGACGGTCTACACACGGAAAAATTTGAAAACGTAAAAAAAAAAAAAAAAAAAAAAAACATTTGTTTTGACAGAGCACAGGGAAAACTGTGCAACTGTGAAACTGTTGCATTCATTTGTTGCAGTTTATGTGACAAACTCTTACGTTTTCATCACTTTTTTGGGAGTGAATATCACATCCACAAGAAAACCTAAATCGGGCAAGGTAGAAGAATCTTTTTACCCATTCGCCAAGTATACAAGTTAGGTGGGTCGACAACATATTCCTGTCATGTGACGCACATGCCGTCACCAGTGTCGTATAGAATATATCAGACGTGTTTTCCTGTGGAGGAATCGGTTGACCTACGGCCTTGCGATCAAATGTTTTCGGTTCCCATTGGAGAGGCACGTCCTTTCGTCTACTAATCGCACGGTTTTGCGGTGCGATCGCAAAACACACTCTAAATTTATTACAGTGAACAGAGACGCCAATGAAGGAACGGACAGATCATAACTTTGCGAAAATAAAGTAAGTAAAATTTTCACTCGAGGGAAGACTTGAACCAAAGACCTCGTTCCACAGCTGCTCAATTTAACCGCGGGACCACGGCGCTCGTAGCTTATGGTCTCCTTGGTGTTGTATATGTTGCACATGGACTACTCAGTTTGTATATTTTGCTTATTTTTTTCATAGTTCCACACAACTTCTTCCTGTTTTCTCGATTGATCTGTCTTCAGTTTTTCAAGGCCTATTCACTGTGCCAACTTATAACTAAATCTGAAGGGGGTGCGATGGGGAGGTTCCCTTGTTAGCTACTGCAACCTACATCCATTAGAACTTGCATCCGATGGTCCTCTTCTACATTTTTTTCCGTCTCCCCCACGCTTCCCTCTAATACGTAACTGATAATTCTTAGCTGCCTCAGTAGGTGTCTTCTCAACCAATCTCTTCGTATAGCCAAGGTGTGTCATAAATTTCTTTTCTCTCCAATTGTATGCAGTATCTCCTCATTAGTTCTTCAGCATGCTTCTGTAGCACCACATTTCAAAATGTCATCGGCAAACCTAAAAGTTTTTATTTGTTTTCCTAAAAACATTAATTCCTACCCCAAATTTTTCTGCGATTTGCTTTACTCTTATCTCTGTTTATAGATTGAATAACGTCGTAGATAGGCTGCATCCCTGTCTCAGTTCGCTCTCAACTATTACATCCCTTTCAGCTCTTGTAACTTCCGTTTAGTTTTCGTGCAAGCTGTAGATGACCTTTCGCACTGTGTATTTTGTTCCTGCTATCTCCAATATTTCAGGGTGTAATCCAGGCAACATTGTCAGAATTTTCTCTAAATCTACAAATACAAATGTAAGTTTGCCCACATTGTAAGATAAGACGTAAATGGATAGTATGGTACTATTCACACCTGTTACGACTTGCTTCCTGTGGAACTGGAATTGTCACATTCTTCTTGGAAGTCTGAGGGTATTTCGCCTGTCTCTTATATCGTGCACACCAAGTGGAGTAGTTTTGTCGAAGATGCGTCTGCCGAGGGTGTCGGTAATTCCGACAGCAAGTCGTCTGCTACAGGCACCTTCCTTCGACTTGCATCGGTCGGTGCTCTACCAGATTCTCTCGGTTAGTGGCCTGTATTTCGCCAGCATCGAAGTCGACATTTTGTATTTGACATAAAGAAGTTTCTGTTTTAGGGCTCTGCTGCGGCGTATAAGTAATGCAACGAGACCGCAACGCATCTGTACGAGCACTGACAAGTAGCCAGGTGATTAGTGTAGCATCCGCATCATCCCGACGACCTTGCGGTAAATACGGAAATCTGAACTATGGCGACGTTATTACCAAATGTGTCCACAGAGGGCGATGGCGAAGGGCAAACACTGGTAGGCATCCGTCGGAGAAAGTGGCACGTGTGTGTGGAAAACAAGAGTTGTAGAATGGTGCGCTAAGTTCCGTGCCGCTGCTTACGATAACGTACGTCCTCACATCGCAAGTGTCATAAATCAGAAGTTACCCGCCCTACAGCCCTGATCTCTCTCCATGCGGTTATCACGCCTTCGATCCTTTAGAAAAGGCCTCGAAGGGTCGACGATTCAAGTCGGACAAGGATTTGCAGTGGGCAGCTATGGACTTATTGGACGCAGCAGGATGTGTTCAATCTGGTGCGTCGGAGGGGTATAATAATAATAATAATAATAATAATAATAATAATAAGCGCCGTCATGGTCGGGGACGACGCTTGAACCCTATGCCCGCCCACAATGGTAACGACACCGCTAGCCAACTGGAAAATGATTTAAATCCAAATAGAGGTGTTTTGCAGGATATGCTTCCTGCAACCACCCTAGAAGGAAAACAAAGACAGAGGATGAGATGGTCAGATGAAGTTAATCGACACCTCATGTTCTGTTATTACCAAGCAACAAACCTAGGAACCAACACAACTGGATACAGATCACAAGTATACACAACATTTATTACCAGATACCCAGAATTAAAATTTTTAACAGAACAACGACTAGCTGATCAGATCCGTGTAATAATCAAAAATAACAGGATACCCCAGTCAGAATTAGAAAACATCAAACAAGAAGTACAACAAATACTGGAACAAAATAATGTGCAATCAGAAGAAGAAGAAAATACAGTAATGGACTCAAACATCCCAGAGCAAACAAACAAAGAACAACACGCATCAATTAAACAATCAGAGGAAAATGAAATCTTAAGACAGCCACCAGAACAAGCACAAATAGAACACAAAGTGACACAGATGCTAGATATAGAAGAAAAATTTCAGCTAACATATATAGAATACAAAGACACAAATACAGACATAAGACCATTCTTGCATAGACCACCAAATAACCCACAAGTCGAAACAACAATAAAAACTATCAACACAATCATACACAACAAAATAAATGAAAACACAACTATGGAAGAGTTACAACTACTGGTTTATATAGGAGCACTCACTACACTAAATATACACACTAGACAGAGATCAGAACCAACCAACACATAGAAGAAACCCACAAAACCAGCATGGCAACACAGGCTACAGATCAGAATAGAAAAACTGAGAAAAGACATCGGACAGCTAACACAATTTATAAGAAATGAACTCTCGGAAAAAAAACGAAAAAGGTTAGGTAAAATCTCACAACAAGAAGCGACAGAGCAATTAGACGAAAAGAAGCAAAAATTACAAGCTTTGGCGAAACGACTTAGAAGATACAAAAAAAGTGAAAATAGAAGGAAACAAAACCAAACATTCAACACAAACCAAAAGAAATTTTACCAGACAATAGATAACACATACATTAAAATAAACAATCCACCAAACATAACATACATGGAACACTTCTGGAGCAACATACGGTCAAACCCGGTACAACATAACAGGCATGCACGGTGGATACAAACAGAAACAGACACATACAAGATGATACCACAAATGCCTGAAGTGATAATTTTGCAACATGAAGTGACCCAAGCAATTAATTCTACTCACAATTGGAAAGCCCCTGGAAATGATAAAATAGCAAATTTCTGGTTAAAGAAGTTCACCTCAACACATTCACATCTAACTAAATTATTTAACAGTTACATTGCAGACCCATACACATTCCCTGATACACTTACACATGGAATAACTTATCTGAAACCTAAAGATCAAGCAGACACATCAAACCCAGCTAAATATCGCCCCATAACATGCCTACCAACAATATACAAAATATTAACTTCAATCATCAAACAGAAATTAATGACACATACAACACAGAACAAAATTATAAATGAAGAACAAAAAGGCTGTTGCAAAGGAGCACGAGGATGTAAAGAGCAACTGATAATAGATGCAGAGGTGACATATCAAGCTAAAACTAAACAAAGGTCGCTACACTACGCATACATTGATTACCAAAAAGCTTTTGATAGTGTACCCCACTCATGGTTACTACAGATATTGGAAATATACAAAATAGATCCTAAATTGATACAGTTCCTAAACATAGCAATGAAAAATTGGAAAACCACACTTAATATCCAAACAAATTCAAATAATATCACATCACAGCCAATACAGATTAAGCGTGGAATATACCAAGGAGACTCATTAAGTCCTTTCTGGTTCTGCCTTGCTCTGAACCCACTATCCAACATGCTAAATAATTCAAATTATGGATATAATATTACTGGAACATACCCACACAAAATCACACATTTGCTATACATGGATGATCTAAAACTACTGGCAGCAACCAATCAACAACTCAACCAATTATTAAAGATAACAGAAGTATTCAGCAATGATATAAATATGGCTTTTGGAACAGACAAATGTAAGAAAAATAGCATAGTCAAGGGAAAACACACTAAACAAGAAGATTACATACTTGATAACCACAGCGACTGCATAGAAGCGATGGAAAAGACAGATGCCTATAAATACCTAGGATACAGACAAAAAATAGGATTAGATAATACAAATTTTAGGGAAGAACTAAAAGATAAATATAGACAAAGACTAACAAAAATACTGAAAACAGAATTGACAGCAAGAAACAAGACAAAAGCTATAAATACATATGCCAACCAATATTGACCTACTCATTTGGAGTAGTGAAATGGAGTAACACAGACCTAGAAGCACTCAATACACTTACACGATCACAATGCCACAAATATAGAATACATCACATACATTCAGCAATAGAAAGATTCACATTAAGCAGAAAGGAAGGAGGAAGGGGATTTATCGATATAAAAAACCTACATTATGGACAGGTAGACAATTTAAGAAAATTCTTTCTAGAACGAGCAGAAACTAGCAAAATACACAAAGCAATCACTCATATAAATACATCGGCTACACCACTACAATTTCATAACCACCTCTACAACCCTTTAGACCACATAACATCAACAGATACGAAGCAAGTAAATTGGAAAAAGAAAACACTTCATGGCAAGCACCCGTATCATCTAACACAGCCACACATCGATCAAGACGCATCCAACACATGGCTAAGAAAAGGCAATATATACAGTGAGACAGAAGGATTCATGATTGCAATACAGGATCAAACAATAAACACCAGGTATTACAGCAAGCATATTATTAAAGATCCCAATACCACAACAGATAAATGCAGACTTTGTAAACAACAAATAGAAACAGTAGATCACATCACAAGCGGATGTACAATACTAGCAAATACAGAATACCCCAGAAGACATGACAATGTTGCAAAAATAATACATCAACAGCTTGCCTTACAACATAAACTTTTAAAACAACAAGTTCCTACATACAAGTATGCACCACAAAATGTACTGGAGAATGATGAATACAAATTATACTGGAACAGAACCATTATAACAGATAAAACAACGCCACATAACAAACCTGACATCATACTCACCAATAAAAAGAAGAAATTAACACAACTAATCGAAATATCCATACCCAATACAACAAATATACAAAAGAAAACAGGAGAAAAAAATTGAAAAATACATCCAACTGGCTGAGGAAGTCAAAGACATGTGGCATCAGGATAAAGTTGACATTATACCAATTATACTATCAACTACAGGAGTCATACCACACAATATCCACCAGTACATCAATGCAATACAGCTACATCCAAACATATATATACAACTACAGAAATCCGTAATTATTGATACATGTTCAATTACCCGAAAGTTCCTAAATGCAATATAACACGTACCGTACAGTTAATAGGAAGTGACGCTTGATCAAGGTCCGCTTCACTTTCCATTCTCAACCAGACTTAACGTCTGAGAAAGTAAAGAAATAATAATAAAATTCCCGTGGAGGCCCGTGAAAAGAATAGGACTCCGGTATGTTCTGCCAGTCGTAAAAGGCGACGAAAAGAACAAACCACTAATAGGGCTAACCCCCCTTTAGTGTGATTAGTTGGTTCAGGACAGAACTAAAGAAGCCTCGGACAAGCGCCGTCATGGTCGGGGACGGCGCTTGAACCCTATGCCCGCCCACAATGGTAATGACACTGCTAGCCAACTGGAAAATGATTTAAATCCAAATAGAGGTGTTTTGCAGGATATGCTTCCTGCAACCACCCTAGAAGGAAAACAAAGACAGAGGATGAGATGGTCAGATGAAGTTAATCGACACCTCATGTTCTGTTATTACCAAGCAACAAACCTAGGAACCAACACAACTGGATACAGATCGCAAGTATACACAACATTTATTACCAGATACCCAGAATTAAAATTTTTAACAGAACAACGTCTAGCTGATCAGATTCGTGTAATAATAAAAAATAACAGGATACCCCAGTCAGAATTAGAAAACATCAAACAAGAAGTACAACAAATACTGGAACAAAATAATGTGCAATTAGAAGAAGAAGAAAATACAGTAATGGACTCAAACATCCCAGAGCAAACAAACAAAGAACAACACGCATCAATTAAACAATCAGAGGAAAATGAAATCTTAAGACAGCCACCAGCACAAGCACAAATAGAACATGAAGTGACACACATGTTAGATATAGAAGAAAAATTTCAGTTGACATATATAGAATACAAAGACACAAATACAGACATTAGACCATTCTTGCATAGACCACCAAATAGCCCACAAGTCGAAACAACAATAAAAACTATCAACACAATCATACACAACAAAATAAATGAATACACAACTATGGAAGAGTTACAACTACTGGTTTATGTAGGAGCACTCACTACACTAAATATACACACTAGGCAGAGATCAGAACCAACCAACACACAGAAGAAACCCACAAAACCAGCATGGCAACACAGGCTACAGATCAGAATAGAAAAACTGAGAAAAGACATCGGACAGCTAACACAATTTATAAGAAATGAAATATCAGACAAAAAACGAAAAAGGTTAGGTAAAATCTCACAACAAGAAGCAATAGAGCAATTAGATGAAAAGAAGCAAAAATTACAAGCTTTGGCGAAACGACTTAGAAGATACAAAAAAAGTGAAAATAGAAGGAAACAAAACCAAACATTCAACACAAACCAAAAGAAATTTTACCAAACAATAGATAACACACACATAAAAATAGACAATCCACCAAACATAAGAGACATGGAACACTTCTGGAGCAGCATATGGTCAAACCCGGTACAACATAACAGGCATGCACGGTGGATACAAGCAGAAACAGATACATACAAGATGATACCACAAATGCCTGAAGTGATAATTTTGCAACATGAAGTCACCCAAGCAATTAACTCTACGCACAATTGGAAAGCCCCTGGAAATGATAAAATAGCAAATTTCTGGTTAAAGAAGTTCACCTCAACACATTCACATCTAACTTAAATTATTTAACAGTTACATTGCAGACCCATACATATTCCCTGATACACTTACACATGGAATAACTTATCTGAAACCTAAAGATGAAGCAGACACAGCAAACCCAGCTAAATATCGCCCCATAACATGCCTACCAACAATCTACAAAATATTAACTTCAGTCATTACACAGAAATTAATGACACATACAACACAGAACAAAATTATAAATGAAGAACAAAGAGGCTGCTGCAAAGGAGCGCGAGGATGTAAAGAGCAACTGATAATAGATGCAGAGGTGACATATCAAGCTAAAACTAAACAAAGGTCTCTACACTACGCATACATTGATTACCAAAAAGCTTTTGATAGTGTACCCCACTCATGGTTACTACAGATATTGGAAATATACAAAGTAGATCCTAAATTGGTACAGTATCTAAACATAGTAATGAAAAACTGGAAAACCACACTTAATATCCAAACAAATTCAGATAATATCACATCACAGCCAATACAGATTAAGCGTGGAATATACCAAGGAGACTCATTAAGTCCTTTCTGGTTCTGCCTTGCTCTGAACCCACTATCCAACATGCTAAATAATTCAAATTGTGGATATAATATTACTGGAACATACCCACACAAAATCACACATTTGCTATACATGGATGATCTAAAACTACTGGCAGCAACCAATCAACAACTCAACCAATTATTAAAGATAACAGAAGTATTCAGCAATGATATAAATATGGCTTTTGGAACAGACAAATGTAAGAAAAATAGCATAGTCAAGGGAAAACACACTAAACAAGAAGATTACATACTTGATAACCACAGCGACTGCATAGAAGCGATGGAAAAGACAGATGCCTATAAATACCTAGGATACAGACAAAAAATAGGATTAGATAATACAAATATTAGGGAAGAACTAAAAGAAAAATATAGACAAAGACTTACAAAAATACTGAAAACAGAATTGACAGCAAGAAACAAGACAAAAGCTATAAATACTTATGCTATACCAATATTGACCTACTCATTTGGAGTAGTGAAATGGAGTAACACAGACCTAGAAGCACTAAATACACTTACACGTTCACAATGCCACAAATATAGAATACATCACATACATTCAGCAACAGAAAGATTCACATTAAGCAGAAAGGAAGGAGGAAGGGGATTCATCGACATAAAAAACCTACATTATGGACAGGTAGACAATTTAAGAAAATTCTTTCTAGAACGCGCAGAAACTAGCAAAATACACAAAGCAATTACTCATATAAATACATCGGCTACACCACTGCAATTTCATAACCACTTCTACAACCCTTTAGATCACATAACATCAACAGATACGAAGAAAGTAAATTGGAAAAAGAAAACACTTCATGGCAAGCACCCGTATCATCTAACACAGCCACACATCGATCAAGACGCATCCAACACATGGCTAAGAAAAGGCAATATATACAGTGAGACAGAAGGATTCATGATTGCAATACAGGATCAAACAATAAACACCAGGTATTACAGCAAGCATATTATTAAAGATCCCAATACCACAACAGATAAATGCAGACTTTGTAAACAACAAATAGAAACAGTAGATCACATCACAAGCGGATGTACAATACTAGCAAATACAGAATACCCCAGAAGACATGACAATGTTGCAAAAATAATACATCAACAGCTTGCCTTACAACATAAACTTACAAAACAACACGTTCCTACATACAAGTATGCACCACAAAATGTACTGGAGAATGTCGAATACAAATTATACTGGAACAGAACCATTATAACAGATAAAACAACGCCACATAACAAACCTGACATCATACTCACCAATAAAAAGAAGAAATTAACACAACTAATCGAAATATCCATACCCAATACAACAAATATACAAAAGAAAATAGGAGAAAAAATTGAAAAATACATCCAGCTGGCTGAGGAAGTCAAAGACATGTGGCATCAGGATAAAGTTGACATCATACCAATTATACTATCAACTACAGGAGTCATACCACACAATATCCACCAGTACATCAATGCAATAGAGCTACATCCAAACGTATATATACAACTACAGAAATCAGTAATTATTGATACATGTTCAATTACCCGAAAGTTCCTAAATGCAATATAACACATACCATTCAGTTAAAAGGAAGTGACGCCTGAGCAGGGTCCGCGTCACTTTCCATTTTTAACCAGACTTAACGTCTGAGAAAGTAAAGAATAATAATAATGGCGTTTGACGACTCGCCGGGTGCAGGTCTTTCGATTTGACGCCACTTCGGCGACCTGCGCGTCGGTGGGATGACACGATGATGATCAGGACAACACAACACCCAGTCCCTGAGAGGAGAAAATCTCTGACCCAGCCGGGAATCGAACCCGGGCCCTTTGGATTGACATTCTGTCGCGCTGACCACTTAGCTACCGGGGGCGGAGGGGTGATCGCTCAGTGTTCACGGCCTTTTGCCTGACTGGCGTACCGCTTCTGGACTGTACGGCCTTTGAGCGGAAAGTTAATCGCCCCCTTCTACTATGTTTCAAACACGCCAATGTCGATATTCTGCAAATACCGGTCGTCACGATACATCCCTAGTACGAGTACTTTGGCGTGTGCGCCATCTAATAAAGACATTTTGAAGGGACGAAACTCGGAGAGCGTCACCACAATAGCGTAATGCGGCGCGTCGCTGAGCGGAGCGGATAGGACATGACGTGGAGCAGCTGTACGCGCGTCGCGGAAGGGATGGGAAGGGAATGGAAGGGACGGAGGGGAAGGGGAAGGGAAGGGAAGGGAAGCAGAAGCGGCCAGCAGCTGGCAGCTGCGACGGCACCTGGGGTGGGCCGCAACCCCGCGGCGTTGCCACGTCGCCCTCCTCGGCGGCCCGCGCCGGCCTGGCAACGCCGCCGCCCGTGGCGACTGGGGCGTCTGGACGCGACTGGGGCGTCGCCTCTCCTCTCCGCTGTTGTGACGGCGGCCGCCTGCCAAAACCACCCGCACCGCCCACGCTCCGCCCTATTCTGCGAAAAATACGTGTCGTGCGAATTACTGACGGCGCTACTGCTGCGGAAAGGATAACAGCGACTTCGCTTCTAATCACTAGCTGCAGTTCAAGGGGATGAGTGGTTGGTGTCATCGCCACACATAGAAGCGCGTGCGTGTACACACACACACACACACACACACACACACACACACACACACACACACACACGATTGCAATGGGCTGCACTCAGCCTCTTGATGGCAATTTAGCAGCTACTGGACAGAGCAGTAGCGGCTCAAGGTAAAAATGGAAATGCCGTGTGGCTAGGGCCTCCCGCCGGGTAGGCCGTTCGTCTGATGCAAGTCTTTCGAGTTGACGCCACTTCGGCGACTTGCGTCTCGATGGGGATGAAAAATGATGATGTAAGACACACAACACCCAGTCATCACGAGGCAGAGAAAATCCCTGGCCCCACCGGGATTCGAACCCGGGGGGACCCCGTGCGCGGGAAGCGATAAAGCTACCGCAAGAGCACGAGCTGCGGACAGCGGTTCAAGGTCACGTAACCTGACAACGGCCGGCAGAGCGGTGCGTTTACCCCACGCCGCACCACACCTCATTTAGCGACTACATTGGCAGAGGTTGACACGGCTGTCGTCGGCACCGATAGACCAGCCAGAGCCAGTGGAAGGAGTTTCGTGTGGCCAATAGTTCCTTTGGAACAGCCGCTCCCAAAAAGCTCGTAGAGACAATAATACTCGCCTTACGTGACTAGGGACATGCCATTCTCCGAGGACATCTGTACGAAAACTGACCCCACCTGGCGGTGTATGCTTGTCTACGATACATTTGTGATGTACACTTTTTCGGCCATATTTCACCACCCTACGAACAATTATGGCTACCTACCGATAAGCGTAGTGACTGTCACACTCTCATGTTTGCTCTGTCGTCTTCTCAGTCATTGCACTCCCGCTTATTCCTCTTCCACTCTTTAATATCCGAACAGCGCAACAGAAACAATGCCGGACATTTGCCACACCGGACATTTGCCACACTTGCCCCTTCGCCAGGTAGCTTGAGTAGCGATTCCTCAGGTAAGGGATTCCCTTCCTCGTACTTCTGTCCGCTTTCAAATCGCCGTCTCCACATCTTACGCGATACAACCAGTACGTAAGCGACCTTCTTCTTCGACATCTTGGCCAAATACAGAGCTTCTTTTCCGAAATCGAAATATTTATAACTTTTGGGAAACGAAAGCAATACCGACGATTATGTCAGTATGTAATTAGTTCTGCCAAGTATAAATATAGATTCCTCTGTCTATACGGTAGCTTCCTTTCACGATGAAACGAGAATGCGAATGTACGCTAATCATTTCTTTCTGATCACTGCATTTGTGCCTACTTTAATTAGTACAACTGCATACCCAAAGACAATAGGGAAAGAATAAATGGGTTTGTGAATGTTTGAAAAGAAGAACGACGTACTCCATATTAATTTACTCTCTAAAAACATTAGTTAATGAAGTGTAGCGGGACAATGTTCAAAACGTAACTGAAAACACGTTCACTAAATAGAGATAAGAACATCTATGATTGACATGTCATCTAAAGTCGACTTACAATTTTAAAATGTTAGAAATACGGAAATGAAGTAATACAGAATGCTACGCTTGTAACGTATATTGTTGTTCTACATTGTTTAGCTCTGGTACTCACAGGGTCACAGAGAAAGCATCTTAGGTTCTGAAGGGAAAAGCCGTAATTGTAATTATCTGCACTACAACAGAAACAAGAAGGACAACTTAAGGAAAAATAATGTAAGCTCACAATCGATTTTTGAAGCAGATAGTTCCTGTGACTTAGTATAGGCAGAGGTTATATTCGACAACCGGAATAAATTAATAACTGGCTCCTTTTACCGACCTACTGTCTCACATGAAACACTTGCTGAACAGTTCAAAGAAAGGAAAACTTGAGTCTCATCACAAATAGGTACCCTACTCATACAATTATAGTTGACAGTTACTTCAATCTACCTTCCGCATGTTGACAAAAATACAAAATGGCTCTGAGCACTATGGGACTTAACATCTATGGTCATCAGTCCCCTAGAACTTAGAACTACATAAACCTAACTAACCTAAGGACATCACACAACACCCAGTCATCACGAGGCAGAGAAAATCCCTGACCCCGCCGGGAATCGAACCCGGGCGCGGGAAGAGAGTACGCTACCGCACGACCACGAGCTGCGGAACGACAAAAATACATTTCAATACCCTATTGTAAATAGAAAACAACTTCCGTAATTGTTCTAAATGCTTTTTTTAAAATTATTTTTAACAATTAGTTGACGAGGCCATTCAAATTGTAAATGGTTACGCCGGCGGCGGTGGTCTCGCGGTTCTAGGCGCTCAGTCCGGAACCGCGCGACTGCTACGGTCGCAGGTTCGAATCCTGCCTCGGGCATGGATGTGTGTGATGTCCTTAGGTTAGTTAGGTTTAAGTAGTTCTAAGCTCTAGGGGACTGATGACCACAGATGTTAAGTCCCATAGTGCTCAGAGCCATTTGAACCATTTGTAAATGGTTACGAAAACACACTTGAACTCTTAGCCACAAATAATCCTGAGCATCACGACAGATAGAGGAATTAGTGAACACGCAGTCGTAGTGAGGCTCACTTCCGTAACAAAAAAATTCACCAAAACTAAACGCGAGATATATCTATTTACAAAAGCAGCTAAACATTCGGGTGACGTCTTTCCAAGAGGTAGTCTCCAATCCTTCCAAACTATGTAAATTAAGACCATATGTGGCTTAAGTTCAAAGAAATAGTATCAACAGCACTCGAGATATTCATACTAAATAAGTTAATAAGAGACGGAACTGATCCCCCATGGTACACAAAACACGACAGAAAGCTGTTGCAGGAGCACCGCAAAAGGCACGTATAATTTAGACGAACGCAAAATCTCCAAGATTGGTGAAGTTTTACTGAGGCTCGAAGTTTGGTGCGGATTTCAATGCGAGATGCATTTAATAGCTTCCACAACGAAACTCGCTCTAGGAATGTGCCGGAAAATCCAAAGAGATACTGGTCCCATGTTAAGTAAACCAGCGGAAAGGCTCAGTAAGTACCTTTACTGCGCGACAGCGATGGTAATGTTACTGTAGACAGTGCCACTAAAGTGGAGTTAGTAAATGCATTTTCCGAAATTCCTTCACCAAAGAAGACGAAGTAAATATTCCAGAATTCGAAATGAGAACAGCTGGAAACATAATTTAGGAGTAGATATCCCTGGTGTTGCAAAGCAACTGAAATTACACTGTCAGTGACAGAGGAAATGATCAAATATCTTTTCAAAAAGTCTGTAATGTACAAGAAAAGTAGGTCTAATACATTTGATTCTGATGTTCTTTAGTAACAAATGAATTTTCAGTAGTAAGCTCCTTACTTTTCTGACCTGTTTAAAGATAATCAACAATTTAGTAAGAAATTTTAATTTTTAAAGGACTATATTTAAATGTACTTAAGTAGATTTACATCTACTATAAATGTTTGCAGCTAAACATAAATAAAAAATATTTGAGGTGCCAAAATTGTCAACCTTAGGATCAGATCAGTTTTGGGATACCAATTTTAGGTGCAATTCAAAGGTTAAGTTCCCATTTTCTTTCACAAAAGCGTATACTATCAGTTATAGTTGCGATTCTGAAGCTTCAGAAAATTATTTTAGAACTCACAATTATTTAATAGTATGGCCATAATATTGGAAGGTAGAAAAAAGTTATCTTAACGTGACAACAATAGGGATACTTTTGTGAGGCTTGAAACACTTTTTAATTTTTACATTAAAGGCTGATTCGCATCACACTTTGCACAGGCTTTGGACCGTGAAAATGATAAATGACCATCTACCATTCTGGCGTGTGTAAAATCAGCCTAAACACGCTGAACTAATGTACACTCTATTTACAATTACAACTTAATATTAGCTCCGATAATGCTTCTTCATAGCTTTTAATACATTTTTAACGTATTTTAGTCCAGTTTCTGAATATGGGCAATGGCTTTCAAGCAAGGCCTAATGTTGCCAGTCTCTTCATAATTATTTACGATTCTCTCTATCCTGTAGTCCAGCTCCAAGTACTTCTTCTTCCTCTTCTTACCTTCAAGATTCATTTCCAATTTCATGTACATGCAGTTTGTGAGCTCTGCTTCCTTTTTCAAGCACTCCACCAAATAGTTGATTCTAGGGTGAGGGTTTCCAATAATACTATTTATTTTGTTTTGCCACCCTTCAACAGCATTCGTCGTTCGGTGCCTTTTTCCGTAACAGTCCCACATTTCTATTGCGATATCCTCATTCTATAGCCAGTTATCCACAAAGTAGTCAAGAAAATGAGAGAACCTTCCGTTATCAGGAGCTTCTGCATGAATCTCAATCCATCCATTGCTGCCCGCATCTCGTGGTCGTGCGGTAGCGTTCTCGCTTCCCACGCCCGGGTTCCCGGGTTCGATTCCCGGCGGGGTCAGGGATTTTCTCTGCCTCGTGATGGCTGGGTGTTGTGTGCTGTCCTTAGGTTAGTTAGGTTTAAGTAGTTCTAAGTTCTAGGGGACTGATGACCATAGATGTTAAGTCCCATAGTGCTCAGAGCCATTTGAACCATCCATTGCTTACGTCCTCCGGTTTTACAACTGCCAGCGCTGCACACACGCTGACGTGAAGTCTTAAATCCTCGTTCTATCGGCACTCCTCAGTTAGACCGAGAACTTTAATTCTTCTCCATAAACTCTTCTTCATATGGAAATAGAATCCATATATTTCAGTTGTGGGAAAAACTTGACGAATGGTCGATATCGCAGCTGCCTCAAAGTCCACCTTTACTTGTTTAGGACACCACTCAGACACTGCCTGTTTTATCAGACGAAACAGACGAACATATGTGTCTTTCTTCTTATTAGGGAGCAGTGCAAATACAATAGGAAGAATTTTTGTTTCTTTAATCGGGCCTCCTAAGTCTACGTGTATGGTGAAGGTCTGTACAAACTGCTTGCTGCATCTCTTAAATGCTCCATCCATAAAAAAATGGGCACATGTTTTTAAAATTTCTTTTCCTTTGCTTCCACTAAAAATCATTAATCTCGCCTCTAATCGATCGTCTTCCAGAAGAAAACTACTGCCATCACCCATTTTTAATAGATCTTCATGAAGATCAATTTCATAAGAGTTCTTAGGCTGTTGTTGGTTACCCCGCTCTTGACTCCGTCGACGACGCATGGTTCTCTTCATAGATTCTGAATTAGGCATCACTGTAACAAAGTCACAAACTGTATTATGTAGATTTCCCATTTCATCCGCGTATATCTCCGATAACTGTGTAGTTTCTTCTCCAGACCTTCTCTCCGCCCTTTCCACTTGCTTTCTCACTTTCAGAGCTGCATCGTCAGGTGGTCCACAGAGATGTTCTAATACGCTCAACACTTCTGCGTTCCTCGAAAGCAGCTTTCCCGTGCAGTGATCCGCTTTTCGGGGTAAACACATCCATGTAACAACACCTTCTTTAGATTCCCTCTGTTTAAGATACGCGTAACCTTTGTAATGAGCAGGAGGTCTGCCCTTGTTTGTTGTATATCTTCCATACTGATGTCACGTTCGGAACTTCGAAAGCAAACTGGGTGGACGGGTGAGGAGGAGAGGGGGGGGGGGGGGCAAGGGACCCGACCCTTCGGAGCAGGTAAAACCGTGGCAAATGTCCGGACACCCAACAGAAATACTCATTCTCAACACAGTAAAGTAGTTCCTGTGCCACCACATAGCATTGCCACGTTTTCAAAATCATGTTCTGTAACAGGGACCTGCCTTTTCAACCGTCTACTTCAGAATATCAGAGAAATTAAATTCCACCCAAACTCGAAAAGACAGCTAATGGTCCACGTTACATCACAGTAGCCATCTCTCCTGCGCCCTGTAGCTCATTCTCGTCAGTCCCCCACCCCCACACAGTGTCCCTCCCTCTTGTCCGCAGGGTTCTCGTTTATATTCTGTGCTTTCCTAGCAGCCACTGTCGCCGTCATTTCAATCTCTTTCTCTTTCTTTATCCATTCCGCTTCTGAGAGTATTAACATGGCTTCAAATTTGTTAAGGTAATCGGTATCATTCTAAATGCCTATTATTGTTATTATTATTATTATTATTGTTATTATTATTATTATTATTATTATATTACTTGGTGTCAGATGTAAGAGACGGCATTAACACCCTAATCTGCCATAATAAGCTTTAAATACAAATAACAACTAAATTCTTTACCGGCACGGTAGCTCGGCGAGTTCGGTCCGTCTTTGGCTACCTTCGATAATAACAGAACTACTCACGAAAAGACGAATCAGGAACAGGTCGTAGGAAAGGAAGGACGTGGGTTTGATTCCCGGCACCTCTTCAGATTTTTCTTAGGTACAAAGATGTCGAACGGGGTCCACTTAGCCTGGTGAGGTCAAATGAAGAGCTGCGTGAATAAAGAAGCATTAGAATTAATCTGCTACACACATCAAAAAAAGTTTTGCATCACCCCGGTTCCCACAACTCCCGAAGATATGCGTTGACTGTGGATATTGTATAACAGACCCTTTGACTGTTCAGAGATGTCACTAAACCCGCCCAAAGATGTAAACAACCGTGCATGAGCAGCGCCTATTAGACCGAGGGGGTCTGACAGCCGCTCAGTTCCAGTCATTCCGCCAGTAAAGAGGTACACGTGTTTTCTGCAGTTCAACCATGCCTAGACGGCCAGTACTGCGGTAGGATCGCGTCCGCATTCTTACTTTGTGCCAGGAAAGGATCTCAAGAAGGGAAGCGTCCAGGCGGCTCGGAGTGAACCAAAGCGATGTTGTTGGGACATAGAGGAGATACAGAGAGACACGAACTGTCGATGACATGCCTCGCTCAGGCCGCTCAAGGGCTACTACTGCGGTGGATGACCGCTATCTACGGATTATGGCTCGGAGGAACCCTGACACCAACGCCACCATGTTGAATAATGCTTTTCGTGCAGCCACAGGACGTCGTGTGCAACAGGCTGCATGACGCGCAACTTCACTCCCGACGTCCATGTTGACGTCCATCTTTGTATCCACGACACCATGCACTGAGGTACAGATGGGCTCAACAACATGCCGAATGGACCGCTAAGGATTGGCATTACGTTTCCTTCACCGATGAGTGTCACATGTGCCTTCAACCAGACAATCGTCAGAGACGTGTTTGGAGACATTCGCTCAGGCTGAACGCCTTAGACACACTGTCTACATCTACATCTACATCTACATCCATACTCCGCAAGCCACCCGACGGTGTGTGGCGGAGGGTACCCTGAGTACCTCTATCGGTTCTCCCTTCTATTCCAGTCTCGTATTGTTCGTGGAAAGAAGGATTGTCGGTATGCCACTGTGTGGGCTCTAATCTCTCTGATTTTATCCTAATGGTCTCTTCGCGAGATATACGTAGGACGGAGCAATATACTGGTTGACTCCTCGGTGAAGGTATGTTCTCGAAACTTCAACAAAAGCCCGTACCGAGCTACTGAGCGTCTCTCCTGCAGTCTTCCACTCGAGTTTATCTATGATCTTCGTAACGCTTTCCCGATTACTAAATGATCCTGTCACGAAGCGCGCTGTTCTCCATTGGATCTTCTCTATCTCTTCTATCAACCCTATCTGGTACGGATCCCACACTGCTGAGCAGTATTCAAGCAGTGGGCGAACAAGCGTACTGTAACCTACTTCCTTTGTTTTCGGGTTGCATTTCCTTAGGATTCTTCCAATGAATCTCAGTCTGGCATCTGCTTTACCGACGATCAACTTTATATGATCATTCCATTTTAAATCACTCCTAATGCGTACTCCCAGATAATTTATGGAATTAACTGCTTCCAGTTGCTGACCTGCTATTTGTAGCTAAATGATAAGGGAACTATCTTTCTATGTATTCGCAGCACATTGCACTTGTCTACATTGAGATTCAATTGCCATTCCCTGCACCATGCGTCAATTCGCTGCAGATCCTCCTGCATTTCAGTACAATTTTCCATTGCTACAACCTCTCGATATAGTACAGCTTCATGCGCAAATAGCCACACTGAACTTCCGATGTTATCCACAGGGGCATTTATATATACTGTGAATAGCAACAGTCCTACGACACTCCCCTGCGGCACACCTGAAATCACTCTACTCCGGAAGACTTGTCTCCTTTGAGAATGACATGGTGCGTTCTGTTATCTAGGAACTCTTCAATCCAATCATACAATTGGTCTGATAGTCCATATGCTCTTACTTTGTTCATTAAACGACTGTGGGGAACTGTATCGAACGCCTTGCGGAAGTCAAGAAACACGGCGTCTACCTGTGAACCCGTGTCTATGGCCCTCTGAGTCTCGTGGACGAATAGCGCGAGCGAGTGCAGCAAGGTGGAGGTTCCCTGCTGTTTTGTGGTGGCATTATGTGGGGCCGACATACGCCGCTGGTGGTCATGGAAGGCGCCGTAACGGCTGTACGATACGTGAATGCCATTCACCGACCGATAGTGCTACCATATCGGCAGCATATTGGCGAGGCATTCGTCTTCATGGACGACAATTCGTACCCCCATCGTGCACATCTTGTGAATGACTTCCTTCAGGATAGCGACATCACTCGACTACAGTGGCCAGCATGTTCTCCAGACGTGAAACCTATCGAAGATACCTGGGATAGATTGAAAAGGGCTGTTTATGGACGACGTGACCAACCAACCACTCTGAAGGATCTACGCCGAATCGCCGTTCAGGAATGGGACAATCTGAACCAAGAGTGCCTTGACGAACTCGTGAATAGTATGCCATGACGAATACAGGCATGCATCTATGCAAGAGGACGTGCCACTGGTTATTAGAGGTACCGGTGTGTACAGCAATCTGGACCACTAACTTTGAAGGTCTCGCTGTATGGTGGTACAACACGCACAGGTTCCGGAACTTTCTTTGATGATGATAGAAATAACGTCTGGAGAGACTAGCGACATGCACAGAAGTCGCACGATCATAGATAGCGCCTCATACTGCCTTGTAGGGCCGGCCGGTGTGGCCGAGCGGTTCTAGGCGCTTCAGTCTGGCACTGCGCGACCGCTACGGTCGCAGGTTCGAATCCTGCCTCGGGCATGGATGTGTGTGATGTCCTTAGGTTAGTTAGGTTTAAGTAGTTCTAAGTTCTAGGGGACTGATGACCTCAGATGTTAAAGTCCCATAGTGCTCAGAGCCCTTTTTTTTGCCTTGTAGGCAGCAAGCAACCAGTTGGAACAGGCGTAAAGGCCTAATCCATGGGTAGTGTTTACGTTTACAGAATGTTTTAGTATTAGCGTTTACACCTTAACATACACATCCAAATTTATGAGCTAAATTTCGGAGAACAGAGTAACACGAAAAGTCAGTGTCTAAAAGGGATGCCAAGCACGCTTAATTGCGAATTGCATAGTAATCACGTGGATGTAGATGTACGTAGCCCGAAGAAACGCAAATGTACGTTTGTAGCATTTGAAGACGTATAGAAAGTTTTAGACAGTGTTGATTGGAATTTTCCTTTGAAATTGTGAAGCTAGTAGGGGTAAAACACATTGACCGAAAAGTCAGCTGCAATCTGTACGGAAACCACAGCGGAGGTGTAAAGAGTCTGAGGACATGAAATGCAGTGGTTGCTACAAATTGTACGAGGAAAGTTTTGCAATACACTTTATTTATTTAATTTTTTCGAGGTTATTTCCGCCACATTGAATACGCCTCTCCATTCTCCGAACCTTATCCCTAAACCAGCTCTCCCAAGTTTCTAATCGGACTAAGGCACACTGTTCGTCCCAAGCCCTCGGGAGGTCCTCATCACTGGAAAACTGCACTCCTTTCAGCTTCATTCTCACGTGCGTGAACAGTGTAAAGTCACAAGGAGCGAGGTCTGGACTGTAAGGATGGGGCTCAAGAAGTTTCAGTCCTGTAACCCCTCAAATATTCGGTGCACGCTTTGGTGCGGTCAGCTGGACCGTTGTCGTGACGAAGGAACCGTGTGTCCGTTCTTGACTTCGGTTGCAGGCTCTTCAAAGACTGGATAACGTTGGGCAGGCACTGCTCAGGTATCACTTAGCTGTGACTGTCTTCTGTCTGTCCATAACAACACGCTCCACAGTTCCAGTCAATTTCAAAAAAGAAAAGCTATCATTTTGATCTTTACTGATCGGTATTTTCTGACAGCTACTGTTGTGTCGTCACCTTCAAAGACCCAAGCTGTGTTTTGAGTCTAAGTCGTCACGGCATAATAGTACAGCCAAGTCTCGTCACCGGTGTTATTCACGTAGTGATATTGTCCCTTAGAAAACTTCTTTAACATCTCCCGGTACCAAGGCAAGTCACGCGTCGTGTCACCTACTCTTCCGTCAGTCTGTCCGGCACCCAGAGACGACAAAGTTACTTTACTTGCAAATGATCGTGCTGAATCGAACGAATTGCTTGTGCATTTATCCTCTATCTGCTTATAGGTCACTCGCCTGTCTTCGTCTAGCATTTTCCTCACAGCATCGACGTTTTCCTCCGTAACTGTTGATTGTGGCTTTGTCGTCTTCTCAGCGTCCTCCAGACTGAAATTTCCTCTTTGGAATTCTCTGTACCACCTGAATATAGCTGAACAAGGTGGACGCACATCACCAACTGCAAGAGTCATTTCCTGAAACACAGGTCTATGTTTAAACCACGCGCGAAGTTGTACCACAAAACTGCTCGAATCTCACTTCGTGATTAGGGTGCTACAGCAAGCACATCAAACTACCCTGCCAGTGAATGACTGCACCCACAGACTTCACAGCGGCTACAATGCAGGAATGAAGTATTCTCAGAACACAGCAACAATCAGTCTCCTGCCATTTATTGCTGCGTCGAATTGCAAAACTGTACTTTAGTCTGATCCACGAATGATGGCGGTTCGCGCAAGTCCAGGCATGGACGAGGATTGCATTGTTCACGATTTCAAGCGACAGGTCCGGTAATCGCATGGGCATGCATTCCTCTTGAGAAAGTGTATTCATGCAAGCGGAGTGTATCACGTACCGACACCGTCACAGCTCTTAACAAATGGAATATAAATTCATTAAACAACTCGCTACAATCACGTTTAATGCTCGCATCAGCTACGGCGTCCATCATTGGCCGTCGGAGAAAGCGTGACACAGGTGCGCAGAACAAGCCTAAGGTCGTATTACACCATCATCATTTCTTTGACAAAGATCTTTGGCGTGGCGCTAAAAAGGGGTATTACACTGTTGTCGTATTTCTCATCACATTCCAAGGTGCCGGACAACAACTTGTTACTATGCGCTGCAGTTGCTAGTGTCACAATTGCACTGTGTGTGTGTGTATTTGGAAGAAAAGCTGCGGAGAAAAGGAAACGGATGAAGCGATAGGTATTACGTCAAGATAGTAAAATCATTCACCAAAATTTGTTACGAGAGCTGGAAGTGGAGGACGTCAAGTCTTGTATACAAATTACTTACGAATGGATGAGAGTGTATTTCAGTATTTGTTCAGTAAAGTGGCTTCTCATATCACAGAGCAGAATACCCACTTGAGAAATGCTGCAGAAGACGGGAAAATTGTGATTTGTTGATCAGGAGAGAGCTACTCTAGTTTACAACACAGCACTCGAATATCTCATTGCGCTTTAACCAAAATAATTCCAGAAAGGTGTGAAGCGACGTGTAAAGCACTGAAGGGGGATGTGTGAAGGTAAATAAATGTTTCGTACACTATATGGGCAGTAAGAACTATTTTTATTTTTGAATAATTCGATTAATGGAATTAGTGTTCCAACAACTACAAAATTAATGAAAATTACAAAATAGATGAAACGGTTTTTAATCTGTGGCATCCAGAGTTCAAAAATAAATTGAGTTTAACGAGAAGCTAAGAAAGAATTTTTTATTTTTGACTGTGACCACATCCCCTATTCCGGCTTGCTTAAAAGCTGCCTGGATGTTTCCAGATGTGGAGATGGGTGGCTGTAGCTGTAGCTGTGATTCTGGACATGAAGTCGCCTGCAGCATATTCCACCTGCCCATCAACACACAATTAATAGCATGCACTGTGCCCCTTGCTCAACCCCAACCCTCGTCTGAGAAAGTTTACTACAAAAACGACTCGAAGGAACAAAGCAACTTCCTGGTCACGTAACAAATGTAGCGACGCCAGCGCTCCAAGCGGTTATATTTCACATTACAGTGAGGTCTTAGATTTGATACTTATTTGACGACAAGCGAGATTTGACTAAGTTGTCTATCGCACCATCAAATTTATTTGCCATAAATATTTGAATATCAATTTTGACAAAGAAATATGGTAGTGTAATACCTGCCTAACCTCTGCCGCCATCGTTCGTGACTCGAACTATAGTACCCTTTGTATGGGAGTGACGCAGAGACCGCAGTGTTCCCCAGATACAGTTCAGACTGGACGAAACAGAGGAGAGATTTGCAAAGCGGAGTTAAAGCCCAGGGAGGGAAAAAAACAAGAATTTTGAGGTTTGCGGATGATATTGTAATGTCTTCGGAGACGGCAAGTGGCTCGAAAGAGCAGTTGAACGGAAGTATCTTGGGAAGAAGAAGAAGGGGGAAGAAAAAAGAAGGTTGCGAAACGAACGTTATGTTGGCTAGAGGCGGTGCTTCCTTCAGGGGGTGACGTAATTTTGGTGCGATTTGCTGTGTCCTTTATGGACGCGCTTATTAATCGGATTTCATGTGCCACTGTTGTTGCTGTACGGAGGCAGTGCGTAGTCCCTCTGTTGCGGCGTTTTCGTGCAGGGCAGGGCACCCGGCTGATACTTCCGTGTTTGCCTCTCTCGTTATACGGGGTCCGGCTGCGTGCGCTGCGTGTTGGCGAGGTTTTCTCCCAAGAGCTGCGGTGTCTGCCGCCTGAAGCGTTGCGTCCTCTTGTGCTCCATGTGGTCCCGTCTGTGAAGAGCGGCCCGAAGCTTTGTGCAGAAGCAGATCCTGCGTGCGTGTAATCGGGCCAGTCGTTTGATGTGTCAGGAGAGGCACGCCTTTTTTTCTTTTTTTCTTTCCTGGAAGGTAGAATGCTGGTACAGGGGCAGCATAGGGTTCTTAGGTGCTTTAGCTTAACTCAAGTTGTACTGGGCTGTTTTCCAGCGGGGAAGATGTGATGACCCTGACATTTGCTCTGATGTTGGAGGGAACCTCCGCACAACCCCGGCCAAGGGTCGCCGCATTGAGTATGTGTTTGGTTGCGGCTTTCCTTTCGTTCTCCTATTCCAGGCTACTGTCTTTTCTGCATCTGTTAGGTGACTGTAAATTCCATTTCGGTTGACGATGTTGATGTTACTGTTTGGTTCAGTGATTGCTGTACATTCCTTTATAATGTTCGGTGGGTAGGCATGATTGTATTGGAAGTAGTTAAAAATCTGTTGATCGATGTTGATAGGGATCAGTGGCGAGTGTGTCAGTTATTATTCTGTCTGCATCACTAAGCGACTAAACCGGAACCCGTCACCAGTTCAGGTTGCCTATCTAGCAGCTTCCAGGGCCAACAAAAATTCGATTTTCTATGTTTTGCGCAATTATTGGCGACATTTAAAATTATAAAATTCTATCATAATCTGCTATTAAGAGGTCTAGTCTCATCTTGAAAGTCTAACACAGTAAGGCAAGTATTACAGTTAGAAACAGTATGTTCGCCTCTGTCAGCGTAGCTGACGGCTCGCGAATATCGGACTATATTCATCGAGTGTTGGAGAAAGAGCAGTTACGGACTTCCAAGATCCAACAAAGTTTAAACTTATTTTCAGATCGGGTATGAACGTTTCTCTCGCTCTTGTACCACACTAAATAATGAGAGGTAAGAAATTTATCACTTGCTGCATTTTCGCAAAACTTAAGCAGCCGACATGATGTTTTAATTTATTACTTCTCTACTAATGATTATATTCGCAAAACACTTTGCGCACAGTATCTACGCATACCACTGAATATGCTCAAAAAATTATACCATCGTACTACACGCATTTCAGGAGATACGATGACGTAGACATTGAGATATGCGAGAACTTGCTTTTGCTTAGAGTGAAGCGCAAATTACCCAGACTATATTCGTCTAGTGTTTCACAGTGAGAGCGCTTAGCGCCTTCCAACAAACTTTAAGCATAATTTGAAATCTTTCCTGAACTTTGTCTTGCGTACATGCTTAAAGCCAAATATTTAACACTTCTCTGAAGTAATGATACGTTTGAAGCTGTTTTATACACGGGAGATCTATTCTTTAAAGAACCAGGGATGTACAGGGTGATTCCTGTTTTCGCTGTTAGCTGGTTGTGGGATTTATTACTATTGGATAGGTTGCCCGCGGTGCGTCGAAGTTTGTACCACATTCCACAAGACCGCAAGGCATTCACTTCTAGAGTTGTCAAACCACCACTATTATGCATAACCGAACTTAACGATTTTCTCTCTCTACAGCCAGAAAGCGATGTGTCAAGGCAATTAGATGGATGCAACATTTCCTAACTTTCGAAAAACCGGTGCGTAGGTGGTCGAAACGTCGTATTTACAGTTGTTTTAGTGTTTAACAGTCGCGGCTCCTAGCACCCAAAAGGATTTTATGCAAATTCAGACAGTAATCAGAGGTTTTCCCAGGGGGCATGTGGAAATATCAGTATTAGACAAACGAATTTGGTGTAAGATCGTGGCTTATCTAGCCACAGAGATACACACCATTTCGATGAAGTTCATTGAAATGAAATGAATGGAGTTAGTGCGGCCCAAATGAGTGAAATGACCACTGAAATTTGCTCAGGAACACTGAACCAGCAACGTAATTAGTGTACTGTAAAGGGAGGAGCAAACGAAGTGATACTCCACAGGTGATGACAAAATCGAATCAAATTTCCGAAGAAGTAGCTAGAGTGAGCCCACTTATCAGAATAACTTTGAACCCCCTCAGGCCGTACACATGCTCTTATTCGACTGAAGCCGTTGTATTCTCCCCTGAGGCAAACTGACCCACAACTTGACCTGGATACTGGCTCTGGGGCGGAGTTCTGACTGGTGCCGCACACGTTCTGTCGGGGACAGACGCGTAGATCTCGCTGACCACGGAAGTGCCTCTGCATCGTGCACACAGTGCCATGTGTGGACGAACATTGTCATGTTGAAAAATGGCGCCACGACACTGTCACATAAGAGGTAACACGCGAAGACGCACGATTTCCGCTACCAACCGTAGTACTGTTTGCTGTGCATCTCCAACATAGGAAAAATGGGATCTGTCCCCAAGTCGCGGCCATGCTTTCGGCGATGGTCATCCGGGATGGCGCAGAACTTCGATTCGTCGCTGAGCATTGATCAGCAATCCATGCTTCCCGGTCGCAGCACAACTCTAGATGCAGCCGTCTGTGTTGCGGTGTTGACGGCAGCCTGGTCTGCCTGCCGCTGGCCTCCCACCAATGGTGTGGGATGACGCGGAACGTTGTTGCGAGGCCGTTACTTGTTCTCGGATGACACGCACACATTTGAAGGGGTTACACTGTGCTTGGTGCGCAGTATGGTAATCCCCACTTTTGGTGGTGAGACGAGGTCGACCAGAATCTTGATGAGTATGCTCGCCCTCACGTTCCCACGCAAACTTAACACCGGACCACCGTCACATCGGAATGCCCGAACAATGTGGATAATACGCGATTCGACCAACCAGCCAAATCGAGGCGGATTAGGTTGACATCCGACCGTGTATTTTGGGTGCTTCACTTCTGTCAATACAAACTGAATAAAGCGAGACGGCGCAACGGCTAGTCCACAGGACTCTCATTCGAGGGGACGATGGTCAAAGCCGCGTCCGGGCATCGTTATATAACTTTTCCGTCATTTCCCTAAATCACTTCAAGCAAATGCCGGGATGGTTCCTTGGAAAGCGCATGGCCGACTTCCTTCCCCATCCTTCCCTAATCCAATGGGACAAATGACCTCGCTGTTTGGACCCCTCCCCCAAATCAACCAACCACCACAGACTGGGCACATAGTGTTAGGGAACACAGGGTGACTCACTTGTAATTTTTTTTTTAAATTACACATATGTATCGGCCTCGTGCCACACAAATAGTATTATTGCCGGTTTCGACTTAATACTAAGTCATCATCGGATGATCCGTTAAAAAAGGAAGAAGCGGATGGTGAAGTCAAATACTAGGAACCCAAATTGAAACCACACTAACTTGTACATAAAGTTGTACGTACCTACCTTGTAAAATGACTCTTTTTTTTTAAATAAAATCAGTATTTATATATGTGTTTGGAGAGAGAGAGATTGATTTTTGATTGAGATTTTTACTTTAAGTCGTAACTGGTACCTGAATTTTGGTTGCTGCCTCCTTGAATGATCAGCTTCTGCACCAGTTGTTGACGTATTGCAATTTGGAGGAAGTTATTGTTCTTTAAGGTTTACAATACGACTCTGTTAGTTACTTGGCCGTATTGCGGATAGCTTTGAGCCCAAGTTTTCGTAGCTTTTCATACCTAAGGGACCACTGTTGTTAAGTAAATAAGATCAAACAGCAAACTGCTTTTCGTTAGAAAAGGAGATTGCTTGGCACACAAACTTCCTTCAAACTACACGTCCTGCTACATCAAAATTGGTCAGTTACTGTAATTAAGAAATTATGAGAGGTTGTTACTTATTGAATGAAAACTATAGAGAATGCATTTCTTTTCCGGTATTTTAGTGAACTTTATACACTTACAATTCTGTCAATTGATAGACGGCGACGACAATGAAGTTCACCTCCTTTTCCAAAAACAAGATATTTCTAGTCTTCACTTCCAAAAATTTTGTACACATAAATGTTTGGCAACTCTTACACATACTTCACTCAGTTTCATCTCTAGAATATCAATTTTCATTAAATATAACAATACGTTCTGAGAGACGGCCTAGCAACACGTCCTCTTTCCACAAGATACAGATTAACCGTCTTTTTTTAATTTTTTTTTTAAGTCCATACTCAAAGATTCTGTAATACTATCGTTGCGGCGATTGCACACTAAAGAGTTTCTTGCTGTCCAGCTGCACCTCACTTCAAGTACTTTTTGAATCACATTTACATTTTTGGTATTTACATAAATTACTGAGCTTCTCAGAATAAAATCAGGCACAAATTAGTTACAGAAAAAAAAACAGTGAGGCAAACATAACATTACAACCTGAATATTTTACATAGTAACTGTCAACATTCTGTTCCGGCTGTTTAGTGTAGCTGCATTACCGACCGGCAACCACCAGCTTGCTTCTCGCGGCTCGCGTTGCAGGTGGGCGTCATATCTACACCGCATTGCTTTCATCATAAGGATAAAATTGTTGTAAACATTACACCATGTATTCTTCCATATTTGGTGGAAGCTCATTGAATTTTGTTTCACGTGGAGCGGAAATCAAGCTGCCTCGGGTATAGTCAGATACGACAATGAAGATACGTTTTGTGCTCTGCGATACGCGCACATTGACTCAGCGGTAATAGGGGACAACAGCATTACCGGCACGTTTAACTTGGACGACGCTGGCCGGCCAGCGGTCCCAGGTACCCTGCAGTGGCGTGTACGGTCGCAGTTAAGGCGTAAAAGTGACGAGCAGGGGAACAGTACATCCTCGAATGTCATTTAATTTTTAAACAGAATGAAATAATATATGGCAGAACTGCAGCAATACGCTTCTTAGGGGACCAGACGGAAAACATAACACGCCCCCGTTCTTAGCTAACATGGTACTGTACAAACAGGAATGTTGAAAATGCGTAACTTACGCGCAGAGCAATTGTTCTGTGTGACGTAAACGCGTATTGCAGGGACTTAAGCGTATAGTTAAATATTGAAGCCACTGAAGGTATTACGTACAGTCGTCTGGTAATATCTGAACTCCTTTCATAACCGAACCCGAGGAATATGTTTCAGCACTGAAATTGTCAGCTGCTACGTTGATAATGAGGCGATCAACAACAGAATCCACGAAGACATCCAAGCGGCATATTCTCTCCTATTTCTTCACGGGCTGTTTTGTGTCCTACCAGCGTTTTTAGTGGCGCGTGACAAAGCTTCCTATATTAGTTCGTATCATAGTTGAAATGTCTTGTTATTTCTCGTGACAGATTCCTTAACCTAAGAGCGCTAAAGAAGAAAAAAAGTTACATTGCAACTAAATCATCCTAAATTTTACTACTACAAATTTTATTCAAACGAAGTCATAGTTTATAGATTACGTGCTAGTTAATTACAACTATAAGATCTCCAGTGGTACGTAACACGCAAAATAATTATGAAAGTCCTGTTTTATAACCTATAGTGACATTTTTCCTGCTCAGAATGTTATTGGAAAAGAAGTCATTATTCATGTTATGTGCTAGTCACAAATTGTTATAATTATTGGAACTCTAAGACTGTTTCACACACAAAATGAGCAGAGTGTCTTCTGCTCTGTACACTGCTACTACAATATGTGCAAGACCTAGCTCAGTTCCCCACAACCACCCAGCGATATTTCTTCCGATTCTTCGTTTTCTTCACTTGCCGCTTCGAAAGCTGGGCCTTCATCACTGTCACCCATACACAGAACATTATCTTCATCAAGAAACTTTCCTCCATTTTTCGTTGTCTGTCTCTTTCTCAGCTTCTCCAAGCAAATCATCATGTATTCTAGTGTCGAAACCAAACCTAGCACCATCCATATTGTGCTAATATTAGTACCAGAAGACGAGAACAGCGCCGAAGATTATCAGTGTGATATAAACTAACACTGTTCTAAGTGCGACTGCTTGATATTGATGTGTCACACCCAATTCTAATTAAAAAAAAAACAGGCCCACCATTACTGAACATTTGTAAGATTTACGACAGGGGGACCAGTGTCAGCAAGCCGCTGGAGTCAGGAAATAAAAAAAATCCAACATTAAATGCGAACATTTTAGCTTAGACTTCACCGCCACTCTTATTGACATCGAATGAAACAACGAGTTTACTGTTACCAGTCACATGTGATCTATTAACACAGTGAAAGAAACCTGTGACCACCAGAGACAGTGCCACATGTTCCTCCAAAAAGATCATAACACAGCACACACACATGTCATACCAATAAATCTAAGTCCACCTGATGATGGGGGTTTGAACATTCGAAGCACGTCGTGGAGGTGAATAAACTGTGACTGGTGACACTGAACTTGTTTCATTCGAATTCAGCTGTTGTTAACAACAGAGTTTGCCATGAAGGACGCAAGAACACGTGTCATTCATGTGCCCAGATTGGCACCACGAAGAGATACCAACTGTAATTGTAAATTTTACAACGGTGTAAGAATCAAGGATTAACTTGACTCCAGATCAGTTCTATTGGGTCCAGATCACAGTTTTGTACGGTGTTTTCGATGCCGTGACAATTACTGCTTTCCATATTTCTACGACGCTAATCAGCCTGGCTCCCCTGAGACCACATCTGTGATATAAACAGTGGTCATAGTCCAAACTAAACGAAATCTATTTTAATTTTTGTCTCAAAAATTTTATTTGTAATGTTTTCTTAATTTAAACCATCAGTATTAACAATATTTTATAAAATGTCGTAGTTAAAAATTTATATTTGCGATGAAAATTGGTATTTTCCGTGCGATATGTAATCAGAAACAAGATGATGTGCATTTTCATTAAATTCATGATTAGATATATATTTAAATGATATGGTTATTAGAACTGAACGAAAAAATTTCCAAAAGAAGACAAAAGCGAGATTCGAAAAAGAGAATCATAAGATAGCTGTATACTATTCCAAAACGCTTCCTATTCGACCACGCATCTCGTTCACAACAACGCTTTAACCTTAGTAAATACAATTCCGCGGAAAATTTCAAAGTCGGTCTTCTCTGTAAACTTGAGAGTCACTAAGAACAACCTGTTTCTCGCCACATTTCAACTGTGTTCCACAGTCATGTTCACAGTACGTATTAACAGCGCGACAACCAGAGCAAAACAGAGACTGTGACTGCACACGATTTTTGAAATATAAACTACATGGCTAAAGTGTGATTAAGAAAAACGTTGACTGCTTACTTTCCGAATAGTCCTCATAGATTGTGTTGTTATTTGTTTACATTCGACTAGGAAAAACTAGTTTTGGTCAAAGAACATATCATATCACTCGTACCGAGGCCAACTGCAGACTTGAGCTAACTGTGAGACAGATGCTGCATATAATTCAAATATATTAAACGACTTTTGTGAATCAGTTAGCGTGTGCAAAATCATTGCATTTCGAACTTTATTTACTGCAGGACTTCAGAATATCTACATATTTGTACAGAAGAAAATAATTTGATAAATCGTTACAACTTTACAACAACAATAAAAGTACCTTAGCCCAGATAACGAAAATTAGAAAATGCACGTACCGATACCGTACGACTCGGATAAATGAAGAAACCTATACCAGATATAACGAAAACTCATACCCGTAAAGCCATTACGGCGCCTGTCTTGTTATTACTGAAAACTTTAGCCGGCCGCTGTGGCCGAGCGGTTCTAGGCGCTTCAGTCTGGGACCGCGCTGCTGCTACGGTCGCAGGTCCGAATCCTGCCTCGGGCATGGATGTGTGAGATGTCCTTAGGTTAGTTAGGTTTAAGTAGTTCTAAGTTCTAGGCGACTGATGACCTCAGATGTTAAGTCCCATAGTGCTCAGAGCCATATGATCAATTTGAACCAAACCACAAGGGTCCGCGTAAGCCACGAGCTTGGAATATCGCAGCAAACTGTGGAAGATTTTTCGACAGCGAGATTACATTTCAGACCGTACCGTCTGTATGTCGTGCAACAGTTGCCTCTGGAGGATTATGCCGAGCGCCTCCAATTTTGCATCGCATTGCAGGGAGTAGTTGAAAATAAACATTTCGCCTCCAAGCTGATATTCAGCTGCGAAGGAACGTTCCATTTATCCTGAAAGTTTAATCACCGCAATGTGAGATCGTGGCGCCCCGAAAATCCACAAGACAATGTGTACAGGGAGGAATTCGCCGAAGGTTGCTGTTTCTCTGTGTAATGTGACAGACGAATCTGTTTGGGGCATTTTCTTCTGTGAGGAGACTGTGACGAGTATCTGTTACCTTAATATGTTGTAGTCGTGGTTGTTTCCGCAATTAAGTTACGATTTCGAGAATTTCATCTTTCGAGAAGGCGGAACATCCCCTCGTTGGAGTATCGATAGTTGTTGCTACCTAAACGACGAACTTCCGCCTAACCGGATTGGGGGTAGTGGTGAAGATGTGGCTGTGTTCTCTCGGCCTGACCTAACGCCTTCTGACTTTTTCCTTCGGGTGTAGATTAAGGACCGTGCTTACGTACCCCCACTGCCAAGAAGGCTGGAATAGAACAGAGGGCGCACCAGTGCTGCTGTGATAGCCATTGGAGCGAGCCTGGCCACCGCTTGGACGTGTGTCGTGTGACCAGAGGGGGACTCGCAGGACATCTGTAGAGCTCCAAATGCAAACTGCGTTAGTTTGGTGCATGAATAGGACCGTGATCTTATTTGTGCATGTAGTGCATTGTAAAATGTCGAGCTTTGAAAACGAATGAATCTTTAGTACCAGCCCCGCGTACACACGATAATTATTTATTAAGGCGCGTAAACACAATCCCAATGGAGGTAAACGAACCACAGACAGTGTATTCAGCCAAATTGGCACTCGGCCTGTCGTACTAACCAAACCAAGGGATACGAACATGAGGAATCACAGTTGGCTTTGATGACTTGTCGAGGCTGCTCCCATCTTGTTATTGTTGTAAAGTAGTGTTTAATATTCGTCGCATGTGCGGCATTTATTTTACTGCAAGAAGCTTATCATCAGAAAAATAAGTTGAAGAAGAAAACAACGTCAGTGGACGACGTCTCTCTTAGAAAGCAGAGAACAGTGTGGTGAGACGAAAATAATGTCCGATCTTAAAGCTGAGTTGAAGTATGGTTTTTGTTGCGAATTAGAGCTACAGATTACGAATTGTTATTGAATTCTGTAGGACCTATAATTTCCAAAGATGACACCTCTTGTAGCATGAAGATCCATTTTCTTTTTCATATCGTGCATATTATTTTCTAACAGCTCACTTATTTCTCTCCAAGCGCTTGATCCTTTCAGTTTGCTTTTACAGTCGCTATTTGCAGGGTCACATAGACATTCCCGTTGACGATAAAAGTATCAGCTTTAGTGCTGTCTCCGTATTCCACTCAATACTCCAATGTTTGTAGACACGATGAATACATGCTCTTTCAAAATATGCGGGAAATCGCTACGGAACCGAGGAACTTTCGACCCGGTATCCACACTAGCAGGTGGGTTTCAAGTGCAGCTCACTGCCAATGCTTTGATGTCCGAACTGCAACCGAGGGCAACCGCTTCGTTGGCTCCTACACTGGTGTTCAAAATTATAGCAACGAAATGAAATTTTGCAAGGTGGCGTTTATTTTGCCAGAAAACACTATAAACAGTTGATAGTAAAGTAGAAACAGTGAACGAATACAGAACAAAATGCATAAAGGTAGACAAAAATATTCTGTTTTTCCAACGTATCGGGTTTGCACAAACATTCCGACAACTGGTTAATGTGCTCAGAGTGTGGTGTGACCACCTTTGGCAGCAACAGAGGCATCTCCTCTTGAGACAGTAACGCCCATTCTTCCCGCAGAGCTCCTCGCAGTATCGGAGAGTGGTCGGTGGATGCTGACGTGATGCATGCCGTCTCCCTAGTGCATCCCAGACATGTTCCGTGGGATTCAAATCGGGAGAGCGAGCAGGACATGCCGTGCGACAAATACCACCCGTGCTCTGTGATGTCTACCATTGTCGTCCATCAGTACGACGCGTGAGCCCACAGCACGTCGCAACAACCGGAAGTGAGGTCCCGAGATGACGTCACGACACCGGACAGCAGTTTAACCTTGCCGATTTAACCGTACATTTTCATGAACAGGGGTTCCAGTGGTAAACACAATCCCTGCCCACACCATTAGGGATACTCCTCGATCTCGGCTTGTTTTCACAATGTTTGGGTCCCGAAATCGTTTTCCACGTTCCCTCCAGATGCGAATCTATCGAGAATCACTCTCCAGAGCAAACCGGCACTCGTCTGTGAAGACAACAGTGGCCCACTGTTCGACCGTCCATGTGGCATGTTGATGGCTCCTCTCTAGACGTTCCCTTCTGTGTCAGTCTGCGACGATAAAAGCCACTCTGCTGAATCCTTCTGCACACAGTTTGCCTCGATAAAATACGTCCAGTGGATGCTGCGAGGTCACATGACTGCTGTCGTGCGATACTAAGGCAGTACCGTCGTGCCCTTACGGCCAAATAACGGTCCTCTCTTTTTGTTGTTACACGTGGTCGGCGTATCCTGGTCTCTGGGATACAGTTTCGGTCTCTATAAATTGTCGCCACATCCGAGAAACAACAGAACGATGCACAGTTTGCGGCTGCCCTGCTTCCATTCCTCCGTGAGTGCCTGGTAGGCGTCTTCTCTGTGCCATATTGCGCAGTATGTGACTGAGTACACAGCGATTGTGGACGTGGGACTACCCGCCAAACACTACCTCGTTTCATAGCTGCCATGACATCATCGTTGGCGTGATTATCCGTTGACCGGAATGCCATCTTCCGTGCAGAACACGACCGTACGGATATTTGTTTAACAGTTACTATGATTATATCGTGGATTAGATACAGGACAGGGAAATAGCGGTTTGCTGCTTTAAGTTTCGACACCACTGTATTTGCTGCCCGTACACGTTAAGCAAATGTCAGCGGACGAAGCGGTCGGTTATCGTTCGTTGGCTTTAGTTGGTGTAGTGTATACTCGCCTTTACAGGCATTCAGAATGCTTCGTAAATAAAAGGAAACGAAACATGTATGTAATACACTGAAGCGACAAAGAAACTGGTATAGGTATGCGCGTTCAAATAAAGACAGCCGCGCAGTGTAGCCGCACGGTCCGAGGCGCCATGTCACGGTCCGCGTGGCTGCATCCCCGTCGGAGGTTCGATTCCTCCCTGGGGCATGGGTGCGTAGGTTAGTTTAAGTTAGATTAACTAGTGTGTAAGCCTAGGGACCAACGACCTCAGCAGTTTGGTCCCATAGCAACTCACCTCAAATTTCCAAATACAGAGATATGTAAACAGGCAGAATACGTCGCACTGGTCGGCAACGCCTGTATAAGACAACAAGTCTCTAGCAGTTGTTAGATCTGTCACTGTTGCTACAATGGCAGGTTATCAAAATTTAAGTCAGTATGAACGTGATATTATAGTCGGCGTACGAGCGATGGGACATAGCATCTCCGACGTAGCGATGAAGTGGGGATTTTCCCGTACGACCATTTCACGAGTGTATCGTGAATATCAGGAATCCGGTAAAACATCAAATCTTCGACGTCACTGCGCCCGGAAAAAGATCCTGCAAGAACGGGACCAACGACGACTGAAGAGAATCGTTGGACGTGACAGAAGTGCAACCCTTCCGCAAATTGCTGCAGATTTGAGTGCTGGGCCGCCAAACAAGTGTCAGTGTGCGAACCATTCAACAAAACATCATCGATATGGGCTTTCGGAGCCGAAGGCCCACTCATGCACCCTTGATGACTTCAGGATACGAAGATTTAGGCCTCCCCTGGGCCCGTCAACACCGACGTTGGAATGACTATAACTGAAACATGTTGCTTGGTCGAACGTGTCTTGTTTCAAATTGTATCGAGCAGATGGACGTCTATATATACGGAGACAACCTCATGAATCCATGGACCCTGCTTATAAGCAGGGGGCTGTTCAAGCTGGTGGAGGCTCTGTAACGGTGTAGGACGTGTGCAGTCGGAGTGATATGGGACCCCTGATACGTCTAGATACGACTCTGACTGTCTGATCACCTGCATCCATTCATGTCCATTGGGCATTCCGACAGACTTGGGCAATTTCAGCAGGACAATGCGACACCCCACACGTCCAGCACTCCTACAGAGTGGTTCCAGGAAGACTGTTCCGAGTTGACACACTTCGGCTGCCCACCAAAGTCCCCAGACATGACCGAGCGAAGTGGCGCTGTGATTAGCACACTGGAGTCGCATTCGGATGGACGACGGTTCAAATTCGCGTCCGGCCATCCTGATTTAGGTTTTCCGTGATTTCCCTAAATCGCTTCACACAAATTCCGGGATGGTTCCTGTGAAAGTGCACGGCCGATTTCCTTTCCCACTACGTCTACAGGCCACAAGTGGCCCATCGGGACCATCCGACCGCCGTGTCATCCTCAGTGGACGATGCAAATAGGAGGGGCGTGGGGTCAGCACACCGCTCTCCCGGTCGTTATAATGGTATTGTTGACCGAAGCCGCTACTGTTCGGTGGAGTAGCTCCTCAGTGTGCATCACGAGGCTGAGTGCACCCTGAAAAATGGCAACAGCGCATGGCGGCCTGGATGGTCACCCATCCAAGTGCCGACCACGCCCAGCAGCGGTTAACTTCGGTGATCTCACGGGAACCGGTGTATCCACTGTGGCAAGGGCGGCGCCGATTTCCTTCCCCATCATTCCCTAATCCGAGCGTACGGTCCGTCTCTAATGACCTCGTTATCTACAGGACGTTAAACACTAAATCTCCTCTTACTCCTCCCCAGGCAAAAACGTTATTGAGTATATCTGGGATGCATTGCAACGTGCTGTTCTGAAGAGATTTCCACCCGTTGTCAGTTCCCTCCAGCACTGCTTCAGACTCTAGTCCATGCAACGTCGTGTTGGGACGCTTCTGCGTGCTCGCGGGGGCCCTACATGATATTAGGTAGGTGTACCAGTTTCTTTGGCTCTTAAGTTCTATTTTGTTGCATGGACGGACATTTCCAAGGTGGTGGTGGTGACTGGCATTTAAGTTTGGGACAGCCGTCGTTGGCGGATGGACGCGGTACGGGTGGGTGGCGGCAGAGCGCCGTCGGACGGTAGGGGACGGCAGCAGGTGGGGAGCGCGGCCGCCGCCACGCGCCGTATTGATCGCCGCCCGCCGCAGATCTGCTCCGCTCGGCTCCTCTCGTCCGCTGCGCTGCGCCGCGCCGCGTCTGCCAGAGCCTAAACTGCGGACCGCACCTGTCTCCCTGCCTGCCTGCCGAGGCTCGAACCCGTGACTCTTGCTCTCCACTTCTCCCGGCTCTACGGTTACAACGGTGCACAGTCCAGTTGCAGGTCGCCTGTCTATCGGCTTCCAGGGGCGACAAAAATTTTTATCGTCAGTATTTCGTAAAATTATTGGCCGAGTTTAACATTTATTGACTTGTTGTTGTGGTCTTCAGTCCTGAGACTGGTTTGATTCAGCTCTCCATGCTACTCTGTCCTGTGCAAGCTTCTTCGTCTCCCAGTACCTACTGCAGCCTACATCCTTCCGAATCTGCTTACTGTATTCATCTCTTGGTCTCCCTCTACGATTTTTACCCTCCACGCTGCCCTCCAATGCTAAATTTGTGATCCCTTGATGCCTCAAAACATGTCCTACCAACCGATCCCTTCTTCTAGTCACGTTGTGCCACAAACTCCTCTTCTCACCAATTCTATTCGATACCTCCTCATTAGTTATGTGATCTACCCATCTAATCTTCAGCATTATTCTGTAGCACCACATTTCGAAAGCTTCTATTCTCTTCTTGTCAAACTATTTATCGTCCACGTTTCACTTCCATACATGGCTACACTCCATACAAATACTTTCAGAAACGACTTCCTGAAACTTAAATCTATACTCGATGTTAACAAATTTCTCTTCTTCACAAACGCTTTCCTTGCCATTGCCAGTCTACATTTTATATCCTCTCTATTTCGACCATTATCAGTTATTTTGCTCCCCAAATAGCAAAACTCCTTTACTAATTTAAGCGTCTCATTTCCTAATCTAATTCCCTCAGCATCACCCGACTTAATTCGACTACATTCCATTATCCTCGTTTTGCTTTTGTTGATGTTCAGCTTATCTCCTCCTTTCAAAACACTGTCCATTCCGTTCAACTGCTCTTCCAGGTCCTTTGCTGTCTCTGACAGAATTGCAATGTCATCGGCGAACCTCAAAGTTTTTATTTCTTCTCCATGGATTTTAATACCTACTCCGAATTTTTCTTTTGTTTCCTTTACTGCTTGCTCAATATACAGATTGAATAACATCGGGGAGAGGCTACAACCCTGTCTCACTCCCTTCCCAACCACTGCTTCCCTTTCATGTCCCTCGACTCTTTATAACTGCCATCTGGTTTCTGTACAAATTGTAAATAGCCTTTCGCTCCGTGTATTTGACCCCTGCCACCTTCAGAATTTGAAAGAGAGTATTCCAGTCAACATTGTCAAAAGCTTTCTCTAAGTCTACAAATGCTAGAAATGTAGATTTGACTTCCGTTAATCTATCTTCTAAGATAAGTCGTAGGGTCAGTATTGCCTCACGTGTTCCAATATTTCTACGCAATCCAAACTGATCTTCCCCGAGGTCGGCTTCTACCAGTTTTTCCATTCGTCTGTAAAGAATTCGCGTTAGTATTTTGCAGCCGTGACTTATTAAACTGATAGTTCGGTAATTTTCACATATGTAAAAACCTGCTGTCTTTGGGATTGGAATTATTATATTCTTCTTGAAGTCTGAGGGTATTTCGTCTGTCTCATACATCTTGCTCACCAGATGGTAGAGTTTTGTCAGGACTGGCTCTCCCAAGGCCGTCAGTAGTTCTAATGGAATGTTGTCTACTCCCGGGGCCTTGTTTCGACTTACATAATGTAATCTACTCATTCACAGGTATAATCTTACGTTAACCATTGCGGCGGGTGAAAGAGAGACAGCGAGAGGGATATACGTGTGTATGATAAAACCCCTCCCTTCTCACGTCCTCTCTCTTACCATAGATGACGTCTCACTGATCTGATTTGTGCTAAGAATGTAGTAAACGGTAGGTGGATATTTGCTCCGATGGAGTGCGTGAGTTCTGCATAATGTTCGCCAACGTGCAGTCTTCTGTAGCTGTTGTACCCTGCGCAGAAAGCAGCACGTAGGTCGTGAATCAGTTATCTTGAGTCTGTAATAAACTCTCGGCGAGAAACTGATATTGTATGAATAAATAAATTTTCATTTAATCTGTCTATACGAGGCGCCACTCGGTTTTTATGAGCAGAATACGAGAAGCTGCACAATTATAATCATAATCAACTTTGTGAATTACAAATAACGTACGTTCGTCACACTGCCACAGAAAATAAACGAACTAATGAACTGCAGTTTTGCGTAATTCGTATTAAGTTAGTTCTCGATTACATGTTAATAAAAAAAAAACACACACACACACAGGCGTTAAGTTCTTACCCAATTCCGACGGCGGCAGACAACACGGAATGTCCTCCGAGACTGCCGAACCAGCTGTCACATTTATAAACGAGAGATTGCAAATTAAGTTCTTAACCGATAACGCCGAAGGCGACAATATTTATGTCCTCCGCGACTGCCAACACTTTTGTAATAATTGAGTGGTAGCCTGCTACACGGAGCTGGTTTTATATGAAATGCAAGTAAATTCACTGTTCAGTTTTTCTGATATTAATCACAGATCTGTACCATGTTGCCGCGTTACTTCCAAACACAGTAGCCAATCGCGGACAAGGACCACAATGTAGGCGGTCTTTCTCTCGATACCGAATAAACCGTCCGCCACCGGTACCTCGACCGAGCGAGGGGCCCCTGCGGTTAGGCCTCTGGAGTCGCATTCGGGCGGACGACGGTTCAAACTCGCCTGCTGCCGCCCTGATTTAGGTTTTCCGTGTGTCCCGTAAATCGCTCCAGGCAAATGCCTGGATTTTTTCCTGTGAAAGGGCACGGCCGACTTCCTTCCCCAACGTCCCCTAATCCGACGAGGGCCGATGACCTCGCTGTTTGGTCCCTTCTCCCAAATGAGCCAACCAACCGATACCTCACACCACACTACGTCATCTTCACACCGCTGTCTCATCTGATCTAAGACAAGGTTCGTGTAGCTGAATATGATGACTGTAAAGCCAGAAATATTACAATTTATGATATGTTAATTTCAGAGCACTTAAATATCAATACACCAAAACAGTTCGATGCAAATTCTCGAGAACATCGACTTTGAAGTCTTCAGAGAGTATTTAATTTCCTTTCTCGCGGTTCATTTTCCGAAAAATGCGTGCCACTGTAGTAGAATGCTCGCGTGCCTCGTGGGCGGTTCGGGATAGATTTCCTGACTATTGAAAATTTTTAAACGGGGTTGTATATCATACAGTCTTTTCCGTGAAGCATAAAATACATAAAAGATGAAAAATATCGATAGTACTCGAGACTGATGGTCGCTGGTTCGAGTCTCTTTTCGGCAATTTTTATTTTCTCATACAGTTCCGCACCTCAATCGATAAAAGCGGAATCCTTATAGGATTACTCTGTTGTCCCCCTGTGGCTGCGTGACCGTCAAAAATCCTTTTTCTGCGGAAAGGGTGGACGTTTCAATTTCAAATTTATGTCACGCACTGAAGTCTACGGTCCCTTGGTGACGTAAAAACTTAAGCTTGTACGTCAGTGCATTCAAATGATGCGGCCATTAGTGCCACATTTTTTCATATCTTGGCAGTATCGATGTTTTTTCAGAGTCTCACAGTACGTGTCAGCGTTAATTGTGGTCCCAGCGATTCAGCTCCGACGACGAGGTGAAGGAAGAGGTTCATAACTTTCTGAACAGCATGACGGCCAGCTGGTATCACATGGGCATACAAAAACTGCCAGAGTGTCTACGAAAGTGCATCGACAGAAATTGTGATTATGTCGAAAAATAGCTAAATGTTCAAGCTGGTGATGTAAACCATTGTAGAAATAAACAGGTCTATGTGCTTATAAAAAAATAGGAGACCTTACTTTTGGGATTACCCCCGTATGTAGACATGAAGAATAAATATGTAGAACGTTCATGACATTCGTTTTATTTTAAAGCCTTAAAAGTTTTCGCATAAAATACCAGGGGCATTACTTTACACCACCCCTCTAAAGGGTGCCTGTAAAGTCGTCGTATCTTGCGAAACACCAGAGGAAATGCACCTGTCGACCCGTAGGAGGGAGCCCCTATATAGGCCTACACCCGGTGTTACTTTTACGCCCGAAGTTTTCTTTCCATTACTGAGGGCGAACTGCGTCCTATTTGTCGGGAACTCTTCAGTCCAGTCTCATATTTTGTTTATTGGGCTACCGAGCGGAACTCTATCGAGAGCCTGCCGGAAACGTAGCGGCACGGCATCAGCCTGGGCGCAGGTGTCCACTCTACTCTCTGTGCATCTCGTGCACGAACGAAGGGAGTCAGGTTTCACACGAACGTCGTTTGTGAAATCCAAGTTTGTTCCAGAGGCACTCAAGTTCCATAAGTTATAGTAGCTGACGCATAAGATGAGATCCTAGCCAGAAAATCATGTAGGTGCTCGGATGCATCATTTTAACTGTCGTTTTTAGTCTTGGCAGGCTGACATCAGAAAACAGCTTTGATATTATGACTCAAAAATATAGACTGTTCAATATGCAGATTCAGTGTTTCACACAATATGTATATTACATAATTTTAGCCACATGCTTATTGCGTATATTAAAAAAAAAAAAGATGGAAACACATACAATTCCGTTACATAGGAATTGTATTTTAGGTCTGTTCGCAACACGGTACAAACTTTACATTTGCAAGGGGAGAACGAAATGACGTATGCATTCCATTGAGACAAATAGTCACTGAATACTATACCTTGGTAGCGAACTACATAGATATGACGAGATGTAAGTTTGAAGTACGCTGTGTGAAACTAGCATCCTAAAATGTACTCTAAGACAAAAAACATGACGAACCACGAAGGAACTATCCGAATCAGAATGGGGTGAAATCGGCAGATCTGATGTACATGTACAGACAAACAAAAAATCGCAGTTTCAGAAAAATCAGTTGATTTATTCAAGATTTATGCAAGAGGAAGAGCCTCGCAGGCAGAGCAAGGCAGTTATGAAAGTAGTTACTTGTTGTGGCATTGATTGACAGAGTTGTTGGATGTCCTGCTGAGGGATGTCGCGGCAAATTCTGTCCAGTTGGCGCCTTTGATCGCCAAAATCCACAGCTGCTTGGAGTGCCCTGCCCATAATGCTCCAAACAGTAGAAACTCCCGCCGTGTGTGGGCGGCCGTTACCTTGCTGAAATATAAAGCCAGGATAGCTTGTGACGAAGGACAACAATACGGGCGTGGAATGTCGTGGACGTACAACTGTGTTTCAAGGGTGCCACCGATGACAACGAGAAGGGTCCTGCTATGAAAAGAGAGGGCACCTGATTGTCGGGTCATATGGTGGGCGACAATTAGATTGGTATCCCTCCACTGTCTGGGGTATCTCTGTACACGTCTTCGATCTGGATTCTCATCGACTGGAGTAGAATCGTCTTCAGTAATGAGTCCCGCTTGGAACTGAGCCCCAATGACCAGCAAAGATACGTCAGGAGATAACCCAGTCTGAATTGTTTTTCATATATATCTGAATTACATACGTGTTTCTACATTTAGAGGTAGCTGCTCTTCATCACACCATCTAGAAATTTTGCCTGAGCCATCTCGTATACTCCTGCGGTCACTCGACGGCGAGACCTTCCTGTACGTCACAGGATCGTCAGCAGACAGCCGCAGATTGCTGCTCACCTGCCCACCAGGTGATCTGTGTGTGCAGAGGATAGTAGTGGTCCTGTCACACGTCGCTGGGGCACACCTGACGATACCATTGTCTCTGATGACCACTCCTCGCAAAGGTCAACGTACTGGGTTCTGTTACTTAAGAAGTCTTCGAGTCACTCGCATATCTGGGAACCTACTCCGTATGCCCGTACCTGCATAGTCTGCAGTGGGCACCGTGTCGGTCGTTTTCAGGAAATACGGGGTGTCAGTTGCCCTTCATCCATTTTTCGCAGGATATCATGTGAGAAAAGGGCAAGCTTTGTTTCGCACGAGCGATGCTTCACTTCTCGCAACGCCACCAGATGGCATTCGGACTTGTAGTGGGCAGTAGCAATAATGTTTTGGCTCATCACTGTGTATGACCTCCACCTGCGGTCGTCAGTAATAATCGACTTACAACTGAGTCCTGGTCGAGCTTCTTGACGTTACCGGTTACTTCTCCCAGATGTATGATGGAGATGTTCGGAACAAATCATTCGCCAGCAGAAAAGGTACCAGTACAAAATAGCCAAATTATCGCAATAACCACAAACATAGAGTTGTGGTGGAAATATCAGTACGTTGCAAAAATGTGTCATCTTGCTACGTAGTCGGGTGAAAAGTGTGCCGGTTGTTCGGTGGATTGCGCGTAGTCGGAAGATACCACGCGTTGGGCCGTTATCGGGAACCGACCGCGCACGTGACGCTGGGCGGGCTCAGCGGGGATAGGAATGCGGTTGTCTGTTCCCTGCGGACGATAAAAACGCCACAGGGAGGGCTGCGCAGATAACACGCGCTGTCAATTGACGGTCGGCGTGTATCACGCGGGACCAGTCGCCGAACGGGTGATATATCAGTTTGACAGCTGGTAGAAGGTCGCGTTCGGTTGCTGCTACACAAGTGTGAGCGGCACTCGACGCCGCTTTGTAAGCAGCCTTCACGGCGAAGTTGTATCTCGGTCGGCGGAAGAAGAACCATCAGAACTGCAGCGGGCTTGGCGCGGCTGCTTCGCGCGACTGTCTCAAGCAATTACGTAACGCTGTTTTGTATACGTCTTTATGGTAGCGCCTCAGTGTTGTCGCACGTCTGTGGAAGACTGTGTTGTCTCGCCTGCAACCGGTTGCGCTTTGCAGGGTCTTCCTTGGCGGACTCTACCACGCCACGCTGTATTAGTATAGAGAATCGTTCTGGCAGATTAAGACGGAGCGTCCTCTGCAAACATATTCGTCGAACTAGTTGGACGGCCGTATACGGGCGCACACGGCCGAATAATCCGACGGCCGGCCGACAGTGTATCCCAGTGAACTGAAATTGCTGGGACGTAGTGGCTGCAAGCGAACTCCTGTTGTTGGGTGTGTCTGGAACTTTTTCGCACTGAATTACCAACTGTGGACGTAGAGGTTGCACACTGGGGGTGGCGAAAGTCATGGTGGGATCTTTCCTAATATTATGTCGGATTTGTTTTGCCCGGCGTAGTTCAGCAACCCTACGGGGCATGGACTCAACAAGTCCCCTGCAGAAATATTGTGCTATGCTGCCTCTGTAGCCGTCAGTAACTGCGAAAGTGTCGCCGGTGCAGGATTCTGTTCACGTACTGATTCAAATGGGTCTGAGCACTATGGGACTCAACATCTGAGGTCATCAGTCCCCTAGAACTTAGAACTACTTAAACCTAACTAACCTAAGGACATTACACACATCCATGCCCGAGGCAGGATTCGGACCTGCGACCGTAGCGGTCGCGCGGTTCCAAACTGAAGCGCCTAGAACCGCTCGGCTACTCCGGCCGGCCCACGTACGGACCTCTCGATTATGTCCCATAAGTGTTCGAAGGGCCTCGTGTCGGGCGGGCGATCTCGATGGTCAAATCGTTCGTTCTAATTGTTCGAAATGTTCTGCAGTCGCGCATTGTCATCATTATTTGGGAACATAAAAGTCCACGAATGGTGTCCAGGTAGCCGAACATAACCGTTTCCAGTCCATGATGGGTTCAGTCGGACCAGTCCGTTGGATGTAAACACAACCCACACCGTGATAAAAGCTACCACTAGCTCGCACAGTGCCCTGTTGAAAGGTTGGATCCATGGCTTCGTCCGGTTTGCCGCACATTCGAACCCTACCATCACCTCTTACCAACTGAAATCGAGACTCGCTCGTGGTCTGGTAGCTAGCGTTGCCACGTGTAAATCACGGGGTCCCGGGTTAGACTCCAGGCCGGATTGGGGTTTTTCTCTGCCCCAGGATTGGCTGTTTGTGTTGTCATCATTCCATCATCATTCGTGAAAGTGGCTAGTTTGGAATGAGTGCAGACTGGGAATGTGTACGGACGCTGATGACCGCGTAGTTGAGCGCCCCACAAGCCAAACATTATCACGATCGTCGAGACTCATCTGACCAGAGCACGGTTTTCCAGTCGCCTAGCGTCCAACCGATACGGTCACGAGCCGAGGAGAGGCGCTGCAGGCGATGTCGTGCTGTTAGCGAAAGCACTCGCGTCTGTCGCCTGCTGCCAAAGCCGGTTGACGACAAGTTGCGCCGTACTGTCCTAAAGCGTAGGTAGGTTCGCCGTACCTGCCACATTGATTTCTGCCGTGTTGTTTGTCTGTTAGTACTGACAACTGTACGCAAACGCCGTTGCTCGGGATCGTTAAGTGAAGGCCGTCGGCCACTGCGTTGTCCGTGGTGAGAGCTAATGTCTGACATTTGGTATTCTCGGCACACTCTGGATCTCTGAATTCCCTGACGATTTCTCGTGCGTATAGCTCCAACTACCATTCCGCGTTAATTTCCGTCGTGCGGTCATCATCACGTCGGACACCTCTTCACGTGAATCACCTGCGTAAAAATGACAGCTCCGGCAGTGCACTGCCAGGTACCACAAATCCACAACTCACGACCCGCCCTCGCAGTTTCTCTTGTGTCAGCGCTTGTCTCTTACTTTTCCTACCCCAGGCAGCCCCTCACGCTGTGTGGTGAAGTAGTTCCTCTGCAGTATTTGTGCCGCCAGCTGTGCTTGGAGTGTAGGAGAGAGGCGCTGGCGGAAGTGAAGCTGTCAGGGCGAGTACTGATCGTGACTTTTTTGTGCCTGGCCAGCTGATTAGGTGAGAGAAATGTCCGCAAAAGGTAAGCTTCCGGTCGGCTACACAGTTTTAATCGGCCAAGAATTTTCAAAAATGCACACACAACTTACACTATCAGGACAAAAGTGTCTTGACACTCGTACGTAATTTTGAATTGACGAGTACGTGTCACCAGAGGCAGACCTGCCAGTATAAAAGGAGGCAGGATGGTCAGTAGAGCAGCAGTAAGAGCAGAAGGACCTCGGTGACTTCGAACGTGGACTAGGGTGTGGATGTCGCCGTACTAGTTAACCCGTAATCGACTTTTCAACCTTTCTAAAGCTGTCCTAGTTGATGATGGGTCTGTGAAGTGGAAAGGCACTGTTAAATCAAGACCAGGCAAAATTGGTGCATTGTAAGGCGTGGCAGTAAAAAAAAAAATTACGTGAAATGAGCGGAAGGAAACACTGCCTAGTTGCGAAGTGCTACGTGTAGTCCAGCTGGCACAGTGAATGTGAGTGAGGGGTTGCCAAGAGTGGGCACAGTGACCGAGCAGCTGCTCCTAAGCCACACATTCTGTCAGTGGTGAGCGGCGCGTGAGGTGGGGCAGAAAGCGACGCCGCTGGACAGGGTGTGGAAGCGTTGGAAGGGCCCGCCGCCCAGCATATGCAGTGCCACCATAAAGTACGGATAACAAGGTGTTACGGTATGGGGTCTGTTTTTCTTGGTTTAGGGTTGGTCCGCTTATTGCGCTTAGAAAAATGCCAACGGAATGATAAGAGCACATTTTATGGCATTATGTTCTGCGTACAGTAGAGGGAAATGCGGAAGTGATGATTGTATCAGCATGAGTGTGCACCCTTTCAAAAGGCTGCATCTGTCATCCAGTGGTTTGTGTAAAATAACATCCCCAAAATGGAGTGGCCTGCCCGGCGTTCCGATCTGAACCAAATGGAACATCCTTAGGATGAGAGGAGATGGACCTGTCTCCAGACTCGAGCATCCATCACTACCTCCTCTAGTTTCGGCGCTTGAGGAACAACAGGTTACCGTTCCTCCACACACATTCAGACAGGTGATTGCAAGTGTCTCCAGCAGCCGACCGGTTCTAGGCGTTTCAGTCTGGAACCGCGCGACCGCTCCGGTCGCAGGTTCGAATCCTGCCTCGGGCGTGGATGTGTGTGATGTCCTTAGGTTAGTTAGGTTTAAGTAGTTCTAAGTTGTAGGGGACTGATGAACTCAGCATTTAAGTGCCATAGTGGTCAGAGCCATTTGAACAAAACAGAAAAGAAGTAGACTCAAAGAACTAGCGTATTGATAAAATGTTAATATTACGTGTTAATAACTGAAAACATGAATTTATATAATTATAGAAAAATGTTTAAAATATGTATTTGCATAAAATATTTATTTACTAAAACAAAACTAAGCCCCAGTCCTGACAGTCGTGTATGTTGTAAACAGCAGCGATCCTATCACAGTAAGTCTTCACTTCTGACGCTGCTTCCACACGAAGAACGTCGCACCGAGCTGTGTCTGCACGGCTTTTGTCTTCTAAGCGCGACAATGCGGATCTTTTTTATTTATTTTTATTGGCTTTCATTTATTGGAGCACTGTCAACAGCTTGGTGCAAATATAAAATATATACAGAGACAGTGTAAATAGTGAACAATGATTAAAAATTATTTCACTGTGCCCACATGGGTACCATACATACACTGAAGGAAACTTGACTTTTGAACTAGAGACTAAACTAAAAATAAAAAGGACTCGTCATAGACTGAAAATCCATGTGCGGCGTAGGATGTTTGTGCAACCACAGATAGAACGCCAAATTTCGTATACAATCTCGTATAAAACAAAAAAGGCTTTGTGTGTTTGAGGATATTTATGGCATAAAAAACAGGAGAACTTGTTAGGAGGGGCACCTCTAATTTTACAAGGTTTTACAGTAAGCTGTTTTGCTGTGGTTCGAAGAAAATACAGCAAAATAGTAAGTGGTTTTAAGTGGTTGACACCACCTCGCAGGTGCTGAATTTAATCTTTGTAGGAGTCGGGAAACGCGTTACCAATTCTGTATCCAGCAAAGACGGTTTAGTTTCTCCTCAGTGCGCCCTCAGTTATCTGAATGACTACGAAGCTGCTGTCGGGATATTGAGAGATTACTTGGGGCACAATCCGTTCCCGGAAATCGTCGACACGGATGGAGTACATAAAAGCTTTTAAATGTCCCCATGCAAAAAAGGCAATGGGATTCAATTTGAGGGACCTGGGACACCATTATATTAAAGGGCAACGACGTACACACTTATTGAACATTCGTCCTAGGTATTTCCGAACCGCCACACGAAAGTGTCCGTTGCACATCACGCATGTATCACATACGCATCCTCTCATTATAAGGAACATCATCCAAATAGTCGATTAGATGAAGGTGATACAACGCTGGCATCAGGGAAAGCATTGGTTTCGTGACCTATGTTTATTAGGATTACATGTTCGTTTCATTGTTTCCTACTTGCACCTGGTCGTTCGTTCGTACACGCGAGGATGTCGCGGGTGAGAGAAAGGAGTTCCGCAGTGTGTGGAAGCAGAAGAGGTGTGTGGCGGATCGCCGCTCGCTCGAGCCTGCTCAGATGGCGGCAGCGATGACAGTGGACCACGCCGAGGACACGGGTGTGTGTGGCGCCGCTGCTCCCTTACTCCCCGGCGCAAGGGGGCTGACGGCGAAATCAGCTGCCGCCACCGCGTCGGGGCTGGCAGATGCTGGGGCGAGGGAAAGGCTCGCTAAAGCCCGTCTCACACGGACCAAGATTCGCTGTAAGTTTCCTTGCTGGCTCGCGCGGCGGCAACCTTGCGGGCTCCGTCGTCTGCTACCGGGCTACCTTGCTGGGAACCTTGTAAGATCTCCAGGATAGGTCCGGTGCTATTTTTCTTGCAAGGTTCCCTGCGTGCTACCTGCGTTGGCCAATCATGAGGCGTTTCGTTTGTGACGTCAGACGCGGAAAGCTTGGGCGGGAAGCCTTTGTTGATAGTCGCTTTTCTGCTGTTGTGAGGTGCGGTAGGAAGTTCTTATAATTATTAAATAATGGTACCGCAGTGGTCCAAGGAAGCGATTGAAACATTGATATGTACTTATAGGGAAGAACAGTGTCTGTACGTCGTGAAAAGCGCAAACTATTATAATAAACACTTGCGTGCAGAGACACTCGAAAGAGTTGCAAATACTAATACATCCATTCGTATGAAATTTGCAACGGATGTACGATCTTCTATCCTGTAAAATAAAGTCGTATATAACAGTCATTATTGGTATATTTATAAAATCAAACAGTAATGAAATGGTGATACTTTTCAAACAAAAGTAGGTGTTATGCGATTAACCTCAACTCTTTATGAAGCATGGAGAGCACACCTTTTTCCAGCGTTTCTCCTCTTAATACAGGTTTTCGTCCATTCTTTCTTTCTTCTTCTCCCATTAGCATGCATTTCTGCATCGTTTAGCACCAAAACAGCTGATAACGCCAGTTTGCTCTGAACATCTGTACCTGAAGCAGCCATCTTCGTTCGATACAACGTGCAGCCGATCACAACTCAACTAGCTGCCGATCTTGCACCGTGGGAGAGCTTCGGCAGGGAAGACAGCCGGCTCCTTCCCTGCAAGCCGGCAGGCATGCACGCCATCTCGCCGCGAACCTTGCTCCGTGTAAGACGGGCTTAACGGTAGACCACCCGCTCCTGCACCGAGGCGCAGCAGGAGAGGAGGCGCCGAGTCCGACAGCGGCACGTAGGCGACAGTGTGCAGCAGCAAAGAGGGCGGCAGCTCGTCGAGTTCAGACTGGATAAAGAGCGCCCAGGAGCCGAGCGACAGCGGCAGCGGCACCTGCTGCAGAGAGAGACCCTCACTCAGCCAGCACTCCGCGCCCCAGCAAGGGGGCGCAAGCAGAGAGTGGCGAACACGCATACGAGGTCTGTTCGAAAAATTCCGGACTTTGTCCACAACATTACCTTTCACGTATTGTGCATGGTCTCCGACCGTCCTTCCAGTGAAACACGGCCGCGGAACATCCCTGCGGCAGATATCGCAGGGGCCAGAGTCAGACATCACAGCGAAATCCGCGGGACTAACCTCAGCGACTGCGGAGGCTACAGCCGTCACCACACGGGACGCGTTTCTGATCACTAAGCAAACCGGGCTTGGGTGTCCGCCGCGGTCGCTGCACGTTCAGAAACGACCTGCTGCTTCTCACGGGGCGTGCTCCTCACCGTGATTCGCGGCATCAGCGCTCTCCATTGGCAGACTGCGGCATCTGGCCTGTAAATGAGAACGCGAGTAAAATAGCTGCGTTAACTCTTTAATGACGGTTGAAGAACAGCGGAGGAAATGGCGAAAAAGATCATGGACTCGACTATGGCTTGAACAGCGAATAATGCTGTACAACGGTCCGACATACATACTGCTAGAAATTATTCGTTTACGCACTTGAATCATCACACTTTTCGGTTATAAACTGAATGTAGTTAGTTACGTCAGTTTGCTAATGCGTCGTATCCACATTCCCGATGTTGCATTGACTACCATCACTCGTAAGTAACGTACTTCGTCGATTTCAAGACTAGATTCGTTTCGCAACTCCACTTGAATGGAAGAGAAGATTTTTTTCGAAGCTGCTCACCATCACTGAAAAATATATTCATCGACAAGATACAAACATGAGGCAGTCCATGAAACTAAGAGATTGTTATATATATTGTACACAAAATTTCATAACAGAAAAAACTTCGTGTGTAACTTGTGCTTCTTTCTGACACAGACTGGCAGTAAAGTTAAGATTTCTGGCCATTCGGGAGACATTCCAGCCGTATGTCTTAGCAACAAGATCTGCAGCAAATACATTATTTATAATAAATAACATCGACCACTGCAGGTAATACTTCCGCTTAATTAATAAGAAAGACTATGGACCTATTAGAAAAGAAAAGGCGAAAACAATTTGCTATGAGGTGGACGCGAACATGCTACCTTTCATTTTGCAACTTAAGACGTTATCTGGTTAGCCATGATTCAATGCGCCAACTGGTTCAGTGTATATGGTATAACTGCATACAGGCTGTATCTAGAAATGTCATTGTTATTTAACTACGAATAATTTTATCAAAACGGGCGCTTTTGATATCGTTGTTCCGTAGCGTTGAAACGGTGTAGTTTCAGAGCGCACAATTCATAGCCGTAGAAACATTAAATACAGAAAGAGTTTCTCAACTGATATGTACTTTCGTGACATATTATAACAAACAGTAGCTAAAATGACGCGTCTTCGAGCGATCCTTAATTTGCTGATGCCTTGAAACAGATGATACACACACTGAAGAAATTGGTACACCAGTCGAATATCGTGTAGGGCCCCCACGAGCTAGCAGAAGTGCCGCAACACGACGTGGCATGGACTCTACTAATATCTGAAGTACTGCTGGAGGGAATTCAAACCATAAATCTTGCAGGGCTGTCCATAAATCCGTAAGAGTTAAGGACGGTGGAGATCTCTTCTGAACGTTGCAAGGCATCTCAGATATGCTGAATAATGTTCATTTCTGAGGAATGTGGCCAGCGGAAGTGTTTAAACTCAGTGTTCCTGGAGCCACTGTGTAGCAATTCTGGATGTGTGGGGTATCGCATTGTCCTGCTGGAATTGTCCAAGTCCGTCGGAATGCACAGTGGATATGAATGGATGCAGGTGATCAGACAGGATACTTACGTACGTGTTACCTGTCAGAGTCGTATATAGACGTATCAGGAGTCCCATATCACTCCAACTGCACACGCCTGACACCGTTATAGTGCGTCCATAAGTTTGAACAGCCCCCTGCTGACATGCAGGGTTCGTGGATTCATGAAATTGTGTCGATATCAGTACACGTCCGTCCGCTAGATACAATTTGAAACGAGACACGTCCGACCAGGCAACATGTTTCCAGTCATCAATGGTCCAATGTCGGTTTTGACGGGCCCAGGCCATGCGTGAAACTTTGTGTCGTGCGGTCATCAAGGGTATACGAGAGGGTTGTCGGTTCCGAAAGCCCATATCGATGATGTCTCGTAGAATGGTTCGCACGCTGACAGTGGTTGATGGCCCAGCATTGAGGTCAGCAGCGGTTTGCGGAAGGGGGTTGCACTTCTGACACGTTGAACAATTCTCTTCAGCAGTCATTGGTCCCGTTCTTGCAGGATCTTTTTCTGGCCGCAGCCATGTCGGAGGTATGATGTCTTACCGGATTCCTGATATTCACGGTACACTCGTGAAATGGTCGTACAGGAAAATCCCCACTTCATCGCCGCCTCGGAGATGCTATGTCCCATCGCTCGTGCGCTGTCTATAATATCACGTTCAAACTCGCTTAAGCCTTGATAATGTGCCATTGTAGCAGCAGTAAGCGATCTAACAACTCCGCCAGACATTTGTCGTCTTATGTAGGTGTCGCCGACCGCAGTGGCATCTTCTGCCTGTTTACATCTCTCTATATTTGAATACGCATGCCTATACCAGTTTCTTTGGCACTTCAGTGTACCTACCACATAGCCTGTGATACAGAGAACCTACCAGATACGCAGTTTAACTCAGTTCTATATGGCGGCTCCTGTGTTCTGCTCATCGGCCACGTTCCTCTCCACGAGGCAAAAATCTGACATGCCGGATTCTTCAGTTCACGCTCCGCAGTGTACTGAGAAGTGGACTTCCACGCTGTGACGCCACCAGCTCCTCGTCCGAGGCCCACGAGAAAGACAGGCCTCGGCGCGTACGTCACGAAGGTAGTCCTGCGCTCGCTCGCTCAAATCAGCAAACTACGTTTCTGTGGGTTCCGGATGCGCACCGTGATGCGCATGAAATCCCCGAACACAGGCTAGGATGGACCTCTTCTGCTTGCCGCCGCACAACCCTGACTTTCAGTCGGAGGTTGTTCGGCATCATAATGGTATCGAAGACTTCGGTGACGGTAGAGAACTTGAAGACGCGGCGTGGGGGTTCGGGGCATGCCCCACCGCCGTACAATCAACGCAGCGTCCGAGTGATGCAGATGGTCTCACAATAGGCCCGCGTGGAAGGGAAACTGTGATAAAACCTGACCACAGACTTACTTAATAACAACTCCTTTTGCTCACTGTTTCGGCACTTCCCCTTCAACACCTGCCTATACAGTACGAAGTTAAAGATATCCCAGTTACGAAGATGAACCTGATACCAATGAATGTGAAGATAACCTGACATGAATGAATTAACCAATAACCTAAAACCTAAGCTGTACTAACAGTTACAATACTCATAAAATAAGACAGTCTTAACGAGAAGTGGCGGCGCTAGGTTTCAAATTCTAGGCACAGGTCTCAGTAGCCATTTGTAGCGCAATAAGAAGCAGTTTTACAAAAGGACCAATAGAAGATGAGGTGTGCTCACTTAGCTTCACTACAGATAATTATACGGGCTTGGTGCGGACTTGCCTATACGCAAGAGCTCGCGTGCGCACACCACAGGGCGGCAACGCGGGCGGCCCCGAGCCACGCACCAACGGCGTGCGCTGGCGCAAGCAAACCGGCAGAGGGGTTAATCCCGCTGTCTGAAATCACCTCTAAACAGCACTGAAGCACTGGTGCTCAATACAAATCACGTGAGGTGGCTCCCCATCGATTAGAATACACACATCGTCTAACAAGGCTAGGCAAGATGCGATAACCAGCAATTAGTTTATTAACACCGTCACAGGATACGTCAGTTGTGCAGAATCAGAACTTTAAAGCATAGGCTTCAGTATATCCATTAGCGAAACCACCTTCGGATTTCAACAATGTAGGAGAAGAAATAAAAACTTTGAGGTTCGCCGATGACATCGTAATTCTGTCAGAGACAGCAAAGGACTTGGAAGAGCAGTGGATGGGAATGGACAGTGTCTTGAAAGGAGGGTATAAGATAAACATAAACAAAAGCAAAACGAGGATAATGGAATGTAGTCGAATTAAGTCGGGTGATGCTGTAGGAATTAGATTAGGAAATGAGACACTTAAAAGTGGTAAAAGGAGTTTTGGTATTTGGGGAGCAAAATAACTGATGATGGTCGAAGTAGAGAGGATATAAAATGTAGACTGGCAATGGCAAGGAAAGCGTTTCTGAAGAAGAAAAATTTGTTAACATCGAGTATAGATTTAAGTGTCAGGAAGTCGTTTCTGAAAGTATTTGTATGGAGTGTAGCCATGTATGGAAGTGAAACATGGACGATAAATAGTTTGGACAAGAAGAGAATAGAAGCTTTCGAAATGTGGTGCTACAGAAGAATGCTGAATATTAGATGGGTAGATCACATAACTAATGAGGAGGTATTGAATAGAATTGGGGGGAAGAGGAGTTTATGGCACAACTTGACTAGAAGAGGGGATCTGTTGGTAGGACATGTTCTGACGCATCAAGGGATCACCAATTTAGTACTGGAGGGCAGCGTGGAGGGTAAAAATCGTAAAGGGAGACCAAGAGATGAATACACTAAACAGATTCAGAAGGATGTAGGTTGCAGTAAGTACTGGGAGATGAAGAAGCTTGCACAGGATTGAGTAGCATGGAGAGCTGCATCAAACCAGTCTCAGGACTGAAGACCGTAACAACAAGAACAACAACAACAACAGGAACAGGAGAGGCATTCAATAATTAAGGCAACACATTTTTTTTTTTGGAACCGGTTGATTTTATTCAGCATTTACCTCATATTCCGTACTTTTTTGGCTACAAAATCCTATTTGTCAACATAATCTCCTTTCAATGCTACGGCATTACGCGCCTTATTAGGAGAACCTTTATGCCCACATGTTACCACTCCACTGGTCGACATCCGAGCAGACGTCTTCCCGCAGAGTTATTCCTTCATTGGGCCAAACAAATTAAATGGAAGGTGTGGTCTTCCATTAGGTGACGTGGAGTATGCCGGGCACACGCATTTGAGTACCCCAGTTGACGGACGAGTATGTCTGCACTCCCAACTGAAAAGTAAAAGTTGTGCAGAGAGATCCATCCTTCACCTCAAATGAGAGTGTCTGGGAGTTGCAGCACAAGTTGGGTGCAGCCGACCGACATGCGAGAGATCGGACAGGCTTGCGCGACCGTGTTGCGATGACGATCGATGCCCCGCCCAATGACTCGCCGTGCTTTTGTTCACTGCCATATCTCCGTAGACATTCTGCAGGCACCCATCAATGCCTGCGATGCTCTGATTTGCCGCCAAAAGAATGTCAGTGACAGGTCTCTGTTTGCAGTGCACCTCGTTACAGACGCCATTTTGAAGCTTACCGGTACGCGTAACGCCGCCACCTATCGGAATTTCACGAAACGGTAGGGGCTGAAGCGTAATATTTCACGTTGTCCCACAACGAATTACGCATTTTGTCACTTCAAATAGACTGAGAAAAAAAAGTGTTGCAGTACTTGTACTTATTGAATGCCCCTCATACTGGGTAAGGGTCTTAGCGTGATTTATAAGCCACTTCTTTCGTGGGTGAATTACATTTCCTTAAGATTCTTGCTATGAATCTCAACGTGACATCGCCTTTTCCTGCTTTTATATGATGTGATCATTCGACTTCAGGTCGCTCCGGATGGTTATCAATAGATATTTTGCTGTTGTTATAGTGTTTCCCGCGATTTAACGCCACTACTATTATTGTTGACTAATGGATTTCTCCACTTATTTATGCTCAGTGTGTAACATTTATTTACATCATACTGCGCAAGCCACCTAATGGTGTGTTGCGGAGGGTACTTTCGGTACCTATGTCGGATCCCACCAAAACTGTTCTACTTGCGAATAGTGCGTGGGAAGAATGGTTGTCGGTAAGCCTCTGTACTGGCTCTAATTTGTCGATTTTTCTCCTCAAGGTCAATACGCGAGATGTATGTGGACGGAAGTAATATGTCGTCCGACTCCTCCTGAAAAGTGCTGTCCCGAAATTTCAGTAGTAAATCTTTCCATGATACACAACGCCTCTCTTGTATCGTCTGCCAGTGGAGTGTGTTTAGCACCTCCGTTAAGCTCTCTCGTCAGCTAAACGATCCCGTGGCGAAACTCGCCGCTCTTCGTTGGATCTTCTCTATCTCCTCTGTCCTACCTGATAGGAATCCCAGATAGATGAACAATACTCAAGAATCGGACGAACAAGTGCCTTATAAGCCACTTCTTTCGTGGATGAGTTACATTTCCTTTAAGATTAATGAGTTGAATCTGAGTCTGGTGTCTGCTTTTCCCACTGTCTGTTTTACATGGTCAATCCACTTAAGGTCGCTCTGGACAGTTACGCCTAGATGTTTTACGAGAGACGCTGTCTCCAGCTGTTTGTCATCAATAGCGTAGCTGTACAATAGTGGATTTCTTTTCCTATGTATGTGCAGTATGTTACATTTATTTACGTTCAGGGTCAACTTCCAGAATCGGCACCATTCATCAATTCTCTGCATGTCGTTCGGCAAATTCTTACTATCTTCTGGCGCTGCTTAATTGGTATAAAGAACCACATCATCTGCGAATACCTTTATAGAGCATCCGACGCTTTCTACTAGATCATTTATATGTATTGTGAACAACAACTGTCCTATCACACTTCCCTGTGGTACGCCGGATATTACCTTTACATCTGTCGATTTAATTCCGTTAAGAGCGACGTTTTGAGTCCCATCTGTAACAATGTCTTGAATCCAATCGCAGGTGTGCTCCGATACTGCGGAAGCTCGTATTTTTTTTACTAAACGGCAATGCAGAACGGTGTCAGATGCCTTACTGAAACCAAGGAACACGGCATGAACCTGAGCGCCGTTGTCCAGTGCGCTGCGGAACAGAGCGAGCTGAGTTGCACAGGATCTCTGTTTGCGGATTCCCTGTTGATTTTTATTGAGGAGACGTTCATTTTCCAAGAACGTCTTAATTTTTGATCATAAAACATATTCCATAATTCTATGTTCAGGGTCAAGTATCATTTCCCGTACTAATCGTCAGTCCTACGCGCCTTTTCCTACATTTCGCTGCAGTCTTGCAGCATTGCAAACTTCCTATTGAAAACAGCTCGTCTACGAAAAAGCTCGTGGAGCTTTCGACTTCATACGCTACACCATTACAGAGCGAGGTGGTTGCCACACTGGACTCGCATTCGGGAGGAGACAATTCAAACACGCGTCCAGCCATCCAGATTTAGGTTTTCCCTTGATTTTCCTAAATCGCTCCACGCAAATGCCTGGACGGCTGCTTTGAAAGGGCACGGCCGATTTCCTTCATCTACATGTACGTGATTACTCTGCTATTCACTATAAAGTGCCTGGCAGAGGGCTCAGTGAACCACCCTCAAGCTGTCTCTCTACCGTTCCACACTCTAACGGCGCGCGGGAAAAACGAGCACTTACATTTTTCTGTGCGAGCTCTGATTTCTTCTATTTTATCGTGATGATCATTTCTCCCTATGTAGGTGGCTGCCAACAGACTGTTTTCGCAATCCGAGGAGAAAACTGGTAATTGAAATTTCACGAGAAGATCCCGTCGCAACGAAAAACGCCTTTGTTTTAGTGATTGCTACTCCAATTCACGTATCATGTCTGTGACACTATCTCCCCTATTTCGCTTTTTACAAAACGAGCCGCCCTTCTTTGAACTTTTCGATGCCTATCCTTGACACAATCCGAGCTTGTGCTTCGTCTCTAATGACCTCGATGTCGACGGGAACTCAATCTTCGTTTCTTCTTTCGCTTCGTCGGTTTCGTACCGTTAAAATTTCTGTGTGCACCGAGGCCTTGACTCCAATTTCAAATCTGGTAAATTCGTATTCTATTCAGATTAGAAGAGTGAGGTTTGTAAAAAAAAGAGGAAGTTGTCGACTCTGATGACAGGCAGTGTAAGTGTGGGAGTGACGGCTCACTGTTAGCCCAGTCAGTAGTATCAGGACGGCGGCGTTGGGAAACAGAGCGCCACTGCGGTTTGCGGTCGGCGAGGTGGCAGCGTCGCGTGTTGTGTGACTGCAGTCTGCTGCCGCCGCGCCGCTCAGCGGGAGGAGGCTGCGGGGGTGGCTGAGGACCGAAGATGCGCACACACGGCGGACGGCAGTCTCTCTCTCTCTCTCTCTCTCTCTCTCTCTCTCTCTCTCTCTCTCTCTCTCTCTCTCTTCCTCTCTTCGCCCACTCCCCAACCCCCACCATTCCCGCATGCACGCGCTTGCGACCGACAGACCCGCCGAGAACTCATACAAGTATTGTGCATGCATAACAGACCGTGCTTGCTCTAGTGGCAAAGCTTTGGTACGCAGTTAAGGGCTGGTGACAAAACAAGTTTGTGAATTCAGTGCACGTGGACTGTCGCTTCCAGTTCTGAGTTAAGGGCACGCGGTAGGGCTGGTCCAGGAGGACAACCTGCAGCTTACACCATAAACATATACATGGTGAGTCACCTAACATTACCAGTGGATATATTTCGTAAACCACATAAAATACTGACGAATCGATTCCACAGACCGAACGTGAGGAGAGGGGCTAGTGTAATTGGTTAATACAAGCCATAAAAAAAATGCACGGAAATATGTTTTTTAACACAAACCTACGTTTTTTTAAATGGAACCCCGGTGGTTTTGTTAGCACATCTGAACATATAAACAAATACGTAATCAGTGCCGTTTGTTGCATTGTAAAATGTTAATTACATCCGGAGATATTGTAACCTAAAGTTGACGCTTGAGTACCACTCCTCCGCTGTTCGATCGTGTGTATCCGAGAGCACCGAATTACGTGGGGATCCAAAGGGAACGGTGATGGACCTTAGGTACAGAAGATACTGGAACAGCACATTACGTCCACATGCTAACACCTTTTTATTGGTCTTTTTCACTGACGCACATGTACATTACCATGAGGGGTGAGGTACACGTACACACGTGGTTTCCGTTTTCAATTACGGAGTGGAACAGAGTGTGTCCCGACATGTCAGGCCAATAGATGTTCAATGTGGTGGCCATCATTTGCTGCACACAATTGCAATCTCTGGTGTAATGTCGCCGCAGGCTGCCACAATACGTTGTTTCATATCCTCTGGGGTTGTAGGCACATCACGGTACACACGGTTTCTCTGAATCCGCGCCAGACGTCATGGACGTCGAAGACCCCTGGAGGTGTGTGCACCATCGCGCCGTAAGCTGTGGCGGCGCGCGCCTCCTGGCCCGCTTTTAGTGTGAGGGCGCCACAGTGGAACACGTGGTTCCAGCGGCCAATAGCGGCGCCCCCGATAGAGTACGTAAGCGCCTGCCTCTCGCTCAGCCAGTCAGTCTAATCGCGCGTACCTCGGTTCACACCTCGCTTCGCGTTAGACAGTTTACTTCCTTGTTCTGTGAGTGGCCGTGTTTGTTTCCTTGTACCTCCGTTGTTCGGTCTTGTTGTATTCGTTCTGTCCTTCGTCGGTCGTGTCCGTCCTCTCCCGTGGTGTTGTTGTTCGCGGGCCTCTCCGCGGGTCCCGCCGCGCTTTCCACCGTTGCTACCCCGCGACCGTCCCGGTCGCAGTTACAACAGTTTCTGCTCCAGAAGGGCGTTCTCTTTAGAGAGTTAGAAAAGGGTATCGGAGCTCCAGTCTGCAGGGGAATTGTCTGAAACCTAGCAGCCCATAGCAAATTATCCAGATGAATGCAACGGCTACCGCCATATGACCACATTTTTGAAGGCATAAGAAACCATGTAACTCATCAAAAGGACAGATTTAAAGCCCAAGCAGCGTAAGCGGCCGCTGAGAAGTGCGCCAGAGTGCAGAATTTGTATGTAGAGTCAAAAATATACCGATATGCTAAACGTAAGGACGAAAGTAACTCTGGGATGATGTAAAATTTGGTCCACACATGGAGAGAAATGTTACAGTAACACTGAAATCAGCTCGATGCATGATGGTCTGCTGGACATTATAAAAGACGGACAGGGTGTCCGATCACCACTGTCGGCACTGCACGGTCCGCTACGTGCTGCTACGCTGGCTGCGGGGCCGGACGTTGGACTCCTCCGCCAGCTGCTGGGCGGTCGCTGGTGCGGGTGGACGTGCTGCCGTGTCTTTCTCCACCGCATCCCAAACTCGATCAATGGGATTTAAGAAGCGAGGAACGGGCAGGCCTGTCCATTCGCCGAATATCCTCTCGTTCGAAGAGCTCCTTCACCTCCGCTGTCCAGTGCGGTCGAGTTTTGTCATCCATAACTGTAAAGTCAACGCCTAATGCATCCCTGAAGAGACGACAGTGGGGAAGGGGTACAATGTCGCAATAACGTTGACCGTGAGTTTACCGTGTTCAAAGATTTGAAGGTAGATACGCCCGAGCAACCAACCACATGGCTCCCCACAACGCCTCGACCACCAAGACGATTATGTCCGACAATGCTGGATTTAGTATCATATAGCGAGAGGTGGGAGGCGACGCGTAATGCTCCCCGGAACGTTGTGGAACACGATTGTTTTGGTGGTCCAGATGTTGCGATGTGGGGAGGCATACTGACTTCCAAATCTATGAACGGAATACGCCCACTAGTCAACGTTATTATGACTCTGTAGTCCTTCGCCATGTGCGTCTTTCCGGGGCTGCATTCGGCGCTGACTCCATTTTTATGGATGACAATGCGTGCCACATCGGACAGCGCATATGGAGGATTTCTTGGAACTAGAGGATATTCGGCGATTGGCCTTGCCTGCCCATTCCCCCCGATGTAAATCCCATCTCCCACGTATGGGGTGCTTTGGGGAGACGTACTGCTTGCGCATTCAGTTGCCAACCGCGCTGCTGGAACAGTGGAACGCCCTACCGCAACAACTACTTACCGACCTCGTGGCCAGCATTCGAGCATGATGTAAAATTTGGTCCACACATAGAGAGAAATGTTACAATATAGAACAGTACGGAAAGTAACTGAAAGAAATAGGCAATGAGATGAACACAGATGACCCTTTTTTTCAGCACTGCCGTCCGCGCTGATCACACATCCCATCAAAAGCCACGTGCCGCCTTTTCAATTCTCCAGGAGACAACCATGAATCGTGGTTACTTCAGTGCAATTATTGTCTTTGAATAAAGTTTCCTCTCTTTTCTTCTCATTGCGTATTTCTGTTCGTTATCTTCTTTACTATACTGTACAAGTTCTTTGTATGCATGGTCCAAGTTTCATCGAACTATATTACGTTGCAGTGTCACTCCATGCGAAAGCAATTTCCATTTTTTTTACACACCAGTGTAATTAGTAGCGAATTCTGACGCGGGTGCATGTCTACCAGAAGAAGAAAAAATGTCCCACTAAACATGGGACCGTTTTCGAGATCATTGACAGCAAAACTACAAGCCTCACGGTGGTAAAAATGGTTCAAATGGCTCTGAGCACTATGGGACTTAACATCTGAGGTCATCAGTCCCCTAGACGTAAAACTACTTAAACCTAACTGACCTAAGGACATCACACACATCCATGCCCGAGGCAGGATTCGAACCTGCGACCGTAGCAGCAGCGCGATTCCGGACTGAAGCACATAGAACCGCTCGGCCACAGCGGCCGGTCGCAACGGTGGAACATTGCCCTGACAGTACAAATGTATTTGAAACATAAATTATTGGGTTCAGTCCCCATTTAACTGGACGTAAGTTTCACCTTAGTACTACCTTCACAAGGAATGCGTTATTACTGTTAATGAGTAACGATGTACGAGCTACAGTTAGTGTTTTTATTTACTTATGTATTTATTTATTTTGTAAGAATACACAGTCGTTTCACTGTGTATTTCCATATTTCTCTTCTGTACAATCTAGATTTCGGCTTTTGCGCCATTAACGAGTACAATGTTGTTAGTCCATTAACATCATTGTGCCCTGTACTGTTCAGGATGACAGATACACGATTCAACACATTTTCCTAACATTGATGTACATGGTACAAAGTTGAGGTTAAGCGAAAGTGTTTAACTGTGTATTTGTCATCCTGCACAGTAAACAGTAAAATGATGTTAATGAAGTAAGTAAGAACATTGTACTCGATGATAGTGCAAAACCCAAAATCTAGATCGTACAGAAGAAAATATAGAAATATACAGTAAAATGGCGGTGTATTCTTTCAAAAAGTAATGTGTAAGTGTGGCTCAGCATCGAAAACTTCGTATTGATAGTCAGTTCTCACATCAGTAACTCCCCCGTTATCCACCGACTGGAAGAAAACCAGTCCAGTGACTTTCGTGAGCTGCTCTCGCGTGTGTAGACTTGTGTGAGGCCTTTCGTTGTCACGCAGTAGACATTCATCTGCATTTTTGTATCCACAAACAGGCTGAAGTCGTTTCTTCAGTTTACGACATTGCAGGAGTCCCAACTATGTAGAGCGGGCCGGCGCGTGGGAGACATTGTTGCGATGGCGACGACTCACCGTTGCTTCTGTTCACTGCCAGGTGTCGCAGACATTCTGCAAGCGCCTACGAATACCTGCGAGGCTCTGCTTTTCCGCCAAAAGAAACTGAATGACAGCTCTGTGCGTCGAACGCACATACGTTACTGACGTCATTTTGAAGGTCGGATGTTGCGCCGCCACCTATCGGAACTTCATGGAACTATAGGGACTGAAACAGGAATATTATACGATGCCCTGCTCCAGATTCCGAATTTTTTTCCAACCGAAATTGGCCGAGAAAAAATGTGCGAATTACCTATTGAACGCCCTTATGATATTTAATTCGCAAGTGACTTTACATATACGATCTGTGTCTCTTAATACCTTGAACATTTTTATACTTCATTCTGTCGACGACAAATTGAAATACTTCATGTGTTAGGCAAGGTTTGTTCGCAGTTACTTTCCTTGTACCTTTGTTTGTCTGTTCAATTGTAATACCCTGTCAAGAGATTTCCGTCCGGTAACTATTTTATTTGTCTGTAGCGTGTTACTGAAGACCACGGGTCGCTGTACCGAACTGCTCGGAAAATATCCCTGAACGACATCCGAAATAACATGTAAATTGGAATTAAACAGATACGCGGTGCAGGGATGGCATCGAATGACCGTATGTTGCGGCACCAGCATCCCGCCTCAGCGTCGGTGCTAACGACTGTACAACGCGCCGTTCTCGTCGTGCCAGTGTGTGATATATCGTGGGACCTGTGCGACAGGAATTAGCTCAGTTCTCCAGGAAAAGTATTCACACACCCTTGTTTCCCTACATATTTATCTGGAAATTGGTTTGTGGTTAGGACCACATGAAATAACTACTGACTTCATTCTCTTCTTCCTTTCTTTCTTACCAGTAGCTTTTCATTCTTTCACTATATTGGTTTCTCGTTTCCCCTGTTGTTAAGTCATTTATTCTTTCCATATTACGTCTGTCTTTTTCTTTGTCTCCTCCTGGAAACCCTTAAAACTTTTAACTTTTCCTCTTACCGTTTCTCTTTTTGTATGTTTTGCTACCGCTATTTACATTTCCCTCACGTCTGCTTTAATTTCTGTGATCCAAATCATTGATGTTTTCGTGTTTTGGCCTGTTATCTTATTGACTGGATAACAACAGCTGAGTTTTGCTTGGAACTGAGTCCCGATGACCAGCGAAGACTTGGCTGGAGACGCCGCTGACAGTCTGCTACCATACGGCGCGACAACCAGCAGTGATGGTATGAGTTGGCATTTCTTGTCATAGCAAGACTCCTTTGGTTTTCATCCGCGACAACCTCACAGCACGTCGGTTCGTCGACAATACTGTACGCCGCCTTCTTGTTGCCATTAATGGCAAGCTATCGTAGGGTTACATTCCAACATGATAATACAAGCACACCACGAGATTTTCCACTGCTTGTCTTCTTGGTCGTCGAACCCTACCTTGGCCACCGAGGTCGACGGATGCCTCCCAGACTGAGGTCTTTGGAGAATTATGCGCAGGGCCCTCCAACCAGCACAGGATTCTGACGATCTAACGCGGCAATCCGTCTCAGAAAGACATCCAGTAGCTCTGTTAATCACTGCCAAAACGAATAACTGCTTCGATCAGGGCCAGAATTGGACCAACGCATTAGTTACTTCCTCAATTTGTGAAACACTTCTCTTGAAAAAAAAAATCATCCAATTTTCCTGAAATTTTAGTCATTTGTTTGTCAGTAAATGTACATCACATCTACCATTTCCATCCCATTCAGATAATTCTCTCCCAGAATATTAACCACTCCTCCTGGGACACTGTTTACGTGGATACTCTCTGCAGAAGGTACACTATGTGATCAAAAGTATCCGGACACTCCCAAAACCTTATGTTTCTCATACTAGGTGCATTGTGCTGCCACCTACTGCCAGGTACTCCATGTCTGCAACATCAGTAGTCACTCTACATCGTCAGAGAGCAGAATGGGGCGCTCCGCGGAACTCACGGACGTCGAACGTGGTCAGGTGGCTGGGTGTCACTTCTGTCATACGTCTGTATGCGGGATTTCCACAATCCTAAACATCCCTAGGTCCACTGTATCCGATGTGATAGTAAAGTGGAAACGTGAAGGGACACGTACAGCACAAAAGCGTACAGGCCGACCTCGTCTGTTGACTGACAGAGACCGCCGACAGTTGAAGAGAGTCGTAATGTGCAATAGGCAGGCTACTATCCAGACCATCACACAGAAATTCCAAACTGCTTCAGGATCCACTGCAAGTACTATGATAGTTAGGCGGGAGGTGAGAAAACTTGGATTTCATGGTCGAGGGGCTGCTCATAAGCCACACGTCACGCTGGTAAATGCCAAACGACGCCATGCTTGGTGTAAGGAGCGTAAACATTGGACGATTGACCAGTGGAAAATCGTTGTGTGGAGTGACGAATCACGGTACACAATGTGGCGATCCGATGGCAGGGTGTGGGTATGGCGAATATCCGGTGAACGTCATCTGCCAGCATGTGTAGTGCCAACAGTAAAATTCGGAGGCGGTGGTGTTATGGTGTGGTCATGGTTTTCATGGAGGGAGCTTGCAGCCCTTGTTGCTTTGTGTAGCACTATCTCAGCACAGGCCTACATTGATGTTTTAAGCACCTTCTTGCTTCCCAGTGTTGAAGAGCAATTCGGCGATGGCGATTGCATCTTTCCACACGATCGAGCACCTGCTCATAATGCACGGCAAGTGGCGGAGTGGTTACACGACAATAACATCCCTGTAATGGACTGCCCTGCACAGAGTCCTGACCTGAGTCCTACAGAACACGTTTGGGATGTTTTGGAACGCCGACTTGGTGCCAGGCCTCACCGACCGGCATCGATACCTTTCCTTAGTGCAGCACTCCGTGAAGAATGGGCTGCCATTCCCTAAGAAACCTTCCAGCACCTGATTGAACGTATGCCTGCGAGAGTGGACTCAGTCATCGAGGCTAAGGGTGGACGAACACCATATTGAATTCCAGCATTACCGATGGAGGGCGCCACGAACTTGTACGTCTTTTTCAGCCAGTAGTCCGAGTACTTTTGATCACATAGTGTATTAAGAATTAGTACTAAAGAACTAATAAATGAAAACGTCATGCCTCATGCTGGAGTTTTACTGCATAACCAGCGAATATGTAGTGAACGTTGAACTTTTTTCCTTGTGTGCGGGGCGTCGACGAGAAAAAGTTTCGAAAAGGTTCGAAACTTCTTGGAAAGTTTGTTGGAAGTCGCTATGTGCTCTGCTCTGGTTTCCAAATACTGGAAGAGTATAGACTAAGGAATTTTGCGCCTCAAGGCATATACTTACTTAGTTTATAATCCTGATAATCGTTGAGTCGAAATTTTAACGTGTGATTATATCTTCTAATGGGTAAATTATGGCAGCATTTTAAATGTTTAAATTTTGTGAGTAATTGTATTAAACATCGAAAAACAGATTTTTGTTCCCCCTTGACGACTTTAGAGAGGGAACCTGCATTTGGGAGCGGCCTACACTTTTAGCGGTTAAGTAATATAGACAAGAAGTGTTGAAGAAGCGTAGCTTTGTATATGTGCAGCCTGATCTGTCGCATGCTGATTATGTGCTTTTTCTGTGTTTCAGGTGAGTTGCGGAACAGCCTGCACTGCTCACTGGTGAGTAAGCCATAAGGCGGCCCAAATAGCACCTCGCTTTAACATTACTATTGAGGTAGAAATTGTCTGTCACCTTTCAGAGATACAGGGGTTGGACAAAAATGTGCGAACACCGCGAGAAATGGATTCTTGACCGTAAATGCAGACGCAAGCCAAGCCTGCAGATAACGCTGTTATGTGTGATCACGAACGGCACCTGCGCAAGGTCCTCAACACGTTGCAGATGTCAGTCGTGGTCAGAAAGCAGTTGCGTGTAGTTGTGAGTGCGTTAGTTCGGGCCAAGTGGTGGGTGCTTCCGTAACCAAGTTAGCCAAAGTGGTGGGTGTCTCGCGAGGCAGCGTATCGAAGATTTTTACCGCATACTAGTAAAGCAGAAAACATTATCCGTTAAGCCGCAACGCGGACCAAAATGTGTACTGACTGACAGTGACTGACGGTCATTGAAGAAGATTGTAGCAAGAAGTGAGAGGACGATAGCTGTGAAAGTCACTGCAGAACTGCGTCACATTGACGAACCCTGTCTGCATCAAAGCAACACAAAGGGAGCTCTGTGAGCAGGAACTTGTAGGGCGAGATAGAATTTCAGACCCACTCGTCAGTGATGGAAAATGTGGTGCCGAAGCCGTAAAACCTCGACTGTGAAACAAAGTTATTGGATGTGTCTTGTTTCGTGCCGCATGGTCTGAGGCGCCTTGTCATGGTCCGCACGGCTCCACCCGTCGGAGGTTCGAGTCCTCCCTCAGACATGGGTGTGTGTTGTCCTCAGCTTAATTTAGCCTAAGTAGTGTGTAAGCTTGGGGACTGATGACCTCAGCAGTTTGGTCCCATCAGGTCTTACCACAGATCTCCAAATTTCTTGTTTCACACAGTTTCCAACTTCTGGCCCAGTTGATGTCCCAATAGCGAAACACAACGGTGCTTCGGCGATGATTTGGCCAGCCATATAGAGGTTTTCCATATGCCCTGTGGCCACTCTTCGAAGAATTATTGACCGTTTTGGCTGATCATGTCAGTCCGATGGCACAAGGTTTGTTCGGCAATGGCGCTTATGTGTTACAAGACGACAGATCCCCTGTTCACATCGTGCAGGACTGGTTTTGTGAGCACGAGGATGAACTGTCGCATGTCCTCATGCCACCACTGTCACCAGGCTTCGTTATTATTGAGCATTTGTGGTCTAGTTTGAAGAAAAAAGTGCGTAATCAGTATCCACGTCTGCCATCATTACCTGAACTTGGCACTATTTTGCGGGGAGAATAATACAGTATGCCCTTGAAAACCATACGGGTCCTGTGTGTATCCATTCCGAGACGACTGGATGCTGTTTTGAGTGCCAACACTGTTCCTAAACCGTATTAGGTATGGTAACGTGTTTTATTCTCGTGTTTCCATATGTTTGTCGACCCCCTGTATTTGTTGTATCCATCTGCACATAAATGTTAACGTAGTGTTTTTGCAAAACTTGTATCTCATCAAATCGAACATGTAACTATGCTTGCGCCTTGATAAAATCTTCTCGGTTTTCAAGCCGCGTTAATTCCAATAAAATTCTCGAGCTTTCGACGGCTAGCTCCGCCATCGTCGTCAAAAATAAAACTACTGTCTCCCGGGGTTTGCATTAATTCCTGCTTATATACGCCATGTGATCAAACGTACCCGGACACCTGGCAGAAAATGACTTAAAAGTTCGTGGCACCCGCCATTGGTAATGCTGGACTTCAATATGGTGTTGTTCCATCCTTAGCCCTGATGACAGTATACGTTCAGTCAGGTGATTTGTTGGGGAATGGTAGTCCATTCTTCACGGAGTGCTGCACTGAGGAGAGGTATCGATGTCGGTTGGTAAAACATCAATGTGGGCCTGTGTTGTGACAGTGCCACGCAAAACAAGAAGGGGTGCAAGCCCTCTCCGTGAAATACACGACCACACCATAACACCACCTTCTCCGAATTTTACTGTTGGCTCTACACACGCTGGAGGATGACGTTCTCCGAGCATTCGCCATACCCAGACCGTGCCATCGGATCGCCACATAATGTACCGTGATCCGACACTCCACAGAACGTTTTTACACTGTTCAATCGTCCAATGTTTACTCTCTTTACACCAAACGTGGTCGTCGCTTGGCGTTTATCGGCGTGATGTGTGGCTTATGAGCAGCCGCTCGACCATGAAGTCCAAGTTTTCTGACCTCCCGCCTCACTGTCATAGTACTTGCAGTGGATCCTGAAGCTGTCTGGAATTCCTGTGTGATGGTCTGGATAGATGTCTGCCTATCACACATTACGACCCTCTTCAACTGTAGGCGGTCTCTGTCAGTCAACAGACGAGTTCGGCCTGTACGGTTTTGTGCTGTACGTGTCCCTTCACGTTTCCACTTCACTATCACATCGGAAACAGTGGACCTAGGGATGTTTAGGAGTGTGGAAATCTCACGTACAGACGTATAACACAAGTGACGCCCAATCACGTGACCACGTTCGAAGTCCGTGAGTTCCGCAGAGCTCCCCATTCTGCTCTCTGACGATGTAGAGTGACTACTGATGTTGCAGATATGGAGTACCTGGCAGTAGGTATCAGCACAATGCACATAATATGAAAAACGTATGTTCATATGTTGCGCCCTGTTAAAGGCGACATAGCTCTTCGTGTGCATAGTGTCCCGTGCGAGTGCGGCAGCATCTATATAGGCCAGACAGTTCGCACAGTTTCGGAGCGTTGTACTGAGCACAAGAGACATATTACGGAAAGGGAGTTCGGCCATAGCTTAGTACTGCCTCGAAAACGGACACAAAATACCGTTTGAGAACTCGAGTGTCTTGGCTCGTGAGTCAACATACTGGGACTCCGTTATGCAAGAGGCGGCTGAGATTACAATGAACAGTAACAATTTCGGCAGAGACCAGGGCCACCCACTGAAAAGGCCGGGGGGGGGGGGGGGGGGGGGGGCAGGCGGGCTTTGGATGTCGAAATGAAAAAGAAGCAACGGCGCACGTGTAACGCTTGTAGGGAGGCGGGGGCGGCAGCTTCACACGTGGCGCCGACCTGCTATGAGCTGCGCGACTCTCCTTCCGCACTCGCGTCGTTTCGACCCCCTCTGCTGCCAGCGGCCGTAATCGTTGGCGTATAAGCGGGAAATAGTGCCAACCCCGGCAGTCGGTAATTTTACTCCTGACGACGATGGCGGAGCTAGCCATCGGAAGCTCGAGAGTTTTATTGGAATTGACGCGGCTTGAAAAGAGAGATGATTTTATCCAGTTATGCCGTCGCGAAAGACTTCGAGGATACATTTATGCCTGCTTATTAAGCAGATAAAGCACTACGTTTCAGTTGGATTTGTCTGGATTCTCTACTCGCGTAAGGCCATAAAACAACAACCAATTAGCGGCGTACGCAGGGAAGCGTATGTAATTAAAATAAATTGCGTCCAGCCATTATTTGTTGCGCCAAGGAGCGCAGTTACTAATTTAATTAGCTGAAGATAATGGTTTCGGTGGACGCGCAAAACTTAGCAAACTTTAAATTCCTATCCATGGCTGTTTAAGTTAGACACAGCTCTCTTCAGTGAAGTAGTCGACGCGTGGCACTGCAACGTACACTGGTAAGAAAGGCCAGCACGGCCCGGTAATCGTGCTTGTTAAGGCGCCGCTTCCGGGACGGCCCGAGATCGTTTCCTCCCGGCGGGTTAACGGAGGGGATCGGTGTGCCGGCGAGAGTGGACGTGGTTTTCTGGCGGATGCCCAAGTCCCGCCCCAGTGACACGATTCGCAAACATTAAGAAAATTTTCGCTCCGTCTCACATGGCTAACACTACACGCAAACAGCTAGGCTGGACACAACACTATCACGAGCGCTATTTGACCTATTTTCCCATCATTATTTATTTACCGTTTCGCGGAAGCGTTCGTCGAACGCGCTTAGCTTAGTAATTTGACATGGCCGGGAACTGAACCAAAGCACACACGTGGCAGGCCAGCATTCTGTCACAGAACCATGCAGCTCAACATAAAACAGCGCAGTGTTTTAATAGTTAAAGATCTTCGGGAAAGTTCAAAGTCATTTTCGCGACAAACGTTGGTAGTTGCATCGAACTGCTTTTTTCGATTGATGTTTTGAGTTCTGAATTTGACAAATGGTTTTTCGGTTTTCCATCTGTCTTTCATTCAATTCATGTGGCACCCATTTCCCACACTTTTCGATCTTTCCCATAGCTTTCAAACGGTCAGAAATTGTTTGTTGTGAAACATTTAGCATTGCTGCCATTTGCTTCTGACTCAAAGTATCATCTTCATCCAATATTGCTTGCAATTGGGCGTCTTCGAACTTTTTTGGTGGTCTTCCACGTTCTTCATTTCTTACATCAAAATCATTACTTCTGAACCGTTGAAACCATCTTTTGCATGTTGCTTCTGATAGAGCACGATCACCATATGCCTCGACAAGCATTCGATGCGACTCTGCAGCACTCTTTTTCAAATGAAAACAAAATATTAATCCTTTCCGCAAATCGTCACTTTCTGGTACAAAATTCGACATTGTTAACACGGTGAAAACATATGATGTTGTTTGTTCTACGACTTGATGTATACTAAATATCTTTGACAGATGTCATACCAACCAAACAAAAAAAATTAAGGTTCGTTCACAACAAATGTTCCCTATCGACACATTTGTATCTTAACGCTCATTTCATACCGGTACACTTGGTATAAGGAATAGGAGTGGACCTAGTATCGAACCTTGTGGGACTCACTAAGTAATTTCCTTGCAGTTACTGAAATGCCCCGTCGTGTACTCTAGGGGCGGGCGAGGGAGCCGAGTGTGGGTGAGTGACCCGGATTCTGAGCGGCGTCCCCGCGGTGGCTGTCGGCGTCAGGGCCGTGTCAGCGAGTGCGGAGGACAGGGGTGGCCTTTGGCCTTAATACACGCGGCGTACGCGCGCGGACAGCGCCGGGTCGCGCGGAATTAGCACCAAATGGAGCGGCCGTGTCGCCTGAATAAGGCAGCACGGCGCCGCGCGCGTCACGGCCGGGCTCCATAATACATGCGGGCCGCGGCGCCCGCCAGGCTGCGTACGAGTACGCCACGTACGCACCGTCTGCGGAGCCCGCCGTCTGCCGAGTCGCTGCACCGGCGGCGGCTCAAACCTCCGCCCAGCCGCGCACTCACAGCCCTTCCTGAGGTGCAACAGTACGCGAGAGAGTGGGTCCCGAGCGCCGAGCGCCGGTCACCTGTCTCAACTCCCCTGGGCATTAAACTGCAACAGATTGATCGATAGGAAAAACGAAGTTGTACACTGAAATGACAAAAATCATGCGATCCCTCCTAATATTGTGTCGGATTTGTTTTGCCCGGCGTGGTTCAGCAACTCTACGTGGCATGGACTCAACAAGTACCCTGCAGAAATATTGTGCCATGCTGCGTCTATAGCCGTCAATAACAGCGAAAGTGTCACCGAAGCAGGATTCTGTTCACGTACTGATTCAAATGGGTCTGAGCACTATGGGACTCAACATCTGAGGTCATCAGTCCCCTAGAACTTAGAACTACTTAAACCTAACTAACCTAAGGACATTACACACATCCATGCCCGAGGCAGGATTGGGACCTGCGACCGTAGCGGTCGCGCGGTTCCAGACTGAAGCGCCTAGAACCGCTCGGCTACTCCGGCCGGCCCACGTACGGACCTCTCGATTATGTCCCATAAGTGTTCGAAGGGCCTCGTGTCGGGCGGGCGATCTCGATGGTCAAATCGTTCGTTCTAATTGTTCGAAATGTTCTGCAGTCGCGCATTGTCATCATTATTTGGGAACATAAAAGTCCACGAATGGTGTCCAGGTAGCCGAACATAACCGTTTCCAGTCCATGATGGGTTCAGTCGGACCAGTCCGTTGGATGCAAACACAACCCACACCGTGTTAAAAGCTACCACTAGCTCGCACAGTGCCCTGTTGAAAGGTTGGATCCATGACTCCGTGCGGTCTGCCGCACATTCGAACTCTACCATCAGCTCGGGACTCGTCAGACCAGCAGACAACGTGTCAGATATAAAAACGCAATCACTTTTTTTAGATTTGGTACCCATAAATAACATAGTGCATGTTGTACAACTGAGCAATTGTGTTGTTTTGTGTGCTGCATAACCACAAACATACAGAAGCACAGATTGGTGTACATCAACATTTTCATTGCCTATGTTGTTTAAAACACAAACGGATTGACGTCAACATCCGTAGACATTACATCTGAGATGCTTACGCCATTCATTATTTCTGGAGAAAATTTTACTGGGCCATGTTTTGCAGACTTTATTCCCAAAACACTTATTATACGCAACTTCCTTTCAGATTCAAATACCTGGGTTACAGAAACATTGTAGTTTCTGCCCGATAATTGACGATACCTACTAAACCGTGATTCCAAATTATCAGTTGTTTGATGTGTGTCTATAGTCACGACTACTTGCTATAATTTTTGCAGAGTCCAGTATAGCATAATTACACTGTAATGTCGGATAAAACAGACACCGTGAAAGTGCGTAAACAACTGCTTCCGTTCGCTACCTTATAGCCACAGCCATGCGGTAGGCCTTAACGTAACGTTACCACATTTCAGTCCTCCGGCCTCTAATACAGGCGGCCGCGGTCCAACTAATACGGCGACGAGCCCAGGAGAGGCGTGCAGGCGGTGTCGTGCTGTTAGGAAAGGCACGCGTCCGTCGTCTGTAGCCGTAGCACATTAACGCCAAATTTCGCCGCATCGTCGTAACGGATACGTTTGTCGCCGGCCGGGGTGGCCGTGCGTTTCTAGGCGCTACAGTCTGGAACCGCGTGACCGCTACGGTCGCAGGTTCGAATCCTGCCTCGGGCACGGATGTGTGTGATGTCCTTACGTTAGTTAGGTTTCAGTAGTTCTAAGTTCTAGGGGACTGATGACCTTAGAAGTTAAGTCTCATAGTGCTCAGAGCCATTTGAACCATTTGATACGTTTGTCTATCTCCCATATTTATTTCTGCCGTTATTTCACGCAGTGCTGCTTGTCTGTTATCACTGAAAACTCTACACAAACGCCGCTGCTCTCGATCGATTAGTGGGGATCGTCGGCCAATGCGCTGTCTGTGATGAGAGGTAATGCCTGAAGTTTGGTATTTTCGACACACTCTTGCCTCTGTGGATCTCGTAATATTGAACTCCCAACAATTTTTGAAATGGAATGCCCCATGCTACTAGCTCCAACTACCATTCCGCGGTAAAAGTCTGTTAGTTCCTTTCGTGTAGCCATAATCAAGTCGGACACAAAGTTTTGGACACGGCTGCTTGGTTCAGTGACCGTTAATAAATTAAAACTGAAACAAATGAGCCCTAGGTCACAGTTTTTTTGTCCGTTGCAACCTGTGGCTGTACAGGTGTGAGCAGCCCTTAGAGGCTCGCCTTCACACATTCCTTTTAAAAATATTGTGACTAAAGCCCTTCTGGCCTGTTATTTATTTTATACGTGACGTTTAAGTACTGCCTCTGTCTTCTATTGTTAGTCAGTACTTACACTTTTGTATATAAAAATTTTTTTCCTCATAAATTTGTAATTATGCTATAGACTACTTTAAATGCCTGATGAAGGCACTCTCAAGTGTTTAAACCTGGTTAATAAAAGACTAAAAAATTGTGACCGAGGGCTCATTTGTTTAAATTTTAAGTCTGACACATTTCAGACGAATCGCGCGAGTACAAATGAAGGATCCGTCAGTGCACTGCCCTTTTATACCTTGTGTACGCGATACTACCGCCATCTGTATGCGAGCATGTCTCTATCTCATGACAAATGACTTGTGTCGCCTCGGTGTATTTGTTGTAAGAACAATGGAGTATTTAGTTTGGTGCTATAGATAGTGCAAAACCGGACACACAGAGATGGCATCTTTGGCAGCTACAACAGCTTTATCCCAGTTGGCCACTAAAGCCAGCTGAGGTGGATGACAGGTAAGGGGACCTCATTCCACGCCACTTGTGGTAGTGACTGGCGAGTGTTGATGTTTTCAGTGGGTGAGAGATGTGCAGTACGTGCCGGCCAGGGCATCCTCTGTATCGAAGTAGTAGACGTGCTGTACAAAATACCAGCTATGCACATCCATACGCTGACGACGGTTGGCACTTGGCGACGGATCGTTCGCATCGGAAGCTGCACATAGGGATACGCCTGTCGCGATGCTGTATGTAGAACTAGGACTCGACTGTGAAGGCGGCATGATGCCTTGCAATTGGTTAGTTAGAGAGCAGTGAAATCCAATAAAACGCTCAACCTCCTCGTTAGTAGCCAACAGTGACGTTAGAGTCCATTTTTAGGAGACACTAGCTGTATGAAACTGTGTGGACCTATGAAGTGTGTTCATCCTGAGTCGGGGAAGGGCACGGGGTCAACATCCGAAAACAGGCCGCACGCAGTGATATCCTCGTGTCCTAAAGGGCCGAGAAGTCTCTGGGGAAGACCCATCTGCTGTTGCTGCGTTGCCCGCGGGAAGACGATGACCGAGGTGCGTGGACTCGAGTGGAACACTCAGCCTCCATTAAAGATTCCAGTGAATTCGGTTTTGAAAAGGCTCTTTGGGTGTGCTAGAAACAGGCACCACACCTGCTGCCTGTTGCGTTCGCCTGGGTCGGCTTAAAAGCAGAGTGCGAGGCGTCAGCTGTGCACCTGCAACACTAACAGGAGCCAGTCAGCAGGATGGAATGTCCCATATTTCTGGGTGTAAATATTAATGAAAACGTGAGCTAGAAGAAACATCTCACCAGGCTGCTCTTCTTATAATTGCTAGTCTCGGAAACAAACTAATCACATCCCAACATGTTTTGTATTTTCCACCCGCTAATCTCTCTCTAAATCGTTTTCGCCGGGGGGGGGGGGGGGGGGATACTCCGTAACAATTTCAAAACAACAGGGATGTCAGAATAGAAGAAAAAGGACCTTTGTTACTTACTAGCGAACCCGCAGGTTCGAATCCTGCCTCGGGCATGGAAGTGTGTGTGGTGTCCTTAGGTTAGTTAGGTTTAAGTAGTTCTAAGTTCTAGTGGACTGATGACCACACCAGTTAAATCGCAGAGTGCTCAGAGCCATTTGAACCATTTGAATGCTGCGCAGTTGCTAAATAGATTTTGGAATTGGTTGTGCATCCTAAACCCCTTCCCTCCTCCCCTCCTTTTCTCTCTCTTCACATCTTCTCCGTTTTCCTCCTCTCTTTGTCACTCTACTGCCTCCCCCCCCCCCTCTCTCTCTCTCTCTCTCTCTCTCTCTCTCTCTCTCTCTCTCTCTCTCTCTCTCTCTCTGAGCCTTGTTTATTGTAATTTCAAGCGAAACCTTGATTGGAAAATAAAGTCGCTTAAAATGAATTGGTTGGGCTCATTGATATACCGGTCACGAGGAACACCTCCCCAACTGCTGAATCTGTGAGGATAGTCGCTTCGACAGTATATCGAATGGTTTTAATCTGTAAATTACAAAGATTCGGACGATTCACATTCCGTAGTAGCATTCTGGTTCAAAAAAATGGTTCAAATGGCTCTGAGCACTATGGGACTCAACTGCTGAGGTCATTAGTCCCCTAGAACTTAGAACTAGTTAAACCTAACTAACCTAAGGACATCACAAACATCCATGCCCGAGGCAGGATTCGAACCTGCGACCGTAGCGGTCTTGCGGTTCCAGACTGCAGCGCCTGTAACCGCACGGCCACTTCGGCCGGCAGTAGCATTCTGATCGTAAGTAGATAAGCCATAATACAACTGTCTTATTTGTCTTTGATTGAAGAAAGAATGTACATGAGAGGAACAATATGTCTGCGGTTTGTGTGCTATGGTAGTTAAAACTAGCTCCGAGAAAGAAACCATACGTTTCAACTGCACAGCACACTTTCTGAAGTAAGTTTTAGCGGAAACTCTGTAAATTGTCGTGTGAAAACACACTCAGCGCATGTGCGACTGAATGTTTGTTAGAGTATCATGTAAAAAACTGAGTTATATCCGGCCAATACTTTTCGAGATTTTTGGTAACAACTTTAAACAACGACTTGACTTTATACGGGGTGTTTGGAAAATGGTTCAAATGGCTCTGAGCACTATGGGACTTAACATCTATGGTCATCAGTCCCCTAGAACTTAGAACTACTTAAGCCTAACTAACCTAAGGACATCACATCATGTTTGGAAATTCCCGTAACAAACTTCGTGGGCTTGTAGAGACGAGTGAGTACATAATATTTTGAATAGGAACCCACGGCCGGAAACGTACCGTTTCCGTTCTACTACGGTTTCAGTTCAGATGTATAACGCGTCCACGTCTGCTGAGGGAAAGAGAAAAGTGTCAGAGTTGCTTGTCCTGGTATGTGATAGGGTAGGCAGGATGACGTGTACTACGTCTGATGATATAAAGCGTCGGTATATTTCTGTACGTACAGTCTGCTGGGTTCTTTTTTGTTTTGGAATGACGTAAACAGGTAATGTTTAAGTGTTAATACAAACAAATTTGCTTAAGTGATAAAGGGATGTTCCGTTATGTTTCCTTTCGAATTGTTATCAAATAATCGTACAGCGTCACGCCTAATTCAGTTCCTCAAGTAGAAGTGGACGAGTTAATCACGTGAACTGAAATCGTCGGACGTGGTTCCTATTCAAAATATTATGTACTGACTCCTCTCTAGAAGTTCCAGAAATTTGTAACGGTTATTTCTGAACACCATATATAATAGTGTAGATTACTAAAGCTGTCAGTTGCTCAGAAAGGAGCTCAGTTAGCACCAACAAATAGGTCTGATAATTTGCCCAATACGACATAATATGTCCGACGGCTAGTAAATAAAGTTTTTAAATCTAATCTAAAATCGTTTCGTCTTAACAACTCCTTTTAGTCCATAGACGATTATTATTTAAAAACTGGTAGCCTGTTTTTTCTTTCTTCTTAATGGTGATTTTAAATGTAATTGTATGAGTATGACTAAGAAATAAGCTGATCATTTATGTCAAATTTTGACCAGTATGATATGTAGAAATTTGTAAATGCCCAGGATGTAGTCGTCTACTGAAACTAGTCATGTAGACAGTGTACATTTCCTGTGAATTGAGTCGTTTTACATCATTTCCATAAATAAGACCGTCCGAATTATATATGGAACACGTAACTAACAAGGGGACCTCCCCATCGCACCCCCCTCAGATTTAGTTATAAGTTGGCACAGGGACAGGCCTTGAAAAACTGAACACAGATCAATCGAGAAAACAGGAAGAAGTTGTGTGGAACTATGAAAAAAATAAGCAAAATATACAAACCGAGTAGGCCATGCGCAAGTATGGCAACATCTAGGAGAGTGCCACCTTGCGAGCGCCATGGTCCCGTGGTTAGCGTGAGCAACTGCGGAACGACAGGTCTTTGGTTCAAATCTTCTCTCGAGGGACAAGTTTAATTTTTTATTTTCAGACAATTATTAAAGTTCAGGCACTCACACATAATCAACTTCGCTCTCCATAATTCCAGGACATGTTCAGATTTGCTTCGACATATGCAGGATTTGACGGTCTACACACGGAAACATTTGAAAACGTAAAAAACATATGTTTTGACAGAACACAGGGAAAACTGTGCGACTGTGAAACTGTTGCATTCATTTGTTGCAGTTTATGTGACAAACTCTTATGTTTTCATCACTTTTTTGGGAGTGATTATCACATCCACAATAAAACCTAAATCGGGCAAGGTAGAAGAATCTTTTTACCCATTCGCCAAGTGTGCAAGTTAGGTGGGTCGATAACATATTCCTGTCATGTGACGCACATGCCGTCACCAGTGTCGTATAGAATATATCAGATGAGTTTTCCTGTGGAGGAATTGGTTGACCTATGACCTTGCGATGAAATGTTTTCGGTTCCTATTGGAGAGACACGTCCTTTCGTCTACTAATCGCACGGTTTTGCGGTGCGGTCGCAAAACACAGACATTAAACTTATTACAGTGAACAGAGACGTCAATGAATGGACGGACAGATCGTAACTTTGCGAAAATAAAAAAAGTAAAATTTTCACTCGAGGGAGGACTAGAACCAAGGACCTCTCGTTCCGCAGCTGCTCACTCTAACCACGGGACCACGGCGCTCCTCAGGTCACATTATCCTTGATGTTGGCTATCATGCACATGGACTACTCAGTTTGAATATTTGGCTTATTTTTTTCGTAGTTCCACACAACTTCTTCCTGTTTTCTCGATTGATCTGTGTTCAGTTTTTCAAGGCCTATCCACTGTGCCAACTTATAACTAAATCTGAGGGGGGTGCGATGGGGAGGTTCCCTTGTAAGTAATAAGCTTTGAACACGTCAACATGCTACTAGACAACTGCAGTGACAACGAGAAATTGCGGACGGATCAATTGAACCTATCGATACCGGATATCGTCTTCGCTCTTTGGTGTTGTGATGATGTGTGTACGTCATACTTGCGAAAGCAAAAAGAGAACAGAACCGGCCGCAGCTCGTGGTCGTGCGGTAGCGTTCTCGCTTCCCGCGCCCGGGTTCCCGGGTTCGATTCCCGGCGGGGTCAGGGATTCTCTCTCCCTCGTGATGCCTGGGTGTTGTGTGATGTCCTTAGGTTAATTAGGTTTAATTAGTTTTAAGTTCTAGGGGACTGATGACCATAGCTCATAAGTCCCATAGTGCTCAGAGCCAGAACAGAACCGCGACAGTATTTTTCAGCGTCTGTATTATTTTTTGGCACGTAGGCTGTGGTGAAGGACTAAGGTGTAGCGTAGCTCGACGGCTGGGGTAGACTAGAAAGAGACAGTTTAGTTGTAAGCAGCCGACACGGTATGTAAAGCTTCAGTTAATCCGTTACGGAGTGGCCATTTCAACAGCACTAACAAAAAATTGCTTTGAAGATCAGAGTCTTGTTAAGAACAAAAATTTCGAAGTTTTTAACAGGATCGCCTGCAGCTGTTACGTAGCGTTCTAGACTTGCAATCACGACGTCGCTGGTTTGATTTATTAGACGCACTTTTTCCATTTCTTTGAATTCTAATTTATTTTTAGTATCAAATCGCAATGTTTAAGTAATAAATACTCGTGCAAGGTACTATAGTGGTGGATGCCACACAGACAACAGTGATATGGAACATTAACATTGATAAATTGAGACGTCGCGTCTTATCTCCGGAGCAGTGAGACGTATCTACCTCAGTCTATGACCCCATCATGTGCATCGCATTTTAAACATCTCACTACTTTGTTCTTATCAAAAGCTCGTGATAGTTTCGCGGTGGGTGTCAAAATCGTTTTTACATTTCCCGGCACTCTGCACAGAGTACATTTCCTACTAGTCAATATCCATTACATGTTACGAGTTTCTCCTAAATGATAATTAATTGATACGTTTTGTTTGTTTCGCGAAGCTGATGCAGAGATTTGTTTTTTTCTGAAGGGCAGGAGGCTGCGCTGTGGGTGCTCCTTCAGCGGCAGAACCGAGCGAGGTAACGCAGCGGTTAGCACGCTGGACTCGCATTCGGGAGGACGACAGTTCAAATCCGCATCCGGCCATCCTGATTTGGTTTTCTGTAATTTCCCTAAAACGCCTGGCTGGTTCCTTTGAAAGGGATTTCCTTCTCCACCCTTCGCTAATCCGAGCTCGTGCTCCGTCCATAATGATCGCGCTGTCGACGGGACATTAAAAAAAACCTCCTCCTCCTCATCATCATCGTTGAGCGTCAGACAATTGTTCAAAACGCCGGTTTGTGCGGCTAGCCTTAGAACACACGTCGACCTAGTGCATCTTGCGGTAATTACCCACCGTTCTTCATTACGAAGGCAGCGGTCCGCCTGCGAGGCATGCAACCAGCTAAAGTCACCGCGCGCGCCACTTGCTTGTGATGGGCGGATCGGCGAAGTCTCGCCCAGCTGATGAGTGGCAGCAAGCGTCGCGCCGGATTACTTCGAGGCCAGTTATCTTAAACATCAGGGAATGTTCTCTTCAGAAGCGCTGTTGTTTGTTTGGCTGTGTGTGTAATCACCGTTGTCAGTGCCTTTTGGATCAACCACATGTAGTTCAGTTTTCCCATAGCCACAAAAGCCGACAGCAACTAGCATCTTCCATCTTTGCTTTTGCCTGTGGAGAGGGGAAATTTTGTACGGTTTGGGCATTTCGGTTGTGCGGCTTTGGATAAAGCTCTACTAGAGACTCGTTTGCCAACAAAATGTGCATCCTTTTTTCCTTCCCTTCAGGATTATCATCGTAGAAACCATCACGCACTATTATTGCATACAAAAATGCATGGCAACCAATAATATTTTCTTCTGGTGGCTTGAATTTTGTTGGTTGGACATTAGCATGTTTTCCCAATGGTTGTCTACGAATAGTGTCTCTACAATAGTCCCGCCGATGTTCTTTTGTCTTTGCTGGTAGTCACCCGAAAAATCCAGACGTTTGGCAACTGCCCGAGCACCGACGCCAATTTTGTCCTTCACCATATTATGTCAGATTTTGTTTTTAGCGTTTGGTAGGAGCTGTGTTGCTCGTCCAAGTGTGCTGGTCTCACTGTACCATCACCTCTGTTACCGCTAAGTCTAACGGTTTTTGGATCAGTGCCCGACGGTTGAGCAGTTTTCTAGTGGCATGAAGGCGGTGATACTGGGAACGAAAATGTTCATGTTTTGTCCCATTCGTCAGTGACTACCTTAAAAAAAAAAGACGTAAACCACAAATAACCACACAGGAGCATACAAAGTTAAAAATTAATTTAAACAAGCTATTTGTAAATCCGTTCAAATGGTTCTGAGCACTATGCGACTTAACTTCTGAGGTCATCAGTCGCCTAGAACTTAGAACTAATTAAACCTAAGTAACCTAAGGACATCACACACATCCATGCCCGAGGCAGGATTCAAACCTGCGACCGTAGCAGTTGTACGGTTCCGGACTGAGCGCTTAGAACCGCTAGACCACCGCGGCCGGCTGTAAATCCGTTAAATGGAAGAAAATTAAACTGTTACAAGACTTTCTTATCAGATTTATTAAAATTTAAAGATAAAATTTATTGTTTTTCTGTTCTTTCGTTAGGAGAAAACATGAGAATATGCAAAAAAAAAAAAAAAATATTGAATGACATTTTCATTTACGTACCAAGTATAGGAGCGTTAATTTATGAAAATGATGTGCTTAGAAGTAGTGCACCCCATAGCAACAGCTTTTGGAGCATACAAAACAAATTCTGAATGTGTTTACCATGATTCATCAAGTAATGCGTACTAGCATAAAGATCATATATGTCGGTGTGTAGCGGTACTGCTACTGGAAAAACTTTCGGAGTATTAGGTCGCGGACCACGAAACTTTTCTCTTCCTAATGTTTCGTCCAGACATGCGCAGGACATCTTCAGAGGTATTGCTGCTCCGTTGAGTCTTGCCGACTGTAGTGGCACTGTCTCCGTGGAACATAAAACATCGGTGGCTCTGTTAATAAAAAAGGTAGGAACTTTCCGTCCACTCTGTATTAACGCAACTTGCTAATGGTCGCAGACAGATGAACAGTAGTCCACAGTCGGTCTTAAAAGCATTTCGTAAGCCATTTCATTCGTGGATGAATGACGTTCGTTTAAGATACCCCTAATAGAGTTCAGCCTTGGGCGTGCTTTTCCCAAAAATTAATTTGTGTGTTCATTCCAATTTAGGTCCCTCCGGTTAGTTATTCTCACAAGGGAACCTCCCCATCGCAACCCCCTCAGATTTAGTTATAAATTGACACAGTGGATAGGCCTTGAAAAACTGAACACAGATCAATCGAGAATACAGGAAGAAGTTGTGTGTAACTATGAAAAAATAAGCAAATTATACAAACTGAGTAGTCCAAGTGTAAGATATGCAACATCAAGGACTGTGTAAGCTGAGGAGCGCCGTGGTCCCGTGGTTAGAGTGAGTAACTGCGGAACGAGAGGTCCTTGGTTCGAGTCCTCCCTCGAGTAAAAATTTTACTTACTTTATTTTCGCAAAGTTACGATCTGACCGTTCAATCATTGACGTCTCTGTTCACTGTAATAAGTTTAGTGTCTGTGTTTTGCGACCGCACCGCAAAACCGTGCGATTAGTAGACGAAAGGACGTGCCTCTCCAATAGGAACCGAAAACATTTGATCGAAAATTCATAGGTCAACCGATTCCTCCACAGGAAAACACTTCTGAAATATTCTATACGACACTGGTGACGGCATACGAGTCACATGACAGGAATATGTTGTCGACCCACCTAGCTTGCACACTTGGCGAATGGGTAAAAAGATTCTTCTACCTTACCCGATTTAGGTTTTCTTGTGGATGTGATAATCACTCCCAAAAAAGTGATGAAAACATAAGAGTTTGTCACATAAACTGAAAATAAAAAATCAAACTTTTCACTCGAGGGACGACTTGAACCAAGGTCCTCTCCTTCCACAGCTGCTCACGCTAACCACGGGACCACGGCCCTCCTGAACTCCCATTGTCCTTGATGTTGCATATGTTGCGCGTGGACTAATCAGTTTGTATATTTTGCTTATTTTTTCATAGTTCCACTCAACTTCTTCCTGTTTTCTCGATTGATCTGTGTTCAGTTTTTCATGGCCTATCCCTGTGCCAACTTATAACTAAATCTGAGGGGGGTGCGATGGGGAGGTTCCCTTGTCAGACATTTTACGGATATAACAGAATTGCGGTGATTTATGGCCAGTTGCGTAATCGAACAGTGATGATCTCTTCGCCTATTTATGGGAAACACGTTACATTAATTTACATTGGAGTCCAGGCGGAAGTCTTTCAAGCAGAAGGGGCTGCGCCAACTATAAGGAAATCGCCCTCCTGTGAACGTCTAGCGGATCATGTCTATGTAATGGATGAAATCCAGTCGCTTGCTGAAGAAGTGATTGATGAATATCAGGGTGGTTTTTGAAATGGTCAGTGGGTGTGTATTGAGACAACTCATTGAGAATGTGTAGGAGTATGGTGAAGACGTTCGTATGCTTTTCAAAGATTTTAAGAAGGATTTCACGGGAAGAGCCTGATGTGAACTGCCTCTGCCTAGTTACAGATTATCTCAGTGATTCAAAAGGCGAAGTGAAGCTCGGATATAAAGTCTCGAACACCTTTATCGTAATCACAAGGAATTGGTTTTTTACGGATGTTGTTCAAACTTACTCTCGAAAAGATAATAAGGAAGGCTTTCCATGAGAATTTCAAAGTGATCGAGGTCGAAGATGAGAAAATCATACATCTCGCATATGCCGGCGATGTGACCCTGTCAAGTAAGAACTGATGCAGATGAGCGACAGCATGGAGGCTGTAGCTAGCAAGGTCGATCTCGTGATGGCTGAATCGGACCAAGAATCTGTTGATAAAGAGGACTCGTGCTTATTCGAGAGACCGACTCCAGGCACAGGTTGTCGGGTTCACGGTGTTAAATACTGACGGGTGATCTTTACAGAGGACGGAATGTGTGAGGCATAGATCAAAACGAGGACGAAGCCGGAAACCGATCGTACTTTAGTGACAGTCAGCTGTTGAAATCGCACGGCCTTTCAAGGTATTTCAAATACCAGCAAATAACACTGAACCAACCCGTAAGCTGTGTGCTTGCGAAACAAGAGAGGACGGAAAAGATGATTTAAATAATATTTCGAGTAGAAATTCTGAAGGAAGCTGTGTGGTTCGGTGCAAGATGAAAGCTCTGGGAAAGGGAGATCCGACATACTCTAACAATAAAAAAAAGACGCACCACGAAGGAATTATCTGAATGGGACGGACACACTAATAAAAATAAGACGCACCACGAAGGAATTAAGTGCATGGGGCGGAAATCGGTAGACGTGACGTACATGTACCGACAAACACATGATTACAGTTTCAGAAAAATTGGATCATTTATTCAACAGAAATAGCTTCACAAATTGAACACGGCAATAACGCGTTGGTCAACCTCTGGTCCACATGTAAGGAGTTGTCCGGCGTTGGATTGAATGATACAGTTGTTTGGATGTCCTCTTAACGGATGTCATCCCAAATTCTGCCCAGTTGGTGCGTTAGATCGTTACAATCTCTGGATGGTGGGGGTCCGTGTCCGTAATACTCCAAACATTCTCAGTTGGGGAGAGCTCCGGTGACCTTGCTGCCCACGGAAGGTTCGGCAAGCGCGAAGACTAGCAGTAGAAACTCTCGCCTTGTCCGGAAGGGCCTCATCGTATTGAGATGTAAGTCCAGGATTGCTTACCGTGATGGGCAACAAAACGGGGCGTAGGATATCGTCTACGTAACACTTTGCTGTAATGTTGCCGCGCTAGGGGTCCTGCTAGAAAAGAAGTGGCAGCCCAAACCATCACTCCTGGTTGGTGGCGGGCGACAGTCGGGTTGGTATCCCACCACTGATCGTCTTTTGTCACCTGCTTCAAACTCGGCCCCGGTGACCGGCGGAGGCGCGTGTGGAGACGCCCCGGTCGACAGCCTGACAACGCTTGAGGCATTTTGGGCGGGGTCTTCCAACCAGCTCGGGCTTTTGACACTCCAGCGCGCCAGCTGGACACAGTTTGACACCATACCCCTCAGGAGGACATCGAACAACTCTGCCAGTCAGTGCCAGTCCGAATAACTAGTTGGTTCAAGTCCAGAGGTGGACCGACGCGTTATTGACTTGTTCACCTTGTGAAGCTCTTTCTCCTGGATAAATCATCCAATGTTTCTGAAATTGTACTCATATGTTTGTACACGTACGTTATAACTATCGATTTCCGTCTCATTCGGATAATTCCTTCGTGGCGCGTCGTTTTTTGTCTTACAAGGAGAGGTCCCTAGCGGTGGGAACGACTTTTTGAAACATCTACACTGTTATATAGGTTAAGATTCCAGGTATCATATACTGCAGTCATTCACTCTGGTGGGCCCTCATTTGCGATAGGACGGTAGCTTCTCATGTAGTAGCTTCTGGGTTCTAATTTCTCCGGGTACACTATATTTTTTATTTTAAGTCTCTATCAAAGTGACCTTTATCATCATTTTTATTCAGTTAATTGATATGAATAATTTTTTATTTCGATTCTTTTCTCACATCGTTTTAAACCTATATCGGCTTCTTCATTTGCTCTCATTTTTCATCCTATCATTCTTTTTCAATTTAAAATCTTTGATCATATGTTTTTATTTAATTTTATGTATTAATTTAGATTTAATTTCTTTCGTTTTAACACCCCGTTTGTTCGTCTACATTATTGTGTTGATTATATCTATTTCTCATTTTGTTTGAATTTCGTTATGCTTATAAACCCTTCTTTCGTTTAAATCTTCATCTGCATTGTTTTGTCCATAGTGCATAGCCTCCCGGGCAACAATGCCACACGATCATTTCATTTCAGTGTTTTAAATGTTTGTATGACGATTACCAATCAAAAAATTGCACATCTGGCACCGAGAAGTACATTTTTCACGCCACTGCGCAATCAATATTAACAGATTATTTGGCCTTTTGTTTTTTAACTGATTCAAATAATTGAATATTATAGAAGATAAGTATTATTAAATTCAAATTCACATTCACAAAAATTCGGATTGGAAAAAGATGCTATATAGATAAAATGAAAAAAGTTCATACTGCAATTGAAATTATGTGACAAACGAATAGACATAAAAAATTAAATTTAAACCAGTTATTTCAATAAAAATAATGATGAAACTTTTTTTGAATAAAGATTTAAAAATAAAAGCAAATGTAATGCATCTGACGAGATTCGAATCTCAACCTCCTGCGTATGGAGCCATTGTAATATCCATTGCACCACGAAATCAGACTACGTACTTCGGCTTGTTATTGCGCATCAAGCCAAAGTCCGAATTTTTTTTTTCGTCAATTACTCAAAAACGAGGCCCACCGAGGTGAGTGGCTGCAGGGAGTGATACAGCGGACCTTAACCTACGTCAGCACATTTGGTTTCAAAAAGTCGATCCCACGGCTGGGGACATCTCTTTGTTCGAGTATAATTGTGAACTGGTTGATTCCTGCAGCAGTCCAAATATTGTAGGCGCGAGAGAAGCAAACGCCCTGTGTTTGTAGGAAGACCAATAGGAAGACTAAAGAAAAGATGGAGGGACGGAATTGCTGCAGATCGGCACCGAGTGTAATTTGCGCGGTAGAAAACAAGAAGTAGAACCTAGTGGAAGAGGAGCCTTGGAGCTCCGCGCGTCCCCCCCCCCCCCCCCTCCTCTACCTACCTCCCTCCCAACCCCATTCCGGAACCCGATTGCATATCCAAAGTAATGAAGTAAGTGTGAGGGTCAGCTGCCATGCATTTCGCTACAGCTTTGTTTGTGAGAGTGGTTCCGAAGGCCGGGGAGCGGTGGGAGTTACATAAAGCCGGCGCGCGGGTTTGGCGGCGCGTCCTTGGCGCGGTCAGAGCTCCCCGGCCTGCCTCAACAGCGCGGCGCGGCGCGCCGAGACCGGCCGGCCTGGCCGGGCCTGGGCTGGCGCGTCGCCGCTCTCACCTGGCCTGGGGAAAACATTTAAGGTCCGCCTGCTTAGCTGAGTGGCAACGGACCCCGGTTCCATTCCCGGCCAGGTTGGAGATTTTCTCCGCTCGTGGACACGGTGCTGTGTTGTCCTCATTCTCATCTCATCATCACCGACCTGCAGGTCTCGCAACCCGGTGGCCGAACTTCCCCGAATAGGACCATCAGCGCCACCCGATCATTTTTTTACTGAATTTAAAAATTAAAATTTTTGTTATCTACTCGCTAAGAGTACGTTACATTTACATCTACGTGATTACTCTGCACTTCACAGTTAACCCTTTCGTGGGCAAAATTATTGAGCAGTTTTTTTAATGAATGGAGAGCAGATAGTAGTTAAACAGATAGGTATATCTATCATACAGAATATAAAATTTGCTCCAACTGTGAAAGTGAGGTCACATAACAAGGTGGGAAGTATTCTTCCCACTGCCCTTCCTTGGGGTTAAATCACAAAAACAACTTTTACAATATATGTCATACTTATCTGATAAATTTACTTCTCTTGTTACAATGATTGTTCACAATTACTTGCCATGAAATTTTCTGAAACATGGGTCTATGCAAAGTGGTATTTGACAATATGTACAAACACAGCGAGTGCTCTTTTCCGCAGCTTTGGTACTACAGTGACGGCACGCCCAGTAGGTTTCTCCTGAACTGGGTTGATGCTCCCCTACAGCCACATGACGAAAATCTTCAGGCATTTTACCCCTTTTTGCCAGAAAGACAGGTTTTTGTCCACGTCTTTTTTGGGATGAGAAGCCAGCGATCAATTGTCTGGCTAGATGGATCCTCTATGTGAGCTGATCATGCTGTCCACTTTCTCTTTACTTATTTTCCACAGCATAAAACTGTTCACTGCAGCAACGTCCACCAGGAAATAAAATATTCTGTGCCACCGTTTTACAGAACGTCTGCCAATAATATCATACCTTTCTCGTAATTGATCAAACTTGACACGACCCATTATTTTGTTGTATTCTGCCCCAACTTCAGGACAAGAAATCTCTGTACTAGTACCATCCTTGTTTTTCCTTTTCACTGTGGCTGTTTCTCATGGGTCATGAATTGAAGACAGGAAAGTGACTGGACGGTTATCCATACATTTTACTGCAGAAATGGCTCCTTTTGTTTCAAACTGGAATTCTCCTCGTTCCAATTTTACGTTCTCCTTCATAAATTTGGGTAAATCAAAAGTATTTACATTATACTATAGCTTTGAGGAAAATATCACAAAATGTCACGCAAACAGCACTGAAAGAGGAACACTCAGCTATACAATGCCTCTGCCCGAAGGTACAGCGAAAACGGCGGCAACTTCCGATTGGAAGTAGTACCCTATACTGTTCACTAGGTGGTAGCACCGTACAGAGGTGGAAACTGCGAATCCCACGGGACTAGGAGCGAGTTCATTGTAGTGGGAAGCATGTTACCCACGGTTCACGAAAGGGTTAAGTGCCGGGCTGACGGTTCATCGAACCATCCTTAAGCTACTTCTCTACCGTTCCGCACACGAGCAGCGCGCTTAAAAAACGAATACTTAGATCTTTCCGTGCGAGCTCTGATTTCCCCTATTATATTATGGTGATTGTTCCTCCCTTTATGGGTGGGCGTCAACAAGATATTTTCACACTCTGAGGAGAAAGTTGGTCATTGCCAGTACGTGAGAAGCTCCTGTCGCAGTCAAAAACACCTTTGTTTTAAGGACTGCCACCTCAACTCGTGGCACTCTCACACACTTCGCGAATTTAAAGGCTCAACGTAGTAAGACAACTATTATGGTTACAAAATATATATTTTATGACAGGTAGTTAACTTGAAACCCACAAATTATCCCAACTATATCTCGGAAAAATGCGCGGTGAGCACTGTGTGCTCTCTTGTAAAATTATTTATCCGTAACCGGTCTCGGTCACAGACCTTCTTCACAGTTGAAAATACACTGAAGCGCCAACGAAACTGGTACAGGCATGCGACTCCCGACCATTTCACGAGTGTACCGTGAATATCAGTAATCCGGTAAAACATCATATCTGCGACATCGCTGCGGCCAGAAGAAAATCCTCTAAGAACGGGAACAACGACGACTGAAGAGACTCGTTCAACGTGACAGAAGTGCAACCCTTCCGCAAATTGCTGCAGATTTCAATGCTGGGCCATCAACAAGTGTCAGCGTGCGAACCGTTCAACGGAACATCATCGACATGGGCTCTCGGAGCCGAAGGCCCACTCGTGTACGCTTGACGATTGCACGAAACAAAGCTTTACTCCTCGCGTGATCCCGTCAACACCGACATTGGACTTTTGATGTCTCAAAACATGTTGCCTGGTCGGACGAGTCTCGTTCCATTATATCGAGCGGATGGACGTGTACGGAGACAACCTCATGAATCCATGGACCCTGCATGTCAGCAGGGGACTGTTCAAGCTGGTGGAGGCTCTGTAATGGTGTGGGGCGTGTGTAGTTGGAGTGATATGGGAGCCTCGATACGTCTAGATACGACTCTGACGGGTGACACTTACGTAAGCATCCTGTCTGATCACCTGCATCCATTCACGTCGATTGTGAATTCCGACGGACTTGGGCAATTCCATCAGGACAATGCGACACCTCACACGTCCAGAATTGTTACAGAGTGGCTCCAAGAACACTCTTCTGAGTTTAAACACTTCCGATGGGCACCGCACCAAACTCCCAACACATAAACGTTATTGAGCACATCTGGGATGCCTTGCAATGTGCTGTTCAGAAGAGATCTTGAGCACCTCTTACTCAGGGATATGTGGACAGCCCGGCGGGATTCATGGTGTCAGTTCCTTCCAGCACTACTTCAAACATTAGTCGAGTCCATGCTACGTCACGTTGCGGCACTTCTGCGTGCTCCCGGGGGCGCTACACGATATTAGGCAGGTGTACCAGTTTCTTTGGCTCTTCAGTGTATTTTTTACAGTGGCAGCATCACAGTCATTGGTGCCTTTGCATATGAATGAACAACATTGTCGAGTCAAAAACGTAAGAAACATTTAACATAAATGTTCAGTACTATAGCCTTGGCCCAGTAAACAAGAACTGAATATTTCACTAGTTCATTCGTATCTAAAGGCAAGAATATGATGTGGTGTTGCCATCGTAAAAAAAAAAAGAAATAAAAAATCTTTTCCTCGCTAACACCCCCACAAAATGGCTACATTTTTGCATTAAAATTTCAGCGTGAGCCACGACGTTTTAATTTAGTGCTTCTTTACTAGTAATTCTATTGTAACAAATTTTGCAAACAGTATCCACTTATACCACTGAATGTACCTGCAAAATTATAGCATTGTACGATTGTACGACTCACAGTTGGAGGAAACACCTTAAACAGTGGATCCGTAGGAAGGTGTTTTAAATACGGGAATTCAATTCTTGAAGGGGGAATTGGGAGAAGGGGGGGGGGAGGTTTTACTAGTGTTACCCTGTAGAGTTATCGTAAGACTAAAACAGTCTTACTTTATCATTAAATTCCACTTTAATATCACTCCGTTTTAAGTGAAAGATTCATTCTGTAAACAGTTGCCTAAGCTGCGGGTAAGCCTTTTCACCGCAGTATCCTTTCTTCTGGCCGTGATAGTTCAGCAAAATATGGAGGGGAACTTGCGTGAAGTATAAAGTGTAGAAGGAAGGTACTGGAAGAAGTGAAGCTGCGAGAGCGGTCATGAATCTTGCCTGTATTGGCCAGTCAATGAGAGCATTGTCCGATAAAGACGGAACTTCGGAATACGAGTCCCGATCCAGTGCACAGTATTACGAGTAGTCAGTCGGAAAGTGCCGTATCTGAAGGTTTACTTGAGGATTGTTACTCTTCTCTCTCTCCCTCTCTCTCTCTTTACTTCACAGTGTGTGGCCGGGGGGGGGGGGGCGGCGGCTACCAGTATTAACTCCCCCCTCCATTCAACCCCGTTCCATTTACGAATAATGCGCAGCAAGAATGACTATCCGTTAAGTATCTGTATGAGCTCCAGTACCTCTCATATTCACACCATGTTCAGTTTGTAATTTGTGTATGAGAGATAACATCATCTTGCCTGACTTTTTTTCGAAAAGTACGCCCTCGCAATTTTGACAGTAAACCTCTTCGTGATGCACAATGTCCCTTTTGTAGCGACTGTCACTGGATTTTTGAGCGTCTCCGTAACGCTTTCGCACCGACTAAGCGATACAGTGACGAAATGCGCCTCTCTTCGTCGGACCCTTGTTATATCGCCTACCGAAACCTAGTAAAGGCCAATTCACACTGGACGTCACGTCACGTCGGGGTGTATTCACACTGCACGTCATGTCACGTCAGTTCGCTTAGCCTAGTACCGAACGGTGAAAGTTAGTTTACGAGCTACAATCCATGATACAAAAAGTCGCTCTACAATATCCAAGAGCAGGAACTAACAATGATAAAGTTCAAATGGCCTAAGCAAACTTCACAACGCATGTCCTTGATCAGTATCGTGTGGTAATGTGGAGAGAAGTGAAACAACATTTACAAACTTTGACATTTGGCGGTGAAAATAAAACTTAAATAATTTTTCGCTTTCGGATATCTGACCCTCGGTTGTGGAAGGAAGAACACTCAGTGGAAAAAATAACCAAGTCGACATGGGCGCAGTTGCAATTTGCTGCGAAAACAAAGCAAAATAATTAAATAAGGGTTAAGAAGATACCAAAGCATGAAATCTATTACTATAATATGAATGAGCGCGGCGAAAATAGGTTAACCTACGATGTTACCAGACTATGACCTAGTGAGAACTTTATTCTGGAGAAAACGCGACGCAACGTTACGTGACCGTCTGTTGACGGCCTGTGTGAATGCTGCGATTTGAAAGTATTATGGAATGTTTTGACGTCATGTCTCGTGATGGAGAGTGTCAAATGGCTTTAATTACCCCAGGCTGATGAGCAGTATTCAAGTATCGGTCGAAGAAGTGTTTCGCAAGACACTTATTTCGTGAATGTATGAAATTTCCTTAATATTCTTCTTATGAATATCACTCTGCCTGCCCTTAGCTAGTTCCATGTGGTCATTCATATTTAGGTGACTGTGAACTTTACTCCCAGGTACTTTTAGAGTGTTGCTATCTCTACTGATTTGTCGCCAAAAGTATAATTGAACAATATTGGCCGGCCGGGGTGGGCGAGTGGTTCTAGGCGCTTCAGTCTGGAACCGCGCGACCGCTACGGTCGGTGGTTCGAATCCTGCCTCGGGCATTGATGTGTGTGATGTCCTTAGGTTAGTTATGTTTAAGTAGTTCTAAGTTCTAGGTGACTGATGACCTCCGATGTTGAGTCCCATACTGCTCAGAGCCATTGAACAATAGTAGTTCTCGTCGCCTCTTTATGCTCACGCTTAGGTTCAGTTTCAACTGCCAGCCCTGCATCAGCTGTCCATTCTCCGCAGATTTTTCTGGATTTCGCTGCAATTTTCTGGCGTTGAAACACTCGTATACACAGCAGCACTTTCTGAAAATGGCATCTCGAAGCCTCCAATGCAACTACCAGATAACTGACACCGTTGTACATGGCGTGCTGCTTGAATTTGCGCGCAATGGCGTGACTGGCTGACTTCAGTGCTAATTAACGTTGAAACGTGTCGAAATTTTTCCTTAACATTTGTGTCAGCAGAAGCTACCCTGCAACACCATTAGAGCTTTTCAGACTGTTTCTGGCACTACTGTATATATGTCACTTTTTTTAAAAATTTCTGACAAGTAAGGCAATACAGTTTACCCAGTACTTCGCTTAATGATGGCCATACGTCCGAAAGTGCCATGTTGGATTTTATGTATAAATGGTTTTCTTTTTATAGGGTGGCTGACTGGCATGCGCAGGACTCGTGCTCGATACCCAGCACTATCAGGGATTTTTTTTTTATTCTACATCTACATGCATACTCTGCAAATCACATTTAAGTGCCTGGCAGAGGGTTCATCGAACCACCGTCACAATTCTCTGTTATTCCAGTGTCGTATAGCGCGCGGAAAGAACGAACACCTATATCTTTTTGCACGAGCTCTGATTTCTCTTATTTTATCTTGGTGATCGTTCCTCCCTATTCGGAGGAGAAAGTTGGTGATTGGAATTTAGTGTGAAGATTCCGTCGCAACGAAAAACGCCTTTCTTTTAATGATGTGCAGCCCAAATCCTGTATCGTTTCTGTGACACTCTCTCCCATATTACGCGATAATACAAAACGTGCTGCCTTTCTTTGAACTTTTTCGATTTACTCCGTCAGTCCTAACTGGCAAGGATCCCACACCGCGCAGCAGTATTCTAAAACAGGACGGACAAGCGTAGTGTAGGCAGTCTCCGTAGTAGGTCTGTTACGTTTCCTAAGCGTCATACCAATAAAACGCTGTCTTTGGTTAGCGTTCCCCACAACATTTTCTATGCGTTCCTTCCAATTTACATTGTTCGTAATCGTAATACCTAGGTATTTAGTTGAATTTACGGCTTTTATCGTGTAACCGAAGTTTAACGAGTTCCTTTTAGCACTCATGTGGATGACCTCACACTTTTCGTTATTTAGGGTCAACTGCCACTTTCCGCACCATTCAGATATTTTTTCTAAATCGTTTTGCAATTTGTTTTGATCTTCTTATGACTTTATTAGTCGATAAACGACAGCGTCATCTGCAAACAATCGAAGACGGCTGCTCAGATTGTCTCCCAAATCGTTCATATAGATAAGGAACAGCAAAGGGCCTATAACACTACCTTGGGGAACAGAGTTTACGTTACAGACGGTGACATTTAAAACATTTTACACGATCCTGAACTACAGCAACGAAAAGTTCAACGTTTCTCAAGCCTGTTGACTAGAACACGAGAGCGGCAGCCGCCGAGCAGTGGCGTTGACGCAACCGGCTGAAGGCGACGGGCTTCCAGTCTGAACCTACTCCATTCGAGCCGCATCATTTTATTTTATTTTTCCCAATATTCCATCAAACAGTTGCTTTGCTACAAGGAATCAATTTTCTTCCGGAAGGAACAATAATAACTTTATTTCGCGTGCATAAGCAGAAAAGTTTAGGAAGAAGAAGAAGAAGAAGAAGAAGAAGAAGAAGAAGTTGTAACTGAAGGGGGCTTGTTTTCTTTTTTACGAAAAATAGAAGTGATAATGAGCGTTTACATTCATGGCGAACTATAAACAATGTGTAAGAAGGACTCGTGATAGAATGCACATTTAGCTATCGGTACCATCACGCTCGTATCGCAGATGCAGTGTACGTTATTCAAAGCGAATGAGAATATGGGCCGGTATTATTTCACCGCTATAACGACACGAGTGTGCCAATAAATAAAATGTTCTTTTCATCATGATTCCTTATTATACCTCACCAGAATGTAACCAGTATTATTATTGTTCACTCCGAAGAAACATAATTGTAGGGATATACGAGGGTCGTTCAATAAGTAATGCAACACACTCTTTTGTGTGAAAGCAGGTTGGTTTCATTCGGGATTCCAGTGCACCATATTGCGCCCCACTCTTTCGGCTACAAAGCTGTATTTTTCATCTTAATCTCCGTTCAGTGCGACGGCCTTTCTCCGCCTTAGTGGGAGGGCCTGTATGGCCACATGGTACCACTTTCCACGCGGCTGTTGTGGTCGCAGGTTCGAATCTTGCCTCAGGCATGGATGTGTGTGATGTCCTTAAGTTAGTTAGGTGTAAGTAGTTCTAAGTTCTAGGGGACTGATGACCTCAGATGTTCAGTCCCATAGTGCTCAGAGCCATTTGAACCATTTTTTGGTACTAGTTTACTGGTCTGCGCCGGAGCCAACTTCTTGCTGAATCTATAACCTTACAATCAGCCTCGTATCTCGCAAACAGATCGCCACATATGGTCGTTCATTGCTGTTTATGGACTTCTGTTAGGCGGCGGGAAACTCACTGGGCACACACCTTTTGAGTTCTCAAACTGCCAACATAGGCGTCCGTTTGTGCAGCGAAGTGTTTGATTGTGATCCGTCGATCACCTCGAATGAGAGTGTACGCACGTTCCAACATTGTACGAGTAGCAGGTGTGTGCGATCGGCCGACACACGGGAGATGGGTCAGGTTTGCACGACCTTGTTGCCTGCGAATATCTGCGACGCTCTGGTTGTCCGCAGAAAGAAACTCAGTGACAGCTCTCTACTTTGAACGCACCTCTTTTACACCATTTAGAAGGCTACGTATAGCGCCACCACCTATCGGAACTTCACGGAACTATAGGGACTGAAGCGGAAATGTTACAAGGTGCCCCAACAAATTCCGCATTTTCTTCAACCGAAGTTGGTCGAGAAAAAAATGTGTAGCTTTACATATTGAAGCCGCTCGTAATTGTGCGGTATAAAAAATGGTTCGAATGGCTCAAATGGCTCTGAGCACTATGGGACTTAACATCTGTGGTCATCAGTCCCCTAGAACCTAGAACTAGTTAAACCTAACTAACCTAAGGACATCACACATATCCATGCCCGAGGCAGGATTCGAACCTGCGACCGTAGCAGTCGCGCAGTTCCGGACTGAGCGCCTAGAACCGCGAGACCATCGCGGCCGGCTAAAAAATGGTTCAAATGGCTCTGAGCACTATGGGACTTAACTTCTGAGGTCATCAGTCCCCTAGAACTTAGAACAACTTAAACCTAACTAACCTAAGGACATCACACACATCCATGCCCGAGGCAGCATTCGAACCTGCGACCGTAGCGGTCGCGCGGTTCCAGACTGTAGCGCCTAGAACCGCTCGGCCTCCCCGGCCGGCGTACGGTATAAGATTAGGAAAAGGAAAAAGTATTTCTTACATCTGTGTGCTACAGTAGTACGTAAGATGAGCAAAATCGGTTACCCATTGGGTGTTTGCTTCCTTGGTCATTACAGGGGTAGCACGCAAAGCTTCAACGTAGGACTCACGTTCAGCAGAAGTCGATTAACAGACGGAAGGCGCCGGTGTAAAAGGGGCTTTTAGGGTTGACGAACTGAACAACGATAGCCGGGTAACGAAGGCCTATTAAAAATGTAGTGGAGCCCGGCGTGGAAGGCTTTATTTAGGTAGCGGGCTCGGCGCGGTCCCTCACCTCGGCGGCGGGCTGTGACGTCACACGCTGGAGACGCTGCCGGCTGCCGCACGTGTGGCGGGCGTGTTGTGACGGCGCGGCGCGGAGCGGCCGTTATGCAACGCGCCCAGCCTTGGCCCGGATCCGCCGCCGCCGCCGCCACAGCCGCAGCCGTCTGCCAAAATGTAATGCCGCGCGCCGCCGTCGGTCGTTTAGGCGGTTTTCCACACTCGCTCCCCCCGTCGGGCTCCTTGAAACCAATTCACAACGAAGTGAATGGAAACGAACACAAGCGAACGGGGCTTCACAGATAATTCGCTAGTGTTCAGTGTGCTAGTGTTTCTCTCCGTAAAACGAGCGTTTACATTGGAGGGAGCGCAAGAGAACACGCCGTATGGACGCTGCGTTATCCCTTAATTCACGAGGTGGGTCTTCCAGACCGCGCGAAAATTTTCGATCTTGCCCTCGAAGATCAGTTTTAGCGGAATGATTCTATACTAGGGATGGGAAAAACCGAGCGCTTAAAACCGAGACCAGTATTTTAGTTCTCAATAAACGGTATTTTTCGGTGTTTATTTGGTCTCTGTTACAACAGGTATTTGTAGTTGTTACTAATAGGCCCGGATCTAGGGGGGAGGCACACCGGCTTATCTGCCCCGGGCTGCAATTTTAGGGGGCGCCAAATTCATATTCTTGAAGAAAAAGCCTTGTTTCACAAAGCGCCTAGCATCGAACGTACGTTGGTCTATCGATTATTCATATGACTTTGGATCGCATTCCTGTTGGTTCTTGAACATTTTTGAACACAGTCTAAGTTGATTTCCGAACGAGCCAGAAGTTGACTTTCGAATGCGTGGATAGTGCACGTGATGTCTCTGTCAGGGTAATCCCCGTCGCATCTGGAAATAAAAAACTTTGCCGCAGACAAAAGGATACGGGACTATACGAGCTGTTCCGAATAAACCCGAAAGGGTGAATGCCAATCGCTGTTTGTTTATGTGGTTCATTGGGCGTGCGAATGACAAGCGTTCTTGTAATTACTAGCAAAATCAATAGATTCGGACTACCAGAGTGGAAATAAACGACTGAGAGGAGTAACAGGTAAGGAAGATTACATATTATCTCTACGGTGTATCCAAGACAATGGAACTTTGACGAAATTTTTTGCCAGATCGCCACACTACTGAGGGTCACTTGTACGGTCTCTGTTTAGCAGCCGCGTATGTTCTGTTGTCGGAATAGCGCGGAAAACCTGTAATAATGCCTAACCGGGGAATAAACGGGCGATAGCTGAACGGGCGGTTATGGAAGGTTAGTGAAGCCGACTGGAGAATACGTTTTGACAGTGGCAGGAATAATTGCAGAATTAGTTCACACTAAGGCTGTTTGTTAGAACGAGGAAGGAGAAGAAACAGGGAAATCACACAAATTATATGGAAGAGTACGACGATTCGTGCTACTGCTACTTTTCCATCTCATGCTTGAGAAACTGAAGCGTGTGAATGAAATGTGAAACTATTTCCTAACATAAAACGTTTTGCTAATAGTAAGCCTAATAGGCTTCGTCGTGTTATTTGCGTAAATGAGGTAGATAAAAATAACCATTTGTGCCAAAACAGTCTCGCTCATTTGGCGTGTGTTACAATTGCTGAAATGTTAGAAGGACCTATTTCGTTTTATCTAGCAGAATGTGGCAAAATAGACTTAATCAAATCGATAAACCACATCTGTATTGGGTACAATTCGTATTAACAGCTTTTTCAGTATTATACAACGACAATTTGATTTTTCATGTCGCAAAACGTTTGACGAACTTTGACTATGTAATAGATTCTTTCGCAGAAAGGAAATCAAGCCGTGTAAAGCTGTAGCAAGATTAGAGAGAAAATATGCTAAGGTTAGGATTGAAGAAATGTGTAGTCTTGCTTGTCTCTTGTTTTTACTGGTTTTATGTTTCGTATGTTAAATGTTATATCACAAAAAAGAGAAAGTTATTAGCTAATAGGCAATAAAGAGTGCAAATTTTCTGAAGAATTCTTAGTCTTCTGGTCACAAATAATCCCACCAAGTATTAATTGTGAGTCGTTTTTTAAGCGGGATAGGATGTCAAACCGGCAGACTAGGAGTAGGAGAGTCACCACACGACATTTCAGTTTCCGCTGCCCTCAATATAGGTTTGATGGCTTCCATTACAAAATATACACGTTTGAATACCACAGAGCAAAACACAATGACCTGTGATAGAAGAATGCTGTGTGAAGAGGCGTGGCTCTGCTCTTTGGCACACTTAAGACCAAATAACGTGCCTTACATTTCCTCGAACATGTATGTTTTATATGCTTAGAACCAGATGTGCGCTACAAAATGAATAAATATCTGGCACAATCTACTCAGCCAGTGTTTGACACATGATGATATGCTACAAAGTGAATGGAGCAGGCGAGCGCGCGCGCGCACACACACACACACACACACACACACACACACACACACACACACACACACACACACAATTTTTCCGTTGGTGGTAAACAACAGTTAATCATGATATCTTCAGCTCCTAAAAACTTGAGTAAAATCTTCATTCTGGTGGGGAGTTTTCGTCCATGAAGCTCTAAATTCTGCAGGAAATTGGCTGTAGCGTGGAATGCAGCCGAAAAACGATGTATTAGTCCGCATCACAATCAAATAGGGGTGAATCAGTTAGTTACAGTCGGTAGAGGTGCAGTCGGAACCGGGAACGGTTATAGCGGAGGCAGAACAAGGTGCCCAGAACTGTGGTACGTACCGAGAGAGTATCACGCTCGTGTAGCGATGCTTGGTAGTGTAGCTGCGTTTTGTCTTACCCTTTGTTGATACGATAGGCGCCATTTATTGTATCGCAAAGTTCCGATCTGCCGACGCACGTCTTGCAGGTTGTGTCGGCGGTGTTAGACAGGCAGTGACACAGACGTTAAGCAGCTTGCACGCATTCTTCACAGTTGCTACAATAGCTCTTCCGACCTTGGCCACCAGGGCTACTGGGCGGATGGCGTCAAGCGAATGTGGCATACTTTACCTGATATTACTGGACAAACTGGCTGCAGTGACAGCACAGCCGTGTTAACGCATGGGAAGCAGCTGGACAGCATACAGTCCAGTATTCTTAACGCTAGCTGAGTGCCACGTGCCACACATCTGTGCATCATTGCTCTGCATAGCGCAACCGTTGAACGTAGGACTCATAGAAAAACATGTACGGATCCATTTTCATCTGTATAAACCACAGAGAACTTCGGTTGTTGAATCTCGTATTTTCATTAATATATAATGTCCTTTGTCTTTTTAACGCGTTTTTCTTAGGCTGCCTCTTTTTGTTCGGTGCAAATTTTGCAGTTGATTTTAAACTGACTTCCCGACGAACTAGGGTCGGGAAATTTTAAGCATAACTCAGTACGGGATGAAAAAGCGATTTAACTCGCTTTCTTGTCGGTCTGTCCGGTGAGGGTGTTGGTTAAAACGATCGGTAACACCTGAGCTTGAAGTCTTCGCTGCCTTACAGGACGGCTGTGTTACGCGGGTAGTATCGGAATGTGCTTCAGGCGGCGTGCGAGCGGAGATGAAGGGCTGGTGCAGTGGGGGGGGGGGGGGGGGGCAGAGACTGAAAGAGGGGACACGACGAGATGTGTGCAATATATGACACGCGTACTCGGGAGAAGACACGGCTTAAAAGCTAATGTAATTGCAGTTTTTAAATAAAAATATAATTACGTCAAAATGTTTCAGATCCATTATAGATTTCACACACACAGCACCGAAAAGCAGAGAAAAATTATTTAAGTAAAACTAAATTTTTAATATAACAAGTTTTCAAATTGGAATATAAAATAATTTCTCCTGGCACCACACACATCCTTAACCACCTACAGATAGGCCTGAAAATTTGTTATTGTGAATCTTTAATAGCTACGGCAATGCTTGTAAGATTGATAACGAAAGATTTGGGCCACATGCAATAGGTAACAGTTACGGGGATAACTGTTCATGCACGAATTATGTACTGCAAGTGCCACACGTTTTTCTTTATAAATTTCACAAGTAATGGCAGCTATTAAAAATTCACAAGCATAAATTTACAGGACTCTGTATATGTTGTCATGAATCTGTATCTATTTGGTACTTTTTTTATTTAAACACTTATTATATTAATAATTTATTTTTATTTAAATAATTATTTGCGACTTTGCCGTCTCGATAGTTCATGTTAACTCGTTTATTTTTGCACATTCCTAAAACCAACCTCAGAGAGAACAATTTTTCTCAGAACTTACTGGAGGACGGGTTTCGAGGCTAGGCATTTGAGAACGGACTGAGTGTTGATGAAGCTGAAGGTGCCAGTTGTCTCACAGTAAAGCGATTCGCGCTCGTGGACTTACGGTAACTAGACGAGATCTGTTTATCTACCATCTATTAAAATAGTGTCGACATTAAGAATGATGAGATAACCTGCATTATGAGTGTCCTCAGTTTGATGTGCCGTAGGAGTTAGGTACAATTCTAGTCCTGTGATAGCTTTTGTGCGTCGAAATGCGTTAGTGTAGATGATCAGAATTAAGGTAGAATACCCCTGAGTTTACACTGTCCAGCCACATGCAAGGTTTCCCATTTATTTACCGAGTGCACTGTACAGCTTTTTCCATAACTCCTGTCGTAACTAGCACACCATCGACTTGCTCACACGTCCCAGCACGCTTTCCGTCAACACTATCACTGCCGTCGCCAGTTAATATAATTCTAACTATGAGCTTGCACTGTCAGGTAAGAACCCGCGCTACTTTGTGCTGGAACGTCGCTAAGTGCCTCATCACGTGAGCAGGGTGTGTGGTTCCGTTTGCCGTTCTGTAGGAAGGTGGCGTGGCAGGCACGCCAGGCCTAATAAGTAAAGTGCATATCAGCAAGTCGACGACATTAAGCGCGCTGTTGGTTTCGGCCTTCAGATCCAGCAAATTTTAGAGTGGATCTGAAACTGTTACTATCGATGCATAGTGCAGGTACATAAATACGACACGGAAAACTTAAGTCCATACCTTACAAGATAGGTACAGAAAAATGTACGTCCTACATTATGCAGTTTTGACGCGGTGCCAAATGGTGAAGAAAGCAAAAGTCGAGTGGATTTTAAACTGATTCGCCCAATGGTTTAGTAGGAAAAAATAGGTATATCACGATTATAAGAATTGTATAGTCCGATAAGTTAAAAGTATTGGCTTGCTTTGGCTTTAAAGGGCGCTATATTCTGACACATTTGAAATTTAAAATTGCACGCTTCCCCAATTAAGACCTATAAGTACTTCTTTAGATTTAATAAAATTAAAAATAGTTGAAGTTGTCGGTGCATCCGGGTCGAGAGTAAAGTTACATCCTCAAGCGTGAGTGGGCAAAAATTAAAACAGAATGAACTGAAGAGGGCGCTAGTGTCTCGGACACAACGTGGACCGCTGACAGGAACATTGGTTGCTAACACCTACATCAGGGTGTCCAATCCTCGGCCTAAAACTAGTATCAGTGCGGCCCAAGAAATGAACATTTTATCACACGATCGGTTAAAAAATAAACTAAAATTAAGAAAAATAAAAGTTTGTGTAGAGTTGGGATAAATTGAATATTTTGGATTTGAAACTTCCGCCACACGATGCTGTTCTCTCATTGCTCCATCCCGATTTTTTTTTTTTTTGTCGGTTATTGGTACTGTTAAGCATATTACGTGCTGCCTGCAAATATTCGTTTTTCCAGTGTGGCCCAGGTAAGCTAAAAGGTTGGAAACCCCTGATCTAGATGCAGCTACGAACTTGCGGCGTATCTTTAAAGGAAGTTGTCAGTAATTAGGCAGTATGTTTCCTAGAAACTGGTGTTTCTTAATATTCACCGCTCGTTTAGCGTCTTTTTCATCGATTTTTCTTTCAGGTGGGAGTAAATTTGCAGTCCTTCATATGTGCCCATGAAGTATCCCTTCTTCATTGCTTGAACAATTATGAGATTGTTTTAATACTAATGTCGAAAGTGTTAGAATATAGCTACTTTTAAAGCTGAAGCATGCCAATACTTTTCACGTATCCATCTGTACGTAAAACGTAAACACCGTCCACAGGCCGTGGCGGGCCCAGCGGTACCGACCGGCCGCCGTGTCATCCTCAGCCCATAGGAGTCACCGGATGCGGATGTGGAGAAGCATGTGGCCAGCACACCGCTCTCTGACCGTATATCAGTTTCCGAGACCGGAGCCGCTACTTCTGAATCAAGTAGATCCTCAGTTTGCCTCACAAGGGCTGAGTGCATCCCGCTCGCCAACAGCGCTCGGCTGACCGGGTGGTCACCCATCCAAGTGCTAGCCCACCCCGACAGCGCTTAACTTCGGTGATTTAACGGGAACCGGTGATACTACTGCGCAAGGCCGTTGGCTTTATCCAACTGTACAGCTCTCATAATTGACACGCGTATTTTCCTGCGATCAGAGGCGCCTTGTCACTGATGGCGCGGCGCCTCCCGCCGGAGGTTCGAGTCCTCCCTGTGTGTGTGTTGTCCTTAGCATAAGTTAGTGTAAGCAGTGTGCAAGTCTAAGGACCGATGACCTCAGCAGTTTGGTCCCATAGCAATTTACACACATTTGACCATTTTTGAACTTTTAGGTCCACCCGACTTCTACTTTCGTAATCATTTGACCTTGCTTCAACCAGCCTAGTGAAAGATACATATTTTTTCTGTACCTATAAGGTACATGTGAAAGCTTCGTTTTTGGTGTACTACTGTACACAATATTCATACATCCAACGTTAACTGTTGACTAACCCAATGGCCAAACGAAAAGATATAATTTCGTCTTTAAATTACCTGTACTTTCTACGGGTGGTTTTGCCATTCCACCCGCTGTAAATGACCTGACATAGTATTGGGCAGTCCCAGAACCTAAGTGATGTCGAGAACTGACGTTAAATATTTCCGCACTACATACCAGGATAATACCTTCCGCAAAACATTTTGATTGTATTGTTTCGACAGCAGTCGAGTGTTGCTAAGTTTACTTATTTAACCTGGTGGAATTACCTCCTTTCGGTGATGAAGTTCTAGTGTACGGGAAAGTGTCGTGGTGTGGCTGTAGGAGCGTACGAGGTGACTTTGTAGAATTTCTGTTTGATGTGATGAATGGCAGCTTGCTCTTAAAGTGGAAAAATGTAAGTTAATGCAGATTGCATAACGTTGGAAAGCGATATGAAGTGCAATGAGCACGTGAGGTCGGTAGTAGGGAAGAAAATGTTTGACGTCGGTTTATTGGGAGAACTCTTGGAAAGTGTAGCTTATCTACAAAAGAAGACCGCGTAAAGTACACTAGTGTGACCCATTTTGGAGTACTGCTCGAGTGGTCGGGATTTTCATCAAGCCGTACTAAAGAAAGACATCGAAGCGATTCAGAGGCGTGCTGTTAGATTTCTTAACTTGTAGATCCGATCAACACGCGGGTATTTTAGAGATGCTTTGTGAACCCTTGTGCATAGCGGCACGTCAGCGATATTCCATGCCTTTCTCGCTCTTCACGGCAAGCCATTCTGGGCTTACATTTCTGCAAGATAATCGCTTATGAAAGTTCAAGATACCACTCTATGTAATGGTCGCCTCATCAGTGAATAGGATGGATGACACAAATCCCAGAGTCGTCGTTGCCTGGTGAAGAAACCAGTGACAAAACTGTTCCCAGTGTGGAAAGTCTTTCGCTAGTAAGCCCTGCACACGCTGTAAGTGATAAGTGCAGTAACAGTTGTCGTGCAGAATCTTCCACACGTTCGTCTGGCTTGTCCTGTACAGGCGGGCCAACTGCCTGGTGCTGACATGGCGGTCGCCTTCCACAGTGTTAATCACATTTTCCTGCAAGTCTGGTGTCCGAACATTTCGGGGACGTCCTTGAGATTTTCTGCTTCGTGAAATGACCCGTCTCAGACAAGCGGCGAGATGGGGTTACAAACATTTAATGCTGTGGTCGTTATCGGCGCGAATAGGTGTCCTGATACAACTTTGCTGCCTGCCGCTCATTGTCATTTGTCTTTCCGTAACATCATGTCGGCAGTCTCTCGATTCGAATAAGGAATCTTGTTTACGACGCTGTATCACATCCACTAGAAGGTGAGTCAGCTAGAGAAGTGAATCGGACACAACATTGCCAATTGCTATAGCGAAGAGATCACTAGGAGGAAACCATGCATACTGCAACTGTAGCCGTATGGTACAGCGCGTTTTAGACCGCAGTCTCTGTAACGAAGTACGATTGAATAAATGGTCTCTAGCATGGAAACTCTGCATTTCCGGACATAAGTTCATTAGAGCTCTCATCGATGAATCGCTAGCGTTTGTCCACTGTTGAAAAAATCACCCGGTATATTTTCCTTACCGCGTGACTTACGCGCAACATCACGAGACCGTGTCCTACCTCGTGGTGGGCAATGGCCACAATTCTTTGGCTCATTAGTATACGCACGCTGTTCCGTTGCCGACACATTATGTATCCATTTCTGTGAAGTGGAATGTGTTCATGGTATGTGCGTTGGTGGGAATTTAATGAGAGTCCCCGTATGGCTTCCAGTTACACAGTGCAGTTACAAAAATGGTTCAAATGGCTCTGAGCACTATGGGACTTAAGATCTGAGGTCATCAGTCCCCTAGAACGTAGAACTACTTAAACCTAACTAACCTAAGGACATCACACACATCTATGCCCGAGGCAGGATTCGAACTTGCGACCGTAGCGGTCGCACGGTTCCAGACTGTAGCGCCTAGAACAGCTCGGCCGCCCTGGCCGGCAGTGCTGTTACAGATGGTGCTCAAACATCCTGAGCTTATGGTCGCCGGTCGGAGTGGCCGTGCGGTTCTAGGCGCTACAGTCTGAAGCCGAGCGACCGCTACGGTCGCAGGTTCGAATCCTGCCTCGGGCATGGATGTGTGTGTTGTCCTTAGGTTAGTTAGGTTTAATTAGTTCTAAGTTCTAGGCGACTGATGGCCTCAGAAGTTAAGTCGCATAGTGCTCAGAGCCAGAGCTTCTTATGCTCACACAGAACCACTTGAAGAACAGTGAAATTTCTCACGCAGTGCTGTAGGTAAGGCGCGCCTACCTATCTTCTCTCTCTCTCTCGCTCCCCCCCCCCCCCCCAAGTCTTTCAAATAACAGCTAATTTACTGCGTGCCTGGACAGTTATGAGACCCACGTGGTCGTTTCACTGTTCCTTATACTTTCTATCCAGTTTCGGTGCTGTTTTTTGCCGACATCAGTGGTAATTTTGTCCTAGTATCAGTTCTAATTTAATGCCAGTATCAGTGCCATGTATAGTGCCAAATTAGGTGCTATTTTTTTGCCCAATTTGCTGTTATTTTTTGCTAAATTTGGTGTTTGTTTTGCGAATTGTGATGTTATTTTTGTTTGTCAAATTCGGTTTAATTTCTTATCAATTTCACTTATGTTTTGTCGATTTCGCTGCTTTTTTATCATTTAAGTGTTATTTTTTCGAATTTCGGTGCTGTTTTTGACGTCACATTGAGGAACGAACTGTCAGTTTCAGATCGTACACGAACGTTAGCCTTGAGGAAGTAAGAAGTCAAAATGCAGTTTCTGTATTCAATAATTATCAGTTACGATTTTGGTGTATGCCATCATCAGATTAATAACGTTTTTCTAAGCAGAAATTACAAATTTCGCGATATTTCGTAAAAATCACCGAATTCGTGTTATTTTTCGCAAAGTTGCGAATTTCCCGTTATCGTTTTCGCAAAATTTTTCTACCCCTAGCCACAGAGAAGCCAAAGGGAATGTGTTCGGCACTGATGACTATGTCATACCATTTGGAGAGAAAGAAATGAAGCTATTCCTGAAGCACTGTAGAGTAAGAAGTGAAACATGAAATGCCTTAGGCAAGATAAAGCTCTCATCAATACCATAATACTGTACTGAGCATAAGCCATTCAGGTCCGTTTTTGTACCTCGACCAAAAACACAAAGCGATTGACAGTCGAGCGTGGGAGGGGCGATGTTTTCGGTTCACGTTTGGTTTACGGGGACGATTACAAGAGCGCCCACATAGCAATGCTAAAACAAGACTTTTTGTGTTAAACTGTTATCACGACCCTTGTTAGGCCGTAGCGCATTTCCTATTGGAAGTGCCGCAGCCGTCCTCTGGCCTCTGAACTGACGTACCCTGCCAGCTGCAGGCAAGTTTGTGATAGTTCTGCGGAGTGGCACTTGTGTGGAGATGGAATGTTTTTCTTTTTTTTCACATTTGTTTTCTTTGCCGGACGACAACCAAACTGTCACATTCCAACCCAACCTACACCCGTCTGTACGTGGGTAAACCATCATCAAACCCGTAAAGGCAATATAAAGCGTTTCGTTACAGGATAATTTAGTAATCGCGAAAGCGTTACGGAGATGATTGATAGACTCCAGTGGAAGACTCTGCAGGAGAGACGCTCAGCAGCTCGGTACGGGCTTTTGTCGAAGTTTCGAGAACATACCTTCACCGACGAGTCGAGCAGTATATTGCTCCCTCCTACGTATGTCTCGCGAAGAGACCATGAGGATAAAATCAGAGAGATTAGAGCCCACACAGAGGCATACCGACAATCTTTTTTGCCACGAACAATACGAGACTGGAATAGAAGGGAGAACCGATAGAGGTACTCAAGGTACCCCCCGCCACACACCGTCAGGTGGCTTGCGGAGTATGGATGTAGATGTAGATAAAAAGAAAGTAACTGGTCTAAATTATGTGAATCTTTCGAGATAAATTAAAACTAATTCCTAAACGCGTGTAGTAGTGCCTTGCTGCCAGACAGGAAATAAGTTGTTAGTGTGCCTGTATGCTGCCCCTCTGCCTCTGAAAAGCCGCTTATCCCAGCAAGAGCCTCACACCCAGCACAAGTGCGACTGCGCGGCGTTGTTCCAGCTCCCTTATAGGCGGACCTACAGTTTAATGCGGAATTCGAAACACGTTACAACGCGGCATTTTTCTGATGTGCGAAACATTGGCGTAGCGAGCGCAGCGTTAGCTGGCAGAAAATTCGTCGTGTCCACTGAGCCTTTAACCGCAACCCCCTTGGCTTTGTTCGCCCGCACCTCGTGGTCGTGCGGTAGCGTTCTCGCTTCCCACGCCCGGGTTCCCGGGTTCGATTCCCGGCAGGGTCAGGGATTTTCTCTGCGTCGTGATGGCTGGGTGTTGTGTGCTGTCCTTAGGTTAGTTAGGTTTAAGTAGTTCTAAGTTCTAGGGGACTTATGACCACAGCAGTAGAGTCCCATAGTGCTCAGAGCCATTTTGAACCTTGGCTTTGTTCGGACACAAACTTACGAGAAACCTACACTACTAGTGCGTATCATTCCACTCTTTGGAGAGGGCTTTCCATACAGTTCCGCTGTGCCGACTAAAGAACAAAATCTGAATGTACAGAAACGGTTTGACGATCCTAAACAGCTTCTAGCAGACAGAGTACAGCTTCTCATTAAGAACAGACAGCCGCGCGGGATTAGCCGAGCGGTCTCAGGCGCTGCACTCATGGACTGTGCAGCTGGCCCCGGCGGAGGTTCGAGTCCTCTCTCGGGCATGGGTTTGTGTGTTTGTCCTTAGGATAATTTAGGTTAAGTAGTGTGTAAGCTTAGGGACTGATGACCTTAGCAGTTAAGTCCCATAAGATTTCACACACATTTGAACATTGAAGAACAGACAGATTCTTCAAACATTCTCTGAACAGCCAAAGAAATTGGTTCACCTGCCTAATATCGTGTAGGGCCCCCGCGAGCTCGCAGAACTGTCGCAGCACAACGTGGCGTGGACTCGACTAATGTCTGACGTAGTGCTGGAGGGAACTGACACCGTGATTCCTGCAGGGCTCTCCATAAATCCGTAAGAGTACGGGGGGGGGGGGGTGAAGATCTCTTCTAAACAGCACGTTGCACGGCATCCCAGATATGCTCAATAGTGTTCATGCCTGCGGAGTTCGGTAGCCAGCGGAAGTGTTTAAACTCACTAGAGTGTTCCTGAAGCCACTCTGTAGCAATTTTGGACGTGTGAGGTGTCGCATTGTAATGCTGGAATTGCCTAAGACCGTCGGAATGTTCAAATGTGTGTGAAATCTTATGGGACTTATCTGCTAAGGTCATCAGTCCCTAAGCTTACACACTACTTAACCTACATTATCCTAAGGACAAACACACACACCCATGCCCGAGGCAGGATCGAACCTCCGCCGGGACCAGCCGCACAGTCCATGACTGCAGCGCCTCAGACCGCTCGGCTAATCTCGCGCGCCCGTCGGAATGCATAATGGACATGAATGGATGTAGGTGATCAGACAGGATGCTTACATACGTGTCACTTGTCATAGTTGTATTTAGACGTTCTAGGGGTCCCATGTCACACCAGCTGCACTCGTCCCTCGCCATTACACAGTCTCCATCAGCCTGAACAGTCCCCTGCTGACATGCAAGGTCCATGGAGTCACGAGATTGTCTCCATGCCCGTACACGTCCATCCGCTCGATACAATTTGCAACGAAGCTCGTCCGACCAGACAGCATGTTTCCAGTCATCAACAGTCCAATGTCGGTGTTGACGGGCCTAGGCGAGGAGTAAAGATTTGTATCGTGGAGTCATCAAGGGTAGACGAGTGGGCCTTTGGCTCAGAGTGCCCATATCGATAATGTTTCGTTGAATGGCTCGCACGTTGACACTTGTTGATGGTCCGGCATTGAAATCTGCAGCAGTTTGCGGTAGGGTTGCACTTCTGTCACGTTGAACGATTCTCTTCCAGTAGTCGTTGGTCCCGTTCTTGCAGGATCGTTTTCTGGCCAGAGCGATGTCGGAGATAAGATGTTTTACCGGATTCCCGATATTCACGGTATACTCGTGAAATGGTTGTATGCTAAGATCCCTTTTTCATTGCATGCCGTGTCCCGTCGCACGTGCGCCGACTGTAAGACCACGTTCAAACCCACTTAAATCTTGAGAACCTGCCATTGTAGTAGTAATAACCGATGTAACAACTGCACGAGACACCTGTTGTCTTATATAGGCGTTGCCGACCGCAGCGCCGTATTCTGCCTGTTCACATCTCTCTGTGTTTGAATATGCATGGCTATATGAGTTTCTTTGGCGCTTCAGAGTATTTTATGAAGTTTCAATTTATGTTTTCCGTGTCTGTATGAGAAATACACTTCTGCAACGTGTGACGCGTAGAGCACACTGACCGACGAGAAATCCTGCATTACCCTTTGGTCTGGCAAATTGTGGCTTAATATACTACTGATTCAGGTTACCCTCCATTCAGAGGCTGTTGCACGCAGCGACTGTTATTTGTTAAATAATAGATTTCAGCTATCAGTCGTCCTTTGGAATTTTTATTGGCAGATCTAGATTTCAGCTAGAAGCTAGCCATTCCCATTCTCATATTACTGATCGGGAATGACGTTATTTGCATCATTATTTATCGAAATTTGACATGGGCTGTCCAAGCCTGTCCCTCGCCGATTAAAATTTAAATACAAATAGTAGATAGTCAAACAACATATGAAATTCACAACTTCATAAAAATGCATGTCTTTTTTTCACTTTTCAAGTGTCGTATAAATTAAGTATGATGACCAGTGACGAAGACACTATTGATTAAAAAGTAAGTGTTAGCGGGATTTGAACCGCCGCCTCGTCCACGACCCCCTTGTAACGAGCGAATGCAACCACTTGGCCACAATGACGTCTTACTAGTGGCACCTTTCACACATATATTAGTTACGTAATAGACGCGTAAAACTTGTTTTGCGATTGTCTCGGAATTGCCAGGATGGTACACCTTACCTCTTGCGCATTATGTTGTTTTAATGGCCCACTAACGGTGTGCAAAGTTTGAAGTAAATCCGTGATCCCAACGCCGTGGCCTTCCCTTGTTATTAAAAATTTTTCAAAAATATCTGTACAGTGATAGCCGTATCGGATGTTTAGCCTGTTTCCTTAATATTGACGATGATTTATTTTGTGTAAAGTGGATCAGAAAATGTGTGTTAATTTTTGCTGTGTTGTTGTTATTGCTGTTGTTGTTGTCTTTCGTCCGAAGTTTGGTTTTGTGGAGCAGTGTACGTTAGTGTATCGTGTAGAAGCCTCTTCATCTCTGAGAAACTATTGCAACCTACGTCCATTTCATCCTACTTACTGTTTCATGCTTAAGTCTCCCCCCCCCCCTTAGAATTTTTTTAGCACACTGGACTCTCATTCGGGAGGACGACGGTTCAATCCCGCGTCCGGCCATCCTGATTTAGGTTTTCCGTGATTTCCCTAGATCACTCCAGGCAAATGCTGGGATGTTTCCTTTGAAAGGGCACGGCCGACTTCCTTCCCCATCCTTCCCTAATCCGAGCTTGTGCTCCGTCTCTAATGACCTCGCTGTCGATGGGACGTTAAACACCAATATCCTCCTCCTCCTCAGAATTTTTACCTACCAGACTGCACTCCAGCACTGATCTCACTATTCGTTGATGCCTCAGTATGCGTTCTTTCAACCGATCCCTTCATGTAATCAAATTGTGACATAAATTTAGTTTCTGCCCAATTCTGTTCGCTACCTCCTCATTATTTATCCGATAAACCCATAAAATCTTCATCATTCCTTCTATTCAACTTGTCTAAACTGTTTATCGCCTGCGTTTCATACAGTTTTACTGAACACTTTCAAATATCTTTGTTGTACAGTGAGACGCAGCAACGACGCAATGAAACGCTGTCTCTTTCGTTTCTTGTGGACGTTTCACCCTCCAACCGTTTCATTTAATCCCATCATTTCTTCTGGAAGTTTCATCCTCCAACCGTTTCATTTAATCCCATACGAAAAGTGTATGCAAGATGATGGATGGCAGTGAACCCAAAGCGTCGGACTGTTGCATATGTCGCAACGCTCGTGTGTGGTCTGGCATAATCATGGGTGCACAGTGTGTGGAAGAACTTATCGAATTCGACACTCGATTACAGTACGCCGTTTTTCAGGAACCACCGGCAAGTTACACGCTACAATTCGGCGACAGTACTTTTCAGCACGCCCTCGTAAAATAACGAAGTGCTAAGGCAAAGGCAGAGTGCAAACTGAGAGCTCCAGTATTAGGTTCGCAAATAAAAATCACCTTTTTCTTGTTGCAAAATGATTTATTTGTTCCAGTCGCGTTTCGTCTTTTACTTTAAGACATTTTTAGAGGACTCAAGAATGATACAGTTTTGTTTTCATGTATGAGTTTTGTAAATTATAAAACACTTCACGTCTTACTTTTTTTACGTAAATAAAAGATTACTTACAGTTATTCGAGTTTTTGGCAGGCATGTGGATTTCCCCTCATCTGTTCACATGCTGAAGGTCGGACTATAGCTTCAGTTACGGACATAAACACATCTCCAAGTTACGACCTGTTTTCTTCACAATTTTGATGTCCCTTGCGCCAAATGGTGTGGAGCACTATTATTCTTCTGTCACTGGCTGCAAATATTTCACAGAAAACTAAATTTCGATCAAATAAATCTAGTTTTCGGTAAAATATCTGCAGCTAGTGACAGATGAATAGTAGTGCTCCACAGGAATTGGTGCAAGGAACATCAAAATTGTAAAGAAAAAAAGGTCAGCAGTCCTCTAGACTTAGAACTACTTAAACCTAACTAACCCTGGACATCACACACATCCATGCCCGATGCAGGATTCGAACCTGCAACCGTAGCAGCAGCGCGTTTCCGGACTGAAGCGCCTAGAACCGCTCGGCCACATCGGCCGGCCAGGTTATAATCCGACCTTTCAGCATGTGACCAGATGAGGGGAAATGCAGATGCTTGCCAAAAACTCGAATAACTGTTAGTAATCGCATATTTACGTAATAAAAAACAAGACGAGAACTATTTTACAATTTACAAAACGCAGTTGTGAAAACAAAACAGTATCATTGTAGACTCCACTAAAGATGCTTTAAAGTAAAAGGCGAAACGCAACTGAAACAAATAAAATGTATTGCAGCAGCAAAAAGATGATTTTTATTTAGCGAAACGTATATTTGTGTGCTTGCTGCGGATGATGGTAATGCGAACAAACGTGAGAGCTCTAAACCTGAAACGTGCTCAGGGAAACTCGCACACTCCGGTTTTAACACCTGCGCGTCCGGGACGAATCACATTTTCGTTCATTAGACTGCACGGCCGTGTTTGCCTGCACTGTTGTGGTCCGGTGCATATGTACAGTTGTACCATAATCTACACGGTGGAGACATCTTTATTTGGAACGACTTCGTCTGTTTGCACCAAGCGCCCATTCGTGTTAACAGACCTGCGCAGTTCTCCCATTCACACGGCCCCATTTGACTGCACGCGGGCGAGCCCTTGAGGTCTATGTGTGTGCAAGCGGCCTGGCCTACGCGGAGTGTTTGAGCACCCGCGGACCTCGTGCGTCACGGCGCGTGGCGTCGCGACGCGTACGTCAGCCGCCGGTTTACGGTACATAACGCCTGGCGGGCGCCATCTCGGCTCCGAGTCACGTCAGCCGCCGATGTGGAGAGGCTGCGAGGGGCCGGCCGGCCACTGAGGCGCGCTGCTGCGAACAGCAACGTGCTGCACTCGTCTGGCTCATGTCTGCCAGTCACTCGTACAAAAATGGCTCTCGGCGCGATAGGTGACGGGAGTCGCCGGTTCGATGCAAGTCGGTGTATGACTTCCTTAGACCACCCGTGACGTCATGATACTGTAACCGTGGCCAGCGATATACACTGGCCTGAGCGCACACCTGTGTGACGTCAACATTGTAGTGTTACTGGCGGAAGCCTGAGGCCCGTATTACGCTGTGAAAGATGTTTGTCAAACTTCTTTGACCAGACGACTTCACTGGATCTTTTACGCGATTGTAAAATTTTTCGTCATAGTTGTTCGGGAATGGGAACCGAACAGTTAATCACCTCTGCAACAGCATATGCTGGTGGCGAGCGCAAATTTACTTTTATCTTAAATGTACTGTTTTCAGTAACGCTTTCTACATTACAATGGCGAAATATTGTGCACCATTTCATTGTAACGAAAGTAGGTGGAAGAAAATAATAATTCGTTCCACAGGTAAATTTGTTTGAAAAGACAAAGTAAATGCGTTCTTTCTTTGCGAGAGAAAGTCAGCGAATTACAGGCTGAAGCTAAGTCGTGACATCATTACCAATCTGATGCAAATGGTTTTCTAATTGAGCGTTTATCTGTGTCCAAATACCACGTATTGAATTAGAGGCTCATTATGTAGACTGATTCGAAAGGCAGGTCCCATAGGACAAAGGCGGATCCACGAAATAAACAGGAACGATCACTCGAAACAAAATTAGTCTAGTAAACCTGGGCTCTAAAATGCATACCGTAAGAGCTGTGAGCACTTATTCAGTTAAAGAGATTGGTCTCAATCTAGCGAAGATAAACAAGTGTTTAGAGTTCTTAAGATATGTATTGTAGAGCCTATGTTTACTAGAGTTTTTTGCTTTGAATGATCGTTTGAGTCATATCCCTGGATACGATTTTGTTCTATGGGCCAATACTGCTGAGTGATGTGAATAAAACATAGTCTACTTAGTGGGCTGTAGGGCCTGGATTTAGCGTCGAGTACTTGTTAAGTGAATAATTACGAGCTACGTCTACGTAGAGGTGTCCTATTCAGTCGGGAAATGCAATTAGATTGTACAGGGATAGATACAAACCAGGGGGCAAGATACAACTTATTTTTCACTGTGAGTCAGTGTTCTGTTCGCGACAAATCACAGCTACTCTGTATCTACGCCGCCGCCCCCCCCCCCTCCCCACCCCATCTCTACCCATTGTATGTATATCTAACGTTAGTTGCTTGTAGGGGATGGTGACGCATAGGTCGTGCTAGCCATTTATCGACGTGTCTTTTCAATGAAAGTGAAGATGCCAATTGGACCGCAATTAGGAAAACACTGTTTCTCAATTTGGTATCTGAGCACACGATTGTGTTACAAAAATCTAGAATGCTGAAGGTACTGCTGAAAAGGAGGGATTGAATACTGTTGCACAGGAATACTCCCACAGAACTGGCAAACAGTACAGTGTTGCACAGGTTAATAAACTGTTCACTAATGTGAAGAGTCAAATAAAAAATAAATTCTATCTAAAGGAAACAGGAAATAAACCGATTAGGAAGAGGATTTATTGGTTTTGCTCCCTCAAGAAGAAGGTCGTGTTTTTAGAGAGGTTCCAGGGGCTATTTCGGTTGATATCAAGGACATACCTTCGCCAGCGAGGTCTCCGAATTTCTCCACAGCTGAGAAAGTTTCGAGCACTGTGGGCAGGGCCCTCCAATCAGTTTGGGATTTTTGACGATCTGAGCCGCTAGTTGGACAGAATTTGGCACGATGTCCCTCAGAACAACATCCAACAACCCTGTCAATGAATGCCAAGCCGAATAACTGCTTGCATGATTAACTTAGAAATGCATGTATAATAAATTGATCAATTTCATTCGTTATTGTTCCCAAAGAGTAAACGCTGACACGCATTTCATTGTTATGGTGGGAAATACATTTTGTAAATTACAGGATTAAATGAAGAGATGTCTTCAAGCGTAAAAGTAACTTCCGTCGTATCCCAGGGACGTGTTACAGGACCATTACTATTCACAGTATATTATAATGACCTAGTGGATATTCTCTGAACTTCTATGAGGCATTTTGCGGGTGGTGCTTTCGTGTACAGAGAAGTCGCAACGGTAGAATATTGCAGGGAAACGCACGAAAACCAGTCTAGGACCGACGCTCGGTGGAGGAATTGACAGTTGACCCTCGACCTAAACAGATGCAACATACTGCGCATAAATAGGCAGAAAGACCCATTACTGTATGTTTATACGAATGCCGAACAGGCTCTGCAAGTAGTCGCGTCCATTAATGTCTGTGATCATGCGTACGGAGCGAATACAAAGTGGAACGACCACAGAAAAACTAATCGTAGGAAATGCAGGGGCCAGACTGAGATTCCTTAGAAGAAGATTATGGAAATGTGATCCATGCACAAAGGATGAAGCTTACAAAACCCTCGTTCGATTAATAACTGAATATTGCCAGTTAGTATGCGATCCGTACCATATAGAACTGATGGACGAAATAGGGAAGATCCAAAAAAGAGCAGTGGGTGCAGTCTATTGTTAAAATTCTGAGAGCGTGCGTTCCAAGTATCAGCCGATATATTGTTTCCGAGAGCACAAAAAATGCGAATATGTTCCTGTTCTCCCGCGCCCGGGTTCGATTCCCGGCGGGGTCAGGGATTTTCTCTGCCTCGTGATGACTGGGTGTTGTGTGATGTCCTTAGGTTAGTTAGGTTTAAGTAGTTCTAAGTTCTAGGGGACTGATGACCATAGATGTTAAGTCCCATAGTGCTCAGAGCCATTTTTTTGTTCCTGTTTGTTTAAAAGACTCGGACTGTAAAGTGGGGTACCAGCTGCCGTATTATACCTTCTTGAGCATATTTAAGAAATTTTCCAAAAACATTGACATGCGAAAATATTCGCGCTCTTTTTAACACGCAGTTCGTCTCTTACTCCCACAAGCTCCCATAGGTCTAACTCGCTCATATCCACCTATTCCGTCGCTCTGAGTCGCTCATACCCATCCACTCCCAGCTGCCCCTCCTTCCTACTGTTGCTGTGTCTTCTCAGTGTTACTAACCCCCTCTCTTCCTCGTCGTCGTCGTCATATACCCTGTCTTTCACTATCACAGGCTCTCATCCACTTCCACTTTCTGCTTCTCTTTTTTCGTCCCCTCCCCCCCTGTCTCCTTCACTCTCTTTATACCTCCTCTCACACCGTCTCCTTCACTTTTTTCGTGGCTCTGTTCTGTCACTGTCAGCTATGTTCTACTGCCACTGTCTCCCTCGTTTTCTGTCACACTGCCGTTGTCTCCTTCGCTCTTTCTATGCCACAACCACTGTCCGCTATTATTACTTTTCTGTCTTTTTGTCAGTGCCACTGTCTTCTTCTTAGCATAGAGAAGGGCGAATATGTTCGCATCACAAAATTTGTAAAGGCGCTGAGTAAGGTAGAATGAGGCTGCTGGTATCCTACTTTTCAGTCAATCTTTTAAATGAACAGGAACATACTCGCACTTTTCGTGCAACGGTAGGAACATTTTGCCGCTGGTTCCCTTCTTTTGCCTGCTACGGCAGGGCATGTAATTCATACGAAAAGAAATGTATTGGTCAGTGAAATTTAGTTTGTTTATGTGTAAGTGAAGTAACGCAAACCCAATTTTACACCTCACAAATGATTCTAAGTGCAAAAATATGTTGCATGTTTTTCAGTACTATAACAAACGGTTCCTAGATGATAAAGGAGATACGTTGCATAATATTTCTTCCTGTATGTCACTTTATAAACTAGTTTTCGCCTCGCACCGGACTTTACATGCGTGTTTTACGTGTACAAGTAGCGTAACGTTGAATCTCTGTATATCGGAAACGGATAAAGATAACAATAGCCAGTTGTTGTGCATAGCCGTCTTGGAATCCTCGGTTGGGTTTTGGTCCGCGTGAGGGCGAAAATATGTTAAAAAGAACCCTTTTTTTGGGTTTGGCAGGGAACCGCCCATGAACTAATGGTGCCTCCATAAGTTCCATGAAGACCACGGTAATACAAAAGAACTAACCGATTTGAAGCAGGAGGGACTGTGTAATATTCGTACTGTGTGGTCCTATAGTGTAGGATGGTGACACTAAGACGATCCTTTTGTTGGGTATACAAATGGCCCCTGGCACAAGGGCTATCCAGAACACTTGATCCTACCTAAACCCGAGGTATGGCCACCGGAAAATGACGTTTTTATACACAGCATTCTGCAACACATTGAGTACACATGCTATCGCATGCATTCCGATAGTCGTATACAAAGTGTGTCAGGTCCTCCTGGACGTTTGCGTCGGTCTGTTGGTCGCGCCACGAGATGCAAACTATCAGAAGGTCTGTGCACACGGGTAGAACGAGTGACTGCGTCGTCTTGTCGAACAAGAATATCGTTGTCAGCGTGGTAAGGTGAACAAATTCCTTAGTGTGTAGGCTGTAGCGTCGCCGCCGACGAGCTGCTGGCGCGAGGAAAAGTACGGCGGCAAAGCGAGAGTGCTGTGAGGCGAGCTCGGCGGCAGTGACCTGGGAACCTTGAACCCCCCACCGGAACCGCCGACAGCTGCGCGGGGCGCACGCTCCTGCGCCCGACCCCGGGCCTGGGCCTGCCTCGCGCTCTTCCCCACTGTGTCGCTGTTGCCGTGTTCAGCCCGAGGACTGGTTTACCGCGCTTATCTATCGTGTGCGAGCCCCCGTGTCTCCAGATAATTACTGCAACCTTCATCTGTTTGAATCTGCTTACTGTATCCGTTCTATGCTCTCCGTTTACGAGTTTTCTCTCCCACACTTCTTTCCATTACCATATTGACTACTCGTTCTGCCTCCTGATCTGTTTTCTCAACCGATCCCTTCTTGCAGTGCTTCAGTCTGGAACCGCGCCACCGCTACGGACGCAGGTTCGAATCCTGCCTCGGGCGTGGATGTGTGTGATGTCCTTAGGTTAGTTAGGTTTAAGTAGTTCTAAGTTCTATGGGACTGATGATCTCAGATGTTAAGTCCCATAGTGCTCAGAGCCATTTGAACCATTGAACCTTCTTTTAGTCAAGCTTTGCCGTCAATTTCTTGTTCCCGATTCGATTCATTACCCGCTAATTAATCTTCAGCATTCTTCTGTGGCAACACATTTGAAAAGCTGCTATTCTCTCCTTCCCTCAGCTATTTATCGTCCACTAGTCTGTTCCGTACGAGGCTACACTCCATACAAACACTTTCAGAAAAGACTGCTAACACTTAAATTTACAGTTCATGTTAATTTCTTTTTTTCAGAAACACTTTTCTTGCTATTGCCAATCTGCATTTTCTTTCCCACTTCGACGGTGATCAGTTTTTTTTTCCCCTAACAGCAAAACTCATTTACTGCTTTTAGTGTGCCATTTCCTAATACACTACTGGCCATTAAAATTGCTACACCACGAAGACGACGTGCTACAGACGCGAAATTTAACCGACAAGAAGAAGATGCTGTGACATGCAAATGATTAGCTGTTCACAGCATTCACACAAAGTTGGCGCCGGTGGCGACACCTACAACGTGCTGGCATGAGCAAAGTTTCCAACCGATTTCTCATACAGCAGTTGACCGGCGTTGCCTGGTGAAACGTTGTTGTGATGCCTCGTGTAAGGAGGAGAAACGCGTACCATCACGTTTCCAAGTTTGATAAAGGTCGGATTGTAGCCTATCGCGATTGCGGTTTATCGTATCGCGACACTGCTGCTCGTGTTGGTCGAGGTCCAATGACTGTTAGCAGAATATGGAATCGGTGGGTTCAAGAGGGTAATAAGGAACGCCGTGTTGGATCGCAACGGCCTCGTATCACTAGCAGTGGAGATGACAGGCATCTTATCCGCATGGCTGTAACGGATCGTGCAGCCACGTCTCGATCCCTGAGTCAACAGATGGGGACGTTTGCAAGACAACAACCATCTGCACAAACAGTTCGACGACGTATGCAGACCGTGGCTGCGGTTACCCTTGACGCTGCATCACAGACAGGAGCGCCTGCGATGGTGTACTCGACGACGAACCTGGGTGCACGAATGGCAAAACGTCATTTTTTGGAATGAATCAAGGTTCTGTTCACAGCATCTTGATGGTCGCATCCGTGTTTGGCGACATCGCGGTGAACGCACATTGGAAGCGTGTATTCGTCATCGCCATACTGGCGTATCAGCCGGCGTGATGGTATGGTGTGCCATTGGTTACTTGTCTCGGTCACCTCTTGTTCGCACTGACGGCACTTTGAACAGTGGACGACGTTACATTTCAGATGTGTTACGACCCGTGGCTCTACCCTTCATTCGATCCCTACGAAACCCTACATTTCAGCAGGATAATGCACGACCGCATGTTGCAAGTCCTGTACGGGCATTTCTGGATACAGAAAATGTTCGACTGCTGCCCTGGCCAGGACATTCTCCAGATCTCTCACCAATTGAAAACGTCTGGTCTATGGTTTCTGAGCAACTGGCTCGTCACAATACGCGAGTCACTACTCTTGATGAACTGTAGTATCGTGTTGAAGCTGCATGGGCAGCTGTACCTGTACACGCCATCCGAGCTCTGTTTGACTCAATGCCCAGGCGTATCAAGGCCGTTATTACGGCCAGAGGTGGTTGTTCTGGGTACTGATTTCTCAGGATCTATGCACCCAAATTGCGTGAAAATGTAATGACATGTCAGTTCTAGTATAATATATTTGTCCATTGAATACCCGTTTATCATCTGCATTTCTTCTTGGTGTAGCAATTTTAATGGCCACTAGTGTATAAGTTCTTGAACACCGGCTGATTAATTCGATATAAGATTCCCGTACGCTTATTCTACGAGTGGCGTTCAGGAAGTCATGCAACACACTTTTTATGAAAGCAGGTTCGTTTTATTCGGGATTCCAATACACCATTTTATTGCCCGCGCCTCTGGCTACAAAACCATGTTTTTCAACATAATATCCACGCAATGCGACGGCTTTACGCCCCCTTACTAGTAGAGCTGAATGCCTGCGTGGTAGCACCCTACTGGTTGACGTCGGAGCGAACGTCTTACTGGACGAGTGTGTCAGCCCTAGCAACAGAGACGTCCAGTTGTTCAGCGAGGAGCTCGATTGTGATCCGAATGAGAGTGTCCGCACGTTCCAACGTGGCAGGCGTCACAGCTGTGGGCTGCCGACCGACACGTGTCTTTTGTTCGCCGCCTGGTCTCTTTGTAGACACACTGCAAGCGCGTGTGAATTCCTGCGATGCTCTGGTTTTCCGTCAGAGAAAACTCCGTGACTGCTCCCTGCTTGGAACGCACCTCCGTTACAGACGCCATTTTGATGTAGCGCCCTGCCTATCGGAACTTCATGAAACTTCGGGGGGGGGGGGGGAGGCTGAAGCGGGAGTGTTCCACCATGTACCACAACAAATTCCCCATGTTTTCAACTGAAATTAGTCAAGAAAAAACATACGTTCCATTACTTACTGAACAGCCCTCGTACTTTTCCTTATCTCCGCCTTGTAATATCTTTACAAAACGCTATCCATTCCGTTCCGCTGCTCTGACAAGTCGTCTGCCGTGTATTGCAGAATTACAATATCACTGGCAAACACAAACCTTAAGGTTTTTATTGCATCTCTCTGAACTGTAATTTCTCTTTCTAAATTTCTTCTTCGTTTCTTTCAGTGCTAGCTCAATGTTCTGATTGAATATCATCGGTAACTGCTTGCCTTTCATGTTCCTCTAATCTTACAACTGCAAATTGGTTTCTGTAGAAACTGTAGGTAACTCTTCGCTCCCTGTACTTTATCGCTGTTACTTCCAGAATTTCGAAGTGTGCATTCCAGTCAACGTTGCCAAGAGCTTTCTCTGAACCTGCAAATCTTGTAAACGTAGATTTTCATATCTTGAGTCTTTCTTCTAAGGTAGATCCTGGGATCAATATTACGTCGTGCTTTCCTAGATTTCCTCGTATCCAAATTGTTCTTACCCGAGGTCGGCTTCAGTTTTCCTGTAGGTAGCATTCGTCTGTGTAAGCGCCCGTCATTGCTAAACAAGCGTCACACACAGCGCACTAGAAATAGCGCCGACGGGCCTGTACAGCTCACAACGGTGTTGAGAATGCCACTCACCTTTAGGTTGAATTACGATTCAGGAACACGCTACGCCATTTCCTTGCAGCACCTGTAATTTCACTGCACTTCGCTGGTGGAAAACATGCCAAATAACGTTTTACAAGCTGTGAATACACTGAAGGATATCTGTGTCTATGCTCCACAGGCTACATTGTGGTGTGTGGCTGAGGGTAGTTTGTGTATCACTTGCCCTCCTCCCCTTCCCGTTCATCTCGCGAGTGCGCGGGAAGAACCTCGCCTTCACGATCTTGTCGCGAGGTATATTCGTACGTAGGAGGAAGGAATATATTGATTGATTCTTCTTCTAGCGTCAATATCTCGGACTTTTTTATAGTCACGCATACAGTGATGTAGCGTCAATCACTGCAGTTGCCTGAGCTTTAGCGCTTATCAAACGAACCTGTGGCGAAACCTGCCGCTCTTTTTAGGATATTTCCCATTTAATCTATCAGTCCTACGTAGCTAGTGTCCCAGATTCACAAGTAATACACCAGCATCGGCAGAACGAGGGTTTTGTAAGATGTACTTGCTTCGCGTGTGCACTCCACTGAGTATTCTCGCACTGCCTCCCAGTCTGGCGTCGGTCTTCCGTACTTTTAGTTGGTCATATTCGTACAATAACTGGACTTTCCACATATTTACGTGTGTTTATGTTCACGGTCAGCTGGCAATCCCTGCAACAAGCGTCAATCTTCTGCAGGTCTACCAGCATTTTGATACAAATTTATTGAGTTGCGACTCCTCTATGTCCAACAGCATCATCTACGAATAGCCACAGGTTTGAAATTGCCAAGTTAAAATCACGTAGCTATATTTTCCACGTTCTACATTCATTGATCTACTAGTGGTCACGGCAGACTATTGTCAAAATTAGTGGAGTTCTGCGGTAGTAAAGCGACGTTCCTTTTCTAAATACCGAAACCATACTGTCTTTAATTCAGTTTCGACGTGGTTGAATACATGTTCTTTTTGTTGGTCCGGTCATATACGAAAGTGGAGCGAAAAATGGTTGACATGAAAACGCCGACCGCGATAAAACGGTTAAGACCAAACAGTACTGCTGTTCCAACAAAATAGTATGTAATTTCATATTTCTTTCCTTTTATTATGAAACATACGACAAGATTTCGTATCTCAGGTGAACAAATACACTTACATTCTGCAGTTGGGATGTCCCCCAGACCGAGCGGGGTGGCGCAGTGATTAGCACACTGGACTCGCATTCGGGAGGACGACGGTTCAATCCCACGTCCGGCTATCCTGGTTTAGGTTTTCCGTGATTTCCCTAAATCGTTGCAGGCAAATGCCAGGATGGTTCCTTTCAAAGGGCACGGCCGACTTCCTTCCCTAATCCGATGAGACCGATGACCTCACTGTCTGGTCTCCTCCCCCAAAAAACAACAACATGTCCCCCAGATATGTTGGCTATTATCGTTGATCTAACAAAATTAACAAATGTCGCTACTACTGATATGTTGTAGCTTTAGCTTCGTCTTTGGGTACTGTGATTGTTAAAACGCTTCAGTTGTCGAATTCGCTGAATGAAATGAAATGTCGTGTGGCTAGGGCCTCCCGTCGGGTAGACCGTTCGCCTGGTGCAGGTCTTTCGAGTTGACGCCACTTAGGCGACCTGCGCGTCGATGGGGATGAAAGGATGACGATTAGGACAACACAACACCCAGTCCCTGAGCGGAGAAAATCTCCGACCCAGCCGGGAATCGAAATAATTACCTAAATCAGTGAAATTTTTGCCAAAACCTTTTCGTGTGTTTTTAAACATATGTGTTGAAAATTTGTTGTTAGACGTGCAGCAGCTGAGAAATCGGGACGACAGCAAATCAGTATTTCTCTTGAAATAAAGAGGGAACTGTTTAAGGCAGATGAAAAACGTAGGTTGAATACGGAAGTCCGTAGTAAAGCTCATAATTGTACTACAGCCACGGTTCACATAATATGTACATTCGACAAGATAGCGGAAATCCGAAAAATAATTTAACGTTTGCCGGCGCCTACAGTTAAAAATGGAGTTGAGATGAAGGCCTTGTTTCAGCGCAGTATGTTCTAGTCAGACAGGAAGCGAACGAGAACGGTTATCCACGAAGATTGTGTTGCTTGTTTGACATGCTAGAGCTCACAGTTCTCCCATATCAGGACCTCTATCACTGGAAAGAGCTCGCAAAACAAATGGGTATTGGATATTCTGAAAATCCAAGCTTGTGGGAACGTCCCCAGTAGAGGAATTGCAAAGTGTTAGAAATGTCTGCTGTGAAGCTAATCAAGTTTTACCGACTGTTATTACATATCGGTTGCGGTCGACGTTGCCTTAAATATATGAACAAGGGGGGGGGGGGGGAGGGATGTGTTCAACGCTGATGAAACTGGTTTATTTTTCCGTTAGTTCCCCAATAAAACATCGTGTGTAAGTGGAAGTCGTATTCGGCGTACGATAGTAAGCACAGACGCACGTAATTTTGTTGCATGGTTAATTCTCTTAATTATGCTGTTAATCTATGTAGAGAAGCAAGTGATTTTTTTAAGGAATGATGTATTCGAAAGCAACTGCAACGATGAGTACAGTGATACAACGTTCGTTAAAGTTGACATTGAAAGTTTCCGAAGTTAAAAGGCGAAACGACTGAAATCGCCTGTTGCGATGTTTAACTCCAAGTGCGGCTGTCGTTTCATGATGTTGGCCAACGCACCTATGTTTGAACTAACGACACAGGTCTAGGGTTAGCTACGAGTGTTGGCTCTGAGCACTATGGGACTTAACATCTATGGTCATCAGTCCCCTAGAACTTAGAACTACTTAAAACCTAACTAACCTAAGGACATCACACAGCACTCAGTCATCACGAGGCAGAGAAAATCCCTGAACACGCCGGGAATCGAACCCGGGAACCCGGGCGTGGGAAGCGAGAACGCTACCGCACGACCACGAGCTGCGGACAGCTACGAGTGTTGTAAATGGAACTACACGCATCAAACCAGCTGAGCGATAAGCTATTTTTTTTTGTTAATGAAAAGCTGTAGGAGTTCTATTTTGTATGTACGAGGGTGGTTCGATAAGTCCGGTAAATTTCCGTGAAAGAAGGGAACATTTTTGTTGCGTCTTCATGGTAGGTAAGTTTGATTGTTCCAAGAATCCAATAAAGAATTTCAACAATGAGCGTACAGTTCATTGTTGACAGCATTCTGGATTGGTCAATGTGTCGACTGCGATGGGAATTGGAGGAAACAAGAGACTTGCGTTGTTATTAAGCATTTTCACATGAAGGGTTGGACTGCGGCATTCCAAACAATTGGATGAAGTCCACGTGGACTCTGCGGTATCATTGAAGACCATATACCTTTGGATTAATTAATTTGAACACCGAAGACGAGGCGCGCTCTGGCCGTCCACTTGAGGTCAGCATGAAGGAAGCCACTGACAAAATCTATGTTATGGTAATGCAAGACCGCCGAATAAAAGATTGTGAGGTTGCTGAGACTGTAGCCATCTCAATATCTTGCACGGAGAATTTGCTATGAATAAGCTGTGTGCTAGGTGGGTGTAGCGATTGCTCACAGTCGACCAAAAGGGCATCCGGCTCAATGTCTGCTGATGTTTAATCGCAATCCGTAAGAGCTTTTGCGCCGATCTGTGACTGTTACTGAAACCTGGATCCATCATTACACACGAGATTCACAACGGCGGTCAGAACAATGGACAAAGACTGCTGAAAGTACACAAAAAAAGCCCATTTTGGCCACTGTCTTTTGGGATTCCAGAGAATAATCCTCTTAGGTAATTGGAAAAAGGCAGAACCATGACTGGACTCCATTATGGGCTTCGTTGTTGGATCGTTTGAAACTTACGTTAGCTGAAAAAAGACCAACGTTGACACGCAGGAAAGTGCTCTTTTGCCGGTATAATGCTCCATCCCACACAGCAGTGACAACAATGACGAAATTGCATGAATTGGGCTTTGAATTGATTCATAATACACCCTGTTCATAATACTTGGCCAAATGTACTTCCTCCTATCCCCTTACTTGAAACTTTTTCTTGCTGGGTAGAAATTTTCATCAAATAAGGAAGTCGTAGTAGCAGTCGACGAGTATTGTGCGAAGTTTGACAGAACCTACTTTCCCGATTGGATGAAAAATGTGGACCGTCGCTGGGCCAAGTGTAACATCCCTCAAAGGAGACTATCTTGAGAAATAAGGTGAGTTGTTTACGAAACAAACATTTTTCTTCCTTTTTCGCCATACTATCAAACCACCCTCGTAGATCTAAGGTCAACTACGATTGTAGTAAAAGGAACTACACACAACAAACCGATTAAGTATTTTACTCCACAGAGTTCATAAAGTAATGAAAAGTCGTGGGATGTATGTACAGGGTAGTCATAAACAGCCTGAAAAGCTCGTATGAGTGTAGGAGGGTAGGCTGTGCTGAGAAAAAATATTCGATATTTCGCGGCGTTCTCGATTTAACTAACATTGAAGCTAGGTAATCAAACCGTGGCACGCGCAAATTCAAGCGTCCCGCCCGGGGCTGTGTCGTTTGGTTTCGTAACACCGAAGAAATGACCGGTACAAAAATTGGACGTGGAATTGTAGTAACGATCGAACCCGAGCCAAAGGCTAAGCATTCTCGTGCGCTATCATCTACGTCATGGGAACATCTAACAGTAATTGTGTCTGCCGGGCCGCTTGAATTTACGGACGAAACTGCCTGATTGGCTAACATAAATCCTAATTATCTCTTAAAACGGCACAACGTATCATGTTTTTTCTTAATAATTATTTCTCTGCACAACCTACCCTGCAACACCCTTACAAGCTTTTCAGACTGTTTCTGACCCCCCTATAGGTATCATTTACATACAACTATTCATATGTACATAGCCCTAGATAATTTTTGAAAGCGTACAACTATTTAATTACATAACTTTGCAACAGTACTCAACTACTTTTTTCAAAATAAATTACGCAGCTTGAGAATTGGAAAGAAACAGTCGTAGAATTGTGAAATTCATAAAACCTTATCACATTCAGTTGTCAGTATTTTGTTGGCTTCAGTAATTCGTAGCAGCTCGTCTTGAGTTAAGCAGAGCTCGGCACCTCCTTGGCAAGCCGAGCGTACAGCTGATCTAGGCACTGGATGTTTGTTTACGTACTCCAAAACTTTAAGTTTACGTGCATGTCTGGCTGAACAGATACTAATGACGGTTGAGAGCCGTCCGAAATAAATTCGCTGAATGCAAATATTTCGGCATCAGCTGTGCTACGTATAAAATCACTACCGATTAGTGTCCGCACCGATAGCTGAGTTGTCAGCGCGACGGACTGCCGTGCCATGGGGCCCGGGTTCGATTCCCGGCTGGGTCGGAGATTTTCTCCGCTCAGGGACTGGGTGTTGTGTTGTCCTAATCGTCATTATTTCATCCCCATCGACACACAAGTCGCCGAAGTGGCGTCAACTCAAAATACTTGCACCAGGCGACCGGCCTACCCGACGGGGGGCCTTAGCCACACATTTCATTTCACCTACCAGTGAAACGTGAAAATTTGTGCCGGATCTGAACTCTAACTCGGACTTCCCACTTAATCGCGAGCGCGCATCTTAACCAATTTGGCTCTCCTTGTATGCCTCCTGGAACGGCCCAAACTATCTACACCTCTATGCCACAGTCCCCTCGTCCCAAAGGTGCTGTGTTGGGCTTATATCAAGAGATCGAGATGTCCACTGTAGCACTTGAATATAGTGTTTTTCAGACCATTCGGACGCAGCTCTGGCCTATGATGATGCTTGTAGAGGAATTCAGGCCTAGGCTGCAAAATGTTTCGAAAATAGAGTTTTCATCGCTGTGTTCCTCTTACAAAAACCGATGCGCTTTTCTGTTTGTCATCATTCCTATCCAGACCATGATGAAAACTCCTTGAAATTTGTGGATGTCCTGTACGTTCATAAGCCCTTCTGTGTCACCTGGCCGTTTTCATATAAGCACTCTTCTTGAATCTAGGTGCAAACCGAATGGCCATCCGTCTGTAAAGAGGACTTGTCCCCATGTCCAATTTAGATGTATTTATTAATAAGAGGTATTATATTTTGAATAATAGATAATAGTAACAAATACTAATCGCATTGCAATAAAAATCGGTATCATTATGTACAATGTGGTTACTCGTAAAGACACAAAAAGGAGATATTGTCTTTATCTAATTTTAAATATAAAACTTCTTTATTTTACAGAGCGTCTATGAAAATAATCTTAGCATTTATAACATGATCGTCATTTAGTTTTAGGTTGTATACGTGTTTAGCACAAGCGTGTCACTGAATGTGTTAACTAGTGAAAAACCCACGTATAACTTAAACTGTCCATTGTCCATGCGAAAAAACAGGTTCTGGTAGATACAGTCTTGGCCTTTGGAGCATCTGACCTCATGCTTACTTAATGGTCACAGCGAAGACTACTTTTATTGGCAACTGTTTTCTTATCATTAGGAAAGACATTATTTGATCTCAAGTTCTGGGCTTAATGTGGGGAATGAGCACAGTATTATCGGAGTCGGTGAATTTAGTAATGATAATGTTAGTCACCTATGTGAATTACCACTAATCGTACAGCATCAATTAATCCATGATTAGCGTCAAGATTTCTAATTAACATAATATTAGCACTTTTTCTATAAAAGCAGTTGGTGACGTGCTAAACTAAACGGATATAAGGAGTTCAGGAACAATACGGGATAGAGTTGAACGTGGTTTATTTCTTCGCGTTGGGGAGAATCAGAAATGAGATAAAACTTTACAAATTTGAAATGATATATTCATCAATTGTTGTACAATCAGTTTTGGGACATAGAAATGTCGTTGATTGTAATTCCGACACATTTTTTTCATTGATCCATGTGACTTTGAATGTGGTGGCAAGAAAGCTATCGTAATTAAAATAATATTGTTTAGGAATTTGATCACTTCCTTGAACTAGAAGCATAACGTAACGTTGCAAACTCTCTATAGTAAAAACTAATTAAAATGAAATAAATGAATTTATAAAAGTAAACTGTACTTGAAACTTCCTGGCAGATTAAAGCTGTGTGCCGGACCGAGACTCGAATTCTGGACCTTTGTCTTTCGCGGGCAAGTGCTCTAGACAAAGGTCCTGAGTTCGAGTCTCGGTCTACCACACACTTTTCATCTGCCTGGAATTTGCATATCAGCGCACACTCCGCTGCAGGTTGAAAATCTCATTCTAAACTGTATTTACCTGTGGTGACGAACGTTGACAGTTTATTCGCACATTACGCAACGCTTGCTTTAAAGGCAGTAAGCAATTGCAGTCGTTGTTCTGTATAATAGTAAAATTAGACTGTAAATTCATCACATCGACATGTGTAACTGAAATTGTGTGATTAAAAAATCCAAATAACCACAACGGGTCTCGTCTAGGTGGTTAGTTGCTTGCATGTTTGTTAAAAAACCACACGTACTTCCCTCCACGGTAACAATACAAAATAACAACGCTGTTTGCCGCGGTAAACCTGTAGAGTGATACATGACTTGTACTTTAATGTTCCTTCCATTTAGTTTTGTAACATCCAATTTTTTAGTTGTTCTCTAGATCAATTAGATGTGTTTTGTATATGCAGACTTGTAGTGTTTGAGAAGAGACTTGGAAGAACTATTTCAAATGTGGACACGTGTTTTTAAGTGAATAGCTTCTGTGGGAACAAGTAAACAATCGAAAAATACTCGACACCAAGACGGATCGTAGCACGAGAGACCCACTTCCCGGTATTTACACCGCAGTGTCGGGATTCCGGTAGTCACGCCTTTTCGGTTTCAGCACATATCTCTGTTACAACTTTTGCGAAAAATTTCAACGTTCACATTAACAAGCGTTATATGAGTGTACTTGTCGTATCAAGAACTTTCGAAAGTCTTTAAAAAAGTCTCAACTTTAGTCTTCAATACCACGCCTCGGCTTTGAACCGTGACGTAGTACGGTTGTGTTGGGTGACGTCATTCAGCAGCAAGAGATTCGTTGGTTGTCCTGGAAGCGAGCAAGAACAGTGATTACAATTTACATGACTTCTGAACTATTTACGAAGATAAAATTCTTGTCCGTCGTGTTTCTTGTTTTGAGAGAGGCAATTTCAGTTAGTGTGTTACGGTGATAACCTATTATTAATCGTATGTTTTGTTTCGATACCGCTGTTTGTCGACTGCCGTGATGGTTGCTGCCCGTGTTGATATCGGTTTTTGGCTTTTTATAAAAGGTTTCGGCGTTGTAAGTTGGGCTATGTAGTTTAGGTGATGTTTTCGATACTTGTGAAAGTTAGTACACGCTATTTTTTTTTTTTTTGTTTCTTTGAAACCGTGGACACAAAATAACGGGAGATGGCACTACAGACTTCCGCTGTAGGTTACTTTGAAGCAGGGGCCTCCATCTCAGATGCACCAAAACGATTAGCAAAATAATGTTTACGATCGCTTCTTGTTCTTAAATTTTGTTGTGTGCACGCAGTAGTTGTTTTAAATAGTAAATGTTACAGTGCTCTCGTGAATAAGACGGTGTCAGGAGAGCGCTTTCAGACGTTTTTCTGGTCTTAAATGCATATTTCATCCAGTAACAAGTCGCGTTTGATCCCATTTGTGTGACTTTCTTATTGTTACAAATTTGAAATAATCAAGAAGAGAGCTACGTGGTGCGAAAAGGCGAATTTTTAAACCAGCATTTTCATTAATGTGGATTGATGAAACAGATGTTCCGTCTATGTCCTCTTCCCGAAAATACAGAGAACTTATCTTGCTATGTTTAGTCGGTTTATGATCTTTCTTCTCACAACGTTCAGACAGAGAGCTTTGCGAGTTCAGTTGATAGGAAATAAGAAGTCAATGACAGAAATAAAACCATTGCAGTAACAGTAATCAGTGCAGCCAAAATTTGCGTATTTAAAGGAAAATATCGCTCCTACAAGACCACTTACGAGTGAAATGATTCCTTTGCTCTTTACATTTTATGCTATAATAATCAGAACGGTTGATAGACCAGTAAGTGACGCAAGTTGGTTTTTTTAATTTTTATATACATCAAAGCACTTCCAGCAGAAGCTAATTTTTGGGGCAGTTGACATGGCGCACGTTGGCTTCAGGTGTGTGACATAACGACAACTCCGCCATTGTATCCTGCTTCGTTTTGTGTATTTTGCTACCATATTGACTTTGTGGTTGTTATTTTAGTCTGTCCCTCCCCGAAACCCCCCAATTTTACGCAGTTGTCCCGTTAGCTACAGTATTTATTGTTAACAATTTTTATTCTCTATTTAATGTTTATGCACCACGGGAACGGGTAATGTCAGTGGTTGTCATTTTGAAATCATGTTTGCGTTGCATTTTGGTGTTTGTTTGAAGCCATTGGTCAAAGCCGACAAATGGTATCGAATGGTGTTCTTTCTCCAAAAAAGTAGGCCCTACCAAGGAAAAAAAAATACTTGGTTCACTATTTCTGTCACTACAAATTTAAAACTACGCAACAAAATTATGTGCCCCCTCTGAGCACTATCTTTCACCTAATCCTCGTTTTGACATAATGAGTCATTTGCAAAGTAAAAGAGAGATTAACATCTTAGAAGACTCACCCCGTACACATAGTGAACAGCGGTGGCTGTGTCACAGCGTGGGACGATACCTTGTTTCGCATCGCTTCTAACGCTGCATCCCCGGTATGAACCACATATTGTGTTCTACCTGCTAGGAAGTCTCGTGCGGTACGTCGAGTAACGCTGAGAGACTGGCGCGCTGTTAGCTGGTGGACAGCGGTTCGACTCCTGCTCGGCGCATACGTCACAGCGTCCGGGCAGCGGCAGCAGTATGCACCGGCAGGCGTGGGAGTCGCAGCAGCATCAGCGGCGATGCTGGGACGCTGCGCGAAATGTCAGGCGGGCGCCGGGCCGTCGCCATGGAGACCGCAGCCCGCGCTGACGTCACGAGTGCCCCCGCAGCTGCAGCCGCCGCCGTCAAATGCGAAACCTGCCGATAGCCGGCCGTGAATACGGTAGCAAGGCCGGCCCTCGCGGACCGTGCTGGACCGGCGCTACTGTGCACTATTCAAATCCCGTGAAACCATTCTGGACCATACAGCGCACAGCATCTGGGGAATGATGCGATATTCTGGTTGTGTTGTACGGGACGAAATGACACTTGTCGTCTCGGTAATCGGTTCTTAGATTTGCTTCTTGGGGAGTTCGACTTCATGGTGTAATACATACAAAATAATAGATCGCTTTATTATAACCTGAACAAGATGAAATGCTTACCGGTAACGTACTAATAATCCATTTCCGCAAGAATCTCATTTATGTTAAACGGTCGCTGACCACTCGCAGGAGGCCGACTGTTGCTGCGTTCTGAGAATACTTCTTCATACCTGCATTGTAGCCACTGTGAAGTCTGCGGGCGCAGTCGTTAACTAGCAGGGTAGTTTGATGTGCTTGCTATGGCATCGTGGTCACGAAGTGAGATTCGAGCAGTTTTGCGGTACAACTTCGTGCGTGGTTTAAACATAGAACTATGTTTCAGGAAATGACTTGCAGTTGGTGATGTGCGTCCACGTCGTTCAGCTATGTTCAGGTGGTACAGAGAATTCCAAAGAGGAAATTTCAGTCTGGAGGACGCTGAGAAGACGACAAAGCCACAATCATCAGTTACGGAGGAAAACGTTGATGCTGTGAGGAAAATGCTAGACGAAGACAGGCGAGTGACCTATAAGCAGATGGAGGATAAATGCACCAGCAATTCGTTCGATTCTGCATGATCATTTGCAAGTAAAGAAACTTTGTCGTGTCTGAGTACCGGACAGACTGACGGAAGAGCAGGTGACACGACGCGTGACTTGCCTTGGTGCCGGGAGACGTTAAAGAAGTTTTCTAAGGGACAATCTGATTACGTGAATAACACCGTGACAGGTGACGAGACTTGGCTGTACTATTATGATGTGCCGACTAAGACTCAAAACACAGCTTGGGTCTTTGAAGATGACGACACACCCGTAGCTGTCAGAAAATATCGATCAGTAAAGAAGAAAGAGACAGCTTTAAAAAAAAAAAAAAAACTCGTATAGAAATGTGGAGCGTGTTGTTTTGGACACGCAGAAGACAGTCACAGCTTAGTAATACACTGACCAATGCCTGCCTAAAGTCATCCAATCTATGAAGAACCTGCGACCGAAGTCAAGAACGGACACTCGGTTCCTTCGTCACGACAACGGTCCAGCTGACCGCACCAAAGCGTGCACCGAATATTTGAGGGGTTACAGGACTGAAGCTTCTTGAGCCCCATCCTTACAGTCCAGACCTCGCTGCTTGTGACTTTGCACTGTTCCCGCACGTGAAAATGAAGCTGAAAGGAGTGCAGTTTTCCAGTGATGAGGACCTCCCGAGGGCTTGGGACGAACAGTGTGCCTTAGTCCGATTAGAAACTTGGGAGAGCTGGTTTAGGAATTAGGTTCGGAGAATGGAGAGGCGTATTCAATGTGGCGGAAATAACCTCGAAAAAATTAAATAAATAAACGTGTATTGCAAAACTTTCCTACTACCTTTGTATCTCTTGATACGGTACAAGATACACATTTTCTCTCAAATACAATGGAGGAGAAACTTGGCTGCATAATTTGTTTAATACAACTGTCGGACTGCTGGCTATGTAGAGAGACGATGCTATTTTCTGCGGCGATGATTGCAGACTGGGCCAAGAGGCACCAAACAAGCCCACTGCAGCAGTGGCGTGCGGAACTGTCGATGCCGTGACTACGCCAACGTCACTCACTCGTGGTTCCGACGCGGGGTACCAGCCTTGCCTTGGGGCCTCGTTTTTAGGACATCCTCACGTCAACATCCCTGGTGGTACATGGCTCAGTGGTAAAGTGCGACACTTCCGTTTCAAATGTATCTCGTACTGAAGTGTGGTAATCGCCCCGCACTGTTTTCCGCGCCTCTTCGGCCGCTTTATATATCCTCCACTGTTAGTGCTGCTGCCTCTCAGCTGTTAGTGCACGTTAACGTCGAACATAAATGCTTCTAGTATCAGCTGGATCTTAGACTACACCCAATTATCATAAGTTATGCGGCAGTTTGAAAAGTGAAGAGAGAGAGGGTGAGATATATATGTGCGTGTGATAAACTCCATCCCTCAGAAATTTCTCTCCTTCATACCTCATCTGTGTTACCACAATTGACGTGTCACTGATCTCATTTGTACTAAGATTGCACTACAGGCGAAGTGCCTGTTTGCTTTCCCCCACATGAGTGGAACGCGTAAGTTCTAATTAATGTTCACCAACCTACAGCCTTCTGTAGTTGTTGTCCCTTGCACAGAAAACAGCACGTAGGTAGCGAATCCGTTATCTTGAGGCAGTAATAAACTCTTAGCGAGGAACCGATACTGTATGAATAAATTAATTTTAAATTAATCTGCTTATGCGGAATGCCACTTACTTTTTATTAGCAGAATACGAGAAACTGCACAATTACATTTAACTTTATGAATCACAAATAATTTCCAATCTTCACACTTTCTTGAAATCAGAACATTGAAACTGTGTATTTGCGTAATTACTATCAAATTTTTCTCATTTACAAATCTAAATTACCAGAGATTGCTAATTGAGTCCTTAACCGATACCAACTAAGGCATAAAAATGTCTGTCTGCCGAGTAAGCCGACCCAGCTCCGATCGTACAGACGAACAACTTCGCCCGCTATCCAATGTAGGCGCGACCCGAAGTTCTCCGAAGTGTTTCGCCTTCCTTTTCGTTAGCAACTGTTTAATATTTTGTTGGTAATTAACACTTTTGAAGTAATGGAGTAATATCCTGCTATTGGGAGATTCTTTTACATGAAATGCAAGTAAATACACCATTTAGTATTTCTAATATTAATAACAGAAGATTGTGATTTTGGGGTGCAACTTCCGAACGCAGCAGCCAATCGCGTAAGACCACAGTTTAGGCGGTTTTTCTCACGATATCCGTACCGAACAAACAATCTGTGAACGGTACCCCACACCACATGGCGTCATCTTCCCCACTGCTGCCCTGTCAACTGTACCTGAGCGATGGCAGCAAAGCAAGAAATATTAGTGACAGATTAAAAAAAAAAACCTTCGACCCGCTGAGGAGTGAACCTTGTGGTTTTAGTCTCGCAGTCTGTTACACGTACCGAGCGTCGTGGGACACTGACTGCCGGCCGTTGTAGCCGAGCTGTTCTAGGCGCTTCAGTTCGAGACCGCTACGGTCACAGATTCGAATCCTGCCTCGGGCATGGATGTGTCTGATGTCCTTAGGTTAGTTAGGTTTAAGTAGTTCTAACTCTAGGGGACTGATGACCTCAGATGTTAAGCCCATATTGGTCGCAGCCAATTGAACTTTTTTTTTTTTTTTTTTTTTTTTTTTTTTTTTTTTTTTTTTTTTTTGGGACACTGATTAGCACACCCAACTCACATTCGGGAGGATGGAGTTTCATACCCGCTTTCGGCCATCCAGTTTTAGCTTTCCCGTGCTTTTCCCAAAATCGCTTCAGCCAAACGCTGGGATGGTTCCTTCGAGAGGGCACGGCCAGTTTCCTTCCCTAATCCCAGCTTGTGCTCCGTCTCTCGTGACTTCGTAGCTGCTCCTGCTCTGTTACTCTCTGAGCCAAACAGAATAAGTCTAGCGTACTTGATGTATATTAACTGCAACATCGAAAAACGGGAACCCTATCATCCCCACATCCCAGACAACGTCTACATCTACATCTACATTTATACTCCGAAAGCCACCCAACGGTGTGCGGCGGAGGGCACTTTACGTGCCACTGTCATTACCTCCCTTTCCTGTTCCAGTCGCGTATGGTTCGCGGGAAGAACGACTGTCTGAAAGCCTCCGTGCGCGCTCTAATCTCTCTAATTTTACATTCGTGATCTCCTCGGGAGGTATAAGTAGGGGGAAGCAATATATTCGATACCTCATCCAGAAACGCACACTCTCGAAATCTGCCGAGCAAGCTACACCGCGATGCAGAGCGCCTCTCTTGCAGTGTCTGCCACTCGAGTTTGCTAAACATATCCGTAACGCTATCACGCTTACCAAATAACCCTGTGACGAAACGCGCCACTCTTCTTTGGATCTTCTCTATCTCCTCCGTCAACCCGATCTGGTACGGATCCCACGCTGATGAGCAATACTCAAGTACAGGTCGAACGAGTGTTTTGTAAGCCACCTCCTTTGTTGATGGACTACATTTTATAAGCACTCTCCCAATGAATCTCAACCTGGTACCCGCCTTATCAACAATTAATTTTATATGATCATTCCACTTCAAATCGTTCCGCACGCATACTCCCAGATATTTTACAGAAGTAACTGCTACCAGTGTTTGTTTCGCTATCATATAATCATACAATAAAGGATCCTTCTTTCTATGTATTCGCAATACATTACATTTATCTATGTTAAGGGACAGTTGCTACTCCCTGCACCAAGTGCCTATCCGCTGCAGATCTTCCTGCATTTCGCTACAATTTTCTAATGCTGCAACTTCTCTGTATACTACAGCATCATCCGCGAAAAGCCGCATGGAACTTCCGACACTATCTACTAGGTCATTTATATATATTGTGAAAAGCAATGGCACCATGACACTCCCCTGTGGCACGCCAGAGGTTACTTTAACGTCTGTAGACGTCTCTCCATTGATAACAACATGCTGTGTTCTGTTTGCTAAAAACTCTTCAATCCAGCCACACAGCTGGTCTGATATTCCGTAGGCTCTTACTTTATCAGGCGACAGTGCGGAACTGTATCGAACGCCTTCCGGAAATCAAGAAAAATAGCATCTACCTGGGAGCCTGTATCTAATATTTTCTGGGTCTCGTGAACAAATAAAGCGAGTTGGGTCTCACACGATCGCTGTTTCCGGAATCCATGTTGATTCCTACATAGTAGATTCTGGGTTTCCAAAAACGACATGATACTCGAGCAAAAAACATGTTCTAAAATTCTACAACAGATCGACGTCAGAGATATAGGTCTATAGTTTTGCGCATCTGCTCGACGGCCCGTCTTGAAGACTGGTACTACCTGTGCTCTTTTCCAATCATTTGGAACCTTCCGTTCCTCTAGAGACTTGCGGTACACGGCTGTTAGAAGGGGGGAAGTTCTTTCGCGTACTCTGCGTAGAATCGAATTGTTATCCCGTCAGGTCCAGTGGACTTTCCTCTGTTGAGTGATTCCAGTTGCTTTTCTACTCCTCGGACACTTATTTCGATGTCAGCCATTTTTTCGTTTGTGCGAGGATTTAGAGAAGGAACTGCAGTGCGGTCTTCCTCTGTGAAACAGCTTTGGAAAAAGGTGTTTAGTATTTCAGCTTTACGCGTGTCACCCTCTGTTTCAATGCCATCATCATCCCGGAGTGTCTGGATATACTGTTTCGAGCCACTTACTGATTTAACGTAAGACCAGAACTTCCTAGGATTTTCTGTCAAGTCGGTACATAGAATTTTACTTTCGAATTCACTGAACGCTTCACGCATAGCCCTCCTTACGCTAACTTTGACATCGTTTAGCTTCTGTTTGTCTGAGAGGTTTTGGCTGCGTTTAAACTTGGAGTGAAGCTCTCTTTGCTTTCGCAGTAGTTTCCTAACTTTGTTGTTGTACCACGGTGGGTTTTTCCCGTCCCTCACAGTTTTACTCGGCACGTACCTGTCTAAAACGCATTTTACGATTGCCTTGAACTTTTTCCATAAACACTCAACATTGTCAGTGTCGGAACAGAAATTTTCGTTTTGATCTGTTAGGTAGTCTGAAATCTGCCTTCTATTACTCTTGCTAAACAGATAAACCTTCCTCCCTTTTTTTATATTCCTATTAACTTCCATATTCAGGGATGCTGCAACGGCCTTATGATCACTGATTCCCTGTTCTGCACGTACAGAGTCGAAAAGTTCGGGTCTGTTTGTTATCAGTAGGTCCAAGATGTCATCTCCACGAGTCGGTTCTCTGTTTAATTGCTCGAGGTAATTTTCGGATAGTGCACTCAGTATAATGTCACTCGATGCTCTGTCCCTACCACCCGTCCTAAACATCTGAGTGTCCCAGTCTATATCTGGTAAATTGAAATCTCCACCTAAGACTATAACATGCTGAGAAAATTTATGTGAAATGTATTCCAAATTTTCTCTCAGTTGTTCTGCCACTAATGCTGCTGAGTCGGGAGGTCGGTAAAAGGAGCCAATTATTAACCTAGCTCGATTGTTGAGTGTAACCTCCACCCATAATAATTCAGAGGAACTATCCACTTCTACTTCACTACAGGGTAAACTACTACTAACAGCGACGAACACTCCACCACCGGTTGCATGCAATCTATCCTTTCTAAACACTGTCTGTACCTTTTGTAAAAATTTCGGCAGAATTTATCTCTGGCTTCAGCCAGCTTTCTGTACCTATAACGATTTCAGCTTCGGTGCTTTCTATCAGCGCTTGAAGTTCCGGTACTTTACCAACGCAGCTCCGACAGTTGACAATTACAATACCGATTGCTGCTTGGTCCCCGCATGTCCTGACTTTGCCCCGCACCCGTTGAGGCTGTTGCCCTTTCTGTACTTGCCCAAGGCCATCTAACCTAAAAAAAACCGCCCAGCCCACGCCACACAACCCCTGCTACCCGTGTAGCCGCTTGTTGCGTGTAGTGGACTCCTGATCTATCCAGCGGAACCCGAAACCCCACCACCCTATGGCGCAAGTCGAGGAATCTGCAGCCCACATGGTCGCAGAACCGTCTCAGCCTCTAATTCAGACCCTCCACTCGGCTCTGTACCAAAAGTCTGCAGTCAGTCCTGTCGACGATGCTGCAGATGGTGAGCTCTGCTTTCATGCCGCTAGCGAGACTGGCAGTCTTCACCAAATCAGATAGCCGCCGGAAGCCAGAGAGGATTTCCTCCGATCCATAGCGACACACATCATTGGTGCCGACATGAGCGACCACCTACAGATGGGTGCACCCTGTACCCTTCATGGCATCCGGAAGGACCCTTTCCACATCTGGAATGACTCCCCCCGGTATGCACACGGAGTGCACATTGGTTTTCTTCCCCTCTCTTGCTGCTGTTGTACGTTCAAAGCCGCGCAAACTACGTGTTGTAATTAATCTGAAATGTTTGTATTGCGCGGTTTCTGTGCAAATGTCGGTGGACAGCAATATACAACGTGTGTTATCGTGAGATGACACACATTGATTCCTTTTCGGCGTATACACGCAGGTAATAGCGAGCCGGTACATGCCAACGACTGATAAGAACGTCGATTAAAAAATGAATAAGGCGTCGGCGATAAAGATCAGTCTCGAAAATCTGACCCAATGATACAATCATCACACGTGAAGATCAAAGGTAACCGCCGGCTCTGTCAGAGACTGTTTCGCAATACACTTCTAGAGCGTCGAAACGGCTGAAGAAATTGCCATCCGAGGCTGTTATTTTTCTCTCCAGACATAAAAATCCCCGTCGCGTTTTTATGCCTGTGTGTAAAGGCTAATCTCAGGGAATACTGTATGGATTTTGGTAGGGTTTTCGCTAATAGACTGATTCACGATGAAGCTTTGTGTATATAATTTATAAATGTTTTGTGCAAAGTGGCTGAACTACGATATTTTCAATTTGATCAGTTCTCTGGTATCCGACCGGGTAGCGTTGTAATTTCTCCACAATATTTCGGCAGTAGTTCACAACCGTTTATTTGTTGTCTTCATTTTTGTGAGAGGTCTAGGTGGTATTTCGCCCTGCGCTCACCATTCATCACATTTACTTGCGACGGTAATACACATACACACAAAAAAAAGTTTTGCATCATCCCGGTTCCCAGAACCCCTGAATACAGATGTTGACTGTGGATATTGTATCATGGGGTTCGATAGCCGATCAGTTCCAGTCATTCCACCAGGAAGGAGGTACACAGCTCGTATTATCTGTAGTTCAGCCTTGCCTAGACTGTCAATACGGCAGTTCGATCGCGTCCGCTTTGTACTTTGTGCCAGGAAGGGCTCTCAATAAGGGAAGTGTCCAGGCGTCTCGGAGTGAACCAAAGCGATGTTGCTCGGACACGGGGGAGATACAGAGAGACAGGAACTGTCGATGACATGCCTCGCTCAGGCCACCCAAGGGCTACTGCAGTGGATTATGGCTCAGAGGAACCCTGACAGCAACGCCGCCATGTTGAAAAGGCGCCGTAACGGCTGTACGATACGTGAATGACATCCTCCAACCGATGGTGCAACCACAGCGGCAGCATAATGGCGAGGTATTCGTCTTCATGGACGACAATTCGCGCCTCCCATCGTGTACATCTTGTGAACGACTTCCTTCAGGATAACGACATCGCTCGACTAGAGTGGCCAGCATGTTCTCCAGACGTGAAACCTATCGAAGATACCTGGGATAGATTGAAAAGGGCTGTTTATGGACGACGCGCCCACCAACCACTCTGAAGGATCGACGCCGAATCGCCGTCGAGGAGTGGGGCATTCCGGACCAACAGTGTCTCAATGAACTTATAGATAGTATTCCACGACGAATACAGGCATGCATCAGCGCAAGAGGTCGTGCTACTGGGTATTAGTGGTACCGGTGTGTACAGCAATCTGGACCACCACCTCTGAAGATCTCGCTGTACCGTGGTAGAACATGCAATGTGTGGTTTAAATGAACAAATAAAAAGGGCGGAAATGATGTTTATGTTGATCTCTATTTCAATTTTCTGTACAGGTTCCGGAACTCTCGGAACCTAGGTGATGCAAAACTTTTTTTGATGTGTGAATGTTTTTACCACATGACTCATATTTGATGTATCATACGACAATTGTCAAGACTACAGAAAGAGAACAGATATGTGAATGACCGGACAGAAAGTTCATGATTTACTGAAAAAAAAAGAAAAATGAAAATGCAGTAGGGAGATTTTGACATGGATCAACCCCTTCGCAGCGCAACTCCATGACCACACAACGACGACGACGTGGATCTCCAAATTTGTTCGATATTGCACATCATGAACTTGGACCACTAACTTTTACTATTGCGCTTATTTTTCACAGTTCAGTTTGTCCCGGTGAGTCTGAGGGGTGGGGAGGTTCCCCTGTTAATGCTGTCCGCGTGTATCCTCGGCGAATTGGTAGTCTGTACCACTATACCAGCGAAACTACCACTGCTTCGCAATTCTTAAATACGTATGGGAATTGTATAGGCTATATGTTGCCGTTGCCGGCCATACGCGATGTTAGGCTGAACTAGTTTCGCCTAGGTCGAATCGGTTTATCCTAGTTAGAAGTTACATGAACCTTGTTTATTGTTATTGTTTGGGATCTACATCCATACTCCGCAAGCCACCTGACGGTGTGTGGCGGAGGGTACCTTGAGTACCTCTATCGGTTCTCCGTTCTATTCCAGTTTCGTATTGTTCGTGGAAAGAAGGATTGTCGGTATGCTTCTGTGTGGGCTCTGGGAATCTCTCTGATTTTATCCTCATGGTCTCTTCGCGAGATATACGTAGGAGGGAGCAATATACTGCTTGACTCTTCGGTGAAGGTATGTTCTCGAAACTTTAACAAAAGCCCGTACCGAGCTACTGAGCGTCTCTCCTGCAGAGTCTTCCACTGGAGTTTATCTATCATCTCCGTAGCGCTTTCGCGATTACTAAATGATCCTGTAATGAAGCGCGCTGCTCTCCGTTGGATCTTCTCTATCTCTTCTATCAACCCTATCTGGTACGGATCCCACACTGCTGAGCAGTATTCAAGCAGTGGGCGTACTGTAACCTACTTCCTTTGTTTTCGGATTGCATTTCCTTAGGATTCTTCCAATGAATCTCAGTCTGGCATCTGCTTTACCGACGATCAATTTTATATGATCATTCCATTTTAAATGACTCCTAATGCCTACTCCCAGATAATTTATGGAATTAACTGCTTCCAGTTGCTGACCTGCTATATTGTAGCTAAATGATAAAGGATCTTTCTTTCTATGTACACTTGTCTACATTGAGGTTCAATTGCCATTCCCTGCACCATGCGTCAAGTTGCTGCAGCTCCTCCTGTATTTCAGTACAATTTTTCATTGTTACAACCTCTCGATACACCACAGCATCGTCTGCAAAAAGCCTCAGTGAACTTCCGATGTCATCCACAAGGTCATTTATGTATAATGTGAATAGCAACGGTCCTACGACACTCCCCTGCGGCACACCTGAAATCACTGTTACTTTGGAAGTCTTATCTCCATTGGGAAGGACATGCTGCGTTCTGTTATCTAGGAACTCTTCAATCCAATCACACAATTGGTCTGATAGTCCATATGCTCTTACTTTGTTCATTAAACGACTGTGGGGAACTGTATCGAACGCCTTGCGGAAGTCAAGAAACACGGCATCTACCTGGGAACCCGTGTCTATGGCCCTCTCTGAGTCTCGTGGACGAATAGCGCGAGCTGGGTTTCACACGATTGTCTTTTTCGAAACCCATGCTGATTCCTTCAGAGTAGATTTCTAGTCTCCAGAAAAGTCATCATACTCGAACATAATACGTGTTCCAAAATTCTACAACTGATCGACGTTAGGGATATAGGTCTATAGTTCTGCACATCTGTTAGACGTCCCTTCTTGAAAACCGGAATGACCTGTGCCCTTTTCCAATCCTTTGGAACGCTACGCTCTTCTAGAGACCTACGGTACACCGCTGCAAGAAGGGGGGCAAGTTCCTTCGCGTACTCTGTGTAAAATCGAACTGGTATCCCATCAGGTCCAGCGGCCTTTCCCCTTTTGAGCGATTTTAATTGTTACTCTATCCCTCTGTCGTCTATTTCGATATCTACCATTTTGTCATCTGTGCGACAATCTAGAGAAGGAACTTCCTCTGTGAAACAGCTTTGGAAAAAGACGTTTAGTATTTCGGCCTTTAGTCTGTCATCCTCTGTTTCAGTACCATTTTGGCCACAGAGTGTCTGGACATTTTGTTTTGATCCACCTACCGCTTTGACATAAGACCAAAATTTCTTAGGATTTTCTGCCAAGTCAGTATATACACTCCTGGAAATTGAAATAAGAACACTGTGAATTCATTGTCCCAGGAAGGGGAAACTTTATTGACACATTCCTGGGGTCAGATACATCACATGCTCACACTGACAGACCCACAGGCACATAGACACAGGCAACAGAGCATGCACAATGTCGGCACTAGTACAGTGTATATCCACCTTTCGCAGCAATGCAGGCTGCTATTCTCCCATGGAGACGATCGTAGAGATGCTGGATGTAGTCCTGTGGAACGGCTTGCCATGCTATTTCCACCTGGCGCCTCAGTTGGACCAGCGTTCGTGCTGGACGTGCAGACCGCGTGAGACGACACTTCATCCAGTCCCAAACATGCTCAATGGGGGACAGATCCGGAGATCTTGCTGGCCAGGGTAGTTGACTTACACCTTCTAGAGCACGTTGGGTGGCACGGGATACATGCGGACGTGCATTGTCCTGTTGGAACAGCAAGTTCCCTTGCCGGTCTAGGAATGGTAGAACGATGGGTTCGATGACGGTTTGGATGTACCGTGCACTATTCAGTGTCCCCTCGACGATCACCAGTGGTGTACGGCCAGTGTAGGAGATCGCTCCCCACACCATGATGCCGGGTGTTGGCCCTGTGTGCTTCGGTCGTATGCAGTCCTGATTGTGGCGCTCACCTGCACGGCGCCAAACACGCATACGACCATCATTGGCACCAAGGCAGAAGCGACTCTCATCGCTGAAGACGACACGTCTCCATTCGTCCCTCCATTCACGCCTGTCGCGACACCACTGGAGGCGGGCTGCACGATGTTGGGGCGTGAGCGGAAGACGGCCTAACGGTGTGCGGGACCGTAGCCCAGCTTCATGGAGACGGTTGCGAATGGTCCTCGCCGATACCCCAGGAGCAACAGTGTCCCTAATTTGCTGGGAAGTGGCGGTGCGGTCCCCTACGGCACTGCGTAGGATCCTACGGTCTTGGCGTGCATCCGTGCGTCGCTGCGGTCCGGTCCCAGGTCGACGGGCACGTGCACCTTCCGCCGACCACTGGCGACAACATCGATGTACTGTGGAGACCTCACGCCCCACGTGTTGAGCAATTCGGCGGTACGTCCACCCGGCCTCCCGCATGCCCACTATACGCCCTCGCTCAAAGTCCGTCAACTGCACATACGGTTCACGTCCACGCTGTCGCGGCATGCTACCAGTGTTAAAGACTGCGATGGAGCTCTGTATGCCACGGCAAACTGGCTGACACTGACGGCGGCGGTGCACAAATGCTGCGCAGCTAGCGCCATTCGACGGCCAACACCGCGTTTCCTGGTGTGTCCGCTGTGCCGTGCGTGTGATCATTGCTTGTACAGCCCTCTCGCAGTGTCCGGAGCAAGTATGGTGGGTCTGACACACCGGTGTCAATGTGTTCTTTTTTCCATTTCCAGGAGTGTAGAACTTTACTTTCGAATTCGTTGAACGCCTCTTGCATAGCCCTCCGCACACTACATTTCGCTTCGCGTAATTTTTGTCTGTCTGCAAGGCTTTGGGTATGTTTATGTTTGCTGTGAAGTTCCCTTTGCTTCCGCAGCAGTTTTCTAACTCGGTTGTTGTACCACGGTGGCTCTTTTCCATCTCTTACGATCTTGCTTGGCACATACTCATCTAACGCATATTGTACGATGGTTTTGAACTTTGTCCACTGATCCTCAACACTATCTGTACTTGAGACAAAACTTTTGTGTTGAGCCGTCAGGTACTCTGTAATCTGCTTGTTGTCACTTTTGCTAAACAGAAAAATCTTCCTACCTTTTTTAATATTTCTATTTACGGCTGAAGTCATCGATGCCGTAGCCGCTTTATGATCGCTGATTCCCTGTTCTGCGTTAACTGTTTCAAATAGTTCGGGTCTGTTTGTCACCAGAAGGTCTAATATGTTATCGCCACGAGTCGGTTCTCTGTTTAACTGCTCAAGTTAGTTTTCAGATAAAGCACTTAAAAAATTTCACTGGATTCTTTGTCCCTGCCACCCGTTATGAACGTTTGAGTCTCCCAGTCTATATCCGGCAAATTAAAATCTCCACCCAGAACTATAACATGGTGGGGAAATCTACTCGAAATATTTTCCAAATTATCCTTCAGGTGCTCAGCCACAACAGCTGCTGAGCCAGGGGGCCTATAGAGACATCCAATTACCATGTCTGAGCCTGCTTTAACCGTGACCTTCACCCAAATCATTTCACATTTCGGATCTCCGTCAATTTCCTTCGATACTATTGCACTTCTTATCGCTATAAACACGCCTCCCCCTTCACTGTCCAGCCTGTCTCTGCGGTATACATTCCAATCTCAGTTTAGGATTTCATTACTGTTTACGTCTGGTTTCAGCCAACTTTCTGTCCCTAGTACTATATGGGCGTTGTGACCGTTTATTAATGAGAGCAGTTCTGGGACCTTTCTATAGACGCTCCTGCAGTTTACTATTAGCACATTAATATTGTTATTCCCTGTTGCGTTTTGCCTACTCCTACCTTGCCGCGTCTCAGGAGGCGTCTTGTCGGGCCTAGGGAGGGAATTATCTAACCTAAAAAACCCCCATGTGCACTCCACACGTACTCCGCTACCCCTGTAGCCGCTTCCGGCGTGTAGTGCACCCCTGACCTATTCAGGGGGACCCTACATTTCTCCACCCGATAGCGGAGGTCGGGAAATTTGCACCCCAGATCTGCGCAGAATCGTCTGAGCCTCTGGTTTAAGCCTTCCACTCGGCTCCAAACCAGAGGACCGCGATCGGTTCTGGGAACGATACTACAAATAGTTAGCTCTGATTCCACCCTGCGAGCGAGGCTTTCCGCCTTCACCAATTCCGCCAACCGCCTGTACGAACTGAGGATGACCTCTGAACCCAAACGGCAGGAGTCATTGGTGCCGACATGAGCAACAATTTGCAGTCGGGTGCACCCAGTGCTCTCTATCGCCGCCGGTAGGGCCTCCTCCACATCTCGGATGAGACCCCCTGGCAAGCAGAGTGAACACTGGCCTTCTTCCCCGACCTTTCCGCTATTTCCCTAAGGGGCTCCATCACCCGCCTAACGTTGGAGCTCCCAATAACTAATAAACCCCTCCCCCCGTGTGCCTGCTCGGACCTTGCTGAAGGAGCAGCCACATGTCCACTCACAGGCAGAGCGGGCGATGCCACACGGCCAGCCTCCACATTTACCTTGCGCCTCGTGCGCCGCGAACGCCGCTGAACCCGCCACTCCCCTTGGGGAGAGGGTGGTCCAACGCGCCCGGTACCCGCGAAGATGTCTCGACAGCAGGGACAGTGGGTGAAGCATGTAACACCTGGGGTGTACCTTGCGACGCACCAGACTCCCCACTGCCGCTACACTCCGAACAACGTTCCTTGCAGGATGGCTGCAGCGTTTACACTGCTGAGCTGGTCGCCATCTTTCGTGCCCTAGAGTATATCCGCTCCTGCTCAGGTGAGTCCTTCGTTATCTGTAGCGATTCCCTGAGCGGTTTAGAGCTCTCGACCAGTGTTTCCCTCTTTGTCGTTTGGTGATGGCTATCCAAGAGTCCCTGCATACCCTTGCCCGTTGCGGCCGCTCTGTGGTCTTTGTGTGGACCCCCGGTCATGTCGATATCCCGGGCAATGAACATGTTGACCGCCTGGCGAAAGAGGCCACGAGTAAACCATCTCCGGATGTTGGCCTCCCAGAGACTGATTTGCAGGCAGTCCTCCGCCGAGAAGTTTTTGCGCTTTGGGACGCTGAATGGCGGGATCGGATCACGCCCAATAAACTCCGTGCCATTAAGGAGACGACGACTGTGTGGCAGTCATCCATGCGAGCCAACCGCAGGGACTCAGTCGTCCTTTGTCGGCTCCGCATTGGCCACTCCCGGCTGACACACAGTTATTTACTGCGTCGGGAGGACCCTCTATGTCGCTGCGGGGCGGCTTTGACAGTGGCCCACATTTTGTTGGCCTGCCCCCTTTTAGCTGTGGTCAGGCAGACATTTGCGCTGCCTGATACGCTCCCTGCCCTTTTATCTGATGACCCTGTTATGGCTGGCTTAGTTTTACGTTTTATTCGGGCAGGGGGTTTTTATCGTTTACTCTGAGTGTTTGTTCTGTTCTTTTGTGTTGATTCTGGCCATTGGCCTACGATTTTACGCTGAGTTTTTAATGTGTTCTCGGTGGTTGGCTCTTCCTTTTTACCTCTATGGTCGGCCAACCACCGTCACACTCTGTGTGATTTTAATTTGTTTTGTCTGATCTCTGTAGGAGTATTTCTTGTCCTGTGTCGTCTGACGTCTTTCCTGCTGTTCGTTTTTATTCTCTTTGGGTGGTTTTAATTTTTTGGAAAAAGGGACCGATGACCGTCGCAGTCTGGTCCCTTTAATCCCCCAAACCAACCAACTCCGAGGCAGCAGCCTGAAGACGGCTGACCGCGGCCATCAACACGTTCAGCTGTTCGCGAACAGTGGCCAGCTCCTCCTGCGTCCGTGCACAGCAGTCACACATCCTATCCATCATTGATATACGGGGTATGAGAGATCTCTCCAGGTGCTAGATCTGAGGAGATGGTTGCTTCAAAATATTTCGCGTAGTTTTAGTCCGTGAATGGGTAGGATTACAAAGTTTCGGGCGATTCAGATTCTGTCCTTATCGAAGATTAGACGGATTGTTTCTCCCATACGTATTGTTTCTGCTTGTATACATTTTTTCAAAAATTGTATAGACAAGTATTTGCTGTTTTGTTCCCTTCCTCAGAGTCAGTTTTAAGAGAAAACAGGAAAGTTGTACTTAGGGCTCGTTAGCTTATAATTAGAACACTACTATGGAGTCTGCATTGTCCGAAACTTTGTAATCCTACCAGTTTGAGGATTGATTGTATGCGAAATATTGTCACCGAAGTTACCATCCTCACAGCTGCGAGGAAGAAGGATTAGGGTTTAACGTCGTGTCTTCGTTGTATTTAGTAGAGGCGGAGCAGAAGGCCGGAATGTTTGAAGGATGGGGAAGGATGTCTAACGTGCCCTTTCAACGGAACCATCCCAGCGTTTGCCGGGAGCGATTCAGGGAAACGACGGAAAACCTAAATCAGGACGGCCAGTCGTAGATTTGAAACGTCGTCCTCCCGATTTCCAGTCTAGTGTGGTAAGTACTGCGCCACCTCGCTCGGTTCGCATATCCACCGAGGAGTGGCGCATTATACTCTGTGTACCAGTGATCCCAACTGATTTACCCAGTCACTTTAAGCGACTCTGGTTTCGTTGGCTACAGCAATAAACTAGACTCGAGGTAAGGGAGAGGGGGAAGAGGAGATGGAGAGAGATGGGAGGAAAGGGACGTAGAGAGGGGAAAGAAGGATGCGGACAGAGAAGCAAGGAGGAGGAGGTGGAGAGATACAGGAGGCAGGAGAGGGGGGAGTGGAGATTAGGACATTCATCCAGTTCCCGAACATATTCAGCAGTTACAAAGCATTGCCTGTTTCGCAAGTACTCTATAAGCACAATCCTAAAATTTCGTTACTAGCTGTCCTTCGTGGTGTTGCAGTTTTATCTTGTTACTTTGTATGTTGATGTTGTTGTTATTTTGGCAGGTTACTGCATTACAACAGTTACTAATATATTGTGAGTAGCAGCCATCGTTATTCGGAAGGTCCGGTGTCCGTGTGAGTGCGCCTTCGTACTCTCCGGAAACGTCGTTGCCTCGTTCACTTACGAGGGCGGAGTGTTCGTAACACGGCATCGGTGCTTCACCTAGTCTATCTGCATCTAGCCGCACAAGCGAAAGTCTACTTATTTCGCAAAGTCCGTTTAGATGTCTCAAATATGACACAATATAATGAGTTGGAAACATACTCGTCTAAGCGACGGAAAATACTTTTGTTGCCGGATAATGTGTTTTCCATGCCACGCAAATAATTTACTTCTGTTATCCGTCCCCGCAAAATAACAGCACGCACTACCATTCGTCCAGCGCCAAACATTGGTGGAGGAACCAAGTTGGTTGTTTGTTTCCACTGTACGACGGCTTGACCTATGACAACCGACGCTTATTACGGCTCTTATCGATTTCATCCCGTTAAACGTGGCCCTGCCGGCGAGTCGTGTCAACGAAAGCACATCACCGTCGACATTCGAGGCGCACAGCAACTGCTGAAATGTGATAATTTTGCCTGAACTGTAGCGGAAATGCGCGTGATTTTCGGTACTCGTGTATATAGAATATGGAGCCGCGCAGCAGACTAATGAGCTACATTACGTAGATTCTTTCTAAATCACCCTCCCGAATAGGACAGACTTTTTTATTTTTGACTATAAGAACCGAGTACGGCCACTACTCACGTTCATTGATGTTTCCAGTACACGTTTCGGAGGATTATTTCACCATGATCAGGTGTACTTAATTTCAGTGACAAGAGGTATACGATTTGTTAGTACCATTTTTGCGGGAAACCTGTGACACTTTGTGGGAAGAAACGAAAACAAACTGTTTTATTACACGATTCCTAAGCAATGTAGATACTTTAATTTTATACGCAAGCAGTAACACACGGTGAGGCCGACCTCGGCCACAACTTTGGAAGTTCTTAGGGACATTTCCTGTGTACTTCGGAATGGACCCGTGGTCTCATGTGGCTCGTTACATAGTAATAGTTTTTCGTTTGATTTCTTATCTTATCATGGGACCTGTGCACTGAATATTGTTGTTGTTGTGGTCTTCAGTCCTGAGACTGGTTTGATGCAGCTCTCCATGCTACTCTATCTTGTGCAAGCTTCTTCATGTCCCAGTACTTACTGCAACCTACGTCCTTCTGTGTCTGCTTAGTGTATTCACCTCTTGGTCTCCCTCTACGATTTTTACCATCCACGCTGCCCTCCAATACTAAATTGGTGATCCCTCGATGTCTCAGAACATGTCCTACCAACCGATCCCTTCTTCTAGTCAAGTTGTGCCACAAGCTCCTCTTCTCCCCAATTCTATTCAATACCTACTTCGACCATCAGTTATTTTGCTCCCCAAATAGCAAAACTCCTTTACTACTTTAAGTGTCTCCTTTCCTAATCTAACACCCTCAACATCACCCGACTTAATTCGACTACATTCCATTATACTCGTTTTGCTTTTCTTGATGTTCATCTTATATCCTCCTTTCCGTTCAACTGCTCTTCCAAGTCCTTTGCTGTCTCTGACAGAATGTCATCGGCGAACATCAGAGTTTTTATTTCTTCTCCATGGATTTTAATACCTACTCTAAATTTTTCTTTTGTTTCCTTTACTGCTTGCTCAATATACAGATTGAATAACATCGCGGAGAGGCTACAACCCTGTCTCACTCCCTTCCTAACCACTGCTTACCTTATAACTGCCATCTGGTTTCTGTACAAATTGTAAATAGCCTTTCACTCCCTGTATTTTACCCCTGCCACCTTCAGAATTTGAAAGACAGTATTCCAGTCAACATTGTCCAAAGCTTTCTCTAGTCTACAAATGTTAGAAACGTAGGTTTGCCTTTCCTTAATCTTTCTTATAAGATAAGTCATAAGGTCAGTATTGCCTCACGTGTTCCAACATTTCTACGGAATCCAAACTGATCTTCCCCGAGGTCGGCTTCTACCAGTTTGTCCATTCGTCTGTAAAGAATTCGCGTTAGTATTTTGCAGCCGTGACTTATTAAACTGATAGTTCGGTAATTTTCACATCTGTCAACACCTGCTTTCTTTTGGATTGGAATTATTATGTTCTTCTTGAAGTCTGAGGGTATTTCGCCTGTCTCATACATCTTGCTCACCAGATGGTAGAGTTTTGTCAGGACTGGCTCTCCCAAGGCCGTCAGTAGTTCTAATGGAATGTTGTCTACTCCCGGGGACTTGTTTCGACTTAGATCTTTCAGTGCTCTCTCAAACTCTTCACGCAATATCGTATCTCCCATTTCATCTTCGTCTGAAGATACCTGCACAAAAGTGCAAATATCGACAAAAAATGGTTCAAATGGCTCTGAGCGCTATGGGACTTAATAACTGAGGTCATCAGTCCCCTAGAACTTAGAACTGCTTAAACCTAACTAACCTAAGGACATCACACACATCCATGCCCGTGGCAGGATTCGAACCTGTGACCGTAGCAGTCGCACGGTTACGGACTCAAGCGCCTGGAACCGCTCGGCGACTGCGGCCGGCGCAAATATCGACAGTATGCGCTATGCGTCTTTTGTGGAAACAAGCTTGTACCATACAGTCACAGTACTTCTAACACATCACTTAAATTCTACATAGGCGAGTAGTATTTGTACTTCGTCTTGTTTGATGTTCATTGTACTCATACAAACCTTCAACTGAAGATGGTTGACTGAGTGACTAGTCTGTATTTCCCTTGTGTTTCCATATGTTTCCTGTCAACTCCAGCAAGTGAACGAGCTACATTAGCCCGGAGACCTGCACTGTGCTCAAGTGCAGGAGGGCGAAAGTCAGTCTCGTGTCACGCTTTTAATAATGCCATGTTCACGTGAACAGTACGCTGTGATAAGCCTTTTTTTAGGAGAATAAATGCCTTACTGAAAAAAATTTAGCGAACCAAAATCAAGCAAAGCTTCGCGTTCTGACCCTGATGTGCTAATCGGTAAGAAATACACTATGTGATCAAAAGTATCCGGACACCCCCCAAAAAATACGTTTTAGACATCGTGAGAGAGCACAATGGGCGCTCCGCGAAACTCACGGAACGTGGTCAGGTGTTTGGATGTCACTCGTGTCATACGTCTGTACGCGAGTTTCCCACACTCATAAACATCCCTAGGTCCATTGTTTACGGTGTGATAGCGAAGTGGAAACGTGAAGGGACACGTACAGCACAAAAGCGTACAGGCCGACCTCGCCTGTTGACTGACAGAGACCGCCGACTGTTGAAAAGGTTCATGATTTGAAATAGGCAGACCTATCCAGACCAGCACACATGATTTCCAAACTGCATCAGGAACCACTGCAAGTCTTATGACAGTTAGTCGGGAGGTGAGAAAACTTGGATTTCATGGTCGAGCGGCTGCTCATAAGCCACACATCACGCCAGTAAATGGCAAACGAAGTGTAGCTTGGTGTAAGGTGCGTAAACATTGGACGATCAAACAGTGGAAAAACGTTGTTTGGAGTGACGAATCACGGTAGACAATGTGGCGGTCCGATGGCAGGATGTGGGTACGGGGAATGCCCAGTGAACGTCATCTGCCAGTGTGCGTAGTGCCAACAGTAAAATCCGGAGGCGGTGGTGTTATGGTGTGGTCGTGTTTTTCACGGAGGGGGCTTGCACCCCTTATTGTTTTGCGTGGCACTATCACAGCACAGGCCTACATTGATGTTTTAAGCACCTTCTCGCTTCCCACTGTTGAAGAGCAGTTCGGGGGATAGCGATTGCATCTTTCAACACTATCGAGCACCTGTTCACAATATACGGCTTGTGGTGGAGTAGTTACACAACAGTAACATCCTTTTAATGCACTGGCCTGCACGAAGTCCTGACCTGAATCCCATAAAACGGCTTAGGGTTGTTTTGGAACGCCGACTTCGTGTCAGGCCTTACCAACCGACATCGATACCTGTCCTCAGTGCAGCACTCCGTCAAAAATGGGCTGCTATTCCCCAAGAAACCTTCCAGCACCTGATTGAACGTATGCCTACAAGAGTGGAAGCCGTCATCAAGGGTAAGCGTGGGCCAACGGCATATAGAATTCCAGCATTACCGATGGAGGGCGCCACGAACTTGTAAGACATTTTCAGATACGTGGCCGGATAAGTTGATCATTCAGTGTATTTTTTACACAAATTCACAATTTTCGGATTTTTCCCATTAGTTGTACTATGAAACTTTGCTTCTTGCCAAATTTGATGATTTTACATCAACAGGAAGTACCCTATAGGTTTTGAAGAATGAGCTTGCGAGTATCGAAATATGTGGTATAAATGACTGTACCTTGTGATTTCATTGACATTTCATGATTCTGGGACAACGGGAAATACCGTTAACCTTTTAATGAATGAGTTTGCAAATGACAAAATATGTGGTATAAATGGCCGCATCTTTTGATTACATTGACGTAGAACCTTAAAAGTTTTACAGTATGCGACACAAATTTCAACTTGATATGTTTTCCCGTTCCTGATAAAAAGGGCTCTTAGCAGACGGAGGGGGAGACAGAACAGTCGTATAACAGATGACCAATTTTTTTTCGTGCAGTATGATTACTAATTCACAGATCCTCGGTTTTTCCTTTTCTTGTAATGTGAAACAGTGCCTATTGCCAAATTTCGTGATTATAGCGCAACGGTTTTGACGAATCCGTTGCGAATATCAAAATATGTGACATTGCATTGACTTAGAAACTTCAATTTATTACATAGACAGGGGGATGTAGAACTTACTAATAACGGAACCTCCCCATCGCACCCCCCTCAGATTTAGTTATAAGTTGGCACAGTGGATAGGCCTTGAAAAACTGAACACAGATCAATCGAGAAAACAGGAAGAAGTTGTGTGGAACTATGAAAAAAATAAGCAAAATATACAAACTGATTAGTCCACGCGCAACATATGCAACATCAAGGACAATGGGAGTTCAGGAGGGCCGTGGTCCCGTGGTTAGCGTGAGCAGCTGTGGAAGGAGAGGACCTTGGTTCAAGTCGTCCCTCGAGTGAAAAGTTTGATTTTTTATTTTCAGTTTATGTGACAAACTCTTATGTTTTCATCACTTTTTTGGGAGTGATTATCACATCCACAAGAAAACCTAAATCGGGTAAGGTAGAAGAATCTTTTTACCCATTCGCCAAGTGTGCAAGCTAGGTGGGTCGACAACATATTCCTGTCATGTGACGCACATGCCGTCACCAGTGTCGTATAGAATATATCAGACGTGTTTTCCTGTGGAGGAATCGGTTGACCTATGACCTTGCGATCAAATGTTTTCGGTTCCCATTCGAGAGGCACGTCCTTTCGTGTACTAATCGCACGGTTTTGCGGTGCGGTCGCAAAACACAGATACTAAACTTACGACACTGAACAGAGATGTCGATGAACGAACGGACAGACTTTGCGAAAATAAAGAAAGTAAACTTTTCATTCGAGGGAAGTCTTGAACCAAGGTCCTCTCCTTCCACAGCTGCTCACGCTAACCACGGGACCACGGCGCTCCTAAGCTCATATTGTCCTTAATGTTGCCTATCTTGCGCATGGACTACTCAGTTTGTATATTTTGCTAATTTTTTTCATAGTTCCACATAACTTCTTCTTGTTTTCTCGATTGATCTGTGTTCAGTTTTTCAAGGCCTATCCATTGGGCCAACTTGCCAACTTATAACTAAATCTGAGGGGGGTGCGATGGGGAGGTTCCCTTGTAAGTGACGCAGATTTCGATTTCTTGTGTCCCGCTTTACCTGACAAGAAGGTTTTCAAACTCGGGCGGACATAGATGACGACAAAGTGATGCTGTAAAGGTTCCTGCCTGGGACATGGATGTGTGTGTTGTCCTTAAGATAAATGGGACATTCTGCGAGCGCCAACCTCTGAGTTGGTACATAACTGAAACAAAACCATTTGTATCAAAAAATATTTTAAATTAGTTGTTTTTGTGGAATGGGGCGGCGTGGCTGGGATGGGCAGCCCAGCGCCCACGCTGCCTCTGCGGACTTCCTGCATTCCTGGCGGCGCGGCCGGACGGGATGCGCCGTGACTCAGGCCGGCGTTCCCTGCCCGGCGGGAAGCCTGCCAGCCGTGTAGGGGCCACACTCGCTACACTGGAGCGCCAGAGAAACTGGTAATAGGCGCGCGTATGAGATATGTAAACAGGCAGAATACGGCGCTGCGGTCGGCAACGCCTGTATAAGACGACAAACGATTGGCGCAGTCGTTAGATAGTTACTGCTGCTGTAACGGCAGGTTATCAAGATTTAAGTGAGTGTCAACGTCGTCTTATAGTCGGCACACGAGCGTTGGGACACAGCATCTCCGAGACAGCGATGAAGTGGGGATTTTCCTGTACGAGCATTTCACGAGTGTACTGTGAATATCAGGAATCCGGTAAAACATCAAATCTGCGACATCGCTGCGGCCGGAAAAAGATCCTACAATAACGGGACCAATGACGACTGAAGAGAATCGTTCAACGTGACAGAAGTGCAACCCTTCCGCAAATCGCTGCAGATTTCAGTGCTGCACCATCAGCGTGCGAACCATTTAACGAAACATCATCGGTATAGGCATTCCCATCGCCTGGGCTCGTCAACACAGACATTGGACTATTGATGACTGGGAACATGTTGCCTGGTCGGACGAGTCTCGTTCCAAATTGTATGGAGCGGTTGGACATATTTGGGTATGGAGGCAACCTCATGAATCCATGGACTCCTGATACGCCTAGATACGACTCCTAAACGTGACACGTACGTAAGCGTTCTGTCTGATCACCTTCATCCATTCTTGTCCATTGTGCATTCCGCCGGACTTGGGCAACTCCAACAGGACATTGTGACACCCCACACGTCCAGAATTGCTACACAGTGGCTCCAGGAACACTCTTCTGAGTTTTAAATATTTCCGCTGGTCACCAAACTCCCCAGACACGTACATTATCGAGCGTATCTGGAATGCCTTGCAACGTGCTGTTCAGAAGAGAGCTCCACCCTGTCGTACTCTTACGTATTTATGAACAGTCCTGGAGGATTCACGGTGTCAGTTCCTTCCAGCACTACTTCAGACATTAGTAGAGTCCATGCCACGTCGCGTTCCGGCACTTCTTTGTGCTCGCGGGGATCCTGTACGATATAAGGCAGGTGTACTAGTTTCTGTGGCTGTTCATTGCAGTTTACTAGCTGGCGTAAACAGCTTAAGTTCACGATAGGGATGGGAAAGACCGGACGGTTAAAACCGAGACCGGTATTTTAGTACCGAATAACCGCCATTTTTCCGTACTCGTTTGGCTTCGATTATAACAGTTTTTTTTTTGTTTTTTTTTTTTTTGTTAATAACCGGGGAGGAAACCGAAATATCAATTAACCATAGTAGCGGTGCTAAAGTGATTGGTATGTACATAAATCTTTTTAAAAAGTCGGGTAATTTTTGTTCGTAAAATTGCACTGGCATGAAATATTGCGAAAACGGAAGAAGCCGTCAGTGCTATTCTAGTAGCAACGCAGACAGAAACGAGCAACAGACACATGGCATAAGAATTGTACAGCACTGCTGAGAGTGTAGTGTACTTGTTGCCGTTTACTTTCATTGTTAAAGACTTCCCCTCCTGGCTTTACATGGCAGCTTCTCGCTGTCGTCTGCGGACATGAGATGTGTTACAGCTTGGCACCATCCGTAGCCTCGAACTATTTCACAAAGTGCTGTGCCAATGAAGTACAGTGCTCTATTTGCTTTGAAAAATTAAAAACTGGAGAAGCCACTACAAACTTGCGACATCACATGAGGACAAAACTTGAATCCACTCGTAGTTTACGATAAAAATAGAAAATAGCTGATGCTGCCTGTGTTTACATAATTTGCTTTTTATCTGTTTGTAGACCTAGAAAACGGACAGATTAACACGGAAAATATACATCTTCACCCTTTAGCAATGACTATTCGTAATGCCCAAATGGTGATATGTCCCTCGATTGCAACATGATTTTTAAGCAGAGTTTCAAAAAATTAGAATCAGTGGGAGAATACTGGTGATTTTTGTAATATTCTGCCACATATTGCTTTTCGAGAAAAGCAGCGAACGATGGATGGACAAAGTTTTCTTTTATTTGACTATTTAATATCTTGATTCTGTGTGCCTTGAAACTGAGGGAGACAAAATTCTTTAATCTTTATTAGGTATCTACCATTTATTACAGGAAATAATAGTTACAAAAATCTAAAATCGGTAATTTCAGACACTGGTTGCTTTCAATGATTGTAAGTCAGGTTAAACTGCCGTTAAAATAAATAAAAAATGTAACCGAAAATCTGTTGTTTCAGCGATAACCACCCATACCTAGTTCACAGCAGATGTTCAAAGCTCTGATGTTCTGTAATCCATCACATTTTTTTTAACTGCGTGTTGAAACAAAGTGTTCAAATGGTTCAAATGGCTCTGAGCACTATGGGACTTAACATCTATGGTCATCAGTCCCCTAGAACTTAGAACTACTTAAACCTAACTAACCTAAGGACAGCACACAACACCCAGTCATCACGAGGCAGAGAAAATCCCTGACCCCGCCGGGAATCGAACCCGGGAACCCGGGCGCGGGAAGCGAGAACGCTACCGCACGACCACGAGCTGCAGACTAACAAAGTGTAAATCAGATTAGAAATGAGCTCTGTATAATTGATTTAAACTAGCAAACAAGTCCCATGACTTCATTTCGGAGCTCCCAGTCTCCGCCGCATCCCATTTGTCGGGTAAATTGTGTGTGTGTGTGTGTGTGTGTGTGTGTGTGTGTGTGTGTGTGTGTGTGGCTGTGGGTGGGTGGGTGGGTGGATGTGTGCGCGCGCACACACGCGCGTCTCCACTCACACACATGCACACAAACAGCCACTTATTCTAACAGTAACTTTCTGTGAGTACCAATATAATTTATTTTGTGCTGGCTGCATGGCGTCATCTAAAGGCCAATAAACTCAATGTCACCAAAAGAATACACAAATAGAGCCCTTCGTTGCGCTCTATATCCCGCTTCCGTTGTGACGGAACATATTTTTTCTGATGTTGGTTGTGGGATAAACAGGAATATAACCATTTTGTTTGCATTGGACGAACTTTGTATAGTTTTTTCGTTTGAAGTGTCGACTGCAGCATCGAACTTTTACGAGACGTCACTCTCCCTCTTACGAAGCACATTTGGAATTGCGTATGCTGCATCACTTCATTTTCGTTTCAGGCCCTTCACGGTCTACATCTACATTTACATCTTCGTGGTCCTTTCGCACAGTGTTTGTGCGCGGCAATAGAATCGTTCGACAATCAGCTTCAAATTACGCTTCTCTAAATTTTCTCGATAGTCTTTCTCGAAAAGAGCGTTGCGTTCTTCCAGGGATTTCCATTTGAGTTCCCGAAGCATCTCCGTAACAGTTACGTGTTCCTCGAACCTACCGGAAACAATCTACCAGCCCGCCTCTGGATTGCTTCGATGTCTTCCTTCAATCCGATCTGGTGCGGGTCCCAAACGCATGACCAGTACTCAAGAATAGGGCGCACCCGCGTCCTGCGCGCAGTCTACTTCACAGGCGAACAACTCTCTCCTTTGAATTCTCCTAATAGACTGAAGTCGGCGACTCGCCGTCCCTACCGCAGATGCCACGTGCTAGTTCCACCTCATACCGCTTTCGAGCGTTACGCCGAGGCATTTAAACCACAAGCACGACACTGGTGATGCTGTATCCTGCCATTCATCACACCAACTAGAAAGTTTGTCTAAGACGTCTCGTATCTCCCTCCAATCACTGAACTTCGACACCTTACCGTACACCACGGCATCATCAGCAAACAACCGCAGATTGCTGCCCACCCTGTCCGCCAGATCATTAATGTATATAGAGAACTGATGAACACTCACCGTCGAGGACAGCACACTGGGTTCTGTTACTTAAGTAGTTTGAACCACTCACATATATGTCAACTTATTCCGTATGCTCATACCTTCCTTAACAGACTACAATGGGGCACCGTGTCAAATACTTTCTGGAAAGCTAGAAATATGGAATCTGCCTGTTGCCCTTTATCCGTAGTTCGCAGTATATGATGTGAGGAAAAGGCAAGCTGAGTTTCGCACGAGCGATGCCTGCTGAAACTACGCCGATTCTTGGAAATAGGCTGCTGTCTCAAGAAAATTTAATATAGTCGAACTGAGAATATATTCAGGGATTTTGCAGCAAACACAAGTTACGGATATTGGTCTGTAATTTTGCGAGTCCATTATTTTACCGTTCTTATATACTGTGGTCGCCAGCACTTTGTTCCACTCGCTTAGGACACTGAGCTGGGCGAGAGATTCACGATAAATGCAGGCTAGTTAACGGGCTAATGCCGTATAGTACTCTTTGTAAAATCGAACTGGGTTCCCATCCGGACCTGGTGATTTATTTGCTTACAAATCTTTCAGTTCTTTCTCTACGCCAGGGACGCTTATCACCATGTCGCCCATTCGGGAGCCTGTCCGATGGTCAGATGACGGTATGTTCGTACGATTCTCTTGCGTGAACGATTTCTTGAACGTGAAATTAAAACTTCGACTTTGCTATCTTCAACTGGCAGACCAGTCTGGTCAACAAGGGACTGAATAGAAGTCTTAGATCCGCTTAGCGTCTCGTCTCTGAGAACACAGCTTCGTTATTAATTTTACACTACTGGCCATTAAAATAGCTACACCAAGAAGAAATGCAGATGATAAACGGGTATTCATTGGACAAATATATTATACTAGAACTGACATGTGATTACATGTTCACGCAATTTGGGTGCATAGATCCTGAGAAATCAGTACGTAGAACAACCACCTCGGGCCGTAATAACGGCCTTGATACGCCTGGGCAATGAGTCAAACGGAGCTTGGATGGCGTGTACAGTTACAGCTGCCCATGCAGCTTCGACACGATACCACAGTTCATCAAGAGTAGTGACTGGCGTATTGTGACGAGCCAGTTGCTCGGCCACCATTGACCAGACGTTTTCAATTGGTGAGAGATCTGGAGAATGTGCTGGCCAGGGCAGCAGTCTAACATTTTCTGTATCCAGAAAGGCCCGTACAGGACCTGCAACATGCAGTCGTGCATTATCCTGCTGAAATGTGTTTCGCAGAGATCGGATGAAGGATAGATCCGCGGATCGTAACACATCTGAAATGTAACGTCCACTGTTCAAAGTGCAGTCAATGCGAACAAGAGGTGACCGAGACGTGTAACCAATGGCACCCCATACCATCACGCCGGGTGATACGCCAGTATGGTGATGACGAATACACGCTTCCAATGTGCCTTCACCGCAATGTCGCCAAAGACGGATGCGACCATCATGATGCTGTAAACAGAACCTGGATTCATCCGAAACATTGACGTTTTGCCATTCGTGCACCCAGGTTCGTCGTTGAGTACACCATCGCAGACGCATCTGTCTGTGATGCAGCGTCAAGGATGACCGCAGCCGTGGTCTCCGAGCTGATAGTCCATGCTGCTGCATACGTCGTCGAACTGTTCGTGCAGATGGTTGTTGTCTTGCAAACGTCCCAATCTGTTGACTCAGGGATCGAGACGTGGCTGCACGATCCGTTACAGCCATGCAGATAAGATGCCTGTCATCTCGACTGCTAGTGATACGAGGCCGTTGGGATCCAGCACGGCGTTCCGTATTACCCTCCTGAACCCACCGATTCCATATTCTGCTAACAGTCTTTGGATCTCAGCCAACGCGAGCAGCAGTGTCGCGTTACGATAAACCGCAATCGTGATAGGCTACAATCCGACCTTTATCAAAGTCGGAAACGTGTTGGTACGCATTTTTCCTCCTCATACGAGGCATCACAACGACGTTTCACCCCCCCCAGGGGGTCCACAACTCTTTTGTGGATACGTGCGTGGCGAGCACGGGGCCCCGAGCCATTGCAGCCTTCTTTCTCTCCCGGGCTGCATTTCCTTTTCCTTCCCCTCCTTTCCCCTCCATGCTCCTTTCCCCTCGCCCTCTCCTCTCCCACTATTGGTGTCCTTGCTTATGTTGGCCCCGCTATCCTCCTGGTTCTGTTGGTTTTACTCTCTGGCTTTGTTGCGTACTTATCTCCTCTTTTTGGCATTCCTTGGTCCCCTTCTGGGGTTTGACCTCCATTCCAAAATTTCTCTTCCGTAGTGTGAGCCATTTGGGGAAGAGCACCTTACCTAGTGTCTCCGACGTGCGCCCTCCTAGTCCATTCCACCTTTTCTTTCACGTCGTGGTCTGATGCTAGGGTGCATAGCCAGCACGGTAGCCAGCCCGTGTGGTGGGGTCGCTATGTACCCTTTTGGTTGAGCCCCCTGAACACACAGGGATCACACTTCTGATACCTGAGCTGTGACCTCCTCATGCATGCCTTGGAGTGGTTGCTCGTCATCCTGGAGCCTCGGAACTCCCGGCAATGGCCGCCGTGCCAGACGGCCCTTGCTGTGGCTGGGTGGCGCCCGTGAGGAGAGCCCCTGATCGGAGTGGGTGGTATCAGGGCGGACGTTATGCAGATGAAACGCATAAGGGTCCAAAACTCTGGCCGTTCTGCGGCCGTCTCTCTGCGTGGTACTGATTCCTCAAGTGCTGCTTCTCTTGCCCCTTCGGCCTTCCCTTCCATGGCTACCCCCTGGGAAGAGGGTCAGGCCCGTCGTCTAGGGGCAAAACCTTTCCCCCGTTATCTAGTTTGCACCAGGACTGATGGAGATACTTTCACCAGTGTCAAGCCTTTATTCTTTGTGGAACACATTGAAGACAAGTTTGGCGAAGTGGACTCCCTGAGCAAGATGCGGTCGGGTTCGTTGCTGATTAAAACTACTTCAGCTGCCCAATCTGCGGCCCTTCGTGCCTGTACCCATCTTGGCACAATTCCTGTGTCTATTGCCCCTCACCAGTCTCTAAATATGGTACAAGGTGTGATTTTCCACAGGGACCTCATCCTTCAAACTGATGAGGAACTTCGGGACAATCTCGCACGGCGGGGTGTTCACTTTGTTCGGCGTGTTCAGAAGGGTCCTAAAGATAACCGTATTGATACTGGTGCCTTTATCCTGGCCTTTGAAGGGGATACCCTTCCTGAGAAAGTTAAGATTATGGTCTATCGCTGTGATGTGAAGCCGTACATCCCACCTCCTATGCGGTGTTTTAAGTGCTTGCGTTTTGGCCACATGTCTTCTCACTGTTCCCAGGCCCCTCTCTGTGGTGACTGTGGACGTCCACTCCATGAGGGGAGTCCCTGTGTTCCCCCTCCTGTATGTGTAAATTGTCGTGGTAGTCATTCTCCACGTTCACCAGATTGCCCAGTTTATAAGAAAGGAAAAAAGATCCAAGAGTATAAGTCCCTCGATCGTTTAAGCTACACAGAGGCCCGTAAGAAATATGCACGACTGCACCCTGTGTCTATGACATCAAGTTACGCCTTGGTTACATCTTCCCCCCTTCCCCCCCCTTCCTTACCCCCATCCCGGACCCCACTCCTCCCCCCCTCCCCTGCGGCTCCCACACCTTCTCCTCTGGGTGCTGCTCCCCCTCCCCAGCCGGAGAAGTGTCCCACTCCTTCGGCGTCTGCCGGTCAGGGGCGCCTCTCCCGGGATGCCCCTTCCCGGCACCTTCCAGGTCAAAGGTCTGCTGCCGCGCGGCGACCGCGAGAGCCGCGGTCTGTCGGCCCCCAGGTCGCCCGGTCTCTTTCTGTTCCTGATCTTGCTGCAGCTGGCTCCTTTATGCCACACAGTCCTCCTCGATCTCAGCCTGAAAAGAAGAAGAAACATAAGTCCCGGGACAAAGAGCCTCTGGTGTCACCGGAGGTCCCTTCCCCGACTTCACAACTGGATTCTGACCTGTCGTTTATGGATGTCGCCCCCTCCTTGTCTGTGACGGGTGGGGACCCGGCAGTATGACTGGATTTAGCGTGTTCAGCCCTCATTTAAACCATCGTTCTGTGGTTCTCCAATGGAATTGTAATGGCTACTATCGACACCTTCCGGAATTGAAATCCCTTCTTTCGTCCTACTCTGCAGCTTGTGTGGTTCTCCAGGAATCACATTTTACTGATGCTCACTCACCGACCCTCCGTGGGTTCCGTGTTTTCTGTCGCAATCGGGTCGGACCCTTGCGGGCTTCTGGTGGCGTTTGTACGTTGGTCCGTACCGACATTGCTTGCACGTGGATTCCTCTCCAAACTACATTGGAAGCGGTTGCTGTTAGGGTCCACTTAGACTCTGCAGTCACCGTTTGCAATCTTTATCTCCCTCCTGACAGGGCTCTTACACCTGCTGCCTTAACCACCCTTCTTCAGCAACTTCCTCCCCCCTTCCTCCTCCTTGGGGATTTTAATGCTCATCATCCTTTGTGGGGCAGTGCCTTTCCATCTAGACGAGGTCTTCTTATAGACCAATTTATTGCAGACCACGACCTGTGTCTTCTTAATGATGGCTCCCCTACTCATTTCAGTGCTGGTCATGGTACCTTTTCTGCCATTGATCTTTCTCTTTCTTCTCCCTCTCTCCTCCCTTCATTACACTGGTCGCCACACGACGACCTTTGTGATAGTGACCATTTCCCGTTGATTCTCACGCTCCCTTCGCGCTCCCCGATGGACAGGTTACCTCGTTGGTCTTTCCACCGCGCCGATTGGCCTCTATACACTGCACAGGTCGAGTTTTCTCCCTCTTTGTCGGGTTGTATTGATGACGTCCTACGTGACGTGTCTGACGCGATTGTTCGCGCTGCTAACGTTGCTGTCCCGCGCTCATCTGGACTATTTCGTCACCGGCAAGTCCCGTGGTGGAGTCCGGCCATTGCCATTGCCATCCGTGATCGCCGTCGAGCTTTGCAACACTTCAAGAGGCACCCATCCGTAGCCAGCCTTACTACTTTTAAACGCCTTCGCGCTAAAGCCCGTTATTTAATCAAACAGAGCAAGCGGATATGTTGGGAACGATTCGTTTCTTCCTTTGGTTCCACTGTCCCTCTGTCACGGGTATGGGCTACACTTCGTTCTCTCCAAGGTTGCCATCGGCAGTCCACCCTACCAGGCCTTCACCTCCCAGATGGCATTTGTACGGACCCATTAGTTATCGCCGAACATCTTGCGACCCATTTTGCAGTGGCATCGGCGTCAGCCTCCTATCCCGCTGCTTTCCTTCATCACAAACAGCAGGCTGAAGCTCTCACCTTATGTTTCACCACTTGTGAGTCAGAATCTTATAACGAACCTTTTACTGAATGGGAATTTCTTTCTGCTCTATCTTCTTCTCATGATACAGCCCCTGGCCCAGATTCCATTCATAACCAACTGCTTCAACATCTCAGCGCTCCACAACGGCAACATCTTCTTCGGGTGTTTAACCGTATCTGGCTCCAGGGTGACTTCCCTTCTCAGTGGAGGGATAGCATTGTGGTTCCTGTCCTTAAGCCTGGTAAGAACCCCCTATCTGTTGACAGCTATCGGCCAATTAGTTTGACCAATGTTGTTTGTAAGTTACTTGAACGGATGGTAGCCCGTCGGCTCACTTGGGTCCTCGAATCTCGGGATCTATTGTCCCCTTACCAGTGTGGCTTTCGAGAGGGACGATCTCCAATCGATCATTTACTTCGCTTGGAATCCGCAGTTCGGCAGGCTTTTTCCCAGCGCCGCCATTTGGTTGCAGTGTTTTTTGACCTTCGCAAGGCCTATGACACGGCCTGGCGCTATCACATCTTACTAACCCTTCATCAGTGGGGTCTTCGGGGCCCACTCCCGACTTTCATCCGCCAGTTCCTGATCCATCGGTCATTCAGAGTTCGAGTTGGTACTGCTTTTAGTTCTCCACGGACCCAGGAGACGGGCATCCCACAGGGTTCTGTCTTGAGTGTCCTTCTTTTCCTCATTGCTATCAATGGACTTGTGGCCTCTGTCGGTCCCTTGGTCGCCCCTGCCCTGTATGTGGATGATTTCTGCATTTGGGTTAGTTCCTCCTCGATGGCATCTGCAGAACGGCAGCTCCAGGTGGCTATACGGCGTGCCTCTGCATGGACCCTCTCACACGGGTTTCAATTCTCTCCTTTAAAATCGCGGGTGGTCCACTTCTGTCGCCGTACTACGGTCCACCCTGATCCAGAGCTCTATCTCGCTGCACAACGATTGCCTGTGGTTTCACAGTTTCGTTTCCTGGGTCTTCTTTTCGACAACAAGCTCACTTGGTTGCCCCATATCAGACTCCTGAAGGTAGGATGTTTACGTAAACTCAATGTCCTTCGCTTCCTTGCCCACTCCTCTTGGGGTGCGGACCGTTCTCTCCTCCTTAGTCTTTATCGTGCTCTAGTTCTGTCTCGTTTGGACTATGGTTGTCAAGTTTATGGTTCAGCTGCTCCTTCCACACTGCACGTGCTGGATCCAGTCCACCATCGTGGTATCCGTTTGGCCACCGGTGCCTTCCCTACTAGCCCTGTTGATAGTCTCCTGGTTGAAGCTGGGATCCCACCCCTTTCTGTTCGGCGGTCCCAGCTTCTGGTGTCTTATGCCCTCACTATCCGTTCTTCTCCCTCTCATCCTTCCTATTCTATCCTGTTCCCATACCATGGACGTCGCCCACCCGACTCCCGCCCTCGGGCGGGTTTACCGGTTGGGCTGCGCCTTGCGTCTCTTTACCGTGATTTTCAACTTCCTTCTTTGTCCTGTCTTCCTCGCTCCCTCCCCTCCACCCCTCCTTGGTTAGTTCCTCGGCCTCGAATTCGGATGGATCTCCGCCGCGGTCCGAAAGATTCCATCCCCCCGGTGGTGTTTTGTTCCTTTTTCCGCAAAATTTTATGGGAGTTTCGGGATGCTGTTGTTTTTTACACTGATGGCTCTAAATCTGCTGATCATGTTGGGTATGCCTTCACGTCCTCTGTTGGAACGGAAAATCATCTGCTGCCACCTACATGTGGGGTGTTTACTGCGGAATTGATGGCAATTTCCCGGGCCCTTACCTTTATTAAACAATCCCAACACAACCGCGTTTTGTTATGTACGGACTCGATGAGTGGCCTTCTTGCTATTGACCGGTGTTTTTCGCGCCATCCCTTGGTCTCTGCCATCCATGACCATCTCGCTGATATTCACCGTGCTGCTTGTTCCATTGACTTCCTATGGGTCCCTGGCCATGTGGGTATCCCGGGAAATGAGCTCGCTGATCGTTTGGCTGGGGGAGCAGTTACTTACCCCCCGTTTCCTGTAACCCCTCCTGCAGCGGATTTACGGCTTCACATCAAATCCCACTTCGCGCAGTCATGGGCCAATTCTTGGGAGGCTACTCCACTGTCTAATAAACTTCGTGCAATTAAGGTGACACCAGGCCCATGGCGTTCTTCCTTTCGCCTCTCCCGAAAGGACTCGACCACACTGTGTCGTCTCCGCATTGGTCATACCAGGCTGACCCATGGTTTTCTTTTGCGTGATGAGCCACCCCCGCTATGTGGTTGTGGAGCCTTCCAGTCAGTGGCCCACATTTTGGTTGAATGCCCCCTTCTTTTGGCTCTGCGTACTAAGTACAGACTCCCCCACACTTTACCTTTGATTTTGGCTGACGATTCCCGGATGGTCTCTCTGGTTCTCGGTTTCCTCCGGGAGAGTGGTTTTTATTCTCAGTTTTAAGGTTTTTAATCTCTCTGGTGTTGGGGCAGGGCGGTGAGTGTTTGGGTGTCTCCCACTGTAGGCAGTGTTTAGAGATTCCCGATTCACCTCCCTGACCGGAATCCTCTTTTCTTCCCCTTTTACTCTTTTTACCCTTTTTTAAGGCTTGGTTAGTCTTTTTATTCCCATACGTATTTTCTGCGTTATAGCAGTTGTACCTTTTAAGTCACAGGTGGTCTTGCCTATGCTGTTTCAGCATAGTGTTGGGTTCGTTCTCTTGCCGACTTCCCTCATTTGTTTTTTACCACTGACAACGTGACTGCCATTTTACGTTTTTCCCTTTTTCCGTTTTATTCTGACTTTTCTGAGATGTCCCGTTAGCAGAATGGAGTATATTTGAAACAAGGGACTGATGACCTCGCTGTTTGGTCCCTTAAACCTCAAACAACCAACCAACCAACGACGTTTCACCAGGCAACGCCGGTCAACTGCTGTTTGTGTATGAGAAATCGGTTAGAAACTTTCCTTATGCCAGCACGTTGTAGGTGTCGCCACTGGCGCCAACCTTGTGTGGATGCTCTGAAAAGCTAATCATTTGTATATCACAGCATCTTCTTCCTGTCGGTTAAATTTCGCGTCTGTAGCACGTCATCTTCGTGGTGTAGCAATTTTAATGGCCAATAGTGTATATAACGTTATCGGAGAACAGCGATCTTATTGTGATAAAATTATTTAAAAGCTCCAAATGTTTCTAAATGATGTGTATTAAATCGTTTCCTCTTGTGGACGTTGATTTATTGCATGTTATCCAAAAAAAAAAAATAGTGTGGCTAAACTGTCGTCACTTCTATAAACAACGCTCCTTTGTCTTTGTTGAGTGATGTCGACCTCCAGTGATAAACAAGCGTCAAGTACATCTTTGACAACTGATAAACATATCAACCTAGATGTCTCCGTGGAAACGGCGTCCTAATACGTTATTACAGGCATCAATAGGTGGCACACATACACGACGCATTTAGTCTTTTTTTTATTGTTTTCTAAGACTTTAACTAACTGACTACTAATACAAATAAGTCAGTATGTGTAGTTTTCATATTAATACTCATACTTTTGGTTTGATTACGAAAAAATAGCAGTAGATGCAGAAGTAACGATCTTACAGTGCTAATTATTTCATCCAGTCGTTGCTCTGGATTTCTGTTGACGAATTACAGTAGGTTATCATGCATTTTATGAGGCTGGCTGTAATATAGATTATGAACCATTAATGAATATAAACTCGTTTCTTGATTAGTCAGATTTAAAAGATAAATATTTAAGAATGAAGACTCAAATGATATGGTAGTTCTTCCCCATTGGCTGACGGCGATGCCTTAGGCTCTGAAGCGACCTCTCACTCAATGCTATATAACTCGTGGCTGCTTAGCCAATACCATCAGTTACGGTAATTGAGGTATCCACAGCGGGTCAGGCGCCATCGCCGTCATCCAGACGGGTAATGATACATCGTTTTAGAGTAGGCTTTTACACCATTGGCTTCGCTATGTAATATAGCACTGTTACTTTTGTTATTACAGTGCAAGCTCTGATGATGGACCGTAATTAAAAGATCGAAACTGGTCAGGCGTTAACATCGGCCGCAAGCAAGACTGCTTTTAAATAATTTTTACAGATTCTTTAGAGGCCACTTTCGCTTGTCAATGCTACATTACAGCAGGAAGATCGTGTGCTCACCTAGCCTTAACTCCTGCAGGTGTCAGTGAGAAGTGGGAAGCAACAGCAGCGCCACCGATCTCAGACTCGTCATAACTCGCGTAAACAGCCAGTACAGCGGCGAGTCCCCGTAAACGATCAAACGTGTTTGACAAAATCGCTCTTATATTGCCACGGATTTGCCAAGCAAGCCCATACACGTTGAAACAATGTTTGTCAGGTTAACCGCGCTTTGAGGCAGACGCTATTTCTGTTGCGTATTTTAAGTTTAATGGGTAAGGCCACAGATACAGACAAAGCAGTCCTGGCATTTGCACTGTGTTTAAAGAGGAAGAAGAAAACAAGACTCTGGTCGGGGGAATGTCTTAAAACGAGATATTTATCCATGAAAATATACTAAAGGAAATATTACTCTCAGAACCCGGTGATTGCATCAACTTTCTTTGAATGGGAAAGAAACTTTTTTTAAAAAAACTTAAGTACCTCCTAGAAGAGCAAACTTGCCTGTTAAGTGCGGTCATGTGTAGCCATGGATGTGTCAAACAAGCCCGTACATGTGTACTAAGAAAGCTTGTCAGTTTAACCTTACTTTTGAAGCAGACACTTTCGTGTATGCTGTATATTGGCACCAGTGGGAATGACTACAAATGCAAATACAGCATTTCTAACACTGCCTCTGGCACTGTGTTTAAAGAAGAAGAAAACAAGACGCTGCTCTAGGGAATAGTTTAAAATGAGGAACATGCAACTGGACACCTGTTAATGGAAATGTTTTACGCAGAACCTGATGATTACATCAACTTTCTGCTGATGGACAGTGAAACGTTTAATAACTTCTTTAGCCTTACTTCGCCCTTACATTGAAAATAAAGATACAAGTATGCAAAAATTTATTCTCCTCTACTTGGCCCTCTAGACAACGGCCATGCCGCAGTGGTAACACCTGTTCCCGTCAGATCACCATAGTTAAGGGTTGTCGGGCTGGGCTGATGCTTGGATGGGTGACCGTGCAGTCTGCCGATCGCTGTTGGCAAGCGGGCAACACTCAGCTCTTGTGAGGAAAACTGAGGAGCTACTTTATTGAGAAGCAGCGGCTCCGGTCTCGTAAACTGACATACGGCCGGTAGAGCGGTGTGCTGACCACATGCCCGTCCATATCCGCACCCAGTGATGCCTGTGGGCCGAGGATGACACGGCGGCCGGTCAGTACCGTTGGGCTTTCATGACCTGTTCGGGCGGAGTTTAGTTTTATTTGGTCCTCTAATGACGAATGATTGAAATGGCTCTAACATCTGAGGTCATCGGTCCACTAGACTTAGAACTACTTAAACCTAACTAACCTAAGGACATCACACACAACCGTGCCCGAGGCAGGATTCGAACGTGCGACCATAGCAGTCGCGCGGTTCCGGACTGAAGCGCGTAGAACCGCTCGGCCACCACGACCGGCCAATCATTAAAACAAAGGCGTTTTCGTTGCGACGGGACCTTCTCATGAAATTTCAATCACCAGTTTTCTCTTCCGATTGCGAAAACATTCTGTTAGCACCCACCTACATAGGGAGAAATGACGGTCACCATAGAAGTGACATAAGGGAAATCCGAGCTCGGACCGAAAGATTTCGGTGTTAATTTTTCCCCGCGTGCTTTTGGACCGAGGATCGGTCATACAATAAATGAAATGTATCCGCAGTTGCGAATACGTACAAGCATCAGCTGTTTGACGGAATAGGCGGCAATGAAAGTTCGTGCCAGGCGACGACTCCAATCCGGACTTCCACTCTATGCACAGCTAGCCGAAGCCGTTAAGGTAAAAACGCGCTTAATGCGGGAAATCAGGGTTAAAGTCCTGATTCGTTACAAAATTTCAATGTCGTCATTGAAATATACAGCCGATGTATTTCATGCAGTGAATTGCATCGTACTTCTTAACAACACACACACTGCAATATTGTACCGTTGGGCGGGAAACTAGTTATGGGAACCCTCTGCTAAATACTTTAGGGTGAATCTCTCTCTTATCGTTTACACCATCGCCATTTCTCACGGTTTGATAATTCTTTTTTAATTTTAATAACATAGTCCGATGCCCTTCCTGTCTCCGCGACATCAGTTAAGCTAAGGTAGGAAAATCGTGTGCTCCATCTGCCGTGTAGCGTGTAAAATTCATTCTGTGTGTACCGCATTTTAACTGTTTGTGTGACTTACTTTCAGAGGCAAAGACGGGGGACGAACGCACGGACGTGGGAAACCTTCTAAAAACCTCACTAGGGTTGGCCGTAGTACCAGATTGCCGTTAATGAAACCAGCTCGTGGATTCTATGCTCTGGCTCACTGTCAGCTCCTTGCCTTACAAGCTGATGCGCCGCACGTTCACCTCTACGAGCAAGTCGAATTCTGTTCACAGTGACTGCTGTTTTTGTGATCCCAGAAGATATTTCTTCGTAGTTACGACTTCCAACAGCATTTTGTCGCGGGAATTCGCCTCAGCCCTCAAGTCTTCTTACACACCGAAGAGGACGTGAAGCAACGAGCAAGAATTCTCAATGTCGCAAATGTTTCAATTGGCTCTGAGCACTATGGGGCTCAACTGCTGAGGTCATCAGTCCCCAAGAACTTAGAACTACATAAACCTAACTAACCTAAGGGCATCACTCACATCCGTGCCCGAGGCAGGATTCGAACCTGCGACCGTAGTGGTCACGCGGTTCCAGACTGAAGCGCGTAGAACCGCACGGCCACTCCTGCCGGCTCAACGCTAGGCACGCTTAAGGAAACGACATGCGGTCGTGTTCGATTCACAGTAGCTTGTGTTCGCTCCTGTTCTGCCGGTTGTCGGTCGTTTAGCGAAGCATCGAAGCGAGTCGGCACTAGCAGACCAGAAAGCTTTTGCCTACTGTTTTTGTTGTCGACTAAGTTGCATGAGCGATGGAGTGATATGAAGAGCATGTAATGTTTCTGACAGAAGAATATAGATGTCACAAGTGCTTCTGGGCACGAAGAGATGTACCACACCAGTGGCGAGGTAAAGACGATAAATTCGGAGATGATTGCACGTGGCAGAAACGAAATAGTAAGTAGAAGTTTTGTAATCCGTTTTATTAAAAAGGAAAAGCACAGTAAATTTCATGGGTATTTTCTTTTGTCCATATTGTACACGACGCCCACTTTCTAGTGTGTTTTCTCTTTGTACTATACCATTTTTACGTCATGTTTTCGATGTGTGAGGTTCTGCTTTGTTTTGTTTTGCTTTGCTTTGTTGACTTTACCGCAGTTTATTAAAAACTTGCAATTTTTGGTTGGTTACCGATTTTTTTCATTGCAGTCTCCGGAGACTGTAGGAGATATATAGCAGCTATTGAAATGCGAAACAATCGCCAACACAGATGTCTTCAGTTGCTAATAATCAGAGTGCAAATGCTAGCCTTTCTTCAGGTTATGTTGGCCTTCGGTAATCAGTGTTCTGCTTTTAAATTTCCTCCTCAGTTCTATTGAGAAGCAAGCGAAAACCGTCAGCGGACATATAACTCCCGGCAAGAACAGTGTCACAACTCATAAATGGGATTCTTGAGAAAACTGGACTTCAACATTTACTTCTATCAAACTTTTATTGAAATAGCGTTAGCTTCCTTTAGATTTCGAGTAAATATTATTGGTAATAAATTCCATTATATTTTTCGTGCGCGTTGGGACACATGACACATTTTTCGGCAACATAAACTAAAGATGGCGTTATTCGACTTGTCACTTTTCTTGCCCAGGTGCTGCTACATGTGAAATGTTTTGGACTAATGCTAAGGGAAGCTAGAGCTGCAACTCGGTGTTAAGTGCACTACCTTCCCGCATTTTTACTTATTTCGTCAGACCGTGCTCACTCAATGCAAAATAATCATCGCCGAATATCGAAATTTTGTATGGTTCCTGACTGTATGATGATGTAGCCTTTGTGGCGATTATTATCGCAATAGACAGTAACGCAGTGTTCGTAAGCTAAGTTCCTTATCTCGTGTTGTCTCGAGCGTAAATGCATTTTTAACAGATAGAAACGGAAGGTAGTGGACACTGACGATTGTCTGTGAATGCTCATTCGCTTCTGTACGCTTCTTTACGCTGCCGTGTAAAGAGTACATCAGAATTTGGGACTATCCGTCACCATTCATTTGCAAGCTTATGGAACATTCGACATTGTAACTGCTTCGTCACGCAACACGCGACGCGGTTGGGTTTTAAGTGGTGTGCCGATTTGCACAAGAAAGACGCGTTCACACATGGGTGACGCGCCGCTGGAGCGCTGACGGCAGCGGGAAGAAAGAGAACGTCAGAAGTGCAGTGAGGCGCCAGGCGCCGGTGGTGACGTAGTGGCGTGTGCGTAGCTTGCAGGTGTTCGCCAGGGCGCCGCAGAACCCACTAACAACAACAGTTCAGAAGGCCTTCTCCAACAATGGCCGAATGTTGTGTGTGTGTGTGAGCATCGACGGGATGCATTACGATGACTCCGTCGGCTGCCTCAGTGTACAGTGCACAACAGAACTAAAGGATCACTTTTCGAAATCCCGTAAGTGCCTCCCATTGCGGCATATTTCGCCCAACGGTGCCTCCGATCTTCTTCTGCAGTAGAGCGAAAGCGTGGCGCACTGCGACGTCAACCTCGGGCTTGACGTCCCTCCAAACAGCAAATCGGTCAACACTTGCGAAAAGAAAGTTTGTGTGACGTGTAATGATGTCACATTGGCACCAAATTTCACAGCTCTGCCCAACGCCACCGTGGTCTCGCAGCCCTTCTTACCCACATTTCGCCTCTTCTTTTGACGTCTCAGGCACGGAAGTCAGCGTCCGCATCACGCGGTTTTGTTGTAAGTGGCCGAGAAAAAGATTTCAGAGGGCCAAAGAGTGTGGCATAAAGGGCATCATCAAACAACGCCTTTCCTTCCCACACATTTCGCGGTCTAGAATGAAAATTCGCAGTTCGATGAGAAGCAGGAAGATGTACTTGGCATCCTTTGTGAGGAGGGCACTGCTGACAACCTCGGACGTTTCAACACGTCAGGGTCCACCAACCATTCCCCAAGACTTGCGAGCAGCTCCGCAGGAAGAAAGGGCGTTACTGCCTCAACACGAGACTGCTAACGGTATTCACAGCATGCTCCGTCGTCGTCACGCTTGTATTGCTGCTAGAGGTGGTCACACCGCATAGTGAGCTCATTAAACAGTTGTCGGAATGTGTGTGCAAATCTGTTAAGTTGGAAAAAATGGACAACATTTTCGTCTACTATTATTGCATATTGCAGTTGTTTATTTTCTGTATTCCTTACATTGTTTCTGGTCTGCTATCACCTGTTTATACTGTTTTGGTGCAAAATAAACGCAACCTTGCAAAATTTTCCTTTTTTTGCTTTTATTTTGGACACCAGTGTATTTCAATTGCAGATTTATCACTTTTTTGGTAGACTCTGATGGAAATTATGTACGTATTCTTCAGTATACAACCGCAGTTTGGATCAGTGCCTAGCTTCAAGGACTTGTACAGATTTTGTTGAAACTGAGTGAAAAACTTTGTCGAAATCTGTGAATCCCAGGCAAGTTCTTTAATATCGTTCACGACATGGAAAAGATGGATTGTTCTATATTCCCTTTAATATCCATATGTAAGGGGAAGGGGGAGGGGGCGGCGCCATACCCGAACTCCGAAAATAAAATTCCGGAGATTGTTCAATAATATTTTCAGAGTATTTTGACATAAGGGGTCCATGGTATCCGGTGGTTCGTTACAGAGTAATTGCATTTTGATTGATTTGCAGAACAGTGCAAATGCCGACGGTTCTTGCTTTTGCCGTCAGTAATGCCGACTTCACTGTTCGCCCTCATGCTTGCGTTCAGTACTGCTTCGTTGTGTTCCAGTTTTTTTTTTTTTTTTTTTACCGGTATTGTTTGTGGTACGTTAACAGTGACAGGGAGAAGTACGGATGGCTTCGCCGATGGAGGTTGGCTGAGATGGATCTCCGTGTATGGCTTGGGTACATGGAATGAAAGAACGGCACGACGACGCAGTGATGGACTTTGCCTGCAGCGACATCGATCACAATAGAGCGCTATTGCGTCTGCAGCTCTCGGAGTACCACAGGTAGCCATCTTAACCGATATACCCTGGCCTGTTCTCGACGTACATGTTCTCTGAAGCATAAAGTACAAGGAGGCAGAAAAAAGCAATTTTCAGTTTATTTCATTTATACAACCTTAGTTAACGATCTTTTATAAAAGATCGGTAACTAAGAATTTTCGTTTGCAAGAAAAACTGGATTTTTTGTGCAGCATATAATTAGAAATAAGATGAAGTTCATTTTCGTAAAAGTGACAATTAAGTATGTTAATTAGCGTATATTTGAAGAATTTTATACTTAAACGCCGTAGGTCTTCGAACTGACAGGAAAAAAAACAACGAAAAAGTAACGACCGAAACGAGACTACGCCTGGCGATTACCAGTCTCGTGCGCGTTATGTATTCTACGCTTCACGGAAAAGCTCGTAGAACAAGCACCTTTGTTTAAAAAATTTATTCCGTCTGGAATCGAACCCAGGGCCCCCATACAGCGAGCGAGAACTCTACCGCAAAGCCACACTGCTCGTCTAAAAATGTGAGCCTTATATTAGCACGTTAAGCGTGTTTGGAAAAAGTCAGAGTCGCTTTTCTGGAGAAGTTTTGAGAGTTGCAAGCAACGGCTTTGGGAGAGGTATATGTATTATAAATCTAAAAAAAATTACCAAACTTCAATTTCCGTGCGTTCCCGTTGTGAATGCAATAAGTTTGTAAACACACTCGCAGCGCATACCGCACACATCTTCTCAGTTGTGCAGATACGTTTTGTGAAATGCAGATACAAAGAAAAAGAGGGGTAAGAAATCAAAGGAAATGCAACAGTGTTCGTTTGCATGGTCATTTTCCACTGCAGTTGTGGTCTATCCATTATTAGGTAGTTTTTTCGTCTTTAGCTTACCACAATTGGTTCAAATGGCTGTGAGCACTATGGGACATCACATCGATGGTCATCAGTCCCCTAGAACTTAGAACTACTTAAACCTAACTAACCTAAGGACATCACACATATCCATGCCCGAGGCAGGATTCGAACCGGCGACCGCAGCGGTCGCGCGGTTCCAGACTGTAGCGCCTAGAACCGCTCGGCCACTCCGGCCGGCTTACCACAATTGCTAGGTGGTTATAACTGAAGCACATCTGCTCACAGAAGTCCACTGTGGACGTATGGCAGCGAAAACTGGTAGATACGCTACTGCGTTAATGCGGAACCGATTTACGCTGAAAAAAAAAAGTTCGAATTTGGCCCCCAGGTTCAAATCTGGCGCTGTAAAGCATCCCGACATCGTTTGTGGTGCTCATATTGCTCATTGTTTAATTTAAAACGGCTGAATGTGTTTTTATTTGACATTTTATATTTTGTGACCGATGGCAAATAATAAAATCAACATCATACCTTTTGCACTTATCTGACATTTTCTGCCCACGTCACATTCATAATCCATTACATATGGAAACATTTCTGTACATCTTTCTAGCATTAACAGCGCCAGATCATTTTTACAGTGTAAATCCGTTCGCATTAACGCTTTAGCATACCTACCAAATTTTTCTGTCGTACAATAATTATAGCCCACATGGACCTCTGTGAGTAGCTTCACTTTTAATTATAACCACCCGGTGTGTCCTTTCACCAAAAGCTCTGCGCGTGTATTTACAAAGCATCGTCAGTGGTCCTTCTGTAAATATGGTGTACACAGTAACCTCTACATATTGCTATTCACAGATTAAAAACAGTTATTCTTTATAAGAATGTTGGAACACGTATTATGTTCGAGTATAATGACTTTTCTGGAGACTAGAAATCTACTGTGAAGGAATCAGCATGGGTTTCGAAAAAGACAATCGTGTGAAACCCAGCTCGCGCTATTCGTCCACGAGACTCAGAGGGCCATAGACACGGGTTCCCAGGTAGATGCCGTGTTTCTTGACTTCCGCAAGGCGTTCGACACAGTTCCCCACAGTCGTTTAATGAACAAAGTAAGAGCATATGGACTATCAGACCAATTGTGTGATTGGATTGAGGTGTTCCTAGATAACAGAACGCAGCATGTCATTCTGAATGGAGAGAAGTCTTCCGAAGTTAGAGTGATTTCAGGTGTGCCGCAGGGGAGTGTCGTAGGTCCGTTGCTATTCACAATATACATAAATGACCTTGTGGATGACATCGGAAGTTCACTGAGGCTATTTGCGCATGGTGCTATACTATATCGAGAGGTTGTAGCAGTGGAAAATTGTACTGAAATGCAGGAGGATCTGCAACGAATTGATGCATGGTGCAGGAAATGGCAATTGAATCTCAATGTAGACAAGTGTAATGTGTTGCGAATACATAGAAAGAAAGATCTTTTATAATTTAGCTACAATATAGCAGTTCAGCAATTAAAATAGGATGAGCATATAAAATTAATCGTCGGTAAAGCAGATGTCAGACTTTCATTGGAAGAATCCTAAGGAAATGCAGTCCGAAAACAAAGGAAGTAGGTCAGAGTACGCTTGTTCGCCCACTGCTCGAATACTGCTCACCGGTGTGGGATCCGTACCAGATAGGGTTGATAGAAGAGATAGAGAAGATCCAGCGGATACGGAGTTGATGGATAAACTCCAGTGGAAGACTCTGCAGGAGAGAGACGCTCAGTAGCTCGGCACGGGCTTTTGTTGAAGTTTCGAGAACATACCTTCACCGAGGCCGGCCGTGGTGGTCTAGCGGTTCTAGGCGCGCAGTCCGGAACCGCGCGACTGCTACGGTCGCAGGTTCGAATCCTGCCTCGGGCATGGATGTGTGTGATGTCCTTAGGTTAGTTAGGTTTAAGTAGTTCTAAGTTCTAGGGGACTAATGACCTCACCAGTTGAGTCCCATAGTGGTCAGAGCCATTTGGTCAGAGCCATTTGAACCTTCACCGAGGAGTCAAGCAGTATATTGCTCCCTCCTGCGTATATCACGCGAAGAGACTATGAGAGAGATTAGAGCCCACACAGAGGCATTCCGACAATCCTTCTTTCCACGAACAATACGAGACTGGAATAGAAGGGAGAACCGATAGAGGTACTCAGGGTACCCTCCGCCACAGACCGTCAGGTGGCTTTCGGAGTATGGATGTAGATGTAGATAAGTTTGGAGTAGAGTTTACTTACGTTACACGTTTGGTTTTCTCCATTTTTCGGCTTTTACGAACCCGCCCCTTCCGGCCGCTCGCACTCTTCCCTCTCCCTCGCGCGCCAGCGGACGCCTGGGACGCATTCCGCTCTCCCCGGGGCCCGGGGCGCCGGCCGGTGCACTCGCAGCCCGACCACCTCGACAGTGGTGCGACTCTGGTGCGCCGCCTTTTCTGCGGGACACCGGCGGCGGGACCTGTTGCACGCAAGCGCGATGGCCCGGCTTAACACTCCCACATCTCCGCCTTGCAGTCACGCCACCGCGCCGACACCGGCCGACGTCTCGCTGCCGCTCCTGTGTCACAGGGCTCCACACTTCCGCTGTCTCCTCTTTCTACCACTCTGCTCGACCGAGTTCCGACGCCGAAACACCGAGCGAGTGGGATCTTTTTGCAATCGCTTAAGTAACCGACGTATTCTGTTCACTATTTTGTAAACAGTCCTTACGAGCTGAAACAAGTAAAACGCACTTTTGTAAATTTCTCGTCACTCATCATCATCATCATCAGGTTTCCACGTGGTAGTTCTGCAGGCTGTCCCGTCTTCTGCCATCCTCTTCAGGCCTGCATGATTTCCTCTTCCCTTTATGTCGTCTATCACCTTGTATCTCCTTCTTCCTCTCAGTCTTCTCCCACAAACCAATCCTTCCAAAGCATCATCTAGCAAGTACTCCCTTCTCAGTGAATGTCCCAAACAGTTCTTTTTCCTTTCTCTTACAACCTTCAGCAGACATATTCTCTCACCAACCCTTTCCAATACTCTTTCATTACTCACTCTTTCCATCCAGCTCATTCTCTTCGTTCTCCTCCACATCCACATCTCAAATGCTTCTACCCTTTTTTCACCCTCTCGTCTCAGCGTCCATGTTTCTGCCCCATATAGTGCCACACTCCAGACAAAACATTTGCCAAGCCTTTTCCTTAGTCCTCTATCTAATTTGCCACATAGGAATCTCCTCTTTCTGTTGAATGCCTCCTTCGTTATGGCAATTCCAGTTTTCACCTCCTGGTGACATCTCAAGTCTTTACTTATTGTGCTTCCAAGATATTTAAATGCACTTACTTGGCTAATGGTAGATTGTCCTGATGACCATACTCTTTGTTTTTGCTGTGTTTATTTGCATCCCATATTCCACACACGCTTCATGCAGATCTTTGAGCATGTTATTCACTGTCCGCTCACTTTCTGCCACTAATAACATGTCATCAGCAAATCGTATACATTCTATTCTGTTTCCACCAATACATATTCCTCTTTTCCCGTTTAAGCTTTTCGCAATAATCTGTTCAAGGTATACGTTAAACAACAGTGGGGAAAGGCAACAACCTTGTCTAAGACCTCGTCCAATGCTGCTTCCTTCTGACATTTCATTTCCAATCCTTATCCTTACTTTCTGGTGTAAATATAGATTCTGTATCAGTCGTCTCTCTTTCCAATCTACTCCTTTCCTCTTCAAGATATCCGTCAGCTTGTTCCACTGAACAAAAGCCTTTTCTAAATCTATAAAAACAGCAAAGATTTCTCTACCCTTTTCCATATATCTTTCCCCTATAGTTCTTAGCAGGCCAATAGCATCACTTGTTCCTTTTCCTCTTGTAAATCCGAACTGCTCCTCAGCAAGACTTTAGCTGCACGAGAAATTAGACTGATGGTCCTATGCTCTTCACATTTTTTAGTGTTTCTCTTTTTCTCTGTTAGTATCATAACTGTTGCAGCGAAGTCCTCATATTCCCCTTTGTCACTGAAGCAGTATAAATAACTAAATACCTTTTATAAATGATAGAGCGCAGCAATCATTCGTGCTTTATTTGCAGGTTTTATGACGCAAACCCAGATTTCGGCTAGTGCCTAGCCATTATCAATGCTGTATTTTTTAAACTCGATGCATGTTAGTTCCCTGTTTTTAAGGCATCAGCCACAGTTCTTTGAATTCTACTCACTAAATGCCTTCCTAGTGGTAGGTGACTTTAGTATGTACGTAGCTTAGAATCTTTTCCTTCTGACTTTTTCTGCTCCAAAGTTTGAAATTACATCATATAAATCTGTACGACTACAGTATTTTCGATTGAAAAAAAATGCCATTGTAGTTCTCGACTTGTAGTCAGGTTAAGATAATTCGTAATTACGTTGAAGCTCCTCTCAAAGACGCTACCGAAACGCACAAAATAAAGATAAATCTAAACGCTAAAGTGAATTCATATTGAACAACTAGCCGTAAGGATCATAAAGATGTCCAACCAAAAGACTCTTCTTTTGGAATTTACGCACACTGCAGAAATATTCTTAGGCGTGAAATTTCAGAGAGGATACTGCGTTCACAAATTTCATCAAAGTTGTCAACTAAACTTTTTACAGTCGTGGGAATTGCCTTTTCGTAGATTTTAATCACATGACTGGGCTCCAAAACAGCAAAACGATGTGATTGACGTCTCACGTTTTTGCAACAAATATAGATTTTTTGTAGACAAGTGTCAGCGCACACTAACATTGCTTTTCTGAGTTCCTGGTGCAATTTTACCGTCTCGTCTGCAACTTTCCTTTCTACGCATCATTTTCTTCTTCCTGATACTTCTACTGTTCTCCACAGGAATGCCCATCCCCCAAATCGAAGCGTGCCGTCATCAAGTTAATCTCTCTTGTCTTTCAAAAAGAAATTTAGAGTTCTCATCTTAATTGTACACAGTGCGAAGCTCCCTCCAAGAACCTGTAAGTACTTTTAAACACGGCACAGTTCTTCTAAAATAGTACTCCGATTACACTATTCCAGTTGTTGTTGTTGTTGTCTTCAGTCCTGATGCAGCTCTCCATGCTACTCTATCCTGTGCAAGCTCCTTCATCTCCCAGTACCTACTGCAGCCTACATCCTTCTGAATCTGCTTAATGTATTCATCTCTTGGTCTTTCTCTACGATTTTTACCCTCCACGCTGCCCTCCAATGCTAAATTTGTGATCCCTTGATGCCTCAGAACATGTCCTCCCAACCGATCCCTTCTTCTAGTCAAGTTGTGCCACAAACTTCTCCCCAGTTCTATTCAATACCTCATTAGCTATGTGATCTACACATCTAATATTCAGCATTCTTCGGTAGCACCACATTTCGAAAGCTTCTATTCTCTTCTTGTCCAAACTATTTATCGTCCATGTTTCACTTCCATACGTGGCTACACTCCATACAAATACTTTCAGAAACGACTTCCTGACACTTAAATCTATACTCGATGTTAACAAATTTCTCTTCTTCAGAAACGCTTTCCTTGCCATTGCCAGTCTACATTTTGTATCCTCCCTACTTCGACCATCAGCAGTTATTTTGCTCCCCAAATAGCAAAACTCCTTTACTACTTTAAGCGTCTCATTTCCTAATCTAATTCCCTCAGCATCACCCGACTTAATTCGACTACTATTCCAGTAACTAAAACAAAATGCTGTCGAGTCATTCTGATCAGACATGAATGTTTACCTGTTTACATCACATATTTAAAAAATGTAAAAGTTTTTGGAAAGAGAGCCGCCTCCAAGACGGGCTGTCGCAGTTACATGATTAAGTAACACGTACGACCTTATCCCGAAGGAAAGTATTAAAAACTTTGTGAAAAAACCCTTTTTTGAATACAGGGGACTCTATGCCGGATATCTCCTTCATCCCCAATCTAAGTCGTTTCCTATGATAGCATTAGTATGGTTAGTAAAGGTTCAGCCGGCCGGTGTGGCCGTGTGTTTCTAGGCGCTTCGGTCTGGAACCGCGTGACCGCTACGGTCGCAGGTTCGAATGCTGCCTCGGGCATGGATATGTGTGATGTTCTTAGGTTAGTTAGGTTTAAGTAGTTGTAAGTTCTAGGGGACTGAGGACCTCAGAAGTTAAGTCCCATAGTGCTCAGAGCCATTTGAACCATTTGAGTAAAGGTTCGGTTTTTTCTATTTTAAAGTCTCAACTTTGCTCGCAAAAAAAGAAAGAGAGAAAAGAAAACCGCAACCAAATTCTTCAGTGACTGACAAGCTGTGGTGACAAACTCCAGTGTACAAATATCGTAATTGACATCAGTACCTGAGGTATTTTGTGAGAATAATCTTTGTCTACACGCTATTTCAGCGGTTAAATAAGTGTCAGTACCTGTGACTAAAATCTCTAGTTGCCTAGGAATGGAAAGACAAAAAAAATGCAACTCTTACCACAAAACACACCAAGTTTTGTCACTGCAATGGCGCTCTTATCCAGTGCGGACCGCAGTCAGCCAGCTAGTACCTTCTTACATGGCTGCGCCTGGGACACCATACCTTTGGGCGCACCGGGCTGCCCGCGCTGGTGTAGCAACAAATCGGGCAACTTGATTCGCGGTGTGGTGATGGTCACGTCCACAACACTCCCACCCCCTTTTCGCCGTCCTCTCACGTCTCCATGTCGAGACCAATCTCACTGTGGTGATTCACGTGACCGCCTCCTAACTGTTTTACTATCACCTATAACGGTCACCCAAGCACAGTTGCAGGGTGCCTATTGACGCCTTCCAGGAACAGCAAAAATTTGATTTTCAGTATCTCATATAATTATTGACCGTATTTCAAAAAATTAAATTGCTGTCGTAACCTAGTGATTCAGGAGTATATTCTAACGTTAAAGCTTTGACGCAAGTCGACTATTAAAGTTACACACCGTGTATAAGTTTTAAGGCGGTGTAACTCACAGCACGCAAATTACCCGCACTACATTCATCTAGTATTTGAGGATGAGACCAATTAAAGACTTCCAGACATGATTTTCACATCATTTTAAACCTCTTCTAAACTTTTTACCGCTTACAGCTCTGCAAGATAATGAAAGGAAAACTGTTTATCGCTTAGTAAATGGTCGTTGTCCATGTCTTCCAACTTCAGCATCAAGCATACCGTTTTAATTTATTAATTTTTTCCCTTCTAACTCTATTCGCTACCCTTTTTACAGACAGTATTTACATAGGCCTCTGAGTGTACCTAGTCAGTTCGGTAATTTTACGGCACAGAAATTAATAAAAGCAACATATTAAGTTTTCTTGTCTCCAATCGTGAAGGCTAACACAAACTTATTTGTAAAGCAACCAGACGTTTGAAGATTCTTTTTAACACATGAGAGTTTGATTCCTTAAAGAATTGGAAGGGGGAACGGGGAGGGGGGGGGGGGTACTGGCGAGTTCTGTACTCTTACCCAAGCCACCACCAGTGGAGGGTGACTTTATAAAAAAATGGTTCAAATGGCTCTGAGCACTATGGGACTCAACTGCTGAGGTCATTAGTCCCCTAGAACTTAGAACTAGTTAAACCTAACTAACCTAAGGACATCACAAACATCCATGCCCGAGGCAGGATTCGAACCTGCGACCGTAGCGGTCTTGCGGTTCCAGGGTGACTTTATATTTTCTCCGCTGAGCTGAATATATGATTAAACGAAATTCGGGCCAACGCGCGTGAAATAATGAATCAATCTCTCTCCATCTCTGTCTCTACATCTCTTTCTCTCCCTCTGCTTCAACCCGTCAGGAAGTTCCAGTTGATCATACATTGCTGCGATTAGTTCTATTTACAATCGGAGAAAGATGTTTGCCGTTTCGTTAGTCGTGGGTGCTAGTGTACACCGCTTGCGGCTTTGTGTATAGGAGGTTCAGTCCGTACCAATAAATCAGTTGCATTAAAGCCTGGTCTACACCAGAGCGGGCACAACCGAACTAGCGTCAGCCAACGAGAATTCTCCCTGACATAAACAGTGTTCGGTTTCCAGTCACCTGTGTTCGCTCGTATTCCGCTGGTTCTTAGGCCTTAGCGAACCGTCAAATGAAGTTCACGGTCTCTTCGCGTCGGATCCAGTAGTACAGAAAGCTTCCGTCTGCTATTTTGTCTATTTTGGTTGTTAACATCAAGTTGCGTGAGCGATGGGGTGATGAGAATGTACTGTTACTGATAGAAGACAATAGATACTATATGTGCTCCTGGCGTCCTTCACAGCACAAATGCCGAAGGAAAATGAATGTGGTTTGTGGATAACTCCCGAATGACCCAAAGATCCAAATACGAACGTAAGACGATAACTTCAAGAGCCACTTGCATTAGCGGGGACGGATTGAACAAACACGGGATTTGTATTTCTTTTAATTAGAAAGTAAGCGCTCTACATTTACCTGAAAAGATCAAGAGTGAAAACTTATCTATTATGGCGATTAAAATTAAAAATATGCCAAAGGCCTGATCATTGTCGGTGCTTACCTTCATGGTATCTGTAATTACGTGGGTGGTGCATCAATATTATGTTGAATATTTATCGATGATGGTTTGATTGGGATTATACAGTCTGCCCTCCCAACAAACAATGGAGCAGACTTTTTCAAGTGTTGTCAAAAAATCCGTATGTTTCACATTTCGGTAACGATATTTTACTGTCAATATCTTTCCTAAGCGTACTTTAATAATATCCTTGAACTGCGTGGCATATGTCACTACAGACATCAGAAACTGCAGGAGATACAGCAGCTATTGAAATGGGAAACTGTCAGTAACGCAAACGTATCTTCTTACTAATAAAATGCAAATGGTAGCCTTTTTTCAGGTCATATTTGTCTACCATAATTGGTGTGCTGTTTTTAAATGTCCTCATTTGTAGTGAGAAGCCAGCGAAAAGTATGAACCGACAAACGTGCAAAGTTTTGCACCGATATTGAGGAAATCTGGAGCTGGAATTCAGTGTTAAGGTATTACCTCCACTCATTTCGTGTTTTCGAACAAGTGGAGACGCCTAAGTTCTTCTTTTCCTACGCCATTTTGGTTGCTTCGTCAAAAACAGTGCTCTCGTCATGCAAATTAATCGCCTCGGAATGTCACGAGTTTTGTATCGTGTCCGCAACTACGAGGCGTGTCCAAAAAATTCCGGAACATTCGTAATTTCGCGCCAATGGTGTGTTTGAGCGAGACACGGTTGGCATTCCTGCACACGTCTGTGTTTATTCTGTAATTGCCGGAAGTTTCATTGTTGTATGTCTGTTATTGTTCCGTGGTCTGTTCAGTAGAACTTTGTATTGCATAGTCCGCGAATATCGAGATGGCAGATTTAGAGGAGCAAAGCGTCCGCATTAAAGTTTGCGTGAAACAAACCAAAGCCGGACAGAGTGGCCGTGCGGTTCTAGGCGCTACAGTCTGGAGCCGAGCGACCGCTACGGTCGCAGGTTCGAATCCTGCCTCGGGCATGGATGTGTGTGATGTCCTTAGGTTAGTTAGGTTTAATTAGTTCTAAGTTCTAGGCGACTGATGACCTCAGAAGTTAAGTCGCATACTGCTCAGAGCCATTTGAACCATTTGAAACAAACCAAATGATGGAGAAAGCCTACGGTAATGAGTGCTTAAGCCTACTCGGTGTTACGAATGGTAAACACGAAATGGCCAGACGGAAGTTAATGATGACCCTTCGACGCCTACCGACGACGCTCATGTCAGAAACGTCAAAGAAATTGTGCGCGCGAATAGAAGACTGACTGACCGAGAGATTGCTGAAGAATTTAACATTACAGTTGGATCATGTCATAAAATCCTGATACAGCATCTTGGAATGCATCGTGTTGCCGCCAAGTTCGTCGCACGGCTCATGAGTTAAGACCAGAAATACCTTCGCCTCGCAGTCTGTGAAGAGCTTTTGGATCGTGCAAATGAGAGCTCTTGGATCGTGCAAATGAGAGCGAGATGTTCATTAAGAAAATCATAACTGGTGATGAGACGTAGGCCTAAGGTTATCACGTTGAGACCACGGTACAATCTTCACAGTGGGTCTGGTCAGGTCAAATGTCAAAGCCATGCTGTTAGTTTTCTTTAAAGACTCTTGCATCACGATAACGCACTCGCACATTCATCCTTGTTGGTGCGGACTATTGCACAAAAAACGAAATCACTGTGCTGCTTCGTGCTCCGTGCTCTTCAGACCTGGCCCCTGCGGACTTTTTTATCTCCAGAGTTGCAAACCCTGTTGAAAGGACGAAGATTTGCAGCCATAGACGAGATAAAAGAATATTCGCAGATGGCGCTTTGCACAATCCAGCAAGGAGCGTACGAAGACTGCTTCCGGAAGTGGAAACGGCTTTGTGAGAGGCGTACAATTGTGGAGGAGAGTATTTCGAAGGAGACCGTGCACATCAAGTAAGAGGTGAGCGCAGGAAAGTTCTGTGGACAAAGTAGCGGAATTTTTTGAACGGACTTCGTTATGGCGTTGTATCCTGATGCCGATTTGTAACGCCAAAAAACAATAGCGCAGCGAATATAGACTGTTATCTCGTGTCGTCTTCCGTGTTGACTGATACAAGCGAATGGCGGCGAACACTGGCTACTGTCTTCCAGTATTGGTCGGCTCGTTTCCGCCTGCTTTCGCTCCGGTGTAAACCAGCTGAGCGCCGTGCTACGAGAGCTGATCTCGCCGGCCGCGTGTGCTGTGTGCGCTTATCTCGAGCGGCTTCCCTTATCTCGCCGCGGGTCACGGCAAAACATTTCCTCGTTTGTCGCGCGGCAGCCCGCCGCCGGCAGCTGTCGCAGAATCGCCGCATCTGCATCCACATCTGTACTCTGCGAACCACCGTGAGGTGCATGGCAGATGGTACGTCCCATTGTACCAGTCATAAGGGTTTCTTCCTGTTCCATTCCTGACTGCCTCTGTGCGTGCAGTAATTGTTCAAATCTTACCCTCACGATCCCTATGTGAGCGACACATTGGAGATCGTTTTATGTTCCTAGAGTCATCATTTAAAGCTGAGTCTTGAAACTTTCGTAACAGACTTTCTCGGGATAGTTTGAGTCTATCTTCAAGATTCTTCCATTCAGCTCCTTCAGTATCTCAGTGACACTCTCCCACGGATTAAACAAACCTATGACTATTCGTGATGCCCTTCTCTGTAAACATTCAATATCCCCCGTTAGTCCTATCTGGTACGGGTCCCGCACACTTGAGCAATACTCTAGGATGGGTCGCACGAATGATTTGCAAGCGATCTCCTTTGCAGACTGATTGCACTTCCCCCGTTTTCTACCAATAAACCAAAGTCTACCACCTCGTTTACCCACGACTGAACGTATGTGACCATTCCATTCCATTCCATATCCCTACAAAGTGTTACAATCAGGTATTTGTATGAGTTGGCCGATTCCAACAGTGACGCATTGTCAGGATGCTACGTTTTTTCGTTTTGTGTAGTGCAAAATTTTACATTTCTGAACATTTAGAGCACGTTGCCAATCTGCATCATGTTGAAATCTTATCAAGATCTGACTGAATATTTACGCAGCTTCTCTCAGATAGTACTTCATTATAGATAACTGAACATCTGCAAAGAACCTGACTGTACTATTAATATTGTCTACAAGGTCATTAACGTACAACATGAACAGTAAGAGTCCTAACACACTTCCCTGGGGCACACCCGAAGTTACTTCAAAATCTGACGACGATTTTCCATCCGAGATAACATGCTGTGTCCTCCCTACCAAAAAGTCCTCAATCCATTCGCTGCACGTGCCTGATTGCCTTCATCCAAAGTTTTAATTCGGGGTTAATTCGAAAATGATTGATTTATAATATCAAACACAGGGATGTTGTAGTAAAAAATAAAAATGTACATTTGCCATATACTGCTAGAGAACACAATTTTGCTCAACAAAAAGGTGAAATTAAAAGAGAGAACAAGAGAAAAAAAAGTGTATCGAACATCGCGTCAGTAACTCGTCGATCTTATATAAAAATTTGTTTCTTTTATTCATAAACAACTTTCACATTTATCAATAACAACAAAAATCTCTTGCCTTTGACCATGAGGAAGAACGTCCTATTGAGTACAAATTAACAACAATAATTGGTACATATTTTTTTTATATTAGCGCAAGTAAGCTACCTGCATCAAAGTAATTGCTTTGGTCACATGAAAGCGCAGATGTTACACGATCAACTAATTTTTATTACTTACAAAATGCAACATATTTTTAAAGCTGTAAAATACACAATGGGCTAACACTGAATGGTGTGCGGTTCTAATTATGTGCAAAACAAGGAAGAGGGAGATAGACATATCGTGGGTTTCCAATTTCTCTCACACACATCAATTTATGTTTCTTACCTCTCCAATGCTAACACTACTACCGGTAATCCTACCACCTCCTAATTCATATTTGTAGTGTACTAAAACTAACGCCGCGCGGCCTGAGGCGCCTTGCCACGGTCCGCGCGGCTCCCCCCGTCTGAGGTTCGAATCCTCCTCGGACATGGGTGTGTGTGTGTTGTCCTTAGCGTAAGTTAGTTTAAGTTAGATTGAGCAGTGCGTAAGCTTAGGGACCGATGACCTCAGCAGTTTGGTCCCATAAGACATTACCGAAACATGCCGATTTACTAAAACTATCAAACCGTAGTTTTGGTAGAGCACGGCAGGAGGAGCAATAGTTTCCGCAGCCACTGGTGTCGTGCTGCGATTATCACCACATGTCCCACGGAAAAGCAGGTGAATCTTCCCCACAGCACAACACTGCATCCGTGACGCGGTGTGTGTTTGGAATACCCTTCGCCTGTATGACGGCGTATCTGGACACAACCATCGACGCGGCGTAACAAGAATCGTGTTTCACTTGCCCAGGCGTACGGTTCAGTCTCGATAATCCTGTGCCTACTGTAGTCATAATTGGCCATGTCGTTGGATCGCAGAGGTCGTGTGCTGCGAAGCCAATGGTGTGTTTCCGTCTGTCCTGCCGAGTTGTTTTCATTTTATGTACAACACGACAGCACACCCGGAAGAACACCATTGATCAATCACGCCGAGAAATCTGGAAGATCACTAGGTATTGCTCCAGCATTCTATTCTGTCGTCAGATCTACCATACCATCCTACTTTGCAGATAAGGCAAGCGTTCTGTGATGAGGCACTTCTAAGACACCGGGATATAACGTCAAAGTAGTTTATGTCAGTCTACTTCCTCATTTGCGTGTAGTTCCGTCGCTAGAGTGAATCCCCATTGTTCCCTGCCCCACGTATGTACGTTCCTTAGCGTGTCATGTGCTCTAATGCCACCGAACTGCATCCAGTCTCACGATGAACAGTGTTCGTAACGTTTTTGGCTAATCAGTATATATGAGTATCTCCAACTGTGTCCCACACCTCACAAACATATAGTGAAGTTGCAAGGACCACCAACTTCTAGATTAACAGTCTGAAGGTGGGGGTCATACCGTTACTCCTTATACAAGGGTACAGTTCGTATAGCATAATCGAACACCTCTAATACCACAACTTTGTGTGTCTATTCCACGTAAGATTAGTATCCACGTTAAAGCTCAGATGTTCATTGGAATCAGACAACTAGTTGTCCGCAAGTTTTCCATGTATTACACCACCTAGTCGTATTCTCAAGTTATCTTTGAAGATTAATGGCCTTTTAATTGACTTGAATAATGAGATGTGCCGTCCACTTAATATGGTACCCGATTATTAGTCCTTTTTGGGACGTCAGTTTTAAAAATAGTATATATAGGTGTATAGTTGTCCCAAGTGCAGAGCCTTGGAGGGGGGGGGGGGTCTCTTGTGGCATAGCAAGTGCAGAGTAATTCCTAGTCCCGTCAGTGGACATGTAGATGTAGATGGGGATCTGGCCCATGGCCCCAGTTCCAACACCGTCCTCGGGTGCTTACAGTATTTTCTCCCCAAAGAAGATCAACAAATAGCTCCAACCTCACCTACATTCGCAGACCGATTTCGTAGTCTTACATTTTCATTATCAGTATTGTATGAAGAACCAAATCGATTTTATACCATATACAAGATACAAACGAAAGGGGCGATTAGAGGACAATGAAAGAAGCAAATGACACTAATAAGCATAGGTCCGGAAAGAAATGGTTTCCCTGGTACGACGTATTACGACTCAGAACATCAGCGTTTTACAGAGGGTGAACAAAATTACACACATCAAAAAAAGTTTTGCATCACCTCGGTTCCGAGAGTTCCGGAACCTGTACAGAAAATTGGCATAGAGATCAACATCATTTCCGCCCTTTTTACTGCTCATGAAAACCACACATTGCACGTTGTACCACCATACAGCGAGACCTTCAGAGGTGGTGGTCCAGATTGCTGTACACACCGGTACCTTTAATACCCAGTAGCACTTATTCTTGCATTGACGCACGCATGTATTCGTCGTGGCATAATATCCACAAGTTCATCGAGGCACTGTCGGTCCAGATTGCCCCACTCCTCAACGGCGATTCGGTGTAGATACCTCAGAGTGGTCGGTGCGTTACGTAGTATATAAACAGCCCTTTTCATCCATCCCAGGCATGTTCGGCAGGGTTCATGTCTGGAGAACATGCTAGCCACTCTAGTCGAGCGATGTCGTTACCCTGAAGGAAGTCATTCACAAGACGTGCACGAAGACGTGTGGCATACATCTTTCCAGGACTCTCGGATAGATGCCATTGTGTCGTGCCTACTACGCGTCGTCCACGCGAGACTCACCCACGAGTCCGTTCTGCGTCGAGAGGATGCTCCTTGCTGTAGCTGCGATTGTCTGCTGACGAAGCGCGTGTTGTTCTCGAGGGCGCCCTGCTGGCCGATCTGCCGCACGCTCTCAGCTTGCCTACCTCGTACCTTATGCCTGCGGGTAACGATACAATCACTGCCAAAGTGTCGCATTCCCTGAGAGAGAGAGCGGATTTTACTCTAATCTATAATACTCTTCCGCTTCCAGTGACGGCGAGAGCTTCCTCCTGTGGCTGGTATCCACCAAGTAACAGCTGATTACGTTCTTCCCGTCTCACCGTGTTGTGCCTTTAGACCCCGTTGTACAAGATGCCGCCCGGGTTATCTCTTTTCTTTTACGTGTTGTGGTACTGTGACGCTCTTTTTAACTCTTTGAGTTGCTTACATAGATTGAGCAGCCAAGTCCCCATTTTTTTCGCTTTTTACCTGTTTCTCTCATGATAAGGAAGGACTGATGCCGCAGAAGTTTAGTCCCTTAAACATATAATCATCTTCACCATCTCACCGACGCCCATACGCGTTCAGAAATCAAGACCTGTTCCAATTGCATTGAGAACCATCAATTGGTTCAAATGGCTCTGAGCACTATGGGACTTAACTGCTGAGGTCATCACCCCTAGAACTTAGAACTACTTAAACCTAACTAACCTAAGGACATCACACACATCCATGCCCGAGGCAGGATTCGAACCTGCGTCCGTAGCGGTCGCGCGGTTCCAGACTGTAGCGCCTAGAACCGCTCGGCCACTCCGGCCGGTGAGAACCATCCATGCATTCATCAAGTTCATCGAAACACAGAATTTTCGACTCTGTTATAAGGTTCACACAGCGGTTTTGAAGGAGCGAATTTGTGTGGTCGAGAGACTTGAGGACTACGTTGAAAAATAGTGTCATGTATATGTGACACTTTGAGGTGACAGAAGTTACGGGACAGCTCCTAATATTGTGTCGGCCCACATTTAGCCGACGTAGTGCAGCTGCACGCCGTGACAAGGGCTCAGCAAGCAATTGGAAGTCCTCTGTAGAAATGTTGAGCCATGCGGCCTCTATAGCCGTCCATAATTTCGAAAGTGTAGGATTTTGTGCACGAACTGACCTGTCGGTTATGTCTCATGTCGGGCGATCCGTGTGGCCAGATCATTCGCTCGAATTGTCCAGAAAGATCTTCAGACCAGTTGCAAACAGTTGTGGCCTGGTGACCTGGTACATTGTTATCCATAAAAATCCCGTCATTGTTTGTGAACATGAAGTCTGTGAAATGCTAGAAATGGTCCCCAAGTAACCGAACATAACTTCTTCCAGTCAGTGATCCGTTCAGCTGGACTAGAGAACTCAGTCCATGCCATGTAAACACAGCCCACGCCACTATGGAGCCGCCACCACCTTGCACAGTATCTTGTTGACAACTGGGGTCCACGGCTTCGTGGGGTGTGCGCCACGCTGGAACACTACCATCAGCATTTACTAACTGAAATCGTGACTCATCTAACCAGTCGTGTAGGGTCTGATTGATGCGGTCACGAGCCCAGGAGAGGCGCTGCTGGCGATGTTGTGTTGTTAGCAAAGGCACTCCCATTGGTCATCTGCTGCCATAGGCCATTAACACGATACTTCGCTGAACTGCCCTAACGTATACGTTCGTCGTACGCCGCACATCGATTTCTCCGGTTATTTTACGCAGTGTTGCTTGTCTGTTAGGGCTGACAACTCCATGAAAACGCCGCTGCTCTCGGTCGTTGAGTGAAGGCCGTCGGCCTCTGCGTTGTTCGTGGTGAGAGGTAATATTGAGAGTGGTAGTGACGTTCAGTCCCAATGGAGCACTGTTAAGTGGGGCGTTCCCCAAGGTTCGGTGCTGGGGCCACTGCTGTTTCTTATTTATATAAATGATATGCCGTGTAGTATTACAAATGATTCAAAAATATTTCTGTTTGCTGATGACACCAGCTTGGTAGTGAAGGATCTTGTGTGTAATATTGAAACAGTATCAAATAATGTAGTTCATGAAATAAGTTCGTGGCTTGAGGAAAATAAGTTGATGCTAAATCACAGTAAGACTCAATTTTTACAGTTTCTGACTCACAATTCAACAAGAACCGATATTTTGATCAGACAGAATGGGCATATTATAAGCGAGACGGAACAGTTCAAGTTCCTAGGCGTTCGGATAGATAGTAAGCTGTTGTGGAAAGCCCATGTTCAGCATCTTGTTCAGAAACTAAATGCTGCTCTATTTACCATTAGAACAGTATCTGAAATAAGTGACACTTCAACACGAAAAGTAGTCTACTTCGCATATTTTCATACGCTTATGTCGTATGGTATTATTTTTTGGGGCAATTCTTCTCATTAAAAAAGGGTATTTTTGGCTCAAAAACGGGCTGTTCGAGCTATGTGTGGTGTAAGTTCGAGAACCTCTTGTCGACCCCTATTCAATAGTCTGGAAATTCTGACATTGCCCTCACAGTATATATTTTCTTAAATGTCGTTTGTTGTTAGCAATATTAGCTTATTCCCAAGAGTTAGCCGCTTTCACTCAGTTAATACTAGGCAGAAATCAAATCTGCATGTGGAATGCGCTTCCTTGACTCTTGTGCAGTATTCTGCTGCATCCATTTTCAATAAGCTACCACAAGAACTCAAAAATCTTAGCAGTAGCCCAATCACTTTTAAGTCTAAACTGAAGATTTTCCTCACGACTCACTCCTTCTATTCTGTCAAAAAAATGGTTCAAATGGCTCTGAGCACTATGGGACTTAACATCTGTGGTAATCATTCCCCTACAACTTAGAACTACTTAAACCTAACTAACCTAAGGACATCATACACATCCATGCCCGAGGCAGGATTCGAACCTGCGACCGTAGCAGTCGCGCGGTTCCGGACTGCGCTCCTAGAACCGCGAGACCACCGCGGCCGGCTCTATTCTGTCGAGGAGCTCCTGGAAGAGCTGAAAAATGAAGCAAATTCCAGTGTTACATTGTCGATTTTCTTTATTTAAACTTACGAATTGTCGCCTGAATGTGTTACTCATATTTCATTTTATCTGTTTCTACTATCGTGTTATAACTCCATGTATTGACTCGTTCCATGACCATGGAGACTTCTCCTCAATTTGGTCCCACGGAACAATAAATAAATAAAATAAAAAATACCAAAAATTTTGTACTCTCGGGACACGCTTTACACCGTGGGTCCCGGAATATTGAAATCTCTTACAGTTTTTCAAATGAAATGTCCAGTGCATGTACCTCCAACTACCACTCCGTCTTCAAAGTCTGTTGATTCCCACGGTGCGGCTATAACCGTGTCGGAGGTCTTTTCACGTGAATCACCTGAGTATAAACGACTGCGCCAGCCAGTGCAGTGTCCTTTCCTACCGCCATCATACCACGACTTCCCTCACCTCAGTGTATAGCTCCGAGCCCAATCCGAGCACCTAGAACGTGAAAAATTTTCAAAATCTCCAAGTTATCGTGGCTGTTATTCTGTTATCGACATCTACATCCATACTCCGGAAGCCACCTGACGGTGTGTGGCGAAGGGTACCTTGAGTACCTCTATCGGTTCTCCCTTTTATTCCAGTCTCGTATTGTTCGTGGAAAGAAGGATTGTCGGTATGCCTCTGTGTGGGCTCTAATCTCTCTGATTTTATCCTCACGGTCTCTAAGCGAGATATACGTAGGAGGGAGCAATATACTGCTCGACTCGTCGGTGAAGGTATGTTCTCGAATCTTCAACAAAAGCCCGTACCGAGCTACTGAGCGTCTCTTCCTGCAGAGCCTTCCACTGGAGTTTATCTATCATCTCCGTAACGCTTTCGCGATTACTAAATGATCCTGTAACGAAGCGCGCTGCTCTCCGTTGGATCTTCTCTATCTCTTCTATCAACCCTACCTGGAACGGATCCCACACTGCTGAGCAGTATTCAAGCAGTGGGCGAACAAGCGTACTGTAACCTACTTCCTTTATTTTCGGATTGCATTTACTTAGGATTCTTCCAATGAATCTCAGTCTGGCATCTGCTTTACCGACGATCAATTTTATATGATCATTCCATTTTAAATGACTCCTAATGCCTACTCCCAGATAATTTATGGAATTAACTGCTTCCAGTTGCTGACCTGCTATATTGTAGCTAAATGATAAAGGATCTTTCTTTCTATGTACACTTGTCTACATTGAGGTTCAATTGCCATTCCCTGCACCATGCGTCAAGTTGCTGCAGCTCCTCCTGTATTTCAGTACAATTTTTCATTGTTACAACCTCTCGATACACCACAGCATCGTCTGCAAAAAGCCTCAGTGAACTTCCGATGTCATCCACAAGGTCATTTATGTATAATGTGAATAGCAACGGTCCTACGACACTCCCCTGCGGCACACCTGAAATCACTGTTACTTTGGAAGTCTTATCTCCATTGGGAAGGACATGCTGCGTTCTGTTATCTAGGAACTCTTCAATCCAATCACACAATTGGTCTGATAGTCCATATGCTCGTACTTTGTTCATTACACGACTGTGGGGAACTGTATCGAACGCCTAGCGGAAGTCAAGAAACACGGCATCTACCTGGGAACCCGTGTCTATGGCCCTCTGAGTCTCGTGGACGAATAGCGCGAGCTGGGTTTCAAACGATCGTCTTTTTCGAAACCCATGCTGATTCCTACAGAGTAGATTTCTAGTCTCCAGAAAAGTCATTATACTCGAACATAATACGTGTTCCGAAATTCTACAACTGATCGATAACAGTACTGCCTTAACTGTTTTCGCATAATTACGAGCGACGGTACGGCAGAGGTGAAACGTCCGCCTTCGGACGTCGGGAGGACAGACGAGGAGCGTGTATTGTAAAGGCTTCGGCTCTCACCGGGCAGTGTGACGACTGGGACTAAGGGACTTGGCTCGAGCAGGTGTATCTGGAGAGGTGAGGTGTTCTGACGAGTGACGGGCCGTCAGGGGGGATGTGTCGACGCGGCGACGGGTCGATGCGTGAGGGGCGGCGGGGGCGGCACGTGGCGGCGTGTTTGTGGCGGCGGGTCAAGGCCGGAGGCGGCGGCGGCGGCGGAGGTCCGGCGGCCGGCGGCCCGCCGCTCGATACGGCCGACGCCGGCGCTGGCGAGGTCGGCGGGCGCCGCGGCGCGACGCTGCGGCCCGCTAAGGTCAAGGGTCACCGCCGGCTCCACGCTGTCCGCGACGGCTATCCACCGTGTCCGGCACAGGGAACTGTACGTACCAGTTGGAATGAAATGATCGTATGGCATTGATGGGCGGGGAAGTTTTGTCGCCGAGTTACAGGTCTTGTCCGTTGACGCCGCATTGGACGACCTGCGCGTCGATGATGGTGAAATGATGGTGACGACAATAACCCAATACACAGGCCGCGAGTGGAGAAAACGTCCGGCCCCGCAGAGAATCGAACCCGGTCGCATTGCGTAGCAGTCAGATGCAGCGACCACTCAGTCGATGGGTCGGACATCCTACCAGTTGATGGACTGTCACCCAATAGCTACAGCCATGTCTTTGCAGAATTTCACTAGCGATGTGGAATATGGATCTACACTCAACAAGTCATCATACAGTGTTTAGTGAAAGATATCATCCCGTGGGCTATCATAAATGCCACATCTTTCGAGAATTTCACTGTCTTCCTCTACATCTACATATAGGGTGATCAAGAAGTCATTATAAATTTGAAAACTTAATAAACCACCGAATAATGTAGATAGAGAGATAAAAATTGACACACACGCTTGGAATGACGTGGGGTTTTATTAGAACAAAAAAAAAAGAAAGTATTGCTAGACGCGTGAAAGATCTCTTGCGCACGTCGTTTGGTGATGACCGTATGCTCAGCCGCCACTTTCGTCGTGCTTGGCCTCCCAGGTCCCCAGACCTCAGTCCGTGCGATTATTGGCTTTGGGGTTACCTGAAGTCGCAAGTGTATCGTGATCGACCGACATCTCTAGGGATGCTTAAAGACAACATCCGACGCCAATGCCTCACCATAACTCCGGACATGCTTTACAGTGCTGTTCACAACATTATTCCACGACTACAGCTATTGTTGAGGAATGATGGTGGACATATTGAGCATTTCCTGTAAAGAACATCATCTTTGCTTTGTCTTACTTAGTTATGCTAATTATTGCTATTCTGATCAGATGAAGCGCCATCTGTCGGACATTTTTTGAACTTTTGTATTTTTTTTTGTTCTAATAAAACCTCATGCCATTCCAAGCATGTGTGTCAATTTGTAACTCTCTATCCACATTATTCCGTGATTTATTCAGTTTTCAAATTTATACTGACTTTTTGATCACCCGGTATTTTAAAGGCACTGTACTCCTTTTGACAGATGGTACTTATACGATCACTGATGGACTGTCACCCTATTTCGACTGCTGTGTCTGTTCACAGTTTCATGTACTGTCTATACTACATAACCACCTTACAGTATCTGGCACAGGTTGCTTATAATACTACTTGATAGACATATTCCCACGGTCACTGTCGTGTCTTGAACTAGCGATATTTAATCGACGTTTACTTGTTAACTTCACAGCCCACCTTAGGGTGCCAAGCCAACGGCATTGCCGCCGTACTAACTCCGGTTGCTACCAGATCACAAAAGTTAAACACTGTCAAGCTTGGCTAGCATTTGAATGGATGACCGTCGGGGTCTGCCGTGCGCTCGTGACAGGCAGGGTAGTCTCAGCCCTTGTGAGACCACTTGAGGACCTACTTGACTGAGAAGTGGCGGCTCCGGTCACGAAAACTGACAACGGACGGGAGAGCGGTGTGCTGACCACGTGCCCCAGCGACGCCTGGCAGTCTGTCGGTACGGTAGAGCCTCTCAAGGCCTGTTCACATGGAGTTTATTGGGTCAGCCAGAGGGTATTTCTGGCACCACCTGATGTCACCTCATGTTGACTGCTTCGTCTTTCGAGAATTTCACCAGTTTTTTGTCATCTACAGCTACACACTGAGGTGACAAAAGTCACGGCATAATGTTATGCACATATTCAGAGGGCGGCAGTATCGCATACACAAGATAAAAAACAGCAGTCATTGGCGGAGCTGTCATATGTACCCAGGTGATTCATGTGAAAATGTTTCCTACGTGATTATGTCCGCACTATGGAAATTAACAGACTTTGAACACAGAATGGTAGCTGGAGGTAGACGCATGGGACATTCCATTTCGGAAATCGTTAGGGAATTCAGTATTTCGATATGCCACAGTGTCAAGAGTGTGACTAGAATACCACATTTCAAGCATTACCTCTTACTGTGCACAACATGGTGACTGACGGCCCTCACTTAACGACAGAGACCAGCAGCGTTGGCGTAGTGTTTTCAGTGCTAACAGACAAGCAACACTGCGTGAAATTACCGCAGAAACTAATGCGGGACTTACTACGAACGCGTCCTAAAGGATAGTTTGTCGAAATATGACGTTAATGGCCTATGGCAGCAGATGACCATTGGGAGTGCCTTTGTTTACATAAGACATCACTTGCAGCTGCAGTGCTCTCCTAGGCTCATAACCGTATCAGCTGGACCATAGACGACTGCTGAGATGAGTCCTAATGTTAGAGCTGATGGTAGGTTTCGAGCATGGCACAGACAACAAGGCACTGTGCAAACTGGTGGTGGTTGTGGTGTGGACTGGGTCCTCTGGTGATGTTCCCATACAGCAGCGGCACCGGGCCGCAACTGTTCGCGATTTTTTTGAAGACTATTCTGCCCAGTTCGAGCGAATGATTTAGCCACTCAGATCACCCGACATGAATCCCGCTGAACATTTATGGGACATAATCGAGAGATCAGGTTCTGCACAAAATATTGCACAGCCAACACTTTCGCAGTTGCGGATGGCTGTAGTGGCAGCATGTCTCCATGTTTCTTTAGGGGACTTCCAGTGACTTTCTGAGTTGATGCCACATTGAGTTGCTGCACTACACCGGCCAAAAGGAGATCTGACATGATATCAGCAGGTATCCCATGTCTTCTGTCATCTCATTGTAATACACACCCACATTCCATGAGCAATGATACGGTATGTGGTGAAAGGTACTATCCGATGGGCAGTCACCTGATAGCAAGTGTCGCGTCTGTCGAAAATTTGAACAACACACTTCTGTGTTACACATCTACATTCTCCACTCGGTACTCTACACTGAGCGGCGGATGGTACTTAGTGCGATCACCGAGGGATCGTCACCCGATATTCACCGCTGTTCCAGTTCACAGTTTGATGTACCGTCTATTCTCTATAACCACCTTGCGGTGGGTTGTGGAGGATACTTCTGGTACCAGCTGGTGAACAGCCGAACTACAGCAGTTACCATATCATATCTGTGTACGTATATGAGATGTTCTGATTGATTGATGCATCATTGCAGGGCCAAACAGCTAAACATGAAACTTGAAAAGATTGATGATCTTATATTGTAGATGTAATTTAAGAAGGGAGTTTTCGAAATTCGAATACATGTTCTCAAAATTTCACCAGCTAAATGTCATCTAGACCTATTTTCCACAAGTCATTCCATGGTGTGTCAAGGTGGGTACTTAAAGCACCAGCTTGTGGACCATCACCTGATATCAAGTGCCACGTCTTTCGAGAATTTCACAATCTCTGTATCCTCTGTATATCTCCCTCCTTCGTCTATCCGTCCCCTCCTCCTCCCTCTCTGTTTCTTCAGTTCCTCCTCCTCTCTCTTCCCTCCTACTCTCATTTATCTGTCCATCTTCTTCTCCTCCCTTTCTTGTCTGTCTTGTCCTCCTCTCTCTCCATATCCTTCTCTCTGTCCAGCCACATGTTTAGCCTCTGGGAAGCATTCTGATAGTACCAGCATAACACATCTGTCTTGCAGGGCAGTCTAGATGTCAGAGGTTACCAACCCTTTTCACTGCCATCCCTATGGGAGCTATATGGTTCTGACCCCAAAGTAGTTCTCCCCACTATAAGTAGTATGCGTACCACATTTAGTTGAAATTTATCCAGTTGTTTAGGAGATGTGGAAGAAAGCGCCACCCCCCCCCCCCTCCTCCTCACACGCACTCACATTTTTATATATGTGTGAGGTACACTCCATTTCTCCTTACAGTCTGTAACAGGAAAGTATTTATTGGAGGAAAAGCGAGTACACTGTTAATGAACATTATGTTTCACAAGTTAGTAAAGACATTAATATATGAAAGGCTGCAAAATGGTTACAGTACCTTCTGATATTATGAAACGAACGATGATGTTGGGGCGAGCGAGAGACAGAAATGTGAGCAATGAGATATGACTGTGCGACAAGCTGTAATTCCATATTCACGTCGCGTAAATTTCGAAGGCCATTTACGCCTTGCGAACGGTTAATGTTACGATCTGTTAGGTGACCCACAGTATGTCTGAGACCACAAGCACTCAGTACAAGACTCGCGCCAACAAGGCGCCTAGCATTAACTCCATTGTGGTTGGCGTTAACTACCCAATACATTCGCTGCTCTAGAAAGCTGACAAAAATGAGACCGACAATTGTGCTATGTCCTAACCCACATCTACGTACATGCTCCGCAAATCACCACAGGATGCGTGGTGGAAGATACCCTTGTACCACTACTAGTCATTCCCTTCCCCTTTTCGGTTGCACTCGCAAATAGAGCGAGTGAAAAACGACTGTGTATATGTCCCCGTACGAGTCCTAATTTCTCTTATCTTCGCGGTCCTTAGACGAAATGTACGTCGGCTGCAGTAAATCGTTCTGCAGTGTTTCACGAAAAGAACGTAGTCTTCCTTCCAGGGATTCCCATTTGAGTTCACAGAGCATTTCACTAATTTGCTACGATGTATTCCTTAATCCGACCTGGTGAGGATCCCAAAATCTCGAGCAATACTGAAAGTTGGTCGCTGTCTACTTCATAGGTGACCTACACTTTCCTAAAATTCTCCAAATAAAAGGAACTCGACCATTCGCCTTCTCCTACCACCTTACACGTTCGTTTCATTTAAATACGCTTTGCAACGTTACGCCCAGATATTAAAACGACGTGACTGTCAAGCAGCATACTACCGATGCTGTATTCCACCATTACGGGTCTTTTTTTCCTACCCATCTGCAGCACCTTACATTATTCTACATTTAAAGCAAGGTGTCACTTATCACTCCAAGTGCAAATTCTGTCAGTCATCTTTTATCCAGCCGGCCGATGTGGCCGAGCGGTTCTAGGCGCTTCAGTCTGGAACCGCGCGACCGCTACGGTCGCAGTTTCGAATCCTGCCTCGGGCATGGATGTGTGTGATGTCCTTAGGTTAGTTACGTTTAAGTAGTTCTAGGGGACTGATGACCTCAGATGTTAAGTCCCATAGTGCTCAGAGCCATCTTGTACCCTCCCACATCACTTGAGGACTCCACCTTCCCGTACATCACAGCGTCATTAGGAAACAGTCACAGAGTACTGCACACCCTATTTCCGTATATAGGCTAGGGAAGCTGAAAATGCTTCGCAATTGCTGAACACGTCTGAAAACTAGATGGAAGTCCAAATTTTCTTCCCCCTCTCTCTCTCTCTCTGCATCTCCTCCTTACCACTACCCCCTCTCTCTGCTCTCTGCCCGTCTCCTCCTTACCACCACCCCCCTCTTTGTCTATCCCCTTCTCCCCCCCCCCTCGTCTGTGTGTCTGTTTCCGCCCTCCCTCCCTTCCTGTTAATCTCCTCTTCCTCAAATGAAATGAAATTATCGTATGGAATTTATTGGCCGGGATATCCCCTTCGGGTTTCGGCCGCCGTATTTCAAGTCTTTTTAGTTGCGTGTCAATGATGATGAAAATCATGATGTAAGGCACACAACACCCAGTCCCCTGCCGGGTATCGAACCCGGCCCCCCTTGCATGGCAGGCGGTAGCGCTACCGCTGAGCTACGGAGGCGGACTCCTGTTTCTCACTCTCTTTGACATTGAGCCTTGTTTATTGTTGCTGCAAACGAACCTTTGATGGGGAACTGAGTTCGTTCATGAATGGGTAAAATCGACTGGGAACATTGATTTAATCTGCGAACGAATATGGGTTACAAATTTAGCCAAAAATACAACGTCCCTAATTCTGTTAGAATGGATTGCGAGGAATAAAAGAGAACAATACATTGTTGTGTATGCATATTTGGTATAAAATTCTGCGCAAGGAGAGAGACTATACGAGTAGAGGGAAGCTGTGATTTGTATAATGGTTTAAAACCGACTGCGAGAAAGAAAAAGAACCACACCATTTCACAGCAAAGCACTTTCCTTCTCACAGTCGGGTGTACAAAAACCTGTACATTGTTGATTTAAAAAATATATTGCTCATGTCTGAACGTTTGTTAGAGCATTGGGGAAAAAATCGGAAGTAAATGAGTCGAGAACTTTTTGAAATTTTTGCTAACAGCGTTTTCCAAATAATTCATATATGTAATTACCTAAAACTTGCACTGCAGATGTTTCGGAAATGGACAGTGCTGTTGGCATGCAGTTTTCTCAGAATGGAACAATGCCTATTGACATTAATAATCTAAAGTAGGGTAAATAAGAATGTGAGTGGTGTTCGTTGGAGGATTCCGCTCCGAGTCGTGTATGAGATACCGTATTTTCAGTTGTTTCCACACCGACACCCATTTATGACATTCAACCTGCATAGTTGTTAGGTACGGTGTTATGTTTGCGTACAGTGTGCTTGTGTGTCCCCTGCGTGCATTGCTAGTCAGTCAGTCAGTGAGTTACAGTCCAAGCAGTAGATCGTGAGTGGACGACGGGATCTACCATGCAGAAAAAGCGCGCATGCTCGTGGTGTGTGGAGAGTGTAGGAAGGATGCAGTTCGTTCTTGTAGGGGTACGGGGCAAGATATCCCAGTGTACGTCAACTACCTCGGCAGGTATTTATCAACCTCTTAAACCAGTTACGTGAAAATGGTAGTGTAACATCTGGACAGCGTAACAGAAGGAAGCACGTGACGAAATTAATGTTCTCGCTGCTGTTACAGCTGATCCTCACGTTAGCTCCCACTCAGTCGCGCCACGATGTGGCACGAGTCTCCATCGACGTAAGTTCCAACCCTATCACGTGTCAGTCCGTTAAGAGCTGCGTGGAAATGATTATGAGAATCCTGTTAATTTCGGTATATGGGCATTAAGATAGTACACTCTAGATAAACCATGTATGTTGTTTGCGATGAAGCCTCATTTACGTCATGACCAGGTAAACGGCCGAAACATAATGACAATCCCCGTTGACTTCGTTAGGTGGAACGTCAGCGTCCGTGTAGTGCAAACGTGTGTTGTGTGGGATAGTGAACCATTACCTCATAGGCCGTTTTTCATAGACAGGACATTGAACGCGCACAAGTTTCGCTGCCTCCTAACGGTCCATCTTCCACGGATGGTAGAAAACGTTCTTCTGCGACTAGGAGGGGCCTTTGGTACCAATGTGATAGCTGTCCAACCCATACTGCGCGAAGCACTACAACATGTCGTTACGAATTGTTTCTAAGTCGTTGCATTTGGAGCAAAGGACCTGTACCTTGGCCGGCCAGTTCCCCGGATTTGACGTCTGTAGAATTTTTTTTCTGGTGAAAACTGAAAAAATGCTGTCTACAAAAACGTACCAACTACAAGCGGTGATACGCGACGACGTTCCGCTGCAGCCTGCCCAGGCATCTTCGCAGAAATACTCGCACGTGCAGCAGTCGTTCCATACCAGACTGGAAGGGCATATTGACGCTGTTGTCTCGTTAACTGGTAACAATCCACATAACTACTGTAGGCACTTTGGTTGTTCCTTAGCGTGTGTTACCGTAGATATCGTACAAGTGTCGGTGTGGGAACTTCTCAAAACACAGTATCTCGTAAACGACTCGCACTAGAAACGTGCAACAAACGCCACTGAGATTGTAATTTACCCCACTCCACTTTCTAAGTACAAGGTGTACATAAAGTCGGGGAAGCCTTTCAATTTTGTTATTGAATAAGAACCAAACATTATACAGATATCATACATATGTCATTTTGAAGAGAAACTCTGAAAGTTTTTTTCGTGTATACAGCCACAGTGTAGTTCGGTAATTTGCCGATAGTCAGCGCTAGTCGCAAACGTGGCGAGTTCAGGTGTGGAGCAAGCTTTCTGTGTGTTGGAGTTCGACAAAAACAAGTGTGCTACAGCTGTTGAACGGATGTTTAGAACCAAGTACGGTAAGAAGCCACCAACAAGGGAGGCCATTTACCATTGGCACAACAAATTCGTTACGACGGGTTGCTTGTGCCCGGCAAAGAGAAGCAGACGCCCCAGTGTGAGTGAAGTTAATGTGGAGAGCGTACGAGAGACATTCTTAAGGAGCTGGATATCCGCAAATTACCAAACCACGCTACGCTGTGGCTGTATACACGAAGAAAAAAAAAACTTTCAGGGTTTCTCTTCATAATGACATATGTATCATATCTGTACAATGTTTAGTTCTTGTGCAATAAATAATTGAAAGTGTTCGCGAACTTTATGTAACCCCGTATTATTACAATCTGTTTATTGACTATCAACACTAGCCCCTGACTACCAATCCATTCTGTGAAAACCGCACATCAATAGCACTTCACATTTCCGTAATACTTGCTATGCAAGAGTTAGGTGATTCAGCCTGTTAATGCCCAACGTCCATCCGAATGTTTATTCGACCATCGTGTAAAAACATGAAGTAAATTGGTCAAGAACTTTTCGAGATTTTTGGTAACAACGTAAACGACGACTTGTGTTTATATAGTAGTATAGACAATAAGAGCGGTTCTGACGAACTTCCGTGGGGCACCCCTGCCGGTACCCTTTATCTCTGATTCGTTCTTCAAAATCTACGTCCCTTTGATATGTAAGGGAAAGAAGCGAGGCGATGCGCAAGATGTGGTGCTAAGGACGGATTGGAAAATACGGTGGACTGTTAAAAAGTGAGTTGGTTCTCATTACAAATTACGAAGAGAGGACCACGCGGAAAGCATTGAAAAGAAGAAGGGACAGGGTAGTAGGGCATGTGTTTAGGCATTAGCGAGTAACTTCCACGGTACTGTAGGGAACTGTAGAGGGAGACAGATTGGAATGCACTCACGTATGGTGGAAGTGGTACTCTGAGGTGAAGAGGTTAGCACAGGAGAGACGTTCGTGGCCGGCCGCATCAAACCAGTCACGAGACTGATGAGACCCTCCCTCTCACACAAAAGAGGGAGAGGATCTGTTAAGTCACCAGTGACTGGCAGTTACCTCCTAGCAGACGCATCTTTCCACTCGTGCCGTCATTCTTCACACAGAGGAACTTCCATAACGATCTGCGCCCTCATCGTGAAATTAATAATTATGAGTCTAAAACTGCTACATCGCAGTTAAAATTATCCAGATATGCTTACGAACCGCTTTGGGTAACGTATCACGACCCGTGCCACATGTAACCAGAGTGCAGAACGGCGAGCATTATTTCGATTCATTTGCAGTGTAACTAAAGTAGAAACTGAAAATTCCAGCGTGATCCTTGGCTTGACGTACTGTGTTTTTTCCGCTCCGTCAATCGCTGCCTGGAAATTACGCTAACGCGATTGGGTAATGCCTCGCCCGACCAGTACCAAAAAATGCTTGACCATCTGGAGCTCCCTCTTCCTTCACTTTCATTTTTGGCCAGTCCCTGCGTACGCCATAAATTTAGACGAAATCGGTGATGACAAATAGACGCGGCCCGTTTCTGAGTGAGGCACATTCAGAGGTGGTGTTCCGCGTATTATTCAAGAGAAGCGTTAGAGGTATCGGCAGCGGTTGTAGGTGCTCAAGATTTTGCGTTTATACCGTGAACCGCGGGTTGCGATGAGTATGCTTCTGACCGAAAGGTGTGAAAGTCCGCTATCGTACCTGTCACAAACAGATGTGTTTCTTGCACTTGATAGTGGCTAGTAATTTAGTGGTAATTCGTGAGAGATCTAGTAAATGTATCGTTCGTTTTCAAAATTGATCCTTCCTCTCAACTTCGATAACTTGCGTCCTCAGACCTGCAGAATTTAAGATTGACGTTAACAGTTAATAGATAGTTAAGTTCTGTTTAAGGCCTGGAAAAAAAGAAAAAAAGGTAATCCCTCAAGAGAGGGCTCGTTCTCCATGAATCAATTTTCTAAGAAACTGATTATATCTGTTGAGATGAGGATGGAAATGATAGAAACATCAAGAAAATTGAGTGGTACGTACCGACATCGTTGTCTTCTCAAGATGAAAGGATATCAATGATACGATTCGTTTATGACATTGCTATCCTGAGTGAAAGTGTAGAAGAATTACTTGATCTGCTGAATGGAATCAACAGTCTAATGAGTACAGAATATGGAGGGAGAGTAAATCGGAGAAAGACGAAAGTAATGAGAAGTAGCAGAAATGAGAACAGCGAGAAACTTAACATCAGGATTGATGCTCACGAAGTTGATGATGTGACGGAATTCTTCAACCTAGGCAGCAAAATAACCCATGACGCACGGAGCAAGGACATCAAAAGCAGACTTACACTGGTAAAAAGGCATTCCCGGCCAAAAGAAGTCTACTTGTATCAAACATAGGCCTTAATTTGAGGAAGAAATGTACCTTTAGAGCACAGCATTGTACGGTAGTGAAACGTGGACTGTGGGAAAACCGGAACAGAAAAGAATCGAAGCATTTGAGATGTAGTGCTACAGACGAATGTTGAAAATTAGGTGGACTGATACAGTAAGGAGTGAGAAGGTAAGGTCCTGCGCAGAATCGGAGAGGAAAGTAATATGTGGAAAATACTGACAAGGAGAAGGTACAGGATAATTCGACGTCTGTTAAGACATCAGGGAATGACTTCCATGGTACTAAGAGCGAGCTGTAGGCGGCAAAAACTGTACTGGAAGACAGAGATTGGAATACACCCAGCACGTGACTGAAGACGTAGGTTGCAAGTGGTACTCTGAGATGAAGAGGTTGGCACAGGAGAGGAATTCGTGGCGGGCCTCATCAAACCAGTCAGAAGACTGATGACTCAAAATGCACCAGCGAGAAGTGAGTGGGTAGTGTAGCACTGGTATTTTACACTAGTAAATCATTTCCTTGTAAAACACTATTGCACACTACGGTTAAACCGAATGAGGTCACCGAGCGAGGTGACGCAGTGGTTAGCACAGTGGACTCGCATTCGGGAGGACGACGGTTGAAACCCGCGTCCGGCCATCCTGGTTTAGGTTTTCCGTGATTTCCCTAAATCACTCCAGGCAAATGCCGTGATGGTTCCTTTGAAAGGGCACGGCCAACTTCCTTCCCCATCCTTCCCTAATCTGATGAGACCGATGACCTTGCAGTTTGGTCTCCTTCCCCCAAATCAACCAGCTAATCGAATAGCTTAGCACTGTTTTAAACAGACTGGCTTCCTATTCGGAAGGGTGGAGGCTCCAGTCATCATGACTTAGGTATTCCTTGGTTCCTAAATTACTTCAGGCAAATGCTGGGATACCTTCTCTGAACGTTTTCAATATTCTCCGTCAATCCAGTGGGACAGACAAGAGTAGTGTAAACACTCTCTTCAAGTACTCTTGTTACATTTTCTAAGTGTTTTGCCAGTAAATCGCAGTCTTCGGTTTGTTTTCCCCACAACATTGTCCATGTGATCGTTCCAATTTGTAATCCCTAAGTACTTAATTGAATTGGCAGCCTTTAGATTTGTGTGCCTTATCGTGAAACCGAGATTTCGCGTATTACTTTTAGTACTCAAGTGGATGACTTCATACTTACCATTATTTGCAGTCGATTGCCACTTTTCACACCTTACAGATATCTTGGTTAAATCGTTTTAAAATTAGTTTTGATCTTCAGATCACTTTATTAGACAGTAAATGAAAAAAAGCACCATCTGCTCCTATTATTTCCTTAATTGTTTATGCAGATTCTGAACAGCAGAGGGCCTATAACACATTCCTTGGGAGCGCCAGATATCACTTCTGTTTTACTCGACGACTTTCCGTCAGTTACTCTGAAATGTGACCTTCCTGACAAGAAATCACAAATCCTGTCGCACAACTGAGACGATAATCTATAGGCACACAGTGGTTTAAAACTTAGTCAGTGGTCTGCAATCAAATATATTTACAAAATTAGTTTGGTGCTGATTTAAAAACAATTTGTTTGATAAGCTTCTGAAGTGTGGTTCTTAGACTTAATAAATTTTCATCCGTCAAGAAGTGTGGTCCACATGCACATTTGTCAGGCGTTCCTCCCGGTGGCCTGTTTGATCTGTTTCCAATTCTTTTCATGGGAATACAGATTTCCTGATGTAACAAGCTAGAAAATACTCTACCTTACTTGCAGGTATTGCCCAGCAAATCGAAGGGAAGACCTGACCCCCGGGCCTCATACCGAGCAGCTGCTATGGTATAAATTTCAAACGAAAGGAACATGAAGCAACGAATAAGCATTATAGAGACGGCCACCTTCAAATGTGGTACACATTTGTAGCGAGGAATGATGATGTAATGAAACGCAGTGAATAGAAGAAAACCTACATTCAGAATATGTAGAAAACATTAGTGATTGTGTCTCAAAATGAATGAAATTTCAGTGATCTCTATTACATACTGCCACTCTAAATAACACAAATATATGAACGTTCGTATTCTTATTATTTTTCTTAATCGTGCGATGTCGTAGTCTTGTGCAGAGAATGACAATCGCCTGCCGCAAGTCTTTTCAGTTGACGCTTCTTCAGCGACTAGCGTGTCGATGATGATGAAATAATGATGAGGACAACATAATACCCAGTCACCGACCGGAGAGAATCTCCGACCCGGCCGCGAATCGAACCCGGGCCTCTCGCTTGGTATTCTGCCACGATGACCACACAACTAGGGAGGCGGACGCCGTCAACAATCAACCAGTTAGCAAAATGAGCACGGGTAGTTTCGTAGTCTTGCAACGGTTGAGGGGTGTACACATGTGATGTCGGTCAAGTAATGCTGTTGCTGTGAGTCGGTGTTTACCACATGTAATTTAGATAGAAATGTCCATCTGTTTAAAATGTGTTCTACATGTAGATGCGGAAAATACGCTGCGATAAGAACACACATTTTTGGCTGTCGGACAAGGTTCGTGACACTTTTTGGTAGGCGAACTGCCAGTTCGGCGATTGCCCTATAGATTCTGGCCTGCTACCTGGAGAAGCGGAAACGGCCCAGCAGTGGATGGTTCTTACCTGCCACTTCTGCAGACGTTTTTGATTCGAATGATCGTGCCTCTCAGTTGCCCTGAGTGTTGTCCATTCCTCTTGGAACATCCTGTATAGCCGCGCGGGGTAGCCGTGCGGTCAGGGGCGCCTTCCCACGCTTCGCGCGGCTACCCCCGTCTGTTCGAGTCCTCCTTGGGGCACGGGTGTGTGTGTTGTCGTTAGTGTAAGTTAGATTAAGTAGCGTGTAAGCCTAGGGACCAATGACCTTATCAATTTGGTCCCATAGGAACTTAACACAAATTTCCAATTTCCAACTTTTAGGCAGCAGGTGGTGGTTTACTGCGGAGGATTTGATATTCAAGTCTGAACATCAGAGGCGTCACTTCATTCAGTATGAGCGGAATTAAAACACCGATACCAACACCGTTTCCACTTTCGGAAGTAGTCTTGATATGCCTATTGCTGGATCGCGCCAAGCACCGTCTGCAAATTTACTTTTATCTCGTCTATAATTTACACAATAATGAAGTCTTATATGGGACAGTCTTGATCCACATAAAGACAGTTATAGGTTGTGACCGTTTCGGCCCGATGTGGATGATCTTCGGATATACTTCACGGAGCCATTTATTTATTCAAAATTTGAAGACCTGTTACCCGATATTTTAAAACAGACCGTACATATTGCAGTTTTCGTTAGTTATCTTTTTTGTAGTTTTTTGTTTCGTTTTTATCTGCAAAATTTTGCAAAGTATAATACTTTAAAATAGCGATAATTTGAGGATGAAATATAATAATTTTTTTGCAATGATGTAAAACGATGATAATGTAGAGGAGAGATTTGCTAGTGCCATCACCGATTTAACTGGTGGTGAATACCTCGGAACGGTTTCATCGAGCTGTTGACCGCCAGTCACAAAAAAATAGTTTATAAAAGGGTCATTCAATAATTAGAGAGACAAATTGGCCTGAGGAAAAACAGTTTGTAGGGCAAGTTTGGTACTTTTATGGCTTTAAGTGGCATCACTTGGATGAGCCCTGATCAGCTGATATATCAACATTGTTTTCTTTATAACCTCAAAAATACACTTTAGGGTGGAGAGTCCGCTTGAAACGTCCACATAAGTTGAACAACGCTCTGTTATTTGTTTTTTACTTGCTGGAGGCGAGAAACCAGTGAATATGTACTGTAGAATGTCTGACGTTTATGGTATAGGTTGTATGAATCGGGCAAATTTTTACAAGTGGGTAGAGCGGTTCACAAATTGCCGCGACTCAGTGACTGACGAAGACCGTTCTGGCCGACCAGTTGCAGTTTCAATTCCCTCACTTCAAAGTCGAATTAGTGACATTATTCGTACCGACCGCCATCCGATTGTGGAAATGATTGTTGATAAGGTTCAAGTTAGTACTGGTACAGTTCATAACATTATCTGTAAGAAGCTGAAGTACCGGAAAACATGTGCCAGATGGGTCCGAAAGGAGTTGACGCGGCCACACAAGAAAACAAGGTTGAGAGAGTGCACAGAGCTAAAGGAACGTTATGAAAGAGAAGGTGAGCACTTCCTCAACAAAATTTTAACTTGTGATAAAACTTGGGTTCACTATTATGAGCCAGAATGAAAAAGACAAAGCACGGAGTGGAAGCACACCAACTCACCTTTCGAGAAAAAATTCAAAACCGAAGCATCAGCAGGAAAAGTCATGTTGACTGTGTTTTGTGATGCTGAAGGTCCAGTTTTTTGTGGCTGGGAAGTATTGCCTCATCCCCCTTACAGTCATGATTTAGCACGTAGTGATTTCCACTGGAGGAGGCATTACGTGGGGAGAGGTTCCACGACAATGAGGACGTGAAAAAGTTATCAATATAAAGAAACTTCCTGGCAGATTAAAACTGTGTGCCCGGCCGAGACCGAGATGCCAGGAAGTTTCATATCAGCGCACACTCCGCTGCACAGTGAAAATCTCATTCTGGATCAAGATAAAGAGTTCTTTGCAGCCGGAATAAAAAAGCTTGTAGCCTGTTGGAACAAGTGCATAAATGTTCTAGGGGTTTATGTTGAAAAGCAGAAAAAGTATTGTTTTTGTAAAAATAAACGCTTTTTTCTCCAGACCAGTTTGTCTCCTTAATTGTTGAACGACTCTCGTACTTAGTAGTAGATAAATGGTACTGCTAATCCTACGCATTAACATCAGGTACAACAACGGAATCTTTGCTGGCTACATTTACAGCACCTTACACTACATTTACTCCAGTATTCGCTGTCCTTGTTTGGTAATACGTAAAATTTGTCAGTGCATTTTGGCTTGTTATGACTGACTGATAGTTCCAGGTCTATTATTTACTGCTACATCTGATCTTACTACTCCTCCTCCTCCTCCTCCTCCTCCTCCTCCTCCTCCTCCTCCTCCTGTTCGTCTTCAGTTTCACTGTTTCCGCTGTCAGTGCGGTTGTCGCTGACCACCCTCTTGTTACGTTGCATGTAGGCATGTCTGTTGTCTGTTCTGTCGTGTCCTCAGGTACTCTTCATGTATTGTTTTTGAAATTGTTTGTTAATGCATTTAATTGTGCCCATTGTTCTTCGTCTCTTACTGCTGTGTTTATATGTATGTCTGTTTCAGTGCAGTCCAACTGTAGTTATTATCTGTTGTTTCCGTGTTGCCCGCAGAAGAAGACTGTGTTCTGGGGAACCTCCTTCCCCACTTGTGCATGTAGGTGTTAGTCTCAGACTCGTGCGGTTTAAGTGCGGCGGACAAGATCTGTGCCCTGTTCAGAAGTGTACCATTCAGCGGCTGGAATCGATATGTTTCATTCTCATCCACTCCCTTGTGTCAGGGAAACAGTCCCACATTATGTCCCTTATCACTTACGTCCAACTCGCCTCGCAACTATCCAGATGCCAACGTTTAAGGAGACGTGTCGTCTGTATCGGTACACCAGTTATTGTGTGTGTTGCGACCCAAATACAAATTACCAAATGGGAAGTCGGAATTAATTACAACTTGGAAGATTTATTCTGAAAACGAGGTGGAACATAAGTCAGCGTGATCACTCGTCTCCTGATCCGTAGCCAAAATTCATCTGCCGTAAACACTATCACAGTAACAGCGTCGTCATTGATAGGAGACCTCCTCATTACTCCAGGAGGCCCACGAGTCGACTCCAACGATATGACTGCTGCATCTCGTGTGGCGCTCCCATTGTGAGCACTTTGAATATGCTGCCGCACTGCTGTGACTGGAGCGTTGGGGCACGGTGCCCGAGAAGGCGGTGGTCGCGCCACACGTGTGGCGGCCGCGCTGTGTGAACGCACTGCTCAACAGTGCGTGTCTTACCTAGTCTCGCCATCTGTAACCACTACCGTGCAGCTCTGTATCTGATCGTGACCACGGGGCCAACGAGGTGTACGGGTGCTGTGCAGTACGTCACAGCACCTGACGAGTTGGAGACCGTCCACAGCGTGGCAGCGACTTAATACACTACTGGCCATTAAAATTGATACACCACGAAGATGATGTGGTACAGACGCGAAATTTAACCGACAGGAAGAAGATGCTCTGATATGCAAATGATTAGCTTTTCAGAGCATTCACACAAGGTTGGCGCCGGTGGCGACACCTACAACGTGCTGACATGAGCAAAGTTTCCAACCGATTTTTCATACACAAACAGCAGTTGACCGGCGTTTCCTGGTCAAACGTTGTTATGATGCCTCGTGTAAGGAGGAGAAATACGTACCATCACGTTTCCGACTTTGATAAAGGTCGGATTGTAGCCTATCGCGATTGCGGTTTATCGTATCGCGACACTGCTGCTCGCGTTGGTCGAGATCCAATGACTGTTAGCAGAATATGGAATCGGTGGGTTCAGGAGGGTAATACGGAACGCCGTGCTGGATCCCAACGGCCTCGTATCACTAGCAGTCGAGATGACAGGCATCTTATCCGCATGGCTGTAACGGATCGTGCAGCCACGTCTC